>NW_027071870.1:1605735-2907671 GCF_038088225.1 Cyrtonyx montezumae | reverse complement strand
GATGACTATTCATATCTAAAAGTAGTGTGTGATGATTTTATTATAACCAGAATTACTAGAGGAAACAGAAAAGTTAATGAAAGAAAAAATAGAAGTACAGCGTCAAGCTGAAAAAGAATATGATGACCTCCAGAAGCAAGTGAAAGTCTTGGAAATAGACTTGGAAGAACAAGTCAGTCGCTTTATAGAGCTAGAGCAAGAAAAAAATGCAGAACTTATGGACTTAAGGCAGCAAAACCAGGCTTTGGAGAAGCAACTTGAGAAAACAAGAAAATTTCTGGATGTAAGTACGGTGAAAGGCGTGTTTCTTGAAGGAGGGTGGGTGGACATTTGTGCTGAGGTTTTATTTAGCAGCAAATGCTCGATGGGTTGTTTGGGGTTTTTTTTTTTTTTTTCAGCAAATATCTAGAAACTGAGGTCTGTTGAAATTAGTATCAGTTGTACTTTGAAATCAAAAAATAACTTCTCTAGCTTTTTTTATACTTTTTTTTCATAGCATCTAAGAATGTATTTCTAGATATTGTGTCACTTCTCACAACCACTTTCACAGTGCCAGCCACCACTTTAACATACCCAGTTTTTCTTCCTTCCTACAGGCTGTCTCAGCAATTAAACACTACTATGTTTTCAGCAAACACCATCTCTGCAGTCTTCTTTGCCCAATTTTTTTCCTTATTAAGTGTCTTATACTTGGCTCAAAGCTATTATTTCTGTGCATTTTCAATGAATTCATAACTACTAGTAAGATGGAATAGTTTTGTAGATAATGAAAATAACCACATTGTGACATCACGTCTTTATTTGTCTCTATGCAGTATTAAAAGGAGAGATCTCACCAGATAGTTCTTACCACAGTTGTGTTTGCCTTATTCCTTTTTCTACAGTCACAAGGTTATTTTTCACACTGAATTTAGTGTGTCATATGATGAGATTCAGAAGTTAAATTTTTTTCTTACCAGTTCCATTGTCATAAATGCAGTACAGGATTACAAATAGCACTCACTGGAGAATTATGAACTATGAAGAATCATTTTTAATTACAGAATTCTGATGTTTTATTCCAGTGTTCTGGATTTCTGCAAAATGTTTTGTTTCTTGACAAAAGCATTCCTCTTTTTATCAGACACTTCAGATAGTTTATTTTAATGTATCTGATAATGTCACTTTGTAAAACAGACAAACCTTAAAGGTACTGATTCACTGGATACTGCCAGTTACATTCTATTTCCTCTATAATAATGTATTTCACAAATATCAAACTGGGATGTAACAACTGAAATTGATCAAAAGAGAAACTGAAATTCAAAGTTTGAACAATTTATAAATATATATAATCTTGGTGACTTTTTGTGCCTTGTTTAGGGATTATTTTATTTGTTTGGAGTTCCTTTGTTGTTGGATTCTCGTCAGTATTCACATACTTAATTCCTAAGTTAATTCCTATTCATAATTTATATTTCTGCTATGTATATCAAAGACAAACGTTAAGAAAAATAATAATAAAATATTGGCTTATTGCCATTCATGTGGTGTTCCTGGCGTAGAAGAAACAAGACCATTGATCTAGTGAAATTATGCTGGGTGAATCTATGCTGTTTTCATTTTTTTTAACAGAAATTATGAACTATGAAAGCTGAAAGATTTTTGTTTAAGTCATAGTTGTAAGAGGTTCTCCATCAAAACACAGACATGCTGGTACCAGCCTCATGTTATAAAAAAAATACAAAGAAGATAACTTTATTCAGATATTTTTTAAAATCAAATGGTGTAACCACATGATTCTGTAACTTCCAGGAACAAGCAGTTGATAGAGAGCATGAGAGAGACGTGTTCCAGCAAGAGATACAGAAGTTGGAACAGCAGCTGAAGGTGCCACAAAGGAGTCAGCCTGTCAATGAACATCAAAGCAGAGAGGTCAGGCACTTTATTACTTGTTAATCAGTGAATATGTAAGATAAAATGACAACTCTTAAGGTATTGCATTTGAGCTATTTTATGGTGTACTTAGCCTTCATCCATTTACAACCAGGAGAGTGTACCCCAACAGATGACTGAGCTGTGGGAGAGGGCCATTTAGGGGTTTTGCTGAGGCTATTTTATAGTAAACATATAAAGACTTCATATCTTTTGTATAAATTAATTTAGAAAGTCCATTCAATTCTCAGAATCCTGTGGATTCTGCTATTTAACATATGTAACATTAATGAATAGCATTATGTTATTTAGGTATTTTAACGTGTTATTACATTGTTTTGTGACCTTGTGTTCGTAGCACAAGTACACAAGTGAAGGAACTGAATTACCAAGCTTGAAACACCCAAGATGTAGCAGGTTTCTCTGTGCACACTCAAACCTCTGCAGTGACACGGAGAGTGCAATCCTGTCTCCACTAAAACAAATGTAGTAGCTATAGAACAGGCAGTTACAGAGAGCAAGTGATATTGCACGGAATAGGTGACTTCTTTGAAAATGCTAGTAGTATTTGTTGCATGTAACACTACAGTGTCCTAATTTTGCATTCTGTTTCACCTAAGGAGTAAGAATTTAATTACAAGAAAAAGGGATTTTTTTTTCTCCATAAAGAAAGGAGTGCTATTACTTTTGCTAGCAAACCTTTCCAATCTACAAATAATCCTTTTCTTTCCATATTGTCACCAGGTTGAACAGTTAACAAACCATCTAAAAGAAAAAACAGACAAGTGCAGTGAGCTTTTGCTTTCTAAGGAGCAACTTCAGAGAGATATACAAGAACGAAATGAAGAGATTGAGAAATTAGAATGCAGAATAAGGGAACTGGAACAAGCATTAATCATCAGTGCAGATAACTTGCAAAAGGTATTCATGGTTTACAATCATCATGTATTTACTCCTTTCTTATTTTCTTGAGAACAAAGCAATAAATCCTTTTGATTTGTTTCTAATTAAAAAAGTAAAGTAACTAATTTTAATGCATATTTAAAGGTGGAGGAAAGGAAACAGTTTGGCACCATTATTGTAAAAGGAGAATTACCTCTTGAAATACAACTGCAAGCTGAACGAGAAGCTGTAGACAGAAAGGAAAAGGAGGTAAAATATCTGTGTAATGATTCCACTGATTTGGATTATTAGTTTTTGCTTACTTTCGCATGTAGTAAACTATGCAGATGAAATTTATAAATGAAAGAGCTGTCCAAATCCCTTTGAAATTCTCTTGTGAGCCGTATTTATTGTTATAATCTCTGTTAATGCTTATGAGATACAGTAGTATTTCTGTAATTGAAGTTCAGCCCAATTATGAAAATATTCATTGTGTTTTCAGCTGATTTTTAGTGTGTTTTAAAATTCCACTCAGAGACTCAGAATGTCACTGGGTATACATTGATAGAATCATAGAATCATTCAGTTGTTTTTGGCTACCAAACTCTTTTACAGAAGATGTTGCACTTGAAAATTACAGCATTTAATTTTTGATAAGGTTCGTTTTTTACCACTTGTTTTGTGAACATAGGTCACAAACCTTGAAGAGCAACTGGAGCAGTTTCGAGAGGAGTTAGAAAATAAAAATGAAGAAGTTCAGCAGTTGCACATGCAGCTAGAAATTCAGCGGAAGGAGTCTACTACACACTTGCAAGAACTTGAACAAGAGAACAAATTATTTAAGGTAATGTAACTGGGAAGCCTAGAACTTCATTCTCCCTTCTCTGAAGTAACTTCTTGAAAAATGCCAAGATGTAAAATTATTTATTTTTCTCAAGCATTTGGCATTTCAGCTTGCAAAAAACTGAAAAGCTCATATAAATAACTTCTTGCTTCATACAGTTTGTTGTTCCTATACCTTAAATACTCACAGGGAGATATGCAGAAAATGTTGTGTACAACTGTAACGTGATTTTGGTTTTTCTTGTGGATTGGATTTCTTTGGTAGGATGAAATGGAAATACTGGGACTAGCTATCCAGAAGTCTGAAGATGCCACCATAAAGGACCATCATTTAGTGGCTGGGAAACTTGCTCGCATCATGCAAGAAAAGGAGCAGGAAATAGATAATCTCCATGAACAAATTGCAAAACTGCAACAGCAACTTGAAGGCACGACTGACAACAAAGTACATACTTTTAAAATCTTTTTGCAAGTCATGCGTTCTGTTGGTCGCTTTAAAAAATAATAGTAAAAATATGAATAATCCATCTCCCTTTACACTGTATTCTTTTTCTGCCTTAATATAAAAACGTTAATGTTTCAGTATCAAACAATGTTCTAACGCTGATCTGCATTTCCACCTCTTTTTATACTGTGAGTGCATTATACTTGCTTTCTATTTGTTATTCTGCATTATTTCTGTTTCATTTTTTGCCCGAAGTTCTTCTTTCCATATTCTTCTTGTACATCTGAAAATGTAGTGATGTTTGGGTAGCTGAATTGAATCTCAGCGTGCATTCTGCCATCTTCCTTGCAGAGGCTTACCTTTGGGCGTGTCCAGCAGCGACATCTGTTGGACACACCCAAAGGTGCAGAACTTCTGTTCGTGCGAGTTTATATAAATACTTTGCCATCATGCTGATGTTGGCAACATATTTAATCCAGTTTGAAGTGTGGTGGTTGTGCAAGCAGCATGCTGTGTTCCCTTAAAAAAAAAATAGATCAAAAAGAAGCAGATTCATCATTATCTTATGTATTGAGATTTAAGACCAGTAGCTTTCTGATATCTTTCAATTATGTGTTTTTACGAAAATAAGCTTCATCTTCCTCTGGTTTACGTGCAATTTGTACCTATACAATGCACTTGATTTCAATGGATATAGTATATATTTCGTGTTCGTGTGAGGGATAGCAGAAACAGGCCTCTGGTTTCACATTTCTTTGTAGCAAAAGCATTGGATCTTCTCACTGGAAGAATTTTGCTTTCTATTTTAAACTTTTTAGTCATAAACCTTGTCCCCAAAGCCCAAATTATTCAGTAAGGTAATAATAAAACCTCTGTTACCCCTCAGCAACTTAGTGTTTAGCAGAACATTTCACTGAGTCATAGTGGATCCAATGAAATGAAATAGATCGGTGGCTGGATAATTTTGCTGCATTTATATGTGCTACTTTTTCTTATAATGAACCTCACTGAATAATTAGAAAACTTTGAATTGGATTTAGGAAACTGGGTTTAGAAAATATCATATTTCAAGAATCTATAACAATTCTGCTTTATACAATGGCCACTGTAAGAGAGTTGCATTCCTTGCCTTGAGGAAAATACCTAGGATGTCAGTGTAGATCATTTTAATGATTGGTTCTCCTCCTGCAGTATAAAATTTCATTTTCTTAATTTCATCTTCTTACCCTGTTATGGTTTCGAGAATGTTTAATAATTACTGTTTGCTCGTTTGTTTATGAGGTCAGCATTAAAAAATGAATAGATCCTTTTCTTATGAAATGAATGAAAATGAAATAATCCTTTTCTTAATCCTGTAGACAACTTCATCCCACAAAGCGCTTTTCTTTTAATAGCTGTATATGCCTTATGTGGCCCTTTATTCTGCTCTTATGAAGAACAGAAGCTGTTATGCTCACTGGATAGCAGTCAGCAGGGTCACTGTTCTTTTCTTCTGAAAACCAAGGCCTTGTTCAAATTTTCTTTAGTGCTTTTGAGCTTCCTTCAGTCTCTGTGGAATTTTAAACGTAAGTTATTGATTCTCAAATCAGCCCTCCTAATTTACGTGGTCATATTTTTCATTTATTCTTAAAGCTATTACAATTATTACAAAGCCATTTTAGTATTCAACTAAACCCAATGAAATACTGAGAGATAAAGGGAAAAGCACAGCTATTTTAGTAATAACTCTTGTTATCTTTCTTTTTTTTTTCTTTCCCCTCTTCCTAATATTTGTAAAAGCCCCTTTTGCTCTTAACTATTTTAGGTACCATAACTAATTTCATTTCATATTCTTCCTGTCAGAATATTCTTGAAAGATTTCCTTCTGTTTGATTTTTTTCTTTTTTTTAATTCCAGTGTATAAGCAGTGCTCATTTCACATCTCCAGACATTCTATTAAGAAAATATATCAATTTAGATTCATAGATTCCTACTACTTGTAATCTGGTCTGCCTTTATTTTTATTTTTAAAATGAGTTTTCAATGTTTGTATATATTCTAGTGAGATATAGCTTTCACTACAATTTAACAAGTAGTTTTTATGATTAGTTTTATAAATCTTAATCTGTTTGGAATCTGACTGCTTGTCATATTTTTCCTTTTGATCAGAATTTTTTTTAATTTGTTAAATTTAGTGTTCAGAAATAATTTGTGCTTCTTATTAGAAATTGATATAAGATGGCTTCTTTTTCTCTGTATTATGAAGTCATCAGTCTCACACTTGCTTAGTTACATCCTTTTATGAATTTCTTTGAATTTTATGTTCCTTGCATAAAATTACAGAATTATAGAATGGCTTGGGTTAATTTTCAACAGTAAGGAAGGGCTAGAGTTTCAGACCAAACTGTTGGGAAAAAGTATTGTGGACACTTGAACTTCAGTATTTCTTACCTCTGTAAATCTCACATTTGTTTTCACTTTATTCAATGCTTTCACACCTACATACAGAGTTTATTAAGGTCACAGGCTATGTCAATCCTACGCAAAGGTATTTTCATTCTCATAGACCTTTACAAGAGACATCTCATCAAGAAGTTCACTTATAACATACTTGTGTTGGTTTTTTTTTTTTTTTACAAGTCATTGCAAACTATGATAAAACTGTTACTGTGAAGTCCAGGAACTGGACTAAACTGAAGGTTTTGTAGTTACTTATCATGATTATTTTTTGTTGTCCTTTTTTTTTGCAGATTTTTGAAGAACAAAATGAGCACATACGGGAGCTTGAAGCCCAGGTAGAATGTCTGAAAAGCGATCAAGAACGTGTGAAGAAAAAAAATGATGAGGAAATAGAACAGTTGAATGATGTAATTGATAAGCTTCAGCAAGAGCTGGCAAATATTGAACAAATACCTGCAGATATCACTGCTTTTCATGAGGATGCTGACAGTCTGAAACACACACTTGAAACAGTACTGGCAGAAAAGGAGGTTTTGGAGAAGCAAGTAGTAAGCATTAATTTAGAGGCATCTCAAACACGGAATGAGCTTGAGGAAACTAAATTGGAAATGAACCAGCTAAAGCAAGAAATAAACATTTTAAGAAAAGAGCACGAAGAAGTAACAGAGAAGTATAAGTGTGCACTAATGAAGGGTGATAGGGAAAAAACAGAAGTTGGAAGCAACAGGAAAACTGAAGAAGTGGAGAAAGACTCATGTGAGATGACAGAACTGCTAGATCAAACCCAGCTCAGGTCTTCAGATGAAAGTACAAGGGTCACCATTAGCAAGATGGAGGTACAGCTGCAGCAACTTCAGGCGTGCATTAAGGAGAAGGATTCAGAACTTTGCCACTCCTACAATGAAATAAAAGATCTAAAAGAACAAGGAAAAGCTGAAAGAGTAGTGCTTGAAAATAAGATACTAGAACTAGAGAAAACACTAGTGGAAAAAGTTGCAGCAGCTCTCGTGAGTCAGGTTCAGCTAAATGCAGTCCAAGAACAAGGGAAATTCTTGCTGGAAATACAGGAAGCTTCAGGATGCCTGGAGGAAGCAAGCAAGCACCCCCAAACAGAGTGTTTGGGTGATATTACTCAAAATGAGATGGAATCAGAATTGTCACTCTTAACACAGAGGCTTAGAGAGGTAGAGGAACAGCTGGCAAAGACAAATCATAGCTTGGAGCTAGAAAAAGAAAATGTAGAAGTTATACAACGGGAATCTAAATTGAAGGAGGAGAGGCTAATGGAACTTCAGCAATTACTAGAAGAGGTTCAAGAGAAACACAGAAATGAGATTCAGAAATACATTAACCAAGAAGAAACACAGACTTATCTGGTAATTATATGCAATTTTCTTTTGGCTTGTTTTCACTAAAGTCATTTATCTGTGTGTAAACTGTAACAAATGCAAAACTTCTTTACAAAACTAGCAATAGAAATATCCTTTCCACAGATGGAAAGAATGTCATGTATGTGTTCTAAATGCAGTGATATTATCAGAGTATTTCCCACTGGCTGTTGACTGTACTCCCCATGCTTTCTAGATGGTCTTTACTCCCACACATAACAGGTTTGTGAAGTTAATCACAGAAAATGTTCTTGATTTTTAGAAGGTGTGTTAATCAAAATAACATAGATTTGTTTTTCCCAATCTTACTTTCATGTGTGGTTTTAATAAATCAGCATGAGTAATCAATGTTGTAAATCTGATCATTCATAAGATTCTTCCTTACCTTGTGTTGCATTGTAGGTTGGATCACAACTCGCAGAGAGGCAAAATGATAATCCATTTTCTAATGAACTGGAACTAGAGAAAGTTGAAGGGGAAGCAGCTGCTGCTAAGGAAGAACTGAACAGTTACAGAGAAAAGACAGAAAAACTTCAGAAGGAACTATCAGTAAGAACTAGATTGTTCTATAATGCATTTAAAGCAGATGATTATAAAGGACTTCTAATAACCTTTATTCATGCTGTTTTCTCAAACATCTTAGACAAAGCATACCAATAAGAGTAACAGTTGCACGTTACCTACTGTTGGTGAAATAGAGCTGATGCTGTAGATCTAACCATCATTTAATGACAGAGATTTACAGTCCAATATATAGATCCAAGAGTGGATCTAGAGGTGTGTTTCTTAAGGTATAACATTTGTTACCATGTGTCATAGCCACTTTAAAGTAGAACTAAACTGAACTGCAACTGTATTGAGAGTTGTTTGAGGATTTGGAGGAACTGCAATTCAGATTCTCCGTATTTACAGGTAAAGGAAGCCAATCTGGTAAACCTTCAGGAAGATCTGTGCAAGGTCAAAGAGAAGCTAGTTCAAGTAGAAGAGAAGCTTGCAAATTATGTGAGAAAGGAAAAGGACATGGCAAAAACTGAAAACAAAAAAGATGCTGAAATAGTGTGTGATTTGCTAACCAGCAAGTCTAGTGTAACTAGGAGCAGCACGTCTTCACAGACAGACAAGGCTGTGGAAATCAACAGCTATATCCAGACTTCACCAGTCCTTGTAAAAAATGCAGAAATTCAAATTGACTTGCACAGTGCCTGCTCTTCAGAAGAGATTGCAGAGATCATAAGAGAGTTTAATGAAAAAATTGAGCAAATGCAAGAACTCCATGCTGCTGAAATCATGGACATGGAGACAAGGCATATCTCTGAATCTGAAGCATTAAAGAGAGAGAAGTTTGTTGCAGTACAAGTATTAACTGATGAATGTAATGCTTTGAAAGAAGTCATAGAGACTCTACAAGCTAAAGAAGTATGTATCCTATTTTATATTCATTGAAGTACTTTTTAGTTTCTGCTTCCACTCCTGGTACAGAAATTTCCATTTTAAATCATCATCAGTGAACATTAATGTAAAGATTTTAAGTGTTGTGATGTTTCTATGGCCTAGGGGGAGATTGAGAACTACTTTTTCAGCAATTTAAATTTGGGAGCGTGCTCAGCTGTTAGGTGCTTCCTTGTGCTGTATCTTGAACTTACCATGCTATGTGAAGCAAGGACAAGTATAAGTCACACTATGGAACACCTTCTTTTTAGTCTCCATTTTGATTATTTTTATTGCAAGGGAAACTGAAGAGAGACAGTCATATCATTTTAGGCTCCTTAGCATTAGCTCTGTTATTAAGAGAGGATGTGAGATTGAAGGTCTGACTGCTCTCTTTTCTGAATATAGGGGATCCCGATTTCTGGATTAGTGCATTCTCCACCATATCAAGCTAGAGATGGAGGTTCTAGTGGTAAGAAACTTGTTTTAGTAGATTTCGTGTGGTCAGCATTATAAATTAAATTTGCATTTTAATAGCAAGTTTAGTGTTAAAGAGTTTATTTTCTAAGGAACAGAAGCAACTGCTCCTCAGATAAAAGCAGAACTCTCATTACACTAAAAAAAGGGTTCTGAGCATTTGAGCATATCACATCTATTGAACTGTTGCAGAAGAAAAAAATGATGGGATTGGAGGTGGGTTGGGTCAAGATATTTGACACCATTTTTTTTTTAATCTTCCAATTGGACTGTCTATATTCTTCTTACATGTTCCAGTATCTCTTAACATAACCCCATTGTATCTTGATGAATTGAGCACTACTAGTCCCTGGCAGTGAGAGATGATGTCAGGTTCAGACTTCCTCAGGAGCAATAGAAACTATCAATACAGTCCTTGTCATATACAAAGGCTAAGCATACTAGGTCATTTAGCTGATGTATTTCTGTAAATAAGTTGTTTTTCTTCTAAAATAGCATTTTAAAGTTTGGCATTTGGGAGGGGGAGGGTTTGGTTTGGTTTGGTTTGGTTTGGTTTTTTTTTGCTGACACTGATTTGAAATGGAAAAACTATAAAACAAATACCATCCAGGCATAGAATCAGCTGTGGTGACATGCAGCCACGTTGTAACAAAAATACCTTTTTGATGTCTGTTCTTCAAAGTTTCACGGAATCCAGCTTTCATGTTTTTCTCTCCTTTTATTTTAGATTCCAGTTCAGACTGGAGTCAAGGAATGTATCTTGCTCAGACCCAAGGATCTGACACACTGTCTGAAGGACTAGATGAGGGTGAAACTTCAACGGATTTGCTTCCTCAAAAAATTAAGGTAAAATGGAGCTGAGCATTTTTACTGTGGAACAAGAATGATGGTACTAAAAGCTTATATTAGTTGCTGCTTGAATAGTGAATAGTGAACTTTTTAGATCATTTAGAGTGTTTTAAAATACCTATGACAAGTGATATGCAGTTTGTTAGAAATGCCTGTAGCTAGCAGCAGTTTTGTTGAAAACAATATGTTGTTTCATTTAAAATATCTTTCATGGAATTTCAGTTAAACGTGAGTTTTGTAGCAGTAGAATCATTCTCAGTTATGATTGTGAAAAATTTAACTCCTTGATTATATTTTACTGTATTTCTTATGTATTAATGATAGTGTCATGATCATCTGTTAGACAGTCATGTAGGTTCTATAATTATAGATGTAGAATATTAAATACGTTATGAAAGTAATTTAATTTGTGCATTGCAAACAGGAAGGGTATCTTGCTTTAATTACTGAAGGAAAAAAACAACAACGCACAACACAACAAAAGAGAACACAAGCCCTTTCTGACAAAGGCCTAACTTAAATCACAGAACCATAGGATGCTTGGGTTGGAAGGGACCTTAAAGCCCACCCACTTCCAACCCGCTGCCATGGGCAGGTTTGCCATCGACCAGATGTGACTGCACAGGACCCATCCAGCCTGGCCTTGAATAGTAATAATGAATAATTTAATGGTAATTTCAAGAAGTTAATGGACAAGCTTTGTTTTTAAAATCAGCAATTGATTTTCAATTTGAGTATGAATTTGATTATTTTCACTTGAAACTGGGCGAACACATCTGTGTAACAAACTGCAGTGCTTGGCCAATGTAAGGAACTGGGTTATGCTTCTGTTGTTGATATGGGGAAGCCTAAGTGGTTTCCTTGTGCTGATCAACATAGAAAGTACCAATATTTCAAAATGTATGAAATACCATCATTGTTGTTAGGACTGACATTTCTGTTTTCCTTTATTGTAGGGTTTGCTGAGAGCAGTCCATCGTGAAGGAGTACAGGTGCTGTCTCTCACTGAATTTCCATATGGTGAAAAGGAGATGCCTCCTCTTAAGCAAGGGCCAGAATCTTGGCTTGAGGAAAGGAAGGCCTTTCTAAGCACCATCTCGTCTTTGAAAGACCTGATTTCAAAAATGCAACTTCACAGAGAAGCTGAGGTATAAACAATATCATAAGATTCTTTCTGAAACAAAACTGATTTATAAAGCACACCCATCATTCAGTTCTAAATGCTGTAAGTATATCAGTACAAGCCAAGATTTCAGACACATGCAGTAAAGCTGTTGCACTTCCTGTTAACAAAACATACCTTCAGTTTTGCCTGCATTTGTTAACTTCTGATACTGATGTACCTTTTTAAAAATAACTGTATCTGGAAAGCGAGTTTCCAGCAGTGAAAATGGTACTGTTGTGAGAGGAAAGAGGGAAAAGTTGCTGAAGCTGAGTATTCGTGCATGGAGGAGAAATCAGGCATACAAAAATGTATCCGTTTGGATGGATGAATGTTATGTAAGAGACGTCCACTATTCCACTAAGTACACAGGTTTTGCATGTGTGATAAGATCAGTTCTTGGTGCTATCTTTGAATTCTGCTAAGTGTTTAAATTGGTGCTCACCGTTGCAGATTTATGCAAGTTCTGAACCTCCTGAAGGTGACTCAGACTGGAGAGGAGAACTGCTGCGTGCCATTCAGCAGCTTTTTGTGAGGGAACAAAATGTTCTTCTTGCTGTGTTTCAAACTGAACTTGCAGAGCTGGGCACAAGAGATGCTGTGATACTGATGAATCAGTTAGAGCACAGGCTACAAGAGCAGGTAACATGAAGCATACTTAACTCAAGGCTTGTTTACGTTTATGTTGGGTTTTACTTTTTAATGTATAAATTCTTTGAAAACTGTATGTAACTGCAGCAGATCAGACAGTTGAAAATAAAGTATGTGTAAGCACAAGATACAGAAAATATACAACCTCTGGAGATAAGTTTGATTAAACACACTTACCCTGAGTTTGATTCCATTAATTGTAATCATGCCATGCTGTCTAAGAGAAAAAGTAGCTTACCATATATGAAACATGTTATAAGAAGAGGAAGTAGTAATGTTGCTGTGGAACAGAGAGCAGTCACTTATTCTCCTGTGGGTCATGGAAGGATTAGTGAGGAAATTATTTGCCACACAGTCGAGAGCTCTTCTGATTCTATAATTCCGATGCCCAGCGGGGGAATTAAAAAGAGTTATTTATAATGTTTTAATACTGTGCTAATTGTGACTTAGTTTAAAATATTTTAAATACATATGGACTGTAACTATAAAATGGATATAATGTCCACACCATAGGTACTCTGATAAAATCTGGAGCTTTTACTTTCAAGTGTGTTCTCCATCCTAACAGGCTATTAACCAGAAAACAGCGATGGACTGTCTTCATGATGCAGACAGAAGAAGTTTGCTAATGGAGATTCAAGTATTGCATGCTCAGATGAACAGTATGAAAAATAACCCAAAGAGAGAGCAAGAAATTGATTCAAAAAGCCAAGGTGATTTATATGGTATTTCTTACATATTTTCATGCCAGCTCTGTTCTAATTGTAATGGGAAAACTGCTGACATTTTTGCTGTCTGATGTTGATGCTCCACTTACGATCTGAGCATACTTACTAATCTTTTTTAATCTTATTGGAGTAATTTTTCAAAAATGTAAACGTTAGCTGTGTTCTTATGACTTGTATCATAAGTGATACAAAGTTATTTCATTTGCTATGAAAATCAAGTACTTTAAGGTTATTTTCTGTGCTTTCTGAACTTTTCCAAGTTATGCAGTAAATCAAAAGAATGAACAACAAAAAGTTCAGAGTGCAAATGAGCTTTAAACTTAAGCTGTGAGTGCTTTCAATGCTCTGTCACAAATATTTCCTCAAAGGTACACTTACGTAGCTACCTTTGATTATGTTGCTCATAAGCCAAATGTTAAATACAAACGTGGATGTGCACATCATTTTTAAATCATTCCAAGAACTGAAGCAATTTCTTGGAAGGTATGAACTGTTTTCCAGTGTGAAAGGCACGTTTTGTTTTTGCACCACTGTTTAAACAAAATAGTATTTTTGGAAAATATTGCTGTTAGTGATATGTTAGAGATGCCTTATGGTCATCCCTCTGTGCTGTGGAAAACTGGACCCAAATGAATGGTGTTGTTTGATTACTAGGCTAATATCCTTGTTAATGGTGCTCCCATTAGAAATGCTCGAGTACAGCATGCAGCAGAAGCAGTCACAGATAGTGGAGATGCAAGCAGAGCTCCAGAGTGTGAAGGAGAGAGCAGCTGACCTTCAGGAGCAGTTAAATTCAGAGAGAATGATGAGTGCTGAACTGAAGAATGAACTTGCCCAGGCCAAATTAGAGCTTGAAACGACCTTGAAAGCACAGCACAAGCACTTCAAGGACCTAGAAGCCATCAGGTACAGCTTTTGGTTTCAACTTCTCATTATTGACAGCAAATACGATAATTTCTGTGCCACCCCAAATCACAGTACTGATTCTATTGAGGAATTTGATCTCTTGTAATGTAAATGGGTCTCAGTCTTTCTGTAGAGCATGCCTACCAAAATATAGGCTTGAAGTGTTGCTTTGCTGCGGCCAACAGCAGAGGTACCAAAGTGTTTGGCACTCAGGGAAGCCATTAGTGTCAATGTCTTCTCCAGACTGGTGTGTCTTCATAGAGTATTGTAATGTCAGTGATAGCAAATAATGACGCAGTTCAAGTTGACACTGCCTTCCAGACAACCTTTTAACTTTTACACATCCTTTGAGACACTGTGACAAGATGCTTTTTCCCTGCACCCTTTCAAACTTTGGTCAGTGATTGGATTAAATTGAACACTAGCCACTAACTCATGAAACATGGCAGCTATAAAGTCAGGAGTACAGGCTTGGTTCTTCCGTCATTTTTGAGCTGTGCAGCTCTTTTTGATGTTTGAGTTAGGCTTGTTTTTCTAGGCAGGCTTTTCATTTTTATTCTGCTACACAAGCACAAGATAAAAGAAGTGTCATGTAACTGATGTTACTTCAGCAGTACGACAGCCATGATCTAATTGCCCATTTCTGTTTTAGGACTGAAGTTAAAGAAAAAGCAGCTGAGCTCGATGTTCTCAAGGATACAATGGCCAGCGAACAGAAGAAATCAAGAGAGTTACAGTGGGCTTTGGAAAAGGAGAAAGCTAAAATGGAACGCAGTGAGGAAAGACGAAGAGAAGAGCTTGAGGTATTCCTTCCATAATCCCAAATGGCCTGAAACAATAAGGATCACACATATTCTTGTGGTCAACTTTTTGTCTTGAGTTACATTGTTGTCCATTGTGTTCATGTTTTCGTCCATGTTTGTGTCCTAAACATCAGCATTATACCATCTAGACTTAAAGAAAGAAGTGTGACCAAGAAAAAAAAAGGGGGGGCTATTTAAACTAATAGGAACTTTACAACTGTGGTGTTCAATGAAGAAATATTGTATTCTGTAGAATATGTAGAACAGCTGTTACAGAGACACTGCTAACAGGGCTACACATAGAACAGGCATCCCAGTATATCACTAAGACAAAAAATGCAGTCAGTTCAACAGCACAGATGTATTTACATCTTGAAATCTTAACGTGGAAACTCCTTGTCGCAGCTTTAGAAAATAAAGAGTTTTCTTAAACTTCAGATCTATAGCTGTACCTTGTAAAAAGTATTATTTTTTGAGATGGTCTGGTTTTAGAGTATAGGCACCTGTAATCAGCATTTGGAGTACTGTCACATTAATTTGTGAACAGCAAAACTAGTTTAAAGCAAAGTATATATAGGTAGCATTTTTGCAACTCAACATAAAGCAAAGTGTATATGAGTGATTTTAATCATTTTTTTCTTCTGTTTTTTCGTGGAAGGATTTAAAATTTTCACTTGAAGATCAAAAACAAAAGAACTTACGGTTAAATGAGCTTTTGGAGGAAGAGAAACAACTGTCAAGTGATCTGCAGCAGAAGATTGAATCCCAAGAAGCACTCAATGCTGCCCAGCTGTCACGTGAACGAGGCCGTAATTCTGAGTTGCAGGTTCTTCTTGAATCAGAGAAGGTTCGAGCTCTGGAAATAAGCAGTGCACTAGAAAGGGAAAAAGAGCTATGTGCTCAGCTTCAAAGTGCTGAACATAAGGGGCAAGCTGGAGCACCTAATCCATCTGAGGAATTACTAAAAGAGCTACAGAAACAAATGGATGAAAAGCATGACCGTATAGTGGAGTTAGTGAGTGAGATGGAGAAGTATAAACTGGAATCTGTGCAAGTGAGACAGCAAATGGAAAAAGAGAGGCAAATCCAGAGGAAAGCATTACAAGCAGAACAAGATGCAAACATAATAGCACAGAAGAAACTCCATGAACTGGAGTCCAAAGTAGAAGACCTTCAGTGGCAACTGGGACAAAAGGAGCAGGAGGTTCATAAATTAGGGAATGAGACAAAGAAGTTACAGGAAGTAATCCAAGAACTACAGATAAAGGAGCAGGAGAGTGAAGGGAAAAAGGAAGCTGAAAGAAAAGCAAGCCACAATCAAAATGAGGTACGGTAGGTCTGAGAGCAACGTGTGATTCTGGACTGTGCAGTTTTGCTTTTAATTCTTTTGTTCAGTTGCTACTGTTTGTCACTGTGCCTTTAATCTGTAAAATAGCTGGCAAATTACATGTGCCAAAATACAGGCACCAGAGAAAGGGGGAAGCACTCTAGTTTTGCTGTCTGAAACTATTCACTCACATCCTCTGAGAGTGAAGCTGTAGAGATGTGTAAGGAGAAGAGTGAGCAGGAGATATGTATCTGAGTGTATACATGCACTTTATGCTTAAGTATAGTAGAAAAAAGAATATTCCCCCCACCCAGTCTCATGAACGAGCTCAAGAGTGCTTTTTTAATCTTAGTTCATGAACTATGAATGGTCTTTGAAACATCAAAGTGATCTCCCAACAACTGCAGGAATTAAAAGAATATGTAGTCAAACAAGCATGTGAGTGAATGTTAGCAAACAAAATAGGAGGAAGAAATCGATGTAGGAAAATAATTTCAGAATTTAGCCTAATATTTATTTTACTGGAATTTTGAACCACTGTTGCCAGTAAGCATTTCTCCTTTGTGAAATGTTGGGGCAGTTCTGTAATGGTTTTTAAATGACTTTTAAAGCTCTTCAGAAACTTCCCTGTGGGATGTAAGTGATGATCTCTGGGTGCTTTGTGGATAGTCTGAAAGGAGGTGGCTGACAGGAGACTGGCCTGTCTGCTATCCGTGTTTTTGCCCATCATTGCTTTCTCTTAGGCAGCTGTTTCTCTGTGGAGCCAGGAAGGACGCTTTTGTCTTCATCAAATTTGGCTTCTGTTTTTAATCTTCTGAAGTGCTGGCAGCTACCAGTAGTTTGCAATAGCTGATAGCACCAGAAGTCCTCCTCGGAGGTAACTGTGAGCACTGTGATCAAGGAAGAGTTTTCCCTTGGATCAGGTGGCAGCGGCCCCTGAGGCATTTTCCCCACATTGGCAGTGGACAGCACAATTTTCTGTGCAGGATCTGCCAGGAGTTTCAAATAACGAATCTCTACTGCTTCCTGTGACATTTACAATACCCTGCTTCTTTTCCTTCCTTCATTGGCACCTCACCATCATCAGATATCCAAAGACCGTGACCACGGTGGGTGTTTCCAGTCCCATATCTCTGACTGAACTGGTCTCAGAAGCAGGCACAACTGGTAAAGGAGCTGATGGTGTTGGGGCTGGTGGCTTCTGGTCAGCTGAGTTTACTGAATTCACTTTGGATCTGTGGTAGCTAGATCTTGACCAAGAAAGGCACCACCTGATACCATTCAGAAGCAGTACTTGGAATGGTACAGCAGTAGTGTAGTCTCACTGCACTCCTTTCCGTAGCAGAAATATGTTCTACAATTTTTGAGTGTATTTCAGAATTAAATGCTTCTATTTAAAAGCATTACAGTTGAAGCGTATTTACGTAAGTATATATTTATGTGCAGGCTGCTTGGGATACACCCAATGAAAGAACAAGAAATTGGGTTCTCCAGCAAAAAATGGAAGGAGCTGAGACCAATGAATCAACGTACCCCACGCTGACAGGAGGAGGAGGAGACCTCTCTGCAGATACTGGAATTCTGGAGGCTGTCAGACAAAAGCTGCAAAATGCATCTCCAAAGCTCAAGCAATTGGCTCAGAAGGCTGCTAGCAGGTTAGAGCAGTCTTCAGCTGCTGATGGAGGTTCATCACAACCAGCAAGCTCATGCATTAGGTTCTAATCACAATTCACACGCTGTAGCCTAGATTTTATGTTGCTCTGTGTTTGTAGTATCTGCTTCTTTGTGTTGAGATGTGCTGTGTTAAACAGGATCACAGAGTGCCCACTGCTTCGCTCTTTTCTACTTCATGTGGTCATTTATAAGTTACAGCAAAATCCTTTTCTTTACAAACTGATGTTGGGTGGAAGAGCAGTTTAAAACAATTTAATAATTGAATAACAATTGAAAAATGCACTGTGGAAGGAGAATATAGTGGTTACTGCTATAGCTGTGCCCCTGGTCTCCCCCCTCTTCCCCCCCAAAAAAAACCCAATATTTTTTAGTCAAGTGAAATGTATATTGATTCCTGCTTTCTCGAGTTATTATGTCCTTAAGGAAAAGAAATAGCATTTTGAATCTGTTTTTTGTTTCACTATGACAGTGATTTAATATTAAAACATTTATTCCAAAGCATTTGAGCAAAATGAAGTGCATTGGATCTCAGAAGTACCCCACCGTTTTGTTTTTTCACACAGATTAGTGTGAAGCAGAAGAGCATTTTTAAACTCTTCATATAGAATAACCTTTATTCAAGTGTTAAATGCAAATTCATTATGAATTTGAGCCATTTTAGTTTACATACCTAAGGGTCACTGAATGCCTTTGAATATGTTGACATCTCTCCAGTCGTGTTGACGTGGTTTGCTGAAGCCCAGCACGTGTTTGCTGGGAAAGCACTGCTCTGGTGGTGTGACTTTGTGGTACTGAAGCTGTCATTGCCATTTCAGGTTGCAGTTTGAAACAGCAGATGATCAGGACTTTATTGCAATACAGAATGCTATCGAAGAAGTTATTTCAGAGCTGCAAAAACTTCCTGGAGTGTCTTGTCTGGAAGAGGTGAGAATGCAGTGTCGTAACCTTGGTGGGAGAGTTTGGGTGGTGAGATGTGAGTGGAAAGCAGCACGGAGTGGTTAAAGCTGTGCTTACACAGCTCTTCATGTACTTCACAGAGGAAAGTCTCCCCCAGGGGGTGCTGCCTTGGAACTGATGAAGCAAAAACCACCTCCCCTCCTTTTATTTTTGTCGTTCTAATTATCTTAAAGCTGGATCTTAACCTTTTAATGTGAAACTTTTCCATAACAATTACTAAATATTGCTTTTCCCAGCTTTATCTTTAGAAAAATATATTTTCTTTCCAGCAGTGTTTTCGTAACCGGGGAAACTGCTCAGTATTCCCTGATATTAAAATCAACATTTAATATTGACTTTATTGCGTTGAGATAAGACATTTAGTGCAACTGCTCCGTATTTACCAAAGGAAAAGGAGTAGTGCGTATAAAACCTGAAATGGAATGGGTGTGGAATCTGTTACAAAGACTTCAGCACTGTTTGCTTTTTACTGCCCAGGTGGAGCACTCACGGTTTGGTTTTCTGTTCTCCCTGCAGCTGAAGCTGGTGCTGCCTCCTGGCAGCCCGTCCAGCTCGCTGACGGAGCGGCTGCTGCGGCAGAACGCGCAGCTCACCGGCTTCGTCAGCAGGCTGAGCGAGGAGAAGAGTAATTTGAGGAACGCCATGCTGAAGCTGGAGGAGGAACTGAGGAGATGTCAGCACAGACGTACCTCTGGAGAGCACGTAGGTCCTTCAGTGGCACAGCTGTTGTGAAGCATACTAGGCATGAAAACATTGTGCTGTGAAATAGCTAATGCTGTTTGTGCTCGTCACCTAAATGAGAGCGTTTGAGCTATCTGTCCTTCTCGGCCTTCTTCCTACAGAGTAAATGGATGCCAGTTATTCTTGTCCTATGGTCAGCACATCCTGATTCTCTATTTACTGTACGGTTTTTCATCCAAGCCACTTTTTTGTTAACTTCTCCAGTGACCAGAATGACACAGCTCAGCTTTTCCAAACCTGTGGTTCCAAGAAGCGTATAGATGAGGTGCTAAGGGGTTTGGTTTAGTAGCTTAGTGGGTAGGGATGGTGACAGGAGGATGGTTGGACTAAATGATCTTGTAGGTCCTTTCCAACCTAATGTACCTATGAACCTGTGAAATACAGTTTCTTTTCCTTCAGTCTTCCAGACACCCGTCAGACCTTGGGGTTAACATCGATACGCTGGTTGCCTCTGAGAAGGAAAACTGGAACAGGGAAAAGCTGTCCCTGCAGAAATCTTTGAAGCAAGCAGACGCAGAGCTGTCCAAGCTCAGAGCAGAACTCCGGAGTGAAGCTTTCCTCAGAGAACTGGGATCAGATTCTGAGAATGTGATTTTAAGGGTAGGAGCAGTTTGTTGCCTGCCTAATTACTGTGACGGGTTTGTTTTATTGTCCTTTTCATTTAGGCCTATTTTCTTCTGAGTTTGCTCTGCTTTTTCTAACGGAGCAGATGTTAAATTTGGATTTTAAATTCCCATCCTCTCATATGTAACCCTGTCAGTTGCCATCCCCAAGAATGACAGGCGAGCACTGCGTTGTCCTTTTGTGTGCCCTCCCATTTCCTGCTCCTCAGATTATGAAGCTGCATTCACCAAGTGGAAGATGCAGCACAGGCGAGAGGAGTAGTGATGTCAGAACTTCTAAGACTGTAATCATTCCTGGAGCTCACGCTGCTTCTTCTGTTCTCCATCCTGTAGAGAATTTATGGCAAATACCTCCGAGCAGAGAGCTTCCGGAAAGCTCTCATTTATCAGAAGAAATACTTGCTGCTGTTACTGGGTGGATTCCAGGAGTGTGAAGAAGCCACGCTGGCCCTCATTGCACGGATGGGTGGGCAGCCCTCTTACACAGACCTTGAGATCATCACACAGCATTCAAAGGGTTTCACAAGATTTCGCTCTGCAGTCAGAGTGTCCATTGCAATTTCAAGGTAAGCTGGAGGGAGTTCAGTTTCAGACAGATGTGTGCACTCAATCTGTCATGTCTCACGTTTATGTGCTGATTTTAAGGTAAGCTGAGGAATGTAACAGGGCAAAAAGTACATTTGGTGCCATTTTATCACGCTGATGCCCTGCTCTTCAGGTGCATGAGCCACTTGCTGTCCATTCTGACTAATGCAGCACCTCTGGGATCACTGCAGTTGCAGAGAAAGGGATGTTTGAAGTCTTCTACTCAACCGTTACATTTTTTTGTGCCCATCCATTAATTTTGTTTGGCTTTCAAGAAATTCTTACGCCTTCTGGAATATAACAGGCAGAGTGTTTGCTTTAATGACTGCTTCCTTTATCCTGAAGTTTATGGCTTGAGTTTATTTTAATTTGTTTTTCAATTCCAGAATGAAGTTCCTGGTTCGTCGATGGCACAGAGTTACGGGTTCTGGTACCTTAAGCAACACCCGGGATGTCTTTGGCCAGAACACAGGTAAACTGTAGCCCAGTAATGACTGCAAAAGCTTATTCTCACGTCACACTGCTGCTTAATGTAGGTGGCTTTGATTTACGTTGTCTTCTTGTACAACAGCTGGGCTGCTGTGCCCTCTTCCTTTTGCCATAGTTGCTTGGGTTGACCCGCTTCTCAGCTTTCTGGTAGTTTTCAGTACTTAGCCCAACCACTGATCTGTTTGCTTTCTCTTCAGTCTTTTTTTGCCCTATGGTGGGTGGGATTATAGACAAAATGTGACAAGTTCCCATACAGTGTGTGTTTGTAAGACCAATGCTACGTGTGGCAGTGGGTTTCTCTCGAGGCTTGTGTTTCCAGAGGGAGCACCAAGGACTGGAGCAGGCAGAGGAATCTGAGATGCCAGGAGCAGCTGCGCCGTGTTCACAATGCAGTGCTAAGCGCCCTTTGCAGGCTCTAGGCCAGCAGCAAGCTGTTACTTTTGCTTTTTAATTAACTGCACTTGCTTTTAATTAACTACAAACAACCTGCATCTTTGCCAAGCCCCATTTTTGCAAAATGGAGACAGAAAACCTGCACTTAAAATTCCCAGATATGTGCATAAGGTGTTACATCTTTGCTTGTCTGCTTTTTAGTTTCCAAGACGTTGCTTTTTCTACTTTTAGGCAACGAATTGCGGCCTGACTCATTCTCCAGTGGCGTGGATCTCTACGGAGAACAAAGGCATTCCTATAGGTCCCGCTCAGACGTGGAGTCTCCCAGATCTCCTGTAAACTTTCAGCAAAAGTAAGTTCTGTTTCCAGTGATGATTCTCTGTCAGAACGCTGCTCAACTACACGAACGTGTCGGCGTTTACTGATGAGGTTCGTGATCTTTGATGCTAGAAGTTTTCTAACATTGTTTTTTTTTTCATAAGGAAACATAACAGAGTGCATCTCAGACCTCTGATGTGCACTTACTGCCTGACCAAGGCCAATGGTTGCAGACATTGCTGTCTGATTGGGTGACGCTGCCACAGATGGACATGTGCACGGCTTTGGCTTTGGGAGCCAACCCCAGCTGCCTGTGGGCTCTCAGCTTTCCCGCAGATTGGGTCCCAGTCGTTTGGGATGTCCAGTTTAATATGAACCACCTCAACATCTGTAACCTTTGTGGCAGCCATCGTGCTTTATGTAAAAATATATTTAATATGTTTTAGCCACTTTTAACTTCAACTTGCAGAAAGTACTGAGGAAAGCCAGAGTCCAGTACAGATGGCTGTGTCCTTGTTCGCAACAGCTTCTTAATAGAAAATCTACTACAAGGGAAAATGGTTTTAAAATAAAAGAAGGGGGACTTAGATGGGATATAAGAAATAAGTTTTTTACAGTCAGGGTGGTGAGGCACTGGCAGAGGCTGCCCCGAGAGGTGGTGGGTGCCCCGTCCCTGAAGACATTCAGGGTCAGGCTGGCAGGGCTCTGAGCACCTGGTCTAGCTGTAGGTATCCCTGCTTATCACAGGGGAGTTGGACCGGATGACCTTAAATGTCCCTTCCACCTCAGATGATTCTGTGGTAGCTCAGGCAGAGGGCGGCAGAGCACTTCGTTGGGCATGGAGACCTGAGTGCTGTGCGGGCAGGGCGGCGGGCACGCACCCAGTTGTGTCTCTGCTTACAGTGCCTGCTGTGCCTGCTGATTGTGATTTGACGTTTCGGTTTTGAAAAGCATCTGTGTGCTTCTGCCCTTAGGTTCCACAGCATGCATGCTGACCTGAACCCAGTCTCTTTCGCGTGTTCTCAGCTGCAGAACTATGATCCAGAAAGAGCTTTAACAGATTACATCCACCGACTGGAGGCGCTGCAAAGGCGGCTCGGCAGCGTGCAGTCAGGTACGGGCCGGGCACGGTTCAGAGCTGGAAAGCAGTCTGGGGCTTTGTCAGCCTTAAACAGGAGGTTATTCTGTACTGCTGTGAGCCTGGTATGAAGAAAATGGTTAAATGCTTTGAAGAGAGCCCTGCAGAGGTGTGCTTCAGTAATGGATTATGAGTTGGTGACACATTAATTTTCTTCAGTCTCGTGAATGTGCCATAGGGATTCAGTGTGTCTCTGTAAGGGTGTGAGGGAGGTGGGGAAAAATGTTCTCAAACGTGTGGTGAGGGCGAGTTATGGCAGTCACTGTGCTGAAGTCTTATTTTAGCATAAAATTCATCCTCTGAGGGAGATTGGCTCTTAAACGATGTCCTGCATAAACCTTTCCCATGTCTCCATCAGAGCGACACGTCGTTTGTGAGCCCTCAGCTCCACGTGCTCTGATGTAAATCCTTCTGTCTTGCAGTGTCCACCTCCTACACGCAGCTGCACTCTGCTATGAGAAGATAATTCCCTCTGCCCGCCTGCGTCGCTGGCAGCGATGTCACTGGGTCGATGGCCTCCTGTAAACCCGTGCGCTCTGTGCTTCCTATCAGTGGCGCCTATCTGGTGGGACCAACGCAGACACGGCTGTACCATTGCATACAGCTCCATCCTGGCACACCCATGCAGACTGCCACCACGGGAGATTGATGTACATAGGCACTTTGTGTTCATGCAGAAAGCAAAACAAAAGAAAATCATTAAATTACGTGTATATTTGTGGAATGCTAATTTAAATGATTAACTTATGAAGCGTTGTATTTATCAAGGGGGTGCGAAGATGAAACTCATGTGTTAAAAATTGAGTCTCCGATCAGAGAAGTTCACTTGCACTTTTTCTGGCAAGGCTACTGAAGTTACACAACTCTCCTCATATTTGCTACTGGCAGTGCAGACAGAATAGCACTTGTAGAGACCTATTTTTGTAACGGTAGAAGTTTTGCATTTTATGGGTATTTTGTCAAAGTACTGAAATAAAGATGACTTCCTGCTTTTAACTGCCGTCCACTCTTGGAAAGTTCTTCAAATGGAAGAATCGCTCCCTGGTTTAGGTCGCAAACCCCCCTCCGAGCTGTGCTCCTCCCGGCTGTGGCAGCTGCCTCTTTACTTGCCAGGAGGACAGGTGTCAGCTTGGCTTCTGCAGCCCCCGCTGCACTTCCAGGGCTGCCAGAGAAGGTATGTATGTTTGGATGTCCCTTCTCAGCCGCTCTCACTGATGTGAAAACAAAGGTCTGCAACACTTTTACCGGGGTTAGAACGGAGAGTGTGTGAGCCTTTGCTCCAGAGAGTGCTGCTGGGCAGGGGAAGGGGGGGGAAAGCTCTTTGCATGATTAACTTTGTACTACGTGCATTTTCTTTCTCGTAGTCATGAATTTAAGAGCTGACAGCGTTAAGCAGAGGAAACTTCCACAAGAGGTTTCTTGACAAATTTTAATCAAAATTGCAATGAGCTGGAGCTCACGGCCATTTATCACCACCACTCGTGAACCAAACACTATTCAACAATCCTGCACGAGTCGACGCGAAGCGTAACGGCACTCAGCTAATTCACTTCATGTATGGGTTACTTTACACGCGATCGCGTTTCTCCCCAGCGCTGTGCTGTGCTGCTGTCACTGCCACGCCTTCAGAGCCAGCTGCTTTTCACAGTTTATTGTAGAAAGCTCTTTGCAGCTTCCTGAAGCAAAGCATTTTACAAACGCTCCAAGTTTAAACCACTTCAGTTGCAGAGTTACTACACTTCCCCGTGAACACTTGTGCAGACAGCCCCCGAGCTGTGCGGTGACCGTTTTCTGTGGGCACTTCCAAGACTCAGCAGCCCTCCCGCCGTCCCTTTTCCATCTGTGATTCTGTCTCAAGGAGGAACGTACGGTCCCTGGGTGCCTGACGGAGTTACTGCTGTTGGGCACAGAGGTACAGTACAGTCCCACCCACTGTCACCTGGGGAAAGGCCATCAGTGACTATTTTCTAAAGCAAAGACTGCAGCTGGTGGAAAAAATCATTTCTTCACCTTAAAGGGATGGGGGAGTTATGCACCTTAGAAGTGCTACCCACAAAGAAGATGGGTTTTCTTTCCAAAAAAGCCCTGGGAAGTTGGTAGAACAAGCAGCTATACACAGCAACACGAAACAGTGTGGGGAAAGGAACGGAACAGATGCAGAGGGTGCAGGACCGTTTCTACACAGTACACAGAACGGTTTCCATTTGCCATTCGTTTTGTCACAATTACGGAAAGTCTGTTTGTTAGTTTGCACAATTGCAGGTTTTTAGCTCCAGAACTTACAGTGACCTCCTCTTATATCGGATAACTGGGTTATTGGGTGTATGTATCATGGTTGTATAATTTATGCTTGGAAAGTAGTCATTGATGAGATCGAATTCATACAGACGGAGCAAAGTGGACCAAATAGTCTTAATCTGAACGTAAGCGAAGTTCTCTCCGATGCAGCGATGACGGCCTAGGAGGAAACCCACAGAAAGCCATCAGAACACTTCGTGACACCATCGCCTCTGACCACAGCTTCACCTGGAAAACGCCCCGTGGACTGTAATTGCTTCTTTCTAAACAGTCGGAGGCCCCGATCCTGCAGACCGCTGTGTAACTCCTACAGCCCCATTTCCTGAGAGCTTTCACCACAGAGAGTTTTGGGCGGGATAGTGCTGTCCTGTTTTCCCACAGCACGTTCATTTACGCAGTGCTGAGGAGGAGTCTGTAACGTTCAAAAACTGGCACCGCCTATAACTGTATCGTGGTCAGATTTGCAAACTGTTCTGGCAGTTGTGTGTCTCTACATAAATTTTCGCTGCCTTAAAATGTTTTCCTATTATGAGGCTTTTTTTTACCATGACTTTAGAAGACTTGAATAAACTCAGCTCTAACGCACGCTAACGTAAAGGTTTGCTGTTATTATTACCCTGAGTGACGCACGCAAGCATTACTGTCGACTCCGATTCTTGAACAGCCCCTTCACAGTGAGGAAACTTTGACGCAGCAATAGATAAAGATGTGCTGAGGTGGAGCGCTGCGGGGAGGAGCAGCCCGAGCTGTGTGCCACCACCCGGCCAAGCACTCCCTGCTACTTACCAGCGCCAAACGGAATGTAGGCGAACTTCTCCCTGGCAGCCGGGTTGTCCTGGAGGTAGCGGTCGGGCTTGAAGTCCAGGGCGTCCTTCCACGAGTCCCTCAGGCGCTGGTTAACGGTGGGGGACACGCAGACCTGATGGCCGGGGGGAATGCTGTATCCTGCGACCGTCTGCGAGGGAAGAGACAAGGCCTCACTCATCTTCAGAGGTGACAGCTGTGCCTCTGATTATTTGCTGTTGTTCAGTTTAATCTGAGTTCTAGCTCACGCCATGGTTGATCGTGACTGGGATGACTGGGAGCTGGAGCATCTCCCTTGCGAGGAAATGCTGGGGCAGTTCAGCCTGGAGGGGAGGAGACTGAGGACAAACTTAGTCCTCACAAATGTCTGCAGGGTGAGATTCGAGTGGATTGGTCTGGGCTCTTTATAGTGGTGCCATCAGAATGCCTCACTGCCAGCAAGTAGTACTCGCTGGTGTTTTTCCTTCTATTAGCTGAGCACTTCCCACCTGGCTCCTTCCACATCTGTTCCCTTCAAGCAAAGTTGGATCCAACAAGTGTACTCACCTGGGGAGTTTTAGCCAGTCTCATTATGGTCATTATAGGAGGTCGAAGCCTTAAGGTTTCTTTTAGACAGCGATCTAGCAAACTGAGATCTTTGAGCTGCAAATACAAAGAAAATGATACATCAAAATGCGGCCGAGTTCACTCAGTTATTATTTTACACCATTTAGAAATAAAGCAAAGAATAAATAGCTCAAATTTACATGCGCTTCATTTGCTACCCTGACAGCTTTCCCTTTGACTCAGTTAAGACCCGGTGCTGCTTCATCTGACTAACCTGTCCTACAAGTGCATTCTGATGCCTAACTGAAGAGAGATATCACACCACATGCCATTCCTCCCTTACACAGCTGATCTTTTCCACAGAGACTGTAGGAACTACAGTCCTCCATAGTAAATGCTGATTGAAAAGGAAATGGTAGCAGGCTGAAAACTAACTCCAGAGAAACAGGAGACGTTGGCCAGTAGTGTCACGGCTGACTGCTTGTGGCACCTACCTGTGCAAGCTGGTCTAGGGAGCTGCTCTGGATGGGGGTTGGGCTGGGTGATCTCTACAGGTCCCTCCCAGCCCCTACAGTTCTGTGATTATGATTGTAAGATAAAGCAACTGACCATACTGTCCATCTTTTTAAATAAATATCTAGAAGAAAGGCAACATCCATCAGGAAAAATGCAACATGCAAACCTGGTCGTAAGTCAGTGGTGGCAAATCATCCCCACAGACGGCCTTCTGCTCTGCATAGCACTGCTCCTGTATGGCTTTGTCTCTGGCTATGAAGAAGCCCAGCCAGGCACTGGTGGTTGAGGACGTGTGCTGCCCCGCTAGGAGCAGCCCGATGAGCATCCCAGCGATCTCGTCATCTGTCAGCGGGCGGCCATCCCTACATCCAAGGGGATCAGTTAGAGCTTCATTCAATCGCTTTCCCAGCTAAAGTAATGTTTACAATTTCTCCTAATTTACTTCCTTCTCTTCCTCTTGCGTTGCCCACTCTAAATTCAGCAGCCAGAAGTCTAGCTAGGCTGAAGAGAGAACCACGGCAGGCAGATTCTATGGGAGCCCTGAAGATCATCACAGAAAGCCAGCAACAAGAAAGAAGCGGAAGCAGCAGCCTCATGAGCACTGGTGGTGATCTCAGAAGTCAGAACAAGCATTTAAAAACAGCCTGAAAAGTCTGAGTACAGAACACCACTAGGATCAACTGCTGGCACCGAGAAATTCAGAACATGAGAACATTTTTTTGTTTTAACAGAATGTTCTAAACAGCTGAAGTAAAATACCTCTCTATTTTCCTGTAAATTACAAGTCGCCAGTCCCCCTTTGCTTACTTGTATGAAGCATCAAGCAGAGTTTGGAGCATGTCATCCTCCTTTTCCTCAGAACTCCGACGCTTCTGGATAACCTTGTAGAAAATATTCTTTATTTCCCTGTGTGCTCGATCGCGACGCCTGCAATTCAGACCACTTTGATTAGCAACTCCCTATGAAACAACATAAAATCCTTGTAAGGATTTACAGGAATGTCTGGGACAGCTTAAAAACAAAAAAAATAGGGGAGCAAGAAAGAAAGAAAAGAGAGAGGTTTAGATGAAACCCTCAAGCTGCTACAGTCTCCTTGCTGGTACCTGAAGCTGGGCAGAGGCAGCCAGGCTGGCAGAAGCCAGGCAGCGTGAGTAAAGCCCCCATCCAGGTCGGCATACAGCTGAGCCACCTTCTCATTCAGTAAGCTTCTTATTTCTTTCCCATGCAAGCAGTGACTTGCTGTCAGAATGATAAGTTCTGAAAAGGCTTCAAACAGATCTGAGAAGAGACGTGGAAAAAACATTAGTGCAGATGCACTTTAGGCAAGATGTTACATTTTACAGAAAAACAGAAACGCAGAAAAAGTCACACAAGAAGTTAAACTTGAAATCCAAATCCACGCATAAGCAGCTAGTACTGCAGCTTGCTGAATTATCTCTCAGTATTTCTGCCACTGCAGGCTTGCAGCAGTACTGATGGGCTGTGACTAGCAGGAGTTGGGAAATACAGGTGGGAAGGAGAAGACTTGCACTTACATCACTAACCTCACCTTATCACTTTGCAGATAACCAGAAACTAAGATCTCTGGCCCAGGCTCCAGGAAGTCAGAGCTGTGTCTCTTCAAAGTAACTACAAAACAGGCTGAACTGACTCACAGCATGCAAACCTAGCATGATTCAGCCGGGCAACACGTATGCTCTCTGCTGTCAGGCTGAGCAAACACGAGTAGAATGGTCCTTCGCTGCCATCGGTGATTTTCCAAGCACCTTTATCCTCCAATAGCATTAAATTTGATGAAGCAAAACCCACGTTTGCCATGTTCCTTCTGATGCTCGGTACAGCTTTGCCCTACAGCTCTTTTAATATTGCAGTAAAACATTTACAAACATACTGATGCATCCTGCATCAGCCTTCATTCCTTCCCAGAATGTCTAAGTAAAAATGTATGTGATGTCGCTTACTTCTTTCTCCACTCTCTCCCCACGCTTTGAAATACTCCTTTGTTTCTTCTTCAATCAGAGATACGTGCTGCTTAAACTGAGCAATGTTGAGCCCAGTTTTGAGCATCTTCTTCTGCTCCAAAAATACCTAGAGGAATCAACAGAGAAACAATATGCAAAATGTTCACCGTATCAATGTCGTTACCAACTCCACATCATCTGTACTACAAAAATATAGAGCAAAAAGGAAATTGGGATTGTGGAGCACAACCACAGTGCCCTCCTTTTCTCCCCCTCAGTAACACCTCACTGCTGCCCTAGAGATGCACCTTGCTTTTACAAGGCCCAGGAGCCTGACCCGGGAGCACCACGCAAGGTTTTTACTCTTTTTCTGCATCTAGACTCAAAGCTAAGGAAGCTACTGTAAAACACCTACTATAAGAAGAAAAGCATCCAAGGGGTTGAAAGACATCCACTCAGAAAATCATCCAATTAATTCTTAAGCCCTAGTTATACATGAGAGTGTTTTTCCTATAGAGATGCGTAGCAGCATGGACAAACGACCTAAGATTGCCTTCCCACCAAGGGCTCTATGCTAAGTGTAAAGTTATTTACAAAGCAGAGGGCATAAAAAAGAAGGTTGCTTTGTAGTAGTTTCCATTTTCAGAATGCAGTGGGCATGCCCTGGCAAAGCAGCAGGGCAGGCATATTTTCCCTTGCAACATGGCAGCCCATCTCTTATCAGGATGAAAAGCATACAGTAAAAACACACCCTTATCAGTGCACTGCCTCCCAAAGCAAAACATTCTGCAAGAAGTTTGGAGGGAGGAGACAGAGGCAGAATCTGAACTGCTATACAAACAACACCTATCAACGGACTGAATTACCAGTCATAACTGATATTCGAACAAGAATTCAACTCCAGGGGGTGGCTGAAGAACCACAACTAAAGGCGCTTTAGGCTGAAGAGAAGGAGGCAGGATTCTGCAGTCCGCCTTTCCAGACAGCACGCGTAAGCATGAGAACTGCCAATGCTCATCTCAGAAGCAATGCTACGTGGCACTGATGTGCAAACACACAGGCTGACTTTTGCCCTGGCGAGACAAGCTCTGTGGTTCCTGGGGTGAAATTAGAAGTCTTGCACAGAGGTTGAACGTGACATAAATGAGAAACTGTCAGAGTTCTCTCAGAAGACCTGATGTTGCTCAGTGACAGACTATAAGGGAAGGAAAAAACCCACTTGCTTATTAGTCCTCCTCCACGGTGGGATCAGACGATTTCTAAAACAAAAAGCAGCACCCCCACTAATGGACAGTCAGGCTGTTATTACTGCCTAAGTACATTCAGGCTTCATCACCTGACCGAGGCTGTGAGCCACGCCATGCCTTCTGCCAGAGCCTCAAGCCCACCATACAGAGCCAAGGGCTCCCAGCTGTCAACTCAGCACGTAAACTACCTCCGTTTTCTGCTCATCTTCTATTCAAAATACATACCACATTAGGGACATCATAAGCCACCCCCTTTCCGAAGACTGGTGTAGTCAGCCGAGAGTACACATCCTCTGCGTTCAAGTCTTCATTTTTACTGTTGAAGAGCAGCGCGGCAGCGTCACTGCCCAGGAGGTACGTGAAGGTCTTACCAACCATGGTGAAACTGAACACGGGTCCATACTGAGAGGAACAAACACCAGTTTATTTTAAATAATAGGAACAGGAATCACGAAGTCGTTATCTTTTTACAAGCTTCTACAAAGCACCCCTCCTAAGAAATGCAAAGACTGCATAAGATATAAACATTTTAAGGCGTATCTGAATTCTGTTCTCAATATAAGATAACAAATCACTAGTAAGTCTAATTTAACTGGTGTAACCTCGCAAAATGTAGGACCACCAAGCTTCAAAAATGGAAATTCAAAAAGCACAAACTACTAAAGAGAGCACCGGACGCGTGGCCTCCAGAAACTGGCATGTGCTGTCTGAGAAAAAATTAATGGGTCTGTAGCTATGCACTAATAATTAAAAGCAATAAGACTTCAGAGTTTAAAAGTCACCTCCAGCAGACTCCCACATGATGAATTTGCCTTCCTCCAAGTTAATCAAGCTGAGATTTAAGCTTATGGGCTCCAGGAAGTTTTAGACAATGTAAAAGGTGTCGGTGCACCGTGTTTTATTGGACTGGATTAAAACTCTGCTGCCTTAGCCCGTTTCCCTGAGGCTATTCCAGTTCCTGGGGTTCTATACACCTGCCCTTGTAGCAGAGCTGAGCACTGCAACGTTCATACAGCCACCTCAGAGGCATCAGCTCCACCCACACAGAGATGACAGATTCCAATTAAACCAAGAAATAACACTGTGGATGTGGATTTTTAACCTGCGTGTGATCCAACTCTGAGCAGCCCCCAAGTCAAAGGCTTTTTAAGAAGTGAAGCACGAGGGCCGTTTCAGAGAACACGACCATTTCTGTAACAGCAAAGCAGTGCACACAAGATGTGAGGAAGCCACAGCCTCCCGCTCACGCCACATCCCACATTCGAGGCAATGGGGGGCATTCACAGGAATTAAACAGATCCTAGCGAGCGCGCAGCAGCGCTCTGGCACTGCCCATCCACACAGGACAGCACACCTTGTTGTAGGCGTCTTCCAGAAACTCAATAGGGCTCTTTCCAAACGCTACGGCATGTCCGAGGAACGGGATGCTGGATGGGATGTGAGGAGGGTAGTTCTGCAAAGCAAAGCAAAGCAAATATTGAATTTTCTTCAGAGTAACGCAACATCCCATCCAGACACGCAAGAGCTGCGCGCACACGTGGCTGCGCACACGGCTTCGCTCAAGACCTTCGGTGAAAAAAGCAACTTCGGATGGCAGATCACGTTTTGCACGAAGATCAGGCCACGTTTCAAACCACCGTTAGGTCGCAAGCCCTCCCACCCGCTCCGAGAGCGACGCTAGACGGCACCGCAACGGGAAGGTGGCCCGACACGACTCGACACGGCCCGCCGCCCCGGTTCCCCGCGCCTACCGTGCGGTCGGTCCCAACGTGGCGGCGGTATCCCAGCTGGAAGAGGTAGCCGAGGCTGAGCGCGAAGGCGGAGGCGGCCAGCAGCAGGGACAGCGGGTTGCCGACGGCGGCCCGCTCCAGCAGGCTGCCGCCCACCTCCAGCAGGCTCAGCATCGCTTCGCTCTCGGCAGGCACCGATCGCCGCCCGGGACCGTGAACCGCGTACCGCTCCCGCGCGCAGCGGGGGCGTGTCCCGCAGCCGCCCGGCGCCCAGCCCCGGCGCTGGGCTGATCTCTGCCCATGTGACGACTGCCGGCGGCACGGCCAATGGACGGCGGCGCTCCACGGGGTGACGGCATCGGCCGGGCTGCGCCGGGCGCCATTGGGCCGGCGGCGGGGCGGGGCGCGGCGGAGGCGGCGCCGGGGGACGCGGGCGGGCGGTGCCCGGGGCTGCGCGGCTGTGCCGTTGCACCAGCTGTGCGTTGATGGGTACCTTCTTCATTCGAGACGAAGCTCTTCAAAGCAAACAGACGTGTAATTTCCACCGCCTTTGATCTACACGGGTTCGGAATTACGGTGAAGACAGTGAACGTGACTCATGGATTTCACATTTGCCCTGCTAGCCTCCTCTGAACCTGACCTAGCGCGGCCTCACTGCCCCCTAAAGCGGCAAAAACTAAGCAGTGTAGGGAGGAATCTGTGGCAGCTGTCACAGTATGTACTTTTAAGCGTAGCTCAGCCTGAAACCAAGCCAGTCTCGGCTCGCACGGTACCATGTGAGAAGCAGGCCTTGGAGTCTACCTAGGCAACGCGAGAGCATCGCCCTCTGTTCCTGCATTGACAGCTGAGAAAGGCAGGGCCACGTCCTGATCTCCAAGTGGCACGGGCTGAATTCCACAGCCGGGCTGAGCTCACATTGCAGTGCTGGAGCCCAGTAGGCCTCTTCTCAGCTACCTCATAAAGGAGCACATTTCTTTCCCATTCTGAAGTCTCAGAAATGAGAGCTGCTCCAGGCCACCCGGATAGTGCCTTTATAATTCAAATGCAGCACGTGTATTGTGCGGCCCAGAGTCAGATGAGGGAGTATGAGAACATAAATGACCATGAGACTTGGGGGGGCTGTGACAGAACACTATGCAGAGAGAAGATGCCATTTTCTTGCAGTATCATCCACACTGCCTTATGGAAGTGATTTCTGAGGCAAATGGGGCCAGCCCAAAGCACGGCCAGACAGCACGTTACCAGACAGCTCAATGCCTGAGGTAACGCCCTGCCTGTCTTCTATTCATTAACAACTGTTGCAGCACAGTTCTCTGGATAATACAGATGTATGGATCCTGGACTCACAGTTGCCTATTTCCAAACACAAACCTCCCATGTTCTGCACTAATTGGGAAGCAGCATGTTTCTTCCTGCTCCAGAACTGCTTACTGCGTTCAGGTAAGCTAGAGAGGTGACATGCCACTGGAGCTCAGTGCCCGCCGTACATTTTCAGAATGCTCCCTCTGTTTTCATCCAGCCTCTAAAAACACTCTAAAATTTGTGCTGAATAACATGTTAAAACTACGAGTGTACATGTTTTCTTTCTGCTTATAAACATCATTCAGGAATTTAAACTAGGAAATGACAGCAGTGAATATGACAGCTTGATGCAACAGACTCACAGAAGCCCACTGCAGTTTTCATCAGATCAACATACACTTTTTAACAAATTCCTCCACATCACAAATAAAGAAGTTCATTTTTGATTCTTTTTTAAACAAGCGATCTTAAAAAAATAAATCTACGATTAAGAATGACTTCTAAAAACGGGCTGAGCCCTCATGATGATGGCACGATCAAAGTGATAAGAACTAATGGGGACAAAAAAAGAATGACAAGACAAATCCTCGTTCCCTTCATAGATGCTGTTTGTACACTGCACGTTTAGAATGTCACCAGTTGTGCACAGAGTTTTAAGGCTTTCACTTTGCTGGTTAGATAACGCATGCCTGTCATTACCAGTACTCTGATCAATTTATCTATCATTTCATCGTAAGTTAGGGCTTGGTTTTCACTGATCCAAATGTCCAGCGCCTTGATGATTTTCTCTTTCAATTCAAGAGCCCTGTTTGAGAAGAAAAGTTATGAAGTAAACATCTGAGAAAATAGAAGATTTGTAGATAGTTACTTAATGTTTGTAAAGGTGTACATGTTAGAAGTACCGTGAATTCTGCAATCAGAGTACTGTGTATTAATGTCATAAAATCATAATGGAAAGGGAAATGGAGCTGTCAGGTGAACAAGGTGCTGTTACAAACACCTGCAACTAACCTGGTGTTTTGCAGAATCCTGATGTCAGCCTCAGCAAGTTGGAGTTTCTGGCAGAGGAATTCAAAATGTTCATAAGGAACGTTGCCAGCAATCGTTTCTATTATCGTGTGCAGTATTTTCTCTAAATATAAATACATAAAACATATAATTAGTTAATACAGAATCCTGTATCTTTTCTAAGAGATGTTTTGTCTCCTTCAGGATTTTGTTAACTACCAAACACTGTTTCCCAAAGTGATGTCACCATCCTGGAGCACATTCTACCATCACTATTTTCTCCCTGACAGCCCTGTTGAGAAGAAACCTGGGTGCTTTCTGTTCTCTTCAGTCTGAAGCTGCACAGCTCTGAGCTCCACTTGCTTGAGACAGACGAGCAGAACACACTTTCCTAACATACCCACGAGTTACAGGAGGAGTAGGCCAGGGAGGTACAGTTTTGAGAATGCTTTTTACAGTAATCAAGCACCTCACAGCTCAGCTCACCATCAGGCAAGAGTGAAGCAGACTGTCAAAAAACAACTGCACGTATGCTAAGAGGACAATTTTTTCTCTCCCTTACGTTGACTGAAGTGTTACAACTGACGAGAGTTTACTGCATTTATACTGCTTAAGGTGAGGCAGGTATTCAAACATTCTGTTCTGATTATAATCAAGTTGTGAAAGGGCTACTCTGGGCTCAGCCGAATCACTGCGGAGTCAGGGAACGCTGCAGGAAGCAGGCACTGCTCCCTCCGCAGTCGGGGATGCTTCAATCAGGTTTAGCGTCGAAAACCAGCAACGGGAATGACCGAGGGCACTGGCCTGCCTCCCAGCGAGCCAGCAGCGTAACAGCAGGCAGGCAGCGCCTCCTGGCTGAGGTGCGTGAGGAATCCGCTCAGCACAAGCGAACCGAGGTCCGAGATCCCTGGTGCTGCCTTCCGCATCCGGGACTTGAGGATGTGGAAACACGCCCATCTCAGTGTCTGCTTGCTTTTTCTTTTGTCTTTTATTATGAAGTTTAGCCATGATTTCTCTCATTTATCATCTTTTTTCCGCTGAGTTTCAGTTTCATTTGGTGACCACATTAGCCGTCATTTTCTGTGTTAGTAAATCTTAACTAGTATATTTTGATGTTAAGGCAGTAACTTTTTAGTTAGAAGCAGTCGTACCATCTGATAGGCCTTCAGTGTATCACAATGATATGTAGGCAGGCCTACACAGAGGAAGTGGTAAATTCTCCACAGAGAAGTGAGGATATAGGTAGATATTGCAATTTTGCATTCTCAAGAGCTGAAGAAGAGCTAGGGAAGTTAAGAAAGGAAGAAGATGCTATCCTACTCTCAGTACAAGTCACCTCTCTGATGGTTAGAATTCGGGTAACCTTAAGAGTCGAGGTAACCTTAAGCCTGTGTATTTCACTTAACTGTGTCTGGCTTTCTGGTTTAAATACAAAACTCAAGACCCAGTTTCCATTTTTGATAAGAGTCCTAAAGGAACAGCTTAGTTCTTAAAGCAGTTTTCTTACCAGTGACCTATACCATCATAAAATATGAATCTTGTTTATATTATGCCTGTTCAGTAAGAACATGAACACTGACCATCATTCCAATATTGCCGATACTCACAAAGATCAGTGAGGGACAGAAACAGAATTAACAACGACACCGCGTTCTGAAAACAATGAAGTGGAGCTCCAACAGCCACTACTACCACAGCTACCTTTAGTGCACAAAAACATCTGTATTTGTTCTTAACATACCAGCTCTTTCGTCAGCACTTTCCAGATAGCACAGAATGGGATGTAACTGCTTTCCTTTACATACATCTTGTAGTGGTTCAAACAGAGAATTTCCATCGAAGTTTATGTCTTTCAGCAAACAAAGGTGACGAAGGCCAGCAGGCAAATATCTCAGCTGATTTTCTGTTGAAATAGATAGGCATACTTAATGTCATCTGCACAAAAGAGTGGCCTTTTCAGACAGAAAATATCTGAATGAATTTTCAAAGCAGCGCAGCAGTCTGTGAGGCACACCAGCTAGGCAGGAGGGATCATCTCCAGGGACATTTCAGCTTATGGTGATCACACTGCTTTCCCAGATGAACAAGACTGTGTTCTTGTCTCTGCACGAGAGCACGTTGAGCCATGAGTTTCAGCGTGAATTAAAGGCAGTGTGGAACACGGCAGCTGTGGTCATAGAGCTGTGATATAACCAAGACAACATGTTGTGCAGTGAGCTGCTTCGCTCCCATCTCTTTGTCATAGCATCTCTAACAGCCACTAGACAACCCGGTAAATCAGCCACCAAAAAAGGACAACAGGCTGTATTGTATCAGCAATACTGAGTGGACATCTGAACACACACACATACATTATTTGCAACAGAAAAATGTCAGCCTTGCAGATGACAGAATCCTGCACAATGAACTCTGTAGTGATCGGTGCTCTGTGTATGTTATGCCTTTCTTTGTCCAATGATCACATCTGCAAAAATGATGGCACTTAAAAAGGTTTCAGATGGCGCCCCTGCAACAGCTGTGTTAAATACACTACATTTAGGTCAGTGCTTAAGTTTTAATGAGGGGTTGAATGCTTAATACTTACCACTCAGGTCAAGGTGCTGTAGGTTTCTTAGTGATGTGATAGAGTTGGGCAGCTGGGTGATCTCATTATTATTTGCAATTAAATGGACCAAACACTTCAGTTCCCCTATGCTGTCTGGCATTTCTGTGACCATGTTATGAGATATGTTGAGCTCCCTGAGGGAAACCAGTTTGGAAAGCTCCTCTGGAATTTTAGTTAACTGATAAAAATAAGAACACAATTCATTTATTTGTATACAACAGTTTCTCTTATGTAAGAAGTTAAAAGGTAATTTTCATGTAGGCAGAATTATATTCCTTAATTCCAACAGTAAAAAGTTCTGAACTTCTATTCTAGTGGAAGTTGATTTAGTATTTTCCAATAAAAATATTGCCTCTAAGCTCAGAATTTTTCAGCAAAATTCCTCAGACTTAATGTTAGAATGACAATTAAAAAAACAAGCTTCCATTGCTGGAACTTCAAGAGAGTATTTTCATCATTGTTATCTTCAATGAAAAATGTTACCCTCTCAGAAAACTCAATGCGTTTGGTTTTTTTTTTTCCAGACACGTGGAAATAAAACATTGGTTTTGTTCCTTTTCCATTTTGGTTCTGTTCTGACCTTGGTCTTTTCTAATTTTTACTGTTCCCTTGTTTACTGTTCAGGAAGCAAGACCTGAATGTATGATCGCAGACTTTTTGTTCCCATGTCTGAGAGAAATCTGCCCTTGGCAGTCAGAACCACACCTGGAATCACACAAACAAATTGGAGACTTCTCTGAAAAGCTGATTTTGCAAACTCTGGTGAAAGAAGAGATTAAAACATTTAACTTTTGAAATGAGTGAGAGTGTGGTCTTGTTTCAGAAAGATATTTTCTTTGTTTTCACCTGACAACGAGGGCACAGTGCCACTCTACCTGACAACCACTACGTGCCTTTTCAATTGGAAAAGAAGGTTCGGATTTCCTCAGGAGATGATTCTGACCTGTTCCGTAGTATATATAAAACAAAATTAAGAAACTTTGGATTTCAGAAACGTGAAGCAATAAGTGGTCACAGAAGTAACGTAGTTTTTCTTGTTTGAGTCAGTGAACGCTCCATACGCTTTTAAGAAGTATGATACATTTTGGAAAGATTGGTTCATTTCACAGAGGAATCTTGGAGGCAGGCTTATCTATCAAATTTCCAGCTGGGATGGAAAGCATGTGTATCCTATTAGAATTTTGTCCAGCTCTGGTATTAAAAATCCACCAATAGGTGCACATACTTTCCTCTTTGCAAGCTGTTTTTCTGCTCTTGAATAACGCCATGCACACTCAAATATGGGAGCTTCAGCATGTTAGGAAAACATCTATTTATAATAGTTTACCAGCATGACAGTCTGTACAACACGAGGTTTCTAACCTAACGGAAATGTTCTCTTACCTTCAACCCATTCATCTGACATACAGTCAATTTCTCCAGTGATGAAAGATGACATATTTCAGAAGGAAAAGATGCAAACTGGTTGTTTGATACATTTAAGTCCTTAATCGTTTCCAGACTGCTAATCTTTAAAGGAATAGTCTTTATCCGATTATTTGAAATGTCGAGTGTTTTTAAACCCTTCAAAGAACACAGTTCTTCAGGAAATGAGTCAAACTTATTGTGGTGTAGAAGAAGCACCTGGAGAGCCTTCATTTCAGATACCGCTGCTGGCATGCTACTGATTTCATTCTCGCTTACATCCAAGTAAACCAGCTTTGTGAGGCTGCATAAGCATGCAGAAAATGAAGACAGTTTATTCTTGTTTAATTCTAGATGCTCCAAATCTTTAATATCAGAAATTGCAGGTATTAATTCTGAAATCGAGTTGCCACTGAGATTTAAGTATTTAAGATCAAATAGTGCACACACCACATGTGGAAACTGAGAAAGCCTGTTATTGCTGAGGTCAGCTTTGGTTATCCGTATACAAGTTTTTAATTCAACAGGGATGCATGTCAGTACATTTCCAGAAAGCTCTATTTTGGAGAGGTCTTTTAAATGCGAGATTCGTTCATCCAGTGAGCTCAGTTGATTTCCACTTAAAGAAAGCTGCTTTAAATTTTTAAGTTTGTGAATATTGGCAGGCAGCTGGGTTAACTGGTTATCACAGAGAATAAGATGTTTCAGCATAGTACAGTTGCAAATATTACCTGTAATGCTTCTGAGTAGATTTTTTGCAAGGTTCAGAAACCTGAGTTCTCTTAAATTTTCCACTTTATCTGAAAGAAACTCCAGTTTGTTATCGTCAGCTCTGAGTCCTTTCAGCTTTGTCAGCTGGAAAAGCTGCACAGGCAAAAATATAAGCTTATTGTGGCTAATTGAAAACTGTTGTAATTTCTTGAGCTCTTTAATATCCTTCGGTAAACTCTGAATGAAATTCTCACATAAGCTGAGATTTTCTAGATTAGGAAGGTAACAGAGAACTCTTGGAAATATTGAGATTTGATTGGAATCAATGTTGAGTACCTTCAAGTTTTTCATGTCAACCATGGCATCTGGCAAAGTTCTTAGCTTGTTTCCAGCAAGCTCTAATGTTTCAAGGCTTTTCAATGCAAAAGGAAATTCATCAATGTTGTTGTGATTGAGAAAGAGCTCCTTAATATTTACGAGTTCGGGCAATTCTTCAGGGAGGCACGATAACCGGTTGTGACTGACATTCAGTACTCTTAGTTTATGAAGCAATGATATTTCTGGTGGCAGCAGTGTCAGTTTGTTTCTTTCAAGTATCAGGATCTCCAGATTAGTTAGGTGAACTGTATTTAAGCGTAGTGTTTTTATTTCATTGTTCTGTAAGAGCAAGGTTTTTACATTTTGGCTTTCAGAAGCGGTCAGAGGCACGTCCTGGAGCCCTTTATCATTCAGCCTAAGAGTGAAACTCCTTTCTTCTGCAGGCAACAAAAACGTTGATCCATTTCCAGCACTTTCAGCATTCACTGCTGACGGTGACAAGCCTGGTCTGGCTTCTCCTTTGACAGCACCTGCAAGCTCTCCAGTGTCTTTTTGAGCTGATGTTAAGGTTTGCTTTCTCACAGCTGTTTCAGAGACAGCCTGAGGCACTGTGGAAGCATTCATCCCAGTGGAGGATTCACACTCAGGTAAATCACTTCTTGAGACGTTTTCAGTCTTCCTATGGCTTTCCTGACCTGCTCAAGGCCCTCCCCGTGAAATTTCAGCCCAGCTTTGCACAGCTGGGTCAGCTACTCCAGGAGTCTCTGGGACATGCAACCAGTCTTCCCTGGCACTGTTGTCAGCAGTGACACGAGAGCTTTTCAGTTCTTATTCAGACCCTCTGGAACATCATCTCCTTCCTTCTCCACAGACGCTGTTTCTTGGGAAGTCTTCAGACGTAAGTCCCTCGGACAGAATTACCTTTTTCCTCCTTACTTCTAAAGCTTACCCAACCTAGGCTAGCAACCACCGGGAACCCCCTGTGTTTTCAGAGGAACTTTTCCCGGTCACTAAAGCAGCAGCCGCAGCCTCGTCCCGCCCGAGAAGCTGCCTCAGGAGGGCCTCCTCCTCACGAACAACACCGCCTTCCCCGCACTGCTGGCAGGAACACCCATGACCTCTTGCTGCTCCCGCCTACCCGGCCCGGGTCGCCTCAGCCGGCGCGGCAGCAGCAGAGCCCGCTCCTCCCCGGCAGCCGCTCGCTGCCGCGGCAACCAACGCGCGGCGCCGAGGAGCAATTGCGCATGCGCACTGCAGAGGGGCAGCTCGGGGTGGGGCGCGTAGGGTAGGGGGATGGCATCGCTTCTGTGCCGTTTGCCGTGCGTCCTCTGCTGTGTTCAGGGCGCTGAGCTGGACTCAGACCCCAACCTGTACCGCAGCCCTTCCATTAGAGACCGGGCACCGTTCTGCGGATGGCAATAAGTTTCGCAGCGATCCTGCCTGCCCGCGGCCACCCCACCTAGTGCCCAGGTACTGCGGCTGGCCGGGACCGGAGCGGCAGTGCGCAGAGAGCCCGCCCTGGCCGCACGGCACGCGGACGAGTTAACTGCTCCACGCGAGAAAACCGTGCTTGTTTTCCACGGTGTGCGTTTTCAGCTGCCTTGCTTTGTCAACTACAAAGTTCAGCTCCTCACTCAGAAAGCGCTTACGGTGACCGACCTGCCTAACTTTATCCCTCGCTTACAAAGGCACGACTTTCAGACTTACCCTTCGTGCGGCTTTTCTACTCCTTGCCTTGGCTGCAGCGCCTCAGCGCTGCGTGGGGCTCCGTGCTCCCGCGCCGCGTTTCCCCTCTGCCAGGCAGCCCAGTGCCACTCAGCCCGTCCTTGTCGCAGCACCTCCCGGCTTCAAGACTCCCGATGGGCATCGCCCGCTGTGCCACGACTCGAGCTCCCGTTCTTCCGATCCATCCCTGAGTTGTTTCCAAGGCGCACAGCACGGCGCTCTGCGTGCCTTAATCTGCAGTCGCCTGCAACCCTCCCTGCGATCCTATCTGCTGATCATCCTACAGCCTGCGAGGATTACTCAACCCGTTTCCCAGGTGCACAGCAGTGTGCAGTGTGTACCTTAACTTCTAATCGCCGTGGAACCCTTCCCATGATCCTATCTCACCATCATCCTACAAAACTTGCAGAGACCAGCCTGTTCCACGGCCCTGTGCCAATACCACCTGCCTGATAAGACATTTCATGGCACTTGGATGCTGGCTGCAGTTAGTACAAACAACAAAGGCGACTTGAAAACACTTTATTAGGTGGTAATAAATAAGAACCTTAGCAGAAAGAACTATACAGCAATAAGGCATATGAATGCTATTGTTAAATATGCAACTGTGACACGCATCAACATTTTCCCTCTAGTTTTGTAACAAAGTGCTGTGTAGAGAAGAGTACTTCTGATACCAGTGCCACGAGAGCAAGGATGCACTACAAAGGACCTGACTGCTGCATTATCTACCATAAATAAACGATAATGATCCATAAAGATTTACTCTTATTTATGCCTGCTGAGTAGTAAAGCTTGCTAAAAAGACTTCAAAATAGCTCCTGTTCAGTTTATAACTTATTTAATTTCTATACTTACTGGTAATGAGGTACTGTTACAGGTACTACAAAACAGCATTGTTGGGTTTGTTTTTGTTTTTTTAATTACTTTTTACATAATATTGCACACTGTTTTAGCATGCAGCTTACATGGAAGGAACAGTCAAGTGTACTTAAAACCCTGAAATACTGCCTGAATTTTTAGAGATGCATTATGAATACTGCTTTAAAGTACAAAGACATTTCAGAATCCATAGGGTCCCCACCTTACCCTTGGGACCTGATTTGTTAAGACCCAGCTGTGACTTTGTAAAGAGCAGGAAGAATGCATATAAACTTGTATGTTAAACAGTAATTGCAGCATTAAGTCCTGCATTCTCTACTGCTTGCTGTTTCAAAAAACTGCAATGAGAAGGCAAATCAGTTGAACAGAAGTAACTTAGTACCTCCTATATGAATTCCTTACGATAAAGATGTGCTGCAATCCAGGATAAGATTTATTAAACTTTCTGAAGACCTCTGAATTAGATTTATTTTTAAATCTCCTCCTTCTCCATATGCAAATGTTATATATTGCATGGCAGAATTAAAGTCTAGTTTTCTTACAAGCACGCTAAACATTTAATATGGCTTTTGAAGACTTAAAATAGTTCCCTTTTGATATCTTCATGCACTATTTTAGAATAAATATGAATACAAAGTATGAGAAGTAAAAATAAAGGCTATCAGAAACCAAGTAAGAGTTTATCAAAATCGGTTGCTCAAAAGACTGACTGGTCTCCTAAGCATACTTACCAAGAGTATTTTAAAAATAAAGTTTGTCTAAAAAATACTGTAACATACACCACCTCCTCGATGTTGCACAGAAAGACACGTAAGGTGAAGATGTTAACCAAGATGTGCTTAATGGCACTGTCCATCCCATCCTCCGTGGTGAAAAAAGTTTCCAGACTCATTCTCTTCCAACGACTCAAGAATGGTTCTTGATTCACTCTTGTCCAATTTGGTAACGCATTTAAGTTTTGCTAGCTTTTACTGGTAGCTCATGCTCTACAATAGCTTATATATGAAACAAAACTATTTATAAAAATAACAGATATGTTGTATAGCTTTTTAAAAAAATAAATCATGCAGTTTCTGTACAAAGTTAAAAAACTGTACAAACGGACTTTTCTCTTGTGTAAAATTCGTGTACATGGAAGTCTTCTGTTAGGGTGAGAATTTTTTTTGCTTAGCCAGAAGATGCTGTTTCATAATTTGTGCATCACTCATTTCTTTCAGTAGGCATTAATTGGCCATTTAATTTCATCAGAAGTTTTACGATGAGACCTGCCTATATAAAGGTACACAATTAAATTCTAATCAGCATTTCACAACAATTGCACAATCAATTTAAGCACACGGTAAATGCAAGTATATAAAAATAAGTTAGAAGTTGCATCATTTTAGAAATAACAAAGAAAACAAAAAACAGGGCTTTTTTTTCCTTTAAATCAGAAAATGTTTTTCAAAACATTAAATGGCTTCTTCCTCTCTATCCAAATTGGTAGGATGTAAGAATCAAAAGGCAACCACTGTCGAACTTTACAAATACTGAAAGCTGCAGTTTTGTCACAACACATTTTATCATGATGTGGTCTATGATAATATTCAACAATGCCAAACTCCACCAGTTTTGACTGAGAAGTTACCAGCTCTAACTGTGATTCTTGTCAGATGTGGAATTATCCTTAGGGCCTATGGGACTGGGCACATGCAACTAACACTTTTCACTACAAAAACTGTTCTCCCTAATGACTGCAAGTTTATTCTTATGTACTTAAAACGCTAAAGGCTTCACATACTATAAAAACAAGCAAACACTGAATATTGAGTTCTCATCCCAAAATCATTTTGGGGGGCAGAGTTTGCGTGGAGCTTCTTTTGTACAGTACAAGGGTCAACCACAAGAGAGAAGGAACACGCATCTGGTCAAGGAAAAAATAATTCTTTGTAAAGAGAAAATGAAAAATGTCAGTGCTTACCTGTTTGGTATGCACAATGAAACTCATTTTGTTTTCCAGACTGTGTATTTGAAAGCATGTATCTCCATCTCCCAGCTGCCACATAAAGCAACCGTACTTTAAGCTGAGGAGTAAAGCCTACAATAAAAGGTAGTAAACTGTCATTCTGAAAATACTGCTCATGCTTACAGATGGAACTTTCCTTATTTTGCTTAAGACAGGATTCTACCTAAGTGGAACAGTATGTTCCATAATCAAGCTGTAACTTATGAAGGAGTCAAGTCGAAAAATACAAGGCTTTCTATTAGCAGTGCCTTTGGAAGACTTGAGAGTCTTGGAAATGTTCACGGTCAATTTGAATGTAAAATGTCCACCAGCACAGAGAACTTAAGAACAGAATTAAACTTAGCAGTTTTCATTGACAGTTCACTTAAGCTGACCTTTGTTTCCATGTTGAGGAGATGCAGCCCTTTCACATTTACTCCTACGTAGACTTTGATGACTTTATGGCTACTTGAACTTGCTTTGGTGAATATCTGTCCTGTGAAAAAAGCTGCTCCATAAGTAGGAATTTCCCAGCAATTCTGCAAAAACATGCGCTGAAGGTGATGCATCTCTTTACTCACACCTTCACTGGTGCTGAGACTCTAGAAAGAAAAGAACAATGGCAATCAATAAGTCAAATAAAAAATAATTGCATTTATTTGAAGAAAATAACATAGTTCTGTGGAATTCCCACTTAACTGCTGGTATTCCCAAAGTGCTTTCCCTATAATCCTTCTCCTACATGTAAACTAAAGCCCACAGCCACAGAAAGTCTCAGATGCCATAACGGACCGAGGATGCAGGTACCTGTACAAGCCTCAAAATCTCAACCATGGATACTAACCACCTAATGTTCCCACAGTTTTCCTTCTCTCAGAAGTATGTCAGACTAGCCAGGGATAGGCAGCTATCTGACACTACCTACACTGAAATAAAATAATTGAAAAAATCCTAGGAATTCCTCCTCGGTGGGGTTCAAAGCATGTTTACATGAGCATGAAACACAGCACACTTCCTCAAACACAGCATGATCTTTTTCTTTTTTTAAACAAAATAAGGTGCAACTTTGTTTTCCTCAACAGAGCCCTCGTTTAGAATGAGAAACAATCCTGATGCTTCGTCCTCTTCAGTAGCATGAAACTGTCATAGCAAAGGGGTTGTTAGAGTGCTCCTCGTTGAAATCTGATGTAAGAGTACCCAAAACAAATAAAAGGATAAATTAATTCTGAAATGAAGAAACAAAAATTTGACAAGGCCATACATGAAATTAGAAGGCATAAAAGGGAACACAAGTCTTCAGCAATTTATGGGGTGTAATTGTGGGTGGGGTAGGTGGGACCAACCTCTTTGGTTCCACACCCTGCATTACAACTTATCTGAATTCTACAGCTATTTATAACATGTGAAATGTATTAATATCTTTGAAACAAAGGCTGCAGCTCCTTTCCCCTTCTCCTGTACCTAAAAAACAATGGCCTAAGAGCAAAAGGATACAATACCATGCTCACTTCTACATTTTATCTGATACAAGAAAGAGTGAACAATACTCTGCTCTGCCCTCTGCTACACCACAGTCATAGAAAGTGTTAGAATACTGTCTTCTCCTTATTCATCTGTATTTTAAAGAACAGGAATGATGTGCTGGTTTCTGACAGAAGAGGAGCAGGCACCAGGAAAACGTTAATGACTGGGTAACTTTGACTCAAAGACAGAGAGGCAAGGCCTGAAAATGTTCCCTGTGTGCCTCATCAGTTTCCTGTCAGACATCTAAAGTGATGCATGTCAGCTGGAACAATCGTCTATCTGTCACACCCCATTTATTCTACAATTTTTTAAGGAGTTCACAAATTTAATTGTCGGGTGTGTCTGACTCAGTTTGGAATTCAAAGCCCTAAGTCTTTTACAGAAGCATCCCAAGTTTACGCATCGAAGTTCTGCTAGGTTAAATACTGTAGTCAAGGCAGTTGGTGCACCAGTAGCAGTATCAGATCCCTAGCATACAACTTTTATCAGCAAAACAGATTTAATTGACCTGTCATTACAAGCAGATGTGAAAACAGAAGACAGAGAAGATTTTCTACATGTGTAACTGAATTGGCAGTATCCCTGAATGCAACGTTAACATGGAAGATAAATGAACAGATGACAAAATTATATTTATTTCTGAGAAACCTATCAGCTGTAACTGTACAAATAAGAGCATTCCAACAACACATTCAAAAAACTCATAACATACTCATTTCCAGATTCTGTATACTGACATTTTTCTTCATTAGCTGACAATCAAACAGTCACAAATGTTTAAGACAGGATTTTCTATAATTTTTCTATTTGTCCTACCTTGTATTCATGAAGTATTCTGTTTGTCCAGTGAGGAGCTTTACTTTTTAGTTTAGTGATTGGTACTATAGATTTAAGATTTTCTTCACTACGGGAAAAACAAAGCAGAAAAAACAATTCCTTCATTAAACAAAGAAAGAACTAAGAATAGCGCCTGGAAATTTTTATCTTCAAACTACATACTTGGAGCTAAATAATCAGCTCCCATCATATGTTGCCTCACCAAGAAGAAGCCTTCCTGAAATTGAAGTTATGTCTTCCTAAAATGGAATTCTGAGTTAATGGTGATCCAGCTGATTTTGTGTTAACCTCTTTTGTCACGCTTTATGGACGTGGCAGGGAGAGGAAATGCTAGCAGCAGAACATGTGACCCTTACTTGATTAAAGACCAGTTTGGAAGCCAAAATTGTATCGGGATAGTCACTTAAACCAGAATATCAAAAGATGTTGGTTTGTAAGCACTCCTCCTTTACTGCTCTATTCAGTACCACCAGTGACTAAGCCCATCCATCTCCATGTGAAAATGAGATAACACATAACATGAAAGTGAAGCTATTTGTACAAAGAGCCTTTTTAAATGGAGGCAACAAACACTAAATGGAAACCTTTACTAGTCTGCATAGTTAATATAGGCTTCACTCTTCAAACTAAATTTGCCAGTAACTATATTATCAAACAGAAACCCTGCACAAGATAATGCATCCAGGTCTTTAAGGTCAAGGATACTACCATTCAAACAATGGCCTGAATATATTTTTGCAGTGTCAAATCTTTTGGTAAACATTTATGTCAATTGTAAAGAAGTCCATCAGTTTGAAGATCAGATCAATATATTTTCCAACATCTTCATCTGAACGTGGATAGCAAACATAATCCCAGTGACAAGGCTCTTCTATCTGGCCCAAATTATCTTTTCAAGTAGTCCTGATCAAATGGCCAAACACTTCCACTGAATAGGATCAACTCGGAATCACAGTGCTGAGATGCTGGGATTCAAGGAAAGGTAGTTTGATATTAAACTCAATTGCATTTAACTGCACGTTCCTACAGCTGCGAACAGTCCCACTCAACTTTTCCTTATGCTCTGTCTATCAAGTGTATATAACTACAGGACAAGATGGGTAGACAGCTGAACAGACTGAACAGCCTACTCGGAAGTTTTCTTGACCGTGAGCTCATTCATCTAACTTACTCTGTAAGCTAGGTACAGCAGGCAAACAGGCACAGCCTGCGTACCTTACAGTAGGCTGAGAAAGCAATGAACAAGGATAGTAGAACAGCCAGCCCCTTCAGATGCAGCTCATACTTAACATCAGTGTAACTGCAGCAGAAAATGCAGCTGATGTACTGACAGAGGAGTATGCAACCAAGAAAAGCAAGCCAGCACAGCTCAGCTGAAGCTGTGAATGAGAGGAGATAGAACTATAGTAGCATCCTGGAACAGCACATCTGCTGTTACATGAATGAACTGCAGTGGAGATGGTGGGAGATAGAGTGAAGATTCACACAGCAGAGAAGTGAAATCCTGATGTGCTCTGATAGTGCTGCAGAAAAGTATGTGGGAGCATAGAAACAAATCCCAGTGAAGCTCAGCCACAGTTCTGCAGTCAAGAGAAGAAAAAGGGGAGAGAAAAGTACCATTGGCAGAGCACTACTGGTGATATATTTCTGACAAATTTAGTGTAAAATTGCACACATTCCTCCCTGAAAGAGGAAGGAATATTCTTCCTCCAAGTTGGTCTGACTGGATATTGTAAGGTGCTCCTTCAGCATAGTCCAAAACCTCTCTCCTGTCAAAACTCTTCCTTTGTCTGAGTACTCTTATCATTTTTTATATTACTGCATCTCGGCACAGACTCGCAGAATACAGAACTTCTGTCCCTGGCCTTGGACTGCAATAATTAAAATGAGCATGTTTTTCAGACACCACGTCTACCTTCTGTTAATGCCACCAGTGTTATGTGGTTGCTTTGAACTAGAGTTCACTGACGGAGAATAATAAATAATGCCAGACCTAAAATTTGATATTTCCAAAGTAAATGGAACAATCTAAGAATATTTCATTTAAAAACAAAAAGATACTTACTTTAGAAAGCCCTGTTTATGTTTCTTGCTCTCATAATTTCCATAAACTATCTGTAGAAGCAGACTTGCCAGGGTGATCAGCTTGGCATCAGGCGATGTATAGAAACCTTTCAATAAATTATATCTGGCTTCATCAAAAAGAATAAGAATAGCCAATGGATCCTCAATCTGTTCAAAAGATTTAAATAGTGTGAGTTCTGTTTAGAAAGAAAATGAACTTAGAAAAAATGAATACAATTGCTCTCTGATTTGGAAGGTAGAAGACAAAATGTGTGACCCTTCTTGGTGTACATTTTAGTAATGCTTTGTAACAGAAAAAATGAAACCATTATTGTGATTGACTTAATTCAAAACTTCAGAAATCTAATGCATTTACAAGATAAAGGTGACTAACATACAATATACAATCAAAAAGTTCACAGAAATTTTGCCGTGTTTTTTTTACCCACAAATCCATTTTGAATACGTTTGAATATTCCCATTGAAATTGACCAATTAAAATTTGGAAATATCACAGAACAAGGAAAAGAAAGAAAATCAAGCAGGTTAATAAGTACATGCATGACAAACAGAGACTAGGTCACAACTGAGGTGAGAAATTAGAGTCTGAGTAAGTGTACAGTAGGAATAGGACAGAAACTGATGACAGACTGTCACAGAAAAAGCAAGGAGATGAGAGATCTTGTTTAATAAGTGTGTAAATTCAGCCATTAAAGGCACTGAGTGGTACTGTTAAAGGTGTTCTGCTTCTGACCTTGATTTCATGCTATCACTTTTAAATGCAGACCTTTTTTTCTATTTCTAGTGGAAGTCTCACATCTCTTCTCAGGAAAAGCTGTGAAGTTTCCCTCTGAGGATCCAGGTTTGTCAGTTCAGTGAATATTTCAGGCCAGTCTCGAATATGCTGCAAAGGCTTGTGAAATGGCTTCAACTGGAGGCCTAGAAAATATCAATAAGTAAACAATAATAACCCAGCACATGCCTATAAGGATGATTCAGTGCTGCACCAGAATGAGAATATCCGAAACTGAGGATTCATTAAAAACATTCTTTCCATGTTCTCTAAACTGCCTTATATAAAAGGTTTTCAAAATATGGATGTACTGACAAAACTCTTGGCTACATATACTATATACTGCAGTCTGTATCTTCAGTAGTGCTCACTGACTTGCCCAGCCTGTATCTCTGATTAGCACTTGGCCATTTTCTAGCAGTGAGGAACCACAGCTCCGTATTTACCTTATTTTCACTGCTCTGGCTTTTACAATATATGTAAAACTTCAAGGACCAATTACAGTGGAACATCTTTTCACTGATATCAGAGAGCACATTTCCAATATTCTTAAGAAAACGTATATTTTTTAAATACAAATTTAAAATAAAGTACAGTAAATTGTCAAGTGTAAACCTTGTAACTTACTGAGGTTCTCAGAACAAATCCAGATAGTGAAGTATTGCTGGGTTTCTTGAGACAAACGCATCCCTTCCATTATTTGCTGCACAGTGGTATTGTTTCCATGTTTCAACTCAACGGAGCGGTATGACCCATCCATACGATAAATTCGTGCCTTTTCATACTGCAGAAAAATTTCAATTGATTGTTATTTGCACTGATTTGTTAAAGTTCTGCAGCTGCTGAAGAGGTTAAGCAATTTCACTGTAATTCGGGAAAATCCACACTACTGAGAAAAATAACACCGCACAACTTTGTATGTCTGTTAATGAAAATTGTACATTTTGTGACCTATACAAGCTCTTACACTGTGCTTTCTGCCACAATAACTGCAGCATATATTCTACTTATATTTTGAAAATTTCACTTCCACTTTAACTCAAAGGCAAATAGGAACTCTAAGTTCTCTGAAGGATTTGGGCTCAACTGCCTAAGAATATCACGAAACAACTACCTCACTATTACTGGTATGTTATAAATTATTCCAGCCATTAGTCTAATCTAACAAGGCTATTTTCTCAGGAGGAAAGCACCACCCTTAACAGATCCCACTACAATAAGAACACAATCTCATTAAGATCTTTTAGCACTTCCATAACATTACTAACAACAAATCATTTTTCCTCTTTCAGAATTCCCAGTGTTCAGTGACTTACACATGTGCTCTGAGTATGCTTCCTGAAAGACTTACTTAAATTGGGGTGCTTAAAGCATACTCAGGCACAGATCAGATGAATTAATGAAATACCTTGTGTACATCTCTGTAAGAGGCTAAATGTTTCAGCATCACAAATAAAAAAGTTGCAATAACTTGTTATTTCCCATCTTCAGAGCTACTCAGTAGTCAAGAACCAAGACATCAGTCCTAAAACCATTTCCAAGAAATGATGAATACCTTGGAAAATGACAAATAACTGAAAACGAGTAATATGACTGCAACAGATGCCAAGATCCCTGCTGAAATACATTCTATATATTTTTTTAATGTACTTATTCAACAGCACTGTTACAACATAGTTGTAGCAGAAATGCTAAGTCATGGCCTGAACCAGTGATTGAGCACTTGAAGGGAAGGCAGGGCTCAGGTGCATGCAATGCATCTGAGTGACCGGAAGGGGCGCGGCCAGGATCCACCCCTTCCCAGACCTCATATTTAAGGGTTGGCAGTGAAGGCAAGGGTATTTTGCTAGAGATCTCTGCCTACTGGAGGCTTTCCAAAGTTTTTCTACATTCGTTTCTGCATCCACAGCTGCAGCATTTGGGCATGTTCTCATTTGCTGCAGCCTAGGATTGTGCCACTCTGCTGTTATCGCTGTACTTCCCATCATGTTATAGCATTACAGCATTGCAATAGTACAACCTATTATCTGTGTAAAACATGTCATTAGTCTTACAAAGTCATTAGACACACTTGATAACTACATAAACAAGGCCACTGGACAACAGGAAGGCAATTCATTAATTATTTTCAAATGTAAACTTCCACTAATATCAAGTGAAATGAAATTACTTTAAAAGATCTTGAAACATTTTCAACAGTTTTACTGCCACTACCCACAAAGATACAAGTTCCTTCTAAAGTCAAAAGAAAGAAACGAGTGATATTAAGTCATGTGCCTTATTTTAAATCTGCTTTAGGAAGAGAAGAATCATGCTGTAATTTTGTTTCCAAACTAGTTAGAACTGTTGACTGCTAAGAAAGCCTACACTGACTAAATGATAGAAAGCCTAAATTTGTAGAAGTCTCAATTTAATAAGCTGAATGTTCCTGCTTATTAGCCTATAAATTGATAAGACAGAAAGAGAAATAATTTATATAATCAAAAGCAGATGATGATAGAAGATCAGCAGCTAATATGATACTCCTACGAATATATCAAATAATGACACAGTCTTACAAGACATAAATACAGACAGAAACATTGAAAGAGACAAAATGCCCATTTGTCAATATTCACATTCACAGTTTAAGTGTACTGCATACTTCCATTAAAAGCTTGAAGTGAGCCTAGCCTAATTCTTCTAAAGTCCAATATAAACTTTAAACACATACGGGTTTATTTATGGCATCCTTCAGCAGTTTTGCAGTTTCTTCCCACTCATTTTGTTTGTTCTCTTCACAGACATTCAGTGGAGACCTCCCCTGTTGATCAGTAATGTGCTACAAACAAACAAACAAACACTGATAATGCATTGTTTTGACTGGAATTAGGCAAACGTTTACACATGTTCCAGATAACTGATAAACAATGGAAAAAAAAGTAGAAGTAATGAAATATATTTACCCATTTTTTGGCAGTCATTCAATGGGATCATTGTGTTTATGCATTGTGGTCTGGACACAAAGTATTTCACGTGCACAAGCTAGAAACAGGTGTTAAACTGCTATTTCTGTACACAAATAGAACTTACTCTGTCAATTTCTGGATGATTCAAAAGAATTTGTACTATCTCAGCATGCCCACCTCCAGCAGCAAAATGCAGAGGAGAGCTAAGCTGGCCGTTCAAAAGGTTTGGATTGCACTTTCCTTTCTCCAATAGCATCCGCGTAGCTTCAACTTTTCCGTACCTGCAGACAGATTAAAAATGTAACAGACACAGCAAATGTGAACTGAAATCTTTTCCAAATACTAAATATGAAAAGTACACTGCCACGCTCAAGAGTTTTTAGCTTTCCAATGTCGCCAAAGACAGTGAATATATATAAATTTGTGGAGTGTCACTTCTACACTTATTTGGTACCATTTAGCAACCATTTACTGGAGAGAAACACTGAAAAAATCAATTAATTTTTGTTTGCTTTTTTCTGTGATTTTTGTGTGTTGTTTTTAACAATCAAGCTTGATTTTTATGTTCAGGTCATCAGATGTTATGAATGCAGAAGACTAATTTCTGCTTAAAGACAAAACAGTATTTTTACATCTGATAAAAGCTGTGAAGAAGTTACAGATTTAAAACACAGCATCACAGAATCAGTCAAGTTGGCAGCTGGAGATCACATAGTTCAACTTTCTGCTTCATGACCATCACCAACACTTCATGACCATCACCAACACTTAACTCAGCTACTGTTGTGTTATAGAACTGCTCACAGCCTGTTCACTAATAAACTGTTCACAATAAAGACTGCAAAAGTTACCGCACTGAACCAGACCCAGTGTCTCCAACAGCAAGTAAAACAGGTATTTCAGGACAGATGTAGGGACAGATATAAGAGGCAATAAGTAAATTGCTGATGACATGGTAACCATACATGGTCTCCTCTGACACCATTCAGATAGCAATTATCTCAAAACCCTAAGCAGTATTTCTCTTCAGAAGGTTCATAGTAATATATATTAAGAGACAAAGTATAGAACGTCTAAATTTCATTTCTCATTTTTGAGTCTGCACGATGAATTACATAAAATAGTGCAAAAGAGTAATGACAGAAAGAATGCATTTGATTGGCAAAACTACACTGGGTTGACTCACCAGCACGCATAATGGATTGGTGCCCAGTGGTCACTGTCTAACTGATTAACAGAAAACTTTTTATCCAGAAGGTGGCTTAGTAAATCAGAGTCGCCTTCACAAGCACTGCGGTGAAGAGGGAAATCGTCTACCCACTGGTGTTCCCTTTGAATTAAAAAGGAAGCAGGAGGGAAATAGTTCAGAAACATTTAGACAGTTGAGAACATCAGTTTTTTAAAATGACTAACTCAGGACTATATTTAGATCTATATGAATAATAAAGATGAAGCTCATACAGCTAGAATGTGTCAGTATTTGTACATCCAGTATTTTAGTCATGCAGTACCCAAGCCACAGCTTTATTCATTATGCTAGGAAATGCTTCCCTAACATTTGTAATATAAACCTTTCTTCATCCACCCTTTAATTTGAGTATTTGAAGACTTCAAATGGATTTTTTTTTTAAATATGCAGTTGTACAGTAAAGCCCTAAAGTAAAGAGAGCCTCATGTTGACCAGGTCTAAGTACTACTGTAACAACAAAAGTATATATCAATGAAAAAGAAATGTAAAGTAATACTTGTCCTCTGTGACACTGCTCATGCTACGTTGCCACTTTTCTCTTTTAGGAATCTGAATTTTTGAATAGTCTGGGGCTCCAAGGCCGAAGTACGGATTTATTACCACTTTGTCAACCTGTGAAGACATAATTTAAATAAAACTGAAAAAAAAAACAAAAAAAACCTTACTGAGATTTGGCCCAACTATCCCCCATCCAGCCCAAGTATTATCTTGGTGCCAAAGCTATCACTGTAATATTTTATAACTGAAGAGACTCACATTGAAGTGTGAGGATTTGAAAATCTGTTTGGCAGTAAGCACGCAATAAAGAAATCTGATTACATTAAAACATAACACATGCTCAAATAAAATATGAAACAAAAATGCATGTATGTTTCACAAATACAGAACAAAAATTTAATTCTTACCCTGTTGGTATACTGAAGGTCAGACCCAAACAAAGGATTATAGATACACATATCTGCTTTCTCTAATGCCAGCATTTTACTCTTTATTTCCAGAGCAGTATAACCCATGTGTAATGAGCTCTCTGTTTGACCAGGTTCTATAGCATAAGCAGGGTTTATTACATTTGTTTTAATTCTCTCCAGAGGTGATGGTCTGAATAAAGCTGGGATGGAATGAGACTGGGTATGCCGTTCATCCAACCACCTACAGAAGAAAATTGGCAAGTTAACTCATTCCCAGGAAGGAGAGGGCTATTCTGATCATGCCTGTCCATTATTTTGTTTGATTAACAGTTGTGTGTATGATAACTATAATTAATTTTTAATTAAAATGCATAATGTACATCAGTAATTTTATAACACTAAATTAAGCCCCATACATGACTTTTTTTTGGCACTTAAACACATTTCCTGCAGATGCAAAATCTCAAAGAAAAGGAAATTAAAATATTTGATACAAGTAACAATGGTTATAGCCAAAACACTTGACCACAACAACATGCTATTGTTTCATTTCATTCTCTTTCAGTTTATCAGTACTACTACCCTCAAGACACAAATTTTTGCAACTTAGAGCATTTTAAGCGTGAGCTTAAGTTTCATTATCTGTACAGACTTGATAAGACTTCTGACTCTGGGAGAAAGCACAAGGTCCCTCAACATCTTCCAAACAGCTGATTCACTTTCACATAGGCTACCACCTGTCTTTCCACACAGCTAAGCTTAACACAATTCTATTTCAAGTGGACTACTACTGACAACAAAGGAGGATTTTAAGCCCCTCTCAAAAGCTTGAAATAAATACATACTTTGCTAGATCACAATTAATTCTGTTTAGCACTTTATCTTGGAGAGGCAGCAAAAAGAAGCACATGCTTTGGAAAGAAAAATGCACTGATAGATTGTTTGGAGCTTGCCTGTCCCAGAACCACATCTGAGAATGCGGCTTCCATCGTACAGCATATTTTGGGCCTGGATTAAGTCCCAGATTGAATCTATCATATGTTGCAAAAGCTGTGCCCCCTTCACTTATTCCTCTCCCTGCTTAAGGACGTTAAAACTGTGGTCATTGTGCTCTGAACACTCTCGTGCCTGGCTGAGGTAATTTGAGGTAATTTCTCAAAGTAGTCAGCAGTTTAATTAAACATAAATCTTTCAGAAGTATTGTTTCAGACTGCCTACAGAGGGAATAATCGATATAAACTCTTTTTTTTATTACACTCTCAAGGTTTCTCTCAAAGTTGCAAGGATGACTATCCTTGTCCAAGGTGGACAAAAAACGTGCTCATAAACATCGTGTTTTCCTATTTCTGAAGGTAAAGACCTCATTCACTTCAACAGACACTCCTGCAAAGAAATTCATACATAATTACTGAGATTGTTTAGCTTGAAGAAAAGGCGGCTCAGGGGAGACCTCACTGCGGCCTTCCAGAACTTGAAGGGAGTGTATCAACAGGAGGGGAAACAACTGTTTACATGAGTTGATCGTGATAGGACAAGTGGATTGGTTTTACAATAAGACAGGGAGATTTAGGTTAGATGTTAGGAGGAAGCTTTTCATTCAGAGGGTGGTGATGCACTGGAACAGGTTGCCTAGAGGTTGTGAATGCCCCATCCCTGGAGGCATTCAGGGCAAGGCTGGGTGTGGCTCTGGGCAGCCTGGTCTGGTGGTTGGCGACCCTGCCCACAGCAGGGGGTAGAAGCTAGATGATCTTTGAGTCCTTTTCAACCCAAGCCATTCTGTGATTCTATGATTTCCAGTATATCACTTGATTTAAATAAGCACATTATTTTTCAGTTTACAAAAATGTTTAGAAATCTATTTTCACATAATCATGAAGTAACATAATATCACTATAATTTTCTTCTTAATCACAAGAACAACATAAAAATTATTTGCTATATCTTCAAATTTTCTTTTTTATCTTTTACATCATTGTATTTGCATTCGTGGTATTTCTTACTTATCCAAGGCAATTAACATTCTTGCAGTAAGCGTTGCAAAATGGGTGCTGGATTCACTGCAGACTCTCATGATGTCTTGTAAACAGTAGAACACAGGGCATCCTGGACTGTATGTATATTTCGTATTATCTAAAAAAGAAATATACTTCGAAAAAAGATCAAAGAAAATAATCTTATTTTCCCTCCTATGTCTATTGTAGTTACATGTTCCCAACCTATTGGCAGCAGTTCAATTTTTTTTTCCACAAGATAATTGACAGAAATTACATACAGTCTTCACATAACTATTTATATCTCAACAGAATAACCTTAAAAACCTTGAAGTGTTCAGTTACTATTTCATCACTGTGATCAGCTTCACACGAGGAATTAAATGTAAGCCACTGCCTAAAAAAACCAATAGGTCTTAGGAACCGAAGAGGTCATTGCTATTGGTAACTCCATAATGGTATTTATTTATTTGATAGTTTTTATCCTTAGGGTCTTATCACAAAGGCAAAAAGAAGTTTCACCAAAAGCACACAGGCATTTGTTTCACGCTTGTTTTTAAATACTTTCCTGACAAGCAGTACACTTTGCTCCTAAAAACATCATTCATCATTCCTTATTCAAACAAAACTGTTTACAGAATTTGCTAAGCATTCTTCTCTAAGTAAACAACACTGAGCTGAATAGTCTGGGCATCTTAACTGTCTTAATTACAATTACATTCAGTAAATTTTATAGGAGTTGATTGTATTCCAAAATATATGCATTCAGTGAATAAACAGCTTAAATCAGAAGTGAGCTACGGTTACAGAAACAAAAGTAATGCATTTTCCCAGGATTTTAAGTAACGTTTACAAGTTTTAAAGGATTCAGATAGAGGTTTCCACCTAACCCTAACCTTTTAATGTTTGAATAAAAAAAGACATACAGCATTTTCACAAAAATTCTTAAATCTTCAAATGAACTTCTGTTAAAATGAATGCAGCTTCAGAAATCATGCTTAGTGTTACCTTTCACAACAGTTGGAACGATGTAAAGTGATGCCTCCTGGCCTGCTTTCTCTCCATCAAGAGGGAATGTCTTCATTAACACTACACGCTTCCCTAGCACATTATATTAAAATAAAAACATTAACCAACATCAATAAATAAATACATAAAAACAGTCTAGTTAGAGACAGCTAACTGAATGCCTACTAGACCAACCCTTCCTAATTTCCAGGAAGAAAAGGGCTTATTATTAGCTGTAACCTAAATCAAGCCAAGAAAATCTAAATAAATACTCAGAATGAAGAACGTAAATACGTCTGTAGTCATCAGCTTCAAAAATGACAGGACCGTACACCTTTTTTCACAATAACTTTTCTTTGCTCCTTATTATTCAGGTTGTGCTCACCTCCCAAAACCATCAAATCTTTAAGTTAAAGAAGATTCCTTCTGAAACGGGGAAAGTGCAGCTGCATGCTGTATGTCATGCTAGGGTGATTCATGTAGTGCTAGGACAGTATTTTCCACGCTGTCCTCCTTTTTGCCCTTACAGAACCTAGCATTTTCTTTGCTTTTCTGACCACAGCTGCATATTTTAGCAGAGGCTACACTAAACTGCATATTAATGCCTGCATTCTGTCTGAGTCGATTCAAAACTGTGGTATGAAATAGTTTTGCTTTTTTTAGGCAGTGTGTATTAATGCTATTAAATTATGTTTCCTGCTTCACTAGCTTTGTTAAGTCCAGTTGCTACCATCTGCAGCTTTTTACCATGCAACTGTCTAATCCTTTTCCAAACTGTTAGCATTGTACAGTCTTGTTCAGCCTGACAACCTTCCCAGTGTAACCTTGCTTACAAAACAGAGACGAGATACACAACAAAAAAGTGCTTTAGTCAGTACAGTTTATACCAACCTGAAAATGAAATAAGCTGACTAAACCAATTTTTGTCAGCACAAATGCAAGGTCACTTGCTGGACCAGCTACATCACAGTAATGAAAAAAAACAAAGCACCAACATACTCATCAAATTATATATGTAAACAGTGCAGTTATGTGACATACACATTCACACAGGTACTGTCTTCTAACGATGCCGGCATCAGAACAGACTTGATAAGCAATCAGCTCTCTAGTTTGAGTTTTAGCTCAAATTAAGGTTGGAAAAGCCACTTCAATCTGTTTGCTAGAAATTTAATTCTCAATTTGAGATGAAAAAGCAGTATGGGCAGGAAAAGTTTCACCTGAAAATGTTTCATAAGCATTTTATGGAGTTGGTAGGTAAAGAGAAACAGTGGTAAAGTAAAGGTTTTAGCTGTGTGGCTTGGGTGGTTTTTTCTGAACTCAAAGCAGACCTCTTTAAACTAACATCATGCTCTTCGACAATCTCCCCGTGCCCTGTTTAAATTTTAAACTATTTTACAGAGCTATCAACAGTAAATCAGATTAAAATATTTTTTACCTTTAATACCCTGATTGGCCGGTGAGATTGGTTTGGTGGCTTCTAACACATAATCCAAGATGCTCTGGGTTATTTCAGTGCCTCCCTGCAGCTTAGTTTCCAATAAAACCTTCTTTCTTTTTTTCTTTTGACCTTCAATGGGAACCTCGAGCAACAAAATCTTTCAAACAACAATAAAACAAAAGGACAACTCAGACAAGTACAGAACAACTCAGTGCGTGTGCATGTATTCATCATACCACTGTAAAAGCAGTAACATAACTCAGGGAGTACCGAATCTGGTGGAGCAGGATGGCAAAGTCAGAATGACCTCCTTAAGAGCAAGGCTAAAGACAAAACAACAAGGCTGCACCCTCACACTGAGCAGCCCATGGGGCAGAAGGCCTTGAAATGAAATACAACAACAAAACTGCAAACTGCAAAGTGTTCAAATACTCTAATGATAGGGAAACACGTAGTATGGCATGCGCATATGTTATTTAAGCAATCTCGTTGTCAGGTTTTCTTTTAAGTGCTATATACTTATATATATACTTATTATATATTATACTTAAATATATACTTATATATACTAATATATTAAATACTTGTTTTTAACATGTTATTGAAGAAAAAATATGAAATAATTTTACTTCATAGGATTTAGCTCGATATTCCCGAGAATTCAGGCTTGCAGTATTTTTTGGACGAATCACTGCAACGTATGCATTCCCAATGTTTTCTGGATTTCCCATTTCTTTTTTTTTTCTTTTAATCCCTAGAAATAATGAATAAACAGGAAGATTCAGTTAAAAATAATACCAAAAAATAAATCCAACAGCATGCTAGCTCCAGGATACAGTGATTATGTGTACTGATTCTTTGTGTTACTCATTTACTGTTCTTTAACTGGAAAAATACCCGTGGTTGCTGTAGTTCTACTTCCTGTTCATTATGTGATAAGAGACATGAATAAAAGAACAAAGAGAATTACGTAGAATAAATAATAAATAAAGAATAAATAATCTTGTTGACTAAAATCCTTTTACAGTAAAACTATTTTCTTTAACTTGTAAATATTTACATCTTCCCATTTTACAAAGCAGACAAAAAGCTGAAGGAATTCAGGACCCTGAAAACTATATGAAACTGAAAACCACTCTAAAGTTACAAGCATGGCAGTTCATAAACAGTGTTATTACAAAGTACTGTTTCTATCAGCATACGAAAAACTCCAATTTTCCTTTTATTTCTTCCAATAAGAAGTCTTACCTACAGCCCAAGTAACAGAACAGATAAAAATAAGCTATGATATGGACATAACTTTTTTTTCTTCAGTGGGATTATAAACTGGGGCACAATTCATTCAAACTCAGCTTCTAGAAGGAGTAAGTTGCTAACTTGAAAATTTGGCATTTCCCTTTCATTCCACATACACTCTGCAGAATAATCCATTCACAACGATTTTTATTTGTACTGTTTTACACTCTTCACCTTTTTAGGAGGAACAGAGGTCTTCAGATTTCCATGTTTTTAATCCAGTATTTTTGCTGTGACCAGACTACCTGAAAATATATTAAAAAAAAACACATAAATAATAATACATGTACTTTCACTTCCAATTAGAAGTGCTGCGTTACTCAGGTGATGTAATGGTAGCACTTAAAATATATATCAGAATGAAAATATCTAAATAAGGACTGGCATTACAGCAGCCTTCAGAAACATCAAATAAGCAATACAATAACTTGTGAGATGTAAAGGAAGGAGACCCATCCTTTACAAGCACGGTGCCTGGACTTCCCCACGCGCCCTGGGATGCTGTGCGTTTAGGGCACGGTCAGGGAAAGGCAAAGCAGTGAGGGGTGAGCTCTGAAAGGTTCCGTGCTCGGTTCAGAGGGAGGATGGCGACTCCAGGAAACAGATGGCTCTGAGAGCTGCCATGTGACTTCAGAAAACAGAAAGGGAGGACGAAAAGGGTGGGGTTGCGAGGATGTGACAACAAAAACGAAGGCGCCGCCAGTGATCCCAAGCAGACCCTGACGCGGTAAGGACCCAGCAGGCAGACGCAGCTCCGAGGAATGCGCTTCAACCCGCTCCCCGGGTGCCGGAGGCCCTTCCTCGCACCCGGCCCGGGTTCAGGGCTTCGCTTTCATCTCTCCGTTGAAGAGGCCGACTCACGCCCACAGGTGGCTGCGGCTAAGCCGCGCGCAGCTGACCCAGCGCTGCTTCCTTTCCCACGCGAAGCAGCACGGCGCGACACTATTCCACGCGGACATCCACCCCGAACCCTCCATCCCCGCCCCGCCGACCCCGCTCGCTCCCTTGCCTTCCTCGGCGCCGCCTCATCGTCCCGCCGCGGCCGGGCGCCCACAGGCCCCGCGCCGGAGAGCCCGCTCCGCCCCGGCCCCGCCCCGCGCCCTCCCCCGGCTCGGCGATTCGCTTCCCGTCGGAGCCCCGCGGGCCGAGGCCGCCGATGAGTTTCCGGGTCGGCGGCCTCAAGTCCTGCCGCCGCCGATCGCTGACCGCGGGGAGGAGAGAGGGACGGGAGGAGCGCGCCGGTAGAGTGAGGCACCGCCGCGAGACCGCGCGCGTCGGGCCGGCGTTGCTCCGCATCCCGGGCGGGGCCGGAGGCTCACGGCGCTCCGCGGTGTCCTCGGCGCGGGGAGAACGAAGGGCGGCGCCGGAGGGAGCGGCGGAAGGCGAAGTGTCGGGAGCGGCCGCGGCAGCGTGCGGTGAGCCCCGGCGGGACGGCCCCGTGCTGAGCTCGGTGAGCTGGTGGCACGCGGCCTTTGCGGAACGAAGGCGAACGCGTACGGTCTCACGGTCTCGTTTTTGTTTTTTCAGAGTAAAACATTGAGCCCCAATAGCGTCAGCGTAGCTAGTGAGTGTCGGTAGCGGGAGCGCTCTCTGAGGCGTGTCGGAGTGCGCGTTGGAAATCCGGTGGCTTCTGAAAACTGAAGAACCGTGATAACTCAGCGCAGCTCCGGCTGTCCTTTACCCGGAGAGCAAACGCCATGCGAGGGCCCGACGCAGCGCCAAGTCCCACAGAAGTGCTCTGCGGAGTGAGGCGTTCTCCTGCCGTCTGCGTTTTGCTCACGGTCCCCTCCTTCCCCACTGAACCGTGACGTTTCCGTTGTAGGCGAGCATCAGGTGTACTGAAATTCAGATACGCTTTCTAAAAAGAGTGACGCTGCTTTGGAGAAAGTTATCGTCTGTGGAGCTTAGCAATGAGGAGAGGGTGAAAGGGAAGAGGCTTGCACGTATGGGGGTTTTATCTGTGCGTCTTCATCCTTTAATTTTGAATATGAAGAATGGCGGATTCATTCTCTTCTAGGTACAGAGGAAGGTACTCTTCTTCCCCTGAAAGAAAAAGGCTCTGTTCTTACAGAGTGAGGCATCATTATTCAGTTCCTAATGTTTGCCTTATTTACTTGAGCTATATACACAGAAGTGGTAGAGCTTATGGCTGCATTTCTTTCTAAGCATCTCTTTTTTTGGGGTTGTGGAATGCGTGATTGGCTCATATCAAGAGTTCTAAAACTGTAATCCTGTACTTGAGCAAGTTCCCCTGTAACAGATCTTAGTTTATCCTTAAAAGCGTAAAATATTTTAATCGCGTGTTATCCCTGAATAAACATACTATCAGAAGCGTACTGGAAATGCATAAATAAGCTAACTAACATTGGTGATGCCCTTTCTTTATTTATGCACCGCAGGACTATTATGAATGGAAATTAAGAAAAAAAAGCAGTAGAACTATTCATAAGTAGCCCCAGTAGCCAAAGGAGGGGAAACAAGACGTAGGTTTTACACAGCCCTTTGCTGTTTTTACCTGTGATGTGCCACACGTGTCTAGATAGGATGAGGTTTGTATGCACATCAGTATCTGTTGAGGCTTTCTGGAGGAGCTTGGAGCTTCTTGGGCACAATGCACTGTGTGCCAGTTTATTTGTATCTGCTTATTAGATTTGTGTCAGGAGTGACACTTCTGCTGTGATTGATTAGCACAGAATTGTTGTTGGTTTTCTCTCAGTAGTAGAGCTTTGTTAGATTTTGACTGATATGGCCATTTGTGGCAACTTTTTCCCTCCCCCCCAATTATTTTGTTTGCTTTGTGGTGGTTTCTTTCATGTTTTTGTTTTGGTGTTGCTGCTTAGATTTCGTACAGTCTCCATTACCTGAGTGGTTAATGAACTTCCCCTCAAGTGTGAATTCTTGAAGTTGCTTTCTGGTGCTGTCATTGTTGGAACTTTGTTGCCTCTGATAAGGTGACTCATGGCAATAAACAGAAAGTTGGAAAGCTGGATCTTACAAATATGTGTGCCAGACAAGTTGCATTTCTGATCACCAGTTATGCAAAATGCAGCAGTGTGTTGATACATCGCAGAGGGATCTTCTGTTTTGCTTGAAGAACAGCCCTGAAACGTTCAGAATGACAGAGGGGGTTGTGTATTGAAAGCCACTATCAGATAAACTTCTGATGCTTTCTCTCCTCCCTCTCAAATACACTGCACTCAGGTCACATCTGTCTGTAAATCTGGAGGGCAAAGAATCTTTTATGCAGGGTTATACCACATTAAAAGTTGAAGCCCAAGGAGTCTACATGGTATTTAAAAACTATTTCTTCAGAAGCTCTAAGCATATCCCAGATCTGAGGTGGAACTAGTGAAAAGAGTCTGCCATTTTCCTCGGGGGAATATTACTTTGGCTGGTGTCAGTACAACATTATGTTTTGCATTGCAGCCTGTTACTATTTCATTTTTATATGTATGTGTGAGTGTATTTATGTCTTGCCTCAAAAAGTAGTTTGAGTGGAGTGCTGTAATGCATCAGTATAGTGATAATTGATTATCTTAAGTTAATTAGTCCAGAAATCACTGTGGGGGGGAAAGAGATACTTGCCTGTTGTTCCTACTGTCTTGTTTTCCGAATCTCCTTTACCATTCACACACTGCTAACGATACTGCTTCTTTGTTTTTAGACTAATCTGTGTTATGCTGCACTACGAAAAGAAAGAAGTGACTATGTAGAGGGAACCAGATTTTCTCCTGCTGCCATTAGGACGTAGTCTGAGGGAACCCTTCATTATTCCTCACTCTCTTCCAGTATTCTTTTTTTTAGTAATTGAAAGTAATTTTCTCAACTTACAAACATGTCATAGATTAAAATTTCAAATTCACATGTATTTATATCCTTAGCTCTCCTGTTTTGCAAACAAGAGAATTATTTTTGACAAAGACAAATGTTTCTTTGGACCTAAAACACATTTTTAGTACTCCTATTGTCCTTGAATTTTCTTTAACGTGTCTTGCTGTAGTTGCTCAGGAGCAACTTTCATTTAATGGTTTTACTTGTGATTTATATTTTAAAGCACATTAGTGCTGGGCCTTGAAGGATAATTGCAGTAAAAATACAGTACCATGTTGTAAATGGGTGGCTGCAGTGAAACAGGAGGACTTGGTGCTGAGTGCTTGGATTCTTCCCAGCCAGGGTGGCTTTCCGGAGCAGCTGCACAACAGCACTGTGTCACGTTCCTTGGGAGCTTTTCTTGTCCTGCCCTTTCCTGAATGAGGAAGACAAGGGGATTTGTTTCAAACTGACGTGAGTTCTTCTAGAGTAAGTTTAAGTGTTAAGTAGTTCTTGTATACAACCTTCTCTACAGGAGAAAAAAAAAATCCTTGAGGATTTTCCTCTCTTTATTAAAAACAAAAAAATAGGTTTTCAGTTTTGACATGTATTTTGTGAAAATAACACTCCAAAAACATACAAGTAAATGAACCAAAAAGACTCCTGGAATATCTACAGTCACCAAAAATTCCATGGAGTAAAGGCTGTCAGATGGCAGCCAAATGGTACATATTCATTTCAGAGGAGTATGTTTAAACTGCTGAAAACCACTTTGTCTTTGCTTTGTAATGACGGCTGCATCAGAAATACAGTCTGGGCAGTTCTGAGTCACTGTGGTGTTTTGAGTTAAGTCCTGAGTTTGCTGGAACGATCAGGAGTAGTCCATTTGTATTCACTGCTGGTGGTCAAGTGCAGTGGCATAATAATGCCTTTCTCATTTTAGTATTCTGAAACAAAGTATAGCTTTTCTTAGAGGAGAAGATTCCTGGACCATCTGCAAGAGTGTGTGATGTAAGTTGGTTAAAGAATCTCAACTTTTGGTAACTGGATAATAAGCTTTGAAAACCAAAATGAGTTGTTTTGCTATCAGAGCAGTTGGCTGTGGCTTCCTTTCTTGTTTAAGCAACACAGTAAATCACTGCTTGGATGCCTCCTACATTAAGAAATGTCTGAAATGTGGAGTAAGTTCTTACGTGTCTTTTTTTCAGAAGCCAGTGTAAGAGATAGGAAGGTAATGAATACATACTAAAGAAGCAGTCTATTGCTTGTTTTCAAGTTCTGCATTAACCAGAAGTACTATAATACTTGTCATGTAGCATGACTGTAGCACTTTTTTTTCTTAATATAGCGCCTCTATAACAGCTGAATTTTTGTGTTACTGCTCTTCTGTATAACATTTCTGCCACTCTCAGAGTAGCTGTCTCTTGTGGTGATGCTTCCCCTCTACTTATTTGCATGGTCTTCTGTCTTTTTCACATAGAATTGAAGGCTGTGTAGAGCAAAATACCATTTTGTTTTGACTTGATTTAGACTCGTAAATGATGTCACCTAGAGGTAATGTGTGAGGATAGCCATAATCATTCTTTTACCACTTCTCAGTTGGGTTAAGTGTGAAAATTGAGTTTAATTCTCTGGTAATTGTCTTAAAATCTTGACTTGAAAAAGGTTCTGTAGGAGTTGATGAACTTTTTGAAATGAAAGATGCTTTGAGAAGGATACAGTTAGGAGGTTTCAACGCTGTTCTGGGAAAAATGAAGTTAACACACAGTATATGCATAGTTAACATTCTAATGGCATATTTCTTGACTGTTCTGTTTTCAACTGTGATTAAATGTAAACCACAGTTGGTAGCTGATTCTCTGTCTTGGATGCTTCACCTGGTGATTGCTCTTCTTGACATTTAGCATAGGGGAGAATTAGACTTTTCTATTTCATAATTCTGCTTTCAAAACAGGTCCTGCTCATCCACATAGGAGCTGCGTGGAGTGGCTGTAGGAGCATCGTGGCTCATTTCGATCCTAAAATTGCTGGAAATGCAGGGCTGTATGTATGCTGGGACTTTAAGCAGTAGCAACCTGTGAATGCCATTGTAGTAGAATTTTCCTTTTGAATGTTTTTTTCTCAATTCCTTGCGTGTGTAGGTTTCCAGAATTATTACTTTTTCAAGATTTTTGTAAATGCAGGTGGCTCTGCTGTGTGTTATTTCTCGAAGCAGCTGCACGGCAAGGAAATATGCAGTCAGCTCTCCATCTGCAGATAGATATGTAGAAATGTCTTGGCAGCACAGAGCCCGGAAAATGTGTTGTTGAAAATGGTGAGTTTTATCAGTACCTTTGAGAAACTGCAAATGCATACTGGAGGCCAAAGTTCCAGCTGTGCTAACAATGCAGGTTATATGCTTTCACAGTTTCGGGAACTTACACTGATGAAACACTATCTTTAACTGTAAGGTGAGAATTTTGATGTATTAAAGCTCAGCTTTTGAGACAGTTGTATAGCAGATTTCATGGGAGAAAGACGTATGGCTCTTCAGCAATGATTTGCCATATTTATTCTTCAGAAGTTGTTATGAAATTAAGAAATAACGTAGGTCTGTGCAGCATTGTATGCTGCTCGAGGATAAAGTGCTCTTTGTGAATGAACTTGGCTACTTTGTTCTCTGAAAGCTCATGGCCTTGCTCCCTGACTTGTTGAATTCACTGACACAGTTACTATATGAACATAGATCTCCATATTCAGAAAAATGTCAGAGGATATTTTTAATTGGAACTGTTCCAGCAAGCCGTCAAACACAAACTGCTTTTAAAAGACAAAACAAATAGAACAACAACCCAAGCTGTGGGTGAAGAAGCAGCTTTATTTAGATGCTTGTGTACCAAAGTAAAAGTTCTTTGTAATGTCTTATTTACCAACCTGTTTGTTAGTTAATGTTTAACTACTTGAAAGTTCTTTACCTTTTTCAGGGCATTATAGTATTCAGTAAGATGAAATAGACTACAAATGTGAAACTATACTTCATGAATGCCATGGGTGCTGCACCACTGTGCTCAGTGGCTGTGTGTGCTGCTGGACAGGGCTGCTGTTCTCACAGACCTCAGCCCACTGAAGAAATGGTCAGACTGAAACCTCCTGAAGCTCCATGGAGTCCACAAATTGAAAGAGAGTAGCCTGGAAAGCAGCTTTGCTGCACATGACCACTTTCCTGGAGGACACCAAGTTGGCATGAGTCAGCAGAGTGCCTTTACTTAGGAAGGAAGAAGCCAGTGGCTGAGACAAGTGATTATTTCTGTCTGCTTGGCATTTACGTGACTGCATCTGAAGCAATGTCTGGTTTGGGTTTCCCAGTAGAGAAGAGATGCTGATGCACTAGAGTGGTCTAGAGGAAGGCTACCATCACAATGAGGTAATAGATACATACAATGGGTGTCTTCAGTGCTGAGAGAGGGCATTCTTCAGTTTTCTGAAGGAGCTGCTCTTACCTTGGAGGCATCTACTGTAAGTGGTGTGTGTGTGTGTGTGTGTGTGTGTGTGTGTGTATGTGATTGTAGACTACCGTAAAGAATTTCCCTATGTTCTTTTATAAAAGATATATCTACGGATGTGTGCTGTTGTGCAAAATAGCATGGGTTTATGGTGTCTGGTGTTCTGACTACTGTCAGCAATTAATAAGTGCGTGCTCATATCAGATGATGTGGGTGCACAGTCAGTTCCTATCTCCCTCTTCCATGCACTCCTAGTCCAGATGAATTGTGTGGCTGTGGAGCATTCTAAAGGAACAATGTAATTTTATTAAATAAATTCTATTATATAGTTCTAAACTTATTTTTAAGGAAAACCTGAATTCTATGTTGTCAAAAGATTTGAAGTTTAGAGTTTAGTGCTTTAAATATGACATCAGAGGTGAAATAAACTCACTCATGTACAGAACTCCCTGAAGTTTGTACTTTTTTGCTTAAGAAAGGAATAGTAAACTAAGTTAATTTGGCTACAGTTGGAGTTAAATGGCAGTGTGTTCTAATCTGAAATGTGTTGTGATGCTTAAATACAAAGAGATGACAGAGGTTTTGATCTGTTGCCCTGGATCTCATTAAAATGCAGTATAAACAAAAATGAGTAGAACAGTCACATAATCTTATTGTGAAGTCAACATTAAGTGCCTGTTGATATGGTCATCTCTATTTCATAGAAGTACCCTTTAAGTTCAGACTCACTGAGCTCTATTCAGAGATCTTGTTGAATTTGTCTGCGTGTCGATTATATTATATGGAGTGAGGAATCATTAGGGAAAGACAGGGTTTACCTAATGATATGGTTCTCTTAAGAAAAGAATGAATAGTTTCTCCTAAAGTAGTCAGGAGCCATAAAAGTATACCAAATTTACTTCAATTTTGTAGATTGTGGTGTTAGGATAGCCTTAAGGAGTTACTAGTAACTGTCTTTCATTTTTTGCAGGCATAAAGGGTCTGAATTTTAACAGCTATTCGTGAGTTCCCAAACAACAGATTTTTGCTAAGGAAAAAATTCTAAATCCCCAAATTATTTATTTCCTGGATATAACTTCTTTATGAAACCAGGCTGTATTTTCTGGATGTTTTCAACATCTTTTAGCTCCCTGCTTCAAACTAATAATGACAAGCACAGAAAGGCAGGCTGGCTCAGTACTAAGCAAAGTTCAAAAAGTTTATTTTTGAAACTTAAGACCTCAGTATGAACTTTGAACAAAAAAAATGTTCCAGTCTACCCATGGCTTACTGTGAAAATAAATCACATTCCTGAAGCCAGACAGCCTACTCAGTATCGTGGCTTGCTTTAGCCATTGCATACTTTCTCTTCCCCACGACTGCCTGTCTGCTTTCTCTAGTTGTCTGATGATTCCTGTTGTCCTTTCCAAACTGCTCACCCAGCTGCTGTAACTTATCCCATATAGAGAGTTGTGTGCAGTGGTCCCAGTTCCCTGCAACTAATGATTCCTCTGATAATGAGTTCTTTCTCTTTATATATTTGTATTCTTAAAATCAAAGTGACTCTTCAGAGTTTTTCACTTAGAAATGCAGACTTGAGTATTCTGATTCTAAAGTGGATTCAGTCGGACATGAAGCTGGAAAACATGAAGACTGAAGGATTTTGTTATATGGTTTGACCTTCCACATGATGGAGCGAATAAGATGTCTGGTTTACAAAGACACTTGGTTGCACCCTGCAAATGTAATGTAATAACTCTACTTAAGTAAGTTTTAGAGCAGAGAATTCCAGCATCCCTGATTCCTGGAATGCTCTGTGTTCTGGAGAGCAGAATGGATCCAGAACTGTCCGTTGCACTGCAATGCACTGCATTCCCCAACAGGAAGCAGAGTACACAGTACTAAGGTGGTTTTCATACAAACCACCACTTGAAAAGGAAGCTTTTTATAAGTGTTTCACTTCTTCATAGATTTATGTTGTTAGTCATGGCTATTCTTTGAGTTGTTAGGTTTTTGCTTCTGAGATCCTTCTTATTTTTGCCACTACATAGGTGTTGTTCCACTTCTCCCTTTCTTGTTTATTGCTATTTTCTCCCTTCTAAGTCCTCTAGTAAGCAGTTCAGTACATCCTGAACGTTGTTCTTGCTGTGCAGGATGTTGTATGTGCATGTAGAGTGGCTCTAGGTTGTTTGTGTGTAGGGTTTTCAGAAGACCATAAGGCTTAAATCCTCTAATAAATACCTACAGCCTGTTGATTAGATATTTCTGTTTCTGCATGTCCACCATATCCATGGATACAATTCCCATGCTGTTCCCAAGCAAGCTTAAATCTATTATAAAATATTATCCAGCAGTATATGCAATATAGGAAGAACATGAAGAATTTCTGCCTGGAGTTAAACATTACCCATTTCCAAAGTGCAAGTGAATAGGTGTTGAGCTAGATTTTTTTTCTTCAATATTGAGTTAGTTCAGGTTGGTAGAATTTGCTCTCACTGGAGTGCTGCTGGGTCTTCTGCAGCTAAAGCAAACACCTCTTCCCATCACTGCCCTGCTTTTTGACTGCCAAGGTAGCAGGGCTTGGATGTATTTGCCCTTTGGTAAATGCAGGCTCAGCTGTGTGCTTTTGTTGCCTGTTGGACATTATTTTTATTGGTATTTCCACCTAGATCTTGCTTAGGACCAGGTATTGGAACATCTGCTGCTGCTATTAACCATTGTCCCTTTTTTTTTTTTTTTTTTTTGCACAAAGTGTAGAAGTGGACCTAGAGGCAGGTACCAGTTCTGCTGAGGTATTTGAAGGAGCTCGTGACTGCAGTACCAGTTCCTCTTTGGGAGTTTGCATCCCAGTACCCATTGTAGACAGCTTGGCACAGGTGCTTACAAGCTGGGGTGCAGCAAGAGCACAGCTCCAGTGCTGCGACATGTGCTCTGTGTCTGCAGTCTCCCACTCTGCCTGGTTGCATCCTCCCGTCCGTGCTCCATGCAGTGTCCCATTTGAAAGCAGTGCCATCGTCAGGGTCTTGGAGATAATAAAATAACACTGGACTGTGTGAGAAAAAAACCTGCTGTGACTGCTGCAGCGGGGCTGGTGTATTCCTGCCTTGCCTTCAGAGCCCAAACTACTGCTGGTTTTACACAGTTTGCATATCACTGGTGTTTCTGCTTCTGTCTGCGTTTCAGTTTGAGAACAATTTTGGAGCACTTATTTCCATTATTTTCAGTATGTACTGGTATGAGTAACCCTGCCTACTTGATACTGCTGCCCTGGTCTAGTCATTTGGATTATCAGTGTCTAAGAAGAACTCACAGCAGGGAACTGATCTGAGGTGCTGTTCTGATTTGCTGTGCAGTGACAAAGGTTCATACCAGTACAAAACCAGGGACAGTGTGGGAATGTGAGCACGTGGGATAGTTGGATCAGAAACAGAAAGGGCAAGATCAGCACTGGTGTTAGTTTAAACCATTTTAGAAACTACCATCTTAAGTTTCTCAAGCAACATTGGCATTGTAAAAAGATAAAGAGAGGCAGATTTCCAGCATGCCAAGTACATGTTTTGTAATAACAATGAAAACAATTTTCTAATTTTTGAAGCTCTCGGCGAGGTCTGGTTGAGGTCATATGTTGATCTGGGCAGCTATGACAGGGGATTGGGCCTAGGGGAGGACAACCCAAGGTAGGAATAATAACAGTTTTGGTGTGTGTGTTTGTTTGGGGTGGGGGGAGGGTGGTTGATTTCTTGTGATCTCTTCTACTTTATGGGCAGTGAGAACCATTTTTAAATAAGTGTCTGTACGTTTGGCACTGTGGCATGTTTTCCATAAAGCAATTTGCAGTGGATTTCTGAGCATCACGAGTCTGATGGCTCCGGAAACTGTCTCATCTACCCCTGGCTGCTTTTGTTCCTACAGGTTTGTGAAATAAAACCTGCAGTAGAATTCTTCTTCTAACAAGCTTTACATTTTTGAGCCTGACCTCAGTGTACTTCTATCTCATTTTACACAAAGGAAGTTCTACCAGAACCCAGCAAGTCCTGGATTGCTAATTGAATTCTCATAGCAACAGATGAAGCTGCTTAAGGATAGCCTCATCAGGCATGGCAGAGGAGGAGATAGGCTTGTCAGACCTAAGGGGGTGGCAGGGTGATGAGGTTTATGCAGCTCTTTTGCATAAGCAGGCCACGTTGCACCATCTCAGCTTGGAACGGCGGCCACGCACCTTCTGTTCCTGATGTGTCTGCTCCACAGCTGTGTTTGAGGATATCAGAGTCTTCCCCCACATGAAGAAGCATGCCTGCCTGTGGAGGTGGCAAGAAGGAGAGCATCCTGGTCACAGTGCCAGCGTGTCAGGGAAAGCCCCTGTGCACATGTCCTCTGTGTCCTTCTCTGAGCAACATTCAGAAATAGTGTTGGTTGGGAACCTTCTACACAGTATCACTGACACCTCCCAGATCGAGAGGATTTCTCTGTTTTGTGGGCTCTCTGCTTGTCGTGTAGCAGCAAATAAGTGACTCTGAGGACCTAGAAGTCACTTTTATTCACCAGAAATGCCAATCCCAGTAGCAAGCTGGTAGTGCTGGCAGCATGGTCAGTCCTTCTGTTCTTACAGTCCTGGGAACTATCTGGAGGAGATGTGCAACCAGTGAAGTCAGTGGTGAACAGAGCCTAAGCTGTGTTAACTCCACATTATATCTTATTAATAGATGGACTCAAGGGCAAGCAATGTAAAGCAAAGGGTATGTGAATCTAGTGAATGCTGCTTTTCAGAAAACGTTATTCCTGGCACAGTTACTAGCTATAAAAAGTGAGAAGGCAGCAGCTTTCTGTCCAGAAAAAGTCTGAAAGCATCCTGCAAAAACTTGAACAGTCCATGAAGACAAATTAGTGGGATGCACATGATGATTGTAGCAGCTGAATCTCAAGCCAGAGGGTTGTTCTGAAAGGACCATTTGCAATCTGGTATTGAGCAGGCTTAAATCTGTTGCCTCAGATAACACAGATCACACGCAACTGTCAAATTATAGTCTTATAATGAGTCTTTTTTTTCTTAAGTCTTTTTATAATGATGCTTTTTTTTTTTTTTTTTTTTTTTTTTTTTTTTTTTTTTTTCAGTGTTCTGGTTTAAAGGATAAAAAGCAAAATATTTCCTGACTGGTTTATTAGACTATAATTAGCGTTGAATGTTAAATCTGTTTCTGCATGGGGAAATTTGGTTTTGCACTGGGAAACGTTCAGTAAATTTTTTCAGATCTGTATTGGCCGTTCAGGTGTTTTAGGTAAGGAGGAATGCATTTCCTTTTTCTTCCCCAGCAAACAAGTCGCAGAGGAGTCACAAGAGAAGTAATAAGGTTACAGACCACAGGAGAGTGGGGAAACAGGAAATATTGGGAAGAGGGGAAGATTTTTGGCAAGTTTTCTTTTATTTATTGCTATTATGGAGTAGAGAAGTAAGGAAAGCAATTTGTATTTGATACCATGAACGTAGGAGAAGAAGCACGCTAGGAGGGTGCTTGTGTTCTCCTCTGTCTTTTGGTGTAACAGAGTATCTGAAAAGCATTGAGTGTTTTGTGGTTGCTGTATCTAGAAGGTATGGTAAATGTAGAAGGTTGCTGAGGCGGCTTATACTATGCTTACAGAGTAAGATTTTCTTCAGTAACATTGTTATTACCTTGTATCTGTCAGCTTCCTCTTTCCCTCTTGGGAAACATTTCTGTGTTGCATTGCTTTTTACCCAACAAGTAGTTTTCTCTTTGAGGAGTCCTAGGCCTCCTTTCTACTCTTTGATAACATTCTTGGTATTCGTGTTCTACAACAAAAAGCAGTGTGCTAAATTCCCTCTCAGCAGTTTGCATTCTTTGTCCTATGCCTGGCTACAGTCTTTCCCAGACAATTCAGTTTCTCAGCGAGAGATGTCTTTCATGAGGCAGTGGGAAGTCTAACATAGTTTAGCATCATTAAAAGACAGACTGTCACTCTTTCATCTTAGTGTAAGAAATAGGCCTCAAAGATATTCTTTACAGAATTCCGACTGAATCAAGCAAGGTAAAGGAGATTAGCCTAGACACCATAGACACCATCCCTTTATCAAGTATTGTTTGTCAAAGTGAGATGTATGTACATGGCAAGATGAGCCAGGGTCTGATTTCAGAACTGTCAGTCTGCCTTGCATCTTGTGGAAAAGCTATAGAGACTCTTTCAGGTTATTCTTCTCAGTGTGAATATGGCTTTCTTTAGTACACTTCTTGATAATTAAAACTGTGCAAAAAAATACATTTTGTCACATTTGCTTAAAAACTACCACAGTTCTGGCTTACTGGCTGTTAGTGTAAGCCTGGTGCCTGTGTCTCGAACATTAGCAGAAATTAGCAGAAATCAGCAGACCTATGGAGAGATGCAGCACCTGGAGGAGCAGTCAACAGCTGTCATAAGGGAAGTCAGGTGCCATAAACCTATTGAAATTCTTTGAAGTTGAAAGGGAAAATACAATTGTTATAATCTATTTGGATTTCCAAGAAGCATTTGACACAGTTCCTTGCTTTAAAGTCTTAAAGAATTCAGACAGGTGAGGGAGAGAAGTAGCTGGTTAAAACAAGTAGGAAAAAATAGGCAATTTTCACAGAGGCTGAAGGTTACTGACAAAGTCCCAGATAGATCACTGCTAGAACCTGTGCTGTTTAAGGTAAGTGATAAGTGGTATGACAAAGATGGTAAGTGGTGAGATGGTAGCATGTGAAAATCAGCTTAGATAAAAATGTGAAAGAGTCACAGGGTTGGAAAAAAAATATCTAAATCAGTATGTATGTATATCAAGGTTATAATAATATCTCTGAGGAAAATCAGCTCAGTGCCTACTGACAGCCCCGAGAGGAAATTACATGTTGAATGAAGAGATCATGCCACCACCATGTAAGTACATGCTTTTTGTGTGCTGTATACAGCTCCTGCTCACCCAGCTCGAAAGTGGCATCGAAAGAAAGGTTAGAAGAATATCAGAAACAGCAAAAAGGAACAGAAAACTTGGACCAAATTCATTTCATAAGAATTAGGAATCAGTATGTAAAAGTAATCTCTAAAAAGACTGATCTGACAGCAGGATGATTACTTATAGCAGGCAGTATGAGAGAAATCTCTAAAATCACAAGAATAAGTGGAGAGATTTTTTCTGCTGTCTACTTCTCAGCTCTTGTAGATAGTGAAAATGACATTTCACAAGTGTCAGATTACAAACAGAAAGGTGTTTCTTCACACTGAATGGCTAAGCTGTGAAATTGTTGTGGCTGTTGAAAAATGTACATAGTGTCAGGGAGCTTTTGAGCAAATTAATGGAATAAAAGTGTACTGCAGCTTATTAATACACGCGCTGCAGCTCTGGCTCAAGCATTCATCAGATGCTAAATTGCTGAAGCCTAGGAGAGGATGGTGGAAAAGGATTGGTTCATACTTCCCAGTTTTTATACTTTCCTGTGCTGTACTCAGCTGGCAACTTTTTTGGACAAAATATTACATGAGAAGTACCTGATTCAGTAGGATCATTATTTCAATTATATAATCTTTGGAAACAAGATGCGAAAGAAAGATGCACATGTTGGTAACAAAAAGCTCTTGTAAGAATTGAAGTTACCTTCTGTTTGGTTTCATATGGGTGAAGAACATTCATACTGTGACTCGATAGAAATTTTGCTGCCATTGAGACACGGTGTTGTTTCATGAAAGCCACGTGATGACATATTTACCAAAAAAAGTTGACATAAATGTTAGAAGTGGTAAATGAGATTGCTGGAATTGAAAGAGTAATCTGGTTGTCAATAACAGTATACATAAATAAAATTGCTTCAGCTTGCTTTTAGCTAATGTCTTCAAAGAAAAGTGCAGTTAGATATAGGATTCTGTTAAGGTAGGAATTACCTTGTTTGAATTCCAATCAGAATTTTGGATATTTATTCATAAGGAAAAATTGCCTTTATTTTTGAGGAGCAGCATAGTTTCTTGTTTTGTTTTATTTTTCTTTTTTTTTCCAGACTCTGAAATAAGTTCCAAAACTGCACAGGGCTCTTCATCAGACCTACAATCATTTTCAAATGCTAGCATAGTATCTTCAATTTTATTTTTTCTGAAGCTAGTCTAATATTTTTATAATATTTTTTTTTTGGCTTAGTAATGTAGTTACCAAAAGCTCATTAATGTTTCGAGTTTCTTAGTTGACTGTAGAAAGCAGATAATCAGATTTCCACATTGAATATCAATTGTATCCATAACACGTTGGCTCCAAGAGTCTATTAGAATTTTTGCAGTCTTGGTCATAACGATGCGGACAGTAAGAACATTCACAAATAAATTTGTATGATGAAGAACCTGCATTTTAGGACATGGTCAATCCATTAATTGTTGGACTAAAGACATTTTTTTCATTTAGCAGATTGTTCATTGTTTAATTAGGCTTTTTGCAGCTCTTTCTGTTACATGTAGGACTGACTGCTGTCAGGAAGATAACAAAGATAACAGAGATTCTGAGGTCCAGGATCAGCTTCAATGCAGAAGGTAACTGAAACTGAGGAACACTACTCCTGGATTTCTTCAGCACCTAAACCCATTGTGGTGTTAGAGGATCCCCCTGGAGAAATTATCTGAGATTCTGCTTGAAGATCAGTGCCATCCTGATCCTTTTTCAGTAGATAAGTCTTGTTCCTGGCCAGCACAGCAATAGAGGCCCTTTTAGTCATCAAGGATTCTTCCCTTCTCAGTACCTGAGAGCTTGTTCTCTCTGTAAAATCTTGGAAATCTTGGATTTCTTCATGAACTGAGGCAATGGTTTTCATCCAGAAATTGTTGCTCTACTTCTTTCTCTACTGTTTTGTTGGGTAGTTTTTTACCTTGATCAACCATTCAGTTGATTTAGTGTTTTTTCACAACATCACATTTGCTTGGGATTGCATCTTCACACTGCCCCAGGTATGTTTGAGCAGCATTCAGGCCTGCTTTCTCTTAGCTTTTACAAAAAACTGTAGGATGATGTCCAAAGAGATGCCTTAATGTTCTTTAATCCAAACTCATGGAAGTTGCCATTGAATTAGTTCATCGAAGAGGAAAAAGAATGTTAAATGATTTTATCTGAAGGAAGAATAATTTGATTACATAGGCTGCTTAGTGAAGCATGGTCTGATGTAGCCTGTATGCTAAACCAATAAAACAAAGCTGTTCCTGGCTTTCTGCAACTATAGCAGTAATTTAAAATGAAAACCTACTGCAAACCAGTTAGCCTTAATCTAACAAATGCGGTACAAATGCAGTTGGGTTTAGTGGCACACAGATGCTCTTTTTATTGTTATGGCACATTTCTGCACAGAGGTTTTTGTTTTCAGGGAGTAGAAAGTAGTAAGAATCTGGTAACTGGAATGCTGTGGTTTAGAAAATGAAGAACAGGTTTTATGTTGAAGTTTTGCTGTTTAAGAAAGACTGTGACTGTGACAGAAATCTGAGGGGATTTTTGAGAGAATGATGACAGAAGAGTGGGGTCTATGTTAACTACAGTTCTCTGCACACATGAGCTGAAGTGTGTGCTAGGCAGGAATGAGCAGAGAACTCAGTGGTCACCACTGCACGCTTCCCAGCAATCTTAGCTATGAAAAGAACACAAAAAAAGTGAAATGTGAAATCAAAAATTATTTCTATCACAGAACATCTGCTTCCTTTGCTTATAGCTTAGATTTTTAATGTAAATACTAATTTTAAAGTACATTGTAACACATTTTATTTTTTTAAGTTTAGATGTCAGGAGAAGTAGTAATATTAGTGGTTCCCTTATGCTTCAGGGAGATGCATTTGAACAACTAGTCTGCTAACTTGAAGAGGATAGTTCACTTCTCAGTGTCACTGGTTTTGGGATATATTTTCTGGCAATTAAATTATGAAAAATAATGTAAGGAATGTAATTGATTCTGTGAGTAAGTGACAGTACTTCAGTATTCTGGACATCAGCATCATCATAACCTGTAGAAAGAGGCAATTAGATTCAGTTGCTTAGATAGTGTCCTGCAGTGTTAACAGCTCCAAGTCATTTCAAAGTCATAAAAACAACAATATGCTTCAGGAAAAACTGAATATAGCTACCTGGTACTCTGAGTTTGGATGACTGACAGAAAGATGTCAAGTGTATGTAGTTACTGTGTACACAGCAGATACTTACAGGAGTGCACGTTCACTATTTAATGATTCTATTTTGACCTCTTGCATTCAAAATAGAAACTGAGAATCATGCTCTGGCTGCAATTTATAAAATATATTAACAAAAACCCTCCTGACGTATTGAGTAAGGAGTACTGCAGGGTTTTTTTTCTGCTTGAACTCATTCCTTACTCTCTCTTTCATCTTGAAGGAAACCTCCTTGTCCTGGCTGGCGCATTGTATGGACAAGTAACAGACACATAATACTTGAGAAAGTTTCAGCTAAGTAGATACCATTTTAAGAGACTTACGTGGTCTCAGTAATTTCCTAGATGTAAAAGCCAGAAAAAGGAATGTTTGTAGGACAACTATAATTCACCTACTTGTGTATGCCCTTATGTCTGTCAGTTTAAATAAACATCTACTTGCTTTTCCTTTTTTAGCATCCATTACAATGGTGTGTGGATGATGCAAACTCCGTACTATCCTTTCCCATTCCTGTTTTTACTTTCTGCTCACCAACTCTTTAGGCTGTTTTCCTTTGCATTCTGCATTCTTCTTGCTCCTGGCAATCCCAGCTGGGCTTGTTACTCCTGCCTCTTATTTTCCACTACCTGCTCTGGGTGCCAGCAGGAGCTGTGGGAGCAGATGACAGAGCTGCTGTTCCTGTCTTCTCTTCTTGGCCTCACCATTACTCTTGGGAGAAATCAGAGGAAGGCTCCACTAACCTTCAAATGCAGGTAGCTGTTGTATCACCCCAGTATCCATACAGTTAGTTAAAGTAAATAGCTGAAGATCTTTTCAAATGAAGCCATACAAATTTAATTAGTTGGCTAAAACAAATATTTTTTTATGCTGGTTCTTTAACATCTTAGTAACTTTAAATGTCTATACTATATCCCATTTCATGCAGTTTGATGTAAAATGTGTCAGATATTGCACTGGTCCTTTTTATTTCTCTTTTTTCCACTCCTCGCCTTACACAGTAGGAGTCAATATAGAATTCTACTAAGAACAGCAGTCATTAGGATTGCATTAGTGTCTATGCCCATCACGAGGTACATTGATTTTGTTAAGAGGACAACTGATTCAAACAGGGATGTTTTTTTGTGTGTGTGGTTGCTTTGTTGATTTTGTTTTTTTGAGGGGAGTAGTTGTTTTTTATTGTTGCTTTGTTAATAAACTTCCTACTCTTTTTCTATATTTTCTTTTCTTGATATTATCTTGAATCCAAAATCACTATCATGCCAGCAACACTGTGTTTCATTGCAGTTACTCTAGAGTCAAGTATAATCTTCACAAAAACAAATTGTAAGTGACATGCTGTAATTAAATTTTGCATAGCCTTAATGTGCATGATTAAAGAGGTTGTACACAGTGGAATACACAACCTGATATTTCAGTATACATGTTATGGCAAAAGTTAAAAACATTTCCAGTTATGTTTTAAACCAAAGAATAGTGTAAAGTAACATTAGATCCAGTATCTCTTTCGCCATTTCCCTGCCAGAATCAGCATTTTGCCAGTGGGTATAATAAATATTTTATCAGAACTGCATCAAGTTGCAGTTCTGCTAATTTTGGGGCATAGGTAAGGTGCAAGTAATGACAGTTTGGTTAACTGAGGGACAAGTTTGTAGCAGCAATGTTCTCAAGATTCTGGGAACTGAGCAAACAGGATGTGCAGTTCTCCGACTTGGAGGATTTAAACAGTTCCTGAAGTTGTCTCTCTGAAATATTGTAAAACACTTCTGAAATACTGTGTAGAAACTGTTTTGCGGTGGGAATCCGTTTCATTTCAAACACACGGTGATCTCCTGGATTCTGTGTTGAGACCTCAAATGAATGTGTTGCTTTGAAGGAGTGCTGACCAGTTAAATTGCCTCTTTGTTAAAAGGAAATTGACTTGTTCATTCATCTGAAAAAAATCACAGTATCTTTGAAAGATCAGTGAGGTCACGTTGTCTTTTAGCTTTATGGAGAACAAAACTAGCATGTAAGAATGCTTCCAGGAAACAATAAAAGTACGTGCGTGTTTGTTTCTAGTCCAGCACTTTTGTGAATGTTGTTTATCTTTCCCCAACAGCTGAATATGCTTTCCTCACTACCCACTTGAATGGTATAGAAACAGATACTGTTTTAATGTAAAGTGTTTTTTAGAGTTTCATTCCATAGATACGTGTGTAGTGAATACAGTGCACAAAGCAGAGATGTCCTCTGTCACAGTTCAAAGCTAAAGGCTGATTCGTTTATTCAGTTACAACCTGCAGACTGTCAGCAGTCCATGGACTGAATGTTCTCTCAGTCAGAAGTCTGGTAGGATTCTGTGACTGTTGCTTTACTCTGACAGGTAAAAGTATAGCATGTATTTTGTGAGAATCGACATTGGAAATTCAATTTTACTTGTTCGCTCTGTTTTTTACTTCTCTTTTTACATTATTAAGAACTTACTTCTGTTCATAAACCCAGTTATTTTTTGTGTTGGAATAGCATTGATTTCAATTTTTCAATATTTCTACAAAATGTGACTATATGTTTTTAAAAAGTAGTGGAGCTCTGCCAGCTATCTACAGCCCAATTGTAGTTGACTTACCTTGTATATTCATATCCTTATTTGGTGAGATACACCATCTAGACCTTTTTCATATTTACAAGGTACAGCTACAGCGTGACCCTACCAACTGGTTCTCTTCCCTGTGAGAAAGCTTTGTCAAGCTGGGAGGTGTGTGCTTCAGGAATGTGTTAAGGTTTTTCAATGTATAAGAATTTTTTTCAGATTTTCCTGTGGAGAATTCTGATCTTGAGAAGCCTGGTGTTAGCAGCCTCTTCATTTTTGCTTTCTGTAGATGTGCCTGGAAGGCCAAAATGTTTGGATTTCATTTATATCAGTTTAATGGCACTGGTGTTGCATTAACATCAGAGCTTTTAGCTGGCTAGATCACAGAGGCTCTCCAGAGGGCTGTCTTCAGGTTACGCTGCAGTTTCAAACCTGTTCACCTGAATCTTAACAAGGCTTTTAAGCTGTGTTAAGCTAAGCAAGTGTACTTGAAAAATACATCCTGAACTCAGCCAAGACAGGGTCAGGGTACATTGCCCCCTATTTAAGGCTGGTTAATCAAGTTCCTTGTAGTTTTTTTATAGCCATTTTTGTGTTGCTGCGTTCCATTTCTGCTCCTTTCCTGACTGCATTCATAGAACGGAATATTCCAAGTTGGAAGGGACCCACAAGGACCTATGAGTCCAACTCCTGACCCCACACAGCACCACCCAAAATCTAAACCTTGTGCATGGGAACGCTGTTTGAGTGCACAATGAACTCCGGCCATGTCCACTGCTCTGTGCAGCCCGTTCTGTGCCCACTGCCCTCTGGTGCAGACCCTGCCCCTGACCCCCAGCTGCCCCTCCCCTGACACAGCTCCATGCCTTTCCTTCAGGCCCTGTTACTGTCACAGCTCCGCTCCCTGTGAGGATCTGTGGCTGCCATGAGGGCTCCCCTCAGCTCCTTTGGGCTGGGCAAACACAGAGACTTCAGGGGCTCCTCACACTTCTTGCCCTTTAGACCCCTCACCATCTTAGTAATTCTCCTTTGGATACTATCTAATTGTTTTATGTTCTTCTAATTTGTTGCCCAAACCTGCACACGCCAGTTGAGTTTACCCTCGGTTTTTCTAAGCATCTCAGTCCGATAGGAACCACACATTGCTTTGAACTCTGCTCCACAGCAGGGCCGCTCTGTTTATTCCCCCTGTCCATTATCCTGTAAGCCTTTGTGTTGTAGTCCTTGGTGGTTGCTTTACGATGTACCTTTTGTCTGTTGGAACTGATTTTAGAGGTGATAGACATTTGTCTTTAATTTAACTGAGCTGGATCATTGCTTATTGTACAGTTAAACAAAACATGTTCCAGCCCTTCTTGAAAAGAAGCTCCCATCCCAGCTGGCACAGTGACCTTTGGGTGTGAGGAGACAGGCATCAGAAGTGTTAGACTGAATGAAGCTCTCATGTTGCCAGCATGAGAGGGGCAGAGGGAACACTGCCAGTCTCTGATTCGTATTTGTCAGCTTGTAACTGATGCAACCTGTTCTGAGTCATCAGCTGCTTGTACATCTTTATATAGAAGACTGGATGATACTTGTTCACTTTTGCTTCTGGGGTACATGATGCAAAAGTGGTGTGACTTGTGGTACAGAAAACACTTCCATAGACGTATTGAGCTACTAGTAATTTATGCACTGTCAGAAGTGTTCTGAGGTATTTTAGTAGGTTGAGCAGTCTATCGTGAATTTGTTATACAACAATAAACACTGTTTGAAATTATAAAGCCAGAACTATCAAGCATTCCTGCATTTTGCTTGAGTTTCAAGAATTTCTTACTGTGCTTCTTCAGCTACTGATCTAGATAGGTGAGATCTTTGGGTAGTAATGTCAGTACTGTACTAGGTACAGGTATTTTGTAATATTTAAGATTTGATCAGTCTACTTAAGCGGAGGAGTGAAAAGCTAGCCCCTAAGGAGCCCTACTGTGTTTTATGACTGGAGCCTGAGAAGGCCATAAAGGAGAACATTTCTTGTATCAGTAATTAAGTTACATCAAATGAAATCAGATTATTAAGTCCTTGACAAAAGGCTTTACTGAGAGCAGCTTCGAAGTTTTATGCAGATTTCAGAGAACTTTGTGGATTTTACTGTGGTTGGTTTGCTTTGTTTTTAAATAATTTTCCAAAGATATGGTGTCCTGGAATGAATCTGAAGTGATCTGCAATTCCAAGTGAAACTATTTCATACTACAGGGCACAGTTACAGAATGATAATTCTATTCCATTTTACTGAATTGTTGTTCTCTTAGGTTACAAAAAAGGATGCATCAAAACAGATGCACATTTTAAACTGCACCATTAGTTTTTTATATTTTTATTTTTTAGACAATCTGCAGGAATGCTGTGTATACCTTTCCTTTGGTTGTACAGTATCTTGTGCTTCTGTTACGTATATTTACGTATTCCCAGTGGATTTACCATATCTCATTTCGATGATAAAGAATGTAAATACTGCAGATAACACATGGAAATTCATGTAGCAGTTATTTTAGCTACAAAACCTAGATTTGTTTCCATAAGGTTATAACTTGCTTCTGATCTCTGCTACATCTGTCTCGATTGCACAGCTGCCCGTATATCAAGGCAGAAGAAGCCAGAGCCATGCTTAGAATTCTTTTTTCTCCACAAGCTCAAGTTGGACACAGGCAAAAGAAGCATGTCTAAAAGAAAATATTCCACCTGGATCAAAGTCATTTTGCCTGAGTTAGTAAGCTGAGGTCTCAAATTACCAACTTCAGCAATAACTTTAAGCCTTTTAAGTGTGCATACATATACTAGCAGGAAAAGTTTGTAATGTAATTTACTAGACACTCTATCCTGCAGATGTATAAATGAGGAAACAATTCCTTCATGACACTACCCTACATTTTATTCAAACAAATTCTCAACTTTGAAAGATTTTAAAACAAAGAGAACGTATATATTGGTTATCTTTCTACAGAGGATTAAGACATTATATTTGTAGATAGTATATTTTATTTTTTGATCTATACTTTAGCACGTTAAGCAAAAAACTCAGTTTGGCAATGTTAAACTCCATTCAGAAGGTTTTAAGTGGGTAAGATGCTTCCATTATTTCACGTTGATTACTTAAGCTCTTTTGGCACAAACTTTGAAATATTTCAGTGTAAAAGAACAACAAAAACAAGTTAGTCTACAAAAATAAATAAATAAATAAAGTACCTCTTTTCTGTGACTTGATTCTCTAGCTTTGCTTACATAGTTAATGAGAATTTGACAGAAATATTCCTTCAGAGGCAGATGTCCAGCAAGGGAAATTTTTGCCCAGTGATAAATTTGGTAAATCTAAAGTCTTTACTTCAAACTTTTAAAAAATAGCCTTAACCTGATATTTTCTAATATATCTTAATTATGGACATCTCTGCCAGCTATACACAAAGTACGTGTGCATTTTTGAATGTTTTATTTTTAATATCGTCCTCCTGGTACGAATTGGGACATTTTTTTTAGCATTTCATGGAGAGAGGAGGGGGCAAGAGACAAAAGGAGAAATCAGTGCTTTATCTTCCTGTTGAAAGGACCTGGTATTCTGAGAGTTCTTGAACGTAACTTTTGACTTACTCCATTTGTGTTAGAACATCTCAATAGTGAAGATCACCAACATCATTGTGCAACACTCCTAAATATAAGAGGTTACTCAGCTTTTTCATAAAATGTGGAGCTGTTCAAGATTCCCTTCTGCAAATTATTTGATTTGCAATGCAGGACAGACTGCAGTAAATATTTTATAAATTCACCTTTTAAAAATGGACTGTTTAACTGCAGTATCCAAAGCAAATGAAATAGTTACCTTTTGAGCTAACTGTGTTTAGGTCAGAATATGCTTCTAGAGTGCAGCATAATATTTTGTATTTTCAGCATTATCCTTTTATCCTTTTTGTCTTGGCAAGGCATTATCAGTTGTCTTTGTAAGGGTATAGAAAATAGTACACAAACCAATTGTAGTAATAATGTACTAAATTTTGTTAGTATGAAGATATAATTATTAGTGACTATGTCATGTCAGTCTTCTTCACGTTCATGTTCTTATAGTTGACATGAAAAAATTATTTTGAATACAAAATACACTTTTTTTGTATTCAAACTTGTCAGGGTTGCAGTGCTGAATAACAAAATGTTAAAACGATACCTAGTTCTGCTGATGCTTTTTGCTTGTTATATAGATAAAAGCTTTTTTTTGTGCAAAAAAATGTACCTTTTTCTTCTTGCAGTTAAACCTAAGTATTTTTTACTGATATTGATGTTTACTGAGGAGTACTGTGTAGCACAGCATGTCTTCCCTTCCCTGATACAAAACCGCTGCTGTGCGATCATGTGCTCGTGCTACATTCAGCAAGAAAACTTGCTTCAGTATTAAAGCAAGTCAGATGTAAATTTAGAGATGTGTGTCATCTCATGAAAGACTTGTGTATTGAGTGCATTGCTCTTAAATGTGTGTTAGAAGAGGTTTCAAAAATAGCTGTCTGATCCCTCTCATACAGTATTTCACTATTCGTTATAAATTTTAAGCATCTTAAGTTTAAGTTTCTAGGGAGGAGCTACTTCTGAAATCCTGTCAAGCCATTAAAATTGTCCTTAAGCTCACTTCTATGACGATGCCCACGAAAAAATCAATAATTGGGCAGCTGGTGCAACTGCAACAAAATCACATTTGTCTTCATCTACCTTCTTCTTTCTGTATTTACTCTTTTTCATCTTGTACTTGCTCTTCAAGCTCCTATGGGAGTGTCCATCTCTGTTAAATATTTATGGAGCTGTGGTTATTGAAGTGCTGCTTTTAGCAGTGTTGCTAATAAGTCCATAGCAGTTTTACTGTTCTGTGCCAAAGCAGAGAAGTGTGATGCTCTTGTCTGACTTTATGAGAATCTTTCTTTGGACTTTGAAGTGATTTGTGTTAAAGGAATTTTGGTTTTATGCTGTAAGTTGGAGCTTTTATTTGGGAATGGTAAAACACTCTCTTATTTTCAAGAAGATGGTTGATGTTTGAAATAATAGTGGGGAGATATAGTAAGCAAACACTGCATTTGGTTTTTCCTGTATTCTTTGGTATAAAAGGCAGTAATCATATTTTTGGTTGATATAAATGCTACTAAAAGGCTATGGTATAGCTCTTTTTTTATTATAGAACTTAAAAATACAGCAAACATCTGCCTACCAAACAAAGGTCTTCATCATATAAAACTCTGCTAGAGTCTCACTGTATTAAGATAAAATATTTGAAAACTGCCATTTTTGTGTTGTCATATTTGTTATACTGCAATGTTTTTGCAATACAACGCATTAAAAAATAGCCAAAGAATTTTATATGCTGAGTTTCTGCAAACACCAAAGCAAGATTAGTGACACAGTGCATCTGGGAGTTGATGAACCAGCCTTAAAGCCTCCCCTGTATGCAGCTTCCCAGTCCTTGAGGCCATGACCTGGCTGGGCCTTCCAGGCCCCATCTGTTTTGGGAGGATACACATGTATTGCACATGCTTTACCTTCAAGCACGAGAGGAGGGGTTGAAAGAACAAACTAAGTTTCCTTTCTGAGATGGATTACTGTTGGTTCAAGCGCTGGCCTTGTTAGCTTACTGTCCTTTGAGAGCATGTAATGGATTGGAAGCCTTTAACAGAAAGAAAAAACAACGAAGGCATCCTGGGCCCCTTTCAGCCATTCTCAGATGCAGAAGTTTGCTGTATCAGCTCATGTTTGTCCTTTTTCTCCTTCAGCTGAAGCAGAACCTCCTTTGAACTCCAAAGCAGTCGGTCTGTTTGCTGGGAGCTGAGCTGGCGACCACAGACAGGCAGACCTGGAATATACAGCAAGCACTCAGCAGCTTGAGAGAGGCAACAGCTGTTGGTTGTTGGTTTCTTCTGACTTCCTGAGATGCTGGGAGGCAGCTCTCACTGGCAGTGTACAAAGGCAGCTTTGCCCCCGTGTACCCACGGGGTATTTCTGCTGACATATTTGAAGGCTAATGCAGAAGAAGAAAACCACGCTGTAGCCCACCAAATTTTTGAGGCATAGAAGGCTGAGTGAGAAAGATGAATGTCCTTTTAGATATCGTATGAAGCTGGAAGACATTAGCGCGATTTATAGTATCCTATATTTTAAACAGGGGGTTGTTTTTTGGATTAGTTTTGACCCTGTCACTTCTCTCCTTGTGTTCTTCCAGAGATTGGTTTCTTGCTATCACATCAAATAGAAGCTGTTTGCCTTCACCTGAAGTGTTTTCATGGGCTGTCCCCATTCTATCATATTTAATTTTCTTTTGATAATATGGTGATTACAGTTGCGTTAGCCATTTGCTACATTTTCAATACCTCTTGCTGATTTTTGGTCTTGGGAAAAGTTCCTCTTGTCTATTCAGAGCCACATCGCTGCTCTGTTTTATAATCCTTCTTAAAATTCTCTCTTTCCTTCGACTCTGAGAATCTTGAGATTTGGAGAGTGGTCCTCTTAGGTAGAGCTGTATTTGATTGTGTTTCTTTGTTCACCTTCCTGTACCATGTCTGTGTCATACACAGCCCTTCAGTGTGCACATAGGCTGTAGGGCTTTTTTTAGGGAAGCAGATGTCAGTTTTGCAGTACTTGCTGCAAATTCCTGAATTTCCCAGATGTTATGATAACGTAGATAACATTTTGAGCAACTTGCTTACATCGTTTATATTATTCATTTTGAAGACTGTTCTAGAGTGTACTGTAGCCATCCTACATCAAAAAAATAAATAGGTTGCTCAGCATGCAGTTAGCTAATGAAATAAAAAATGTTTGCCATTTCTGTACTGCAGCCACCCTACTTAGACTCTCAGTTCTCCCATGCATTCCCAGCTGCCTGCCTAAATATGTACAGATTTCTGCTTCAGGATCTCAGCAGCCTCACTGTGCCCCAGGTTCCCTCAGGGCCCCATATCTCCTTAAACTCTTAGCAGCCTTTCTTGCCCATGGCCAGGTTTGTTTAATGTGCCAGGTGGGGCAAGAGGCAGCGTGCTCTGCTGCTGACGGAAGCTGCCTATGTGCTACGTTCCAGAAATAAGTACACAGCAATTGATGCTGTTACCTTCAAATTCCAAACTGTGCAAGAAGTTTTTTGTGCTATTTTTGTTCTTCGAGGGCATTAGTGGGATCTGCATTATTGATTTGCCTGACAATTTGAGGAACAGGATATGCTTTAGGCATTTTTTCTTGTCTGCTTTGGTTTGTAGTCTCAAGAGCTGTTGGTAGTCAATAGGGATTGGCAGATACTGTAACATCATAAGCTTTCCTCATTAACGAATGTGACTCAAAGTCATTCTCTCAAGTTATTTTTAAGATCCAAGCTCTTGAAAGCTTTGGGCTTTATTTTGTTTTTATGTAGAGGGTAATATGAACTTTTGGATTATTGAAAAGAGAGAAGGTTTTTCCATGATTTTTACAGTATTTTATTAAAGCTTAAAACTATTTAATATTTACAGTAGCATAGTTGTTTATATATCTGAAAGCTCACTGATCTAAAGCACCAGAAGCTGTGACATGGTAATGTGAACATTCAGGGGCTTTCTTGAAAATCGTGAATATAGTATCTGCATGCTTATGTTATAAAATACAGAGCCAACAGAAAGATAGAAAATGCTGCAGTACGTTGGGCTTTGGTTTGCCTGTACAACAGGTGTGCTTCTGCTTTCGGAATACCTGCGCATCCCTTGTGATGTGAACATCCAACTGCTTCACAGGGGCTTGCTCCTGACCTCAGGGTGGAACACAGGGCACCGTGCTCAGTGTGCTGGCTCAGCTGTTGTGCAGACCTGTCATCCCATGGTGGCATCAAGCATCAGGACACATCTACTCCAAACAGGGATTGCTTCACTGGAGTTTGAAGGAAAAGGGGACTAAAATAGAGGCCACCACAGCCATTGTACTCCTTCTAGGGTGGCCCAGACAGCCATATACCCTGGTGGTGTGAGGGTGTGTTCCCTTGTCTTCACCAAGTGACCCATCAGAGGAACTGCAGTGCGGAGAGGAGACATTGCAGGGCTCCAGAAAGTTGCACTCATCAGAATGTGAGCAAACTGCAGCTGTACAGGGATGCAGTGTAAAGGTGTGCTCAACCTGCTCATTGGTACTTTTGCTATTAGTGTGATGTGCAAGTTCACAGTAGCAGCTGAAAGCAGCTCATGACAGGACTGCTCTGGGAACAAAAGTATAACGTTGCAGCTTTTCCCTGGTTCCCCAAATCCTTCTCACATGGATTGCATACTCATCCTGATTCCCTGAGATTTTCTGCAGCTTTGGACCCGTTACATTCATCTGTTGTTTTGTTTTTTGGGTGTTTTTTTTTTTTTTCTGTTTAGAGCTGACCTGGGCACCAGTAACTGTGCAGACAAGCAAGTTTGAGATAGTCCTTTTATTTGTTGAGTCAACATTAGACTTGTTGAGTAGAATATAAGGGAGTGGGTGCATAGCAGCTCCTCTCTGCCTGATTGTATGTTCCCAACACAATTGATTCTAGTTTCCCATCATACTGTGCCTGGCATATTTGCATCTCAGAGTGTGTGCTGTGGGGGAAGGATCTGGCATGGAGCAGTCTGCATGTGGTGACTTGTGTGCAAGAGACCTCCCGAAGGTTCACTGCACTACCAGCTGTCGCCTGGTGCTGAGTTCCCTTTCTGTCTCTCTGACACAAAGCACAGCATGCTCGTTCAGACTACACAGCCCAGTAAGTTTCTCCTGTCCCATCTTGCTTGCTCAGTCTTAGTGTAACTCAGACTGCTGGTCCCTCACATCAGGTGAGGGCGAGAGACGAGCACAAAAGCTGGCAGTGCTCTGAAGTAACTTTAAGTTGCAGTAGGTTAATGCTAGTACAATGCTTGGCTTTGTGGACCCAGTCACTGTTGTTCTGCAACTGTTGTTTTAAAAATGGGCTCGATGTTTTAAAGAATCTGCTTAGCAGAACTGTTAAAATAGGGCTCTAATGTTCCTATGTTTGTGTTTATTGGTCTTGCTGGCGCAGAAGGGTGCTGTTTTCATCCACCTACATGTGTATAGGTACTTGAAGTATATTTTTCTTGGTGTTCTTTAAGTAACAGTTAAACTCAGGTCTAGTTTCTTGCATAGTTTTGAAGAATTTTGTCTCTATTAAGAATTTGACTTTGGTCGTACTGTGTTTTGAAATCACTTCTAATTTCTTATTCACTTCTCATTCATGGAAATTCACTTTTTGTCCATGTCTGCTGATAGAGATGAGTACTGGCCCTCTTTATATTTTCTGTATGATTGGAGAGTATCTGTAATAAAAATACTCAGTAGGGAAGTAATCTGTGAATAATTGGGAATTTGTGTATCCTACCTATAAGGACTTCAGGAATTCATGGGCAGAGGTTTTAGGCCCTAAGTACTCTTCACGTGCATGCTTACAGTGCTGTAGCTCTAGGTTAATTCATCTGGGAAAAAGTGCTTTACAGAATAATTGACATACTGTTTGTCTTTTTAGGCTGTGAAGCATGTTACAGAACCTCACAACAAGTGAAGGGGAAAGGAAAAAGTGCCATTGATAGCTAGAATAGCAACATGGGAAATACAACCACCAAGTTCCGCAAAGCTCTTATAAATGGAGATGAAAATCTGGCCTGCCAAATATATGAGAGCAACCCTCAACTAAAAGAAACTCTTGACCCAAATACTTCTTATGGAGAAACTTACCAGCACAATACTCCACTCCATTATGCTGCAAGGCATGGAATGAACCGTATCCTGGGGTGAGTATAATTCAGTATTGAGTTTGTCTGAATAACTGATCTAAGAAATTCAAGAGTTTTAGCTAGGTTATAAATATTGTGTGTGTGCATATGAACATATTTATGTACATGTGTTGCTGCAGAATTTGTAACATTTTCAAATAGTAATAGAAAACATGCAAATTAGTCTGTAATCCCAGTCTGGTACAACAGATTTTAATTTTATTTTTAGTGTCTTTGTTCTTTATCCATAACATTAATGCAGACAATTTCAGATTGCTTCCTGAAGACTCCTATACCACAACACTTTGAAAATAACGAGTATTTTGCTCTTCTTGATTGTAGAATCATAGAATGGTTCGGGTTGGAAGGAACCTTTATGTTTTCCTGTTTTAAGAGTCTGTTTGTGTCATACCTAATGGATACCAGTCTGACTGCGTAGACTTTCAGATGGGACAATTTGTATTTATTCTTCTGTTACCCAGTTTTATTTTCTGTTTTGGATGATAGCTGCTAACTTGAATATGAGTACATTTATTATTGCCAGTCAATACACAAAGCAGTCTTTAATGTTAGCTACTTGCATCCTTGCCTATTATTGTCAGCGCTCTAAGACCAATTAAAGATTAACATCGTGGAGTTTGACATCTTATCCATGTCCAGAGATCACAGGTACAAGCTGTTCCAGTCTAGCATTTCATGAATTTAATTCTGAGTAAACATTACTAAACCTTTTCTTCAGTAGGTAATTGTGGTTTAACCCAGTTAGTCCCCAAGTAGGGGCTGTCCACCCAGCCAAATTCCCAGTTTTTCAAGATTTTGTTTTGCATGATGTCATATGATTTGGCCCACTTAGGTCTGCTGTCCTAATTCCGTCCCCTCCCAGCTTCTTGTGCCCCCTCAGCCCCTCTCATTGGCAGGAGAAACTCAAAAATTTAAATGTCCTAGCTTCCTCACAGTACCATTCAACAACTAGAACATCTCTGTATTATCAACATTGTTTTTCTCCTGAAGCCAAAGCATAGGATCATGCCAGACACTATGAAAGAAGAAGCAACTCTGTCCCAGATGAAACCAGACAATAATGAGCTAGAGAGAGTTTCATTAATAGCCTCCTGCTTACATTAGGAAATGGAACAGAAACTTATACTGAACTGTCCTACTGTTAATATGCATTTTATCTCTGTGCTTATATCTATGACTGATGGGCCTGTGGTTTGTTGTATGCTCAAACTACTAGCCACTCGCCAGGCCTGCTACTTTATTTTTGTCTTCAGTGTTTCAGATTCACTCAACAGATTTTTATACTTCACAATTTCACATCTGCGTTGATTTTTTTGCTAAATATTTTTCCCTTCTCTCCCATTTAATTGATCTTTTAATTTCACTGTTGAATCATCTTTTAATTTCCTAACATCCTCAAAACATTCTCATTTCTGATTCTTCAGCTATAGAAAAATTTTAAATAAACATGATTTAAAATAGCATGTAGATTTTATTTACATTTTATATGATTTTTCTCTCTGAAATTTATAGGTTGGTTCTCTTAGTTTAAGAAAATACAGCCTCATTAAAAGGATACATTAAGTTGTTTGCGTATATGGAAATAAAAGTCATAATTACTGACTGCTGAGCAATCCATTAGTTAATTCATATTTTGGCATTATGATGAGATTTAGAATAACTGCTTCGCATTAAAAATAATTACTAACTTAGAAATGACATTTTACTTCTAGGTACATGGCCTCTAAGTCTAACAGGAAAATTCAGATTTATTTTGCACACATTATAAGCAAATGATGAATCATTCATTTTCCTATTTTGTGTCCAAGATTTGCAGTACATTTTTTTGCTAGTAAACATTGTGAAGGTAACTGCTGGAGTCTGCTGCTAAAACCTATACTGCTGGAATTGCATTTTTTGCTGAGTAATTTATTAAGGTTCTTTTCCCTGCTTGCATTTCTGCTATCATTGTAACCATTTTGTTCAGAAATCGTCTGTGACAGATACTACACAAAAAAATGCCTTTCTATTGAAAGAAATAGTAAGAACTGCAGTGTGCCTGTTTATAAGTTGATACTAGGAAGGACATGAGTGATCCCCAGTTAAGCCTCTTCCTGTGGATACAGGAAGAGATTAAATAAATTGAATATTGAAATGAATGCTTTGATTTACAGATGAGGTACCATGGCTAAATGGAAACAAATTTTAATCTATATGTATTTGGAGAGAGATTTGCTACTATGGAATATCTGCCATACTATAATATTGTATTTATGGAACATTTTAAATATTTGGGAATCTGTGGCTACACTAACATGTAGTTCAAACCCCAGACAGTATTTTGAATACAGTATCATTCTGTTTCTCTTCATAGGCCCACATTTGTATTACTGTGGGCAGATATTAACTAACATGTCTGTATTTATTGTTTTGGAAATTTTCTCAAAACAGAGTAGTGAGATGCAGTTGTCAATACACCTTTTGAATAGCAGAATATATTAAAACTGATGTTCTGGGATGTTCAGAAATAGCCTGTCTGACCCAATACTAAAACAAAGGGACAGACTCCCTGACGGTGTGATTGCTGGTGGCGACAGGCCAGAGGATCAGTGAAAGCACAGTCACCAACTTATTAATGAAGGAAAGCTGAGGGCATCCTGGTATAGTCATCTCAGAGGTGAAGAAACAGAAGAATCTGGAGAAAGGGTTAAAGGGTCTTAAAGCAAAACTCCTCTGACCTACCTTTATATAATCAGCATCAACTCTCCTGGCAGAAAGTTATGCTCAGAAAAATTTCTCAGCTCTTCTGAATCACACAGTTGTTTTACACCAGGTCAGCAATCTGAGTCATCCAGTTGCTGTGCTTTTCATCTAGCTTTTTACAGTCTAGAAACTGCATGTAGTGTATAACCAGGCAGCAGCCTCACACTTATTTATTTAACTGTGTAAATGAGCGATTTATTTTTTCCTTCACTAGATTCAGCAAGAATGTGTTAAAATACTAGGTTTGTATCTGTGATAATTTTTCATGAGTATCATAGAAAGCTTTGATTTATTAGAAAAGTTGAGATAAAAAAGGGGAAATAGCTAGGCATTCCATTAATATAAAACTTTTATTTGGTCTACAGCCCAATATAATGTTTACCTGACAGCTCACTTTCTTTTACTGAGCATTTAATGTTTAAAAAACAAAAACTGCTGGTTGTGGCTGATTAGCACAAGTGAGAATGTTCAAAGTGCTGCTTGAAGTTCCAAAAGCTGTGTGAGGTTCAGTGGTTCCCAGTGACTTATTTTGTCTTCCCAGTCAGGACATGACAGCAGGTGGCTGGTTGATGTGTTTGGCCGTGCCCCTGCCTGATCACTGCTGTCCATTCTGACCTCTCATTAAATGCTATTTCTAGGTGTTGCCCTGTGTGATGGGACTCTGTACCTTGTGCGTGTTTGTGTATGTAGGCCTAAGCACCAACAGCCTAAGTTCCTGTTTACTATAATATCATGGGAACAATTTGAGTGTCATTTACAGAGTGGTTTTCTGTTGCAGTGTGTGGATATCTGCTGTAGCTACTTAAATCCATCGTTGACTTTCTGAGAAGTTTGCCTTGGTTGTTAATAGATCTAGTTCTGAAAGGTCATGTGTTACAAAACTATTGATCTTGCTGTTTAGATTATGTTCATTGCAAGCTAATAAATAGGTAGTCATCAGTGGATAATAGATAAGACTTCTGGAAGTAAAATAAAAGGTTACATAACCATTAGAAACATTTTTTAAAAAGATGTAGCAGTCCAGTTTGAGAGCTTTGTGCAACATACAAATTGATCTTATTCCACTGTTAACATTTGTCATGATCCACTATGAATGCGAGTCTTGATTCTCATTCAGAATGACTGTTTAAATTGCATTTAGTGAATGGATGTAAAAACAGTGCAGACAAAAGAGCACATGGGGGAAAACCTTAGATAACCTGTAATTCTGCAACATATGTTGTGGTGTGACTTTCAGTGTTGTAGTTTTACTTGGAAGCTTTTTGAATCCATGACAGATTCTTTTTTTTCGTCATATACAGACACATAAAGAGACAGAGTGGAAGGGACCTCTGGAGGTAATCTTGTCCAACCTCCTGTTCAAGCAGGGCCACCTACAGCACGTTGCACAGCATCGTCTGTAGGCAAGATTTGAAGATGTCCAGAGAAGAGAGACTCCACAGCCACTCTGGGCAACGGGTGCCAGTGCTCTGTGTACTCAGTAAAGAAGTTTTTCCTCATGTTCAGGCCCAGGCCCTTTATACTGCTACATCGTAGCTCTTTGTGAGTATTCAAGCCCAAACTTGCTCATTTGGAGCAGTTACTGCTAGTCCTCAGCTGAACATGGGGAGAAATCAACAGAAGCAGTGAGACAGCAATAGCTTGTGAAGCTAATTTTTTCCAGAACAATAAAAGCAAAGGTTTCCAGTTACAGAAGGGTCTAGAAATTTTGATTAATCCTTCTGAAACAGAAGAAAAAGTATTTCTGCCCACTAGTTACAGGCAAGTTTTGAGTGTATTTAGGTGCTATCTCTCCTTGTTATCAGAATTTTCTGCAACTTTTATAAAACCAAAAACATTAGGTTATGTGCTTTTCCCTGCACGTTAGAAACTGCTTATGTTTTGTTATTAAAATTATAATCTCTTATCATATTATCCTCCTTTTCATTTTCTTGAAAATTAAATACTGTAAAAAATAAGATCCCGTATTGGTGAGATGAGATGTATGAATACAGTACATTTATAAAGATTCTTTACATTGCCCGTTCTCCTTAATAGAATCCTGTGACTATTTGACTGCAGGCAAAGTAAAATTACATTTGAGCTGTAATGAAGCAGGGTGTAACTTTGGTCCTCAGCGCCAGGGTGACTAAGTTACTTTTGTTACCACATAATGTTTGTGACTGTCAAGTTGGTTGATACCTGCTGAATCATTGTGTCAAGTGGCTTAGCCCTGGAGTTGGGCACACGTGCTTTCCTCAGCAGAGAGATGTACTGGCTCAGTAGTTATAGGAATGATGGCTGGGAGTGTCTGATAAGCAGAAATCTGTCAGGCTCTCATCGCTAAATGCTATATCCAGCTCTCGTATTCAATGACATTATGTATAGACTGTGAATGAGTCAATGTTTAAAATTCGTACATTTTTCAATTTAAATAAAATCACTTCACTGAGACATGTAAGGAAAATAAAAAGCCTCTTCTATTGATGTCATTAAGCATCAAGCTACATGCAGATTGAAAGGATTTTTCTGGAGGAGAGGAGAAAGGAGGAAGATGAGACAGTCCTGTAATACAATCATATATTGTAAAAAGAATAAAAGGGATAAAGAGCCTACTAGTATTTGCTGTATAATTTCATCATTTTTGCTATATAAATAATGTCAACACTAGATGTCATACACTGCAAGGTGATTTACAAGCTGATAGGAAGATAGCAGTCCCTGCACAGAAATACAAAGCTTTGTGTTTAAATGGTGAAGATGAACCCATTCTTTGGTAGCTTCGAAGTTATTATTTCATCTGACATTTTTTTAAAAAACAATCTAAAATAATCTCATAGTTACTTGAGAAGAGCATTCTCCGTGGGCAGTCTTTCTAGAGAAAAATGGGTGCAAAAGATGTATTTGGAAAGAAGGCTGAGAAGATCACACTGAAGTTAGGGGATTGGTTCTAGCTCTAAAGAAATGAGTAGGTTGAGGGGCCAGAGAAAGCAATGAAAATAATACAGATTTTGCATTGCTGAAGATTGCCAGTCACAGAAGTTGCTGGTAAGCAGCCAGTTCCATTGGAAGCTGCTTCTAGTTTGGCACACAAACTTTTCTTTTTCTTTTAAAATCTTACTTAAAATACTGAAATAGAAGTCAGAAGTGGCATGGGATCATGGAAGCAGCTTTTCTAGCTGTCCAACAGGCTGAGCTGAGAATTCAAAATTAAACTAAAAAATTAAAATCCAGTTGTTCTTCAGTCATAATAGTTAACACAAACCACTAAAACTTTAAAATATATATGCTCCTTTTTATTAAGGAAAACAGCAACTTCTTGTTGATGCACATCTGTTTAATACCTTTCTTAAATGCCTTTAGGTGGTAGGATGCTACGTTAATGTGAGTCAGTCCAGAGCTGGAGTCAGACTAGCTGGTGACCTACTTTTAGTCACTTCAATAATCTTTTGGAAAACAAGGTATTTGGTAAGGCAGTAAGTGAAATTGCAGCAATACAGTGAAAAAGATTCTAAGGCTTTATTGAGCTGGTTTATGGGAAATTGAAGGCAATGCTTGAGTTCTAGGCAGTATTTTTGTACTGAACGTTATGTTAAGCCCCTAAGTGGAACAGCAAATGTTGGCAGAGCCAAAAAATTTCATTTGAACCTTTAATTGCTCTGAGATTCATACGCACCAAACTCTGGATTAGATCCTTATTTGAGTGGTTATCTATGAAAATCTGCAGACATTGTTTGAGTATTCAGGAAATGGATTAATTCATTTTGCCAGATGTACTATACTTGACAGGAGTCACATGAATGGGAAAAATGGAAGGCATTTCTGATCAGGAAAAATACAAGGTCTGAGGCTAGAGTGAAGTCCTTGACTTAAGAGATCATAAAATATCTTTGAAGACTTCAGAACACAGTAATTATTTGTTACAATGCAATTCTATGATTTGTTGTTGATTTTAGGGGTGTGGATGGGAAGTGCTTCATATTAATGAAATATCCATTGTTATTCAAGGTTTTAATGCTTCAGTATTGACCTATCATGTTGGAAGCTGAATGACATAGGAACTATGGCTTGATTCATTGCACGAGAGTCTTAAATGACATAGATTACATTGTTTTACCTTTTCTAATACATCTTGCTTGAATTAGTACAATCTGTGCTATGTTTATATTATATACTAAGTGCCTTGCGATTTCTTTTTACAGTGGCCTTTATTTTAGTTTTATTTCTGTATACATAGATACATTTCCATGTGTTTTACAGGTATACATCTATATGTGTATAAATGTACATGTATATCTATACATGTATAAATATATATCTGTAAATAAGTGTATTACGTAGCGTCTGCATAGAGAAACAGGGCTTGTAGCAATTTTCATTCCTGCTTTTATTAAAACCTGAAGAAATAGTTGTGTTGATGTTTCTCAGTATGACGGAATGTGTCAGTTGTTAATTAGGCTGTGAACTTGAATAATAATGTTGAGTCTCTTGCTGCTTTTGTGCAAATACAGATAGTAGTAGGTGTAAATGTTGCAGACATTTCTTTTTTGCCATTTTTTCAACACTTTTTTTTTCATGTGTTTGTCACCTCAGGTTTGGATTCTGCAGAGAGCTACAGCTTGATGCAAAATCTGGAAGCTGTAACTAAAGAAAAGTGTGACTGTCTTGTGGTTACGTGGTACTTCCCATATGCAGTGGTTTTTTTTCACTCTACCAGTACATTTCCAAGCAAAATATAGCTTTTCATACCTCAGAAATTATGAGCTCAGATTAGATGGGTCCATGGCACTGATCTTTGAAAGTATTACACACAAAATACCATTGGTAAAAATGGAGACCTGTGCAATAACGAACGTGTGGGTACAGATTGTATTAATTTACCCTTCTTTGGACATTAATCATCTTCTCTGAACTTAAAGCCATGGATTTTCAGCTTTGGTTGTTCCTTTGACTTTTGGAAATTATTAAAAAAATAAAAACATGAGGATGCTTTTTATGTTTCCAGATTGAGGTGATGGTTGCCTTTGCTATCTTTGGTGTTTGTCACACCAATTATAAGACTCAAAAAGTTAGCAACAAACAAGGTGGACAAGTAATTGTCTCTGTGTGTGAAATTATTTTTTTCCCATACCAACAATGTTTACAAATCCCACAAAATTGTTCTAGAAAATTTGCTTATATTTTAAGTGAACATTGAGAGATGTGTGCAGATGCTTCTTGCTAAAGATTTCAACTTATATAGAGATGGTTAGAAACCTTTTTACCACATAATTTTCACAGAAGGGCAGATGTTGATGTTAGGAGAATGGTCTTCTAGAGAGGTCCTTTGGATTTATCTCAGCAGTGCAATGACAGTTTAAAAGATTTAATTCCATCCATGTCTTTTTGTCATTTGTTTAATACAGAAAAGTGCCTTTCTCTGTATTTAAGAAAAGAGAATCTGCAAGTAGGCAGGACTTAAGCACTCTCATTTTAGCTTGATGGTTTGACCTGATGATCTTAAGGGCCTTTTCCACCCTAAATAGCCCTGTGATTTTATTCTAGAACTTCTTAAAATCAGAGTTTATTGTACTTTTCCACTGAGTTTATGTTTATGGTGGGTGAAAGAAATTTATAGGAATAGTTACTCACTACTAGAGCTGATTTTTAACTCTTTAGAGAGAATTTTTGGTTTTGAAAAGTGTTAGTGGCTTGACAGCCCTGAAGTTCTGCATTTATGCAGTTTCAGCCTCGGGCTGTTTTCAGAGAACAAGTATGATGTGAAACATCTACCTATCAGACAGTATTTGTATCTGTGCATTACTTGAATCTTCTACAAAGGTTAGCTATATAAATCTTAGTAATGGAAAATGAATAGGTTGCAGCATATAGTCATTCTAATATTCATTAAATCACTATATGTTTGGTTAATTAAACAGAACCATTGTAGAGTTGTTGGGAGAAATAGAATAAATTTTCTAAATAAGTTTAAGTACATTTTAAGAATGTTTTGTAAGAAAAAGTGTATGTGATTTACAGCTTTTGCAGGTCACCACAAAAACATTGTGCTGTTCCATAATCAGATGCATTGTAACCTGATTCAGGAGTGAATCACATGTTTTAAAATACCACAGCATGGAATTTAAGTGATGATAAAGTGCTAAATAAAAACAGAAAACAGAAATGTACTTTGTAGTGTTACCAAGTCTAGACAGTGATGTTTAGATAGCTAAAGGGAAACTTCATGTGGTCTGGAAGGTGGTGATGATGAAGGCCTTCTGGCAGTTAGAAAAGCTAAAGCCCCTCTTCAGTGCTGTACAGAAATCACAGACAGGTCTTCGCTGAATTTTAAAGTGGCATTTTACTTTGACTTGAAGAAGTAGTAGAAATCATTATGTTGGATATAAAGCACCTTGAGGTGGGAGGAAAAGATGTGGTTAATGAATACCTAAAAGACACTCCTGACATTTGAAGTCTGTGGGTCTAATTAATGCAGCCGTCTATCACGTTATGCAGACTAGGTTCAAACTTTTAAATAAACTTTCACTTGGTTGAAAGACAAAGCCCACCCTGCTTGCAGCACTGAACTGTTATTCTTGGCTTCACACTCCTAGCAGGCTGCTAGGCCTCTGTACCAGGTGAGGCCTTTGGTCTCTGCTCTTCCTTGTGTTGGTCCCTAGGAATTCCTGCCAAGTGCTTCTGCAGAAGAACTGCCATTTTTGGTATCCTCTTATTTTCCTGTAGCCCACTGTAGTGATGGCAGAAGTGAACTGGCCCCATCTTTACTGCTCATTCCACATGAATTTGGAGGTGCCTGCTGCCTTCAGTAATTTTTTGTTATATAGAGGCTTCGAAATTGCTTATTAGATCATGAGACAGACAAGGAGATGCTAAATCTTTACGAAAGCCAAATTCCAGCTCTTTAGGGACTTAGTCTGATAAACCCTCTCAGAAACTGTCCTCAAGGACAAGGGAGTGGGGCAGAGCTGGCAGATGTTTAAGGAAGCTTCCTTAGCGCACAAGAGCTCTCCATCCCCAGGTATGAGAAGTCAGGAAAGGTAGGCCAGAGTCTCACATGGCTGAACCGGGATCTGCTGATCACACTGGAGAGCAAAAAGAAAATGCACAGACAGTAGAAGCAGAGACAGATACCTTGAGAGGATTATAAGGATGCTGCTTGGCAGTGTAGGAATGTGGTCATGAAAAACAAGGGAACCTTTCTCTATCAAAACTTTTCATTAGATTGTAATATTTTTGTGAAAATCTAGTTCTGAAGCGCTACTCAGCAGAGTTCCCATGGCTGTTTATGAAGAGACAATCTTTCCTCCTTGCCATTTCCTACCTTTCTCCCTCCCTTGAGAAAAAAATCATCTCAATATATTATTATTTTAAAATGTATTATGTTAATATCATATACTTCAAAAGAATAAAGCAAGTTTGGCTTCTTAGGGCTTGTACGGTGTGTCTCAGTTCTTCCATTTCAGAACTGGATTGTAATTTCTGTAATTCATTGCTGGCAAGAAGCAGCAGAAAGCAGTATTGCCACAGGAGCTGTCAGGAATGAAATTTGCAATTCCAGGAATCGATCTGTTATTTTTCTCTCATTCCTCAGCTCATTCTTTTTGTTGCTATAGTTTGTTGTCCACTGTGAACAGCAACTAAAGCAGTCCAAGAAAAGACTTGCCAGCCCCTGTCTGTATAGGAGGCATTTGCATGATATTGCATTTTTATATATTCTAGAATGAGAAGACATAATAGTGTCTTTCCTCAGTGCATGCAGTGCTGGCAGAAAAAATATTTTATGTATTTTCAAGAAATAGTAGATACTGCATTGACTTCTGACTAAAGATAGGGGGACGACGAATTAATTTTTAAGGCGTTCCTCTAGTGTGATTTATTAGTTAACTACAAAATGCATTACAACTTAGGACACTGAGTAGAAGAAGGAAATGATCTATTAAATCAGTCTTGTGCCTTAATAACACTTCCTGCAGTACAACACAGAATTTTAGATAAAAACTTAGTCCACAAAAATTTGCCACACGCTGACAAAGTGATCACATCTACTGTTGATATTTCATTACTTCATCCTGATCTTGGCTGTTGACTCTAAAAAGAAGTGGAGGAGAGCTCCACTGGATGCAAAATACTTCCCCAACTTTTCATCAGGGCATGTGGACTGATGTTCTGAACAGAGTTCTTGAATAGGCTGATTTACTCCTGGTTCCCAAAAGTGAAAATAAAAGTAATTTGTCATCTTTGGGAAGGATTAAAACAATTTGTGAGCACGTTATAGATTGACTTTTTTTTTTACATGTTAATGTATCTAATAGAAATTATCTATTAAGAACGTGTATCTGTCATGTAGCTAATCAAAATCCTGGCAAGAGGAAAAGAAAGCTGTCATAATAGACCCGTCCCACTTCAAGAAAATGAGAGGAATTGTGTGCTAATGATCTCTTGTCTATTTTCTTTCTATTGCAGAACTTTCCTTTTTGTTAGAGATGGTAACCCAAATAAACGGAATGTGCACAATGAGACATCTATGCACTTACTGTGTATGGGACCTCAGATCATGATCTCAGAAGGAGCTCTTCATCCTCGCCTGACAAGGCCCTCTGAAGATGACTGCAGAAGAGCAGACTGCCTGCAAATGATCTTGAAATGGAAGGGAGCTAAACTGGATGAAGGACAGTATGAACGAGCAGCCATTGATGCTATTGATAACAAAAAAAATACACCTTTGCACTATGCTGCTGCCTCAGGGATGAAAACCTGTGTCGAGGTAAAAGTTGATATATAATCACAAGTCTTATGCTGCTGCCAGTAAATAACGTGCAGTGTTTCACAAAGCCATTTCAAGGAAAACAATCTGGTTGAATTAACTTTTTAATTTTATTTTCATTAGTTGAAAAAAAATGACAAAGCAAAGCAGCCCAAAGCATACTTCGTGTAATAGACAATGAAAAAATTGATTACTTTTATATTAACTTTATAACATAAACTCCTCAACATAAAATAAACCCGCGTAAGCTTATAAAAGTTGGAAATAATTACCAGTCTGTAACACTGGTGAAAAGGCTTTAAAGGTAGGCCTAGGAATACTTGTATGTATAAAGGGAAGTGAAATAACTGTGTAAAGGATAATTAAGGTTCTAATGCTGTCCATGTTTCAGAAACAGGTTTGATGTCTTTAATTTACAGTGCCCAGCTTTTTTATAAGGTGCCATACATCAGTGCTAACATACATCAGTGTAATTACCTTTTTACAAATTAAAAATTTCTTTAATTTTTGTGAAAGTAATGGGTAGCAATGAGTAATGGGAAATCCTACAAACTTTGAAGGTCTCCCACCAAGTTTACTTTTAAACTATACCAAGTAATGAGAACTATTTAATTTATTTAAGTATTTAATTATGCTAGTAATTTAATTGGAAGGACACAACGTAACACACCTAATATTTTTAAAAACAGCTAACGTTTTCATAAGAGTGTCTATTTTAGCATCAAGAATTCTCCCTGTTTTTATTCCTTTTCACAGGTTATTGCTTTGGTCAGGCAGTTTTCTATAGTTTTTTTTTACTTTTCTTAAGTGTTTTGTTGAATTCTCTGGAAGTCTGTAGATAAACTGTCCACAAACTCCTTTTTTACCCATGTGTTTTTGACTCCTTCAGACACATCTCATACATTAGTCATACATAATTTCCTTTAATTAATGCTGTATTTTCCTCATTATTTCCAATTTGTCCAGGTATCTCTCAGAAGTGCTTGTTCTCTACTTTCCCAATTTTCTGTGGAGCTATTTCTAGTACTGATGTTACTTTTACCATCTTCTAATCTTGTACTATGACAGATGTAAGCAATAGGTTGCATACTGTAATAAATAGTTCAGAGATTTCATATTTAAATACTGTCAGGACTCATGAATAAATGCCATCTGGTGCTGAAGATTCATTAGAATTTGGTTTATTGATTTGTTCTAGAATTTCTTATGTTGAGACTTCAGTTTGAAACAGACCGTTGTTGGTGTCCACGCGGAGTGAGGATCTATGTAACACATCCACTGAGGAGCTGGATTCCTATCTCTTTTCAGTTTTACGTTATCTCAGATTGCCTTTGTACTTTGGTAACTGATTTTACAGACACATTGACAGATGCACTCTGTGGTGTTTTGAAATGATTCATTCTGAGTTGTTATGTATTTGGTACATTGTTCAACACCATGTTTAGCCGTATATACCATGTTTTTACATTTACTTTTTCCATACTGTTCTTCATATTTTCTTCAGCTGGGGACGGCTTCAGCTTCCTGTTCCCGTATAAGTATGTCCTGCTCTCCTGTCTTGACACATTCTTCTGGTGTCTCTACATTTTTTCCACTATTTTATTTAGTACCACTTTCTGAAATTAGGTAGTAGATCATTTCAAGGTCAGACTCTGAAGTACATTTTGGGAATTGTTACTGAGTGCTTCTTTGACCGCAGCATTTTCAGTCAGGTCTTGCACATTTCTCTGGGCAAAGTGTAGAGTTACTTCTCCTCTCATATGCTGGCTAACTAATTTGTGTATGATTCAGTCACTTACAGAGCTTAAAAATTTAATTCACATATCTTTAGTGCAGCATTTTCTTGATCTACTTGGGGACTCAGCGACTGAAGTTTTTCTTTATGTTTGTTTTTTCTACCCTTGCAGTATTACTGTTAGCAGTCTACTTCTATTGTTGCAGTTTGGTCAGGTGATCATTCATGCCCTTTGTGTTTAACTCCAGAATTGTATTCCATTGGGTTTCTCTGCTATTTGTTGGCAGAACCAGTTTATTTATCCATGAAGCTTTTAAGAAAGAAAAATTAAGTGTAACACCACCCTTGTAACACTGAGAACTTCTCTGCTATTCTGCTATTCTTACATAATATGTCCAGTGGTGTTGCTTTGTTGTGTTGGTTGTATTCTGCCAAGTTTCCAGATATTATCTGAACATTCTCATTTAAAATTTGTCATTTCAGTTGCCCAGAGTTAGCTGTGCACCAGCTTCAGCTGTATGCTGTTCTTTATTTTCTGGCTTTTCATTAGTCCTCTGTTTAAAACCTCAGCTAGTATCTTTTTATGTCTGTAGCCAACACTGTTTTTGTTCTGTTATCATAAAGATCATCCTTCCTTTGTAGTTTTCTGAGCTTTAATGAATGGAAACTGCTTCCCTATGATGTTCTCTATGCTGTAAATTAAGCTTCTGGCTGTCTGATCCCTTAGTATGAGATGAGTTTAGAGGATGCTGTTATTAGATTCTGATATTTAACCTCCAGTACCACAGCCTAAATCTATGGCCTTCTCTTCTCTGCCCCATGTTGATACTGCTCAGCAGGCCTCATGCAAGCAGTTGTCATCAGCACTTATCTAGATAATTACTTAAACATGTCCTGAGCTTCACCAGGGAGGCAGGTCACAATCTTTTCTAGATAAAGTACTCTCAGATCCAGCTAATTATGTTCATAGTAACTGGATTGCACACAGATCTTGCCTTGCTACTCCTGTACTCTAAAGTGAAACTTTCCTTATTTGATTGATTTAATGTCTCTTTATGCGATTAATTTATAAATGAGTATCAGTCTGTGTCCTAGGTCTAAGTTAATACCACTCTTAAGTTGATTGTCATCTTTTATTTCTATTAGATTGGACAAACAGAAAATTATGGATTGCAGAGGGCCATGTACTTCTCTCTCATTCTGTTTTTTAATACCACTTGTTTGATCCAGCTGCCTGATAAATTCAAGCTACAGGGATTTTTAGTCCCACTTGTTTCATGTAGCCTTCCCCAAGATCTATTTATTTTTAAATGTTATTGTTTAGAAGATAAATGTGTTTCATGTCAGAATATGAGGAATACTGGGGCTTAGCCCTTAACAACCTCTTTGAGCCAAAGTTGGTGAAAATTAAATGAAACTCACATGAAATGATCTGACATGAGTCAGTCTGAAGTCTTCCAGTATTGTCTGTAGTCCTTCAACATGAACAGCAACACTGCGTTATGAAAAGCAGGAAACAGAGCTTAGTAAAAGAATTTAACAGTAATATCTTTGTTCCTGAGGTTTAAAAATATGAAAGGAAAACAAAACAAAACAAAACAGACCTAGCCCTCAAGCTTTTTCATTCTGTTCAGTAAATTGAAGGTTACTTGCAATTCCCAGAGTGCCTTTTTTCTGTATTAACTGCCACATGCCAGCTTTTGGGTCACTTTACTGTCATTCAGAGCAGCATTACTCATTAACTGTCTCTTTTTTCCAGAGAAACTCAATCCTTGTCAACTTCTATCCCCACTGTACCCAGATAAGGAAAGGGGAAAAGAACATCCTTCTGTGTGGGTGAACCACCTACTAGCTGATGTTCAGAGTCTTATTTCTTCTCCATTCTCATGTGTTAGATTTCTTCTCCGAGCAGAACAGCTGTGTGGAGCACATTGCTAAAGACAGGTTGGCCAAAGTTAATGTGCTTACCTCCAAACACTGAACAAAAAAAAAGGCTTTACTTTTATATTGGATAGATTTGATTTCATGCAGGTATATTACTCTATCACAGTGCATTTGTTATATTAAATAGCATTTTTTATTATTTTAATTCTTCATGTGATTAGATTATTAGTATCCTTTTAATTTCTTAACAGACGTAGGCTTTTTTAACAGTTTCACCAAAGAAATAAGGTATTATTCTTAACGTCTTGTCATTTTACACATTCATCATCTTGCAAATTAGATTTTGTGCTGCATAAGTCTATGGAGTCTTCTTTCAAGTTTATTTATTACTTTTCTTCTTCAGAAGGTGTTTTTTATGATTCTGTTAAATTTACCTTAAAGTTTAAAATATACAGACAGAATGTGAAACTCAAGTTACTAAAATTCTAGCACTGTCAAGAAGTTCAAATAGAATAACAAGGTATGTGTAGGCTGGATATCTTGATAATTATCCTAGCATTATCTTAATTTCTACCTGATATTCTGTTTGAAAAGAAAATATGGTGTCATACTTGATGACACAAATTTCTGCTCAACTAAATCACGTTACTGTAGTGGTTTACAGAATTTTTCTTTGTACATATCTTTTTATTTTGGAGAACTTGGGAAAAGTTTTCAAAGAATACAAGACTGGGGATTCCTCAGGGAGTATAGTGACAAGACAAGGGGTTATAATTTTAAACAGAAAAAGGGTAAGATTGGATTAGATATAAGGAAGAAATTCTTCACAGTGAGGGCAGTGAGTTGATGCCCAGTTAAATTGTGGATGCCCCATCCCTGGAAGTGTTCAAGGCCAGCTTGGATGGGACTTAGAGCAGTCTGACCTTGGTGTTCCTCCTGCCCGTGGCAGTAGGGTTGATCTCTTCCAACCCAAACCATTCTATGAATTTTTCCAGAACTCTAAAATTTGCTCTGTATTTTATAGTGACAGCTTAAAGAAGATCAGGATGTTGAAGATGAAAATTAAGAAGTGATCATAATCAACAAGATGTTGTGAAGAGCAAGTCTTTATGTGGATTTTTTTTTAGAAGTAAAAGTAGTTAAGATCTGGAATTTCCATGGTTGAAGTACAGGATAGAATTGTTATAGCCATCACAATCTGAAAACAAGATAATGATTAAAGGTTTTGGTTTCATTTAGAGATACAGTGAACTGTTTTAATAGTGAGTGATTGTCCTGTGTGCTCCACTATTAGTTCAGTATATGTTATAAAGGCATCATAACAAATCAGCAGAATTGTGCACTCTTGACCTTTGTATGGCATTTGTTTTGCTTGCTTATATCAGACCAGTTTATAGCAGGAGACAAATTTGCCAAGATAATGAGAACAGCACAATTAGTGTTTATTAGTATTAGAGATTCCATTTATGGCTGGTTACTGGCTAGAGGCAGTGGCACTATACAAAGCTATGTTTGATATCAAGTATTTGATAAGCTGAATGTGACCTAGCATGTGTACTGTTTACTTGACTTGGTTTTTGCAGTTGGTTTCTCGAGCTTTTGGTTGCATCATGTCATTTGTTTTTCTCCTGTCCTTAAAAATAAGGTAGAGCTAGCAGTGGTGCTGAATGCTATTTATTGATACCCTGTCTTCCCTCCCTACCTGGGGAATCTCCGACCTTCTGTCACCACCAGTGGATCACTTTTGGAGTTATACCTATAATATAAGGAATATTTAAAGATGGACGTAGCTTGATAATCTTAGGCCCCTCATTTTCTGTGGAGCACTGACCATATCAGTACAGCTGAACTTCAGTGATCAAACCCTAAAAAAACATATTGCGTATTTCTGTGATTTTTTGGTTCCGTGGAATTACAGTAGTATAATTATATATTGAATCAAGCAGTAATTTATTAAATAACAGTTACGATAATTTAATTTATTAAGCAGTAGTAAGTGAATTTGATGATTAATTATCTCTTCAATGATATTTAATAATACATTTAATGACATGATCTTTGTTTCCCAAAGGTGATTGCTCCTCCATTTTTCCTTTCGTTCAGTTTTCCTCATTTTTTTTATTCTCTTCTTGAATTGTATATCATTTCTTCAGGTTGTTGTTAGAGTTAGTAACTGATAACTATTTACTCTTTTTTTCAGCTTCTGGTAAAACACGGTGGAGACTTGTTTGCAGAAAATGAAAATAAAGATACCCCATGTGACTGTGCAGAGAAACAACACCACAAAGAGCTAGCTCTTAACCTGGAATCTCGAATGGTATTTTCACGTGATCCTGAAGCTGAAAGCATTGAAGCTGAATATGCTGCTTTAGACAAAAAAGAGGTCAGAGAATACTTTAAATTTATACATGTATATTTGTAGCAGTTACATTATGACAAAATGTTGTTAAAATACTCAGCATGCACTGTACTTTGCGCTGTATATTCGGAAGACATTTTATTTGAACACAGCTCTTTATATCTTGCAAGTTAAGCAGAGAAAGTAACAGTTCTGTTGTCAAATCTGAAGAGGTCTTACTCTTGCTTATTTACATGGACTGCCTTGAAAGTGTTGCATGCTGTGAGTCTAGAGGAAGTGATGGGAGGCCAGTGAGCTGGGAATCAGTCTCTCTTACAGATTTTTATTTCGTAAGATCTTTCTATCTAAAAGAAAGAACTGGGGACATTCTGAAAAGGAGAATATCTGTGGGACAGAATAGTAAAAATGCTATTATTGATCTGCCTAGACTGAAGCTGAGTTAATGTTAACAAAAACCAGAGTAGTGCAGGATTTAAAAACAGCTCTTTTGCTTTCTTGTTTATAACACAATGCTTGAAGCTATTGCACATCAGAACCGGTATGAAGGACAGATAATAACAAGGATCATTATTTTGACATCCATTTTTTGAAGAGATGTGAAATTCATTGACACAAATTTGCTTGAATTATGATATCTTACAAACTATGATTGTAATTAACTAAAAGTCTAAGTAGGAATGTGTAGATATATCAGGGTTCAGGGCAGTGGATTTCAGTTTGTCTACTCCCTTCTCAAGTACCACGTCCTTACATTTCAATAGCTCAATCTTCTTATGCTTTGTAATGAAGTTCATTCAGGTTTAAATAGGAGTAGGTCCATATCATATCAACTGTTTCCCTGAAAAATGCCAGATGTGGTTACTTCTGTTTTAAAGTTAGAGCATCTTTGTTCTGTTCAGTTAGTTTTCTGGCTAATTTTCTTGAATAAATTCAAATATAAACAAACTTGTTTAAATTGTTCACTCCTAGACAGGTTTTGAGATAAGGTTTAATATAATTTAATTGTGCACTGAAATAACATCAGTAATTAACTCTTTTTAGTTTCTCTGAATATTCCCCTGTAAATCTTCCAAAGTACTGAAGAACTTCCCTGCCATCTTCCAAAGTACTGAAGAATATAGATCAAAATTACATTTTCTCTATTGATAAAGCCACTTTAAAAGGCTGCTGCTGTTTCTTGCTGCAATTGCAGTTTACTACTCCTTTGGTTGTACATGTAGAACTATTTGGATGCTTGTGCTATGAGCTGGATCATAGCAATGATTTTGCTTAAAAGAAGAAAAAGTCTGACACGGTGGTGATTTGTGACTGTTTTATTTAACACGAATAATTTTTATCATTATATGTATACCATGGCAACACTGCTAAAAGAATAGTAAAGTTAGAGATACAGGTGGGGCAAATCACAAACTCCTTGAACAATCTTTTCAGCAAGAGAAAGTAATGTCTTATGAATGCTTATGGTAGATACTCAGAGCTAAACCAGCTTGAAGACTTGCTAGTTAGAAAGGTCTCAAGAGAAAGGTAACTGTTATCTTGAGTTCACTTCACTGAGGCAATTAAATAATACAGTTCTGTTCCTTGTTTGACTTCTTTCTAGCAAAGCTGCTAAGCATGAGAGCTGAGGGCAGGCCTGCAGACCTATGTCTGACATACCAAGGCAGTTTTCCTTAATATTCTAAAGATTCATAAGCCAAAAACTGTCACCTTGGAATTTGGCACACTGATTGATGGTCGTGGAGTTTTGCACAGAGCAAATCAGCCTTCATAGTTTCTCTCTTCTTTACCTTTCTTTGCAGCCTTCTTTACCTTTCCTTGCCAGTGGGAAAGGTTCTCAGTCTTCTTGTGTAACTGTAACAGCACAAGTGCTAACACAAGAGGCACCTTAGGAATGTACAGCCAGGGGAAGTTCGTCTTTCAATCCTATCCATCAGTGTGACCAAAAATAACTGAAAAAGATCAGCTTTAGAAAGGCTGGCTCTGAACTGCAATCCAAATGACTGTGCATCCTGGTCCTTCACATCTGTGGACTAATGCCTGGAATAGGCAGTAAAAGCTGTTCTTACCATTAGTTCAAGTGGTGCCTCAAGTTTTTATATTGATGGGTTGTGAGAAGTAGTCTGAATTCTTCAGAACACTTATCTTACACCCAAAATTGCCTTTCAACGATGGTTCTGTACTTCTTTCCCTCCATTTCATTGAGGGAAGTGAATATGGAAAACGCTCATCTAAAATAGTATTAATAGTTGTTCAGTGATGCCCTTTAGCATATTTCTGAAAAATGAAGATTTAATTTAATTGAAGAACAAAACTTTGGAATGCCAAAAACTGCATTTTAAAAGTGATTCATCTTTTGAATTAAGCTGAATTAACTGCAGTGTTGGTGATGTGTGTAGTTATATCTGGAATGACAGTACCTAATACATTCCCTGCCAGACCTGCCTTGTTTATAGCAGAAAATAATCATTCTTTTTCATACGGACGAGAAGATTTTTGTAGTGCCCTGTGCAGTGTCACTGAAATAACTGTATATTCAGAGTAGTAACAAAGCTTTGTCTCTGATGTTAAGAGCCAAATCGTGTTCTTCTCATTGAAATATTACCAGGGAATTATTTGAGTGTTCATACTTACAACTGAAACACTTGCAGTAGTGGAAAAAATAACTTCCACATACCTTTCTTTATGATTACAGAGGCTCTCAAGCCTATGAGGAATACAAACTGAAAAGCAGATCCACCTTTCAAGCTTTAGAGCCTGATAAGAAAGAGCTACCCTTCTTACAGCTATTCAGTTAATTTGTTACACTGGTGTTTATGAATAAAACCCATTTCTGTCATACAATTATCCAGTCTTTTAAAATCACTTTCTGCTATGATGATACCTAAAGCACAGATTTTTAGCGGCACTTCTAGCTTCATTTTTAACACATCTGAAATATTTTTAATGAGCAAGTAGAAGAGGATTGTTAAAGAGTGGTAACAAGCAGGCTGTAATCATTTAGAAAAATGAATATTACTCTGTTTTTTACAAAATACAATATAGAAAAAAAGTAACGTACCAACACACACATAATCTTATATTTCCCTATGAAAAATGAAAATGACAAGTATTTTGAGTACAAAGTGTAACTCTCATCACTTTTGGTAGTTGTAGCAAAAAAAATTCACCAGTGATGATGTATGAGCAGTGGAGAGGTTGGTACAGACAAGCTAGAAGTATAGCTCAGATGTCTGTCTCGATTATTTTCTCCTACACTGTTAATAATAATTCTCCAAAAACCTATGGGATTTAATTAACTCTAATAGAACATTTAAGTTTGTTTATTTTAATATATCACGGAGGTTACACTAAATAATTACATAACAAGATCCCAAAGATCACCAAGTCCAACTTCTGACCTTACACAAAACCACCTAAAATCCAAACCCTATGTCTGAGTGTGTTGTACGAATGCTTCTAGACCTCCAGCTGCTTTGGGGCTGTGAGCACTGCCCTGCAGAGCCTGCTGCTGTGCAGCCCCTGTCCCTGACCCCCAGCTGCCCCTCCCCTGACACAGCTCCATGCCGGTCCCTCGGGCCCTGTCACTGTCACACAGAGCAGAGGGGTACTTGTCATAGAAGGAGATGAAGCTAATTGAATGGGACCTGCCCCCCATGAACCCATATTGACCAATGACTGCATTGTCTTCTGGGTGTTTTTCAATAATTCCCAGAATCGTCTCCATAATTTTACCAGACACCTTAGTGAGACTGAGAGGCCTGTAATTACTGGGATCTTGTGTCTTCCACTTCTTGAAACCTGGGACAACTTTTGCCAGCTCTCAGTTGACCTCCCTAGTATAGTATAGTATAGTACAGTACAGTACAGTACAGTATAGTAGCAAAGTATACCATTTCTTTGTTCATTTTACTGCAGCAATACTCTATTGGTAGATAAATCATGCTTATAGTAAGATTTTCTTCATTTCCAAAATTAATGTCATACGAATATATATGTAGTGCAAGTATGATAAATACAGTAAGTTATATTAAAACAATTAAAATGTACTTCATCTCTGCAGACAGAGAATCGTTTATTAAGTGAAAGGGAGAATGTAGCTAAGTAATTGATGTATATATACATAAATACTCATATAGTACATATACTTGAATGAGATAAATGGAGTATAACTAATTCCTAGAATACATAACTGTATTAACTATAGAATGCCATCTACCCCAAAATAAGGATATTTTCATGAAGTGTATTTGACACCATTTAATTATACGGTCATCACTGCTTTGCCCTTTTCTATTTTATTGTTTCAGGAGAAAAATTAATGATATAATTTATGATGCCTAAGTATTAGTGATAAAAATGTTGAGACGAAGGTAGAGGTTTTTTTAAAGGCTTATAGAGATTATGTTAGTGCTGAAATCCATGGTGAGAAGATCACCAGCAGGTTAAAGTAAAAAGAAATTGAATGTTCCAAAATCATTATTCAATTAAATAAGGCTAATGCTGAACAGTACATTTTTCACAGCGTATATCAATAGAGAGCTCCTCTATAAATGAATGTTATAGGAGGTCTCTGAGCATCATGAGCTAGAATCAAAATCCTTTACAGTGTATAGCAGTGCAGAAGTAAGTCATAAATGTCTGAACTAGATAAAAAAATATTTTTTGTATCACATAAAGAATATTCATCCTTATAGCTAAAGGCTATGCCTTTGCAAGTATCTGCAAGACTTTGTCTTGTAGACTTAAACATCTTTATGAGTTCTAATTGTATGAAATCTTCACTCTGAAATTTCTAGATTAAGCTATTTAATAATGTCAGCCTAAAATTTCCTTTCCTTCTTTTCTGTGAGCTTATATATTGTTTTATTTAAAAAGCCTGAAGTTTCAGATATATTCTTTAGAAAGTTTCTCTCACTTAACAAGAAAAAATGACGATTCTTATAAACTGCAGGATCCAAAAATCCCTGCTGGGTTGTATGGAGTACTTCAGCTGAAATAATGTAATAGTCTATTTCTCAAGAGAGATAATTGCCAGGGTTTGACCTAGGACCAGTCAGTTCAATATAACTTTGAACATAGCTGCAGTTCAGGATAAAATACTAGGTCTTAAAATATACATTCACGTTTCAGGTTTAACACAGAAAATATTTCTTTTTATGGTTTGTGTGTTCTTGAAGAAGTGAAGATTGTTATGCTGACAAAGCTACTTATTTTACAGTTAAAATTCAAAATGCAATTCAGATTCTGTCAAGATGATTTACTCATTGCTCCACTTTTTTTTGTAACATATTCATGCAATTATAATCATTCTGGCATCCAGCTGTTTGTATCCTCGTCTCCCTGACATGCTTTTATAAATGATCTCTTTTGTAAGAAATTAAGTAGGTCAGTCAAATTCCAGCACACTGTGAATCGAGATTCACAGCCCAGATTTATTTCAGTTCAGATTGCCCTTTATTGTATCATGCATAATTGGCAGTGGAAGTACATACAGAAACTTCTTGGGCAATCAAGATAAAGACCATGACACTCACAGTCCATTTCTCTTAGGTTCTTCTTGCTTTCTCCAAAAGGACAAAGACCCAGTGCAAATTTGTGGCAGCATTATTCTTGTGTCACCAGCAATAAGAAGTTCCTGTTAATACTACTACCGAGCTAAGAGAAGAAGTCTCTGGGGGAGTCAGTTATGCTTTTAGATGCATTTTACAAAGTTTACTGTGGTATCCAGAATATAGGAAGCATGTTCTGTTTTTAGAGTAGATGTCGCAGAAGAGTAAAAACATTTAGAAGTTGAGGCTGTGCATTTCTTCCCATCTTTTATGCTTTCTGCTTGTGTACAGCATGATTTTACTTAGATTGTCAGCTTCCAAGGACAGAATCAGTCTTCTGTTTTGTGTGTGTTTGCTTGTGCATTTGCATATTACCTGCATGTATACTGAATGGTCCTGAAATACGCTCTACGTAGAGTCAATATATAACACAGTAAGTAATAACAATGTGTAGTCTGAAGTGTCATTATCTGCTATTATTGCTATTCTGTGTCCTTTCTTCCCAAATTGGTAAAGACAGCTGCTGTTTGGCTCCCCAATTCCTAATTAGTCCTGAGCACAAATCAGTGTTACCTCAAATGCTTTAAATCTTTTGTTTCCTTTTGCTTATGTAAATTAAACCAGTGCATCTAAGAGTAAGTTTTTTACAAAACCTTTCAGTATCTGTTCTCTTTATGTATCCTCCCACTTGTTTTCTGCCTTTTGAGCATTTCCTCTGACTAGAACTAACAAGTATATTGCTTACTATCATGTTCTTCCTTTGTTGTTTTTAAAAACGTTTCTGCAAAACGTGTGCATGCATCTCCAGTATCCTGGCTGGAACTAGATCAGTATCCTGAAGTTATTTCTTTTTGTCCTTTGATTTTGACTTTCTGTTAATGCTGTAATGAGGGGATGCAAATCCAGACCAGGAAGCTGGCAATTACCTCTGACAGTGACGTGCTATCAAAGCGTGGCCTCTGTTTCTCAAGAAGAATTTTAACATCTTTGTCCCCAGCCTCTAATTGCATTTCTGCTCAGTCTTATACTGACCTCTCTACTTCTGTGAAGGTAGATATTGCCTCCAAAGACCTGATTCTGTTCATAAACTTCTCTCTTCTTACTCTCTAATGTCTCAATATATCCTCCTCCTGATGAATGCAAAGTTAATGCTTCTCACTCAGTTTGTGCATAAAGTCAGAGGATCTGCGTGCAACATATACTGACCTGATAACCTGTCTTCCCTGAAGTCCTTAGTTTAAATCTAGTCATGCATTCTCATGCATGTCTCAGTATCTGAGTTTTAATCACTTCAAAATTCAGTTGTATTCAATAGAAATCCAGCTTTTTTGAAAGGGGAGTGGGAAGGGAAAAGAAGAATGAGAGTGTTAATATTAGGCTAGTTCATAATTTGAATGTGACCTACAGTTATAACAATACTCTGGAAATACTGTCTTCTGGATTTTGGATTGTACAAAAGTCACTACAGTGCTGCAAAATGACAGTGTTTTTATATAGCTTTGCATGGTCTTTGGTTTGCACAATAAATAAATTTTGTCACAACTTGCTGTACAGTTGAGATAATTATCGTAATAGTGCTTTGAATGTTTACATTTTAATGTAGAATTAGAGGAAACACTGCTAGATGTAAATTATCTTTCTCCTCCTTCTCAAAGCCATATGAGGGGCTAAGACTTCAGGATCTGCGGAGGCTTAAAGATATGCTGATAGTGGAAACTGCTGACATGCTTCAAGCACCACTCTTTACTGCAGAAGCTCTTCTCCGGGCACATGGTAATACAAAACTTTAAAGATTGGGAAAAAAAAAAGACTGTTTTCAGCAAAATCAAAATTACACTTGTGAATGTGTTCACTTTTTATTCCCAGGAAAAAGAGAAGTAATGGTTAATCGAATAACAGGATGTACTTCACACAGTGTTTCAGAAAGAAGTACATCTGCAGCATGGAGGCAGACAGGAAAGTTGATAAGGAAGTGATTCAAACTAGGAAATACAATGGAAAATATTTTCACTTCAGCAACATGGAGAAATATAGCTTTTCTACTTTAGTGAGAGACACAGAAGTAGAACCTCCATGGTTTTATATATCAAAAAAAGTCCAAATTGAAATTCATTTTTCCTATTTTTATTAGAACACAGCATTCTGCTGTTACATGCTTGTGTATAAAACTGAATTGAAAATGATTTTTCTTTAGTTTCTGCCACAATAAAAACCAGTTTGATCGTTGTAAAGTTTGGAAATGGCCTTGAGTTTTAATGCCTGGTATTTCCTTTTAAGGATTTTAATAGCTACCCTCTAAAGACAGGGTGTAGCTTCCTTTTGTGTATTTGTAACTAGTTTAATGTCAATGAAATAATTCTGTGCTCTTGTGTCACTGAAGCTGGGTTTGTCAAAATTCAGTGAGCTCACTCCAGACAAAAGTATCTCTCTGAAGCTCAGTGGAAGCTTTAGGATTTAATTCAGCCATCCAAAACTTACTTCCAGAAGCATCCACATTTTTACTGTATGCCAAAGAGACTAATCAGGCAGTTAATGGTTTCCATGCTTATCACTTATCATGCTGGATTAAGTTTTTAAGCCCTGTTATTTTTGTGGGTTCTCTGTAAAAATAGAAGAGTGGAAAAAATGAAATAAGAAAATACTCTTATAAACACAAAATATGGCTTTTATGAGTAGGCATGGTACCGTATGCTTATCTCCATTATTTTCAGTAGTTTACATTCCTTTTACCACAGTATTAAAGCCACCATGAACTTATGCCAGTGATTTTCAGTGCCAGCGTGATCATATTTAAGGCAGTCTTTGCACACATGCCTTTTAGTGATAATTCTTTTGGGTATTTATGTGTACAATATTTGGATGTTACTTTGTGTTCTCAGAAAATGTCATTAGTGCTAAATACAACTAAATGCTTTACTAAGAGAGTAGGCATGTTTTGTGCCCTGCATACTCTGAAGAAGAAAATGGTGACACTGCTGTTCACATTGGCAGCGCAGTTCATAGTGAATCCAACAGCAGTGAGGTTGATGTGAAGTGTTCAGAAATGCCTGCCAGCATCTGGTGAGCAGAAATTGAAAGTTGAGAAGAAATCAGTTTGCACTGCAAAGGTCATCCACTGATGTTGCCTACGTGAGGTAGCTGTAACTTAATGCAATTGACCAGTGTGGTGAAAAACACACGCTCTTCTGCAAGTCATGAGAAAGTCAGCTATTTTGCCTGTAGCTATGATCATATGGTAGAAATTATTCAAACAAAATTTCTTTTTGTTTGAAAATAGAGAAGTGGTTTAGCCTAGTAAAGGGAATAATGGAGCTATTTCCAAAGCACGAGACAACTGGAAACACCAAATGCCAAACTGCAATGTTTTTGTGTTAAATCTTGAACTGCATAAAAGATAATGTGATGTGTTAATTCACACCTGATGTGTGAAGAGCATTTTTTAAATTTTTTAATTTTTGGAAAATAGTAGATTAAAGATGTAATATTTAATCCATCTAAAATGCTTTCATTTGTTATGCAACTGTATCAATTTACTGACATGACTGCAAGAATTAAGTGTGTATTTTGGGAGGTTTAAGAAGTTTTCAATTTTTCCATATGTAGTTTTTCAACATTGTTCCTGTTTCTCTCTTATTTCATGCTAAAGTAATAGATTTCAGGATAAAGGAGAGGCAATACAGCAAATATAACTATTTCATATTTTACTTAAACTCATAATGTAGCAAAGAAAACACAATGGAAACCATTTAGTAGCATGTCTTAACCCTGGCTAATTTTAAAGTTGCACTACAAAGGAACTCAAAAAAACTTGTGGTAAATTTCATGTGTATGTTAGCATCAGCGTGCTTCCCTCTTAAAGTCTATGTAGCCATGGTAATATGCAAAATACTAATAAGATTTCTAATTACTCAAGTTTGTATATGCTGAAGCTTCAAATAAATTAAATGAATTTAACTCAATATGTGCTTTAGCTTAGATAAGTAAGCATCTGATTAGTATATCCTATCAAGGGTATTTTCTTATTAGAAAGGAGGAAGCAGTCATTACTTGACAGTGATGATATTTTTACTAAGGTCAGTGCTAAGAGTACATGTATCTTATTTCAGTTTTAACATAGCATAGAAATACTATTTATCTTCTCCCCTGTCTATGATAAAATTCAATAAAAACAACATAGATCTTTTGGTTAATAAAAATGAGTTTCCAGTGTGAGTAACTAAGATAAAAGGAAATGAACAAACAAACAAAACCAACTTCGAAAGATTGATTTGAGTGATAGGAAACAATGGAAAATTTGTTTCCTCTTGAAATTCTATTTCATCTGATACTGTGAGTATTGTACGTGGCTTAAAATTCAAATCAATGCAGATATTTGATATATTTAAATGAGAACTTCTAATTATTTTTCATAGGAAAAAACTACTGTTTGTAAGTAATTATACTTTGGTATAAATCTTAGGAACCAGAGACTAAAAACATTTCAAACAATGATTATGAAAGATCTGTAATAGTTTTAAGGTCTTCATACACAGTAATGCTTATTTCACTAGTTCTTCTTTGTAAGTAAATGGGAAAATTCACACCTGCATTTCCTTAATTGTATTTATTTCTAATTTTTTTAGTGTAGCACATATATATTCTTTGGTGGATGCAGTTACAAAATAGATTTCAAGCATCATCAGCTGTATAATTTCCTGTGTCTGTCTATTTATTGAAGACTGGGACAGGGAGAAGTTGCTTGAGGCATGGATGTCTAATCCAGAGAACTGCTGCCAGCGCTCGGGGGTTCAGATGCCCACTCCCCCTCCGAGTGGGTACAACGCGTGGGATACGCTGCCTTCCCCAAGAACTCCCCGCACTACTCGCTCCTCTGTAACTTCCCCTGATGAAATCAGCCCGTCACCGGGAGACATCGAGACAGCTGTGGTAAGTGTATAAATAGATCTGAAACTAACAGGGTAGAAGAGCCTGGATCTAAACATAGCACACCTACATGAACATTGTCATCGCCTTTGAAAAATAAGTTTACAAAGATACAAAGGGGTTTTGTGTTTTTTTTTCGAGAACTGGTGATCAGAGAAACTTAACACTTTAAACATGCTATATCATAGCACAATTGAGCATGTGGCTAATGATAAGGACTCTTTTCACCTAGTCTGACAAAGCAGAGTTTAACCAGATATAATCCCATCGCTGCATTTGAGCTTCTCATCTCATACTTCTCAAGATGTTCACTTTCATCGTATCCATTTTCCTGAATATACCCAGTTCTGTGAACCATGCCTTCAGAAATTTTTTTCACTGGAAAACAAAATTCTCTTTGTCTGCGTTTTGAAATGTCAGCCCACTAGTGTACTGTAAGCTTACAATTACTTTTACTATGTGTGGGCTGCATCAAGCAGTTTAAAAGGCTATTGCAAATTTGAAATATGAAAGTGCCTTTCATTAAAATCACTGTGGTTCTTTTGGAGGACAGAATTCTCTTTTTAATAATCCACAGCTGCAACATTATAACACTTCTGCTTCGTGACCTAAGCATTTTTTCTAGATTATATGAAGCCTTACAAAAGGATCATCTCCACATCTCATCATAAAATAAAAAATTTGTATTCCTGCATGTAAACATTTTATTTCTTTAAATGTAAAATGTTGGAAAAGAAACTACATGGACTGATGTTATCGTACACTTACTTATACTAGCAGTGAAATATTGTGTAGGGATATTTCCCAAATTAGAATGTGTAATTAAAGATTGCATGCATTCAGTCATACATTGTGTTGTTTTCTGTTGTCATTTATGGTCCTTAAGCCAACAGTGCAGGCTAGATCATGACTGGTGTTCTACATCTGATATATCAAAATCCAAATCCAGATTTATACACTTAGTCATTCTGTTTGATACAAAACTTGCTAAAAGCTTTCAAAATAATATTTTGAAAATGTTGTTTGTGAAATGATACATACTTCTAGAAAGTCACGCATACTGGCAGACAAACGAAGAATAAAAGTAGATACAATGAAAACACGAGTTATAATGCTCCTTTCATCTTTTGCATTTTCATCCTATTAAAACTGTTCCAGAAAGTTCTATACTCGACATTCTGAACTTATCTTCCTTAGCTTCCTTATTTTAAAGGTATGTTTTAGTCATAATTTAAACACATAAAAATTTAGTAGAGAACAGTTTTGATGCACAGTCAACTTCTAAGATATTCAATTTTGTCAAGACAGTAAGCTGGAGCATCTGAAACAACAGTAAATTCCTTCATCAAGGTTTGCACTTTAAAAGCAGCTTGGTTTGGTTTGGTTTTGGCTTTAAGACAAGTATATTTTAAAAGTGACCACAGGCTAATTTTCTTGAAATGCTTTCCTACGTACATATTGTGCATCTAATGTATTGAAAGTTGAAGTAAACTTTCATTAAATCCTTGTTCCAATGGAAAGAAGAGTCTGCTTATAGTCTTTCAAGAACATGAAATACTTATCTTCATGTCTAACTGTAAGCAATGAGTAACATCATCTCTATTTTAAAAATATTCTCAGTAAGGGCCTCAATATTCCATATATTATTTTTTCTACAGTACATAGTGGTATAAAATTAAGCAGTGGTGAGTTCTGTTGGAATATTTCTAGTTTCATCTGTTTATTTTGATTGCAAACCTCAGTGTAACACTCTCCATATTAATCTGTTTTTAATACTTAAAATAGTTGCTGCTCTTGCACAACCAAATTGTTCCTTTGGGATTTGGACCCAACTGTTAGAGATGAGAGGCTACAAGAAGTACTTAGTATTTCCAAACTCCACTAATGGCTGCCTATGAATCTCATGAAAACTACAAGGCCCATTTTCCTCTAGAACTGAGATCTCAGCAGTCTGCACCACGAAGCATTTGCTGTGGCGGAGGATATGACAGAAGGCACCCCAAACTGTGGTGTTTGGATAGGGAGGCATAGAAAAAGAGATATGGAATCTTTCTCATATCTATTTCTAAGCTATTTCTATAACCTAAATGACTTTTTTTTCTGGCTGCAGTTAAATTTTTTTCCCTGTAGCACGCTGTTTTGGTTGTTTTTGTTTTTTTTTGCTGAGATTTTCCAGCCCAGTATGTCCTGCTATAATAATATGAAAAGCTTTAGGGTATTTCTTAATCTGAAGTATTTTTTCATCTACAGTGTGACATTTGTATGTGTAATATTTCTGTGTTTGAAGACCCGGTGGATATGCCTTGTGGGCATGACTTCTGCAGAGCATGCTGGGAGGCGTAAGTACATGTGCTTTTCCGTATTTTGAGAAGCTCATCTTCCCTGTTTTGAAGAGGGAAAGATGGAGATGTTAAACTGCCTGGATTTCAGGGAGCTGCTGCTTTCATCCTATTAAGTATTTTAAGCTATCATTCAAAGTGACCCATCAACTGTTTTAGCCTTCAAGTGTATGAATGGGCCTACTCTTGATTTGCTCGCTGTGTGTGTGGTGGTGGCAATAGGCTACACACTAAGTTAAGCACGTGCTTAATTCCATCTCTTAGTTCAGCATACTGACTTAGGGCATCGTAAATCCGTTTCCAGTCAGAAAAGTTATTAAAATATTTTCTTACATTGAGAGTTAATAACTGGAGAGTGGAGAGTGGCTTTATCTTAATTGCTCAGTTAATGTAATGCACTCATTACTACACAATTTAAGCCCATAGTCATGCTGGTGAAAAGAAAACAACTTAGGAATAATGATAGCTCCATGCTGTGTTTTTTTTATTCATTTCCTCACTCAAGAGGTTGTGCTGCACTGTACCACTACAGGGTCTTGTTTCACAGAGACATGTCAGCATAGCTAATCCAACTGCAGATTAGCCCAATTTGTGTGAACCCATTCTCCTATGTTAAGGAGAGCACTTTCTCTGTATGATGTTTTAGAAGGTGAGCTTTTTTTTTTTCAGTATTCAGAGAATTAATGGTCATACTCCTGTTATTTTGTAAGTAGTTATGCAGTAATTTAGAAGCTATGAAGAGATCCCTGGCTTGACATGGTGCTTCTAATTTGAGTACTGGCCTACGCATACTGTGATTTGTGTGTGCACTCAGAACTGCAGTGCAATGTCAACCAGGTGTTCATGATGGCATTATCAAGAGTGGTTCATCTTTCTGAGCCAGACGTTTCTGTTACATGGTGAGTAGGCAGAACTGAGCTATCCCATTTTAAGATGAACGTAAGGAACACAAATATCTCTCTACTGTAACTATTTAAGGACTCCAGATGACTAACTTACAAATACCTGTCCTTCAGATGAGCATTCACAAATATTAGCAATTAAACTAAATAGTGCTATGAGTTATAGCCCAGTTTTCAGCAGATTTCTGAGCTTCTTCTGTCCTTCATTTCTAGGGCTTAACGACAATAAACGTCTTGGTTTAGAAAGAGCAGAATTGCTTTGACTAGCACAGATGAAAAATTAATTGTATATCATTCTTTGGTTAATTACAGTTATACGTTCCATATCTTATTTAAGTTAGAAGTAATGCTCAGTTTAATTAAACACTGCATAGGAGCCTCCGAGAAATGGCAAAGATGGAAACTACAGACGCAGAGGGCTATGTGTAGTTGATGATGCTCTCTTCTGAACCATGATAGTGTTTTTAATAATGCTATTCATTAAATCTGTAGTCCTTTTGAGGTGATAGGGATATGTCCTATTCCTTGTTTAAAATTCGAGTAATTTGAATATATATGAACCTGGTGTAAAGAATTTAGTAGCCTTTTAATTTTTACTTTTTATTCACAAATACTGACTGACATAATTCTGGCAGATTTTTGAATCTGAAAATTCAAGAGGGTGAAGCTCACAACATTTTTTGCCCAGCGTATGATTGTTTCCAGCTTGTGCCTGTAGACATCATAGAAAGTGTGGTTTCCAAGGAGATGGACAAAAGATACCTTCAATTTGACATTAAGGTAAATTGTCAAACTGTTCCTGTACTCTCAAGATGTATTTCTTTTTATTAAAAGTACTATACAGCCTCCATGTGAAATGTTGCAGTATATCTGCAAGCTTCCCTCTTGGACTTAATAAATTAATACGTACACTGAATTACTGTCTGTCTTCTATGCCACAGTATGAATGTTCGATTGCCACTGAGAAAAACAGAAAGAACGTTATATTATTCCTAAAGCACAAATGTGGTATTTTCACAATGTATTAACTAATGTAGTATTAATAACATTATTTGATCAATCTAATGTCTGTAAAAAAATATTTGAAGCTTTTAATCTGATACATTTGTTTGTGTTGGAGGTCTAAAATTTTTAACGGTTTCTGGATGGTTTTTATTACCAAGAGACTGATTCCATGCATAAGTACTGGCTATTTTCAGCTAAAAATATTAATGCAAGTGAATTATTTATTTTTATTTCCATCCAATGCTTGATACAATTTCTATATATATTTTAAAAAAGGGAGCCTAGATTTGATTGTCATTTGACTTTTTGTATATTTCCATTATTTTTAAGAACAATCTTATAATTCATCTTTTTTTCTTTCATACTGTGTGTACTAGTAAGCTAGATAATGTGTTACGTTATCGGTGGCAGGACCAGAGAAAGCAGGAAGGTTTTCTTTTTACATTTACAATAAAATACTTCCGTGTATGGGAAGCCTCTTTATTAAAGTCTTACACAGTGTGGTAAAAATAAAATATCCTGATCTGATTAACCTTTACATCTTCATCTTTAAAGTGACTGGTTATCAGCACTGTTTTGAAGGGAAGTATTGAAAGTCTTCTGAGGGTTTTCCACCTCAGTTTTTTAATAAAAGTTTTATGAAAGAAGACCTGCAATATTAAAAAAAAAAAAAGTTTGTAGGTAACGCCCTGAATCATAGAATGGCCTGGGTTGAAAAACGACTTTAAAGCTCCTCTAGTTTCAACCCCCCTGCCATGCACAGGGTCACCAACCACTAGACCAGGCAGCTTAGAGCTACATCCAGCCTTGCCTTGAATGCTTGCAGGGATGGAGCATCCACAACCTCTCGGGGCAATTCTTGTTCTGAGCTTTTATAGTTCTGATATCAAGTTTATGTATTGTGGATTTTGTTTTAATAAATAAGATTTTATTTGTTTTCAATGACAAGAATCAGTTCTGTTAATGAGCATGCTAGTGCATATATAGTGGAAGTTTAGAGTAAGCCATATCACAGAGGTATTGACTTGCACGCATTAACTTTTTGTGTGGAATATAAGTCATTTGGATCTTAGCCTAAGTCTGGAGTACTGTTTGAACACTCTGGAGTACTGTTTGAACACTTTTTGATACTATTTCTTAGATGGAGAGTAAATTATTCCCTTTTTGGTAACTATTTTTAAGTTTATCAAAGTAGCTATGATTGTCGTTATGCTTTTTTGGCTTTGTTTCTTCAAAGAAAGATTATGATGATGGATTGTTTTGTATCAGTGATTAAATATGATCTTCTCTGTTAAAATATTTTCTTTTTCTTTTTTTTGCTTTTTTCTTCAGGCCTTTGTTGAAAATAATCCTGCTATTAAATGGTGTCCTATTCCAGGCTGTGAAAGAGCAGTAAGGCTAACGAGACAAGGATCAAGTTCAACAGGATCAGATACACTTAGCTTCCCTATGCTAAAAGCTCCTGCTGTAGATTGTGGAAAGGGACATCTTTTCTGCTGGTTAGTGCTAGAACTTATCTATGTCTACACAAACACATAATCACTGCTATTCCAGGGATTAATAAAAAATTGAAAGTCTTACTTAGCACCAAGCATGTTGCAAAAATTTAGGTGGGGTGGTACATGACTGTACTGTTCCTGGATTTATTCAATAACCTTATATGCACAAATGTATCAGTATTCTGGGGTGCAGCAAAAGTTTATATTTTCCTATTAATTGTGCTAGATGCAGATCAGTAGCATGAAGACCTGTCATTTTCTTATCTGAGGGAGGTGGGGTATCAGTGGAGGAATTTTTGTGTATGTTATAAATAGATGTTGTATAACTTAGGGCATACTCTGAATTATGGACAGAAAACAGCAAGTTTTTGCTCTTTCAGAATTTTGGTAGAATTACATCAGAAAAGCTTGAGCTTAAATAGAACTTTGAAGGATTTTCTGCTACGTACATAGCTATCTGTGTTTGCTGGATCACTCCAATCATTGTTTCACTTTTTCAGCAGTCTTGCTTTATACTGTCTTCCTGTTGTCTTAAGATGGATACAAGGTCAAGAAGTGGAAACCTTAACATAATTTAAGAACATCAGTAGTTCTGGGGAAAGAACAAGAACACTATCAACAAAAGCAAAAAATTGGTGGGATATTTTTCTGAAGTCTGGGGAAAGCCCATACTTGTTCCTTGAGCCTGTCAGTCTACTGTAGTGATTTTAGTGACTTCTCTTTCCCCATAACCACTTCAGGGTTAACCAAAAGTGAAAGCATCTCATTAAGTCCATTGTCCAAATGCCTCTTGAACACTGACAGACAAGGAGTAATCAACCACCCCGCTAGGATGCCTGTTCCAGTGTTTGACCACCTTCCTGGTAGAGAAATTTTTCCCATTGTCTAGTGTGAAATCACCCTGGTGCAGCTATAGTTCCTCTGGAGAAAAAGAAAATACATTCATAGTTTGAGTCTCTTCGTCATCACCATATTCTTGAAGGGATACTGATTTGATTCTTCAGAATCTCTGTATTAGAAAATGCCAACCAACCTGTAGATAATCATGTGGTGTTACGTACTAAGAAGTTGAGGTTTTGTCAGCACGGAATTCCATCTTTCAGATCTCTAGCCTCTCTGCTCATAAAAGTAAGACAATGTAGAAGTAAGAATGTTTCTTTTAAACATAGAGCTCCTCAGAATGTACTGATTTTTCATTACCCACTACTTAATAGCACCTTCAACAGAATCTAATCAGTTCTGACAAACATAAAATTCCATTCCTTTTCAAAAAATCATTCTGAGATTTTCTTTGTTCAGAACCTCTTCTTTGTTCAGATGTTTCTGCTTAAGATGTGGACACGAGTGATCAGAGGGGTATTAATTTAGCTTCAGAATCTGCTCTGCAGAAAGCAGTTCATCATTTGATCTGCAGAAAACTTGCATATGTTGTGATGTAGCTGAAGTCTACCTGAAATATACTTCATCAAATTTTTTTCTTTGTTTGATGCAGTAGATGTCAGAGGCTGTTTGCCACCTTTCCAGTTAAACAGGGGGTTATTACAAATCTCGAGTCCATACTGATGCATCTACGTACACCCAAGTGCCATCTGGAAGCCAGACTGTTGCTATACAGTAGTGATTGCTATCTTTAAAGCTAGTGGTAACCTCAAGAGAAGCTCATTTATCTCCACTGTGTCATGGAAAGCCCCTTCCATTTCATTTGGAGACTGATGGAAAAATTCATAAACACTTAAAACAAAATGAAGGGCTTGGATCTTGTTCTAGATTGGCGGCATAAATGTAGTTAAAGATTAATTATTACAACTGAATTGGTTCATTTAATTCTACATAAAATGCATTTTAGGTATAGCAAACTACCTAGTTTTCAATAATTGTTTTATAATGAGTTTAAATTTAGTTTTATCACAGAAACTAAGATGTAAGAATGTTTTAAAATAGTAAGATTACTTTTTATCTTCCTGAGTTAATTTGATATGTTTCCATATCTTTTAGCTTGAAGCAATTTCAACTTTAATTCCAAATCAACAATTCAACTTTAATTCTAAATAAGTAGTTACTGTGTATACATCTTAATTTTTCAGGGAATGTCTTGGTGAAGCACATGAACCCTGTGACTGCCAGACCTGGAAGGACTGGCTACAGAAAATATCTGAAATGAAACCGGAAGAACGTAAGTCATACCTCTTATTTTTTATTATTATTATTATTTATTAATATTTCATTTTTATCTTTTATTTTCAAAGACAGTGTTTAGTTTCATTAATTAAAACTCTACACTGGTTGAAAAACAAAGAAGAGGAAGAAAAGCAAATGGATAACTTCATGCTTTAACTGCATATGTACTTAACAGTTGACATACATAGTAATGGTGGACTGTTATCCTCAAACCATTCCTACCTCTTCCCTCATAAATCTGCACATGTTTCAGACAGATGAAATTCTTCTCCCTTCTTTTTACAGTCTTCCTTCATATTTATTTTTCTTTCATTTATTACCGAATATAACTTATTTGTTCTGGGCAAAACTAAAAATCTTTGTCCCCATCTGCATTTCTGTTTAATTGTGTTCATGCAGTTGTTCATGTGCTTTAGAACTATTTAAATGCAATAGGTGATAATAGTAGTAAGATAGACTATGAATTGCAAGGAAGTTGTGGAAAATGGCTTCATGTTAAATAACTTATAGTGAGTCAACTAACAAATGTTTGGGTTTCTGTGGGACAGGCAGAAACAAGAAAAATGTACAATAACTTGAATAAACACTAACTTCACTTGGTTACTACTATTCAGAGCCTTTTCATTATTTCATGGATTATTCTAGAAAATGTCACAGGTTCAAAATGCACCATGCTTAGTCAAACAACATCAATTTTTTTTTTTTTATAATCTATGCATTACGTATGCTATAGACTACACTATACAGGAGTAGTATGTATATTTTATACATATATATGTGTATATATATATGTATGTGTGTGTCAGAAATATATATAATGAAGAACTACAATATTCTGTCAAGAAATAGGTAAATCCTAGTCTGATTTTCACAAAAGATTAAACAAATGTAATTTCAACTTCTCTGTTTTCACATGGTCCACATCCTCCTGTCACATTCATGAAGTTGTGGGAGTTAGTGAGGCATATGAAGATGCTGCCAACTGCCTGTGGTTACTAACTAACTCCAAACCATGTGCCAACTGCAAATCTCCAATTCAGAAGAATGAGGGCTGCAACCACATGCAGTGTGCAAAGGTAAAAAAGACCTTTCTTACCATTTGTTGTGAAAACGTAATTCAGGTTGTGTCATATATACATTTCAGGTGCACAAAGGTCCAAACATTTTGAAATGTCAGGCCTAAGGTCTAATGGAATCTGTTGCAAAAATTAGGTAATTTGCAAATAATGGATTACATATATATAGAAGATGTTTCATATTTAGTGAAGTTTTATTTGGCTGGCAAGTGAACAGTGTAATTATTAAGATTTCCTAAACAGCTGATAGCTCTTGGCAATACAGTATGAAACTTAAGGGAACAGAAATCCTTGATAGTTTAATCATCATTAATAATGTAGAAGAGAATGAATAGTGGGTAGGTAGTGGGGCCTGTCCTGTTCAGTATCTTTGTCGATGACCTGGATGAGAGTATTGAGTGCACCTTCTGTGAGTTTGCAGACAACACTAAGCTGGGAGGAAGTGTCAGTCTGCTTGGGGGTAGGAAGGCCCTGCAAAGGGATTTGGACAGGCTGGATAGCTGGGTTCACTGAGTCCAGGTGCTGGGTACTGCACTTGGCCACAACAACCACAGGCAACACTACAGGCTTGGGGCACAGTAGCTGGAAGACTGTGTAGAGAAAACAGATCTGTTTGACGCTCAGCTAAACATGAACCAGCAGTGTGCTCAGGTGGCCAAGAAGGCCAATGGTATCCTGGCTTGTATCAGAAATAGCGCTGCCAGCAGGATTGTCCCTCTGTACTCAACACTGGTAAGGCTGCACTTTGAGTACTGTGCTCAGTTTTGGGCCTCTCACCATGAGAAAGACACTGAGGTCCTGGAGCTTGTTCAGAGAAGGGCAACGAATCTTTGAGGGGTCTGGAGCACAAGTCTTATGGGGAGAGGCTGAGGGAACTATAATTGTTCTGTCTGGAGAAGAGGAGGCTCAGGGCTGACCTTATCACTCTTTACTACTGCCTGAAGGTACGTTGTGGTGGGGTGTGAGTCAGCCTCTTTTCCCATACAACTAGCAATAGGGAATGGCCTCAAGTTGCTCCAGGGGATATTCAGGGTGGACTTTAAGAAAGATCTTCAAGAGAGTGGTCAGACATTGGCACAGGCTGCCCAGGAAGATGATGAAGTCACTGTCCCTGGAGGTGTTCAGAAAATGTTTAGATGTTATACTGAGGGACATGGTTTAGTGGGAAATATTGATGATAGGTGGACAGTTGGACTGGATGATCTCAGAGGTCTTTTCCATCCTTGGTGATTCTATGATTCTGTAATATTTTCAGTTAGCAGAAGATGGTAAGGCCTACTAAACGTTCTGCCTTATTACATTTTTCTTTTGCATTATTTCTCTATATAGCAACAAAGCAGAGAAATTTAAATGGAAAACTGTAAACATTAATTAAACAGTAGGAACGAAAAGACAGGAAAGAGTAATTCCAAAACAAACTTACTGGTGACAGCAGCCAAAAAATTAGTCATTAATTTGAACTAGGCTACCACAATAAGAGTATTTCTTCCCATGAGTTCAGTGTTGTTTGAGAACACTCTCAAATTAGTTAAAAACAGCATATTTAGCATACTTTTCTTTACATTAAAATATCCTATATAACCACAGCTAATACCTCTTTGAGGAGGATCACTAAAAATAAGAAAGTTGCACATATTTGAAATAATTGGCTTCCTATAAAAACCTGAGAGGTTTAGCAATGGAGACTAACACGTTCTTCTGGAAATGTGTCAGTCTACATTGATATTCAGATCTTATTTTCTTTATATGATTATTATATATTCTGTTTGTGGCAGAAGCTGAAGATAGGGTGGTTGGCCATCCACTCTCCTTGCTACTACACAGTACTCAAGGCCCAGTCTCACTAGAGCTGAGTAGAGAGGGCCAATCCCTTCCCTAGTCCTGCTCACCACACCACTGATAAAAGCCAGGATGCTATTGGCTTTCTCAGCTGCCTGGGCATGCTGCCAGCTCATGTTCAGCCAGTGTAACAGCATGTTCAGGATGTAACAAAACCTCTTCAGTTATGTGGCAGCAGTTGCTGTCACTGAGCTAATCTCAAATCTAAGTATGGCTTAAGGCTTAAGAAGACTTCAGCCGCTAAACTCTGTTGTGGATAGATAATTTAGTACCATTCTGAAGTGCTGGCTGACAACCACAGTTCTATTCCTCTTTAATGTTGTTCCTTATAAACAGCTTAAACTGTCCCTAAAACAGTCAGCTTCCTTTTGTGATGGAGAAACCTCTGCAAACAGAAGCTGCCTCCCCTCAGCCTTGTGGGGAGGGAAAGGAATGGTGTCCTCAGGATCATCACAGGGCTCAGATGCAAGGTACAGAGGACATCTCCCTTGTCTCTTCCTAAAGTAAGGATCTGTTCAAGAGCTTCAGCCTTTGCTGCAGTAAGTTCTGCTGAAGCCAACTATGTAGTGAGTAGAGAGTTGTGACTGCTTCTTACCAGCTAGCATGTACCGTGGTGTAGAAAGGATAGAATCACATTTTGGTATTTAAGCAGGCACTGTGCAGTTTTATGAGCCTGGTTTCTAAGGCAACAAGGCTCATGCAGTCCCACTGTCTCTCACTCCCCCAACTCTAGTAGTTTTCTAACCTCCTGCATACTTTGAACCAGATACAGGAGGGAGTTCACAGATATTGATTTACTGCAGGTTTCATGAAACTTGGTAGCTGTGTTGTGCAGAGGCTTAATTTGTACTGCCACCAAGTGAGAGGCTGAAATACCAACTCAGCAGCTACCTGCTCAGCTGTTCCCTCTCCTGCTTGGTTCAGACAGTGGCCAGGCAGCACATACCATTGGTAAACCGTAGCCACTGCAGCCTCACAGATAGCTGATTGCAGAGGCATGTGAAGCACAACTCTGGATTTTGGGAGATGTACCCAAACTCCAAACAGATGGACACGCTTTTGAATGTTTAATGAGAGTTATTACAGAAAGGTCCTGGAACACTGGGTGAGCCTTGGGTTATTGAGGGGGCTTTTGGTGATGTGAGAGATTGGAGGATGCATATGGTGGAGTGATAATAAAGGCAGACTATTTGGAGAGGTGGCATTATTGGAGTAGGACCATATACACACAAATTAATAGGAAATCAAGCTTTCATAGTTCTGTTGCTTGTGGAACAATGTATTTCATACTGTTTTTTTTGTGGTTTTTTTTTTAATAATGTGACCTTTTATTATATTGTTAATAGACAATGCAGTGATAGACAAGACTTGTGCACAACTTTTCTTCTACTTAATTCTTAGCACTCATCTTACTATTTTGTAAAAGCAAGCACCTTCAAAAAGCATTTAAGAACAGAGAAGGTGCAGCACAATAGCAAGAAGAAATACCTTTGCATTGCTTTTTAGAAGAAAATCAACATCACAGGTGAGACAACATTAGCAAAAGTACAGTGCAGGAATTGTAATATATTTCATTGAACACATGAAGCCTCTACTTATTAGCACATCTGGTATGGACTAGCTATTTCTGGAAAGGTTAAACTTAGCAAAGGTTGGAAAAATGTGGCTTAATTTATTGAATTCCAACAATAATATTTACAGCTTCTTATTACTTCACATAAATTTTTGCTTCAGTTTTTCAGGATTTTTCCTTCTTCATCAGTAAAACAGAATAGGATTGACCAAATCATAGTCTTTTGCCCATCTATCTATAATCAGCTTCCAGTTTTGAAATAACCCAGTTGAGAATTCAGTGTGAGTTGAGAACAATAGTTCAGTCTTCTCTACTGCAGAGAAGCCTGGATAAGACAGGTAATGTGTTAACTGTGTTGATAGCCTTCTACTCAGTAAACACAGAAGAGGCTTAACTTAAATCATTCTTGTAAGTTTGTGTTCTGTTTTCAGTTGCTTGCTTTAGTAGTTGCTAATACTATTACTGTTTTACATCAGAAACACCATGTGACCAAAATACTGGTAATCACATTTTTTTAGTTGCTATTTGGAAACAGGAGAAGAAATGTGTATTGCTGGGCTCTTCGGGAGGTTCACCATTGTCCTTGTGAAAGTGCAAGGGGAAATTATTTCAATCTAAAAGAGGGGAGATTTAGACTGGGTATAAGAAAGAAATTTTTTCTAATAAGGGTGGTGAAGCACTGGAGCAGGATGACCAGAGAGGTGGTGGATGCCCCATCCTCTGTCCTCAGAGACATTCAAGGTCAGGCTGGACGGTGCTCTGAGCACCTGATCTAGCTGTAGGTGTCCATGCTCATCACAGGGGAATTGGACCAGATAACCTTTAAAGGTCCCTTCCAACTCAAACAATTCTATGATTGCACAATTAGTGAAGATGGTTTTCACTTAAGCTTTCTGTTTTCTTTAGGCTTATGTTTTTAGTTATTTCTTAGATGAAGCTAAGTACGCCCTTTCTACATTACAGCAATTATTAAGTCATACTATTTTTTTCACATTCACTGCACTACAAAGATACCAGCAGGGTTGCAGCTGAGAACAGATTTCAGAAACACATCTCTTGAATTACTGGTATTGATCACTGTGCAAACAGACTAGGATTGAGTGAGAAACTGTTCTTCCCTGTCTGGAGAATATCCAGGATTCTGAAAAACACTTCTTTCCAAACTGGAAAAAAAAGTCAAAACGCTGAACGTTTTTGATTAACCAACAGCAAAAGAAAATGCAGATATGATCCATTGAAGAATTGCATTTACATAAGTGTTTTGTTTTGAGTGCTTTACAGTCAGAGGCACATTCATGTGTAAACTATTAGTTTCATTTTATGGATTGAGAAATTAAACTTTCTGATAATTCCACTTTTTGAATGTTGTTAAATTTCACCCTTTCTCATTATCAGTTTCTGTGTTACATTAAAAATTTGACTGTATTTTAAAAAGCAAACAAAACAAAACAAAAAAAAAAACAACACCCTAAACAGGTCTAATCAGCTCTATCATTTGATTTACTTCATATACTTACAGCTTAACTTGTAGCTTCTACATGACCTTGTCATTTGGGGAACAAAAATTCTGACTTCTGTGATTGGATAACCAAGATCTTCTACAATACATGAAATAAGAAAAAGGCTCCACAGCAGTTATATTTAGACCATAAGTATGACGGTCTCAGAATGATACTAGTTTTTCTTAACTGCATACCTACATTGTATCAGCTTCTTTCTTTTTTTTTTTCCTGTTTTTTTCTATTTTTTTCTGAAGTGCAAGTATGACTTTTGCTGGATATGCTTAGAAGAATGGAAAAAGCACAGCTCTTCTACTGGAGGATATTACAGATGTACTCGCTATGAGGTTATTCAGCATGTAGAGGAACAGTCCAAAGAGATGACAGTAGAGGTAACAAATAAATATGTTTGCTTACAAAGCAGAACTAAGGCTGCAATTTTGTGTTTAGGGTAAGTTTAGTCAAAATTCTTCTGAACCAAAGTCTTAAATGGGAAAATAGAACCTTAAATATAACCAAAAGACAGAAAGGAAACACTACTTACTTGTGGATAGAAGCATAAATTTGGTTCTTCATTTGTCTTTGCTAACAACCACTGGTTGACTTGAGACTATTTAATTTACTTTCCTGTGCCGTGGTTTCCTTTTCTGAAATGGGTGTGCTGGTACTTTATAATTCTTTCAATTTCAGAAGATGTTTTAATTTTGGCATTTGGAAAGTCTGCTTAAAAACAGTATACACGCAGTGCATTGACTCTAGTTATAGAGTATTTTCAGGTTTGGGAATTCAGAACTTACATTTGTCTCTCTGTGCATAGCACTTGTCAGCATTGTGTATAATGCTCCACGTTATATTCACATTCAGTTATGGGATTGTTTCTAACAATGATTGTTAAATTAAACCATTAGATTTGTCTTAGTTTGTTTTCTTCTTTTCCAGGCTGAAAAGAAGCATAGGAGATTTCAGGAACTGGATAGGTTTATGCACTATTACACAAGGTTTAAGAACCATGAACTTAGCTACCAGGTATGGGACAAACCATATTTACTCATTCTTGTTTACATTTCATTCATTAAAAAAAAATAGCATATTCTATTTTCTTGTTCTAGTTAGAACAGCGCCTTCTAAAAACAGCCAAAGAAAAGATGGAGCAGCTGAGTAAAGCTCTCAGTGGAAGTAAGTGGAATTTGACAGTATTTGCTGTGTACTGTGAACTTGATTTGGAATCAAATGTGTTATGGCTTCACCTTTTATTTTGAATTGAGCTCACATTAATCTGCTGTGTGATGTGATCCCTCCAGTACTGGAATTCATAAGCAGTGGATGAAAGCTAAATGTACAGTGAATCTTATGTATTCCAAACAAAGAGAAAGGAACATTAGTAAAAGAGAAGCTAGTATTTTGTGCTCACTTCTTAGAGTAAGAAGACTGCATACTCATTGAGAACCTGCTGCTGTGCTGCAGCAGTTCAGCTGACGTGCACATTTTTGGTGGAAAAGTCTTACACTAAAAGAAATGCTGACATCAGCAGGAGAACATTTTCACAATGTTTTATCATCTTCCAGCTGAGGGAGGCTGTCCTGATACCACATTCATTGAAGATGCAGTACAGGAGCTTCTAAAAACTCGCCGCATTCTCAAGTGTTCTTATCCATATGGATTCTTTTTGGAGCCTAAAAGCACAAAGAAAGAAATATTTGAACTTATGCAGGTAACACATGAATATAAATTGCTTTTCTAAGGTTATGTTTTTGGTAGTATTAGTTATCAATTTTTTGTATCCATATTTGTAGTGCAAAACTGATATTTTGTATTTGTAACCAAGTCTGAAAAAGTAGTGGATTTTAATACTGTATGACACAGTAGCACTTAGCTCAGTTTTACAGTGAGTGAAAAACAACGCTTTGATGCACTCAAAGAGTAAGGACAGGTGGAAAGGGAAAAAAAAAGAAAGAAAATTGTTGCTGTTAACCAACCACCTTTTAGCTGAACTGTAATTTTGTGCAAGCTTTGTAGCCCAAATCCAGACAGCCCTCTCCAAGAAGCAGCAAGTAGAAGCAATTGCATCAGGGCTTTCATGCTTCGGAGGAGGCTTGGACCAGGGGAAGGGATTAATCTGAGGTAGGGTGGAGCTTCTATCAGGTCATTTTCTACTTGTGTAGCTCCTATTTCCTGTCTTGCCTAATGATGTGTCTGATGAGTGGGTGGAGACAAAGCCAGGAGAGTACCTGGGTCGTGGTGACATCAGCTGCAGGGGCTGCTGCCTGCTTTCCTTTCCCTTAGGATCCCCAAAGATGTTCAGTGCATGTATGTGTGCAGGGAAGCCCTACTGCAAGCTGTAGGAGGAGAACGTTTAGGTCAATAAAAGCATAGGCAAGATATTTGGAAACCCCAAATGGCTTCTTACGCTTGGAATAACTGGGGAACTGAAATTCAGAGAGCAGGAGTTTGAGTGTGTGGCTGCACGTATGGGTTAGTGTTGGAGCCAGGACACAAATGACGGTGGAGACGCTGAGGCCGTGCTAACATTTCAGGCCTTCAGAGCACGCTTCCAGACATGCACTGACCACTTTGGTCTTGCTTCGTCATTCCCCACCTCAGAATCTTTACTGATGAATCAAGACTATTGTTTCAAATAAGATAGTGAACACCAAATTAAAAAATTATTCTTGTCCGATAAGTTTAAATAAAAGAAGAAAGAAGAGACAGGCAGAAAAAAAAAAACAAAAAAAAAAAAGAGGTCATCTTCCTAAGCAAGCTGTGATTTCTATGGTTTTAATAATTATATGAGAGCTGATGTTTCAGAGAACTGCGGAGCCTCCTATTTGGGCGGTATTTGCAGAAGAAAGGAAATAATTCAGTTCAGTGTGTATGGTGTAGAGCTGTGCCTGATTTCCATTTCATTTTATTCTTTGTCTGTTGCAGACAGACCTGGAAATGGTCACTGAAGACCTTGCACAGAAAGTAAACAGGCCTTACCTTCGGACTCCTCGCCATAAAATCATCCGTGCAGCCTGCCTTGTGCAGCAGAAGCGGCAAGAATTCTTAGCCTCTGTGGCCCGTGGTGTTGCCCCTGCAGACTCTCCGGAAGCACCCAGGCGCAGGTAACGCAAACAATGCTGCCAGACTCAAAGAAGTTCATTTGGTAACTGTCAAAGTGAGGTAAAGTGGAGGTGATAAAACTGGTGGCCACAGATCGCCAGATAGTTACATTTTCTTTGTCGTTTGATCATCGTGGGATTGCAGCTTTTCACAGGCTCAGATATGCATAGGCTGTTAATCAGCCTCTATTTGTCAATGGAACTGCAAATGAGAAACCTCTACTGGCTTATAAAATCACATCAAAAGCTAAGTGCAAGAAATGCCTGTGAGCGCTGGGGTTGAGATCTGGTGGGGTGTTTTTTTTCACTTCTTTAGTACTCATATGGAAATTTCATGGTTTTCTAAGTAAGTTTTAAGGTAATAATTAAAGGAGATGAAGTAAGAGTGGCAGAGTTGCACTGCTCATACATGAATAGGTTTTGCAGCTATTTATGTTGTTCATACTTTATTTCATCTCTAAACTGTATTTCTCTTAACTTTATAGCTTTGCTGGTGGAACGTGGGATTGGGAGTATTTGGGATTTGCATCCCCTGAGGTAAACTATTTCTTCTTACATATTTAAATTAGTTCTGCATATTCTAGAAACACAGGTATGATTGTGGTCTGCATGAGGAGCTTATTTTGATTCAAAGCATCTCAAGTTGGTTTAAGCTTACCATTTTATTTATTTCACAATAGAAGGAAATATATATTTATGAATACCTAACTGTTCAGTGACACTAACATGACTGTAGTTAGGATGACATAATTTTCCAAATCCATGACCAGTTTTAGAATAAACTGGTTTTTATGTGCTGGACAGCCTTAAAAGACTAAATATATAATATATACGTACATTACTTTTCAATGCAACATTATTTCAGTAGAATTTGACTAAGTCTAAGAAGCTTTCATCCTTCTGTAACAACCCAAGAAAAACTTACAGGCATATACCAAATATTGTTAACTATTGGAAGTGTTTCTTTTTATTTGCATGTATTGAATCAGGACAGAAATTGCATACTTAAATGAGATGATCTTCTGGCATTTAATCAAGAATGAAAATAACAGTTTTTAAATGAATATTTCACTATTCACATATGGGAAAAGAGTCTATAATTTTCAAGACTACAGTAAAATGAGAAGCTTCCTATAAAGCTTGCCTTTATTATCTTAATTTTATTTTATATTTTGAGAACATTAGATTAAAGCATTAAGTTAGAAAGAAGCTTTATCTCAGCATTTCCTTGCTGCTGTTTTTTTTCTAATTAGTCATTTTAAAGCATCCTGGAAAACTCCATGTACACTTTTCTATATATTTCCTTTGCTATTGTTGGTGAGCATCATGCTGGTGAGAAAATAGCTTGTTTCTCTACAAAACATCAACTTGCTTCTCCTGTCTAGTTCCTTTAGTCCTTTCCTTGGAAATAATTCCACATTTTAAAATACCACACTCACTGTGATGGTATTTTATTGCTAGTGGAACTGGTTGTGAGAAGAAGCTGATAAGCAATATGTTGATAAGCTATTCAGCAGCAGGTGCCATTGCAGTCATGCTTATATGATAGCTTCTAAGTTCTTATGATTTGCCTAAATGTGGCACTGCATTATGCAAGTTGGCTTCTTTGCTACGTTGAGATGAAGGATACTTGCAACCACCTATGCTAAATGAATTTTGTAGAATTAATATTGGTTATCTTTGTTTATTTTAGTGATTTTTTTCCAATATAAAATGTTTGATGTAGAGCTGTACTTTCACAAGAAGATCTGCGCATAACAGAAGATTATCACAGAAAATAAAATCTCACTGGTCGTAGCAAAGAATGGTGATTGTTGGGGATGTCCTTGTGTGAAACAATGATGTTCCTACTCAACAAAATAAAAGTTCCTCAGCTCACATGTATGAAATCGTTACAAGTAAACAGAAGTAAAATTTTAGCTGTAGTAACTGAGTTGCATATTTCATGCATTAAAGAAAAAAAATAAATAAAAAAGCGAGCAAAAGTGTAGTTAAGAACCTATTGGTAAAACCTATGATTCTTTTGAAAGCGGATGAAAGATAAGATGTGATATGACCTATAAACTTCAGCATTCAGTGATCTCATCTCATTATTCCTTATTCATAGTGTTACAATTATATGTGTTTACAGATAATTCATTTATATTATTTGATATCAAAATTTCATTTTCTGTTCTTTGGGGGTGTGTCTTCCATTTAAGGAAACAGCACTCCTTAGGAACTAGAAAAATAGTTTTTAGAATAGAAGAAGAGAATTACTTCCTACTTGCCCTGTTTTTTATCCTGTCCCACAAGTACTATTAACCACAGCTCAAGACAGGTTACTGAGCTAAATGGACCTTTCATGTGGTCAGTTACAGTTATTTTTCTGTTCTTACAGTTTTCATGGAACATCTTACGTAGATAAAAATCTTCCCACACTGATCATTTCGTGACAGTTCTTTTTAGGTTGTGTGTGTCATCATGAATAAGAACTTGATCTAGAACACTTAATGAAAAGACAACATATCATTATACCACCATCAAAATTAATAAGGTCATTGTGTAAGAGAAATGACACTTGTTGATTTAGATGTTGATATTCTAGGATACAGACTAAATGTAAGCAACATTAATAGTAATATTATCTTTAAGAAATGGTTTGGTCAAAGGAGACCTTTGGATTGCAGATTTTCCAAGGTGGATCTTAGGGAAGAAAGGAACAGTATTCCTTCTGAAGGGAAAGCTACTTACCTGTGTGCATGATTTTATTCCCTTGTGTAAATTAATGACTGCAGTTAATTAAAGACTGTACCTACACATCAAGTACTAGCCAAAAAAACATGTGGAAATTTGTGTTCAAGCAGAAAATTAGTCTCTTAATATTAGCAGATGTACTTTTCATGGAAGTGGGAATAAAGATAAGTAACCCTTGGGATCTTAGTGTAATGTAGTAAGAAGTTAATTTCTCCCATAGATGCTGCACAAGCTGTCATTAGGAAATACATACAACATGAGAAATTATAGTCTCCAAGAGTTCAGATCTGTGAGGTGTGGCTTATTATCAGCTCAGATTAGGCAACAGTAGATTTGTAATTCATGGAATAAAAATCCATCAAAGGTTGCTCAGTAGGAGAGTATCAGCTGTGGCAGTTCCTGAGCCTAAAGCCTGGGAAAAAATATAAAAGGTACCAGTATGTATCAGATGTTTTTCTATATTTTGTCCAAAGATATATTCTATTGGCCATTGCTGGCAGCAGGACCCCGGCATAACCTGTCGGTTGAACTCACATTAATTGCTTTAATGTTCTAAAATCATTGGGTATATGTTTACAAAGAATGTGTGTGTATGTATGTAAAGTTCAGCATCGAAGTTTTTAAACAAAAAACGTGTATCTGGAATTCTTTTAAAAGGAAGATTGCAAGTATTAAAATGTTGGTAATGCCTCGAGTATTTTTGTTTGCTAATTCATCATTTTATAGATTTAGGTTTACCTGGTGATTGCTTTTTGGCTTGGGTTTTGTTTTTTTTTTTTCTGAAGTATGTTGCATGATACAACCTGCAATTTACTTTTCCAAAACCAGGTGATTTTATAATAAAACTATAAAATCACACATTTTTATAAAATTTTATAAAAAATGTGTTGCTTGTTGCATCGGAAAAATATTACTGCATGCTGCCCTGTATTTTGTAACCTTTGGTTTATGCAGGAATATGCTGAATTTCAGTATCGGAGGAGGCACAGGCAGCGCCGACGTGGAGACATGCACAGTCTGCTGAGTAATACTCCAGATCCTGATGACCCCAGTGAGAGTACATTAGGTACGCTCCTGCCTGGGGCTGTTTATTCTCCCTTGCTGCTTCAGAGGTTGCTAGTAGCAACCACGGTGTTTTTCTTCTTTGGATGTGTTTTAAATGAGTTTCAAATACTGTTGTGTTCTACAGAATGCAACATTATGCCTTATTCTTGCACTTCTGTATGCGATTTTAGAAGAGTTGCTGAGTTGAATTGTGGCTGTTGCACTTTTTATTTAAAGAGTAATGCCTTGATATGTGCAGTAACAAGTCCATAGCTATTTAGACAGGCTTGCTTTCCTGAAGAAATTTTGAAAAACACATATTTCATGTGCTAGTCTTATCTATAGACCAGGTTTTTTAATACATATTAAAAGGGCCAGTCGTGCTAGAGTCTAGACAAGATTTCCCCCTGCTACAGGATTCCTGGATGGTAGCCATAAGACTGTATTACAAAACCCTGCTCAGAATCTCCTGCATTGGCCAAGTACTGGAGACAGTCTGGCATGAGCCCTGACTGCCAGCACGCTGCTCTCCCAGACAGAGCTACGGCTAGCAGTGAGCTAAGGTCACTGTCACTTGGCTGTCTGTGCTGTCTGTGTCCTGCCAGGAGCTTTTGCAAAGGTACAGAAATAGCTCAAATCCAAATGGTCTTCTGAATCTGCTTCTTCAGGGCTTCCAGGTATGTGCTGCACAGATTCTCATTTCTGTGTCTCGTGAACTTAAGCCCTATAGCTTGTATTTTATGAACAAAGAGATGAATTAACAAATGCACTCTTTATTTTAGAAACAGGAAAAAGAATTCTGTTGAACTTTGGTCTTTCGTTCTTGCTAGTTAAATGCAAAACCATCTTACTAGTTTGAGAACTAGAATTTAACTAAACACTTGGATATAGTAGTGACAAACAATGCGTACTGTTAATGTATAGGGGAGAGTTAGTTTGTCTACTGTGTTTCCCTTAGAGATTAGAAGTGGAAAATTCCATTTCTCAAATTCAGAATGGTTGTATTTATTTTTATTACAGAGTAGTTTATTTGAAACTGTATTTTATTCCTGTTTGTTGCTGGTTGTTATAAGAGGACAGTAATGTTAGTGGTTGCTGCCTGTGAGCTTATGCTACTGAGACCGTAGCACATGCTTTCATAGAAAGAAAGAATGCTATTGTGAGTAGAAAGGCACGAATGAAACAGACAGCAGTGTTTTGCCCCCAAGTAAGAGTTGGTGTAAAATGAGTTGTCTTGGATTATTCAGTTCTGAGTGAATAAAGGACCAGAATTACATAGCTAGTATGCAAAAGGAAGGCAAGAGATTCTGTCAGTAAATAATAGTGGTGAGGGCTTTCTCGCTTGTTCTTCAAATGTATTTGTTTGAATTGCCCATACAGACACTCAGGAAGGTGGCAGTAGTAGAAGACATGGCACTTCCATGGTGAGTTCAGCTTCTATGGGTATTCTGCACAGCTCTTCGCTTCATGACTATACCCCTGTCAGTCGCTCTGAAAACCAGGATTCTCTGCAGGTATCTCCCCTAATCTCTTCTCCATTCCCTCTGTTTTGCTTGCCTGCCTCTGCTCTGCTTTTCTGTGTCATTTTGTCTCTGCAAATTTTCTTAATTCTTCGATGAGAAAGGGAGAATCTAGGACAACAGTTGTACAATTGAACGTACAATTGTACGTTCTCACTGGTAAGAATTGCTGAATAATTGTTATTGTAACAATAATTAGCTTTTAATTTGTGGGCAACTGTGTCAGTAAAAAATGCTTCCGATAAGTCACATATGTCAGCTAATCATAGATTTGAGAGCAAATTACTTCTAGTCTAAAACACGTTACAAGATGCAAGCTTTATTCTGAAAGCAGCCTTATGCGTTTCCACAGGCCCTGAGTTCTTTGGATGAAGACGACCCAAACATCCTGCTAGCTATTCAGTTATCACTCCAAGAATCTGGCTTAGCCATAGACGAAGAAACTAGAGACTTTCTGAATAACGAGGCATCTTTAGGAGCAATAGGTACCTCTTTACCTACAAGATTGGACTCTGCTCCCATAAGTATAGATAACCCAAGAGCTGCTTTGAGCAGCTCTGAGCTGTTGGAACTCGGTGACAGCCTGATGAGGCTGGGGGCAGGCAGTGATCCCTTTTCAGCTGATCGACTCCATTCACATGCCTGCAGCGATACAAGAGGTGGATTATACTCAACATCTAGTGATGCTGATTCCAGTAGTCAAGATCCCAATACCAATGAAAACCTTCTTGGAAATATTATGGCCTGGTTTCATGACATGAATCCACAGAGTATTGCTCTGATCCCTTCAACGAGTACAGAAATGGATGAGGATTCACAGCAACCCAGTACTGAAGATGGGTCAGCAGGGCAGGCAGATGTTAGAGACGCGGGGTTGGTGCTTCAGGAAGAGCACGCGCTATTTGAGGATGCACTCAAAAACGAAGGCAGAGGAACGCAAACAGAGGAAAGCACTTCTGAAGAAAACATTATTCCAGGTGAAACAGTTTCACAAGGTGGTGAAAACACCAGGGAGGTAACAAGCACCCTGGATGCTTCAGGAGATGCTTCAAGTCAGACTCCTCAAACCTCAAGTGAATGGATTGAACGTGTGCATCTGGTATGAACAGAAACTAAATCCGGAGTCAATGAATGGCGGTGACAGATGGTACAGTATGTGGAGTAAGCGTTACGGAGCCTTTGATCCACATATTTACAGCTCAGTTGTAACCACTGACGTAACAACGGATATTTAGGGGTTCTCTTGAATTGTAGTTCTTTGTAATAATGTGAACCTTTCAAGGAATATCCTTTGCATTTAATTTGGTAGTACTTGCCTCTTCGCTCACAAGAAAATGGAATAAGTAGGTTGTATTCCACATTCCTAATACAGTGCAGCATCTGTTTAGCCTTAGGTTGATGCTCCTTAACTTGAAAGTTCAGATTAAAGGCTTACACTGATTATTTTGGTTGTTTTTCTTTTTTTTTCCTTAAGAAATAGTTTATTCCGGTTTTTTTTTTCTTTTCTTTATTTTTATTTTTATTTTTGGAACTCATTTTTTCACCAAAATAACATTTAGCAATTTATTTGGGGTTTTTTGGCTTTTTTTTTCCAGAACTTTTCCTTACTCGTTTGTCATTTTTGTTAGCAGTGTGAACTGAGGTATTTAATGCTTCTCTTTAGTACTGCTCCAGGAACAAGCTTTAGGGGATATTCCTTCACATTAAAATCAAAGATTTTTTCATGTCTATTTACAGTCCAAACGTGCCAAACTGTGAATAGTTAGCTGGCGGAAGCCTGATCAAACAGTGCAGTGTTACTCTTATCAAACTAATCCCACAATTCTTAGCAGTGAAAGAAACCACTGGGTAGCATTGCTTCTCTAAATTTAACTGGCATGTGTTGCCATGGTGACTGCATTTAATTAAATGTAGCCTGTATCTTAAGTTAATAAAACCTAATGCTGCTGTTAAACAGTTATTTTAAATATTAAAATACAGTCAATTAGCAACAGCTATGCTGTATTTTAAGGGACACTTTAATGGAAGTGCAATCATAGTTCTTTGTTTTCATAATTCTACAAAGCATTCTATGCACTGATAGTGCAATTACTTTTAACGATAACATTTTATAAAAACATAGGAATACAGACTTTTCATATATTAGCCAGTCCCACAGTTCAAGTTCAGATAACAGATTCTGCTCAACATGTTACGGTGCCTTTGCCAAACCCAACTGGATAGTTGCCACAGTTAAACAAGTAATTCAATTTCAGTGTCTGTTCTGGAGTAACTATGCTATTAATTGCAAAGACCTCCATACAACCACCCATGGCCTTGCCTTTACAGTAAATAATTAAATGTTTAACCAGTGTTTTTGCATAAACAAAACACTGCTAGGTATTTGTTCAATTGCACAATATTCATTTGCTGTGTGATTACTGTTTAGTGTTAAAAAATACACACAAAAAACCCTCTTCCTAGTCGTCGTACCGTGAAAATAAGAAAAAATACTGGTTTTAGATTTGCTTAAAAGCATCAGTCTACAGTTAGTGAGATACAATGGTACAGTATGTAATTCCAACTAGAGTAAGTTGTTGAAATGGCTGTTTTAATCACATATAATCGAACCTTCTCATAACAGAAGCAAATTACATACACTCCATTTTAAGTTTTGCATAACTGTTACCAGAAATTTCTTGATATGATATAAAAGTTTATAACTACTGAGTGTGTATAGGCAAGTGTCATGATAGCAAAGTTTATGTATTGATTACTGTGAGTTCAAGTGAGTGTTTTGAATTCATGCAAATCCTGCTTTTGAACCTTGCAGTCACGAGGTTCATATCAGTAAAAAATGAAGTAAGAATATTTTACCCTTACCCCTAAAGAACCTAGATCATTTTGCAAGCATCTTTAGAGAGAATGGAATAGGATAGTCTCAACTCATTTACCAGCTTTTCCTCTAGCTGCCCCATTCCTGACATAATCATAAACCTTTGGAAATCTTTGCAAAATACCAATTTAAAATTGTTCTACGGTATGAAATCCTTCAGCTAAAGCAGTTCTTTGTTGAACTATCAACATGAATTGGTCCGAAAGTTGTTTAGCTCACATAGTAGCTTCCTTGAATTTCTGGATAGGAAGATTCTCACAAAGATTGTGTGTCTTGCATTGAGATGTCTTGCAAAGCTACAGTACGATACGTAAGAGTGCTCTCTGTGAAGATAGTGAAGTTTGTGGGTTCTGGTTTTTTTGTAATTTGGTTAGGTTGTGCAGTATATTCATTGTTTCCGTGTTACTCTTATGAGCATGAAATTAGCCTATTAAATTTGTATTTTCTTGGTACTTATTTTAACACCATAGTCATTGACTTTACAATTCAAAAATAAAGTTTGGCAAGACTATTTTGTAAACCTGTTAATTTTATAATGTAAAAAATTACTCTAACCTTGAATTGTTATTTGCACTTTCATAGTCTATACTTGATACATTCCCACTTTATATACAAGTAGGATACTACAACCATGTAGATGTTTGGCCAAATGAATGCTGTTAATAATATGTAAAATTCTTTGATTAAACATTTATTACTTAAACTAATTCCGTTCTGTCTTATCTCAGATTTACTGTAGCAGATTCTCAACACCAATGATATTAGTTTTTAGGGTACGTTCGGTCCCGTGCCAGAATAGCAGGGAACCGTACGCTGGATGTTCTGATTTGAGAGTATAAGATACCTACTTATATTCATTAAGTTTTGAAAACCTTTTATTTATTTATTTATTTATTTATCACATATTTTTTATTGACAGGGCATTACTGCTCACAAAAAACGGTGCTGAAGAATGTGGAGGGGTGGTACTGATCCTTGAGGAAGATACCATGAATCTGTGGAACTGACAGCTTATGAGGCTAATGCCTGAATGCTGCATAGAACACATGGTTGTCTGAGTAGTGCTCCCAAACTGTGCCCTATCCAGCCTCCGTTGTTAGCAGGAAACTCCTAACTGTCCAGACAAACACTAAAGTATTCTGTTCATTGCTACATTAATTTAATTAGCTTTCTTGCAACAAACATGCCATGATACTGGAGAGTTTCTAAAACCCCTTGTGCAAAGTTGGATTAGTCACTGCAAGGCACTGCCCATCACTGCTGCTGTGATGTCGCTCAGGACGCTGCAATCAGCAGAAGACAATTTTACTAAGAGAGGGAGTATCATAAGTGAGATTTATGTTCTAGTGGCAGCTAGAACATACTAGTACATACTCAAATTTAATACAGATTTTCAGAGGTGTTTAAAATCACAACACGCTTCAAAACTGGACACCCATAGGGCCCAGTTTCAGAGCTCTCTTTATCAAGGCTGTCTTCACAATTGTGATTTCCTCCTCCTCTTCCAGCACACACACATCATCCCACTATAATACAGGGGCTGATAAGAATGGAATCCAATGCAGATACAATGATAGCTTGTTTCTTTACTGAAAATTATCCACATAATCTACTTGTTATTACACAGCATAGTGATTACTGTTCTTAACAACTCTCCTGCAGGTCAGATATGCACACTTGAAGGCTGTTGGGAAGCCAGTGGTGGTGCAGAACTGAGTGTCATTTGTAACCTTTGTTCCTTTTATCTAAAGAGTAGAGCATAATATGACAACAAAAGGGAAGAGGCAGATCCCCTGTTAGCACTCATGAGATGTGTTTTCTGTCAGTCTTTGTACAAAGGTAAAGGAATGAATGAAGACCTAACTTTCTGCAGTGAAATGTTTGCATTCCACTTCAAAAATATGCAAGAATGGAATCTTTACTGTTCTCCAAATACAGAACAACATGAAACACTTCAAGCCGTTCAGAAAGACTTAATGAAAATAGACCAAAGGAGTAAAAAACGTATTTTCTGCACTGCTTTAACATTTCAAGCACTGCTACATCCCAAATCCTCATCAGGTTTGGCCGGAACACCCATGTGAATTTATGGGACCCAGCAATAACTCAGTGGGTGACTCTACCTAAAACCTAGCAGGCAGTGTTCTTCCACCACGATTCCTTACAGAGGTAACACAGCAAGCAGCAGGCTTTAGTCTGACTGCAGCGCATGCATGCACTTGACTCTTACAGCCTGGTAGTCATCAGCCTTTCCTGGGGAAACTGCAAGGGCAGGATTCAAGAATGCAGCCCTGGGCAGTGTAGTATATTGCCATAAAAGTGCAGATGAGGTTAAAAAAAATGGGGGCAGAGGAATGGGCACCTACCTCAGAGAAAAAACTCATCAAAAGACACATACAATGACGATCCCAAGCAACCTGTTCAGTGCAGCTGATGGAAAAGGACAAACAGGTATCTTATTTTTGAAATCTAAGTGTAATAAACCAGTAATAGTAAATAACTGGATCTGTTTTACACTCAGTATGAAATCTTAAACAACTGTCCCATCTCCTTTATATTTTTCCACTAACTAAAGTCTTAACATTTACATGCACAGTAGAGACATGCCTTTAGGAATCAGTGTTGATTTGGAGCTGTTGTACTGGCTTATAACGGAGACATGGAAGGATTCCTTAACAACAAACATGCGTAAAGAAAACAAACTTCCCTAGTCTCAATTACCAGTAGCTCCTACTTCTCACAGTGCAAAGAATAATAAAAGTCTCAAGTGAGGCTGCACCCAAAGATCACAATATCCCATCATTAGTATAAAGGCTAAAAACCATGACCAGAGAATATTTAGTGGCACCACAATTCAAATTCTGTTCGAAGACTCAGGTTAAACTGCTCCAGGCACTAGATCCTCGAGAACTGTTTTGAATGAAGCAGAAACAGAAACATGTAAAGATAACCTGCTAAGCAGGAAACCTGTACTACAGGATTCCCACTTCGGAGAAGACTTAGTGGTGAAAAGGCTGCTCCAAAAACAAGTCCTAAGGGCCTGAAGACAACTGCAGAAATGCTTCAGTTAAGAGGTGCATTTTTGCTGTTCTTGCATCACAGAAACATTCTCGAGAATTACACCTGCGTGTCTGAAGCTCTCAGAGCAAAGGATTCCGCGCCGGTCACGGTGCGCTCATCCAACCGCAGGTGGAGCTCTCACTCCGCTCCTCGCGGCGGCGGCCCCGCCCGCAGCACAGGGCAGGGCCCGGCCGCGCTCCTCCCGCCGCGCCGCCACGCAGCGACATCCGCTGCCGGCAGGGAGGGGCCGGGAGCGAGAACGGGAGCGGGGCGGTCCCGCTGGTGGCGCAGCGCTCCCCCGTGTCGCTGCCCGGGGCCGCGGGCCCCGCCGCCTGCCGCGCGATGCCGCTGGGGCTGAAGCCCACGTGCAGCGTATGCCGCAGCACGTCGTCGTCCATGTGGAAGAAGGGCGGGCAGGGCGAGATCCTGTGCAACAACTGCACGGCCCGCTCCGCACCCCCCGGGCCCGCCGCCTTCGCCACCACTTCGTCCGCGGCGCAGCACAGCAACGGCGGCGGCGGCGGCGGCGGCGGGAAGCAGGTGAGCGCCGGGCTGCGGGCGGGGCGGCCCCGCGGGCGTTCACGTTCCGTTCCCGCTCCATTCACCCCTCCGTTCCCCCCCCGCAGAGCAAGCAGGAGATCCACCGGCGGTCCGCGCGGCTCAGGAACACCAAGTACAAGTCCGCGCCCGCCGCCGAGAAGAAGGTTTCCACGAAGGGCAAAGGGAGGAGGCACATCTTCAAGCTGAAGAACGTAAGGCTCCGCTGGGCGGCTTCGTTCGGGGAGTGTGGGCACAGGGACGTTTCCCGCGTTTCCTCCTGCCCTGCGGTTCTCCGTCTGTTTGGCCTCGTCTTAACGGTGGGACATACCCCCACCCTGCAGGACCGTTGCTCTGCTTTAACGCTCCTCCTCTGTATTGTTTCCCCAGCCCATCAAGGCCCCTGAATCCGTATCCACCATCATTACCGCAGAATCGATCTTCTATAAGGTACGGCCTGCACTGATCTGCCCCGCCAGGAGGATCTTTCTGTTTCTGTCTTCGATTGCAAAAGTTATTGGGGAGACGGCGAGTTCTGCATCTGCTGAGGGCCTGCAGGAGCCCACGTAGCCACCCATAGCTCACTGCGTTCATCAGACCTGGGCTACGTGTGACAGAAATGATGTTTGATTGCCTATAGAGCCTTAGAAATGATCTGGGAACTGAACTCGGAGTGCCACACATTAGATGGTTGTGCACAAGTGGTGCTGGTGACTGCTCAGGTGTGACTGTGCTCGATTTTGTGCCACATTTCATTGCATGTGAGAAAACTAGGGCTGTCCATTGAAACTGGGGTAATTTGAGATAGTGTAAGGTTCTGATACTTAACGTATGAATCAGAGTGAAGTTTGTGAAATGGGATTGATTTAACTTTCATTTGTGTGTGTTCCAGGGTGTGTACTACCAAATTGGAGATGTTGTTTCAGTAGTTGATGAGCAGGATGGCAAAACATACTATGCCCAGATCCGTGGGTTTATTCAGGACCAATACTGTGAAAAGAGTGCTGCACTAACATGGCTCATTCCTACGCAAGCCAGCCCCAAAGACTGCTTTGACCCTGCATCCTATATCATAGGTAATCTCTAACCTTCATTTCATACGACTGCTTACATGTGCCCTGACTAATGCAGAGTTGTGACTTGTAAAAGCACCTCTTCAGTTTGTCGTGGTCTTTTATTTAATTCCCACATTTTAAGAATTATCTTGTATATGTGAGCAGCAGTGCTGTGGCAAGTGGGATTATTAACTTATTTGTGCTCACAGACCCAATTACAGTCTTGCAACTTTAAGGAGCAAATTGCTACTCCACAGTAGGAATCAAAGTTATTACAACATGATGTGCCAGTACAGACTGTTTCTTCTGAAGTGACCAGAATTAGCTTATTTTACTCTTGGATATATAAAGTATATGGTGTGTGAGCACTGGTGTAGAGTGTTCTGCAGCTGATTATGAAATAGCAATAAATTGAATAAACCTTTCTGATAGGCACAAATGGTACCTATTAAGAACATGTTCTTCAAATGGGGAAAAAATAAACCCAGCAGAAATAAAGAGGTTTCTCATTGGTATTGTAGCCTCCAATACTATGCCAAGTAGGTTCATAGGTTCATAAGGTTGGAAAGGACCTACAAGATCATCTAGTCCAACCATCCCTACCCAACTACTAAATCAAATCCCTAGTAGTTTTCTTGAGAGGGCACATTCAACACGAGATGATGCCTGTTGTTGTGTATTACATGGTCTTGGATTCTCTGATTTTATGCCTTTAAAATTCATCTTTGAAAATTATGATTTCTTTTCATAGGACCAGAAGAAGATCTCCCAAGGAAAATGGAGTATTTGGAATTTGTTTGTCATGCACCTTCAGAATATTTCAAATCTCGATCATCTCCCTTCCCTACTGTTCCCACAAGACCAGAGAAGGGATATATATGGACTCATGTGGGACCTACTCCTGCAATCTCCATTAAAGAAACTGTTACTAATAATTTATAATTTTTAAAGGAATATTTCGGACCACTTATTTTCGATATATTCTCAGGTCTGCAAATCCCAGAGAAGTTAAAAAAAAAAAAAAAAGGTCAAATGTTCTGCTTATGGATTATGGTATTTATTTTAAAATACATCTCATCTTTAAAATGGAAGTTGGTTTTTTTTTCCATGTTATATTTTGTAGCCATTACTAATGGAAATGCACCAAGTTTTGTATCATTTTCTACTTGGATGAGCAAATTAATTGATTTCTGAATGTTGACTTTAGTGTTCTTGTTTTCCAGTTTCGCATAAAATGAGCTACAAGGTGTACTTCTAATTGTGCAGCAACTTAGATCCCCTTTTCATGGAATCACAGAACATCCTGAGTTGGATGATCCCACAAGGATCACTGAGTCCAGCTCCCAGCTCTACACAGCACCACCTAAAATAAAGACTTAATTTCATATGCTGATAGTCTCGGCAGAGTAACAAAGAAATAGAAGTAGTAGAAGCAGAGAAATACTGTATACTGAACGAATGGTACAAAGCTTCCTGCACAAGCTGTTTTTTCAGGCCAGTCAGCTCAATGCACTGTGATGTGCTTAGGTGGCCTGAATTCCTGAGCTTACTGCTGCCTGTGACTGGGATAGGGAATGGAAGGGGCCTCCCCAGAGGCAATGCTAGGCATTTCCTTTTGTTGAGCTTCATGAGGTTCCTGTCAGCTCATTTCTCCAGCCTTCTTTGATCGCACTGAATGGCAGCACGACAATCAACCTTACCTGTCCATGCCATTCAATGCCTGCACTGTAAGCACTGAAGAGACGTGAGTTGTCCACCCATGTTCTGAAGGAAATCATCATGGCCTTCAGGTTCAAGTGAGGAAGCTGCATGGCAGTATGAAACTTCATGGTAAAGAACAGCGAGAGCGGAGCTGTTGCAGGGGTCAGTGAGGTTTACAGGCATGCTGCCTGTAAAAGGTGATGAAGCTCCTGTAGCAGGGATGCCGAAAGAGTTCTCTGCATCCATATCAATGTTGGGAAATCTAAGGAAATCTTTATGCCGGAACAGGTCTCTGTGGGGGACTTAGCCCACGTTGCTCTGCTGTTATGTGCAAACGCAGCCATCGGTGGGAAGGTCCTGACCTGAGAAAGTATTTCAGACAGCAAAACAAATGTTTGAGTGAAGACTGGTTCTGAACAACTACCGATGAGTCTTGCAGGGACCTGCCCCCTTGACACATGCTGTTTTACATGCTTGGAAATGATTGTGACAGGGACTGGAGTGAAACAGCAACAACCACCACAACAATGAACTGATCCAGGCCTGTAAAAACAGTGGTTGGTGATAAAATACTACAGAAGAACTTCACGAAACTTGCTGACTGCACTTTGCAACTGAAATGTAATAACTGAATAGATAAATGGGATAGGAATAAGAAAAGCAGCTTAGTAGGCTCTGCATCTAGTGACCACTGCTAATCAGACATCCAAACCTGTCTTTGATAGCCAGGCCCATGAAAATATCAGCTTTCTGCTGAACAAAATCGAAATGCTGGAAATGAGAATAACTAGGGAAAGCTTGAGAAATTATTCTGTCATTATAGAAATCTGTGGTGTCGCCATGGGTGTTCTGTTGAATGTCTGCTTACATCAAAAAGATGCAGTAGAACTGGAAAAGTCAGTTCAAAGGTGAGGAATCCTCAGTCTCGCCCGTAGACTTTTTGGCTGTTCCAGGAAGTCTTGCAGTGACTGCACAGTTCTCAATACATTTCTTCTGCAGGTTCTGGCTTTTGGCCATCACTGGAGGTGGGCAGCTCTGTAGGGCAAGCTATAACACAATAGCGTTGTTCTGTTTTCAGTGCTTCTGAGAGCTAGGAAAAGACGAAATAGAGATTAGAAAAAGCACACAGCACAGAGACCTCTCAAGGGAGGAAACCACATGCTCAGAGAGGAGGGTCTCCTCAGCAGTGGGCTTGGGGCAGGTGACCTCCAGAGGTCCCTTCCAAGCTCAACCCTTCCTTGTTTCTACACCAAAGTTTTGCAGAGGGTTCAAGACCAACACTTGAACAGGCAGATATTGTTGGTCACCAAAAGCCAAGGTTAACGTTCAGTTCCTTTTCTGAAGGTCTCCTCTTACTCAAGGTGAGCCATACACGTGGGCTGAGCCTGACAAGAGCCTACAGAGGAAGGACTTTGCAATACACATTCCTGTCATTATCCCACAGAACTCGTCACCAGCTGTAGCCTTATATGGATATGTTTTCAACATGCCACTTCTGCTTATCTCAGCAGGGGAGTGATCAAGCCTCAGCTGAGATACGCACACTTTACAGGTAGGCACAAAGCAGTTGCTTTTGGTTTTGTTATGGCCAACTCTATCTGCAGAAACTCCCATTTTCTCTGCAGCCTGTGACTGGTTTCTTGTAGGGATGAAAAGGAAAGGCTCTGCCCGGCCAACACCCAACACTTGCCGCACACCCCATGCTTCCGCCCCTTCCTTGGCGAGAGATCAACACAGGTGAGTTTTCTGGGAGCTTACCTCCTCTTCTACTGAATGTGTGTTTAATTTGTAAAGGCCTGTGCTGGGATTACCATGTGCAGTCGGGTTTGCAGCTGGCTGGTAGACCCGGTGCCATGCTGATAGGTGCACAGGAATGACCCAGATCTCACCAGTAAAGGACATGTCTTCAGGAAGTGGTGAAAGTTTCCCTTGGTCATTCACCGTGCTGCCTGCAGTTGGTTCTGCTTTTGGAAATAATTAATAGTTATTCACTGTTTCATGACATCTTTGGAAGGTGGGAGATGCCAGGAGAAAAGAACCCAGCACCAACAGTGGTCCGTGGGAATGAAAGGATTGAGTCAAAGAGATGCAGCCGGACAGAACAGATCACCTACAAACGAAGGAATGAAGACCTCCTGACATTCTACCTGCGTCATCAGGATGCACAAAGAAGTCCCTGTGCATGCCACCAAAGCAACCTTTTCACTGTGCCATGTTCTGACTCTATGAGGAGAGGTAACTGGAAAATGCTGTATGCAGATTCTCATTATTTGAGAAGTGTTCTCAAGGAATGTGTTGCTGACCATCAGGACAGGGTATCTTTGCTTTCTTTCATAGAGGCCTGCTGAAATCTAGGTTTGGGAAAAAGAGATTCCCAAGTTGTGCTTACATATTTCATATTTGTTGCCGCAAGCTGCCTCACAGCAGTTCACCAGTGATCTTTATCAGAAAGAAAGGGATTTTTGACTGCATCAGATATTTCTCACATGGAAAATGATTCTCAGGGTTTTATGTTCCCAAGGCAGAACTAAGAATTTCTATTGGTGTCACCTAGGAAATGATTTGTGTTAAGAAATGAATCAATCATATTGAATGAGAGGCAGCAGTGCTCTTCAGTAAAGAAGTGGGCACAAGTACCATGAACGCACACGGGGCGGGGAGGCAGCTGGAGCCTCTGAAAGGGCTCTGCCCCCGAAGAAAACCTGAGAAGAGTGCAATACTGCCTCTGTCTTCTCCCCCAAAGAAAGCCTCAGAAGCTCTTGAAGGAACCCATATTGTCATATGGAAGCAAAGGGATGCTTGGGTTTACTGTCCTGAGTCAGATAGAGAGCCAGTGCCCAGGGCTATGTGATTTTTTAGATTTTCAGATGAAAGCAACCTCTTTGTTCACAGCTGGGTTCCAATTATAATTTCTCTTCATTAAACAGACATCCAGGTGCTTCAGAAGTTCATCAGGATGCACGAGCCCCCTGGAGCTATTGTTATCAGCGAAGAAGTTGTTATTGTCAGTGGAGACACAGATGTTTGCAAACAAACGTCACCAAAGAACCTCACCAAAACTGCAAATCTAATGGAAGAACACAGGATAGAAGCAGGCAGCAGAGACTGCCCAAAATCCCAGAGCACAGACCTCAGTGGGCCTCCAGGAGTCAGGCCACAGTCACAGCCTCCAGCTCCAAGGGCTGAACCAAAGGGTTTGGGTTCTCCCCCTGACAGTAAGTGGGACTGCATGGGCAATTATGCATGCCATAATTCTTTGGGGACGTGCATGGGTAGCTAAGACATGTACCAATTCCTTTTGTGTAATAACAGATTTAAACTGAACTTGGTTGTATAATCTTTCTAATCCAGAGCAGTTAACAGCAGGCAGAACAACAGGTATTAGGTTTACACAGATTTTTGTTCTCACTACTGTACGGCCATTAAGGCCCTTTGTTAATCATTATATACACAGCAGCAGCAGCCACAATAAATGTGATCTTTGTTCCACGTAAACAAGACCAGTAAAGATGGGAACTAAAGCTACCTGCGTTACCTCAAAGCACGGTGAGGAGCAGATGTCTGCTCCCAGGCTGTGTCCAGATGGGGCTGCTGCAGGCTGTGGCAAAGCAGTGCAGGGAAACACAGCCACAGTGTAGGGGCAGCCCATTTCTGAGTGACCAGTCAGCACTGGGTATACAGTAAAAGTGAACTAGGGGCCTATGAGGCTTTTACATAGCTGCTGGTTAACTATCAACCCTGTAGTTTCACTCTCAAATTCCATTGTATTTGTGAAATGATTGAAATAACATTGTCCATGTGGTCTCTCCAGATTTCAACAAGAAGGCCTATGGGCTGGCAGCTGCTTGTCTCGCCGTAACAGTGGGATTTCTGGGCTGGTAAGTTCAGGCTCTCTTCAGTCACTCTCACTGCAACATCTCTGTGGTTAAGCTAATTGGCTGCCTGGGGCTGGGGGATGACACTCCCTAGGTGCTCCCAAGGGAAATCACAGGTAATGAGGTCCTCATTACAGCTGTGCAATAGCAGCTCACAGCCCTGGTGCATTTAAATGATTCCATGATCCCTCAGAGGACTGCTCAAAGTGATTCTGCAGCTAAAAGATGGAAACCCAGAAACCCAAGCTGTTGCAAGATTAAGTTCGGTGTTTAAAAAAAGAAACTAGGTGAAGCTGCTTTATGCCCCAACGCAATGGGAGCCCACCTGCTGTGCATGAGTGAGCAGCATAGGCAGCTGCAACCAATGCCTGACAACAGTGTGGCAGAGGAGCAGCAGCTGGGGACACTGTGGTGTTGTTATGAGGGTTTTGGTGATCTGCAGGGTGTGTGTGTTTGCTAGCAATGGTGTCGTACAAGCAGAATCTGTAGCAACGTAGGTATAACAAGACTGCTGCTGTAGCTATTGAAGGGATGTTTTCAGTATGAAAGGAAGGAAGGGTGCTCTGTGCAGAAACCTTCTCACCTTCAGCACATGAGCTCCAGGAAGCACCAGAGATGGGCACAGGCACTGACTTTTGAATGTAGGCAGCACAAATCATGCTATGTACCAACACTCAAAACTGCTGCTGCTCATCCCTGTTACTGTTCACCAGTTACCTCTGTCACTGCAGCTCCTCACTCCCAGGGAAGCAGGTGCCAAGCACAGTCAGCTGGGACAAGCTTGTCGCTGGCATGCCAGTTACACCATGGATGTGCTGCAACGTGCTTTGCAGTCTCATAGGACGCTCTAACTCCTGCTGTGTCTTTTGCAGGTCCAGGCTGCGGCACCAGCTGGGGAGCTATTACTGGCTGTCACTCACTTTTGTGTAAGTACCCAGAATGACGTGCCAAGATGTGAGTTCAGGTAAATGGTCAAGGAATCAGAATTGTTTGATTTGGAAGGACCTTTAAGGTCACCTAATCCAATTCTCCTGCAATGAACAGGAACACCCACAGCTAGAGCAGAGCACTATAGAGAGCAGAGCACTTTAGATTAGATTTGAGGAAAAAATTTTTCTCTGAAAGAGTGGTCAGGCACTGGAATGGCCTGCCTAGGGAGGTGGTTGAGGCACCATCCCTAGTGCTGTTCAAGAAGCGTTTAGATGAGGTGCTAAGGGATTTGACTTAGTAGTTCAGTGGGTAGGGATGGTGACAGGAGGATGGTTGGACTAAGTGATCTTGTAGGTCCCTTCCAACCTAATGTATCTATGAATCTATGAATCACTCAGAACCTGACCCACGCCTGACTTCCAGGGATGGGGCATCTACTGCCTCTCTGGGCAGCCTGTGCCAGTGCCTCACCACCCTTACTGTAAGAGACCTTTCCCTTATATCCAGGCTAAATCTCAAGTGATTTGTATGTATGAACAAGCTCTGCCCGTTACACTCAGGGACTGAAAGGACCTAGATAAAGCAGAAGGTAAAGCTCCTGGGCATGCTGATATGCTGCTTACCAAAAGGCTGCTGGGCATGAATTATGTGACCAACAGCACAGGCTTTGTGTTCTCCCCTGGGCAAATCTGTGACTCTTCAAAGGTACTCACTTAAACAAGTTAGAGGTAAAAGTATCTTTTCTGATGTGCATATGAATATATAACAAATATCCAAGGGAAAAAAAATATATACTTGACTTGAAAGTATGTAACTAAACAGTCAGTACTCTGTTTCAAGAGGTACAGCTTGTGTAATTGAGACTCCATTTCAATAGTACAGAAATACTCTGGAATCATTGAATATTCACTGCATGGATGGATGTATGGAATTTTGAATGCTTTACTTTCAGTGATTAGAACTGTTACCAGTTACTTGCTGTCTTTATTGGAATTATCACTCATTAAAAACATTTTCTTATTTTCTCTGTAACCAGGATGTGCATTGCTCTTATCCTCATGGGCTCTGCAGCCAGCCAAATTTCCATGGACACTCTTTACACCTTGACAGTGGTAAGCCTATTGCTGAACCCCATAATTTTTCCTCTTCATGTTCTTTTACATCTCATCAACTGACACATTTAAGGTTCTCCTCAGCAAGAGATGGCATTCTGAATAATACTGATTTCCAACAATTGCCAAAAGGGTTATTTTTTCTGTGCAGGCAAACAGAGGTGTGATGAAGACATTCATAGATTTTTTTTTTGTCTTTTTAGGCAGCGATTGGAAGTACAATACTTGGAATTATTTCAGAGTAAGTCCTTCAAGCATTTTGCTTTCACTGCCTTACCCTCTGCTGAAGCACTGTGAGATGAGATAACAGCTTGTCTCTTGTGTCCTAGCTCCTATGAGTTGGTGACAGTAATGCTAGTTGGAGGAATAACAGCAGCTGCAACCCTGTTGCTGTATTTATTTGCTATGAAGACAAATGTAAGTATTAACAATGTTCTAGGTAAATACAAGTAATCTAAGTTGTTGTGATTTTAATGACAGTTTCATATCTGCTTTGACTTTTGGAGACACTCAATTTCTGCAAGTTTTTGTATGCAACTCAAATACTAGTGAAATAGAAAGAAATAGAACTAAGCAGACTGTGCTGGAGGCTGCAGCACTGAGGACCAATCTCTCTTTCTCTGTCCCAGCTTTACTCTTCTGTCCACAAGTTCCCTATACTCAGAGTGAGAGGATTCAGAAATTATACACTGAATGTGCTGTATTCACAGAATCACAGAACTGTAGGGATTGGAAGGATCCTCTAGAGATCATTGAGTCCAACGCCCTGCCCAAGCAGCTCCCTAGCCCAGGTTGCACAGGTAGGTGTCCATGTGGGTCTGGAACGTCTCCAGAGAAGGAGACTCCACCACCTCTCTGTGCAGCCTGTGCCAGTGCTCCACCACTGCACTGTGAAGAAGTTCCCACACACATTTGTGCAGAACTTCCTATGCTTCAGTTTGTGGCCATTTCCCCCCATCCTATCGCCATACACAGCAGAAAAGAGTCCAGCCTCGTCCCTTTGCATCCCAGCCCTTAGATATTTATGGACGTGTATCAGATTCCCTCTGAGTCTTCTTTTTTCAAGGCTGAACAGCCCCAGGTCTCAGCCTTTCCTCGTATGGGAGGTGTTCCGCATTTTTTATCATCTTTGTAGCCCTTCAGTGGACTCTTTCCTGGAGATCCCTGTCTTTTTTGTACCAAGGAGCCCAGAACTGGACACAATACTCCAGGTGAGGCCTCACCGGGGCACAGTAGAGGGGGAGGATCACCTCCCTCGACCTGCTGGCCATGCTTTTTAATGCACCCCAGGATCCCATTGGCCTTCTTGACCACCAGGGCACACCACTGGCTCATGGCCAGCCTGTCATCCACATTTAAGGGGTTTTACTCATGAAAATATCGCTGCTTATCTGCTCCTTGGAAATGAAATCAGAAATGCTGATGAGTACCAATGGGAAGGCAGCAGCAGCTGGTAATCAGGTTAAGAGATAGATTAACAAAAACAGAACAAGAATCTGGTTTATGGAAATATTCAGTTTATTAACAGACCAGCAAAAGGAGCAAAAGCTTAAGTCAAGTCAGCAGCAGTAGTCTCAGGGTTTGTTTTTATGTGTGTTGCTGATGTTGGTTTATTAATCAACATCCCTGCACAATGTGTATTATTTTGTTTCAAAGATGTGCTGGCTAATTGCAGCTAAATAGCCTCACTGTTCTTGGTGTCCTCAGAAACCCCTGACGAACCTGACCATATCAACCACTACAAGCATCCTGTGGGCTGCTGGGGCGATTGCCTGCATTGTTATAAACTCATATGTAAGTACCTTACTGGATGTGTGCTTGTTGGATGCACTGACAGGAGTCAGCCTGTGTCATGCAGTACTTATAACAATCTCATAGAATCCTAGAATCACCAAGACTGGAAAAGACCTCCAAGATCATCCAGTCCAACCGTGCACCTATCACCAATAGTTCCCACTAAACCATGTCCCTCAGTACAATATCTAAACGTTTCTTGAACATCTTCAGGAACAGCGACTCCACCACCTTTTGGGCAGCCCATGCCAGCACATGACAACTCTCTCAGAAATTCTTCCTATTGTCCAACTTGAATCTCCCTAGGCACAACTTGACGCCGTTTGGTCTGACTGGGGTATATCAGGAGCTTTGCATCACAGCAAATAATATAAAAGCATTTAGATGTAGAGCTCCTTTCCTGTATTAGGGTAAGTCTGGCATAATTTTTAGGAAAGGTTAACCTTTAATCAATCAGATGCATACACATGGCCTGTAGATTATCTCATGACAGACTGATGAATTCTGCTCCTTCCTGAACTGATTACCAATTATAGTTAGGCATGTGACAGAAGTAGAATCACACCTGTTTCAGGTTAACAACTGAACAACATTTAACAACATCTGCTATTTTGTTTTCATTGCTTGGATCTTCTTGGGTTCAACAGGAGGTGCAAATGCACTGATGCAGTCATTTTTACATGATTCTGGCTCACAGTTTTTGCTCTTTCTCACAGAAGCTCCAGGCTTCGTATGCTCTGTTTGGAATTCTGTTCTTTGCTACTGTAAGTACGATGCTAATACTGCTTTTTCCATTAGCAAGTCATTGCTTTGCTACAGACTCTCAGAGAAGCTCTCACACCCCCTCCCTGGTGCTGCAGTTCGTCCCCTCTCTGTGCACACTGTGTGACATGGGGGTGCTGAGAGCTGCGGCCTGCAGCCTGGCTGCTTCCTAGGCCTGGCCTGAGGAAGGCAAACCCCTTCTCTGACAAACTGGGTGAGGCAAATAAGCTGCACTTCACACCTGCCAGAATTGGGAATTATTTGGCTTTGCTGCTGAAGCACACAAGTGATTTCCAGCCTACTTGTATCTCCCTGCTGGCAGTGAGGTGGCCAAGAAACATTTCTGTATACAGGGCCTGCTGACGTGGTCTGCTTCTTGGTTGTGGTAACTGGAATGCGTCTTCCACACCTTTGTTTCTTTACCTTGGGTTCCATTGCCCATTGTCTTCAAGTAATTTTGCAGTCCTGAGGGCCAAACAGTCCTTTGACCCTGCTGGAGAAGAGTTAAGACTTCTTGTCATCTGCAATCACTTTCTGGAAGAATCTTCTTACTGTTAATCAGACATTGACAGTTCTTTATATCGTCCCTTTTACGTAGCAATTTCTTGCCAAATTGTCATAGCGAATGAGTACTTTTCATTTGATGTAATTTGCAGAAATCCCAAAATACAAAACTGAACATAAGTGCTGTCTTCTTCCTTCTTCTCACAAGGATCTAACAAGGACAGTGTCTGAGCTCCAAAGTCAGCCCAAGGAAATGCAGCATTCCATGGACCACGCCGAGGCAGCACAAGGACTTTTCATACCCATTGCTATGATCTTCTTCTTTACGTTGCTGTTAGTTGGTTGAACACACAGCAAAGACAAACATTTTGGCCGCCTTCAACTTTCAGCAAAATGCCACTTCTTCCTGCAGGAAGGTACGCAGCAGCTCATTGAGTCATTCTGAGAAGGTGGTTGTGGAATATATTTTCATGTAGTAGTCTTTCTATGGATGAAAAATATCTTAAGATGTTGTAAAAGTATATTAATGTGGGAGCGGGCACAACGTACTCAGACATTTTCCTCACTGGAGGGATGGTGTCAGTGCAAAGCTTAGGGCCAGTTCTGTTGATCAGTGAAAGATGTTGCATTTATTGTCAGAACTGCACCCAAGTGGAAAGCTTATGGACTGCAGCAGAGAGGGAAAATGTTAGAGGGGATGATGAGTATCTTTTAAGGATTGTCATTTGTACTTCTTGATGCTTGGAAATTTGTTAGAGCAGCAAACAGGAATCTGGACAAAGTGAGAAGAAGGAGAGAAATAGCCGGGAGGGACATCATGTGGACCTACAGTCTCTGGAAGTCTCTCTCCGTGTCTGAAGAGGGAAATTATGAATAGGCTTACTGTTTTCTAGACATTGTTCTTCCAGTGGGGGTCAGGTGGCCAAGCTGAATGTAAAACACCAAGCATCTTTGCAGGAGGGAAGGCCAACAGTGTTCAGGGCCGCATTAGGAAAAGCACTGATACGTGGGCCTACTGGAACCATTCAAGCAGAGGGCTGCAAAGATGTCAAAGGGTCTGAAGCATCTGAAACACGAGGTGGTGAGAGATGGGCCTGTTCAGCCTGGCAAAGAGAAGACTCAGGGGCATCTTTTCACTCTCTATAAATACCTCACAAGAGGCTGTAAGAGAGATGGAGCCAAGCTCTCCTCAGGGTACCCAGTGTCAAGAGGCAATGGGAGCAAAACAAGGAAAGAATATTCTATTTAGACATAGTTGCCTATTCTAAGGATGATCATACACTGCGAAATGTTGGTCAAGGAGTCCACAGAATCTCCATTGTGTGAGATGTTCAAAACCTGACTTGACACAGTCCTGGCCAGCCAACTCCAGGCTGGCCTTCTCTAAGCCGGGGTGTTGGACTGGGTGATCCCAGGGACGTCTTTCAGCTTAAACTATTCTATGATTCTATTAAAGGTCAATTATTCATCTTATCAGCTAGAAAAGTGTAAGCTTGCCAAGTTTAAATGCCATGAAAAACAGAATAGATGTCATGTTACTATCAAGAACACAGCTTCCAAGTTCACTAGGGGTGCTAAGGCTTACGGCTGTGAGACAGTCCTCCTGCTGAGACTCCACAGAAGCAATTTGTTAAATTTTGCAACTCTAGTTTTCACTCACCAAACCTCAGTAATCCAGCAAGTTGTGAATGAAGATAGCAAATAATTTAATAAACAAAAAGCAGAAAAATAGAACAAAATAAAAATCAAAGATTTTTTTTCCCCTCCCAACTCTGTCATACCACTGTATATTACAGATTTCTGAGGTTATATGGTTTTTAAACTATGAAAATATGATCCCAAACGCTGATAGTGTGCAGTAAATACAGGCACACTGAAGTAACCTGGAAGGGAGCCTGGAAGTCTCCCTGAATAATGCTCTTTTAGACAGCCCTCACTAGCAAAGCACAGACAGAAAGATACACATAATGCTGTCAGATGCATACAATCCCATGAATATACATTTTGCTTATTACAAAAATTTAGGAAAACTTAAATATCACCTGATTCAGTACTTGTAGTCTTCTGATTAAAATATACAGTCCACCACATATAGTCATCTGCATAATTTTTACCTATGTGTTGAAAATGTTATAATCCAGCATCAATGGATCCGCAATCCACATATGTATGTAAGACTTCTTGATTTTCACTGATGCCTAATACACATGAAACTGAATAAAGCTGGAGGCAGTGCTCAACAGAGCCAAATTTCAGAGTGACCAAGAGGCCCAGTTTCCTCAAACTCCATTCAGCAGGTCTGCTTGCAAGATAAGAAACGCCAAGTCACGGTAAAGTGAAGTGGGACTGTTAGGCAACATAACAGCCAAAAATACTTAAGTCATGTAATCCTTTAGTAAACATAAGCACACTAAATTTCATCAGTCATTAAATGCACAGATGATTTTAAAAAACAAGTATATTCTTTAGCTGGGAGGCATCATCTCGTGGTGTATTTGAAGGTGTGCCAGAAGAATCTTTTTCTGGGCTGCATGAAGAGTCTGCAGTAGAAGACGCGTTGTTTACAACTGGTTTGGCATCATCAGTGTGCAGCATTTGCTGAAGTCTCTCAATACCTATCAAATGGAATCAGTATAGTTCAGTTCAAGCTTTTCTTCTCCAGTAGAAATGGTGAAAACAGAATTGACTGGACACAGATTGCAGTCCCAAAAGCTGATTGAAGAAGGCCCTGAGCTCTGACTTTGCACCCAGCCCTGCTCTCAGCAGGAAGTTGAAGTAGTTGACCCAAGCGTTCCCACCCAACCTACAGTTTTTTGTTACCCTATATGCTTCCTCTACTTCACAGAAATCTCTTCTGACAATAATACATAGCATTTGTTCAAGATTACGTACTTTAGTGCATAAGAGATGATTGGTAAATTTTTCATATCCAACATATGAATTGCATACAGATTAGAGGCACTGTGGAATACCAGTAAGAAATAATGGGTAATTTTCAAGAAGAATAAACAACTTCCAACAGAGAAAAAATAATTCTTAAGATGAAATTCCACAAACTTGAAAGATTTGACATAATCTGAGAGTAGTGCTCTGTAACCTATGCTCTGGGCCATTCTAGTATTTCTCAGTTCATACAAATGCTAATAATGCTCTCACAAACTGAGAGCAGGGTAGGTAGATTTGAACATATTATTTGTAGTGTTAATGTTTCCCAAAGCTTGTGTACTACTACACAATGTATTAAAAGTAAAACCAACTTACATAAGTAAATCTTATCTATGGAATCGGAGAAAACCAATCTAAACCATCCAGGTTCATAACAATAAAAGGCTTTTCCAGGACTAATCAGGAGTTTCTTATCAAGGAGCTTCTGCCATAGTTCAAGTTCAGCTTCAAATGTCTGTGATTTTAAGAACTAAAAAAGAAAATAAATTATTATTAAAGATTGAACAAGTATCCAGATTCAAAGTGTTTTCTAGGATTTGATATTAAATAATGTAACAACATGCACAAGTAATTGTCACATTTTTATCTTCAACATTCTACTCTTTTGGAGCTCTTACATACTTTTCTGAAGTCTGCCCACACAAAGAGTCCTCCTGAACTTTTGAGCACAGGTATTCCAATGTCTACAAGTCCATCCACAAGAAGATTCTGTGCTTCCTTAAGTCTCTTCTTGTTGGTGGGAAAAAACACATTATCCAACCAATCTATCAAACCAAGACAAATAAAATTCTATTTTATTTCCACCTGTAATGAAAAACAAAACAACTCAATGGAACATTTGTGATGGGGCTAACCTCTGTCTTTAAGGAGTTGACTGAGAACGTGCTGAACAGGTCCAGGACAGCCATGGAAGACAGCTAGTTGGTTCACAGCTTTCTGAATTTCATGATTTTGGGTGTGCAGTACCCCAACTCTGATTCCACTCATACCAAAATCCTTGGAGGACAAAAAAAAGATGGAGAGGAGCAATTCTTACTTTATGCTTGTGCTTTATCAAGCCACCAAGCTTAGAATCATTCTGATGTAAAGCAAAATAAATTTCAAAAAAGATATGTCACCACATCAGTAGTTTGATCAAATAAATTTTCCTATGCTGCAGAAATAACATTTGATAACACAGCAAAACACTTGATAACAATCAGGCACTGAAACAGGCTGCCCAGGGAGGTGGTGGAGTCACTGTCCCTGCAGGTGTTCAAGAAACATTTAGATGATGTACTGAGGGACATGGTTTACTGGGAAATCCTGGTAATAGGTGGATGGTTGGACTGGATGATCTTGGAGGTCTTTTCCAACCTCGGTGATTCTATGATTCTGTGATAAAGACACAAAAAATATAGAGAACAGATGGGCAACTACAAAAAATAAGCAGAACTGTCAACAGTGTCTACTGAAGTCCATGTTCTGCAAGAGTCACTGTTCAGAAGCATTTCCAAAAGCTACATAAGTATGCAACAGCGTACAAATATTAAAGTAAACTTAGTCACTGAGTCCCTACACAGGAAGCCATATGGTTCAGTGCACAAGACATGAAATCCTGAATTCTATTATTGCAAGTCACCAACTTGATGGAAAGCAACATCTATCAATGTAGTTTTTATCCAGCATATCTATTGCATTATTACTGATTAAAGAATCGTAATATTAATGAATCAGCCTTTAGCTCCTCATTGAGCAGAAGTTACATTAACAACAAGGAAGTCATTAACCATGCAGAAAATGGAAGACTAAGACCAAGAAATTTAGGATAAAAAGTATAGAGTAACACTGAAGTTAAAAATACTGACCTACCGTGCCACTTCTAGGGTCATTTTACGTACAATGTGGGGACTGCTCCATCCCCAAACAAAAAGAAACAGACAGTATAATGCCCACTCAATAAAGTACCAAATGAATCCCTGTCTGCAACAGGAAATATAAGATAATGTGCAGAACATCAAATGTTCACCTCCACCATGAAATCTTTGAAAACATTCTCCATGCCAAATGAGAGGTATCTTTTACCCAAGCCTGAGAGGACTGCAGAACAAACAAGTGGCTGTGGAAATTTTTGGCCATTACATAAGACTGGAAACATCTGACCTATCTTCTGAAGCACACTTGGCCATATGGAGTCCCCACAACAGTAGGTAGCAACCAGTAACATCTAAATAGCTGTGAGACAGGAGAGGCAGAGGGAGAGGAATGCTGGGGAAGGAGAAGGTGAAAGCAACATGCTGGCAAAGCAGCTCAAAATAATACAACCCACTTATAAAGAGCAGTGTAGAACTTTTACTTCAGTCTTGAAGTCTTTTTTGTTTCTCAGATAAATCGGTAATGTTTTGTGTTCCTTTTGTTATAGGCAAGAATCATGAAAGAGACTAGTGGCTTTACCAGAGTTGCTTTGGAGGACAACAGCTGAAACTGGCTTGGCTTACACCCTTGGCAGTTCCCATTATACCCCATTTTAGCCCTGTTCCAGGTAGCCATCAGTTCACTGTTCCCTCCAATAGAAGAAAAGGCAAAATGCTACAGATCTGAAGTGTCCTTGTATGCTTAGTCTTTGACTATATTACCCCCCAGCAAATGTAGCAACAGTGCCTGTATAAATACGCATTAACTGTTTCTGTTAAGTAGATCACAAATTTAACTCCTTAAAGCAATAAATATTAGACCACCGAAGGAGAAAACTAGTAAATAAAGAGAAGATCAGTTTGTCATCTATAATACAAACTATTTCAATTAAGTTTTGTGGTGAAGTATCTTAAAGCACAAAGATAATATTTTGACTTACCTTGCTAAAGCCCCACATAAAATGTGTTCGTTCTGGATCTGGTAAACTGAATGAGAAAGGAGGAAGGTAAGAATGGTGGCTATGGAAGAACAAGTTATGCACACTTACCAAAATGATTAAATATGTAAAATTATGACTCATTTTTAGTAAAATTAGCATATAATTTTTTCAAGTGGCATGAATTTTTTCAGAGAACTTGTAACCAAATACATGTAGTATCATATACACTGATCTTCTAAGTGCTGAGGCACAGTCTTACAAAATAACACGAAATGATTTCCAGTAAGATACAACAGACCAGTTACATTTCTCAGATTCCCTCTGCATAGTCAGTGGTGACACCTGTATTAGAACAAAAGCAGTTTTCCACAAGGGATGCAAAATGTCTCTTGAACTTGATAAGAGAACAACTTTTTTCTCCACCCTGCTGCATTTCAGGCTGGGGAAGGGAGAGGTGAACATTTCAGGTCATGTATTTACACGGAGTGGTACAGTAGACTGCTGAAGAAAAAAATATTTTCTCCTGTGTGTAACCTTGTGTAAATAGGGCTAAGCCTGGAAATTTCCATCTTCAGCCTAATGAAGATGGGTGAACTTTCACAGTAACAGCAGTATTTTTTCAGGCTTTATTTATAGTTCATGATCTTGTGAGGTTGAGGCAGTACCCAGTAGCTTGCTGCTTGGTTGAACTTGGATGGACTTGGAAATTTCCTATCAGCTAGATATTTATGCAGTTAACACAATCACATACTTCTGGAGAGAGAAGTTCTATTAGACAGACTCCAATAGGTTTAAGCATTCTTGAAGAAATACTCTTTCCGTCGTCTGCCGGAGGAAACTAAGAGCCCAATAATATACTAGTCAGGAAGGAGACTCATTGACTCAGCTTTAGAAAATTTGTGACCATTAAAATGAGAACCTCATGCTCAGATCAGGAAACAACAATAAAAATGGAAAATGCAAAGATGAAGGGCTCTGTCAATTTTTGATTACTATTACTATGCCGTGCACAAGAGCTACAACCAAGAGATTTGTTCTGGATCTCTCATATTAACAAGTCTCATAGATGCAAAGACTTGGAGATGAGTTAGTTAGACATGTACTAGTTATACCAGCTAAACAAAAGTTGTGTTTTTTCTTTTTTTTTTAAGCATTATTTCCTTTTTGGATTAAATATCTTAAGTATCTTAATCCACGGTAAGAAATCACACTTACCTGTCTAAGCTAAGAACGCTGGTGAAGGTGGTATCATCATACACAGACAGCATGTAGATTTCATCCATTATTACATGCAATTCATGTCTATGTATAAGAAAATTTTGACATAAGCATTTTGATATACTTAAAATGCACTTTTTTGCACATACATATTTATATATAGTCTTAAGAACTGTCATGGCAAAGTATCCATAAGCACGCCTGTTTGCTATTACATTCACCATACTGATTTTACACACAGATGACACAGGATTTTTTTTAATATCATCTCAACAGTATTTAATTGCAAAATGAACTGTTGGATCCCAGAGTAAGCAATTTAATCTCGCGCTCCCAGAAAATCCCAGTCACAAAGGGTAGCTGCACAAAAGCCAAGCTCAAGTCCCTGCATGCCACCTCCTCAGAATATGCACAAAGGTCAGGAGATGAGCAAAGGGTGATTTTTCTTCATTGCTATATTGCATAATGGAAAACTGAATACCAAACAAATAGCGCCAGGGCTCAAACCTGTGTGCAAACTCAAGGCATTCCTTCAGTAACTGCGCTGGGTAAATGTCCCCTACGGGGTTGTTAGGGTTGATGAGGACTAATACTCTCACTCTGATGCCCTGAAAGAAGAGAAACCAGCAGTGACACCAAACTGAAGTTGGAGGATGCAGCAAGCGTGGACCGTTCCCTTCCATGGAAAGTTGGCTTTTGGAAATCACCACATTACACCTGTTATATACTAGCACGTAGATTAAACTGCAGATTTTGTTTCATTATTCCTTCAGTGAAACGACAAGATCACATCAAAACGTTTGTTAGTGAATGGGAGTCAGGTTAACGCTCACTTGAAACTCCCACTGATCCCGACAGGCAAGGTCACGATGTTGCAGAGATTAACAGGTCCTGCAGATACACTTCCAAACCAATTTGATTGAGGTCAAATAGTTAATGGCTGCAGCAGAATCTTTTGAGATTTCAAATGCACCAACATGAGGAATTCCCTTACTATTTCATTTTAGAATAAACCCGAATTAGTACTTTTTGTTTCAGCACATTTAAGTTTTAGACAAATGGACACACCACATATTCTCAGTCCATCCTAACCTCCTCTGAAGGAGATTTTTTGCATTAAGCATCTCTGGAGGAACTCTGGGAAATTAAATGAGGTGGAGGCACCGATACATGCTTTTCCTCCATATGCAATTTGTGTGAACCTTAACGGTTACTGTGAACAAGAAAGAGCTTCCAGCTTACTGACTTTGAGTCCAAACACAGTGAAAAATTAATGGGAAACAAAATGCAAATACTAAGCCCAAAGTGCTTTCCCATCAGCACCCTCTGCACGGAGACAGTGCTTGGCATATCTGACATCTGACACATATTAAGCAGAAGATGCTGAAGCACTCATGCTCACAGGAGCAGCTGCTGAGGGACAGCAGATTCACAGCTGCAATTCTAGCACAGCTCTGCTAACTACTTTGCATGGATCCAAACAGATGTTTGCAATGTTATCCATGAGATCGGTTTCAGCTCTAGGACCACACACCTGTGCCCTGTGACCCGGCACCTTGCCTGGGCAGTCCATGCCACACGAGCACAGTGCTCACACCCTGCCCTGTGATGGGGGATGGTGGGCAGCTGCATGCTTGGTCCCACACAGACTGGCAGAGGCACAGGCTGATGAGTCAGACGTACAGATGGTGTCTAAACATAGGCACTGTGCTGATGAAGCAGTAGGGCAATTAGGAGAGCTGTGACATGCCTTATACTAAAAAAAAGTTTTGCACACATTCATGTGTATCCAAAATATTCTCTTTTTTATACGTGACCTTACTGTAAGTGACCCTACTTGTACCATCTAACTCACTGTTCTGAAACGCCACTGCCCTCTCCACCACATCTTTACAGAATGTGTTACTACTCATCCCGTGTTTCCTCTGCTGGATCCTACCAAGGAAGAGCGCAAAGGCTGAGTGCATTTGTAGTGTTCCAAGAAGTCTGTGGACTATAAATACCAAGACACTAATCAAGCATTTCTGTAAAGAAAAACAGTTCTAAAGACAAATATATATCATATTGAACAACATGACAAATTATGTCCCTGTTTATGCAATCCTGATCAGAATAAAATGACTAAAAATGCCAAGAATTTTGATCTAATGACATTTCTTAAACACTGGAAAAATGGTATATTTTCCATGGAGCCATCCTGGTGGAAGAAAAGTCCCATGCCAATAATCCCCCTGACCCCAGCAAGCTCCCAGTGATGCTGTGGTACATCAGATTCCATCCTTGTTGCCCCAGGTGAGCCCTCCTCAGAAGCACACTCAGCAAGTTTCTTTAATTAACTGCATAGGTCATTACAGTAACATATTCTCTCTTTTTAGGGTCGGAACAACAGCTTCTTCACTACACCTTGAGTTCCAATGAAACCTACCAAGTGAGATACTTGGTCTTGAAAGACAAATTAAGATCTGTTCATAACACAGAGTGAGGAGTTTCTCTGCATTTTACTATACTGCCCATATTACAGAAGTAAATGCAGTGCTTGTTTGCTAGAGCAGAACCCACCCCCCTCCAGAATGTCTGAGAACACAAGCAACTTAAAAATTAAGGGAAATCTAGAAATCAGAAGACACTTATTGCTACCTGCTCTTTAGCTCTCTGTATTGCAGCTTCTAATTTTTCAGTTGTTAACTGGAAAGGGCGACTTTCCTCATTAGACACCTACAGGAGAAGAACAATCAGCAAGAACAAAGGAGGAGGAAACTCCCACCCAGTGAAAAACATACTCGATACTGACTCTTAAATAAGTTAAACATACTGAAGTCTCTGATGACACTGCTTCAAGGAGGGAAGAATATTGCTAAAGTGTACTAACAGCTTGATCTTTACCTCACTGGACAAGGGCACGTGCACAGGCTGCAGTCCACCATACAGCCACATTTTGGAATTTAAGCCACCATAGTGAGGAGCTGGAATAAGATATCCATCTGAAAATATTAAAAAAATGCAGTTAAAGTTTCTCACGTGGAATCACTTTTTTAAGACAGTAGCAAACTGACAGTCTAGGAATTTGACATACGATTTAATCTTGAAGCGTTCACTGTGGCCTAAACCAGTATTCAAAGTGAGCTGAAAACTTCTCACTTCTCAGTCAACCTGAATTCTTTCCTAATTTTCTTCCCTAGCATTTTCAATAGCAGATCTGTATCAAGTCATATAAGTAAAAGGGAATTCATAGCTTCATAGAAACACTAGGTTAGAAAGGACCTACAGGAACATCTAGCCCAACCATCTTCCTGTCACCATCCCTACCCACTAAGCTACTAAAATCATATTCCTTAGCACCTCATCTAGACGCTTCTTGAACAGCTCTAAGGACAGTGACTCCACCACTTCCAGGCCATGCCAGTGCCTGACCACTCTTTCAGAGAAGAAGTTTTTCCTCGTATCCAATCTATATCTTGCCTGGTGCAACTTGTGGCCATTGCCTCTCGTCCTGTCATTCATTTAGGGTTGGAACAACAGCTCAACAGCTTCTTCACTACACTTTGAGTTCCAACGAAACCTACCAAGAATGGACCTAGTCATCTTGCTGTTACTTTTTCTAATAAAATAATGACAAATAACTGTCTTGCTCACAGCATTTTGTTAACATGCTCTTAATTTTTCAGCAGGAACTACTGCAAACCCTTAACCATTTCTCCCTGGTTGCCAAAGTGCAGCCAGGAAAGGAATCCTGCAGCACTGTGGAACATCTTACCCTCCTGCTTTTTTATTTCTGTGAGAAGCCCCGGGTTGGTGCTTCACTGCAAATACCCCATGTGACATGGTTTCAGAGAGGACAGTGTGCTTCCTTTCACCCTATTAAACAAGGGGAGAAAGGAGCTTGACCGTCTTCAGGCAAAAGAGTTTCTGTTAAAGTTTGTAAATCCAACAAAATCTGAGCATATTAAAGTAGGACATGGGTATGAGTAGCCTTGAGTATACATTTTCTTTACAGTTTAAACAAAACTCACTGGTTTCACAGCCTCTTTACCACCACGTGCTGAAGTCATCCTGCCCACCTTCCCACTCCAATGGGTGCCCATGGATGTTGCCCACACCTACTCTGGGAATTCCCCTGTCTGGGAATCCCTCTCTTGCTGCAAATCCGTTCCCTTTTCCCAAATTCTTTGTGTGCTTTCCTTCCCCGCTCCACCTCCCTCTTTGTGAGCTGCTCTCTCCAGATTCTTCGTGGTTCCCGTCTCTTCCTCTCGTTACTCTTCAAAATACACTTTGCTTTCTCTTGATACCCTTTCACTCCTGATGCTGCTCTTCTCAAAAAAGCTACAGATCATGTTCCAAAAAGCAGATGGCCTGCTGATCCCTCAAACATTTTCCAACCTTCTAGAAATAATCGGAGGCATTAGTTTCAAGATACTTTGCCAGGAACAAAGAAATGCTATGTCCATGCTTCACTTCATCTGGACAGTTATAAGGAAGGCAAGCTGTCATTTAAGACACAATACCATAATGTTTACTTCTAACTTGTAAATAGAATCATAGAATCATCTGAGTTGGAAGGGACCCTTAAAGACGATCTAGTTCAACTCCCCTGCAATGAGCAGGGACACCTACAGCTAGATCAGGTGTTCAGAGCCCTGTCCACCCTGACCCTGTATGTCTCCAGGGATCGGGCATCCACCACCTCTCTGGGCAACCTGCGCCAGTGCCTCACCAGCCTTACTGTAAAAGAATTCCTCCTTATATCCAATCTAAATCTCCCATTTTTTTAGTTTGAAATCATTGTCCATTTTCCTGTCAACACAGACCCTGCAGAAGAGTCTGTCCCCTTCTTTCTTACAGCCACCCTTTAGATACTGACAGACCACTCTGAGGTCTCCCCAAAGCACTGACAAACGCTTTCAAGCAAAAAGCATTCAGGTTTTTACTCACCACCAGGGTCACATAGCACAGTTGACAGAGTGGCAAAAACTGCACAGCAGCCATTCATGACAGTGATCTGAAAAGAGCAGAAGAAATGTTCCTTAGCAGAAACACTGGTACCTCTCTGGTTTAAGTTCAAAGTAGTAGAGTGAAGAGGCCACACTACTGCACCTGTCACCTGTTTGTTACCCATTGACCACTTTTTCACATGGAAAATTAACACCATTGAGACTTCTGTAGATCACTGTGTACAGAATCACAGAACATTCCAAGCTGGAAGGGACCTGCAAGGATCACTGAATCCAACTTCTGGGTTCCCCTCAGCTCCTCTGCTCTGGGCTGACAAATATCCCTCCTGTAGTATCCTGCTGACATTTGTGTTCAGATTTACTTATCTTTTATCACTTAAATTAAAAATAAATTGCAGAGATGGAGCAATTTTCTTACATGTTCTGGTCTAAGCTCTTCTGCAGCTCTGGCATAGTCAGTCAGAAATTTGGCAATTTCTTCTCTGAAGCTAAAATACAGAATCAGAGTCAACTATGTAACTGCATATTTCTCAGAAGAAAACAGCACAAAAGATGCATAGAAAAATTAAGTTTACAAAAAAAAAAAAAAAAAAGAAAAAGAAAAAAGAACAAACACACCATTCTGTTATGAAAGCCTTGAAGATTTTTTACTTCCCACAGCTTAAACAGTATAACTTCCTCAGATAACCAGAGTGCTACATTTTGTGAGATACAAAGCACACAGAAGACATCTGCTGCCTTGAGCAGCAGTGGCTGTGACTCAGCTGTTATTTCTGCACAGTGGGAAAAACAGAAAATAAAGAAATTCATTTGAGCTGGAGTGGAATGTATTTGGAAGGAGCACCAGGATGTGGGCACCAGAAGCTGTGGGGCCTGGTGAATGGCAGCTCCAGTCTGGCTCCCAGGCCTGGTGAATGCTGCCCTGCCGATCCCTGGGAGCAGTACTGAGCTCTGGCAGCCCTCAGAGCTCCCGTTCACCCCTCAAGTCTGGGATGAGCTCTGAAGAAACGTCCATGCATGCACTATTGCACCCAACCAGACACCAGATCCTTGCCCTTCGGGTGTTTTTAGCACAGTTAAACGTGGGGAGTGGGGGTGGGGAATAGAGCAAATAGTGACAAGCAAAAACTTATCCACAAGCAGCCACCATTAACACATCCATCCTTCAGGCTCACCGCAAGAATGAAGCCACACCTCATGAGCATGGAGCACAAGTGGGGGTAGAGAGGGGAACTTCTCACCTCCTGGCACCCTGCGTGTCTGGGTATTGGAAAAGATCGGGCTCCAGACAGTTCATGTCAGGTCGTGTGAGCTAGTGACATGAGAGAGAGACACTGTAGAACGTGGAGTTCTTGGGAGCTTCCACTCTACTGTACCATTTTGTTGTTTTAATTGTTCAATAACAATAAGGAAACGGGAGAATATAAAAAATAACGAGTTAAAGTTATATGATTTGCACTTCTCTTTTTTTAAGATACCAAAAACAGCATTAAAACACCAAAACAAAGGAAGAAAGGAATGAAGGAACTACTTTTTGCTTTGCTCTGCCACGCACTCAATCCCACGTGGAGGTCAGCTGCTCACACAACTGCTGCTGAGACATATCAAAGCCCAAACAGTTCTCTCTAAAATGATGGCATCAGATGTTGACACCACCCCGAAAACTGATATTCGCTGTGGCACCGATTTTGGTTCATTCCAATGACAGCGTCCTCTCTGCTCCCCAGCCCTACCAACCCCCCAGCCCAGCTGAGCCGGCACGCTTACTCTCTCCTCTATCAAATCGAAGCACAGCCTGTTCTCGCTGGTCCCCAGGTTCACGATGCCCTGGAAGAGACGACACTGAGCCGCTGAGCCGCGCCGGCTCCCCGCAGCCCCCGGGGCCGCCTCCCGCACCTCGGGGTTGCGCTCCCGGTCGAAGGGGTCGGCGGCGTAGAGGGCGAAGCCCCGCTCCAGCGGTCCGGGCACTCCAACGGCGATGCGGACCCCGCGGGCAGACAGCGCCGGGCCGGGACCCGCAGGGGCACCGCCGCCGCCGCTCATCCTCGGGCTCCGCGGCCAATGGCCCCGCCCCGCCGCTGCTTTCCGCCGTCTAACCGAGGTCACGCTGCTCTAGATTTTGGTCACCAGCGCTTTGCGCGCCGAGTACGCGTCAAGAAATAACGCACTGAGCTTCCTGAAACTTGGCAGTTAGGGACGTGGAGATCAGCGCTGAATTTTAAGTGGTTCATCTGGAAGTCTCAAATATATAGACAACACCCCGTCCATAATGATGGTTCTGTTCCTGCTGTGCTTATGCTGCAGTTGTATAACGGGATGCTGACCCGGAGTCCCACAAGAGCCCCACCAGCTGCAGGAGGACTCCTCACACCTGGGTTCTGTTGGGCTGGCTCACGCTGGTGACCTGAGTGCCAGTGAGCTGGTGTAGCACTCCTTCACCAGCTACAGTGCACAGATTGTATTGGTATTTTATCCCAGACCTCTGGTGCACCACCTGGAGAACGCAGCTAACTGTTAACCCACGCATTTTCACTTCGGGATGCCTCAATCAGATTGTTACTCTTTGACCAACTTCAGGAATAGGAAAACTAGAGTTAAGCATTTGTTCCTTGGGGCAAGGTTTGTACAGTTCCAATCGCATCGTGCCTGCACTCGTGCAAAGGCAGAAGTAATCTGATATGTGGCGTGCTAAAAACCAGAGCTATCATTATTACAAACGTCCCAAAATGTTGCAACCCAACACAACTGGGTGCTAGTTAACTAGGGTTACATTTATTGCACAACAAGTAAGATGGTAGCTTAGATTTACTATGGAAAAGGTGAGCTATGCATGGCCTCGTATAATATGTATGCACTCCCATAATGACATAGCTGCTGAGTAAGAAAACCTGTGAAAAAATAAATTTGTGTAACACAAACTATTTGTTTTGCAATTATATTTTAGAAGATTTGCATTTGGGCTGGAAGAACTTACTTGGCTTCCTCGGTGCCAAAAGAAGAGGATCTCCCCGTACAACATCAAATGTAGATCGCTCCACACAAAAGCTCGTTTGGCCAAACTGAAATCCAGAATCTGCTTTAAGCCTAAAGCACACTATGATTTGCATCATGCAGGCTGGTGACTGCCACGCTTCAAAACTGGTGAGCAGAATTCTAGCTGGTGATGTCTGTCAAGAAACACTGACACTAACGTGATCAGCTCAGACCATAATTCCATTTCAAATGGTCTGGGAAATGCTATTTTTTTTTCTTTTTCAATCTGGAAATTAAAAAAAAATTGATTCCTTAAGGATTGACAGTTATACTGTGAGTACCTTGTGATTTTTTTTAACTGTACAGCAAAATTTCTATTTTCCAACAAAAAACAATCACAATTTACAGCAGAAGAGCATACTGATCAAAAACCCTGACACGCAGGATGGCACTTAACATCCTGGCTTGTGAAAAATCAAGCCTGGCAGTTTTGATCATTGGGAATTACAACATTCTATCCGTATGCAGACACCTGAGCCTTTCCATAGAGATAACTGCTCTGGCACAAGCAGCCTTTAGCACAACCAGCTCACTCAGATCACCTTTTCCCACTGACTTGCTTGTGACGCTCTGCTTTCACAACAGCACCTGCCAACGCATGCTGCAGCCGTGTGTCACAGGCCTGTCAGACATCACCAGCACACTCAATCTGGAATCCTGGATCACTCCAGAAGAGGTACATCTTTCCGAGGCAGTAGTAGAAGAATTTAGCATCTACATACTTGTTAAGAGGAAATTTCCAAAGATGAATCGCTTTTGGAGTCAAACTTTCGGAGCACTTTCTTAAACGTTCTGGGATAGCAGTGAGAATGGAATTCCCGTTGGCAAAAGTGTCCCTTGCACATTAAAAACAAGATAAGTGCTCGTATCTATATTTATCACTTGTCCCTTCAGAAGTCCCTTGACTACAAGGAAATGCTGGCTGTCTGCTGGGGAAAGGTCAGCATCAGCTGGCAACGTCAATAAAAGCCGGGCGTACCACCTGATCGCAGCAGGGGCAGTACTGTAGGGAAGGGTGATCAGCAAAGAAGTGAGCAAAAGCCCTCAGTACTGGCAAAATGTTGTCAAAGGTGGAAAGGGCTCATCGCAAACATCTCTAGTACATTTTCCTTCTGGTCCTTTCCTTTCCCTTGCTCTTTAAACAATCTCACCACAAGAAAGTAGCTGTGAACATAACCTGACCTTTGGTTTGGAAGCTTTCCTACGTTACATCAGAAATCTTTCAATTCTCCAAGAAGACAGGGTTAGGAAGATATGGTTGTTATGAGAGGCAACTTGACACTATTCTGAATAATTAATGGTGGCAAAAGTGAAGCACATTACATTGGTTTACCTTAATAGTTTTCTTTTTTGCTGACAATTGCTCTGGAAGCATCACTTACTAGTACTGTCAGCCCATCAGAAAAAGCACCACCCTTCTCTAAGTCCTCCAAAGGCCATTAGAGAAAAGCTCTACAGAACATCTGTGCATCACTCCTTGCATTAGACAGTGCAGTTTACTCAAACAGACAGGGAGATCACTACTAGGTTTTGGCAGCTGTATATTGATAAAATCAAAATTTAATTTTCTTGTGACAAACAACTGGACGTAACGTAACACAAGTTCTCTCAAAAAATTTAATATTAATTTGCAGGAAGACAATTTTCTTCAAAATAAAATGTGAAATAATTTTACAGCATGTAAATTAGAAAGACATTTTTCTTCGACCGCTGCATTAATAAACCCATATGAATATAAATAATCTAATGTAATCACTTAAATATTAAGCTCTCATTTGTCACTTCCATTTACAGCTTAGTAATTACAACCACATTAGAAGTTACTACGCTAGAGTCATTTTTTGTCCTGGTTTGAATGCTGACCCAACTTGTCCTTTCCTCTTGGGATTCTGAAAATTACTGTACCTGGAAACAATAAAAGACAGCAGTGTATCAGTCTGACATCCCTTTGTCTGTGTATACCCCTGAAAATACACAGTAATGCAGTACAGAACTATCAACAAATTATACACTGACTGAAATGAAGAGCACCTGTTTCCTCAAACTTGCAGTCTTGGAAAAGTTTTCATCCACTACTCTGACTCAAGACAAAATAGAGCACAAAGCTCTCTACTGTTTTAATTACTATTATTTCTTTATATACACACACACTTTAATTATTACTATTTAGAGGGGAATGTAAAGTGTGGAGGAGTGGGGAAGAGAAACTCAATGGGAGCAGGCAGGACCTTGCTTTCAGTTTTAAAGATTCAGAATCCTCTGTACTGATACAGCTCTTAACATAATACAAGGGGGTTTGGGTCTCGGATTAGAATTTCTAGATCCTACGTTAATGAAAACAACAAAAAACAGTGGTAAAATAATTTCCCCTTCCCTCTGTATAGCTTTAGTATTGGTGAAGAAATTGCTGTCAGGAACCACTCAATTTCTCTGCCATTCGACATAAAGTAACTACTGTGGTTCTGATGAATAAGAAATGTGGAAAGCCCAAATCTCCACTTGAGCTCACAATTAATAATAATAATAAATAATAATACTTACAATTCAGTAAAATTCTTCCAGTCCTCTTGGCTAATGGATGGTCTTATACCCTCAAGAGCAGTCATCAAATGGGACTGGGTAATAATTAAAGTGTTCTTGGCAAGCACGGACTGATTAAGGGTGCTATCCTCCTGGAAATCAGACCATGAGCAAATAGTGAGAAATTGCCACAGAAACAAAGACTCACTGCCTTGAGCATCAGTAGCTCTGGAACCTCCCCATTACACAATTATAATTAAATCACTGCTTCCCCCTACATCAGTAACACATGCCTGGCTTATTTAACCCAAACTAGGTATCACTCATCTTTATTTTTATTATGTTACAGATAATATTATTGAATAAATTACTAATTAGAATATAATGAAACATGGTGGAAATGAAGTGTTATGACTAAATATTAAAAAAACCCGCCATACTCCATTCTTGCTTCTGTAATTGGCTTTGATAGCGTTGATTTCTGTCCTCAGGTGCTCTATTTGCTGCTCCTGATTATTTTCCAGTGAGTCTTCTTGGGAGATTGTTCTAAGCATTGAGGGTTGTGATGATGCTGTGTCTCTTTGAGAGATGTTGGTAAAATCATGAGTTATAGAGTTTGGTCCAGACAAACACAAAGAGCTCTGCATTGAACACAAAGAGAAATAAGTTAAATTATTATGGGTCCAAAAGAGCAACTTGAACTTTAAGATTTAGCTAATTTTCCTACAACTTAATTCATTATAACCTTGCTCCCACCAGAAAAGGAGTACCTTCTCTCAAAAATATACCACACAACCTTTTGCACAGACAGAGAAGGAAGGTTTCAGTGGTACTGAAATCTGAGAAAGTTCACAGAGTTAGCATGGAATTAAAACATTTAAGTTTCTATCACCTCCAAATTCTCTATGCAATGGATAAAACAAGCAGCCTTGAAGTTCAACAGTTTTGAGAGATGGAAGTCCTTGCAGCCTCACAGAAGAAATTCCACAGAGGAAAATGTAAGTCTCTAAAGATACATTAATGGAACACTATCATGTATAATACAAGATATAACACAAAAGCACCTTACGAGACTTAGCAGTCAGAAATCCTCCAGTATCAAAGGAAGTTATTTCTAGCTTTAAGAATACAATAGTTTTGAAAACAAGATTCCACCATCTTTGGTAACTCCCTGTAAATACAATCCTACGACAGATCCCCAGAATGCATGGATCACATGAGATCTCTGAAGTCATATCTCCACTATAAGGAGCTCAGAGACAGCTTGTTCTGTTCTATTTACCTGACAGCCTAGTGAGTCTGGTCAGCACCGTGACACAGGTGCAGGCTGGCAACAGCACATCCCTACCTCCAAGACAGCCACAGAATGCACTGATTTCTGTGCAATGCAATGCTGCAACAACAGAAATTCTATTCCTAAGAACAACAATGGAAGCTAATATTTATTTCTGTTGTTTATGCAATCCCATGATTGGATTGTTCCATTAATTATCAGTCTACAAGAAATAAAAAAAAATATTTTTTTATTTGTATAACTTAATTCTTGAGAGCTGGATGGTGACTGTTCAGTGACAAAACTTTTTTTTCTGTTAAAAAACAAGCAAACGAAGAACACTTCGGAAGGCAACAAGGCATTACACCAGACAGTAAGACTTCCTACGAATACAGCTCACCTGATAATAAAGCATTAAGCAATATTCTGGCATTTTGATTTAAAAGTTCTTCAAAGCTGTAGAGAAATTCATATTGTGTTCTGTCAGATGGAATCTCCCATCTTGGTCCCCACACTGGACCACAAAGAATAGGATTGAAGAGTTTGAAGGACACAGCAGACATAATAGTGTTTATAAAACCCTGTGGGTTCCCTTCTGCTTCACAACTGATAATTCTTAAAGAATTCAAAATATTGAGAGTTTGATTTACCAGTTCTGAAGGAGTTCCATTTCCTAGCTCTGACTCGTAAGAACTTCCAAAATAAAGACGATACACGTTGGATCTTGGATCTTCAGGAAGCAACTCAGACATGTCTAAAGAAATAAGAGATTGCTCAGGTGCTGGTTCTCCATCTATTGCTGAGTCATCTGAGCCACTGCTGTGGTTTAGGAAAACCATGGAAGACAGACTGAAGTCACTATCAGAACTAGAACCAAAATCCTGTGACAAAGAACAGAGCAGAACATATAGAGGCATTAAAATATTCTGTGTACATTCCAAATGAAAGTACTGATTTGCATTTATTTCTAGAAATCTTTCTTTTGGAATACAAGCTCTCCTTGTTTTCATGCTACTAACCTCAAATTTCCTTTGACCTCCAAGTAGTGGAAGCCATGCCTGCCCCTCTCCAGCTAGAACAAAACAGGCATTAAAAAAATACGAGGGCAAGAAGCTGAACTGAAGCTAGAAGAGGAAAGGAGCCTGTAATTCACAAGGGATAATAATTTACATTAGGATCCTGTACCTTGGAAATATGGGTATTAGCTGGACCCTGGAAGGCCCCTTCAGATATCACCATCTCTTTCCACACCTCCCCTAACCTCAGATCACGTTAGATCTGTCAAGAGTTCTCCATAACACCCACCAGTTCCTTACTTCTTTCATCATTTTAATTGCATCACTTCAAAATGGAATTTGGTAGATACTCTTCCAAAGTTTTAAGGGATCCTTCCTGTTGGTCTATCAGTCGTTTCTCATAACACCAATACATTTGGCTAAAATAAGTCTTTTTTACATTAAATGTTTCTCACAAAAACTGAAGAAAAAAATGTCGTCTTTAAGAAGTACTTAGACTAATTTTTTACATTATTCTCACACAATACCACACACATTGAGATTTTCATCCTTATTAAACAGTTTCACTGAAAAAACAATGGAGAGAATTAACCCTTTCAAACATACCAGCATAGAAAAATAAAGAGACAATCTTTAATATTTGTATTATTTACCTGTGTTAAACCTGAGCTTAAATTATGTATTGCCTCTAACTGAGCATTGTATAATAAAGCTTTTAGGTCAGCCCCCGTGAAGTGCTCTGTTTTTGCAGCCAAATACTCAAGGTCCACATCATTTGCCAAGGACAGAGAATGACTGAGAGCTTTTAAGATTTCACAGCGTGAACTCTGTTAAGAGAAAAAAAAATTACAACCAACTGTCAGTAAAGCATCCTGTTATTTTCCTTCTCATCTCCTACAGAGTGCTTTGCTGCTGCCAGAAGCAAATTCCTATCTGGGGGAGGAATTACCTCCTTTAAAGAAGATAATACCCTAATAACAGCACATCTTGGATACATTGAATAATAATCAAACTTTAAAACATGGGCATGATTGCTGTTACCTTTTCCTGATGAGGTTAAGAGAAACTGCACTGAACAGTATAGAATACAGAAACATATTTCTCTAAATAGCCACCTAATAGCTGAGATTTTTATATATGTCATATAAACAAAATATGAAGCTGAACTTTGCTAGGCATATTTCCTTTTGCATACAGAAATATGGTAAGCACTTCCATTTACTTAAGGATCATATTCTAAACCAGAATTTTAAAAAGAGCATACAGGGATATCATTGTGTGCATTTAAAAATGAAGTGATGTGGCATTTGTTAATCTTTCCAATTAATCTGAAAATGAGAAGCACAACTATATGTATATATTTTTATCATAAAAAGGGAGCCAAAGACATGCCTTGTACAGCCTTAAAGGTCTGATCCAAAACAAACTAAAACAATTCCCCTCCTAGTGAGTGACACACCTGACTTAAAAGAACTTCGATATACAAAATTAAATGTGAGTAAAGGGTAGAATCCAGAAGAATTTAGAACAAAACTGCTCTGAAAACTACAGATAATCAAGGGTAGGGAAAGCCAATGGGTTCACCACCTCAAGCAAAAAGCAGATCAATTGGATTTGGAATTAGGAAGATACAGAAAATTATAAACATGACCCTGCAACTAATTTCTGCAGAATAGTTTACTCTTTCAGAACATTTATTTATTTATTTATTTTTAAATCAGTCACAATCACTGGAATATGATTTGGTTCTTAAGACTGTGATAAACATTTTTGTCTTGCCTCAGTTTTATACCAACATATTGGTACTAAAAGGAGTGAATTTTTACCTACAACTGGAGCTGTGCAAAAAAATCCAATTTTGCCCTGATTTGAAATAAAAAGAAATAGAGATTAACTGAAGCCCAGCGGTTTCCCAGTTTTCCTGGTTTCTCACATAAAATATTTTGTTTCCTCACCTGATCTGGAGGTGGACAGTACAGACATTTATCCAGTCGACCTGGTCTTAGCAAAGCAGGATCAATCAAATCTGGGCGACTAGTAGCAGCTAGTACATAAACCCCTTTGGAAAAAACAAGAAAATGCCATTAACACCTACTAAACAGCTGTGCAAGAAAGGAAGGGGTACACAGATGAATTTGTACCTTGTAAACCTTCCACACCATCCAACTGAGTCAACAGTTGATTGACCACTCGGTCTGTAACTCCAGTGTTGTCATGACCTCGGCGAGGAGCAATAGAATCAAACTCATCGAAGAAAACAATGCAAGGTTTGGCTGCCTGAGCTCTTAAAAACAAACAAAATCCAGTTAAATACAGCTAGGGAATAATAACACTCGTCTCCTATAAAAGCTAGAGGTTTGGAAGAATTTGTTCTCGATGGAATCACTGCTCATTTCTATGACATCTTCTCCTCCATTTTCCCATTCTGAATTACTCAATTGTATTAAAGCTTTCACATGTGTTAAAATTCAACCTCTTCAGATGTGGTCTTGGTTTATACGATACAAATACTGCCTACACCGTAAACTACACAAGCAGCAAAGAATATGAAGAATACATTTACATTAGTAAGCAGTGAGGCTCAAATTCGGGCAGATTTGTAAAAACACAACTAAGGGCACCGAGGACCTCAATACCAAGTCTACTTTGATCCTATGTACAATGTTCATTGCTAGTTGGAGCACACTACTCTGTAACCTGGACTTATCTGAAAGGAATTCAGGATGTGTTTTCCAATACACTTTTGTGATGTGAATCAAAGCACTCTGAAGTGGAGCAAAATGGGAAAATCAACTTCTGATCTCAACTGTTCTTAAAGATCCTAAAAGACAATGTGCAGATCTTGGCAACTTTTGACCCCTGAGTTTGTTTTGTTTTTTTCCCACAAATGATTTGATAACTGTACCTGTCTGAGAACAAAATCATTTCATGGAGCTTCAACCAATAAAAATCTACTGATAAAACATCAGAAATCTTTACAAAGCCAACCTGTTAAAGATATCTCGAACTGCTTGCTCACTTGCTCCAATATATTTGCTGAGCAGCTCCGGTCCCTAAAAGAGGTAAAAAGAAGAATTGTGTCACATATATACATTTTTTTGCTTTAATGTGTAATTTAACACCAGTATTGACTTTACAGACTGGAGTGTGCTACACCGTAACCAATGTCAGCACTCCAACAGTATTCCAATGTAGCAGAATGTGCTACTGTATCACAGGGCTAAACCATTTACACTGAATTTAAAAGGCACTGGCCAACTTCCATGGAACCAAAATTCAGGATTATTTTTATAAAAAAGATGGGAAACTAAGATGATCCAATTAAACTTTATTATCCTGCTTAATGAAAAATTATATATTAATAAAATAAATAAGCAGTCAAACTGTGAAGCTCCAGAAAGTCAGAAATCTTAGATCAGAGACACTATTTTTAGTGAGTTTTTAACTTTGGTATTTTGCCTTCACAAGCACATACTCACAGCTATTGTACTGAGCTATTTAACACAGTTAATCAAATAATGAATCAATCCATTTTCGTCTTACTTTGACACTGATGAAATTCATCCCGCTCTCTCGAGCAACTACTCCTGCTAACAGTGTTTTTCCTGTTCCAGGTGCCCCATAGAGTAAGATGCCTGATCTCTGTCGTATAGGCAGGTTTGCAAATAATTCTGGATACTGGAAAATAACAACAAATGTGATATGTCTTGAAACATGTAATGATTCTACAGTGCACTGAACAATCACTAGTGCTTGATTTCTGAAGGGTATGGGGATGGCAGCTGAAGACTGGGAAGATAGAGCAGCTTAAAAAAATCATACCCACTTTCCTTCTGTCAAATATCATGCTGCCTCTTAAAAAGCATGATTTTGTCCTACTAACAAAACGCACAGAGTTCAAGTAACTGATTTAAAACAACCACACACCTTTGCAGGTAACATGATGGTATCCATGAGTATCTGCTTCACCTCTTTTAAGCCACCTATCCTGTCCCAGCTGATGTCCTTAGGTTTATGAAGGCTGACGTTTCTCAGAGATAATGGAGTAAAATCTTTTAAAGCTTTCTGAAAATCCACAGTTGACAGAATCAGTTCTGCTTTAAAGGAAAAAAAAAAGAGCAGTCTTTATGTAGTCCATACATATATATATAGCTACATAGCTTAAGAGTAACAAATTCCTCACAATACGTAACAGTTAAAGGCATTGTAAAAATGAACCAAAATTTGGCTTTTCATTTGTGTACTCTGAACAGTTCTGGACAACAGAAGTTAGAATGTGAAACATATTATTACAGCAAACATACCATCATGTTGAAATGCATTCTGGTTAGAAATACAGGCATGAATGGCACGATCAACCAGCAAAGTAAAATCTCTAGCAACAAAACCTTCTGTTTCCTTTGCAACATATTGGAGATCAAGATCAGAGAACTTCTTTATATCACAGTTCAGTTTATTTTCTATTATGGAACAGAGCACTTCGCACCTCTGCTTCTGAAAAACAGAATTGGGCAGAAAGTGTATGTTCAGTTTTCTGTTGATGCAGCTTTCAGAAGTTCAGAGAGCAAATACATACAAGTTATCTCAAACGTTGAAAGAAATTTTTCTATCATGGAATCTTCAAATGACCAAATCTGAATAGGTATGAAAATGAACTAGTCAGCTCTTCAGCTGAACTTCAAGGAATTCACCAAGCAATTTTACAAATTCAAAGGTTATCTTCCAAGAACTTGCCTTTCCCACTGGTGTCTCATCCTTATTCATCTATTTAGTACTAAAAACAACAACAGCACATGAGCACCCAAGAAGACAGGAACTCCTTGTGTTATGACTACTTGAGTCATACTGTTCATTCTTCCCTCTTTCCTTTTTACTGTTCCAAAAGGGACTATCTTAAAATTAAATTTCTTAAAATTAAATTAATATAATTAATACAGAAAAGTAATCCCAAACCTTCTCATAAAATCTAGTTTTAGTAACATTTTAACATTAAGTCAGAACATACTTATTCTTCTGAGAAGCAGAAGGAAAACCCAACAATAACACACTTAGGCTTAATCTCATTTATCTAACTGTAGTGATCTATGTATCCTTTCAAAGTTGCTCCTCTAAAATTCCCTTACAGACAACAAGGGAGCACCACACCTATCATGGACAGCCTAACTTGTTTTAGATTGAACTGAAGCATGCTCTGAATACACCTTTTTTTCTCTCCGCTGAGGATAATGAGAGTGAGACCAACTGGCAATTTTCACTGGTTTACTTTTTAGCCTTATCACATAGGAGTTCTGCAGTGTCTAAGTATCACGAAACACATTTCTAAGATATTCAGGTTTCTTCTCATCCCACAGCGTAACCTACAATTTCTGTAGCTGCCCAGTAATGTATTGTAGACAGCAGGGAAGGCAAACAACATTTTAATCAAATTAATAAATACCCAAACTTACCTGATCTGGTGACCGGATACATTTGAAACACTGAAATATATGAGTTCCTTGTGCTGAGACCAAGGAAGGATGTAGGGCATGTTCAGACTGACTTGTAGCAATTAGTGCAATCAAACTCCCCAAGGAAGTAACTTCTTTTACCAGATCTTTCAAAACTAAACAGATAAGACACTGATGAACGAATTGCAAATAACAAAATGATTCTGTATTTGATTATATACATTATATACAGAAAAGCCATTATATACACAAACAGCATTTAAAATATAAAAAATATTTTCTTTATTCCTATGTTTAAAGGCTATTTTTTTTTAATCAAGATAATAAAACCAAGCCAAATTAGAACAATGAAAATCCCCCCAACATCCCAACCAAACAGTACAACTATTTTTTCTAGGACAGTACATTCTATTATTAAATGCCATCAAAAGTGCTGTTTAGAAGTTAAATTTTTGCAAGGCAACCAACAATGTCTGCCATAGGGTACAAAACATTACTTTTCTGTGTTATGAACTCCACTCTAGAAACACACCACACTGTTCAGAGGCATTAATGATACAGTGAGAACTGTCCAGCTAGGACAGTACAACTGAGGTGCCAGAATCTCTAGGCTGCATTATGCTTTTCTCCAGATACAGGTAGTAGAGCATTACCAAAAGCAAGTCTGCTGCTCTGAACTGTTTCAGGGCTGTTGTCGTGCTCTGGTGTAGGAGGTACTCCAACAACGTGATCAAGATCATCCATTAAAATAATGGATGGTTGTCTCCACGATGCCTCTAAAAAAGCTTCTTCCACATTTTTCCTTATGTTTCCTAATCTTTTTCCTAAAAAAAAAAAAAAAAAAAAAAAAAAACCAAAAAACCCCACAGTTAAATGATAAAATATACCAGCCAATAAGTAAATAACAATAAAAATCAGACTGGCATGTCTTGCTCAGGTAATACTCCACCACTGGGATTCAGCTACACTACCTTTGCTTTGACAAATCCAAATACCTGTTTTAAAGCATAATCAACATCAGGCTACGTGCTCTATCAAATACCTACTTTCACTAACACAGGCATTCTCTAACAATGTTAACATTTATTCCAGATTGCACAGATGAAGAAATGCACATTTAATCCCGAGATCTCCTCCTCTTTTATAACAAAATAAACAAGGTTTGAATGCAGTGGTGGTATGAGACAGATGCTGACAGACATAAATTTCCTTCTGCAGGGAAGCTTATTTCAACAGCAAAATGGAAAAATCAGACAGATCAAATACAGTAACTTCACAACTACGGTTCTTTGCCGTTCAGCAATTGCTTGAGAAAGAAACAGGTATTATCATACCTCTTAAAGCTTTGCAATCAATTACTTCTACATGAGCATCCAACCTATCAAATGCTTCTTTGCAGATGGCCTTTGCTAATGTTGACTTTCCACTTCCCTGTAAAAATAAATGTGAGCTCATGTAAAGTTACAGCTGCTTCTGTTTCTGTGCAACTCTTACCAAAACACACACCAGCTAAGCAGGGAAGGCTGTGAGCACTTTGGTTTTACTCCTCAGAAGCATACACGTATTCTGCCTCTGCATCACGTGGCGGAGACCGAAGCCATGGGCTCCAAGAAACATAAGCCAAATTTGGCATGGATACATCCACAACAGATAAGTGTTGTAAGTCTACTTTTTCCAGTGTTAAAGTGTTTTATTACGATGGAATGTGGTGTTAAATGCCACCGTAAGAGATAACAGGAAAATCAGAGCATTGGCTATACCGACATTTTATGTTAGTTAGAAAATAAGAGAAAACTGAAATGGTATTGCTACCAATCTTTATATCTTTATATCTACCTACATAGATGGATATACATGTATACATACACACATATATACACACACTACATGTGAGTATATAAATAATACGATATTATGTTTTACTGTGCCAACTCTGTTCAGTCAACTGCTTGTTTTTCAGCTTGTTCTTTAATTCCTCAAATTTGAATGATACCAACTACTGAAAACTGTTCTGGTAACTATGGAAAACCACTAAGGAGTTTGCAAGTGCAGAACAGTAAAACACATACCTTTCCCCCTGTGAGAAGCACCCCTCCACTTCGCAGTCCCACAGCAATACCAGCCAGTTTTTGAGATAAAGGACGACCCAAAAGACTGTGGCTTATGTGTTCAAATGAAGATGTTCCTAATTTGTCCACTCCCCTGAACAGCAAATGAAACAGTAAATGGACCAGAGTACACATGATGCAAATGGTAATATCTTGTTGTATAGTGAGGTTCCAATGTTGATTATGCAAAATAATTCACATTTTCACAACTCTATCTGAACAGACAGCACCTTTAATCTGTAGAGGCAACATAAGAGCACGGACAGTGCAGAACACTCCTGCTGTTGAACAATTAATCACACAATGTTCATCACCCTAGCAGGAAGTGGGTCTCAGACAACAGAGCTAATTTCAGCTTTTGGGATATCACCTATTGGAAGGTCCAAATAGCAACCTCCTAAGGCACACCACAAATTGGTGAAACGTGGTGCACACCTGAGTCAGAGAACTCAGCCTTTCAGAAATAAAGGAGCACACAGTTCATTTGCAGACACCTTTATCCTTCACCTGTCATAAGTCTTTGCCTCTTCTGACACAACAGTGCTCCATTCAGGTTCACCAAAAGCAAGGCTATCTGTTTTGTACTTTCTATTGTACCATGAAAAACAAAACAAATAAATGAAGTGGGGTTTTTTGATTCTTTTCTACATCCCTACCCTGTCACACTAACCCCTGGTCAGCTCTCATTGCCTATTCAATCTCACATTCTCAGTTGCCTTTCAAAATGCCAATAGTATACTACCACAAGTCACACAAGTCCCCTCTTACCTAACCCTACTTCAAGTTTACTAGAGAGCACCACTATTTGCCCATCTAGTAATGACAGCAGCTTTATGTTAAGGGCTGAGCCTGACACAAGCCAGAATACCAAATGTTGCACAATCATGCTCTTTCTGTCTCAATTAAAAAAAAAAAGTGCACTTTCGCCAATGTATTCTTTTTTCATTAATTCCTGTTCCCTCATGCATGTTCTACTATGAAGATGTCTCACCCTAAATGGTTCAGTCCTGGGTAAGGAAGAGTTCTGTCTATATCATTCGTGGGCAGTTGGCTGTCATTGGCTTTTTGAGTTAGAGGATGTAAAAGAACCTAGAACAAAGGAAAACATTAGTACTTTACATTAAACACAACTACAGGAGAAGAGTAGAGAAGCAACTACCCCCTTTTTGGAATCTCTGTAAATTAAATCTGCAAGTATGCTTTGCTGAAGCTTAATTTGCCTGAAAGAAAGATGCACTGGTAAAATGACATGGATAAATTATTTCCAAAATAGAATCTAGTGTTTGCAGTGATGTAGACTGTAACTAGGTAAGTGCTGTCTTATGCCAGAGTATGCAGCCTTTCTATCTTTCCCCACTAGTAACTTAGTTCCTTTCACTGTATCCTCCTCATAGTGCTGGCAGAGATGATCAGTCAGAGAAGGAAACTCAACTGGTTGGAACACCTGCCTTTTGTCACAGTCTAGTTTACCAGGGAGCAAGTATTGAAAAGCTAAACTGGCAAACAGGACTAATTGCATGGTTCACATGCAGGAACAGCCTGGTAGGTGACACTGTCCTTTCATCTTAACACTGGTCACTTTCACCATTTGTAGAAGACTTTTCTACTTCTCAAATACCAATAAAAATAAAGCTCTTCTACTTTTCCTCAATAGGAACCCTAGACTTTGCAGAAAAACTCTATTCTAAACAGCCAAAACAGAACACCATAATTCTCTGCTAAAATCAAACTCCGTCAGTTTAGAAGTAAAAAGTTATCCTACTATTATAACCATTACCCTAGAGTCAAGGGCACTGGCTCAACCAGCATTATTAATGGAATCCTGAATCCCAATTTTTTTTTAAGTTTTCTGGAAAAGAAGAAGAAACAGAGGACACAAACTATATAAAAGCAGAAATGAAGTTTAAATGGGCATTGTGTCCCATCTTTGTTGGAATCAGCTCCTGTTCTGCCAGATATACTCTAATGTGACTTTATGTTTTTAAGAGAAAGAGTAGCTGCACATAAGGATGTGATGTTCAAACCTGGGCAATACTGACTTCCTTCTGCTCTGATTTTCCAGAGAGTTTGATGCAGACTATGAAACTCAATGACAACTATGGAAATCTGGAAGCCTGGAATCTTACCAGTGCCTCAGGCTGTAAAATAACGTGGAGAATGAGGACAGAACTTAATGAGAAGACTGACATTTATTTAAAATGGGAAACCAACATGTTAAATATAATTTATTCGTAACAAAATACAACAATTTAAATTACTTGATACCTGATATTATGGGATATTTACTTGTATATTAGTCCTTTGCAGCAAACTGGGACTCATTATAAAAGTATTCTCAGCCTTAACTTCTTCAGTGTGAGTGGGATCCACCACACTAAGGACAAACTCCTTCATTCCTGTAAAAACAGAAGGAACAACTATTAAGATGCCTAATAAATTCAACTTCTATTCTTCTCAAGAAAATATTAATATATTTAGAAATACTAAATACTAAATATACTCAAAAATACTAAATATAATCCAAAATGAAACAATAAAAGAAGTTAATCATTATTATTAAAATAACCCATATTTACAGTTTGAGTGTAAAGAGATATGTTACATTAAATGGTGCATAGAGAGATTACAAAAAGTATATTGCCTAAATAAAATTCCTAATGGACAGTTAAGATTGCTACAACATGAGGCAGTATGTGTCCTTGCCTTCTTCAGTATGCAGATGTATACAGTTTGTGCTTGTCATTATCCATGGAAGATCCTCAGTAGTAGAATCTTTCAGCCAAGCACTGAAAGCACATTTAACATCATCTTCCAGTGTATCTTTACACTACATAGGAAAACAGAGACAAAAAGGGACATGAAATAAGGTGTTACTAAGACTGTTCTTCTATTCATAGAGCATTTGATTCTCTTACAGTAGCAGAGAGAAGATGGAAAGTTTTATTTATTTGGAAGGTAACACTATGCCAACAATCACCACTTCTGTCACACGCTTTTATAGAAAGTGCCTGCCCAGCCTTTGCTATGGCAACAACTGACTCATCCTCCACCTTTAAGGGTTTTATCTTTGCAACACTGATGCAAGGCACAAATAAGTGTTTATTCTTTTATTTATCTCTACTGCAAGATCTAAAAGCACTGTTCTGCTCCTGGGTTTGAAACAACACCAAGTGAGCACCATCACCAACCTGCTTCACTAACCCTGGGGCAGGCACTATACCCACCTTTCCTGTAAACCCTGCTTCCTTTACAAACAACCCTGGACTCATTTACATCAGAGGCACCACCACCAAATCCTAGTTGGCAGGCAAAGAGATTGAATCATTGAACCCAGGTAAATGGAACAGGAAAACAAACTGAATCTGTGTTTTGGTCGAGTTCCTAATCACAGAAGCACAACTCCTGCCTAAAGAAGAATCAACTGAGATTATGGAGGCATTGCATAGAAAGGAAAATGGAAGATGCTGTCCCATTTCTTCCTGCTTTTGACCTTGTTTTTCCCCCCCAAGAACAAAAAACATTTCAAATGATAAGTGAGAAACCTGTATTCAAGGCACAAAATCATACAAAGTCGCTGTGTGCTTTTAGCAAATTACTGACAGAGTACTTATTTTAACTACAATATATATATTAAAAAAAATGCAGTTCAACCATTCCTCTGTAGCTAAGAAACCAAAACTGAATACTGGGGATGAAGAACAAAGCCTGCATAAGTCAATGCGATGATGGGAAATGCCATATTTACAGTGTGAGGAGCAAGTGACGTGGCAAGTAACTCATTGAGTACCTCACAGAGAGAAACATATGGTGAAGTATTCCTCACTCCAGAACTACATTTGACAGACTGTGAAAAATGGTGCTACGTATGGCCATACTGTCACTGACACTCAGAACTCACTCACAAGAAAACAGAGATGTAATTATACAACTCCAGAAAACTAAACCTTTAGAGGAAAAAAACCCCACAAAAGGCAGCATTAAAAGAAGGTTCAAATCAAAACAGCACATTAAAAATTAAATTATTTGACTGCACTTGTCTTGCTTAGGAAATCCACTGGGCACTGCAAGGTTTGAAGAGCATACGCACGTATTCACCTAGAAGGATTAAAAATGGATATTTCCATTTTAAATTTATTAATCTTTTTCTTCTTTTTTGTTTTTATACACTTAAATGTACACAGTTAAGATGTGGTGGGCTAGAGCCAGTATTAATGTTAATGCTGAATACTGTTGCTAGGTTGACAGTAATTGTTTATATTTGAGATCTAATTAAATAGAACATGCACCCCCTCCTTACCAGCATGTGTCCTCATGATGGCAACATCCTTTTTGATAGATAAGAGACTTTCACAATTTGAAAATAAAGCAAGATTCAGTGATTTAAAAAGCACTACACAGCATTTGACCAATGGACTGAAGAAGCTAGAAGTTTGGAGGTTCTACCTCCTTCACTTAGACTTCTGTCATGCCCTTTAAATAGAAAAATTTTTTACAAGTAAAATGCAGAACTCTTTGAAGTACTTACCAGGTGCAAGACAAAGTTCAACAAGCTAAAGTATCACTGAGCAAAATACAGAATAGTACTACTGGATAAGCTTTGTTAGATTCTGTGATTCTTGATTTCAACAACTTATAAAGGAAAAAGTCAAAACAAATTCCTCTGGAATGCTGTCATACACGATAGACAACTTCCAAGTTATCACACAACAAACAAAAACAACATCAGAAAAAACACACAAGAAACCAACAACACAAACAACTTTGAGCAGCGCAACATTATTTTTTCCTCACCTATGAGCAAATACACAACTGAGAATATCAACTCACCAATTTCTGTTTGGGTTGCAGTCTAAGAGATACTGGGATTTTAGGAACAGATTCGAGTGACTTAATTCGGACTGTTGAGTGCATTCCGATACAGAGCTTTTTTCTCAGGCCATCTGGAATCTGAAGTATTTGAAATAAAAGCAAAGAAAAAGGAAAATATCAGAAAATAAAACCACCATAACATTGCATATAGAGTACAACAGTTCCTTCAACACCGAAAGAACCTTACATTTGATCATCGATGGTTTATTCATTATAATTTACAACAGATTTAAGAAACCATAAAACTGATGCTGGCATTCAAATCCCGTTCTCTCTCTCACACTTCCGTGCCTTTTATAGTACGTTTGAGAATACCTACTACAGTTGACTGTCATATTAACTTTAAATAAGACAAGAGGAATTCTTTTTCAATTTTCTTAATTCTTAGAATGTTGCAAGAATGAAACAATCTTGAAAAAAAAAATAAACTAAAAAAGAGAGAGAAAACAATAACAACTCCCCCCCCTCCAATTGGTGATTGCAATTAATTCTACACAGGCTGCTATACAGATCAAAGTTGCACACATTTTCAGTATAGACAGAAATCCAATTTTCTTGAGTTTGCCCTTTAAAAAGGAAACTACTTTCCAAATACTCTGTGTTGTTTCAAGTGTTTTCAATTTGGAAATGGATCTCATAAATGTTTATGAAGTCTGAAAGATTTAATGGTTGCTGACATTTGGAAAAATCGCTCATCTCAAATGATTCTGTGGTAAACAATACAGCAGGCTTTTGTTCTCATTCTTGATAAAAGAGTAAGCAAGTGGTGAGATGTGTAACACATCAAAATAGTCTAATAGTGGTTTGGAGTGCACTTGACCTATTTCTGTTACTCCTGCATACGTTTCCAGGAAAGAAAGAAACATAGGCAGGCTGTATAGTTCTGTCAGAATAAGCTGAAAAGTCACTGTCTGCACAATGGGACTGTGTCACCTTATAGAAAACAATATACAAGAGACCAAGAGATTTAAAATGATATAAAAGCTGATTATTTGATAGTACTGTAAGATAAGGAAAACTTCAACAGTGTATAAAAACATCTGTAAACATCAGGTAACAATAGGATACATTATGCCATTACTTTATAGCATGATGACACCTAGAGTCCAGAGCATATTGTGGAGCAATACCTGATGAAGAAACACTTCATTAAGCATTACTGAATGTATGTAAACAGATACTTTCATGTTCTCATGTATGGCAGCCAACACGTTTTGAAGAATATATGCACCTCCAGCAACGCTGAAGAGTTTTCCCTGTTTGGTGCCAAAATGCCAGGGGTGCAGAAACCCAGTGTACACTGCATAATGATAATATCAGTGAGATGGCTCAGCAAAGCATAGCTCAAGCAATTATTATTTGATTGACTTTACTCAAGACCCTTACGTGAAGCCTATCCCCAAGCTGCACATCAGCTAGCTAGTTCCAGTTATCCAATAGCAAATGTTAACCAATAAAAAGCCCCAAAAGATAGTGTGCTCAAACTGACCCAAACTCTTCCAACATGCAGGGCTTCCCCACCGTTGCCATACTCTATGACACTCTTTAGGTCTTCAAATCCATTCCAAACGATCTGAACAACAGATCCCTCTCTGGATGCTTGAATGCTATTGGAATTATTTTTGTCTTGCGTACTAGCCAAATGTTTTTGCTTTTCAGATGGTAGATTTTGCTTTGCTTCTTGATGACGCTGTCTGGGGGAAAGCAGCTCATTAATTTTCCCATAAGATATTACAGCATTTGGATCCAAATCAGTAAATTCTAAATTCCATGGAAAAATATGAACAGCATTGTATTTCAGAAATGCATGAGTGGCTGATGCATTCTGCACGCTGGGAGGCTGGGACTGACATACTCTAAAAATGGAATCCATGTGAATTAAGTTCAGCAGTTTGTCTTTGAAGGTGCTCATTTCATCTTTATCACACAAAGTCTTTTGTTTCTGTTCAGTTGTTCGAGAGAAAATGCTCCCTATGAAACTCCACATATTTGGGAGAACATTTGAGCCCAACGTCACATTTGCATCGGCCTTACTCTGTTCAGGGACTCCTGGATTTAAGTGAGGTTGACTGGCAAAAGGCTCCTTTACAGTTTCGTCTTGCTCCATGTTATTTTTCACAAAACTCTTGAGTAAGATGTCACTTTCTGTGGAAGGCATGTCTGTGATGTTTTCCTCAAGCTCACGTGCTTTGGGGCATATCAGAAGCTCTGTGCAAGGTTCTAATCTCCCATAGGGAGCTGCTGGCATAAGTGTACCTGAGTATGAACAAAGCAGATGAATGAATGCATCCACTCACAAAATAGCAAAACAGCTTACTCAAGGCACCACCAAAGTATTCGCTGCTGCTTACCAATCCTGATGTAAATGTGAGTGTGGTATTCAACCCATACAGGAAAGATGGCTTTTGGAAACACGATTCGGATCTGGTCCAGAAGATGCTTCTCAAGAGAGGAAGAGTGCAGTTCCTGGGAAAATGTGGTACTATTATAAGCTACATACCTGAATACCTTTGAAATATAGAATACAACGAGAATCCACATTTCTTTAGGAGCAGAGAAGAAGAGGGGATTGTAACAAAAGCTTGTATCTATATTCTCTGTCATCTGTATGAAAATGACATGAACAGTGGAAAAGGTTTTATTACCAGTATTTCCCAGTCATCAGCTGAGAGCGGTTCCACCTCTACTTGCTGACAGGAGGAGACATGTGAACAGGGTTCCAGGAATACCTGACAGAAGTAATGGTATTTCAAAATCATTTAACTTCTTAAACACACAAAACTCTACCTGAAAACTTCATCAAAAAAACTGACATCTTCATTATATGTTTTCACTGCCTTGAACATAGTTGTACTTAACCACACAAGCTAATTCATAAGCAGAAGATGGAAGTTCAGCATGTTAGAGATGGATTACATTGCACATGCCTGGGAACTATCTACCTGGACTTCTGCAAAGCTTTTGACGTGGTCCTTCACCACATCTTTCTCTCTAAATTGGAGAGGTATGGATTTAAAAGGTGGGCTGTTGGATGGATTAAGAACTGGTTGGCTGGTTGCAGCCAAAGGTTGTGATCAATGGTTCTACGTCTGGGTGGAGGCCAGCGACAAGCGGGCTTCTCAACCCAGGCCATACTACGACTTCATGACTTCAACAATCTGTGAATGAAGTGAATGGACACAGCATCCAGAGCTTCTGCAGCTGATAACAAACACTAGTTCTTCATGTAAATGATCAATATATAACTGATCTCTCCAGTTCTGCAAATAGATATATCATTTCTAGAGAGAATATGCTAGAAATGTAAATAAGATAAGCTGAGACACTGTTTTAAGCCACAAATTACGCTGAATAAAATTTACCATGTGAGAAAACATGAATACATAAACACACCACAGAAAAACAAGTTGTAGAATAAAACAAACAAGAGTAGAAAGGTATTACTCTTTATGCTCATATTAATAAAAGACCCACAATCTGGATGTTGAGATATTAACAGTCCCATAACACAAAGCTTTGCCCATCTCTGGGAATTTTTCTCCAATGAAAGAGTCATTTAGAACTAATGAAACACATTGTCCAAGAGGCAAATTTAACCACATGTCATGAGAGGGGGGGGGGGCACAGGGATATAAGTGAAAGGGAAAATGAGGGAAAAAAAATTAAACCCAGAATGAGAAAAAGAAAAAAGAAGACTGAATTTCAAACCTGCTCTCCATCTGTAATGCCAAGTTTCTCTGCTAAATGCCTGTTCATCTCTGCAATGTTTTCACTGCGGTGACCTCGATGCCTTATTTCCATCCAGCTCAAGTATATGGGCTCATCACCACAGGACACTTTCACAGCTTGGCCCTATGAGTTTCAGATAAACAAGATGAATTATTATCAAACCAGGTAAGAAAGATCACTAACCTGTATCTGCACAGAAAGCTGAAAGGAACTTAAAAATGTTTTCTGGATTTTAGGCACAAGTTAATACTCAGTGACAATAACTTGCAATGTTTACGATACAGGTAAAGGGTGATTCTATTTGGGATGACAGAAAATTTTTGATGCTGGCAGATCAATTAACTTCTTACTAATTGAGATTTTCTTAGAATTCTTCTCCACGCTGCCTATTTGCACAACTCTTGTATACTGACTACATCTTTTATAAAATTTCCACTTCTATAGGTTGTTAAGTAAATAAGAAAAATAAAACTTTCTGTAGTTCCCTCCTTTTATATTCTACTGTATACCCTAAAGAAATATGTCGTTTCTATTTCCTAAATATGGAAAATAAAACATGGGCATATGATTACATTTCTTGTGCACTCTAAGATTCTCACAGTTCCCAGGAGGGCTATCAAAAGCTGGGCAGCACTTAGAGCTGTCGTATCAGCTCACACCAAAATGATTACACCCACCTCCTTCAGAACCGCTCAGTTATTTCCATTCCAGACTTAGGAATCGGAATACACTCATCCCATTTTCTCACTGAGACCGCCCTATGCTTGGAGAGCGTGTTTTCAAGACTGCTTTACCCAACAGAGTACATAAAGCACCTGCGCTCACACGGACAACGCTTCTCCTCCACACATCTCGCTCCTCGCACAACCCGGGGCTGCTCTAAGTGCCGCTGACCCCACGCTTTCCGCAGCCACATTCAGCTGCGGTGTGCGCGTTACCGAGGAGGTGCGTGCCACAGGCACGGCGCCCGGCACCGTCCCGCCCACCCGCAGCGCTGCCCGACAACGCGCTCCGAACGAGGCGTCCCGGGCCCGGTACCTGCTGCAGGCGGAGCTGCGAGGCCAGCACGGCGGGCAGGTGCAGGAAGCAGTCGCGGGTCCCGCTCAGCACGACCGTCGCCGCGGCGGCTCCGGCCCCACCTCCGCCGGGGTTGCCGCCGCCCCACATGCCGGCTGAGCCCCGCGCTCCCGTCCCGGCGCCGAGCTGCCCGCTCGGGGGCGGCCGGGCCTTCCCGAGCTTCCTTCTCCGCCCCCAGGACAACGGTACGCCCCGCCGCCGGCCAATGCGGTCGCAGCGTGTGCGCGTCCCCGTCCTCCCATTGGTCGCTCCATCGGCGGCCGCTGCTCGTTCCTTGTCGACAGCGCCCACTTCCGCTGCTGGAAGAGCCAATGAGAGGAGGGCGGCGTGCTGCGCGCCGCCTGATTGGCTGCTTGCTCGGCGAGCGGCGGCCGCCGGGAAGATGGCGGCGGGCGGAAGCGGCGGTGGCGGCGGCGGCGGCGGCGCGCTGGGGGAGGCGTGCAGGCACCACCAGCAGCTGGGCGCGTGCGGGTCACGTGCCAAGTACCGCGAGGGGCGGCGGCCCCGGGCCGTGAAGGTGCGGGCGGGAGAGCAGCGCGAGCGCCTTGAGTTGCTGAGGCAGCAGGAACGCGAGCAGCGTGGAGGATTCTGTTATGCTCTTGTTTCTTTCAGGTTTACACTATCAACTTGGAATCCCGTTATTTGCTAATCCAGGGAGTGCCTGCGTTGGGTGTCATGAGGGAACTGGTGGAGCAGTTCGCGTTATACGGTGCCATTGAAGAGTACCACGCTCTGGATGAATATCCCGCAGAGCAATTTACTGAAGTTTACCTTATAAAATTCCAGAACCTCCAGTGTGCGAGGTATTGTACGGAGCAGTAACTGCTTTCTGTCATTTTTATCCTTCGCAGCCTCCTTACGTGAGACCTGCTGGATCCTAGAGAGTTTGAAGTAAAATCTGCAAATGCCATTTAATTTCCTTCAGGGTGGCCAAGAAAAAAATGGATGAGCGAAGTTTCTTTGGGAGTTTGTTGCACGTGTGCTATGCTCCAGAATTTGAAACGGTCCAAGAAACCAGGGAGAAGTTGCAGGACAGAAGAAGGTATATAGCAAAAGCAACAAATCAAAGAGGTTTGTAATTAAACTTCATGTAGAATCCTAATTTCAGTGGTTGGTGGGTCTTGGTAAAGCCAAAAGCATCCATTAAGGAAAATACTTTGTATCTGGCTGTTTTAAGAGATGAAGAATTAAGTCATTTCTCAATTCATTCTAGAGGTGGATCTTTCAGAAGGCAGTGTTTAAGTTTTAGCTAATGCACACTTTAAAGCTTTAAAACCTTGTTGTTTCCTTTTTTTTGTTTTCAAAATGTTACCTGAAATTCTAAGTGCTGCCAGGAAACTGAGAATCAGCTTTTCCCCCCTTGTTCCAGTTCTTTCAGGCATACTCAAAAAGACAGTTTTGTAAGGAAAAAAAAGACACAAACTTTTCCAGTCCGTCATTTGGCTCTGGAGGAATGTGAAGAATGGGCTGGGCTGTGTGTTAGAACTAATGGTGACATAAAATAATGAAGATTTTATTATTGTTATTTTCCTTCTTTGTTTTAAAGATTGCTTTCTGTGGAAGAAAATGGAGGGGCCTAGGAAGACCAATTCTGACTGTCACTACAGTACATCAGGATCGTATGCAGCTAGTGACTGGGATCCATCCTGCTTTCCACATTCTCACAGAGTGTCCCAAAATGCAGAATATCCTTCTGGCAGTCACAGTCAGGGCCCGTTGACTTTTCCCCAGTGTGACAGACACAGTGCTGAAACCTCTGGGAACTTTGGTCAGAACACACCCCTAAATGTGAGGACCCCACCAGGAGGATGTGCTCCAACAGTGGCTTTAATTCAGCAAAGAACAGTTCCAGCTGATAATGGAGCTGACAGGTTTATGCCTCGTACAACTCACCTGCAGGAACGTAAGAGGAAGAGAGAAGAGGGTAACAAATCTGCCCTCACTGGAACAAATGTGGACAGTACTGACATCATGATTGGTCCACAGCTACCAGAAATACCTAAAGTGGATATGGATGATGATTCATTGAATACTTCAGCTACATTAATTCGAAATAAATTGAAAGAGGTATGGATTCTTAAAGTTCTTATATTTTCATTTGCAAACATCCTTTAAGAAAAGTACATTTCTGAGATGTTTGCCAAAACACACTTTTCCCTTCCCAAAATACCCAAGTCCAAATAGTGTACCAGACTTAACTTTGAAACACCTCTGCTCTGGAGAGTGAGTGATAAAATATTTAAGTGTCTATCATGGAGCATCCGAAATTGGTTTGTGTGATTGAAGTTCCCCCCTCCCCTCCCCAAAAAAGGAAGAGTTTGCTAACACACTTCCATTTCCCAAGAGTTTCAGCTCCTGTTTAATGCTGCCTTTGGTGTTACTTTTCCCCCTTTTTCTATTGAAAAAAAAATCAAACAAGTATGATTATAAGAATATATGCCTCAGTATTGAAGACATAGCCTTACTGTAAAGCTAGCATAAGAAAAAACAACAATGGCTATACTTTACTTACAATTTCTTTTCCCATTTCAGGTAGCAGAGTCTGTTTCAAGTACATCTGTGGAAAAGCCAGGCAGCAGTGCTGCCAAGCCACTAGTAAAGGAAAGAAGAAGAATATAGGTACTGCTGGCAGCATTTTCTGCAGTTCTTTACAGAGGATATAATTTAAAATACTTTATTTCCAAGCAATTCCTTGTTAAAAACTGTACCAGTGTGATATTGTAGCAACGCTATCCTGTGTATTTCATACTAAAAGAACGTTAATTAGGTAAAGTAATAAAAGCAAATTCTATTTATTCCATAGCTTTTACAGTAAAGGAAGATTGAAACATATCAATTGTTTTGTGTTGCTTTTATTTCTACTGTACTATGGGAAATGTTGAACAAAAGAATTCTTAGAGCAGTGTTCCAGTTTTACGGTTTACGACGTTCCGGGAAGGTCCTCCTTTCAAATGCCATAGTGCTCTGTTTAAAGAGGAGAAAAAAAATCAAAACAAGTTTTTTTTTTCAGTTAACTGGAAGATTTATGCTTAGGTAGTTAGAAGAGGGCAATCTGAAATGTGTAAGTAGAGAAGCATAATGCTTTGTAGCACAGAAAAGCTATGTCCAGCAGCATTACTGTCACCAAGGAAATGGTCACAGCGTTTGAAGTTCTAACCACACTGGGGAAGCTTGTGATTTCTCAGCTTTCTTCACATAGTGCTCGTAGCTGAAATCTCTTCACTTTGGGGATTTGGAAGGATGTATGCTTCAGTTTGATTTAACATCGTGGAAATGGCTCAGTTGGATGGAATTGAATGGCAGCACTATGTTATGAGATGACATTTCTAAGGTATTTTCTCCCAAAAGAATGGCAGTGGAGCTGGTGGCACTGAAAAAAGAACAAGCACTGCATTCCTGGAGAAGTTTCAGATAAGATCTGCAAGAAAATGATCTCATTTTCTTAGCCTAGGAGGATGCCCACTGAGAATCCTTTATTGTATTGCTGCCCCAGCGCAGACATAGTGTGTTTTTATGTTCCCTGGTACCAGTGTTTGACTGAGTCAGGAAATGCGTACTATGAAAGACAGATCTGAACTCAGAATGTGCGTATCTCACAAATGAAACACCAGCTGAATTCAGCAAACCTCATACACAGAGGGATAATACCAAATTATGAGCATATAGTTAAAAATTGCAAGAAGATAAGCTTTTTTTAACTGAAGGTTGATGTACCTTTAAGTCTGGCAAACACTGTCCAAAGGCTTCTAAGAGAAGATTTTCTTTTTTGACAGCTTCTTCGAAGTCTGCAAAAGAAATCTTGCCATCATGGTCACAGTCCTACAAAAGGAGAAGCATTTAGCAAAGACTTGGAGTAATTGCCTGTTTGTTTAACAGGTATCTCATTCATGTGGATTTCTTCTTTTTTTTTGTTTTTTTTTTTTTTTAATGCAAAAATCTTCCTTGGACGATCAGTCTGCTCAGATAACATCTGTAGAGCTTACCTCTAGTTAAGCATAAAAGACGGAACAAACTCAACTGTCTAGTATAGCTTTGCTATCAGAATTCCTGATAAGACAAAATGTGGGAATAGCTTGGACTGCAGACAAATCTCAACAATGGTTGCACAAGGACAAAAGTAGAAGATAATGTAAAGATGCATGTAAAGATGCATCTTTTTCATGTGCAGACACAGCAGCACATGGTGGAGTATGCCAGTGCCAGCCCACTTCTGACTGCAGAATACTCTGCTGTAGGTGGAAAAGAAGCATCCTTGGGTTTTTAGTATTTCTGTAACTTGAAAACCTCCTGTTTCTACAAACATGGCAGCTTAAAGCAACAAATGCTGCAGTAAGCATTTATTTAATCCTTACAAAGGCCTTAAGTAAAAAATAAAAATAAATTAAAAAGGTGCATTTTGACTGTTATTCAAGGCATAGGGCCCAGCTGAAATTCTTGAAGATCAAGCCACAGAACCCTCATAGGGGGAGCACAAGTGTGAGAGGTGTGAAGTATTACAGTGAGAAAGTACTTGCCATTTTCTTCAGCGCTATGTCTACCAAGTCCTTAATTCCCTCATCAGGATCTTCTTCTGATGGTTGTTTGAGAAGGCTGTTTTTCAGCATTTGAAAAATCTCCTCTCTTGAAATATATCCATCACCATTCAGGTCATAAACCTTGAAACAATCTTTTCAAAAGATAAAGTTCATACAAACTATGTCACCCATCAGTAAGGCTGATGCCTACAGACAGAATACAAATTGTATGTTGTACAGCATATGTACTGAGCAACATTTAACATACTCATATCAGATACTGGGAAAAGGTTCTTCACCAGTAGGTGGTTGGGCCCTGGAACACACATCCCAGGGCAGCAGCCATGGCCCTGGCCTGCTAGAATTCATGCAGTGTTTGGACAGAAGTAGGGTTTGAATTTTGAGTGGTCCTGAACCCCTGTGGGTCTCTTCCAAGTCAGGATGTTCTACATATTATTTATATATGAAACACATGTAGCACGTTTTTGTACTGCTCAGTCATTGCATAGTTACTATTTCTTCAGTTCACAGCAACCACAGTAGCTTACAGATCTTCTCTAAGAGAAGCTTATTAGAATACAAATGAGGCTCTCGTTCAGAAACCCAACTTCCCATGGCTGCAACCAGCTGTCTGTATCAAAAGGGCTTTGAACATACAAATCACATCCTAGTTACTTCAGAGACTGCTTTAGAAAAATAGAGGAAAAAGAATGAGTTGTACTATCCTGGAAAAGGCAACTGAAGTATCTCTAAAGGCAAAGAAAATCTCTGCAACGGAATATTTTCAGCACAAGCATCTGACTAATGTATCTTGCAATTGCTTTTGCCTCCCTGGAATCAGTAATCTAGCACCACAGTAAATTTCAGCATCCTTCACAAAACTTATTTTAAAAAACAAACAAAAGCTTTTACTTCGGGGGGCAGTTTTTTTTTTCCCTACTAATGGCTTTGTCTACAGTGAAAAATTGTACTGGCATACACTTATGACAAACAGCATTGCATGCCATCACGCAGCAGTATATCCTAGAGTGCTTACTGCATATTTATGGCCTGTGGTTGTTCTGATGTTACATGCTGGCACACATCCCAGTGGTGCGACATCCTAGGCCACGTTCCAATGCAATGCTTTATGATGAAATTATACAGCGTTATTATCGATGGCTGGTGCAGAAACCAGAACTATGGAAACAACATGCTGTCATACTCCTTCTATTATACTCCCCCTCCACCCCCAATTTTTTCCTCCTCCACTCCCCCACCCTTTTTTGATGCTTTTTAAAATTCTAGAGTTCTTGCACTTTTTTCTCGACCACCTTTCTCCATCATTACTCTGAAGGTTCTCAAGATCATCTTAAAAAAGTGACTCTGTTTTTCTGTCTGTGCTTCCAAGCTGAAGAACAGCTAGAATTAACGTAACTGCTGCTGTGTCCCTGCTGTGCCAGTAAATGAATGCTGGCACAGGCCTTGTTTGGCCTGAGGCCTTGTTTGGTCTGAGGGCACTGCTATCCAGCCACCCCTCTTCCCTCAAGCTCCATGTTTGCTTCTAGCTTTGTGTGGGGATACAGAAACATAAATTCTGTCAAAACTACACTGTAGACCAGGATTTTCTGTCAGCAACATAGTAAGAGCTTACACAACCGTCTGTCTCAGATAAATGGTTTCAAAACTCATTTTCACTGAATGATACAGAAGAAATATTGTCAATTATTAAATACTTCGAGTAACTAATCTATTAAAATGAAAGTGATGTGCAATTTAATACTTCTGAATACTATAATTACCACTAAGTACCAGCATGCAGATAAGACTTACATTTAATCCTTTCTTCCAGTGTCCCCCGGAGAAACACCGACAAGCCTTCCACCCATTCCACCACACTGATGCAATTATCATTGTCTCTGTCGAAAGTGCAGAACACTGGAGAGGGTATTAGATGCATTTTACATTTATGCAATACAGAAACACAAAGAAATATTCCCTTATGTTCAATGAAAGGCTATTTTTCCTGAAGATCCTTCTCTCCTTTCATTAAGCAGAGAAACACCTTTATCAAGGTGTAAGTACTCTTCCTGAACCTTTCCAAGGCATAGCAATGAAGGGGATTTCACTCCTTGGCCTAGTGATCTTTCACTCCAGATTCCTGCAGGGATAAGGCATTTCATTTGATCTACTGCCTTCCTGACTTAAGCAATGACAAGAATGAATCTACACAGACACAAATCAAATAAACTGATATGCCAATAAACAATTAAGGCTTGTTTGCATGCAGAAGAGACTACTAATTACTCATCTACACACAGAGCAGAGGATCTTGGAATTAGAAAAGGACAGACTTCCCTTTGCAAACTATTTTACGCGACTGGTTTTATTGCAAGCATACTTCTGCCATGTCTTTTTCATGTATAGACATAGAATAGATCAGCCTCCTTGTTTGTAAGAATTAATATGTCTTTCTAATAATGTATCCATGTAGCATACTTCCCGAGGGACACCACTTCCTGCACACCCATTTAAACACACCCCACTGAAGGACAGGAAACAGCTGAACCAAGGGGGAGCTTCTGGTGGCCCAAGACTGAAAAAGGATGGCACTCATGCCTACTCCACATCCCTAAACACGGATATATCTGAAATCATTCACCAGCTGCGAGTGTGGCCTTCCCTTTATTGATCTGTGACATCTCTGTATTTTCAAAGGTTGGCTCGTCATCATCTCCCTCTGCCTAGCACCTGCAGTACTGCTCACAGCACTCTGCTCCAGCCGGGGACCTTTCTGGGACCTTCAGGTCTTCAACCAGCTGCAATCACCACCTGGTCCTGGAGCCACAGAAGGAAGGACAGTGGCACTGTGCTCCCCTCTTCTCACGTGGCACTAAGGGTGGCAGGGACAGAAATATCCATGCTCGGCACCCCAAGTGCTTGCTATCTGCCAGGCCTTCCTCATACAAGAGTGTGAGCCTTCGCAAACCATGGGAAAACCGTTCTGTATAAAGGAATACACTCAGCAGCACACAAAAATGACTCTCCCCTGGCTGCCCCTACACAGCTGAGATGGCAATGCGTTGTCCGGGAACACTCGCTGGGTCAGCAATGTCCTTTTTTCCTCCTCTATGGACCCTTTGTGCCTTCCACCCGAGCTCACACAGCACTAACAACTGTTTGCCTAAAACTTTTCTGCTTTGTCAACCTCTTTCACAGTGGTCAAAGGAGTCTTCTCGTCAGAACGGACAGAAACTAGTTTCAGGTTCACGTGAAAAGTCCTCAAGGGAACTGCAACAGAGAAGGCTGATGAGAAGGCGTGCCCAGGGGGCACAAAGGAAGAGTCGGCCCTGCTGAGCTGCCCACCTCACCTCTGTTCGTGAGCGCGCTGTCCGTCATGCCGAAGTCGCGGTGCAGGGCGTCACAGAACGCGCCGCGATCGAAACCCACGGCAGCGAAGCGGCTGTAGGACGAGCCCAGCAGCGTGTCGAAGAGCCCGATGAGGCACTCCACTTCGCCTCTGTTAACTGGGAGCCGAAACACAAGCGACGCTTTATCACCGCCATCACACCCACCTCCCCCCGCTGCGGCACTCACAGTGCTTGGCCGAGCGGCTCAGCGACTCCACCAGCGGCTGCAGCCGCTTCTTGCTCATGGCGGCCGCCTCACCGCCGCTGCCCGGGCAACCCGGGCGGGGCAGACGCTGTGGGATGGGCTGCTCGCGGTGCACCACACCGCACGGCGTGACGACAGGGTGCCAGCGTGCAAAGGGCACGGCCATTCCTGCAGAGCCCCTGGGCACAGACCGCCTTCCCTCGACGAGACGAGACGAGTCTCCGTGCGGTTGTCTAACGTATTGAAAACCAAAGCGCGTTTCATCGTCGACACGAAAGCAGCTCTGCTGGGAAGTGACAAAGCCTGTAAGCTCCTTAATAGCTACACCACTTCCAAAGCACTGCGTTTGTCACAGTCACAGCAGTTCTGTTCAGACAAGTAAAATGACATACGGGCCTAGGGATGTGGAAGACCGCGGCCCTCATTCCCGTCTTTATTTCATTCTGTTGCAGGTAGTCGTGTAAAAGTCAACTAAGGTATCACACAGAGCAGAGCAGCTGATACAAATCATCACCAAAAGGGCAACACCACGACTTAAAAACAAATGGAAAACACAAAACCCCCATTCCAAACCCCTACTGCTCGCTGCCTTTATTTAACCTCACCGACACAGCAGGGCCGAGGACCACTAGCATCAACTCCAGCAATATAAAATACGTCATCCAACTACTTAGTGTATTTTAGGACACTGCTGCGACACAATATCTGTATTTTCTAAGAACTTAACAGAAAAGTCAATGTCACTGTAGAATGACAATGTCAAATCATCTTTCTCCCCTCAGTTTTTATTTATGATCTGCAGACCAATTACCAATTACGAAAGGTCTCGAAATCCTTGGCAATAAAATACTTTAAACATCTGTGTGTTAGAGGTAAGTCAGAAGATAGCACCTGTGCAGTGGAAGGAGGGGTGGATCGTTACTGTAATCTCTAGCTGACCACTCAGACAGATGTGAGGTTGTCAGAGGCTGAAGCAGGCACAGCCACAGGTACTTCAATGGAAGATACAATGAGAATTCCATGTGAAAACTAAAATCTAATGGTTGATCGTGTTTTCTTGCGTGCACGTTTAATTTATAAAACCTTATTTTCAGTTCCTAAAGCAACTAATGTAAAATAAAACAGCTCTATGACTTAGGTCAACATGCTATAGCCCTCAAGTACAAAAATATAAATACAAACTGTTCAAACAGCATATTTAATGAGATTCTGGCAGTATGGTTTTCTTCCTTAATCTAACAAGATGCGTCATGTAACAGGCCTGCCACTGAACTTGCTCAGAGTAAAATCAGCTTCAATATGAAGCTGTTAAGGTATCAAAACCCTGCTTTTTACATGCTAAATATCTTCAGCAAGTGTGCACTTAAACACAGCAATGAACTTAACTGTAAGAGTAACTAAATACATACACGAAACTCTGCATGTGGAACATAACCCAGAGATCTGGTTACAACAAATGATTACCTGCATTTCGTTAATTTAATAAAGGTACAAATCATGCAAAACGATCCGAAAGATAATGCAAAGGGGGAAAAAAAAGAAAAAAGCTATCGGAGTTTGCAAGAAGTGTTCAACTAAACCAAAATGACATTAAATGGAATACGCTTATTTACTAGCACAGACCTATCGCTATTTCAAAGAAGCAGAGGTAAAAGTCTTCTGGCTTCGAATGTCAGTTATACTGCAGATGTCATTGCTCTTGCTCAATGCAGAAGCACATGCTCAGAAGCCCAGAACTGCTCATTCAGAGAAAGTCTGCTGCCAATAGTTCTGGCTTCTCTAGAATCAGAGATGCTGCGTCGATTAAAAACAGCAGAGATTTGCAGGGATCAAGGCACCCTATTCACTTAGCCTAAATGGTAGCATTCCCTTTCTCATAAGCATGAAGATGGTAATGGGGCAGCTACTACAAAGGCAGCATTTTATGCGTTATAATTAATTTCCCATGTTGTAAATGCCATTCGCAGACACCAGCTGGTAACAGTTTAAGTGTAATATAAACCTACAAGATGACTTTGGGCTTTTTACAAATATGATTTACAAATAAAGACTATTACTAATGCTTTAAAACACTACTTTCAGTATCTAAAAAGTTTAACTCTTACTTTCCAATATTTTACATCTTAGCTGGACTACCACCTTAATGTTGTTTCAAACATCTAACACTGCTTATTGGACTTGAATAAGAGTTGTACCTCATGTATTAAGCAGCAGGCAATAACAATGGTCTTCCCCAGCACAGCTGCATCTGGCTGGCTACTGAAAGATTAGGAATATTTCTAGAACACAGGGAAACTCATGCAGTTTGGTAAAGTTTGTTATCAGTTCACAGTTTAAATTTCCTTCAGTCATTGCACTTTTGTTGATAGTCTTGCTTTTTTTTTTTTTAAATACTATTCTGAATCTGAATTTGAACCAGCAGCTTTCTTTTTCTTCTTTTTACTATGCTTCTTGTGCTTCTTTCTCTTTTTCGCTTTATCCTAAAAAAAGAAAAAAAGCAAAAAGGAAGTTACAGTATGAGAAAACTGCCATCTACAGAATTCCATTAAATAACAATGGGAGCATGGAAATGAAGGCTCTACAAAGACATTTCGGGAGATGTTCCTTAAAAAAGATCTATGGCACTTCAGAGATTATTATAAAAGCCTATTGAAAAAAAAAATCACAAAAAGAAAGTTCATAATTTGCACTACTAACAGGAGTTTTCAGTTTATCTCCATCATGGTCTGGCCACTTCATACTCCTCAGCATCATCACTACCATATTTCTTTCTAGATTTCTGAGAGAATAATAAAGTGCTTTGACATCTTACATACGTGGGAGTAACTTGGATGCTGACAGATTTAAATAAGGTGCTCATATTCACAGTGCACTACACTAGGCTAGAATCTCCAGCACTTGTGCCTTAGTTAAAACAAAACGATTTCAATTTTAAATATTCACATATATGCCACACCTCCAGATTCAATCAAAAACTGAAAGACACAAACTTGTCCTTTGGCGAGTAGAATTTCAATTGGAATTCTTGAGTAGGTGTAACAATGTAAACAAAGCAAATCTGGTATAATATCTTGGTTCTACACACACTACTTATCTCTTTTAAGGAAAAAAAAAGTAAAAATTAGTCCCCAGAAAACTTATGACAAACACCTTATGAGGTTATGGTGAAAATGAACTCAAATTCCACAGAAAACATGTACTGAAATTCTCTGCTTCAGTGCCATATTTGGGCCTCACAGTGGAGACAGAGTAGCTCAGAACGACTACACTCCTAACTCAAGTGCATGTGTCCAATCTGAGGTTCTACATAAATCACTGCTGAACCCTTGTCTCACCTTTATCATCAGAGAAAGAATCAACAAAGCAGAGAAAAGCTATAGGCTGCCAGCAGCATTTCATGTGGCCGAGGGAAGAATTATATTAGTATTATGATGCTGCAGAGACTGCATCCTAAGGGCCTTTTTGTGGTCTGGTAGAGATGTACAAAGGAACATTTACACACAGTACTACAAAGGAGCAGCCTCAATATCTACATGGCAAACTGCTACCTCACCTGATGTTAGAAATTTGTAGTTCTATTAGGCTGGTACAGAGTGAAACACATTTTGACTCGATGCAATCAATATTAAATGTATCTCAATTCATATATGTCTATGTAATTAAAATAGTAACAAATTCTTCCTATGCAGCTGAAGAAGTGATTTCAAGAGGTAAAGAGAGAAATTTTGAATTTAGATTCATGTGACTTTAGCTATTATACATTTATGTTACTGAAAAAAGTAAAATTATAAATTAACCAAGTACAAGATACGAATATCCTGTAACTACAGTATAAGGGATACTTGCTGTTGCTTTCTCTTTTTCCTCATTGCTTTTCTTCTTTTTCACCTGAACCTAAAAAAAAGCCAGAAAACATTCAGGTGCAATGAGACAGCAGCTTTGGAATTGCTGTTTTACATGTAAGTTTGAACTTTTTGTTGCATGTAATGAGAAATGGCAAAACACTGCTAAGACACACAGAGTGGCTGCTGAAAAAACAGTGACTGTGTTGTATTCTAGAATAACTATAATCCTATAAACATCTGATTTTTGGACACTCTGCTATTAAAACACAGCAGAACAAGTAGCCAGCAGAGATGTACAGGTAAAAACAATTAAGCCAATACCCTGGTTGAAATTTCAGTGGAAAAATCCAGCAAATTGGAACTTCTCAATATTTTGTAATTCTACAGGAATAAATCCTGACAGGCAATACACACAAGGGTGAGAGTAAGATTATGTCCAACACCTTCTAGTTGAATGGCAAAAAGCAACTAAAAAAGTTGAACAGTCTTAGAATCTTGCCTGTCTGTATCCAATGATGAGAGAGAAATCTTGCGAAGCACCACTTAGCCTCATTTTATTAAACTCTAAAATGTCCACGAAAGGTTGGAAAGTTTCAAGAAAATAAATTCAGAATAACCTGTAGGTGGTAGGAGTTGCACTAAACAGTTCTTATCAGAAATCTTCAATAAAAAGAAAAATACAACTTTGAACATGCCACTGGCTTAAAATCAACTGCACAGAGCAGAGCATTTCAATAGCAGATTACATCTGGGCTAGTTTTAGTTGTTTACTCATGGGAATCAGTAAGCTAAAAGCATTCTAACAGCTGAAATTTAGCTTTCACACTCACCTCCTCTGTCTGATCCGGTTCTGATAAGGATTCTGATGATAAAGGCCCATCACCACGATCAGCTTTCTTCCTCTTTCTGTGATGATTTTTGCCATCCTACATAAAGTAATATATTCAAAAGTAACACTAAGGCCTTCAGATAATATGAAACTGCTGCTTTAAAAACATATGGAAATATTATTTCTAATTTATGAAATTATTTTTTAATATTGTATAGATTAAAACTAATCGCTCATCAGCAAATAATCATACAGTTAAAACGCTTTCAGTGGGAATGTGCTAATTTTCTGTGCACTGATTTTGTTGCCAAGATACTGCAACTTTTTAAGAGTGAGAGATCTAACAGTATAATACAGCCTCTTATTTTAAATGAAAACTCACAAAGGAGCAAGCATTTTAAAATAAAATGCTTCATCACTTCAAAAAGACCACTGAGTAAATGAAGATGTCTCAGTATGCACAAACACTGCTGCTTTGGTGCTGAGAAAATAAAATGCTCCCTTTATATTTGTGTGCAGCCTGCTCCTGGCATGGTTCAAGTTCTTTCAATATATCAATAGTTTCAATATATTTAAAGAGCAGTTTTCTATTTTTCTATTTTAGTTTTCATAATTCAGATGCTGCAGGAGTTTGCCCTGATGAGCCACTTTTTTCTTCTTCCTTACACTTTTTCAAGTAAGCTTTGCTCTGGACCAAGCAAGGCGTTCCTAAGAGCAAAGCTACTTGCCCCCATTTCCTCCATTCTAAGTAAAAAAAAAAAAAAAACAGTAAAAATTCTTATTAATCATCTTTTTGAGTGGTGAGATTACTTATATCCTCCTACTTAGTCTATTATAGGTACCACAATCCTTTTCCAGAAGAACTCATGAAAAGCACACACGAAGTAACCCATCTGAGAGGGCATCTGCAGAACAGGAAAGACCTCTAGCCATCAAAAGCCCTTTGATTTCAAAAGTGTGAAAGCAGCAATGCATCTTAACCAAGATTAAGGGGCTATGGCAGTCACTTGCTCTTTGAAGAAGAGATACTCAAGAAGAGTTGTTGGGAAATGAGAACTATGAAATAGAAACAGAGCAAAGAAAAAAACAAACAACACGATTGCCTGATGCAATGGAGATTTTATACATCAAACCTAATACTGTTGACTGTAGTAGTAGAGAGCAATGTGTTAAGAAAAGTAACTGGAGAAAGTAACTGGGCTGACACGGAAAGCTTTGTTAGTTTCTGCATTCAACATGAAGGAGGGAAGTCCTCAGATGCCTGTGTACAAAATGAGATGTGGGGGGAAGAAGGAAGGATTTTGTGCCCAGATTAAAGACAGAATAAGATACATTAGCTTAAGGTAATACAATTTTCTTTGTAATGTTTTAAAGCTTCCATAAGCAAAACATGCAATTATGACTACATTTAGATAAAAATATCCTCAGCTTGCTGCTACTCAATTTACAGTAATGAGCCAATATCCTACCAGGTATGTCACTGAAATATCATACTTTTTTTGGTCAATTTAACTGTTAATGTTAAGCCCCATGTACTAGAATGCAAATGATCTGCTCCAGCAGATTAGATCCTTTTTTCATTTACCTTCATGACAAAACCAGATCCAGCAGCTTCTACTGATAACAATTAATAAAATAGGAACCTAAAAATCTTATCTCCAATTGAGGGCACTGAATTGTCTAGTCTGGGACAGAAGATTTCCACAGGTGTAAGCTGAAGTATTCAATACGAAAAAAAATTATTTTTAGGGGGGCAGAGAAGGGAGCAGAGACCCATTATATATGTAAAACAAAGATCTGATGCAAGCATTTAAAAAGTAAAACTATACCTTCTCTTTTTCATGGTCTTCCTTTGACTTTTTCTTTTTTGCACTGTCCTAGGTAGAAAGAAAAACATCCATCAAGACAAAATTATTCTGTCAAAAAAAAGAAATAGCAACAGCAGCCTGACCCAATGCCTTCTTCTATATACTGAAGATTGTTAACTAGCAGCTAACAAGAACAATACAAAAAAAAAAACACAAAAAAACCCAAGATTTTGATGTCAGCTGCTAATTTCCGGAACAAGCAGTGAGAAAAGGTCTCTGTGGCATCACACAACAGAGAACTTGCCCAGACCAGTACACTTAAAGAGCCTCTAAAAAGGATCCCAGGCACTGCTACCATCACCACACACTTCTCTCACCCCTAGCACTCTGCAGTCTTTAAGCAGAGATTGCCACAGAATTTTCTATCTTTCACTTTCAAAAGTAAGAGTATGTTCATTTACGTAGGAAACCATTTCAAACTGCCACTAGCACAAATTCATAGTTGGATGCAAACAGTGATTCATCAGGATTTATACCATTCTGAATTAGATATTCCATGAAAACTCCAGTAAAATGGCAGCCTACACACAGCACTATTATTATCGAGGGAAGAAGTACAGTTACTGTCCACTACCACAGAAAAATGGTAAAAAAATGGACTGCCACATACATCTTTGCTAATTTTGGATCTGTGAGTACACAGTGCTCTACCTTCCTTGTAAGTATTAAAACAAACAAACCAACCAACCCCAAACTTTCAATTTATTAATTATTTAAGGCTGAGAGGTCCAATAGGCAACTATTCAGTCCAAACAGACTGAGAAAAGCAGTATCCTGGCTACTGATTCCTTGCAATATCTGTATTTTCACAGATGGCGTTTGATTCAATAGTACACTGACAAGAACATCACAGAACATTTTCATTTTTGAAGTGTTAATGTAGTATTAAAACATTTGAGCAGCACAGAAACTGCTTATGTCTGAATCCAGACAAGTAGATAAAAACAGATGGAATACTTATTCTAAAGATGAACTATTTTCTGTCAGACACTGTGGACAGGAGAGGTATGTTCATGATCGTAACTTAATGATACAAGCACACCTCAGCCACAGTAACAATGCATGACTTTGAATACATCAATTACAAAGTCAGAAATGCTTGTCTTTGTAACACAGATTAGAGTCATTTCCTGAGGGTAACGTGCACTTAATTACCTTGCTGTCTGACTCAGATTCAGAAGCTGAGCTGGAAGAAGATTTCCGTGAGGAGCGGTGTTTCTTCTTCTTTTTTTTCTTCCCCTGCTTCTTATCCTATCCATGAATATTTTAGGAAAAAAGAAAAAGACAATCCTGAATTTATTTTCACTAGATATTAAAGACTTATATTACACGCAAAGAATAGGGAACACCAAATTCCTACATATTATTATTTTCTTGAGGAATAAGCATACTGCAATTGATTCCTCTAGTAGAAGACATTCATAACTCTTCTGCACTGAAAAAAATGAACTAGTATAAAATTCAGGTTCTCTAGATTCTGTTTATCATTCAGATACATGCTACTGAACCTGACTATCTCTAAGAAAAGATTTTTCCTGAACTAGTAACATCAATACATTTGTGTTGTTGTGATTAGCTGGGGGGATTCTACTGGACAAAAAATATAAAAACATATTCATTTATATAATTATAAAAATATATTCATTTTTGAAGAAGTTGTTGAACATATCTAAAATTCACAACTGTATCATATGCACCAAATTTAAACAGTTTTATGCAAACTAAGCCCTCAAAGAATATTTTAAAATACATTGCCAAGATCTGTGTTAAGTAAGTCTCATGATAAAGTGTGAGCTGATACTTGACTTTTTATATGAAATATTCTTGGACAGAAAAAAATGTGTCACTGTGCATTCCACTTCCTATCAGTTCAATATGTTACTTTTATTTTCTCCTCATCTTCTAGAGAGGATAGCCTGAAAGCCTTATTCTGATCACAGGCTTTTTGTAAGGACATGTAGCGACACAAGGGGAAACAGTTTTAAACTGGAAGGGGGTAGATTTAGACTAGATATTAGGAAGGAATTCTTTACTGTGAGGGTGGTGAGACACTGGAACGGATTGCCCAGAGAAGTTGTGGATGCCCCCTCCCCGGAAGCTTTTCACCATAGCAGGGGGGTTGGAACTACATCTGGATGTCCCTCCCAAGACAAACTGATCTAGATCCAACAAGACCAGAAGGAGCTCATCCGAAGTATGTAAACCTCTCAGTTTAATCCAGCAGCTTCAGAGTATTGCTGTGGGTTAGCCTAGTTGGCACTAAATCATTTTGGAATAAATCTCAGGTTCTACAGACAAAAGTGGTTAATACGTGTAGTGCTGACTGCTTATTTCCATAATGAACTACAGTATCATCCTTTTAAATGCAACTTTATTGGCTGTTCAAGTTGGTCACCAGTATGTACAATTAAACAAATACTAGCCACTATTTCAGCGACTCGGGTACAGATGGTAAAATGCTTACTCATCTTTGGTTACATCTTCCATGTTCAAAACAGAAATCCCAAACATTTCCTCCATGGTGGAAGAGTTCTCTTAACACAACAACGCTCTCTGCAGTCATGCCTCGAGCATGCTGACATAATGCAAAGGCAAAATTCCACTCAAAATACAAAACATGCTTCATCCTGTAGTTTAGTTCTTACCTCATCTTCTGAATCAGATGCACTGCTGGAAGAATCAGAGCTTGATGAAGAAGAGGAAGATGAAGACAACTTGACCAAACACAACAAAAAGTGAAGCTTGTGAGATGCAGCATTTTGTCCACCAAATAAGTAAAAATCCATGCAAACACCTAACCTAAAATCTCTCAATTTGCAAAGCATTTCTGATATCAGTTTACTTCCAAGAAGCTGGGCCCATGTAGATTTCCTTAAATAAGACTGTAAAAAGTGACTTCTGATACTTTTCATGTAATAGTGTATATGTAATGTTTTCCCTCCCCACCAACTGCTGTTCAAGCAGAAATAAAATTCTCCTTGTACAGAGCAATCTGCCTCTCTCAAATGAAAATCGGGTTAACTTATTCAAAATTAAAACTGTGTCTCCTCTTTCCAAGAAGACTTAAGTGGCAAATACGTTCAATCCCAAACCAAAAAAAGCTCAGAAAACTGAAAATTTTGCTCACCCTACTCGATTTCTTCTTTTCCTTTTTCTTTTTCTTAAAAACAGAATAGAACAAATGTTATTTTTGCAACGTGTTCTTGTGCATTTACGTTCATGTAATTTGCTGCTGGTTTTTAAAATGGATTTATGCCATTTTGCATTGCCACCATTGATGGCAAAAACCAGTTCCAAATACAAACTGAAAATAACTGACCTCTTTCTTTTTGGAGGAACTCTCATTTCCACCTAGTAATTTCTCCCTGTGTTTTTCCAGTTCTTTCTTCCAATTCTGAAACAAACAAAATAAAGGTGACATGATTGTTATTTCCAAACAGCCTTATTAACAGAACTTTGTCAAAATTGTATTCTTTACTTGAATTGATATGGTTTTCACAAAACCCACAGAAAATAAACAACCTGTAGTATTAACTGTGGCTATGATGAATTTGATTCTACAGAAGATTAAAATTAATCCAATTATCTGAGTTCACACCTTAATGTTCAAGTTATTTGGGCTTCAGAGATGGTTATTTGTCTTGAAGGTCATCAATTTTGGTATCTTGATTTTTGTAGTACCACATAGCTCTTATCAGAACACGTCAGTACGGTGGGTCAGCCTACCAATAAAATGCACTCTGCCTATGTTTTAGAATTACCTGAAGTAGAATGGCAAGACACATGTTTCTGGACCTTCTTCAGTGCACGAGTGCATGTAGTGTCTGTTCTGTGCTCTGTCAGTGTCAATGATTAGAACTTTATTATGCATGTCTCTTTTATTTCCCTTACAAGCTCTCTCAGTCTACCCCTAATTCCTCTTTTAAGGGCTCTGAAGCATCCAACATCCCATCATACTGAAGTTCTGCTGGCTTGTGCTATTCCTACTTCCCCTGTCAGCAATATCAGGTGCTCCTTTCTTTATTATCATTCCGATCCTTCCTTTCCTCCTAATTAAGCTGTTCTGGTATTGTACTGGCAAAGAAATGACAGCCCACATACTGTGCTGAAGGGAAAGAAATACCAGGACTTGAATACGATTATACACAAGCAGTGCAATATGACACACAGAACCCTGGGTCAGCGTGCTGTGAATTAGCTTAACAGTGCTGCTGAAAGATGACACAAGGACAGCCAGCATACAGTGCTGCACGTAGCATGTTTCAATGATCCAAGGTGATGCATACAGAGTACTGCAGCAGGCTGCATGCTTCTGCTACCTGGTGCTACTCTGACAGCAGGCTGGGCTTTGTTAGGCACACATTCTCTCTGAAGTAGAAACAGACTGGATATGGGTACTTTAAAAAATAAAGGAGAAGAAAAAAAGCATCAGAATGTCTGTCAGTAAACTGAGAGGGCACCTCATTCAGAGGCTTGTAACCCTTTCCACCACTGAGAAAGCTGTGCTTAGAAGCTACAAATAATTCACAAGAAAGCAAAGGGACGATAAAGTACTAAACCAAAATCACAAAGCTGGAACCGACAGAGCACAAAACAACACATCCCCCTGGAACTGCATCCTATCATCTTCCAAATAATGGTATAAATTCTGAAGCAAAAAGATGTAACAAGCAGAGTACCAAGCCCTTTTAGTAACAGAGGAGGAGCACTATCTACTTCAACCAGAAACTCTCACACAGTGATGAAGATTACTGCTTGAAGCTGATCCCAAGACATCAGAATCCAAGAAGGGAACAGAGCAGTTAAATTCATCATCTACTGTTTCCTTCCTATGTACACAACAGGAGATGCACACAAAACTTTCTTACAGCATGCTGATCTCCAGCAGAAGCTAAACACGGTTATCAGAACAGCTCCACTTATAGAAGGGAACCAGCACAGAATGTAATCAGCTTAGGATGAGAGAGACGTGTTCCATAAGAATATCTGGACATTCAAGGCCATTCTTTGTGCACTCCCCCATATCCACATCACATATTCCCAGTCTCATTCCAGTAACACACCTCTTTCCAATATGTTTGGATTGTGTGACCTTAAAAACAAGTGAAGATTAGTTCACATTTTCTTCACAGCGTTTCTCAAAACTTTTTAAGCAGTGCTGCTGTGAGCCAGGAGTAGCTCTTCATTGGTTAATAGGTAATGTTAACATTCAATACAAACATAACAAAACATTCACACATCACAAGTTTGAGCGTTATGAAATATTAAGGGTACTTGGTGCCATTAATGATAAGAAAAGCAGCACACAGGATAAGATAGCTGAGGCATGAACATATTAGCAAAATTACCCACCTCGTTCATCTTTTCTTCAAACTCAGCCAAAGCCCTGGATCCCTTCTTTTTCTTCTCCAGCTGTTCTTTTACTTCTTCCCTGCACAAAAAGGATGGGAGATCAGTTACTGTACTTTCACAATTAAGAATACCTTCTTCAATGTCTAACTTTACGTGTTTTTTTTTTTTTTTTTTTGAAGTTTAGCTTTGGCTGAGCTTCCAACAGAAAAATTATCTTAGATGTTACTTACGTGGTAACCTAACTATAATAATTTAAGTATGGCTGCTAAACCTCTCTGAAAGATCTAAAGCTGGATTGTCAATTAGGTAAATTGTGCTCTAATTTCTTAAGAGAGGAGGCAAAATGGACTGAATGTAAAGTACGCTAGCGATGGTATCTTAAAGTGATGATTTTGTGGGGTATGACAGACTATGTTCTAAGAATCTACCAACAAAATGTTTTTCCTAGAGGTTACTTTGTTTTAAAATTGAATATGTCTGTAGGCTTTAAAGTATTAGGCTTCTGAAAGAGGTAAAATAACCAACATTTTACTCTTCTGAGAAATTGTAGCCAAGGTATTTAAAGACAAATGAGAAACGTGTATTTCAAGTGAAATATCATTTTTAAAAGAGAATACTGAATATCCATTTAGAGAACAACATCTTGGCCAGAGCCAAGGAACCTTCCAAAATGTGCCAGTGTGAATTTGGGGAGGATGCAGGTAACAGAGAACACAGGGAACAAACCTTTCACTCAGCTCAGGCACTTACCACGTTGGCCTTGGTCTGTTCAAGTAGTCCTGTATTGTTGGTCCCGAATTTTGGGCAGGACCTCGTGCTCTGGCCATAGCTATGGGATTCATGTAAGCCTTGAAAATGAAACAAGAAATACAAAGTTCGTTGGTTGCACTGTTATCAAAATCTGTCCTTGCTGTTCTTCACACGCCTTTTTTTCTCATTCACAGTAAGACCTGGGAGAAGTGCTTTCAGTTTGTTACACAGTGGCAGAAGGAACTCATTCCCAAAAGGACCACTCCCCTCCCTGAGCAACGACTTTGCAAGCAGAGTACAGCCTCAGGATCATGGAAACATTCCTCCTTGGGACACGGAAAGCATGATTTAATTTCAGCTCTTTGTCTCCAGGACATCTGGCACTCGGGCCTTTGGAGTTCTGCTCAAAACTGATGACAGCAGATTCAGTGCATCCAGGATAAAACAACAACACCCCACAAGACTGCTGTAATGCCAAACAAGCAGTGCTCTGCTGACAGTTGTGCATATATGAGACCTTGGATGCTTAGGGCAATCTTGAGGCAAAGAGCTGGAATTTTATGAGGTATCTGTTAGAATCTCAGCAATTAATGTCAGAAACTGAAGCAAACAATTACTCAATTGTTCCTGTGCAGATGATATTTTGCTCACGCAGAAGGGAAGCACATCTTCCCTTGCCTCCTGGCTCTTAGCACTATGCCATCCCAATGCTTCACAACTTACCTTCATAAAACACAAGACAAACTGCTCCTACTGCCCACAGCTTGGAGATAAGAAAAAGGTCAAAGCAATGAGCAGCTCTGGTTGCCTGGCACCTTCTTTTGTAGCAGGTGGGTGCACGCGCTCAAGTGAAGATATGTACTCATAACTCTAGCACTTAATTTATATTACAAACCAATAAACGAGTAGAAATCCTGCATCCAAACTGAGCTCGAGTCAGAAAGGATTTCCTTTAGCAGTGCAGGAATGCAGTACTTCAACACTGCTTTCATTAAACCAAGACAACTGCAGTGCACTGGGAGCAGCAGAAATTATGGCAGAGATGCAGTTCCCAGCCTGGCTCCCTGCAGCCCTCGTTGGCTACCTGCAGGAAATCCTTCTGAAAGCTCGAGCTTCTTACATTACTAATAATTCCTAAGAACAAGACTGCTCATTGTTCTTCAATAAAATTTAGCTGTTTTCCTCCCAGACTAACCCAAAATGACAACTATTCCCTCTCTACCTCTTGGCTAGAGCTGCCAAATGCTGGGTTTTTTTGCCCCAAACCGACTCCTTGCAAGCCCTCCATACAGTGGACATTCTTTTACCTTCCCAGTAGCAGGCACGTAATGGCTGAATACTGCAGTGCATCCCACAATTAGAGAATGTACATCTTAAAATATTCCTATAATTTCAGTAGCTTTATTTATGAAGATTCACTTTGCCAACAAATATTTCCTAGAAGCACTTATGCTGCTTTGCCAAACTGCATTTCAGCAGCCAGAGAGCACACAGAAATGTGCCCTAACAAAGTGCTTGTGTGCACATTCATTTTCCTCTCCCGGCAGTTTGCTCAGGCAGTTATTAAAGATATCTGCTGTACAGCTTTTGTGCTCATAGAAAGCAGAAGGTACCTTCAGCTGGCACGAGTCCTATGGGCAAACTATGCAACCCCTCAGTGCCCTGCAAGAATCATGAAGATGGGAAAGAAATCAATGCAGTGTCCTTCTCCAAATGGTGGCAACTTGAGGAATGGTGATGGGTAAAATATAAGAGGTGGAAAGCTCTGCAATTACAGAGGAGCAGAAAAGGGCCCTATGAGTTAACCTGTCTATACCAGCAGCCACTGTGGCTGACTCTTTACTGTGCCATAGATTATACGGATATAAGATTGGCAGGCAAGGGTAAGTACATCCCCACTGTACTATTAAAATAATTCTAAGCAGATGCCCAAACACAGCCCGAAACACTACATGAGGGCAGTACACCTGAAACATAGGCCTGGCCCTGCACTCCGACACTGTCATGTCTTTAGAATTACAGAACCACAGAATGGTTTGGGTTGGAAGGATGTGAAGGATCGCCAGCACCAACCCAGTGCCATGGGCAGGGCTCTACCCACCAGGTCAGGCTGCCCAGGATCCAGGCAACGCAGCCCTGTGCACCTCCAGGGATGGGGCACCCACAGCAATCTGGGCAGCAGTGCTAGTGCCTCATTGCCCTCTGAGTAAATAATTTAGTCCTGACATCTAACCTAAATCACCTCTCCTTTAGCGATCCCATCATTTTGGTGCCTCTGTGAAGCAACTAAAGGCCCTCAGCTCTCCACTGGGTCAGTGTCTGCGTACACCTCTTGCACAGTCCTGTTGAGCTCAGCAGACACTTGCCTGTGAAAAGCCAGCTACAGCTCAAAGCATTTACTAGAAACAAGGGGAAATACAAGTCTCATGACTTATATTTCATCACAAAACTCATAAACAGCAAATTTGCACTTCATGGTGCCTACAGAAGGGATGAGTGTAAGGCGAGAAGCTGACGGGTAGGCACAAGTTTCAAGCAGAATTCTAGAGGAACGAATGCAGTAACAATGCAGCGTTAAGCTCTACAGTCAGGAGTAGTGAGGCGAGCGGGGCCGAGCGCAGCCCGTTCCAGTAGGGCCCAACTCCATGTGTAAGGCCACGCGGCGCAGCGACGACCAGAATTGCTTCAGCAGCTGCACAACTCCCGCTGGGAACGCTGCGCTTTTGAACGACTGGGCCAGCATCTGAATCAGCCGAGCTCGGCAGCTCGCGGAACAGCTCTCAGTCGCGGCTGCCGCCGGCTTGGACCCGGCAGAGCCGCAGGGTGCCCGCCCACCGCGCTCCGAACACACCGAGCGCTGCCCGTCCCCTCCCGCCCGGAACCTGGCACGGCACCGCGCCGCTCGGGCCCTTCTTCCGCGGCCGCCGCCCGCCGCGCCTGCCCGGGCCGAGGCGCCGCTCGGGCCCCGCGGCCGAGCCCGGCGGCGGTCGCCCGGCCCCCGTCGCCGCCCGCGGGCGCTACTCACCACGCGGTTGTCCCGCTTCCCCATGGCGGCGGCGCCGCCGCGGCCCGGCCCGGGCCCCTTCCCCGCGTCAGGGAGGCCGCGCCGCAGGCGCCCGGCCCCGCGCAGCCACAGCGCCCCGCGAGCGGCGATGGCGCCGGCCGAACAGCGCCCCCTGCCGGCGGCACCGCGGGCGGGGACGGGGCGGAGCCCTCGGGATTGGGGGGGGGCCGCGGTGGAGAGAGCTGGGGGCTGAAAGGAGGTTGGGGCGTGCGGTGCTTTGGTGCCTTGAGATGGGGAAATGTGGACCGTGAACACCCCAGCGGACGGGAGGACGCCGCTGTGAGGGTTTTTACTCCTCACGACCGACCCGGTGGTCGCTCTGGAGGAGTGTGTTCGCTGAGGTGTGCGCTGAGGTGCTGTGACATGGCACAGTGCTGTGTGGAGCCGGCTTCGTTTGCCAAAACAAAAGGGAAGAGAAAAGGCGAATAAGTGTTCAGTCGTGATTTGTTACCGCTCTGCATCCCTGGCAAACCAAGGATGGCTGCAGTGTGGTGCCCAAGAAATCTATCAAAGACTCGAGCAGCAAAAACCCCCCTAAGGCAGATGGAGAAAAAGCATGAGCTGAGAGAGATCGTGCCCCTTATGGCGCAGCCTTGCCCTCCTCAGCCTGGTATGTGAAGGGGCCTGGGCCCAGGCCTGGCTGTGCTGCTGCTACCACACCCTGGGTATGGGGACACAGGTCTGGCTGTGGCACCGCAGGTTGTGCCTGGGGTTGCAGAGGGCTGGGAGCACCACGGCCTGGCACGAGGCTGTGGCTGAGTGTGAAGCTGTGGCTGACAGCCCCAGAGAGCATCTTGGGGCATTTCAGTGACGCTGACATTAGCAATCCCGCTGGCTTGGGAGCCAGGAAACACATCCAGCCAGATGCGGTGTTTAAAGATGAGTGACAGTGCATACAGGAATGTCTTCTAGGTGACAAGAGGCTGAAAAGTGCCTTTGTTTGTAGAAGGCAAAAAAAAAAAAAACAACAAAAAAGCAACACAGCCAATGGGTGTAAAGTGATGAATACTGTAAATCTTGCTGCGTGCCAGTAACTGACAGATAAATGAGGGATGCTCTTTTAAACCTTTATAAAATGAACATTTCCTTCTATATTCTACAATGCCTGGTATTATTGGGTAGATCCGAGGCAAAGAAGATGACAATATTTATGGGAATAATGAGAACAGTGTTGTTTGTGCTTATCTCTCTGTGCTATTTTGCTTAGTGGATTTGTAAATTTTAGTTTGTCTTCCATGGCTGAGTTTGATGAGCTTGGTGCAGCACAGCCTCTCTCGCAGGTGAGGGCAAAGGAAGAAAATCTCCATGGGAAGAGCTTGTTCCACAGCATCCCACAGCATCTTGGAGCTCCTCCTGTGCCAGCTGAGCGCTCTTGGAGGTCAGACAGGGGAAAGTTGTGGTTTTAAGTTACAGAATCCGTTGTGCTGTGGGAGTGGTCAGCTTTGCAGCCATCTCTGCCTCGAGTTGTCATCCAGAAGTGTTTGGATGCTTCTTTTTTTAGATACTGGTGGCTCATTGAAGCCTCATTAGTAGAAACTACTTTTATCCTGCTCTAAAGAAACTTAATGGTCTTTGCAGATTTATCACAGAATCATGGGATAGTTTGAGTTGGAAGGGTTGTTAAGGATCAGCCAGTTCTGCCCCCTGCCAGAAGCAATAAGCTGGATCTTCACATGAGCTGTTTTGCTGTTTTGTTGACTGGGTAGGAGCAAAGACACATGCATCTCGAAACATGCATCTGGCTTTAGTGTTTGATGATGTGTCGTATTGTTGGACTCCAAACCAGCACTTTTACCATTCCTGTGTACCCAGAAACATTACTGGTCTCATATCCACGGCCAATCAAGGAGAAAACACTCAGTGAATGAAGTGTGCTCCGGTTCTTAAAAGACAGAAGGTAGAAGTAGCAGAATGCCCAGGAAGACGTGAATGCCAGGCCCCTCAGTGGAACAGCTGGATTGGAAAAATTGGGGGAAAATGGAGCATTTCATGAATGGCTGAGAGCCATCATAGCTGAATTAGCACACAAGTTGCCTAGCAAAGTGAACTCAAACAAAGATTTCAGTAAAGACAAACTAGTGCTGAGCAGAGTCGCCTGGACAGCAATTGCAGCAATTTAATGCCTCTGAAAGAAAAAGTGACATTTATTTATTTATTTTTCAATGGACTTCATCCTAAGGAAGCAAGGGAGTAATTCAGAAATCAGGAAAAACAAGGTAAAATTCTGGATAAAACCAAAGGTGTATGGTGCTGTGAATATGCTTATGTTTCTGTGTCTGGCTTTGTGTGTGTGTCTGGTTCATTTTCTCTAATGCTCAGAGTGTAGAGAAAAACACTTGCAAAAAAAGAAAAACTGGAAAACAGCGTCACTATTTTTCTGTATTTAATATACAATACTTACTGCATTTGCATTCATTTTACATTTTTAGATAAAAGAAAAATATAGCTAGAAAAGTGAAGTAAACTTCAGGAAAGTAGTTTTAAATACAAAACTAGTTTCTTGCCTTTCTGCAATAATTTGGGAACAACTAAAAAGATCTTGACGCCATGAACATTTTTATTATATCAATTTTCATACTGAACCCTCAGCACCCACAATAAATACACAACTTTGCTTTTCTTGCACTGCCAGCAGCAAAACGTTCAGTTCCAAAGGACTGTAATTCTGATATAATACATTGATAACCTTCTGTGTGCCTTAATTTAACTTGGCCGTATTGACACATGAGTATTCTTGCAGTCTGCCATCTTTACAAACTTGTAAAAGCTAAAGAACATGTTATATGGTAAGGTGCATGCTCAGAAGAGTACGCTCCGATGAACTTCAATGCAGTCAGTGTAAAGCAGCCCCAGCGGAGGGTGTTCCTAAAGCAGAAAGCCTCCCAGGGTGAGATCTGGGACACAGAGCAGGCATGCAGTGAGATCAAAGGGCTTTGTCTGAAAGCTTGCAAAGAGAGCTCGAGAGCGTCCAAAGTGTCGGCATTGTTTCCCAGCCATTCTGTACAGCAGAAACATAGTTTTTCCAACGCGTCTATGGTAATCAGCAGCTGTGCAAGAAGAGAGAGGCTGCAAGAGTTCGCGCACAGCGATGGTGCAATGTTTTTATTTACCACAGTTTGTTATGTAACCCCTCGATGTATATTTATAAGCACGAGGCAAGCCAGCGGATGTATGCAGCAATTCAAGAATCATGGTTACACCTTTCTGTACCTCTGAGGGCGACAACGTGTTTCACACAGAGCTGATTTTAATGCAAAGAATGTAAAGAACGCCGAATCGTAACGATCAGGCACACAGAATAAAAACAATGATGCACCTTTAAAAGAAACAGTAACACACGCACCTTTTCATGTTGTACCCTGATTAAAAGAACATTGTGAATTTCAAGTATGAAGTGATACAGTGAAATCATGTCCTGTGAATAGGTATCCATGGTAGTCTAGGTAGTACGCTTCGCACCATAGGTAACTTTCCACTTTGCAAAATAAAATCCTACTGCCTACGTAGGTAAAGTGACTCGAAACGCTAAAACTGAGTGCCCGCAGAGCTCAGCGGGACCGCGCTGACTTCCACTGCGGTTACGTGTCCGAAGGTGAAGGAAGGAAAGCATCTGAAACCGCTCTGCACGATTCCCTTGGATAATCAAACCCGAGACAGCTCCAGAGCAAATGACGTTACGGAATGAACGCAACAGAAGTCAAACAGCGTTAGATGCCATTTTAACTCCTTGAGTATATATATATATAGAGAGAGAAATTAAGGCACTGAGGCAGATTTTGACGTCAGCCTGCTGTAATATCAGCGAATGAAGTTACTCTGGATGTGTCTCACAAGCTGTCCTCCCTGGTCATAGCATTCTGTAAACCCGAAAGCACAAGTATTAATAATGCCTTTTGAGACTGTAACGTGTCTTGCAGATTCCCAAACCAGTATCCCGGGAGGGCTACAAACAGGCTTCCCTTTATGCAGTTCTGTTGACTTCAGTGGGATCTATAATGTGTAAGTAGGCACACATGGAGTGTCTGAGCAGTGGGAAGTGAACCTTGTTTCTGGTGCATTTCTGCACCAGCATCATGCTTTTCTTCACATCTCCCAATGCCACGAGGAAGTGCACTTCCGAACTTTTGTGTAAGAAATGAATAGAAACTGTGAGAGAAATAATGTTACTAGAGTTAATAGTTTTTGTCACACATTACCATTTATATAGCATTCTTGCTGATTTGCTAAGCTTAAGTATCCATATATAGACCTGAGCTGCCCGACACTGGAATCTGTAGATTTGCATGGTCACATTCTTGGTTTAAATTAATTGTAGTCAGTGGAGTTACAACAAGAGTAGATCATGCTAAACGATTTTAATTACTTTGAAACCCCAATCCTATTTTGTGCAATTGTCCACGCACACACACAAAGATACCCAAATTTGCTCCCTTTATGCTTTCATGTAGCCAGCAATCTTTTCTAAAATCCAGATGGGCGATTTGATTGCTGCGACCAATGTACGGCGGTTACGAGGCACCACACAAACGTGGCCCCTGGTTTCAGCAGCTGGAATCTACAGATATCTGCTGGAACGACTGCAGACAAGATAAAGCCAAAGGCAGCCTATGTAATACTTTCTAACTGTAATTTTTCAGACAACCATCCCCCACTAGGTATAAAATTAAATCTACCATAGCATTTCAAAGTAATCTGCTTATTCTTTTACATATTAAAACAAACAAAAATACCCTAAAGCATAAAATTACTACATCTGAACACACATACTATTCTTCAAGGTACAGTATGAAGCTTATTTAAAACTTGTTTTTTGACTGATCTAGCTGATGTTTAACTGATCTTCTCTATGGAACTAGCTTCACTTCAACAACAAAAATGTATACTAAACGCAAATAAACGATTAAGCAGCAAGACTCGACACATTTTTTGGCAACTACCCTTTCACAGGACTAGTGTGTTTTCCTAAGAAATAATATACTACATTACAATACGAATAATTTAGGTAAATGTCAAATAACTTGCAGATAAAATGTGTCCATATCTTCAATAAACACTGACCCCATTTCTGGGTGTCTTGGTGCTGTTATTAACCATGTGTCCTCACAACTACCATCAATTACTTAACGAAAGCCTTTCTCTGCAAACACTTCTGTGAGCAGCTCTGCCCATATGAGAACCCCCTCTCAGCTCTGGGGCTGCCCAGTTGAGGCACGGGATTCCTGTGTTTACCTACTCGGGCCTTCAGACCAAAGAATATCAAGCTAGTGAGGAAATACAAACACACACTGTTACACAGAAAGGAGGAGACAGATACACCGACGAAAGCACTCTGTGACTCTTTCAGGAGTTCAAATAGAAACAACATCTCCAAAGTATGCAGTTCACCTTCTAAGACATCATCCCAAGGGTATACTTTAACTAGAGCATTCAAAGACATTATACTTTTAAAGCTGTTCAAAGTAATGTAGCCAAATATTACATTAACAATAAAACCTATACAAGATTCAATGGCAGAAATAGACCACTTAAATGAAATGGAATGAAATGGACCATAAATACATTAATCTGAATGCTTGAAAAGAATTTACAAAGGAATTAAAAGACTGGAAAGGAAAGAGTAAGTGGGTGCCCGTCGGCTTGCTTTCAGTGCCAAAATCGTACAGCTTTGTGTAGAAAACAAATTCTATCAAGAAAATAATAGGCAACCTTATATTTTCTTTTTCTTAAGTACTTGTGAATATGTAACTTGCTTTAACAGAAGCAGCTGCCTTGCCTGCAAAGGAAACATGGCTAAAAGTCCTCTAGAACTAGCTTAGGCCCCTTTTCCAGCAGAACTCCACCATAAGGTTAACTTCTTTTGCCCACAGTGTCGTGACTGTAAGTGGGCTGTTCAGCCAAGAGATTTTGAATGGTGTACAGAAGGACAGCAAAGTTATTAACCAGCACTGAATGCAAGAAAGGCATCATGGATACTGGATGGAATTTGCTAGAATCTAAACTGAGACAACTGATGCATTCAGATGTTGTACTGAGGGACATGGCTTAGTCAGAAATGCTGGTGATGGGTGGATGCTTGGACTGGATGGTCTTAGAGGTCTTCTCCTGCCATGGTAATTCTAAGATTCTGTGATTTAATACAGGCTACCACGAAGCAATCCACGTTCTTACACAGTGCTGGCCTGCTCTGGTTTTGAGCTGGTAATCTGTAGTGACACTTTTCTGTTCAACTCATCTTGCACAAAAGGAAGAATGGAGGAGAAACATGACCACGTGAAAGCTGGAAAACCACTGGGTTGCTACACATGCAGGGCAAAAAAGGAAAGGAAAGACCAACCTCTACAGTCCCTGGTGCTCACATTTCCACTTCCCTCCCCTGGCCTCTAGTCTCACGACACTGCAGCTCCTCTATCTATCTTCAGTCCAAAATGTGCATGGCAATCAATGCCTTCAGATGAACACATTACCACTGAGCTCATACAAACCTCCTTGTACAGCAACACATCCACAAACTTCCTGCCAGCATCCAAATCTCGATGTACTTTTTGCTGTAGTTACAACCCATAGTTACAGCAACCCTCCAAGAAAAGGTCCCTGCAAGAAATGGTGACGGATTTTGTTATCTTGCTGGATAAACACTACAGAGCACTTCAATCAGCAGTCTGCAGAGCCTGGCTTTGTTTTGAACCTTTTCTTTTTCTATTGCCAATGAAGCATGACTGAGATGCATCATCATGTACCTGGAGCAAAGCACTTTCTCCTTTCTCACGGTATGCTCAGTATTCAGTCATCCTTTAGGACAGGGAAGGAGGTCACTTAGGGGAGACCTTACTATACCACTATTTAAAATTCAAAAACGTCCACTGTCATAGAAACAGTAAGCACACCATCTCCTCCAGATCCTGTAAAAACTTCTTCTCAGGTGAAAATACTGGGATGGTCTGCCTGTGCCTGGTGCTTGTGGCAGGGCTCTGTACTCACACCTGCCACAGCTCAAGCAAAGGAATGAGCCTGACTGCCTTCATGCACTCACGTCACCTTAAGAGCTGGAGACCTCCATACAGGGGAGAACAGGTTCCTACTTGCTCTGCTTCTTGCTGGGAGAACACCTATCCTTGGAGCAGTGATCACTGGGAAGGGGAAGGGAGAGGGGGTAAGCAGTAGGATGTGGCCACTGCTCTTCTTTTTGTATCCTTTAGAAACTTCAGTACAGCCAAAGAACTGCTGGCTGTTTGTGTGAATGTACATGACAGACAGTTGTCCACGGATCTTATATACTTAGAAAATAATCTTCTGAATCGAGAATCCTTTTGGCTGACCAAACACATCATCATCAATCTAATTTATCCTTGCTCGTGTATTTGCTTGAGCCAAAGAGCGTAAAAATAATAAACAAATTGCCATATTCTATTGTATTCGTTCCCAATTCCTAATGAGAAGCAAGAAAAATCTGTAGTACGCATACAGTATGCTGCCTGCAAATTCTACCTTGTGATTCTGCAAGGGCTGCAGAATCACAAGGTATAATTTAGTTCACAGCTTTTGAAGCGACTAGGGAAGTATGAGCAAGGTCAGCTATTGGTGACAGGGAATCAAGGTAGCTGCAGTAAGAGGAAGCGGGATGCTGAAAGACCATTAAGGAGCAGGCTTCTCAGTGCTTCTTCTAGTGTCACGTAGTTTGACCTGGGATAAGAGAAGAGCATAAGCTACTAGATGATCCATCACTGTGTTCATTCAACCAACACCTGAGAAGGCACTGTAGAATTCAAAGTTTCCTACCCTAGAACTATGAATGTGTCTCTGTGCCAAGGCTAATTGCTCTTGTTTACTGGAAGGACTAAAACAAGCTGCTCTCTCCTGCCCCATCACCCATATACATGGACTCAATAAAGTGCTACACAGACCTCATACTTATTTCTGGAGGTGGCATAGCTCCCTTCCTGCTGTACATCCTATGAAAAGCCTCCCATCTTCCTGGCAGATGGTCCCACAGCATTACTTACACTGAGTTTCTCACAGACTTGCTAGGTTCTCAGACTTGCTCCTGCAAGATGGTGAGCCACCTGTCCTGATGCAGCTAAAACTCCATGTGGATAATCTCATTAAAATCCAAGTATTTGAAAACGTGCCATTTTGGCTCAGCAAAGAATTTTCTATTTGCTTCAGGAGTCGGCTTGTACTCCGCAATACCACTTTCTGTTGGGCACAGATAGTGACCTGCTTGCATTATAGCAATGCATCCTCAGTTCCTGCAGCTCAGCTGTAGGCCGTGTCTCACATTCAGTATCTGGAATTAAAATCATATGTGAGAGCACTGCTTTATCATCTTATGCCTGTGGAAGGAAGGAAATGGCAGGAGAAAACAAAAAACATGGGAGAAAGAGTTTCCCCTCTACATTTATACATAACTTTTCACATATCCAAATACACTTATGAAAATTGTCCTCAACTCTCCTAATTTTCTTCTCATCTGGGAACTCAAAATAGATGCTAACATTCACGAGCATTTTAAAAGCCTCAGAAAGATTTATAAAAGGAAGAGAAGTCACAAAAAGATGTTGTCTGCCACCTACCATTAATATGCAGCAGGAACATAGAGCAGAACACGGCTTTATTCTGAGTGTAAAGCACAGCAGCAGGAAGAAGTGTTGAGAAGATTAATAAAATTATATGGGACTAATCTAAAGTGGAGGATTTGAACAACCTGTCATATGTATGAAACGTGAAATAAGAGGAAAGATTGCCCGTTACACCGTGTCAATTAGAAACCCTTCAGAAGTAAAAGCACAAAGGAAGCTGACAATCAAATACTTGTGAAAACTTGTTTTCCATTTGGGAGCAAGAGTGTAAACACAAGAAAATCTGCGTGGCACATGGATGGGTTCAAGGTGCAGAAAGCTCAACAGTGTGGGTGCCAATTTAGCATGCTCCCAGAAGGGCAGTGAGCCTGAGAGTATTACAGCATATCCACGCAGACATCACCAAAGTCTTCCCTTTCCCCTATGCTATCAAACAGTATAGGTTGCTTTTGTGCAAATGAACATGAAAATGCTGATTAGAGTAAGTTCATACCTAGATTCTTCCATAAACCCTATTCACTTTGCAGCCAAACAGTATCAGTTTCAACGTTTGTTTAATGCATATTGCATTTAGAATTCTCACTTCATAAATACCAATTGTTCCTCAAAATCTCTTTTTTCATCTTTACTGATGTCAGATTGTTTTTTCTTCTTTTCCTTTCAAAGGTAGTATCCTTACTCTGGTCTTTTCTGGAAACAATTTTCTCTACCCAGTAGCAAAATGTCCCTATCGCTTTTTGCTTTCACTAGCCATGCAAATGTCTCACTGACATTGGGTAGGATGAAGCTGACAGCAAATTTTAACAAGATAAAACATTTCATCTGAAGGAAGGAATGCCATATGGTTAGGGAGCTCTGGTTCACGTCAGCCGCTGGAAGGCTGGAAATTCACCCCTCCTGAATACTGCAGAAGCTTTCAGAGGACTTTGTTTAAGTCAAAGCAACTTCTGCAATAACCTTTACTCCAAGCAACCTTCTCTGTCTGGAAGGCAAAAGGCTCGCCCAAGTGTAGTGCTGACTACTTTCAGCTTCCACTGAACACACAAAGAACCGACGGTGCTTACTTGGCCTCACAGCATCATTGCCAAAAACAAATTCCTATTTCATTCAGATCTGTTTGGGTGACTCTCACTTGACGCATTAAAATCACAACAAAAAACATAATTTTAAGGGTTTTTTTGAAATGTAAGAGTGTATCAGTTTCAAACTGTAACCACTAGCCATTTTCTGAAAGAATTTAATGAGCTATTTTTGTGCACACAGGGCACGCTATTCTTAAGTGTTGTTTATGGTTCTTATTTTGTGTATTTATTGCATATCAGTATGCAACACACGCTACGTTTTAGATGAAAGGGAAGAAATAACAATTGCCAAAAGTATGTTCAGTTCGTATGTCCACTGCTTTCTTCTTTTGATGGCCTAGATCATTTGAATCGATGAAAAAGCTTCTTATTGCATTACAGAAGTTACTGAAATTTGATGGCTACAGAATCCATCCCAAAAAAATGGAATTGTATTACAGCCATTACCTCACAATTTGCAAAACAAAGGAATAAAACAAACAGCTGACAAACAGAACTCCTATTTGAGCTGCACAGCCTGTTAGACTGGTCAAATTGTAGTCAGATTTTTACATACCTGATCTGTATTGGAACACAAAAGAATTAATACGATAGTGTCACCTGGTAGGCATATAAAATCTCAGTTATTTTTCTAGAGATTGTTTCTGATTTTTTTCTTCATGGAAAGTTATCTGTACAATCCAGTATTCAATAATCTTGTAGGAAGAGAAGTGATAGGTTATTAACAGTTAGTTACTAAAGGTTTTAGTATACTACAGGCTATTCTATGTGAATTTAAAAATGCATTTCTTAATTTTTTTCCCACAGTAGCAATTTGGGAAAACATTTTTTGTCTAATATACTGATGTCAACAATATCACCAGTAAGAGAGGTGTGAAATCCCATTAAATCAAGAAAGCTCTTGGTACTTAGAAGCAGTTTGAGGCAATACAATAAATAAGTTAGGTTCCTAAGCTTCTGATCAGTTCAAGCTTCAAGCATAAAACAACAGATCACTCTAATCTATAGTATCTTCTCGTTCACATTGTACATAAAAATTCATCTGTTCCTGAAACTACCGCCTAAGAAAAATATTAACAAAGTGGTTCTAAACAACAGAGTTCTGAGAATAAACTAATTATTCAGCTGTGTCTTATACATGGCAAATACTTAATTTGTGTAGACTTTTAAACCCAACTATGGTTTATGATTCATATACATATTTAACAACTGATGTACTTTCAGCTGTGAGTCAGATAAGTGCTCCAAGTTTGTTGGATAGAAGACCACACCAGCATGTTTTGTCATTACTTTCCATATTAAAATTGGCCGAACACCAGAGAGAACAATCCCTTTGCATAATAAAACATGCTTCTAAAAGTCAGTGAGAGAACCTATGAGATGCAGCACGGCACAGCATTATCTTCTTATTCACTAAAACAACCATCAGGTATGAAAACCACAGAAGAGGTGGGATGCTGGACGCCATCTCCCATGCAGAGGATTCTCAACTACTACAATCTGCTGCTTCCTTTCATGTGAGAGGCTCTATACACGTCGCACCACATTTCAGAATTTCACAAGCATGATAGCTTCACTTTTTAGGTCTACTTTAGCACTGAATCAAGAGAAAAAGGTATTCTGAGCATTTCACATTGTAGACCAGTGTGCTGGAAGAAAAAAAGAAAGGAGTGTGGGCACAGCTTACACAGATATACAGAAATATGCACAAACCCTGTTTTTAGAGTTTTACCTGGCACACGGAAGGCAACGAAGGTGTACACAAAACTAAAGTTAAGTGAGGACATGCACAAAGAGAGCCTTTTAAAATCATCCCTTCTGGACTGCTGGACTAAAGAAGCAACACTTGATAAAAGGGGACAGTGGCAGTGCATAGCTATTGAAAATCGGAAAGAATCTTGCTGGAAATAGCACCTGTGTCACTGAAATGTTTTCCATAAGGATGCTGAATGAGAGGAACTGCTGAGCTAGACTGAGTGTGGGGACTGGGTGAGGAGAAAGGGGCTGTCCTTGTCTTACTGCAGATGGCACAGCACCAGCTGGCTTTGGTGGTTTTTCTCCTTGTCTGTTGGGTCTGTTTTTCCCCTGCAGAATTATGTAGTAGGGATAACAAATCCATTTGTGGGAGATGGAAACTGCTCCTTCTGTTTCCCAAAACGTCCCGCTGACTGCTGAGAAGAGCGTGGTGTCTGGCTGCAAGTGCTCTAGGAGCACTTGCAGCAATTCTAATCCTACACATATAACATTAATGAGTAAAGCTATTCAGGGACTACAGCCATGCCAGAAAGATTCAAGGAGCAAGGGCATGGTGTAAGCAGAGTCTCCCAGTTTCTTTGTGTTGTCTCATTAGGAGCATGGTTCCTGTGTGCTGTCAGCCAGTGCCAGTGCTCTGCCCAGCCAGAGAACAGCCTTCCTCGGTTTACCAGGGTAAGTGAAGCCTTGTGGCTTGGCAGGAGAGGTGGGAATAAGAGGAAGCCTAAGGCATGTCAGACAAGGACTGCTGGAATTTCTTCCTGAAGAGATTTTGAAAAGGAAATCATTTGGAAAGTCCTTGGGCTTTTGAAACCAGTCCATTGCTACCATGAGGGAAAAAAGATCTCTTCCCCAGCCCCGTCGAGACAGGCTTCTTTCTTTTTTGTTCCTGCCACTCCCACTGGATGTTTGTCCTATAACATGACCATTAACGCAACCTTTTTCAAGCTACTTCTCCTGAATACTCCCACATATCTTAGACGACGTACAGCACCATGTTGCAGGAGCTCTGCTCCTGATTCCACAAGCCACCTGTGCCTTTCTCTGCTGCTTGCTTGAGCTCCACTTCTGATACGACAAATTGGGAAATGTTGCACCAACAGTAAATTTTCAGCTCCCAATTTTCATTCATTCTTGGGCCCACACCAACCTTTGCCTTTAAGCATTAACTTCCCTCTTTTTTTACTTTGCCTGAACAGTTTGCTTACAGTCTCTTTTCCAGCCTTTGCATTGCTAAGCCCAGTACATCAAGCTCTCCTAACAGGCAGCAGATGCACATCTCTATCTCAGAGTCTGGAGTCTAATTTGAAAGTAACACCCCCAAGCCCGCACCCACACCCATTTTCACCCAATGTTAGCTCTTGGAGAGCTCTGGGAGAGTTCCCTGACAGCTGATGGCAAGCCAGTACCAGCTGAATGCCCTGATATTGTACATATGGTAGCTTGGCAGTAGGTAATGTGAAATGTTTTAAAAAGTGCTAAACTGTGCAGAAAACTTTTCTGTTGTTGCTGTTGCAAGATTCTTCTGTATTTTGTTTCCATCATTCTAATTAGTGTTTAAAAAATGTGATCAAAATAACACCTTGCTCTGTTCTTTTCTGTGAATACCAAAGCCCTGTTCCCACTCAGGTTTGCTGGATGGTGGAGAAGCAGGGTTAGTTCAGCACCGGTACCATGGGCTCACCGCACTCCTTGGGTGCAGGAGCAGAGAGATGGGCAGAGGTGAAGCTCAGCTCAGAGGAGTTAGCTGCCGTGGCCGCTCCCTGGCCTTCAGCTTGCCACTGGCAGAGCTTACAAAATTCTTGTGCTCTGCATCTGTATTATCTCTGCGTGCAGATGCCTCATATGTGCTCTTGCCAGGCCTAATATGCAACTTGCCTGTTCATGCTGGTAGTTTGGAACAGGGCATGAAGAAGGCACTTCTGGGCATGAAGAAAGGCACAGGCTATTGCATGCATGCACACAAGTGGTCCTAAATCTGAGCTATTTAAAGTAGGCGTAACGTAACTACAAGTTGCACAGTTAAGTGTCTAACAGTGAAGAAAAGCTTTATCCAGGAGACCAGTAAGATCTGCTCACCATCTTAGCAACGGGCCACGTCCCAGACAGTACAGATACCTGAAACAGAGTTAACAGTGAAGTGCACCACAACAGGCAGTTTGCCACAGGGCTGAGAAACCCGCCAGGAGACAGCTACAGGCTCCCGAGCCCCATCTGGCAAAGTCACATTGCTCAGCTCAGTGCTAAGGACCTGCTTCTGCCAAGCATGCCATGAGCAAGGGTGTAATGCTGGCTCTACAGCCAGACGAGAAGAAATAGAGATGAGGAAGAGTAGCCTAAGGGACTGTCGTAGGAGTAAGCAAAGCTGGCCGCCTTACTTCTCATCAGTTATACTGCAATAGGGTATATTTATATTTTTACAGCAAGGGATTAACTCGTTGGACCAATTTTTCCCCCAAGTCATATCCAGGTAAATGCACTGAACTCATACTAGGGAATGACTTTCATGGATTGAAAATATTTCTTTCTTTTTTTTTTTTTTTTCCCAGTACAGTATTAAAAAAAAAATAAACGCTTCTTTTTAAAATACTGAAAATATTTTTTAGTTAAGGTAAAAATACTAAATATAAAATTTTAATGTCATATTTAAAATTACTGTTCTATAAAGGCATGTGAAATGTTTAGTTATTTTGACATTCAATAATGGCACATTAAGCCCAGTGGAGAAGCATGTGCCAGTATACCACATGGTGGCTTAGGAGAGAAGCTCATGCATTTCTGCATAGAAAACAAGTCTTCTTGATAAGCGTCATCTGAGGCATTTTGTGACAGTAATATTCATGCACTTGAGATGCATGGGGGCTGATGTAGGTAAGGCAGCACAGTATACAGCATACAATTCAGCACAGGTAAATAACTGCACTTTACAGGTATAGGATTCTCTCCTTCTAAACTGGAAATATTTTTCTCCGTGTTCCTTTTCAGATAACGATGAGAACAGGTTAAAGATGGAAACCTGCATTCATCTTCATTGGCTCTGCTCATGTCTTTGAGCTGCATATCAGAAAATTCAGAATGAGAGAAAGTACGTTTGCAGCTGTTTCCAGGAATGATGGGTTAGATGATGGGTTAGAATGTGATGGATTCCAACATAAACTGACCATTTGGAAACTGAATGGATCTTTAAGAACGGGACCTCGGCAGATTTTTTAAACACTTGCTTTTGAAACGTGCACACAAACTTAACTAGATAATAACTTCTTGGTGTATAAAAAAACCCCTAAAAGCTGAGACGTTTATTATCATCGCTATCATAACTGTTGTTTTTATAGAGTGATGAAATAACAAAATAATCCATCCAAGTTTTCAGCTGGGGAAAGACTTGTACGTAATCTACGAGTGCACAGTAGCTGGATGTATTCATGTATGTATCAGTTAACTGCAGGTTGCAGAGATCTGAATATTTCAATGCCGTTCTTTAAATATCACTCTAAGAGATCACACCATCGTAATAAGAGTACCAAATCATGCTTCAGCAGCTAAAGAGAGAGATTGTATCCTGTTTTGGCAGTGATTTGATCATCCTACTCCACACTGGCAGCATTCAATTGGATAGAAGGGTAAAATGGCAGCAAAACTGGTCAGCAGCTTCTCTTCGTCTGGAGTTTTCCCAGGCAGACAAACAAAACAAAAACAAAACAAACATAAAGCTGCAATGGGAGCAGGCCAAAGCCCCGGCCCTTGCATTGCTCTGATGAAAGTAAACTAGGTTGATTTCCTTGGATAAGCACATCGCAATCCCAAAATAAAAGACAGGTGTGTGAAACCTCCAAGCAATGGTCTTCACTAGAACAGCTGTGTGGTTTGGATGGGACAGTGGCCTTGTCAGCTACGCATCTTGTTCTTTCATAGGTTCATCTTCAGTCAGCATTATGATGCATTCACCTCACTGGAGTTTTGGCTGGATGACATGTGAGAGTCCAGATTCTCCTTGCATTTCTCCAGATCATGGAAATATGGGTGAGACAGGGCAGCATAGGCAGATATTCTCTTGGCTGGATTGAACGCTAAGCATTTCTGTAAGTATGAAAAGAAGTTGTTTTTAACTACAATGTAGAGTTAGAATTGCTAACATTGCAAGTCACTGCCAATTTATGATCAGTATGAGACACAATGGGGTCACAGAAAGTGCTTCATGATAAGATGACCATGCACACTAAAACAAGCAGCAGGGTTACAGAATATGAATCCCCAAGGCTGATAGAAAATACCAGCTTAGAAAATTCAAGTGCTCATAGTTTAGGAAGCTCCGGAATTCCTATTTGCTTGAATTCATATGTACAGGACAGACTGCCTCACAGACTGCAGGGAACAACTATTTATGAATGGCTTTTGAATTCTCTCAATACTCAGTGCACCACTCTTTTGTGGTTATACAAAAAAGAGTGCTTTATAAGGTATGTATTAATTCCTAGGTTCAACATCTCTATAGAAGCTGAACCTTTGACTTTATACCCTTTGTATGTTCATGTTTTGGTTCAGTTTCCTAGATTTAAAGCAAACAAACAAACAAACAAACAAATGAAAAATTTCATCATGCTGAAATAGAAGAAAAAAATCCAAAAGTACATTTAATATTCATTAATAACAGTCTGCAAGTGTGCTGAAAGCTCTGTTCTCATGCTGGTCGGTATCACTGTGTTATATTTTTCACTGACTTCATGTAAAGCGTTGCTGTCTGATGATTTAGTTAACTGCTTGTTTATTCTGTGTCTGTGTACAAAATGGCAAACTGCATTCTTGGACTCCTGCAGTGACTCTTTAGAACTAATGCAGTGCAAATATCCACATGACTTATGACTGAGCTGCAACCTTTAGATCGTGGCTTTCTGCCACAGTGATGACAGTAGTAGGGTTGGTCAGTATGTTAAGCATTCCCAGATAGAAATCCTTTGATAGTGGATTTCACTTCTGTATGTAAAAGGGGCAGTTATAACTTTAAACTGTATTTCATTCAAAGTCTTTTCAGAGTTGTGCTGACGTGATCACAGATCTTGGGTCTATTATAACTCTTAAATATATCTGCCTTGTTCCAAACCCCTCCCCGCTTGTTGCAGATCCATTTTCTTCCCTATTTTTCAGTCTAATTCCACTGTTTATGTTCCAGTGATGGTAGACTATTTTAAGGTCATCTCTTTAAAACCTCCTGTATCATCGCACTGGAAATTCTTCCTCTTCTTCATAGTTGTACTTTGCTTGCCTTCTTTCCAGATCCTTTTCCCAGCCTTGGTCCAGTCAGCCCAGAACTCTCTCCATATGTTTTACACCTCGGTCTTTTCCTTTGCTTCATTCACCTGCAAATACTATTCATCCTAGTGTCCTTGTCTAAGCAGCTTCAGCTCTCACTTTCTTTACTTGTATCAGAATTTCTATCACTTAATTCTCAAAAATTAATTCAGTGACTTTTCATCCCCTTTTATCTGTGGATCCCAATTCTCATTTTCTTTGCCTACCAGAAGTGGCTTCCCACCTTACCATCTAGGGCAAAGATATTTTTCTCTTCTTCCTGCCCATCACGCCTCACGCTCACTGTACTCTAGCCATATTTTACTCCTTGTTGTTCTCAAATATAGCTCTTTTCCCATGTCTAGCTTCCATTTCCAATCTGCCTGCAAGCACAAAAGATGCATTCCACTTGTCATTTCAAGCGTCCAGGTGCAGTCTGCTTCACTGAATCTGGGCAATGCAGTTATAAAGATACTGGAGTATGACCTGCTGTTCTACAGAGGTAACTTTGGTTGGAGCTAGCAGCAGCTAAAGTGATGCAGCAAATCTTTCAAGATTTGCAATGAGCCCTCCCTAAAGAGCCCATATGAACTGAGATCTTTCAAAGGCTTTCAGAGAACGAATTTAGCTAGATTTCAACAACCACAGCAAAACGCAAAGTCATTCTCAATATTCAATTCAAAGACTGAACTTCAGAGTCAAGGTTTCTAACAGATCTATAAAAATGGTGGAAATAATTTAATTGAATTACATGCTACTGGTTTTACCAGCATGACTTAGCTGCTTCTGTTCAATCATGCCGTTTGTAAGCGGCAGTGGCAAATTCCAAATCTCAACTTTTCAGCATTCTGATGTAATCTGCCTCTACAGCCCATTTCCTGCTTTGCACTATACTGTGAAAAATGGCAGATCATTTTCTGTACTCATATCAGACTGATATTAGAAGAATGGCTTCTAATCAGTGGCACAGCAGCTTGGTAAAGAGGATCAAAGCAGGAGGTATGTCCAACAGGTCCTTCTGTGGCAGTTTCCTAGCCTCTATCTGTTCTCTCCCCTGACACCATTTAAGCCAAAGACGGTGTCTTTGTGCTGAAGTTTCATTGAAATTCATGTAGAATTTGTCTATTTGCTTTTCAGCTTCAACAGTAACTTCATTAAACAGAAATATAAACATTTCTTGGCAAGCAGATATCGATCATGCAGTTTGGACAAAACAGATGGAAACTCACAAGAAGCAAGTCTTTGCCCATTTCATCAATATCTGGTACAAATTTTTCAATAGGTTGTGCGGGTCTGGAAGCAAAAGCATTTCTTGGAAGGGCAACGTCGTTAGGCCAGTCCTCATCTTCTGGGAGTCCAATTACACTGTGAAAGGCAAAACATAATGTTAGCTCTGGACATTTACGCAGTCTCCATTTTGTATTTGATGTACTGAGTGGCATTTACTTTATGATTAAGTCTTCTGGTTTAAATGAGATTAGTTGGGCAGTTATGCACTGATCACTGTGAATAGAGGGTGATGAGTGTAGGCCCTCAATGTGCTTGGCAGAAATCATTCTGTGGCCAGCACGGTTTTCTGGCCTAGGTCTCAATTTTATGAGTTTTTTTTGTTGAAAAAGTGCTGAGTGCTTTGGAAGAAATTTGCTCAGCTCTTGACTGGATGGTGCAACATATGTCACTCCAGGATGATTAAAAGCAGTAAGTTTCAAAGGGGAATTGCATGCAAGGACCTTTATTCACAAGAATAGAGGCTGAGAGAAGAGTGTGGGTCAAGATGAGGGTAAGGCAATAAAAGGGATGTTTCATAATGCTTCAAAGCTATGTGCAGTAATTGTTGCCTAAAGTTAAACAATTTATTTGCTTCACAATACAGGTTTTAAAGTCTCAGTTCAGAAGTGGCATAGGACTTCAGTATCTTTGTGTTTCTGCTTCCCATTGTAATTTTTTCTTTTCAATAGAATATTTGAATTTCTTTATATCATTTCTTATCTTGTTACTTTAAATTCTAGAAGGTATGTAAACTCAATAAATAACTATGCTATGGCTACAAAACCCAAATAACTGAAATAGTGGGTAAATATCCAATACTGGGTCACGTCTCGTATATTTCATGTTGCAGTCTGAAGTTAATGTTTGTGGCAGTAAAACATCAGTTTCTGATGGAAATTCTGGAAAAGACGTGACATTACTTGCCATGTTCTAGGGAAAACCAACTTATACAGCCTGTAAAGTTGAGATTTTTAATTGAAATGCTAAAGAACAAGAAAAAACTTCACTAAATACTTGAGTCCACACTAAGCCCAGTGCCACTAGGGAGCAGCATTGACCTTTCTTCTCACTGAGGTTAGTAATAAGAGTGGGTGAAGCTAAGGGCCAACATTTTGATATAAATCATAGGTTACCTGAACTGAGTGGAATTTGTCCACCTCTATCTACATGGATTTTAGACTATAATTTGGCTCAGATAAAATTAACATGTCCACGAAACTAAAGTGTGACTAGAAGGTCAGAGCAATTAATATTTCAGGATAATTTAAATTTTACTATATGGGAAGACAGTATAGCTCTCGGGAAAAGATGAGATTAATCTGTATGAAAAAACATTTTTTTTATCACCACAGGTATGTCAAGAGGATGGGGCAGCACCCTTGACCACAGTGGTTAAAGTTATGTGATTGGCTGTTTGAGGATCTGAACCTGTAGTGAATATAACACAAACAGCACCATAGGAGGACAGTGGAGTTAAATATTTTAAATAACATTGAAATTTAGCCTGCCATTCAATCGTGTTTGGTCAGTCCCAGGTTTTTCATTTTTTGTATGAGAGAGCATGAAGAGGGCAGAATTAGCACAGGCCCAGGCAAAGCTAATGAAAAGAAACCAGGAGGCGGCCAGTCAGGCAGGTAGGGTGGACAAGACCAAGAGTGGAAAGATATTTTTAGTTACACGCTCCTGCAGTATTCAAAACTCTTAATAATGAATATCTAAGTAGATGCCCTCACTCTAGTCCAGTAGCATTACCATTTCAGTGACTAAGTTTGGGTGTATCTTGGATGAGTTTCACCTCCTGCCAAAGGTTCAGGTCTGGTCTTGAGAAATGCTGAGTACTTTCCGCTCCCATTGATCACAATGAGAGACAAGTCTGCTCACACCACTGCAGCATTTATCCTGAAACCTGTGAGGACATCCCACATGTGGATAGTGTCCTGGAAAAGCAGGACACTGTTTGAGGCCACTTGCTAGGGATTTACCCTCAAATGCACAGGAATTTTACCTGACACAGATCAGAATGCACAAGTAAAGCAAAGGCAGACCATTATCTGAAAGAATACATCAATCCAGCATGCGTGAAAATTCTGAAACCTCTTCCTGATCAAATCTATCTGGAGAACAGCTCACTACTGTAGAAAGAAACAATCATCCTACAAGAAGGGCTATGCCTCACTGGATGGGGTTCTCCAGGTGTGAAAGCACAAAATAAACACTATTTAGTATAACCCTTCACAACCCAAGCAAGTGACTTTTGAACTATTTAAGGAGAAATGCACAGAAGAAGCAAAAGTAATCTTTAAGTATAAACATACAATAAGGAATTTCTTCTAAAATTAGCACTACATTCTTTTCCTAATGAATTCTTTTCTGCACAGGTAATCTTGTTCCCTAGGGATGGAAAGATCCTGTTGGAGGTTACTGCTGCCAGCTAATCCTGTCCCAATTAATTTAGATTTCTCCTCTTAAATATCATTAATAAATCAGATCAAAATCCTTACAAAAATCACAGCTACGGCTTTTTTATGTTTTTTCATATCAAAATAAGTTCCGTGAATCAAAAATATCTTCGTTTACTAAAGCAGAATATTGCAGGACAGAAAGAGTAGCTTTGGCAGAAGAAAAAGTAAACTTTAAGGACTGATTTTTCTGGATTATGCAGGAAGAGCTACTCAGTGCATGACAAATTAACCACGCAAGTGAGTCACATACACTGGTATGGTATGCAGGAAAAGGAAGTCAACTGTGTGAAATCAAGACCTGTAATTTAGGAACCTCACACTAAATAATGAAAATGCTTAGGAACAGATCTGTTACGATTTGAGAACTGGAAATATGGCAAATTGGAAAAATTCATTATTAATTCTAATTATGCCTTTTTTTTCCTAAAAAAATTTACTATCTTCTATTAGGAGTATCTTTAACTCTCTCTCTCGGTTTGCCTGTTTCCTCCTTCATGAAGACCAGCAGATCCTTGAAGTCTCTCCACAGGAAAAAAGGAACGGAACGGTGCACAGGCAAACAGGCATTCATTCTGCATGGGATGACCCTAAGTGGGTCTGATCTCCTAATGAAGTGACATGTAGGTGAATCGTTACCAATTCAGAAACATTCCCTGCCCTAAAGAGCTTTCACAAGAAAAAATCAAAAAAAGATATTTCCTACTTAATTAGCATATTGGTAATATCAGCCATTTTACGTTTTGTTTGTTTGGTTGGTTTTTGTTTCTAATAAGAACATATTTTGGAAGAGTTAATCTACCTCAGAGACTTCAGAGCCTCCTCAACATATTCTACATATCTGAAGAAGAAAAACACAAACTCCTAGAATTTAAAAGTGGTTTTAAAGGAAAGCCAGTGAGTCGACCTCCAACAAAATGGACATTATGTGCTGCTATTCTTTCTATTGTCATAGTTACCTGGACTGTAAATTGTTTTAGCAGGTTCTGTGGTACTTTTTAAAAGCGGCACTATATTCTTATGTGCAGAAGGCTTTTCCATAAAGAAGCTGTTGGTAAACATCTTTGACTTTTTAATTTAATTGGCATTTTAAAGGATTCTAATGTTACTTTCTGAAATACACAAAGAAATTACTGAGGAAAAAAAAGAAAACTGCATTTGTTGCAACAAAAAATGCGTTTGCATTTGAGCAAAGAGAAACTCTTGAAACTTACTGCTTAGGAAACCCCATGAATAGTACATGCACAATATGTTTAAGAGATTTAAAAAGCCCCAAACAGAAGCCTCTCGTAACTTCCTGATGATGGCTGCTAGTTCTGCAGAACTCTATTCTGCGCTGCTTCCTCCTCCCACTCTGACAGAGAACGCATGGAAATAACACGTTGCATAAAGCAGCAATAGGAAACAGCCTCTACGAATACTCAGTTCTAGACACATTACTGCATTAAAAACACAGCAAAGAAACCTCACAGTATTTCAGTATTAAATATATATTGACATAATGCAACTGGTTATTACTTACTCAAAGATTTTTCCTAGCTGATCAACATCTGAGTTTCCACGGAAGAGTGGTCTGAAAGAATAAAGAGATATTTTTCCCTTTAATTAATATGAACTTTTATTTGTTAGCTGCCAATGTAGGGTGAAAACTCGCTATTTTTCTGAGATTTCACTTCTTTTGCCTTCATATTTTATCCAGTCTTTGAGAATATCTTTCTACTAAAATTGATGAAAACCAGGACAGATGAGAACATTTTTGAATATGCTACTTTTCTAAATTTAATTGCATCTTTCAACACAAATAACTTTCTCTCAGCTAATACTATTCTATATATAACCAAAACAAGATAGAACATAATGAGCTGTTCAGAGACAAAAGCAGAATGAAATGTCATGCAATTCATTAAAATATAATAAAATTGGAAATTAATTATTATGGTGTAAATTCAAAATTAAATTCCATTCATGTTGTATATTGGAAACATATTTCCAAGTTTAAAGGATCAAATAAACGACAATGGGTTTATGAAGATCTGTAAAGAATGGGGTGTGAAGCAATACAGAATTTACCTTGAAGGAGAGGAATACTTCCGCTGCATAAATATATTCAGGGAAAAAAATGAATTAATAGGTGGAATCTCCAAAGCTTTCAGAAAACAAGTGTCAAATATTACTTTCAGAGAGTGGTACATGGTTTTTCCTCTCAAAGTGCAATTTGAAATATTTTTACTCTGTATGACTGTACTGCCATCTTGGTCTAGAGTACAGCAGGCCGTGATGAACAGCACAGTTTTGTGTCTAAACTCCCAAGAGATTCACAGAATCACAGAACTGTAGGGGCTGGAAGACCTCAATAGATCATGCAGCCCAACCCCCTGCTAAAACAGTTTTCCTACAGTGGGTCACACAGGAAAGTGTCCATGTGGGTCTTCAATATTTATCTCCAGAGACAGTCTCCACAACCTCTCTAGGCAGCCGGTTCCAGCGCTGTCACTCTCAAAGTAAAAAAGCTTTTCCTTATGTTCAGATGGAATTTCCTCTGTTGCAGTTTGTGCCCACTACCCCTTGTCTGGTTGCTGGGCACCACCAAAAAGAGCTTGGCCACATCCACTTGTCTCCCACCCTGTAAGTATTTATAAGCATTGATAAGATCCCCCTCAGCCTTCTATTCTCCAGGCTGAACAGCCCCAGGTCTCTCAGCCTTTCCTCATAAGGGAGATGTTCCAGGCCTCAATTATCTCTGCAACAATCTGCTGGACTCTCTCCAGAAGTTCCCTGTCTTTTTTGAGCTGAGGAGCCCAGCTGCCAGTCAGGCTACCCCTCTCTCTGGAGCACAGCCCTCAGAATACACTGCGAGCTGTAAATGTATGGTCAGTTTCCAGAACTAGTCAACAGAGACATGGTGACTTGACATAGTACTTTCCCATGCATCTTCTCTGTTTATAAAGAAAGGTCAGTACTCTTGTGTCTCTCTGTACACTCTTTTTATTTTTTTTTCCTCTCTGAAAAGGTCCTTAAAAGCTGCCATGTCCAGAGCCACCATCTCACTGTTGCACTTCTCCGGATAAAACCTCTCCCATCTACACTGGGAACACAAGAAGCACCCAGATATGATCCTTCCCCTCTCACTGCCCATATGCAGGAGCAAGTGTAGGACTTGAATCTCCTACTCATAACCGTGAGTTCACTGTGAGAAATGTGCAGAATAGACCTATATGCCATTATTTCTTTGTGGGTGAGCACCAGATACGCCAGGTAGGCCCAGAGGATGGTGACAGGTTTCAGTGAGGCATAATAAGCTCCACAGAAATCTGTACCACTAAGAACAAAAGCAAAGCAATAACTGCAGGACGTGCTGACCATCTTTGATTAGCTAAATGTGCCTTTTTCCCTCTGGGGTTGCTGCCATCCAGGTCACGTCCTACCAGCTCACACTGCAAGCTGCTTCAGGCATAGACACAGCGAACAATTTAATCAAGCTCAACTTGAAACTATATGACATCAGATTTAAACTGATGGGCTAAAATGTGTCAGCCTGATATTTGTCCATAAAAGCCCATTTTATTTAGACTTAGAGGAGATTATAAATGATGGTACGCACTGCTTTTTAGGAACATATGCTACTTATTAATTGATGTCTCTTTGACAAGACTGCTTCAACTCATACCTAGAGATTTTTGTATTTTATAAGCTCTAAGATACCTGGCAATACTGGCTTCTACAAAAAAATAATGAAACCACTTAGATAGGAGCACCTACTTCTACTGTCAGTTTTGAGCCTGACTTTCAGGATGGTCAGTAGCTACTATCCCAGTACTATTGTGTCAGCAGATATACTGATACCTTCCAAAGTCAGACAAAACAACAACCTTACACATTTTTCTGAATGACTTGATAAAGTAATTACCATACAGTCTCCATCACTTCAAGAAATAAATTTTGGCTCTGGTATTAGAATACTGAAGCCCTTTAAACTAACAAAATGTATACAATCAGGCAATTCTATCCATGCAAATGGAAAGCAGATTTAACGTTGCAAAACGTATGCTGAACCGTGTGTTAATGTGAAAGCTTGGCTAAGTCAGCCTTGTTTGCAAATCACCTTAGGCGGTGTCATGCCAAAACAAGTATGATTCTTGGGATTTTTAAGAGAGGTTTTTCCCATCACTGCTGTTGTCTCAGATTTACTCAGGGCTGAGGAAAGAATTTAAATTATTTTGAATGTATAATTATACAACACAAGGTGACCTTCCAACATACTTTGATATTTCATCATAATGAAGCATTATGAATTCATCTTTCAGACTCCTATCCATCCCACCATCATGACTATAACAGAATGCCAACTCAAGGCTAGGCACCACTAACGTAATGAAATTTGCCTCGTGAATTTTGGCTGGCAGTTCAATTGGAATATTGGATGGATGATTGGGGAAGTAGATGCACTTAATCAGCACTTGTATGAAAATCTCTTCTCACATTTTGGCATTAATTATTCTTTAGTAATGACTTGCCAGCACTGCAAGTCCAGTACACCTTGGATGGGAACATTCATCTCAAGTCAGTATTTTTTTAATGCTATTCTTAAAGGTGGATGATAGCTCTCCCAGTACCACTGAACTGGAAGCATGCCCAGCAGCCACAAAAATGTAAGATCTCACCTTTGTTCTTTGTATCTTTCCCTTGACTCATTCACCCACTCACTCCCTGAGGTCTATTTATGCAAGCTGAATCCAGAAGTCCTTACTTGGGGATATATCCTCCCTTCTGTGATGATAATCTGTGTGAGACTAGTTAAACTGAAGGTCTGATTTTGTAAAATTCCTTCTTTTTTTTTCCTAGAGAAAGACATGGAGCTGGATCTGTCTTCTGTGACAGAAGATGTATCTGTCGATCTGATTTCACAGAACTCCTAAAATCTGTATACATTTTTGTCTCAGGAATGAGGGAGATTCCAGTGGGGGAAAGGGATACACTTCCCTACTGTGTGCTTCCTTGATCCTCTCAACCTTCCCTGACTTACCACAAAATCCATGCTCTGAGGGCTCCAACACCATTGCTACTACAAACCACAGAGCTGAACAAGGAAGAAGACAGGACGGAAAGAAATACAGTGCACCAAAAGGCAAATTTAGTTTCCCTGCTCAAGAAATCTCAAATGTTGTCACGATGCCATATTTTCCTATTTTTGTTGGTTGCTGCTGTGTTTTGTTATTGTTTTGTTGCTGTTTCTGTTTTGTTTTGTATTGTTTTAGGGAAAAGGGAGGAAGGAAATGTTATAAGGAATCTACAGGTCTCTCTCCTGTTTCACCACTCCTTTTCTAGGCCCTGGAGCTGGACCTTCATTCAATGCTCCTTGAAAGGTATCTACTGAATGAAGGAAAAAAATCTTCCTTTGTATAGTGGGACCAGAATGGCCTCAGCCTACACATCTCAAGATGAGCTGGAGATGTCATATTATAAATAAAAATGTACCTTTGAAAGCTAGGAGCTATCATGTAACCTGAGGTACAGAAAGACCGTGCAGCTACATAGTTATGTGGATATTAGCTAGGAGTCTGTACTGTGACTCTTTTCAGTTAATAAATCTACCTTTTTTTATGGTAGTCCAACACTAGTGAGGTGCTAGAGTGCTGGGCTGCATAATACCAGAGTGACTGGGACATACTGGAGAGAGCACAGAGGAGGGCCACAAAAGGACTGGAGCATCTCGGCTACAAGGAAGATCTGGAGAGAGCTGGGGCAGATCAGCAGGGGGAAGAGCAGGCTTAGGGAGGAATGACCTCATCAAGGGTGAAGGAAGGGTGCAAGGAGGACAGAGCCAAGCTCTTTTCACTTGTGCCCAGTGCCAGGACAAGAGACACTGGGCACAAAGTGGAACACAAGAGGTCCCTCTGAACAAGGCAGCACCTCTGTGCTGTGTGGCACCAGAGCACTGGCACAGGTACCCGGGGGCTGTGGGGGGTCTCCTCTTCAGAGATCTTCATAAGCTGACTGGATGTGGGCCTGGGCACCCTGCTTAGGGCGGCCTTCTGGGTGACACGGACCCAGAGGATCCTGCCCAAATCAACTATGCCATGATTTGTGATAACACAGAAATAAAAACACAGATCTCAACATAAGGTTGCACTGTAAAACCTAACATATCCTGAAAAAGTTAGCATCTACTTACAGTTTAGGACTTAATACCACTAATTCTTTGGCTGAAAGGGTCACTTATACATAGCCAAACACGTGAGATTTTAACATCCACCAACTTTATGTTCTTTTCTCATTTCATATTGTTGCTTCATACTGTTTTTCACCTTCATTGAATATTCTGTGTATATGGACAAAATATGAGTGCCTGAAAGGTTGAAGACTTTATTTTATAGACAGTGTGTTTCACATCTATGCTACTCAGTAAAAACTGAGATATAAACATTTCCTAAGCAAGTCTCTATGAAAAAATTCTCCCTGGTACAACTCTGCTAACATGCCAAAGCAATTCTAAAAGTATTGTATACAATGACAATGCAATGACACCCTCGAGATAAATGAGGTTTAACTGTAAACTGACCACATTACTTCTAGACTTTATTTTCAGCCCATGGTCTACAAAGCAAAGGCAGTCTGTAACTAACTGTAAGAAAAGTCAGCGTTTTCTTACAGACTGGAATTAAAGGTATTGATAAACACTGCTCTAGCACATATTGCAGTGCAGACAAGGAGAAACATATATAACTATAAAACTACATGCACTCAGGCACAGTTTCCTGGCTGATATTTTGAACCAATTAGTGACATCCAGATTGGAAGCTGTTTTCCAATTTCTCACATTAATTCATACATCTACAGATAAAATGGATGCATGGAAGACAGCCCACGTAAAGAAAAATGGTATTGAAGAATGAAAAATAACTATTTCTAACCAAAATATAATAGAGCCAACACGACAATTCTGGTACTGCCAATACAACTGCTACTAAGGCTAGACACAGAACTGGAAATGTAAGAAATAACTTCCAAAATAGCTATCTGGATACTATCTACTTGTCCATTTGCTCAGTTTGGTGACAACAGCAGTGGGGAATTTGATCACCTTCCTTGTTACCACAGAGAAGCAATAAGGATAGTCTCTTGATTACTGATTTGAATATTCTTGGTGAAAAGTCTGTACACTGGCAACCCAGTGAAATCGTTCAAGTACCCTCTAAAATCAAAAGGGCTTAATGCTCCTTGGGAAAGTAAGGCTTAGCTGGTCTGGCTGAAAAGGTAGCAAGGAGAAGAACTGGGAGAAAGAGCAGCAATTTCAGAACAGGTAGTTGCTGCCTGGAGGCATCAGGGAGACAAGATGAGGAAACTGGCAAAAGAAAGTCCATAGTAATGCAGCAAAGTAGAAAGAAAAAATACAAAGCGAAAGATCACAGCAGCAGCTTATGAAAGTGGTACAGGGAATTTTAGAAGTCAGCGAGGTAGTTAAGTTTAGGAACTTGCATGCTTTTGTGTATAAGAGCAACAAGGTGACGGTGAAGAAACTAAAAAAGCTAAAGCCAAGAAACATTTGCCAAGGAATCCTGCATCGTGCCACGGGAAACCTGCCAAGCTACATAGTCTGTGACTCAGAGATATATTTAAATAATGTTGTTGTTGTTTTTTTTCTTTTTTCTTTTTTTTTTTTTCATGTTACAAGATGTGAATAGCTGGCAAATAGTGTTTTTCAGATTCTTGGTTACTTATTATGATGAAAATATTTTCCTTTTTAGAATTATAAATGCGGAAGACCTAAAACTAGAGTGATGAGATGGCTAGAAATAACATGATCTGGACTGTCCTGTGGAAACCTTTATTTAAGAGGGATTATTTCCAAGCTGATTCACTCTCCTTCCTACTGCTGGTTCTCTGTGGTAGATCTTATAGGCAAGTCTATACTGCAGGCATAAATAGAGAGACAAAAGCAAGATATAAGGAAAATAGATGGATCAGTCATTAAAGGTGAAGGCCCTTGACCTTTCTGAGAGGCAGTAGGAATATGGTACAGTATAAAACTTTATTCTGAAAACAGGCCACAGCTGACAGCAGTGCACGCTCTGGACTGTTACCCACTCCCAGTCACAAGTGACTTGCCTCGGTTGTTGTGCAATTCGGAGTTCTTGTTTTAAACGTAACATTTTTTGTACTCCCTCCCCTTTTCCCTTATGTGAATGGGTGCCAGACGCGGCACAGGAAGAAGTTACTTCATGTGGAGCTCTTCTACATATAAGAATAAGGTGATGTGGATGCTCATTAGGATTGAAGAAATACTGTTCAGCTAGAATTCAACAGAAAATGTATCAGATATCTTACATTTTTTTCAATTTATTGCCAAATTTTTTTTACTGAAATTCTATCATTCTTCAAGTAGGATAGTATTATAATCACCCATAATATCCCTAAGACCATTGAGGCTGTATCACTATTCAGCTACTATTAGAATCAGATTTAATGCATCAAAATAACAGCAATCACTGTTTTTCCTGAGGTTTCTCATGAACTTTTTGAGTGCTACTCCATAGGCAATGACAGCAAAGGGAAAGATAGGTAGCTTCTGGAAAACTGCTGCAGTCTTCCAGTGCTGTGATGTGTTGAATTTGTGCACTATTGCTATTTAAAATGAAGCAAATTAATTCTAAAAATAGAGATAATATTCTGGCCCTCAAATGCACATACAGCCTATTTCCTAAGAAACAGAGAAAGCAAGGTGCTTTCTGAGCTGCTGTAACCAGCAAGGAAAAGAACCTTCAGGACACTGTTCACATTCAGGTCCAAAGCTGCAAGCCAAACTGTGTCCAAAAAGAAGTAGGAAGGTAAAATAGGAAAATATTTGGAGTCATTTGTTGGACAACACTAAAAAAGATTTGGAATCACTTTGGCAATTCACTTTGGGGTTAAGATCTGTATAAGATCAATATTCCCTGGTGAGGATTTTCGTTATGAAAAGTTTGCATTGCTTTGTGGTAAGTGATTTCGTTACCTGGAGAAACTGGACTTTGGGAGTATTTTTATGGGCTGGCACATGGTAGGAGCCAGAACTGTACAGGGTTCTTCCCTCTGAATGCATAGACGAAAGGGAAACATAAGTAAAAGGAAAGCCAGCAGAGGCACTGTGTACAGCCTACAGTCTACTATATAGATCCAGTTGTTGATTAAAATACAGCCAAAAAAAGAGCAAGAGCTTAAATAAAACATAATAATCTTTAAAGCTTTGTTAGGAACAGGGCAAAGGAAGCTTAATGGCTGCTGTACATTTTTGGTATAAGCATTGCATTACAAGGTCCGAGGTGGCCCTGGAGCAGAATGGAGGGCCCTGTCCCCAACCATTGCACTAAAAGGGAGTTTTACCACAGACATCAGCGACCCCAGGGTCATGGTAAGTACGCTTGGGTTTCACAGCATCTTACAAGGAAAAAAAGTGATGTTTCAGCAGAAGGATATAACATCCCTGATAAAAAATATCCAAAAAGTAAGGTGAGTGCAGATATTATCTTCAACCATAATATGCTCTAACATGGGCAGATTAGATCTGTTCCTGAGCAGAACTGCGTCAAAGTTCATCAGATAATAGGTGTTTTTTTTTTTAATGGAAGAGCCTTGGTAGGTTAAATGTCCTTCACTGATTCCCTCGGCGCATACGTCACGACTCTTTTATCTGCAGACATTTTGCTTCTCTAGAAGATTTGTAGGTTCATTCCACCAGTGTTTATAGGGTGGTTATCTCAGCTCAGTGAGCATGATATAACGGTGGCATTTTGAAAACTCTCCCAACTTTTGAAGTAAGTTACAGAGATCCATACACAAATGACCTTGGAGAAAGGGAAAGGAATAAATGCAAGGTCTCTGCATCAAAGTGCAAAAAGGAACATTTCTCTTGTTAGCTTTGACAGTTCTACCAAAAGTATGATTTAACCATCTCTGTGTTAAAAACCTACCCCGCCACTGTGTGCAGTTAAATTACCTCCATCTTTTCAATTAGGTTTAATCGTATAAGTAAATAGCAAGCTTCTGTATTTTTATAGGATCCTGAAAGAACTACTGGTATGACAAATACAATCTAATCATGCTTTTCCTGTGAACATTTGGTTTTCTGTACTCTCTCTGTCAAACCTATTTCATATCCCCTTTTTAAACTTCTGCTCTCCAAAACAGCCACGCTTCTTCACTTTCCTTGTACAACTGACTGTGAGGGCAGCAAGTGAGCTCTGGGTTAGATACAGGCTGCCCTGCGTGGATGGACAGGAGCTGAGGGAGCTCTTTCCACTTCACTCACACAAGCAATGGTGCCAACTGCTGTGCAGAACGCTGTGCACTGGCAGCGCATGTGTGCACAGCTCTGGGCAATACTCATTTCCACAGGTTTGTGCCTGTGAACAAATCTGCCCATATTTTCCTTGAGAACATCTCAATCCTCCTACCAGAGCAGGCCAGAGCGATTTTCCACCACTGCTTTCATTGAGTTCATAATTTACTCCTCACTTACAAATCCAGCAGACAGCATTCCAAAGTGGCACAATTTAGTCAGAGTGTCATGGTGCTCTTTAATGCTGTATTTTAAACAAGTATTTTTAAAACATCCATCTTGCAGCCAAGGATCTACCCCCAAGGCAAGCAAGAAGTTTAAGTCTGTTCCTGGTCTTCATCAGTTATACAAATGAAAAGAAAAAGAGCAGTATTCTACACAAAATATCAATTTCTTTATCCTGTATGAAATTTCATCATGGCAATCTATTCAAATCAGAATTTTAGAGACGTTAATCTTTTATAGTTTCATGCGTTTCTGTCAATGTTCAGATGATTCTGAAAAGCCTGGCAGTTGGCATTTTCTGTATCTACTAATCTAAAAAAGTCTTTTAAAATGGACTTTGCTCTGACTGCCTCTAACATTGGAATTAGTTTTAATCAAGGGGTTATGTAATAGATTTTAAAGTCTGAGGCCCTAATTAAAATACAATTCCTGTTACACAATCTGAAAATATTTTCAGATTACTTTCCCAGGAAACCTTTAAACTAAAAGATTTTGCACCATTAGGCCAATTTCTTATGCAATAAACTCTTTGTGACCTCATATCTATCATTGTTGTCATTCTTATATCAGCTGAACTTCTTTCTACAAGTAAATGTCCCATGAGGGAGACTAACTCCTACCTATATCTTTGATTCTTTTATGCTAAGGAGAAGGTGATGCAAAAGCAGGTATATCACATCTGCTGGTTCATTCAGTCTGTCCAAAGATACGTAGCCCATTAACATCCAAATATGTCTTCCCAGCCTTGTCAGGGGTTTATTTCTTTCTCAACAAAGCTAAACAAATAGTTTTATAGGCCTTTAGATAAAATAAACTGCATTCCTAAATATACAAAATGATGAAAAGTAACACTGGTAGAAGTGATGCTTTAGTCCCACGACTATGAGAACTATAAACAGAGAACGTAAATCTATTTGACTAAATTATCAGCAAAACTTTTTATTTTTATTTTTATTTTTTAAATCTAGAGCTGGGAGCTGTAAGCTAGAAAAGCAAATATCCAACTACGAACACCAAGAAGAAGTCCAAAAGACAAAATTCTTGTTGTCATTGGTAGCAGTACAGTGGCAGAGGTGATGTAGTGAGGTAACAGAAGCAGTGCACTGGCACTCTCTGAGACTTTAGAATAGTGATCCATTAGATATCACATTTCCATATTTGAAGGGAAACATCAATGCTTGACATAACTGGTAACATGAAATTCCCAGTACTGAATAAAATCTAAGAAGAAAGGACTTTTTCTCTGGGAAGGCATTACAATCTCTGCAGGATCCCTTGGGCTTTCTCTCCAGCTGGGCTGGAGCTGTGCCTGTGTGGCACCCAGTATGTTTTGATCTATGATCACTTTTGTTGCCCCCATATTAGGTGTTAATGGCACCTGTTGCACTAAGCCTTTCTAATTTCTCAGATAATCCTGAAACATCAGAAGGACACCCTCCCCAACCCTCCCACCCCCACATCTCTCATCACCTTCAAGTGTAATAAAACACTCTCGGCCAGAAAAGAATTTCTGAAAGGGGATTACAACCCTTCAGGTCAGGAAAGCAGGGAAAGCACTTCCAGGACTGAGCACTATGTGAGCTGAGGTGAAATTTCAACGTCAAATTTTTTTCCAGCTCCACAAAGTCAAAAGACATGAAAGTGGATTAAAAAGATGGTGTGAAAGAAATACTTTAATTTTTAGCAGCTGCGCTGGCTTGCAGAGAATTAAAAAACACCTGCTGAAAAACTTGAGATAAGCATTAAAGTTAGAAAATACATACAGCAGCCATACAAAGGAAACTGATACAATGCCAGTTAAACTGAATATAGTTTTGCCCTAAATAAGACTTTATGTTGTACAGTTCACTTCATAACTCAACTGGTAAAACTACGAGATCTACATTTACTAGCTCATGAGAGAGCATGGCAATCCAAGGTCACCTATTGAGAGCTCTGCTGTTATTTATGCTGCTCATCTATTAGTCATTTCATGCAAAATCTTTCTTTCCCACTCGAATCCCATCCGAATGAAAGATAATTTCTTTCATAAAAGAGAAAAAAAACAAAAAATGTTCCACCCAGGGACAGCACTGCTTAGATGCCACTCTCCCCACTGCAGTTGTAGCATTTACACAAAAACATTGCACTGTTTGCTTCAAAGCTTCCCAGAAGACTTTTGGGACAATTTTAATTCTGTTATCTCTTGAGTCTGTGCTTTGCCATTACTGAGATGTAATCCTGTCCCTTGCAGTAGCAAAATTCTATTGGATTTTGACATCATTTTAGTGGGAAGAGCATACAATTTTATCTTTACATAATGAATATTCAGACTCTAGGGTACTGAGCAACTGTAGCTGTTGAGCCACTCCATGCCTTGAACTCTTCAGCCCACACATCTCCACATTATTCATCGCTTTTATGTTCTCTGCTAGTTCCCCATGATCCATTTCTAAAAAGTAATTTGTAAAAACATTGGTAACTGCTGAAAACACTGGAAAAAAGGTGATGGAGGCCCAGAGAATTTTAACTCCGCACATCTGAAGAAGTACAGATTTGCTCAAGATTCAAAAATCAGAATCCTCTTCTGCATATGTGCATATGCATATAACCAAGCCAAAGCTTCCTTTGATGGTGAGCCATGTTTCCTATGGAGATGTGGCTGGAGAGTTTACCAAAAATAGAAAGATTACCAAGTTATCTGGGGCCTCTTTAAACGCCACTCTCTTTCCAGTTAAATATCCTCATCATCAGACTCTTAAAAGATCTGGAGCCAAGACAGGTAAGAAGCAAGAATGCCTGCTTTTCTGTTTGGAATTTGTACATATACTCTACCGTTGTTAATGGTCTGATGCAATCTAGAATATCTTCACTCTTACAGCAACTGAATATGATTCTTCACTGCCAGTTGGGCTTAGTTTAACAGATACAGATAGCACCATTACTGAGAAATCTCATGCTACGTGTACTTCTTTAGATACTGAACGCTTGCACTCCTATTATTTGGGTATAATGAGCACTTTAAAAATCATTCTGTTGTATGGATTGTTGTGTGTGCTGTACTGACATAATAATAAAACCTGCTTCATGGATATAATCTAATAAAAATGATCTGATAATTTGCAATAGTTGGCAAATTCTGTATGATACAGCCAACTTAAGTCATTTATCCTCAGGTAACTCATTTGGACTCAGTCAAAATCAATAGTAACTGAATCTTTATGCCAATTTATCCTAGCCCAGTAGAATAAATCAGTGAAAATGAAGTAATCCCTTGGATGAAGCTCCCATTTGACAAATATCTGTATTCCAAAAGCACTTATTATTGCCAAACATGGATAAGCTACAAAAGAAGCTATGGAGACGCTATAGTAGAAGAAATATTGCATCAGAGATTCTCTTACAGTTGCTTCTGGACAGTATGCATTCTCAACATCTATAACAGGAAATGAAGCATGCAGCCAGCACTAAGGAGCAACCAGGCATGCCACATGTTGATATCAAGAGCTCCTGACTTGTTGAATCCTGCCTCTTCCTCTAGCAAACAGCGTACCCATGGTGGCTGAGTCTCATGGACTCACTTGTACACGGCCAGTGTATCAGCAGGCTGAGCAGTGTGCACAGGCAAATATGATGGCACTGCTGCAAGTGCTGTGCAAACAAAAATAAGAAGCAAGGCAACAAAATGCACTTGTATCACAAGGTGAACTGTAGCTTCAAAAGAAGACAAGACAGGAGCTAGCCTGAGATGTAACCTGCCATGCCTCTTCTGCGTGCTTTTCCCAGCCAACAGCAAAGCCTTGAGGACTGATGGTGGAGATGGCTCTGGTTGCCTGTGGATGCCTGGGTTGTGCTGCCCTGGGGTGTGCTGTAGAGCCCATGTCCACCTCCCTCCCCAGATTAGTGCCCCATCTAGGTCTTTGCCATCCACAACCACAGCCTGCAGACTCAGACCCACTACAAGTCCTCTGCATAGCCTGATCCCTGTGATGTAAGTAAGCACTTCCACTGCCTTTGGTCTGCCATTCCCTTGGAAAAATGTTTTTCCAGAAATCTAAATATCATGCCTCCTCTTGCTTGCTTTTGACATTTAGAGCTCTCCTCTCACAGCCAATTATTTACTTGGTACAAAAATAGTACAAAGTTTCAGAAAGCTGTTGTGTTTTGCGTTCTTTTCTGGATGATCAAATATAGCAAATTGAATAATGTTGCTCAGGTCAAAATTTCTGACTGGACACTCAATTTGGAAAAAGCCCACACTTGGGAACTCAGCAATGTGAGCCTCAGTTAACATCTAACATTCCCTCCCCTTCTCCAGCGTGCACCAATGTCCAGGAAAAGCTCCTGTACACCCACTTGGAGCTTAAATACCTTTTTGTTGCCATTTTCTTATGAAAGAGAAAAGTAAATAAAAACAATATTTAATTGTATTATGAGACAAACAAAAGTGCACAGAGCTTCCCGCAGCCAAATTCTAGGGAAAAAGCAAAGCCTCTTGCAGGCAAGTTCCTGGAGAGGGGAGCTACATGAAACAGCTAGGAGACCTTTTCAAAAGCAAAGCTTTTGAGCTGCATACAGCTGACCCTCCCTGGGGCCAAGAGGAAGGAGCACCGTAATGCTGCTCAGCACCTCCCCTCTTCTATGGCTGCAGCCACCTGCAGCTGGGGATGTCATCTAGATGTCACCTGAGGGCTGCTCTGCCTTATCCCAGGAATGACCTCATCTTTGAGATGCCAGTGTGCACCCTGGCACTGGCGGGCAGCTGTGCTTGGCACAGCACTGCCTGGGGGGCAGCCAGGTGATCCTGCCGCCAGCCTTACTTCCAAATGCAAATTGCATTTTCCAAATAAAAACTACATAACAAATCCCATGTTAATACCAAGGACTTTAAAACATCTACATTGTGATTGACATGTTGTGGTCTTTTTCCTAGCCACGAGGCCTTACCTCTGACCTCTCGTCAGGCTAACTCAGGACTGCACAGACTAGAATGTCAGCCCTCTAAGTAATACTGAGTTTTTTCTTAAGGTTGCCTCATTCAGGACGTCAGAAGAGTGCTGTGCCACCTGTACGTGCAGAAGCTTCCAGTAGGGCTGCACCTGGGCCTGGATGGGGCCTGGCCCCCACCTGAGCCAACGGTCGGGGTACCCTTGGTCAGCTAGCACAGCTGCTGCAGGTCTCCTTGCCCTGACCTCAAGGTTCCCTTCTGTTTTTTGTCGTGGGTAGTGAGACAGTTTTTGGTTTCTACGGTTTACCAACGGTTTCCCTTACCAACAGATCTATTCCTCTGACTGAAAGCCTGGCACAGCTGGAAACTAGGAGGAAAACCACAAGTGAATGGCCTGGCACACACTCACCACTCATCTCCAACCACAAGCCGATGCAGTTGCTGGATTTGACTAACGGCTATCAATCAGCCCAACTGTAGACACTTAGAAAGATATCAGCTAGAAAAGGCTTGAGGGAAAATGTGAGCTGAAAAACAGCAAGGTATTTTATTTTTAATGGAGTGATGTTGTCTTGGAAACTCATATGTATTTTGTACTTGACAATTAGAAGCATTATTCTGACTGTTTGCCCTTCACTCCATTAATGTGCATTTGTCCTCTGCCCAAAGCCAAGGGGAGTTCTGCTGCAGAGTTAGGATTAAAGAGAAAACAATCCTGCTTATCAGAAAACTACAATAACATGAGCAAGTACAGTCTTCTGCCCTCCTTTGTTAGTACAGTTTGAAACAAAATGCCATTGTTGTTCTGTCAGATCACTAAGGTCTCTAAGCTAAACTGTGGCTTGAGTCCACTCAATTTAAGAAATGCTAGGAAAAAAAAAGTCTGTAATAGGCTAGCCACCTATCTAGGGAGGAAGAGAAAATCCAATTTTATTAGGTCTGGTTTGGAAAAACCATCAGCCTCCCACACACCCATGTGCACATGAATGGCAGAAGAATAAAGGAGGAAAAATGCAAAGCACAGAATTTTCAACGCTGACAAGATCTTTCCAAGGAATGAATCTTCTCCCAGTATAGCTGGTCTGGACTGTGGTGAACTTTAATGGCACTTGCAACTTAAATCATTCTTGTAACAAAACAAGATAATTTCCAAAAATGGCAAAAACAAACTCAAGCTAGAATTGTACCTTGGTTCAAAGACTGCAAATCAAGTTGTGCAGCTTTTACAGTTTTAAGCTGCAACATTCACCTTTGCTTATTAAATAAAGACACAAAAAATAAAAATAAAAAAATAAAAGGAGTTGATAGAATTTTGCTCCTACCCAAATCTAACAGTGAGCAAGCAGACAACTGAATGATTACACTTTCAAGCTGTTGGTCCACTAGATATGTTGGTTTAAGGTCCACTGGAAAACACCAGATAATATGATTGTGAAGTCTGTGTTTAAAATTGCTGCATGATAAAGTGAACAGTTCTTTCTCAAAAAGTTTGTCAGTTTATAGGTAAACCCTGAGTTACAAACAACATTCATAGATGCACATAGCTCTGATGCTTTTCGCCTTCTGTGTTGGCTTTGTTATTCCTTCCTTTCTAATATCCTTTTTTTGTTGTTGTTGTTTTCCATGGATTTCTTTTCTGATCCATCCACTTCTCTCTGCTGCCACACATAAAGAAGATATGAAATTATCATACAGCTCTCTTCTCTGTCTGTTTTTGAAAGGCATTTCAGAAATGTGTTGAAAATGAGCATGGAGCACAAAAAGAACAGGTTAAGCTAAGACCTGAGATGAGGCCTAATGACATGGGGAAATAGAGGATCCAATACACAAAATGAAATACTACTGCTGCATAGCTAAAGTATCCACTTAAAAACAGAGAGTACTAAAACATCAGATGTGCTGAAGTACAGGAAAATAACTGACAAAGAATTAAAAGGCCTTTACAAATCCTTCTGTGGCAGTACTGACACACAAATCTCTCTCTTTTCAGGCTTTGTTCACAATATTATTGTTACATAGAACACAAAACAAAACCGAAGCCATCACCACTATCAGTCAGTTAAGTTTCCCCTGTGTTCAACACGACTGGTATTTCACCCATAATATCCATGCTCACATGGGGAAGTTAGAAACCCAGTTTGATGACAACTCCCAAGTCTGTATAAAACAGCTCTTAATAAAGATAATGGCAAAAATGAATATAGGCTTCCCCTACAAAAATCCCGTTGATTTTTTTCCACCATTTCCTGCCCTACAGACAGCATACTAAGATGATCCACTCATTCCAGTTTAGGAGAAAGTTTCCTCAGTGTTGTGTTATGTCAAGATGTTGTCTCTACCTTCTGTTCCTGTCCAAAGCACATTATCTCCAGTCACATCTTTGCCTGCATGGATACACTTGAGCTATGGCAGGAATATGTACCCCATATGAGCTCTGTGTTAAGTGGCATAGTATTCTGTTGCTACTGTTTCAGCATATGATATTTTACTGTTGACCACAGATTTTAAACAAATGTTCCTGCTCCCCTAATGCCTTGAATTTTGAACAATATTAATGATTTTTTTTAAGTGATGACATAGTGTTACTTAATTTGAAGTGGATGTCTCAAAACATACAAATCCTTCACTCAGACATGCATTTGTAGATTTACAGATTAACCATCTCCTCCTCTAGACCATCCAAAGGCAAAACAACTAATCATGAGGAATGACAAATCCAGGCTATGTCTGGAGTAGAGGACCCCGCACTGCAGAATCCAGGCAGTTCTCAGCAACAGCAGAATTTCTTTGAACCACTTTCCCCAAGCCCACTGTCTTCTCTGCTTCTTTTTCCAGACAAAGAACATGTTTTGGAAGCTCAGAACCTGTGCTTTTAATGTTGAACATCTGCTGACAGATGTATACCTGTTTTTTCAAAGTGCAACCTTAAAGGACTACATCTGCAAGAGATTAACACCTATAGGAACAGATAATTCAGACCAAGTGAGGCCATGACGAAAATAATGCCAGTTAGAAAGCCTAAAGTATGATCCAGACTGCAGACCTCTTCAGAGTTAGAAGCCACCTGTCCCACTCAAAGCACTGGAGAACCTGGAAGCTCTGTTATGAGTTATCACTTAGTTATCCACTGGTAAAAAGCAGGAATGTGACACACTTTGACAGCCTGGTTCCCATTGAAATTACATTTTATTTGGTGATAGTTCAGCCGAAAGATATCAATAATCATGCTAACAAAATAATTGAAATTCTTTCAAGTTTAGCTTGAACATACTCTTGCTTCTGATCACAAAGAGTTCAGCAGACACTGCATTCCAGTCTCAGCTACTCAACTGACAGTCATATTTCCCACACGGCAACTACTATTTTGAATGAAAATCTAACAGACCCTGGGAGTTACCTATCAAGGTTTATTTCACAGATAGGACAACAGAAAGCTTATACAGGATCACCGCAAGAAGCACAAATCATGGATCCCAGGACAGTACTAAGCAGTGTCCTTTCCTCCTTGCCAGTTTGCAGCACCATCTCACAGAGGGATTTATCCAGCTAAGTGCTTAAGTGTTGTACTATACACATTAACAGAGATCAGCTCTTACACATTTTGTGCCATTCCGTCCCACTAAATTGTTTTCAGAGAGGTTACAATCCTCTTTGAAGTCAGGATTAATTTCAACAATAATTTCATTGAAGCCAAGACTCTACCACGTGATCCTGCTAAAAGAGTTATTCCTTTCGGTCAGTAATGGCAGTTCAAACTCCCCTTTCCAGCTTCAGTTCTTGGAGACAACTCAAGAACAGGTGTACCTGTTGGCTAGTTTTTTTTTTCTGAAACCACTCAACCATATTTATTCCACACAGCAGTAACTGAGACAAGGTTCAGAGCTGACTGCTCTCTCCTTGCTCACAGATAAATGTAGAAGCCAGGGACAGGTGAGTGACTCATCTCCTTCCAAAGACTTATCCCAGCATTTGGTTCTGGATTCAACACAGAAAAAAGTTTGTGCAATGGACCTGAGAACTTCTTTTCAAGTTCAACTAATAACCTACGTCTTGTCTGGAAAAGGGGATAAAGGTCTATCATTATGTTTAGTTTGAAAGATTTTTTTCAATTATTCTGTACAGTAAAAAATTGTATCTAAGAATGAATATGAATGCGAGGCTAGTTTTTTAAAACCAGTTATACATTCTGTTTACGATTATAGGGAGCTCATTTCACAGCATGATCACCACGGTGATCACGGCATGATAAGACAGGCTCTAAGTTTTGACTGTATCACATCTCTATATATTATCACAAGCAGTAAGGCCCTGGACTCATGGCTTTTCTGTGCACGGTGATGCAGCTCCTCTAATTGGACACATTCACTCTATTAAAAGATGACTTATACACTTATTGCCTGTTTCTCATTGTTTCTTTGGGCTCACCAGGGAACGTGTCCCGTCATAGGCATTTTAGTAGGGTTACACATCTCTTATTCACTGACACAATCTTCAAACACAGCTGGCAATGCAATGTCTGTCCCACATACATTAAGAGCTGGTGGAGTAAGCTGAAAAAAGTGACAACTGTTAAAAGCACAATTTAACACTCAAAACTGAATAATAATATCTTCATACTATTTGAGCCAGTATTGTGGCTTATGAAATTCTAGGACTGATGATCTTACCAATAGTAGGCTGATTAAAACACCATGGAGCTGGTGTGTGAACAGTCTCAGTAAGATGCCCACATGCATGGAATTTATTTCTGACAGTGCTGGATGAAGCTAGGGGAACTGACATTATACTGTTTTTTTTGGTTTGGAGAGGTAGAAAAGTTTTCTGCGAGAGAATTGTCTTTTAAGGTATAAGTTTGAATTGATACCTGTAATATTACTGAAGAATGCATATGCATTCAGAACACTGCTCTCAGATGCATGACTTCTTCAGCTTGACTGGGCTGTGAACATAACACAGGCTACAGAAACTGAATGGGTTCTTCTGATGACTTTTAGTTCCACATTTACTAAACAAAGGCAAATTTGGTTTTTGATATTAAATTTGTCCAACTGTAATTATTATATAGATATCTGGCTCATTTATCCCACATATTTGCCTACTAACTCAATAGTCTGTGCAGGACTGAAATCATATGGGACTGTCATTTTGAAATCTAAGTCTGTATGAATGACTAAGAACTAAGCGATGAAACGTTTCCACATTTTTTCTCAAGACTGCTTAGAAGAGAGTCCAAGACCAGCAACACTTGCTTTCTTTCATAGATTGTTTTCACTCAGATTCAGATTTCAGTCTTCTTCCCTTCTCCTCTCACGCTCATTCAGCCCTGATTAAGTACTACCTAATCCAAGCAAGAGAGACAGCCCTTCCCTCCCCTAAACCACTGGTCATGGCTTCCACTTTGGTGCTGCCCTCAGTCCTTGAGCCAGCTGGAAAAGTTTCACACACCCAGACAGAAGTGGGTTCTTACTCCCAAGCTTGCCTTGCTCTTTAATGAACTGTTCACTGAGTAGGAGGTACAAGATCCTTTCCCTTCCTGGGAAGGAAAATGCTCAGTATCATCATGAAGCTTTTTTATAATTAATCCTTGTTTTTTTACCTAAATATATTACTTGGTCATACTCTGTAGAAACAATATTAATGCAAATAGCTCAATATTCTCTGGGTGGAGACAGGATATGAAAATTGCCAAATTGCCAAAGGATACCCTAAGCCATTAGGCCCACCAACCTTTCCAACATCATCTGTTAAAGATTCTGTGATACCGATAAAAGCAAAAGCATACTGCACCATTTTCTTTATTGGTCATTATTGTCAATGGACCTCAACTTTTAAATAAAAAAGGAGCTACTGTGACAAATAAATTTACATTTTTGTTAGCTAAGGATAGTCCACCCAAGTATGGCTACAAATGATGGCAATCAACTAGACATGAAATTAAAAAACCCAAAACAACCCTAAAAGGAAATTTGGAAGTAATGCTTTATTTCGTGCTGCTCTCAGCAGCAGCTGGGCTTCAGAACACTCTCTTTTTTCATTCATATATGCCCAATCTTCTGGCCCACAAAGCTCAGTGGGCTAAGACACTAGCAGGTACACACTGAAGAGCAGAACCCTGCAAATCTGCACTATAATGCAAATGTGTAGGATTTAAACACAGTTATGACTTTATACAAACCTCAGACTTCAGGATTCCTGTCCTCAGCTGAGAAATGCCATTTGGTTAGCTGAATCACCCAAGATGAGAGAAATGTTCAAGTTTACTCTCTTTGCTAGACATAAATTTATTTATTTGTGTACATGAACTTCAATATCTGCTATTATGTGTTTTGTCTATTTATTTATTTTAAGATATCTTGTTTGGCTTTGTCTCCAAGTGGTTTGAATTAAGGGTGGTTTAAATTAAATAAAGTGTTTTCCACTTAGGGACATGGCAATGTATAATATAGCAATGCTGGACCAGTCCTACAGAGCTTATCTCTCTCTCCCATTCCTGTCCAAGCCTATAGAACCCTGACTGTGCTTGTAACTATCTGCAAAACTGTATTCTAGTAAATTCTAGTAAAGAAGCATCCACGCTGTTGAATATTTGCTTGCCATAAAAAGAATTCTGATATATTTTGTGATGCTTTATTTATTACAGAGTTTTATTTCCAAAACAGTTCCACTGAAATCTCTGTGATGGGAAAGACCCAGAAGAGTCTCAGTTATATTTTATTTCTTAAAAATAAAAGAGCTTTAAAACCTTTCAAAGAGAAGGGACAATAGAGTAGGGAAAGAAGGAAACAAGAACCCAGTAAGACAATAAAAAGTTGTCATAATGTCAAACCAAAATGTACTTCCAAGCTTTAGCTACACCATCATACCCTTATCCCATGAGCCCTAGTGGAAATGCGGATGGGTGATTACCCAAGGGCACTACCATTTTCCAGCAGAAATAGCTGTTCCATTTATTTAATATTTTGGAAATAACTCATGAAGTTTGCAAAATTGTACAGTTTATTGCTACCCAGGTCACAGTAACATGGGCTTTCTTTTGCAATCCACTAAGAAAGTCAGAAAGACAATATATATCATACAGGGAGTATTGCAGCATTAAGCCAATACAACAGTCCATGGAGACAGCACTCAGTGCTGGCCACTGTAGCTTTATGGCAATGAGGTTTTAGGTTAGCATTCCAAATCATGCTTGTATACCTAAGTATGTGAAAGTCATATTGTTTCCAGTGAAACAACGTAGTACATACAGACTTGGCAGATTCCCGACTTCTACAGTTTTTGACAGTCTCCCAAATTTAGGACTGAAAATGTCAGACTGACCCTGCATTTGGCAGGACTAACAGAAGTTCTGGTTTTATCAAGCTGTGCTTGAAGTAAGATCTCATTTCTATTAAAAAAAATCTCTGATTTTGAAATATTAACGTAATATTTGCATTTGTAAACCAACAGAAAATTTAACTGTCCTTAATTAAATTTACTGTGTTGTACTTTGGGATTTGGAGTCAGTGAGGTTTGGGGAGTCATACATCACAAAAATAAAATTAAACTCATGGCGCTTGCATATAGCAATATTTTTCATCTGCCAGAATACCACAAATTAAATGAGAAAAATGAGAGTTTTGAGTATGTAATAAAGTTCTATGTTCATTTGTTTGTCCTGTATCACTGCTATCACCAATGCTAAAAACAGAGTTGTTGACTCTGCTGTTTGTATCAGAAAAAAACATCAGTGGCTTAATGCCATCATGGACCTGGCAGCATATGACATAAGACTAAATTTTAAAAGTTTGCAATGAAGGGCTTAATTGATCCTCCTAAAATCCACATTCTTTTTTTCTCTCATCTTCTGACTTCACTTCTGAGTCAGACACAGAAAGGGTGGAGTGTACTAATTCTATCCAGGCCATTTGACCAGGCAAGAAGCCCAAGAAAAATGATTTTTCCATATACTAACATTAATAAATAGTGGAATCCCAAAGTTCTTTTGCAAGACTCCAACTTGTATTTTGAACTTCACACTATAAATTCAACTCAATCTGCTGCTTTTAAATAGCTGTTTCTCAAGGCCCTTGTATGGCTTTGTCTTTTAATTTGTATCAGTTTCGGCTTTTATATCTCTTAATGTTATCATTTTCTTTCATGTTTTCTTTATGTATACTTTTTTATTTCACTGTGTAGGTGTTACAAAATCATATATATGGTTTCTCGATGGAGATCACGCAGACTTTTTGCAGTAAGCTCAATGGAAATGCACACGTCTGTATTAATAATGAGATAGGTCTACCTCACTCAAGTTCTTGAAGGGCTGTTCCTCTCCATAAGATATTATGATCTCCATCTTTGTGTCATTCCACGAGGAAAGAACAGCACACACGTTCCTCTCACATTTACCAATCAACTCAACTTCGCTACAGTACTTCACAGCAAAAGAGTTCTGATTGTTGCTACTATTGAATCAGCCGATCTTTAATCTTTTTTTTTTAACCTGCATTTAACTGTCTCTGTTCCCTTACACTCTGGCAAAAAAGCTTATTCTTCAAATTCCTACCTCTGTTTTCAGAAACCAACTTTACAATGAATTCCAAGACCTTAGATATGCCAAGTGAGGACTATGGGCAAACAACTGATGATCTACAGCACAAACACCAGAGCAAGGAGTCTCTGGTGAACACTGGGCCCTTTCTAGAGCACAGCTTTACTCAAAATCATCAACAGTCCCTCAAGCTCATATTTATCTGCATTTGGATTCACGTGTAATAGAAATACAATGTTTATGTGGGCTCTACCAAGAGCTCAGGGAGACTCCTATTGAAAAAGAAAGACTCCAAAATGGTCTAACATATGAATCTGCAATGGACGCTTATGTTCTGTGCCATAAACAAAGCATCCTATCAGTCCTACTAGTCCTTTCCAACATTGACATGATCCAAGGTATAGTACCAGAAATTACTGCACATATTTTAAACTTCAAATAAAAAAAATGAAGAAAGTAAAGTAGAATTTCTTACTTTCGACGGAACATTTCTGCAAATATGCAACCAACACTCCAAAGATCAACTGGCGTTGCATAGCTGGACTGAAGCAAAACCTCAGGAGCTCTATACCACAAAGTAACAACCTGTAAAACAAAAAAGAAGATGACTCAGAGCAAGCTTAGCTGTACGACTACAACCTCAGATCCAATTTAGCATCATCCAAAATGCAAAGCCTCACAGATTCAGGCAAACTTACTTTAACAATGAATCAGGCAGTACCACTTCTCCAGAATGGAGCAGTTCAACAGTAAAACAAAAATACAGTCTCATAGTTTAGCATTGGCATGATACTACAATATCACAGTACACTGTCAAAAGAGCTCTTTGAACCTTTTGCAACTCACAGAGCCCCAATTTTTTCTAGTGGGTGTTCAGATTCTCCATAGAGTAAACATTAGCCTGTTGATCAAGGGCTGCTTTTTTTACACACTTCATTGGACTTCCTGGGTGTTATCACCCGAGTGCCAAATTGGAAGCCAGGAAGTTAAAGAATAGCGTGGTTTTACCTACGAGATAAATCAGAACTTGTAGCCCATGTTTATCTGAAGCTCTTCATAGTTCAGCAGTATTGTTTTGCAAAAGAAATAGTGTTAATGGAGCTGGATTGGCCAACTTAGATAAACATGACCTACCTGTCTCAAAAGTTCTTCATGTTGAAGTGAAGACATTTATTATTTTAGCATATGAATACAGATTAAGTTAAAACCTCCCCAAAGCTTCCCATTACAAAAGACATTCAGTTCTATCCAGTGTGGAATCCTTAAGACACCAAGATCCTTAGATTGTCTTTGTTTTCACCCAAGCAGCACAGCACTGGGATCCTTGGCAGGTTCCTGACCTTCAACTCTGTTGACTATCTCTGTACATGTGCCACGGGTTAGAGCTGCAGTAACTTCTCTCACAATTTCTTTCCAAATGATAGTCTTTTCCAGGGACATATGCCATGTAAAGTGTCTGCTTTCAGGCATCCAGTCACGTTGCAATGTGTTGTAGAGGCACAGCTGGAATTTCACTGGCACAGCTCCACTGATGTAGTCTGATGAGTCCTGCACATTGGACTCACAACACAGATGGGGCACTTTATGTTTACTCTTTTGCTGAATAGACCAAATACAGATGAGGCTGACTGTATCTTCAGTATATTTACAGAAGAACATGAGGAGCTTCCTTAGTCTTGAGTGAGCTATCATGTTGCTAAAATATAAAATATAATCTCAGAGCCACAGGAGCATCCTGCTCCTGAGTTCATGCAGTTGTAATACAACACTGGACTGTCAGCTAAATGGCGATCTATTCTCAGTGTGTGGTATAATTTAAAGTTCTGTTAGTACTAATTTATGGTGATGGAGGGTTTCAGAAATTAGTAGTTTCTTTCTCCAACTAACACAAAGGTGAGTAATGGGAAATGCAGTGTTCAGGAGAAGCATGACACAAAGGAAACAAACAAAAAAAAAGGACCTGAAAAGAATTAAGAGCACAGATAACACAAAAGTAACTTTAAAATTATGATAACTGGTATGAAGAGTTCTGAATTTCAAAACCAGTACAAAGAATGTATAACAAGAGTGTTTTGATTTTTTTTTTCAAATGATAACAATATAATTGTCTTCTAAGCATAAATAACAATGGAAGTAATCAGTTGAATTTGCTGGTCAAAGCCAGCTGAAACAAAAGCAAATACAACATTTATTACGATCATTACATGCCCCGACAGCCTTTGGAACTACTGAAAGGCTATTGAAGGCAGGTTCACGGATATTTGCACAAGTGGTCATATTTGCTAACAGTCCTCTTAAACACTTTGATCTCTATTCATAAAATTTGTCTTTGAAACAGTTCAATAACATGGTGCAAAGTACTGCTCTGGCAATCTCAATTCCAGCTACCTGTCCTCATATGCAGACTCCTGCATGGCAGCTGAGCACTATTTAACTCCATTTGTCTTGTTCCTGATTGGGTAGAATCCTGATGATGTTTTTCCAAGATATTTCCCTGTCTGTGAGAAAAAGTAAAGTTTCTCCAGAAATTCACACCAGGGAGAGGAAGACACATGTAGCACGAGGTCAGGGAACTTTTACTGGAGCTACTCTATCTGAATCAGTGACAGTTCCTCCTACAAAACCTACATGCTTTTGGCGGTGCAGAGTCTCTCTCGAGCTCTGATCTGCACTTTCACTTTCTCAGGAAACTTGTGGAAAATCTTTCTGAAGAAACACTGGTCTTAGAAATCAGATACAACAAATTCAACTTGCTGTACTGTGCCAGGTGGAAATACCACTGCAACCCACGATTCCTGGTTTGAGACAGCTCTACCCGTGAAAGATGCTTCACTCCCTCCAGCTCCACATTAAGGCAAAGGACAGTGGGGATGTATGTGAGACAGCTTGGTGAGCCCTCCTGACAACATACACCCCACCCTAAGTGCAATTTCCTAATGGAAATGCAGCACAGGGTCCTGAAAGACGCCTCGCCTTGCAGCTCGGCATGCCCTGACCACGCTGGCACTGCTCCCAGCACATACCCTGCTGCCCTTGGTGCACGTGTTCGCAAGGGAGCGGGAGATTTTGCTTCTGAGTAATCTGGAAATTTAAACCTTAAGAAAGTGATTTCCAAAGTCTTGCAGCTCAATTCCACCAACTGCCTGATGGCTTTATAGTCACAGAGGAAGTAATCTGTGAAGGGCTGTTCTGATATACTCTGTCATTATGGTAATTATAAAAGTGATCAAATAACACTTATGCTTTGTAATATGCAAGTCTGCGTTTCAAAACCTGAACATGAAAGGGCTCAACATTTACTAAATGTCACTTTGCACACAAGTAATGCCACATATGGCTTCTGTGGTGCTCAGGGCCTTCTGCAAAGCATGGGGTGTGCAGATGATGCACTGCAGTTTTGCACTCCCTTTCTTTTACCATAGAAACCAAGAAAATATTTGTGGACATTCCATTAACATTTGCAGATAAGTAGAAATGAAAATTATTCTGAACACAGGATATGGTGGCTGAACAACTAGATCATCACTTCCTCTTTAGTATGGCTCTAACTTAGAATGAAAAAATGCTTTGCTTAGGTAAGCCACATTGCCGGTGAGACGTGCTCTACATGCAGGGCAGCGAGCACATCGGTGCTGCTTCATGATAGAGCACCCTTTTCAGGATCAAGATCTCAAACTTCTGCACTGTTACACTGCTTGAATTCTGCTGGCCCTGAAAATCTGCCTCAAAATTTGCCTCACTTGTGGCAGTTGGTGACCGCTCTGCAGGAAAAGGGGTTTGTGCTCACATGCTGACAGAGATCCTATTGCAGTGTAAGACTCCCGTCTACCTCTGAGGTTGCAGGCTTCATTGATCATGCTGAACTTTAGTCCTTTCAGCTAATGAACTTCCTTCTGTTGCCTCCTCCCTCCCTCACCCACCTGGCCTCCTTATCCCCTCTCTTGCTCCAGCCAGGTTCCTCTCAGCTGCCCTGACTCCCCAGCTCCCCTCCCAGCTCTGCCTTTCTGCCACATGCCAGTGGTTCCCTGGTGTCACCGAAATGTGCCTAACCCTGTGCTGCACATGTGCAAACAGCTGAGTGGACATGGCCTGCTTCCTGAGCACCCCAAGCTCCCTAGAATGTCGTACCTGGTCCCCTCTTCTTCCAGCTGTCTCCAAATGCTCCTGAGCCAAATTAGCTCCTTTTCCCCTTTAATCAGCCTTCAGCCTTCCTGCTTGCTTTGCCAATCCCAAGGATACCATAATTTCTGTATTTTCTATGGATTAGTCTACATACAAGAAAACAGAATAATTTGCAAACTGAGACCTAAAGGAGCAACTATACTCCTTTTCCAGTGTACATCTTACATTTCTATTATCCAAATGGGATGATAACAGTTAAAGAACACTATCAGTAGCTGTAGCTGCTTCTTATAATTCAAATGTCAATAGATTTAGGCAGCATGCCAGAATAAAGAGAAAATGAGAAAGGCATGAGAAAGGTAAGAACATCTGCAAAATTGTACCTGCACTGTTTTGGACTTGCTGAAGATAGAAATGTGCTCAGCTAGAAGTAAGGGGAAAGCTGCACTTACAGTCTGAAGAAGGATATTTTTTCTCTGAAATAAAGCTGTCTGCCTTATTATACCTGACACACATTGCTATCTGGGACCACCTAGCCCCAGGAGGTTCACGCCTGCACGTCATGATACCTATTTCAGATGTTAAAATCAAATTACAGTATGTATCTGCTCACTAACAGTGCAAACACAAGATCTAGGCATTGTGCCTGTCTCATTTAATTTCCATTTACTTTACAGAGCAGATTTTCACTTCTGGATATCTGCTTAATTTAAAGGGATCTGTGCAATGCACAGCCCTTTCCAAATATAGTTGCTGTCTGAGTAGCATACAGTTCAAAAAAGACAAAGACAAACAGAGGTTTAGGGATGGGGTTGAGTAACAGAGACACAAAAGACTACATTTCGGTTCGCCACAGACTTTAAGTACAGACCAATGCCCAGTTGCACAGCTACAGGAACAAAGCAGGGATCAGACTGTAACACAGTGGCTATGTCTGTGCTGGGAAATTAAATGGGACAGGAAACGTTCCTTTGGCACGGAGACCAACAGGCACAGAGTGGCCTATGTCCATGTTACTAAATTCTCAAGCCTCCAAAAAAAGGTGACCGCATGCAAACTGCTTATTGGGAATGGTCTCTGGTCCAAGCTTAACTGTGCCTAGGAACCGTCTGGGGGAAGGCTAGTTGGCATAACTCAAAACCGTGCCAGGAACCATTCTAATAATTTAACAGTATAGACAATTGAGCTCCAGTACCCACGAATGCTTCCTGGCACTCTGTAATCCACCAGCCAGTGAGTCACACTGTGGCCCCGCGTCTTCCTTTCACTTCAGAGAGAAGGCATTTTGCTATGCTTCTCTCATCTCCGCAGTACCAGGGGCTCCAACAGGGCGGCGGGTGTGGAACCAGGGCCCAATCCTCATCCCACCCCACTCCGCTCCCAAGGGGTAACGGTGGGCCTCACAGGAAGGCTGGTTTCCCCTCCTTTCTCCTTTACTGAGCAGAAGGAAACTGGGCTGGAGGCAGCCAGAACCGTGATTAAATGACGTGATTTGAAATGTTGTGAAAGTTTGTGCATTGAAACCAACGCAGTAAACTGGACAACATGAAAAGAGAAAACTGTTCATTCTACTTTTGTATCCTATATCTGTATCTTTTACCTCACAGATGTAAAGGTTTATTCAGATATTTTCTGCTTCACCCAGTGCTTAAGATGTCCTGCCTCTGGTATAGAGTCCTCATAAAGAGAAACTGGAATGAGTAAGCACCTGAAGAAGGATCCATCTCACGTAGTGTACACCCACATCTGAGCTGCTCAAACAGACTCCCTTTACAGTCAAGAGCAAAGAAACTGGCATTCCCAGAGTGCAACTCATCTTATTTTACAGTAAGACTGTAGTACAGGTCAGATGAACGTATGTTACATCTGCTTACTATCTGTGAGGACAGTCAAGCTGACTGACCCACAGGAAGACATCTTCATTTCAGACATCTCAAGCTGGATGTGATTAATTCCACTCTAATTATTTCTGAAGGAACTTTGAAGAGGCCTGTAAAACCTCTTAAAATATTAGCTGTCATAGATATCATGCCACAAAAGCAATTAACAGGATGCTCAGATTCATACAAAGTAATCTTTAATCCAAATAAAATTCTTCTTCCGAATCTTTTGCTCTTGTGATTGTGGTTTCTTCTGTACTGGTTTTGGTGCTGATTTTATTAAAGATATTTGCTATTAGACACTGCCTCCTTTCATTGCTTAAAGGATTTCAGCCCCATGAAAGAGCATTTCTAAATTTTTTGAAAATTCCTGATTGTGGTTCTTCAGCTCAGTTATTTTGTACAGCTTCCACTACTGAAGTTTTCACGTGATCTTTGTGTCATCTTTCTGACCCTTTTTCAACTACTTCTGTCTTTTTTGTTGTTGTTGAGTGAAATGAGGGAAAGTAACTAGGATAAATGGTACAGCATACAGAATATAGTTGCTCCATGGTGGTCAGCATCACAGAAAACCTCTCTATTGCTTCAAACTGCTCAGGAGGGTTTAAAGTGGAATCTTCAAAATTTCACAACAGAGCTACTACTGCATGGCTTCTCATTCAGGGCTAGGGCTCTAAAATTACTTGTGCAATCTTCTTCGGACTTTGCGGCAAATTTCTCCTCAGCTGTGTGAGTAAGCCTGACACATTCACCACAGACTAGTGGAGAAGACTGAATTACAGATGCCTACAAATGCTTGCACATTGACTGAAGCCTGGCTTCAATCTCTGCTGCAGAGAGATCTCCCTAATGCAGCTCCCTCCTGCTTACTAGAAATGCTATGCTCATTCTTCACAGAGCCTGAAAAGAATAAATGTGATTTCTTAAGTGAATATAAATGAGCTGCTGCACAGCTCCTATTATGGGGCTGCTCCCCACCTCTGCAGCACCTTTCACAGCAACCTCCAGCACGGGGAGAGAGCACTTCCAAAATCCACATGCCCATGAGGTGCAATAAGGCCAAGCATCTGACAGTAACATGGGTTTTTCAGCCTTCGAATCATGACTTAAACATATTTTTCATCTCTGGTTTCGAAGCAGAGTATGCCTGCTTTACCTGCTGGGGACTGCCTTGCTATATTTTCCCGTCTCTGTTCTTAAAACACTCACTGAACATTCTGAGTCTACAAAGAAAGCCTGGGACTCTCTCTCTGAAGACCTATTTATCACTGTTAACTGCAACAGAGACAGGTAATAATCATTATATTGCACAATGCGCTTTAGTTCCCAGAGACAGCATCAGTTTGAAAAATTACATTTATTCTATTTCTTTTTTGAGTAGCAGTTCTTCCACTATGATGCAGCTGCTTGCAGTTCATTACAGATTTAGGTATGGCTGGTGAGAATGTTTCTTAGAAAAAATGGTTTTATTTTCTCTTCTTACAGAGACATTAAAATTGTTTCCCTTTTACAGTAAAAGTGAACAAACCATCCTGGTGGATTTTAGAAAGCATTTCATTTATTGACTAAACGTTTAAGACATATATGTAGATGACATCCTTTTGAGTGCTAGGAGTCTCATGAAATAAACATGGCAGCAGCAATTTTATCCTTTTATTTACATTTGTCTCAGCTTCAGAGGTAGACTTAATTAGCTGCTTCCTGAAAAGTATAAAGATAGTCCTTCCTATTTCATTAGTTAAACCATCAAGAAAAAAACCCACCTATTTATAGTAGAGACAAGTCCTGATCACACATAACACCCACTATCAAGTTGTTATTTTAGAATGTGAGCTCTTCTTTTTGATGTTAAAAAATTTGTGATTTGAAGAAAGCAAGATTTTGCATCAGCTGTAAGGTAAAAAATAAAGAAACCATTCATTTCTTTGAAGGTTTGTGCACACAAAACTGATCAAAATTTTGCTTTTTTATTTCTAGGAAGAACCACATAACCGAGTGTGGTAGTGGTGCTGGAGTATATTTCTAGGTACATCCGTTGTCAGCCTGAGTGATGTTATGTGTATGCATATATGTGTGCGTGTTTGCACTTCATACATGCAAATACAAATGCTTGTGGAAGACACTTCACCTACATTCAGTGGCTTTTACCTCAAGTGTTTCTGTGCTGCTGTGTGCAAAGGAAAAGTGGCTCTTTATATGAGGTAATATTTTCATGGACTAGTTAGAACTCATAACTTATCTCAAAACTAATACAAGGAAATATATTTCCATTAAGCTGATGATTTCACAGAATTCTGTACTGATACTATACTGAGAACCCTTCTTAGAGACTACTTGAAGCTTCACTTGAAAAGCATTTTATCTTTATATGAAGAGAAAGAAGCAAAAATAACAGCAGCAGCAGCATCACAGTACCTGATTCTATGTCCACGGAGGAAAGAATTGCCAATGCTAGCTCTCTGTTAAAATCAAAACCATGATGCCCTAATCTCTGAGCTGCAGAGAAGCCTTCTGTGGAATATGGGACAGCCCTGTTTTTTTACAGAAGCGGTCAGCTTTGCATGCAATGAGGTTTGTCCTCATACTGCAGTGTAATTACACAGAGCTGCATCAATGTCACATTTCCACTCACATCAGTCACCTGCTGCTATTAGCTAGCTGAGGAAATGGTCGTAATTTCTAGCATCATCCCTCCAGCCTCGTTACAGTTGCTTTGCTCCACCACAAAACCAACCTTCTTATATCCTTCATATTCCTACTGAGGTGGCTGGCATGCAGGTCTTTCTGGTCTCCCACCTCACTTATGCTCAGTTCTGGGTATTCAGTTCTGAAGTGTTATGCAGCCATGTAACCCTCCTTCTCCAAAGAAGACTGGTGTTGTGAAGCCCCTGCTAAAAGTGTAAACTTGTGCTGCTAGTGATAAAGGCTCTAGCAAGGCTTAAGCAGGACGCCTGGAGGCAAAGCACCAATGATAGGATAAAATAGCGAGTGAAGCAACATCTGTCAATGATACTCAAATGAAGAAATAGCTCACAGTTAAACCTCTTATATTACAGCAAAAGCCAAAGAGAACCCAGGATTGCAAATAAGGCAGCTTCTCTTCAATAAAAGCTCCTCTTGGGATGCCTTTGCTCTCACTACTTTGCAAGGGTGCAAACTTCAATTGTACTATCAGGTTTCCAGAAAAAAAAGATTAACTTTCCATATACAGGTGCAACATATGTATGCAATACATGCACCACAGCTAGTAGGCCTATAATTTCATGGCAAAGCAGAAGGACTTTTCACAGAACGGTCAGAAAGGGCAGCTATTATATTTAAATAGCTCTGTAGACTACAAACCCATCAAAATGACGGGCACAATCTACTGACTTTCCAAGACTATAAGCTTTTTTAGGCATCTTTACTCACTAAATTCCTCTTAATCTGAATGTGTCTGAGTCTTCACTGTAGCACATCAAACATTTGGAAAGGCCTGCGTTGCAGGAACAAGTAGCTCTATTGCATGTGATGTATAAATAGGGAGACAGTACCCCAGACACCTGGATGCTCTCCACAGAAGTCCATATGGAGTCCCACCTAACTAAGAGTGAGTAGGAGCGGCGATAGAAGCAATACATGTCTGCATCTACATTAACATTTCTTACAGATGGTTTTATGTTAATCTCAAAGTGGAAACTCAGCCTGAAGGGGACTTACCAAACACCTCCTACATCCAAGAAAATAATTTGACCACTAGGCTAGGGGTTTTTTGGGTGACAATTCTTTCCTCACCTTTGCTCAAGCCAAGTCACCGTTCTGCCAGGAGTACATGAGTCACGGGGCAAGACTGTGTCTGAAAGTAGCTTAAGGACAATCAGCTGGAGAGGGTGAGGAGCAGAGTTTCTGGATAACTACTCTCTGGAATGTGTATGCATTTTACATTAGACCATCACTGGATAAAAATAAAAGCAGGCATTAATTACATTAGCCAACTTGGATCTAGACAGATTGTGTTCTCTCTCCTGACTCTAATAGATGGGATTCATAAAAACTCCACAAGATCGCACTCCATTTTATTCTCTGGAGGAAGAAGCAACATCTCCTCCCTTGTTACTTGATACATCACTCACTAACCAAGAGTTATGATCCATGGTACAGAGAGCAGCTCAACTATTTTAAAGCACCCAAAAGAAAATTTCTTCAACTTGTAAATTCTAGAGGACTTTCTAAACTAAAATTTAGCAGAAAAACAGAATATTACAGTTGCTCTAGTATTACAACTTGTGAGGCTTTATTTACCGATTTTAACATTAAAGCTTGTATTATAACTTTCCTTAGATAATTAATTATGCATAGGTAGGTTGGGTAAAAAAGATCTGACTTAGTCTAGGTCAGCAGACTCTACTCCGGAGTGGTTTGTGGTCTTATAGAAACATAAAATGCTCTATTTGTGCAAATGATGTAGAACAGCCTTTTTCAGATCATTCACCTCTCTCAAAATTGATACAAAGCATCTTATTTAAGCTAGAGAGATAATAACTTAAGACAATACAAAAAGGAATGTTCAAGGTAATGAGTGCTTTCATGTTACAAGTTCTCATGTCTGAGGGCACTGCATCAGGCTAAAGGACAATGAGATAAGAACAATATTGCTAGTTGCTAACAAATGGCAGATAAAAGAGCTCTTCTGGATCCTGATGAAGTGACAGCATTCTACACATTCCAGTGAGTTGAGAAAGTTTTCCTGAGAACAGCAGCTATGTTACATGTGAAGTACCACTGAACATGCATATCTCTATGTTTTCAAATTCCAGTGTGAGTAATGGCTCTTTCCCTCATCTCTTTAATTTGAACAGAAGCCCCTTCTCTCCTTCTGGACATGTGGGAATAACTTGCTGTGCTTCAGTTTCCATTAAGACGTATAAACGTATATGCTGAAAGTAAAGACAAGTTCTGCAGGACGCCGTGGCTGTGAGCCAATGTTTACAATCCCCTGGGTGGGAAACGCCGGGTGAAAGGCTCTCCATGGAAGGCTGTAGGAGTCTTTGCTGTTGCCGCCAATGACCTTCTGCCTCTGTTTTCAAAGTAGCTCCCTTGTTAACCCCTTGCACACTGTGTGCAGAGAGGCCATAGAGAGGAAACACTTTCACTCAGAGTCCAAACTCACTTCCAGGCATCCATCTAACAGACTGATTTCAGTGCTGGTGAAGGAAGCGTGGACTAATATACAAACTCTGCATCTTCTGTCTGTGCCGCTGCACTTAGAGGTATTTTTAATAGTCCAGCACTGGGTTTACCTGTGCTTTGCATGTTACAAAGTGAATGTTTCCAGCTTCAGGCAATGGACATCCATTATAGGCACAAGGATTGTGAAACATGAGCATATTGAGTCTCCAGGAGAGAAAGAAACATCCAATTTACACAGAAATGTTCTGGCTCTCCATATCCCATCAGTAGCAATGATACTTGCTGGGATTCCTCAGGGAGGAATGACACCTGAAGGCCAGCTGATCTGAATGGAAGCACCCGGTATGGAATGTAGACCTGCTACTTTAAAAGGTTTTGTTTAAGAATGAAAAATTCAAAATTCAGGAACTCTCCTCCTGTGTCACGTCCCTTTTTTCTGCCCTGTGAATTACCCACGGATCTGGAAGAGTCCTTAGAAAAATGATAAAAATATCCATGTGAAAAAGGCGTTCAAATCTGGTTATCTCAGTATGTAATCCACCCTTGAATAAGAAGAATAAATGAAATGGAAAATATACTCAAAGAGGTAGTGCAAATGTTCTAATGGTCTGAGATAGGGAACCAAAAGCCCTTGTGATAACATCAACCTTGCCACCAGTTGACTACACTGCCTTGGAAAAATCAATTTCGTAGTCTTTATGTGTTTCTCCGTCACCATAATGATTCTCGCCTGTGCCTTTTCCTCACAAAGATCTGTACTGAGAAAGTCATTCCATGCAAGGAATTAAAGAGTGCCTGCCACTTCCAGAAAACTTAGACAGCGTTAACAGCCAATTGTCAGGGACAGCAATATCCTAACCTCTTCAATGAACTTTCAGAGGAATTCCTGTAAATAACATCCTTATGTGTCCAGGAAATCCTTCAGTGCATGACACTGTGGACACTGAGGAGGAGAAGAGAGAAGCAGTGCTAGAAGCTAGAACTTCTGCAGAGAGATCAAGCCTATCTGCATACGGTTTTGGGATGGTTGCAGATCACCAGGCCCTAATGATGCCACATGGTCCAAGGATCTCAACTTAAGATACGGAAGGTTTACAATAAGCTAATAGGAACTCATCTTTTTATCTGAAGTAAAGATGCCATGCACGAGAAAGCTAATGTTACCAGTCTGTGTTAAAAAAGGCAACTGGAAGCTCATAAAAAGCTCTAGCCTGACTCCAAAAACACAGTTATTTCACTGGATTTCAGTGGGAGCTCTGGATGGCTAGATGAAGATAACAGCAATAGAATCATTTCTATCTTTGTTTTTAATTGTTATTATTTTTGAAAGTAGTCTTAGAGACAAGAAATCTGAAATAGTCCATGTGTTCTAGAGAGGATACAATTACATATAATAAATACTATCTGTTTTTCTTGGAAAATGGCAGTCTGCAGGGAAGAAGTCCTTTTTTATATAATCAAAACCAAAGAACATTTATTTTAGATTTTTTAAAATTTGTTTTGTTAATATCATGAAGTTATATTACTGCTGTTTAAAATCATCAATGACTGGAGGTAAGACACTATGAGTTCACAAGAATAGGTAGTAGGATAATTATTAGAAGGAAACTGCTGATTTTAGACCCAACCTAGTTTTGTAATATGAAGCTTTCATAAAACATAGTTCTAAATGACCTCTTCTTACATTTTTATTTACAAACCATCTTTAAATATTGGTTAAACTTCATTTTGCTTTGGGCTACTGCAGGAAAATCTGAAAGTGAAACTTCATTGAAATAGGAACAAGGACAAAATAATCTACCAGCATAAAAGGAAAACAAGCAAAGAACATAACTAATGATTAAACAGAATGGGTTTTACATCTTTTCAGTTGTAGGAAAGGTATTATCAGCAAAAATAAAAGAGGACTTTAGTGCTTCTTCTGAATAACTGAAGTGTTAGTCTGGCAATATGCCTTGAAAGCAATTATATGGAGACTCATAGTACTTCTTAAAACAATTCTGGGCCTGAAAAATAATGTCAGGTACTGTAGATGACCTCTCTTAACTATCTTGCCACTCCTGCCTCTAGGTCCTGGGACGACTGTTCACACGGAAATGCTGTACACAGGAATGTCATGTACATGATGTAGGTCACATGTGAGGCACCAATGTAGTCCTAATCAATTATATCTCATGCAAGTACAAAACAGACTACTTACCACTCCCATTAAGTGACATACAAAACAGCTTGTTTTTCAAAGACTTGCCTTGTTTTTCATTGGACAAGGAATCAAATCACTTATGGCCTATTCTAATTAATCTGACTTTCAGTGAAACGTTACATATTTTAAGCTGAAAAATAGCTCATTAGGTTGCAAAAAGGTAATCTACTTGGACTTGTACAAAGCATTTGACACTGTCACATATGACACTCTTGTCTCTAAAATGGAGAGAGAGGTGGATTTCACAGATGGAACACTCAGTAAGTAGGAAATTGGTTGGATGGTTGCACTCAAATTGTTATGGTCAGGGACACGATAGTCAAGTGAAGGCTGGTGATGACAAGTGGTGCTCCTCAAGGGTTGGTACTGGAACTAGTATTACTGAACACCTTTGTCATTGACATGGACAGTGGAATTGAATGCACTCTCAGAAATTTTCTGAGCGACACCAAGGTGTGTGGTGTGGTGGGCACACTGGAGGGAAAGGATGCCATCCAGATAGACCTGGTCAAGTGGGCTTGTGTGAATCTCACAAAGTTCAGCGAGGCCAAGTGCAAGGTTGTGCACCTGCGTCAGGGTGAATCCATACACAGATACAGGCTGGGTGGAGAATAGAAAGGAAATTTTTCACAAGCTGAGAGTTTTTCAGCTGGAGAAGAAGAGGGTCCAGGGAAACCTTTTAGCAGCCTACTAGTACCTAAAGGGGGCCTAAGGTAAGCTGGAGAGAGACTTATCACAAAGGCATGTAGTGATAGGACAAGGAATAATGGCTTTAAACTGAGTTAGATTTAGATTATATGTTTTCATAGGCACCCTAGCTTCTACTGCAGGAAACAGAGTCTCTTTGGGACTCTCCTAATTCTCCAGATTTCTTATGGTAGATGACAGCATGGCCTTTTACTGAAGCAGCTTACAACTTTACCAAGATTTCACTGACTACAATAATATTTCTGCGCTGCATCTCTCTGGCTTATACTCATCTTTATTGCAATATTTCAGCTTTATTGTAGTATTTCAGCTGAAGCAGATCAGTGGTTTCCACAGGTGAGGCTAGGGAAACGCATCTGGTTTGCCCATCTTAAATTCTGGTCACCTTCTTCTTGAGAAGCTCTGATGCCCTCATGTTTTGGAATAAAGGTTGTGGAACTTGACCTCTATGCCATCCTTTGTAAGAGCTCGGCTCCAAATTTGGCCATGTCATAAATCAGAAAAACAGCACATGCTCAGTAAGGTTTTATACTAGTGCATAATTATTGCATTTTCAGTTTTGTTTTCAGTCAGTACACCTGAGCTCGGCTGCAGGCAGCTGAGTGGGACATCATGGTATCTCAAGCTTCTGACAGCACAGAAAGCTTGTTACTCCATAAACGGTCTGTCTCATGTTTGAAGGAGAACCTGCCACACTCAGCCACAGAGATTAAAATAACTGGTCAGACTGGGGGAACAGCGTGTGTAAGCCCAACATCCCCTTGATGGGTTAAAGAACAATCTGGGCGTGGGGAGATGACACTGACAGAAAAAAAAGACTACTAATGAAGGAGGGAAGAAGGAAAAATGACCAATAAGGCATATGAGACTGGGATCCAAAAAAAGCTCTATGAGGAGACGGGCTGATGAAGAAGGCCTGAAGCTGAGAGTTAGGGTGATAGTGAAGATGATAATGGGCATGACTAGTACCACTGGGAGGGCAAACTCCACACAGGATTTATGGTGGGAGCTAGACTTAGTTGAGAAAAGTGACTGAACTGGAGGAGAGGCAGGAAAGCAGATTTGAGGGGAAAATATTCCAGTAGTAGAGAGTTGGGAGATGAATGGGAGCAAACATCTGGGAAATCCACTGGCAAGATGTCCTGCCTTCTTCTAGTATAATCAGCTACTTATGACAGTCATCCACTACAACAGATACTCTGCAAGCTCAAAATGAAGAAATCTATGTTACTCATCCAAGGTTCAGCACTGTTGATAAGCAGTGCACGTATGAATAGAAGTGAAGAAGTTACTTTTTTTTATACTCTTTTCTTTTTTTCACAGAAGAAAACTACACATGTAAAGAGAAATAATGGAACAGATGACTTCCATATTTTGCAGCTAAAACCAATCACAAAAATCTCTGCCCTAAAACCAAAAAAACAAACAATGAAAAAACAAAGAACTTGACGCCAGAAAGAGCATGTGAGTTGGAAGTGAAAACAAGCCTGTGGCAACAAGGGTTGCTGGTGATTAGAGGATGGTCCAAGTATATCCAACAATGCAGTAGATATATATATGACAGTTTAAGCTCACAAGAATTTGTTTCCCATCAGCTGAAGTACTGACCTGCTGTAGCTGCAAACACTCACTGTGTAACACAGTTGCTTCTCTTCTCTGTACATATGACAACTTCCACACCAGCTCTCATCTTCTTTGGAGAAGCTGCCTAATGACGCCTGCAAGGCTATTTGAACTGTACAAGAAAATAACAGCAACCTGCTCTCGTTTAATCTCTTTGCTGTTTTCTAGCAAAATTACAACACCCCATATAGTAAATCAGGAATATAAAACTTCCTTAAAAAGATGCCAATACCTAAACTGTTTATATTGACAAAGATAATAGAAAAACAGTATCAAACTAGCATGTTTACGCAACCTTCTTTTTATCTAAGTGTTTATGTTATATTGTGGGCTTTCGCCTAAAGCAGATAACTGTAAGGACTGATTTCATTGATGAGTTTAAAAAGGCAGCATTCACTGCTACTGAGGGTCTCCTCCTTGCAGCTGTTGCAGTGATGGCTTGTACTTAATCAAATTTTCTCCCTCTTCCCTCTGAAAACTTAACACCTATAATTTCACATTTCAAACACAACCTCTATTTAAACATCTCACAGTTCAACAGAAATTCACATCCATTGACAGCATTTTACTTCTCCTAACAAAATCATTAGATTCATGCAGCAACAACTGAACTGCTCCATACACAGTATATAGTTAAAACTCCACAACTGAAGCCAAAATATGCACAGCTAAAAGGAATGTTACAGGGGGGCCTCTCTTAGTGAACAAAGCAGGCTCAGTTTGGCTCTTTTTCCCTAGCGCTACCACATCCGCACATCGTTAGTTGGAAAATTCCAGATATATGCTGTAATTTTTTGTGCTTTTTTTTTCCCAGTACACTTGAGGCTTTAGTGTCCAGATGCCATTTTCCCCCCCTTATCTGTCCCCGATAGTTTGGGTCTTTGCCAGTTGTGGTCAACAATTAATACAGCAAAAGAAAAATACAGTACACTCCCTGGCAACTGGCAGAGGCTCACAGGAAATACCAAATAAAAACTTTATTATGTATTGTTTAACTATTTTGTTTGCCTGTGGGCCACCCTGTTGTTGGTGTAATTTAGAAAAGCATGCTCCATCTGGATGATCTGTGCGCAGGCTCATTGTTCCCAGAATCTGTCACGCACAATCACTGCTTCAGCCTGTGGCCCTCTGCAGAAAGAAGCAAAGGCATGGCAGCCCTCCAGCCTGCATTCCTTTTCATTAGACAACTTGTGACCAAATGTTAGAATAGAAGAGTAACCTTTTAATATTCATGTAATTAATTTACTTTCCCCTTTAATTATAAACCTTCACATGAAAAGAAGAAAATAAAAAGACTTTCCTTCATGGTTCTTCTCCATCCCCCCATCCTTTCTGCTTGCTTTTTGGGACACGGAAGGTGCCAGGAGTTACACATAGGTACCAGCACCCCTGAATATTGGGAAATCCTCATGGTCATAATTCGTGTGTGACCTTCTACTATCATTTGTTCTGGTACATTGAATATAATTAAAGTTATAATAGAAATGAAATTCTTCCTATGTATATGCCCTTAAAGCATCTGCTTCTTTCTCTGACACAGTCGTGCAATCACTTGAATAAAAAGCAGTTCTGCATCTGAAAACACAATAGACATCTAATCAAATCTCCCTTTCACATTAAGGCCACCTTATGACTAAAAATACTGTGTTGTAACGGATTTTTGCTGTGTGGGCAATTCTGCTTTCCTGGAAAATGGTGCCACTTCCTTTAGCTGAGGTTTGACCAATTCTGAACTCGCCAACGTGACATAAAAGTTTGCTCTCCGCAACTCAACAAGTGCAACTGACTGCCAAGCAAAACATCTAATGATGTAGGTCTCACCATATGAGTTAAGGGCTGAGGCCCTGATTTCTGTGTGGACACCTCTTCGTTGCTGCAGGCCATTAAAAGAAACCCCATTAGAATAGGTGGTAATTCTAGTAGATAAAGCTAAATTAGAAATTGCCTGTCTTCAAATCACAGGATTTTAGTTCTCGTTGTCTGATTCTGACTGCAGGTTCAATGGCTGATGGGAACATTAAAAACTCACAGAAACCATTTGGCATATCAAAGAACGGCGGTCCAAAAGCAGTCAAGTATCCTGTGGTTTCTATAGCAACTGTGGAACTGTTACCGAAACTCACTCAATTTCCTTTTATTAAATAAGGTATACTGCCATGTTAAGTCTGCAAGTGATCAATATAGATGTGTTAGTGGCTCTTATTAGTTCATCCACCAAGCCATCGTCAGAATGGAAAGCACCGCTGAGATTTTCTGTCTGAGGCCACATGGGCACAAAGATAATGAAGCAAGCCAGAACACCTTACATGAGGGCAGGACTTAAAAAGTTTCCGGAATGTCTTTTAATTAGTTTTAAACTACTACATAATGGAGTTGGAACAATTCTGTTTGCGAAGCACCTTTAGCAAAGAAAAGAACAGTACCTATGTCATTTGTCACATTAATTGCAAATCTGGGCTATAATATTTCACATTTTCACTAGGAAAGAATGTCTGCTCTGTGGCAAATTAAACTGTTTGCACATAAAAAAAGAAGAATTTTCTGTCCAGAGTGCAAAGCAGCAACAGAACTCAAACACACCTTGGCCTAAAGCAACAAGAAATAATAATAAATAAATTTAAATGAAAATAACAAAAAAAAAAGCAAAGCAAAAAACCAACACTGACAAATCCCTGACTCTGTGTTTGTATGGTCTCCTTTTCCCTGATGAAGCAGTGACTGTCCCTGTCTTCTTTTTCCTCCTTACTTTCTTTTTGCTCTCCCGCCTCCCAGCTGGCAATATTAGAGGTACACATAATGATAGGGATGTGCTATTAAATATACTATATTTGCAGGAAATAAAGAAGTAGGATGGGCTTTATTCTAACCAGAACAGTGTAATTTTAAAAATTATTACAGTGTATTTATGACACTTAGGATAAAACAGCAGTCAAGCTCATCCTACATGTCCAAATACCTTCCTCATTTTCACTTCCTGACCAAATAAGCTTGAGTGACAATGTAAAAACCCTGTAATTTAATTTATGTGAATTTAAATTGCATTTCTGAGAAGATAAAACCCCACGACTGAAGTGCAGTATGCATAACTACACACTTACAGATACCATAGTGGAGTAACATACTGTGTACACAGCATGAAGATCTTTCAGGAATGTCCCTTCTCCTGAGGAGTAGGTGACAGAATTAAAATCCTTGATTAGAAGCATGACATCAACTAAGAATAATTAATGTACTGACTAGGAATTTATCATAGTAGAAATATTTAATACTTCTCCATAAATACAATGTGATAAAGGTCTTTTAAAAAGGCTATCAAAGAATAGTAAATCTTGACTGAAATTTGTACAGTGCTTTGCACAATGATGTTCTGGGTCTTAAAAGTGAATATTCTCTGCTGAGGAAATTATGACAGCAAACGCTTAGCTGTAGGAAATTTCTTTCCTGACATCAGAAAATAAATCTGTAGTTCCTCTAAATGAACTTAACCTGACAGGATGGTCCTATAACTTCTGTCATCTTTAACAGCCCATCAACTTAAGCTCTACTGGCCAAATGTGGAGATACTTTGCAGTGTCAATGCTGTTCCAAGTCCATACATAGACATATACAAGCCATGCAAAAGGAATTTTCCAGAAGATTGCAGAGGAAGCATGCAGGAGGGAACAGTTTTGCTGAGCTCCTCAGTTGGACAACCGTACTTACACAAACATGTTAATCCCAGGAACTCAGAGCAGGATATTTCAATCCTGAAATGAATGTTCAGTCAGGATTGAAGGGCACCTCTTCTCCATTTCAGCATGCATCTCCCCAGAAATTATTGAGAGGTTTATGCTCCCAACTCTGAATGGGTTCCACACATGGAAGGACACGTAGAGAATCTTCAGAAGAAAATGTTAGGCCCAGCAAACTTATATCGTCTGTCCCACACTCAAGCTGTCTTTTCAGACTTCTGGGTTTAATTACAGCTATCGTCTGTTGAGTTATTCATGTTACTAATCTAATGTAAATCAGACAATCTGGGGTTTGCACACTACTCCTTCTGCACAATGACGTAAAGAAGTGGAAGCAACAACTCCTTGATGCCATTCTGGAAAACCCAATTGGTAAAGAAATCTCTCTGTAAAGGTGAGGGATGGAGCTATCAGGCAGAGCTGGATGACAGTGTCCACTTCAAATATATGGGAAATGAGAACATGTACACATATGGAGAGAGGAATAAGAACAGTCTGGGGGAAAAGAAGTATCATTGCTTGCAAATTCCAAGAGCAGAAGTTTTTACTATTGCTTTTTTTTTCTGTGAGTCTGTGGTAATGCCCAGTGTTAGTGAAGTTGACAAACCTGAATTAGCACACATTTAGAGCTAGCAGTGTATGACTCCTGTCAGAGGACCTGACTGTTTGATAGTGCAGGAGTCAATCTGTCAAATGTGGCTATACATAGAATATGCACAGAGACTTCTCACAGCAGGGTGGGAACTCCACCCCTTTTAGGGCCTCAAGAACTCTGCAGGGTAAATATATAGCTGATGTTGCAAACACAAAGTAGAGCGAGACTGAATTCAGGAAACTCAGGCACAGTTCAGAAGATGTTTACATTGACTATAAAAATCTGAAAACAGTGTTTACATTGAGAGAGGCTTTCTTCTTTCCTGGCTTAACATGAATTCTTTATCCAAACTTGTCAAAACAATAATGTGCGCACTTTTTAATTTTGAATGTGTTTACCTGATACAAACGTATTTTTTACTATCATTATTTTATCTAATGATGCTTTTTTATCTGTTACATCTTCCACTGCCTAGCTTAAATTCAATTTAATATGGGGGAAATGTTACTTTTTTAAATTTTAATTTTTTATTTTTGCTGATAACTGCAGTTATAGATACATTTTATGTAGCACTGAATGTTGGAGTAGCGGATCTCACCCGGCTACTCTGATTTTTAAATGATGTACTCCAAGTATTACTTAACGTCTTTCAATGCCTCTTCATATTCTTGAGCTGCTGTAGAATTTTTCATTCACTCACTCATTGAAAATGAATCACCTGCAAGGCCTCGAGAAGTGCACTTTGCTATTATGACACCGTTGTGCTAACACTAGGAGAAAAAAAGCAGCCCGCACTCTGCAAAGTACCTGTGGGAACTCTGTGGTAAAAGCCCCTGACCTGAGTACATCAAACACAATTTCTGAAGGTCACTGCCGTTCTCTGTATACTCCACTCCTCCAAAGCAGCTTGAATATTTGTTCAGAGAAAGTGCTTCTATTTTCCAAATAGAGTATGAAAACCCGGAATGAGAACCTGGCCACAGTGCAGTTACAGGGATGTTTTCCACTGACTGCATCGAAGCTAGGATTTCATGCCTTGGAGATACAAAAACAGGTTCGTCTTCAGCAGAAATGTGAAGCTAAAACCAAAAAAGAGTAATTTTTTTTGCTCCACTTCTATTTTTTTTCCTTTTGTTTATATTCAAGATATTTTTGCTATTCAGGTGACTATGCCCGCAGATACCCGCCTTCATGTTGAGAATGTGGATCATACAATAAATTGTTTTCCTGCAATTCACAGTTTTACATTTTCTGATGTTGATGGTAATAAAAGTGGATTTGATATGCATCAAAAATCATTCACAAGTCCCATATTTGACTTGAATCCACCCGAACTCGATCTATGATGCTGTTTGCTTTTAATGTCCTCTCAAACTATGTTGAAAGGTCACAGCTCACCTTCCACAAACTGGAAAAGTCCATAGTTCAATGACAATTTTTTTGGCTCTGTTCCATTTACATCATTATGTCTCTAGAAAACCTAGTTGCATTTTTCTATTGACTGCTTAAATTTTCTCCTCACAAACTGGTAAAAACCAGCTTTCTGGAACTGGGTTATGCACAGACTTTGGTCCATTTAACAAGGTCAGACTGTTTATTCTTGACCAAATTCTTTCCCACTGTAAAAAGGTACTTTTAAATGCCACATTCCAAACCCAGTGCCAGTAAGTCACTGAAGCATATTTTCCCACAAGAACTGATACCAGGCCCCTCCTCATTTAATTCTTCTGGTGATAAAATTACATAAGGTGCAGGATGTCTTTAGTGTCACAAATCACTCCAATCTCTCTATAGCTTAGAAGCATTGAATCTACACAGCACCAGCTGTTTCTTCATTAACTTACATAGTTGTGTTCATTTCTAAGCAAAAGTGTCTCTTTAAACTGAGCAGTGTTAGTGAAAGAGAAACAAAAAGACAAATACAAAATAAGGTAAATGCAAAATATTCTCTGCTGATTTAAAGACAGACCCTCTCACTCACGTTATAATTCAGTCTAGTGCAATGAAGCTGTGCTGATTTATACCAGCTGAAGTACATGGCCATTACGATGTACAGATACAAGAAAATGCAAACTAGTAAAATACTTCCAATTTCTAAGCTATGCTTCCAAGCTGCTTCTCATTTGATGGAGCTGGAGTACAAATATGTAAGCAAAATTAAGGAAAAAAACATTACATTAAGAAGACACGTCTACATCTGATCCTCTTAGATTAGTTGCTATACTGAGCATGTTTTGAGATATATTTTTCCTCTTAATGTAAGACAGCATCTGGATTGTCCCAGTACACTAAACTGCACACTAAGATTTTCAAATCAAAAAACAGAACATGTAAGAACAACGTTACATATGTACTTCCAAATAAACCAAGGTTAAAAAGCATTAGCCAAATCTTTTCCTCAGATGTACTGTCATTGAAATGACAGTAACAGCAATGGAAGAACCTTCTCTGAAGAGACCAATAACATATCTGTAAAGTATCCAAAATTACACTGTCCGTAATGAGCATAAGAAGAAAGTGACTTTAAAACAAATTTACTCGAGTACTCACACTGTAGCTGATTAAAATGTAGAATAATCAGTTGAAGTGTGTTTGATTATACTTTAATTCCAATGAAACACATGAAAAAGTACCCTCCCAAGTTAAAAAATGTCCATAGGTTCTCATAGCAGTTCTGTCACTGAAATTTCAAAATCTTTAACATGACTGTATGAGCTCTACCATGAAATCTACGCCCTGCTTTCCTGCGCTGGAAGAACTCAGTCAATGCTGTCCAACAGAAAGAATGAACTTGAAAAAACAGGGAAAGAACCATTTTTTGATGAAGAAAAAATCCATTTTGTGGAAAAACTACTTGGTTTCTATACTTTGCAGAGAAGCCTGCAAGAAAGCTACAGTATTTCATCACCATCCCCTAAGAAGTGCCAGGCTTTATGCCAAAGTGAACTGAGCAGCTAATTTGCCTTTTCCATATAGCCAGTCAGTAGAAGTAGCTCTAATTCAAACTAGCACTTGGTTTGTAACTCAGTGTTACTGGTATTGCAAGTGGATTCAGATATATTACTTCATTATTCTTTGAAAATGGTTACTCTAAGTGGTATTATGAAAAGTTCATGTTATTCTATAAAGTCTCAACTGATTTATGGTACTCCCCCAAATATTACACACTGGCAGCTCTTCATAGCTTTCATTTTCAAGCTTACTTTTGGGGTATTAAGTCTCTCACAGGCTTAGATCTTGCATTTTCTTATACTCAGAAACTTTCCACTTTGCACATAAAATGCACACACAGAAGAAAGAAAGGTATTTTATGTTGTTGTTTTTTTTTTTTTTAATGGTACATCCTCAGGCTGTATTAGTTTATAGTTTCTGCCTGAAAATCCCATCAGCATAGGGATTCCTATGTTATTTTTTGTTAGAGGTTAGGGGAGGAGGAACAAATGACATGAAGTGATCACGGAAGACAATTTTTTTTTTCATTTTGTTTTTTTTTTAAATGGTGTAGAAAATCCTCTCTTCCTGAATAAATCAAACAGCAAGATATAGGTTTTCTCAAGGACTTACTCCAAATACTCCATCCAGACCAGAAGGTCCCAGCTTTCTCAGCATTTTGCTGTATATGTTCATACTGACATCTGTGTGTCACTTGTGTGTCTATTTCTTGCACTGCTTCCAATTGCTTCTGTCTCTCTCGCACAGACATCCTTCTATACCAATGGCTCTTCTGCACTTCCATTCAGACTTCTGCCAAACCTGCTCACCCACATAGCTTAGATTCCTAACTGGCTTTGCATATGCCTTGTGTTTCAGGTGGTAGCTCTCAGTATTTCAGCTGTATATTCCAGAAAAGCGCTTAACTGCTTTTACAGATTTATCTGAAACATACATCTGCATTTATGCTTCAGTTAGACTTCATTTCACTGGGAGCTGTCTCAGCTCTGCCCACATCTCGATGGAATTCTTGATAAGTGATGTTCTTTGTGACTCACCCCACATACCTAAGGAAGGGTCCAGACAGCAGCAATATCAGGATTGACTTGGGCTAAATTCATCTCATCTGACTTCAGATATAACTACAGCGTAGATATTCACATCTCAGCTGGTCACACTTGACAGTCAATGAAAAAAAAGTAGGCACTTCTGATTCATCTTACCTGTGTTAAATGTTGTCTTAAAGGAGAGATAACACCCTCCTTTATCCTGATTACACTGATCAGTACATCTCCTTTGATTACTAAAATCCACCTATGATCTGCTTGACTTTATCTACTGCTAACAGCAAACATAGAAAACAATGTTAGGAGTACAATCTATTCACTTCAAGAAACAGTAGTTCTTTAAAGTAAGATACCTATTTTAGATGTTAATAGCCATACCAAATATCACGCTGCCATATTTTTCTGAACCAGAGCTAAGAGTAAAGCCCAAAATGAGATGAAGGCACATTTCTATCTATACACTTATTCAAAAATTATTCCATCTTTCTTCTCAGCAACAGTAAGTTAGCTGCTTAGAGGGCAGACTTTCACAGTCAGAATCTTATATGGGACGCTCAAGGTACAATTTGCATTGTTGTTAAATTAAAAAACAAAACAAAACAAAACTTCTCTGCTTCCTAAGCAGAAAGTTCCTACTCCTGTTATTCCTCTTTTAAATCTACAACATGACCCCAGAACAAAATCAACACAAATTTGCACATCTGCCTTCCCTTCTTTCTTGCGTGAGAGTTTAGTCACTAGATTCCTGGCTCACCTTTTCTGTGTTTAAAGGGCATTTCCATAGACTGTATATGTAAAACAACTTTGCCTCGCATTCATTACAGGAAGTAGAGACAGCAAAATGATCATTAGTTGTTCCACTGCTTTAGCTACTGTCTTACACTGAACTGTACACACTACATTTTCAAATTTAATTTGAGAACAATGAAATGTTTTACTTTCAACTATCCTGCTGAACTTCTTAGTGAGGCTCATCAGTAAATAATTCATGGCCTTTTTACACTGTTTGTGAAGGCAGTTACAAACATTAATATCCTAGTATCTATAATATCCTAGTATCTACTGCTGCTGTTCATATGTCAGACTAAATAAAAACTCAAGCCAGTGCATGTACCTGCAAGGAACTTCCTGAACTACTCCGGAAGTTTTTGATGGATAACTATAAGGTTATGCCCTGACTAGTTGTAATTGTGAAAAGCATTCTGCATTTATCCTTCATGACATTTACATTTAACTGAATTATTCCTTATTCTTGGAACTGATGTCAATTTTTCTTGTTTTATAAATTACATCTGATACTTTATGTACTTGCTGACAAACAACTTAGTATATCACAATTTCCTTTTTCATTCTCTCTATTAAACATGGAACTCCTCTGCTTGAGTTTCAGATTAACAGACTCTATGGAAGCTGAATTCAGTTTTGATTCTTCTCAAAAGGAAAAATAAAAAGGAAACACTCAAATTCCACAGTAAATCTCACAGGTTGTTATAGTGCATTTGACTCATTTGTTTGTAATTCCCAGTCATTGCTAATATATCTTGTTTGGTTCTACAGTATCTGTGTGCTAGAAGAAAGAGGGTTGAAACTTGATGATCTTTGAGGTCCGTTTTCAACTCAGGCCATTCTCTGATTCTAAGAATGCAAGTGTCCTCAGGTCTCTCTTCCTCTCCTTTCTAGCTCTTAGTAGTGCTCAAGCTCACTCAGGCTACCGGCTGTCCTTGACTCATATATCATAACCTGACAGCAGTTCTGAATAGCTGAAGTTGTGTATGAATCCTGAAGCACCATCAGAGCTGTGCTACCTAGAAAAGCTATCAGAAAAGTCCCTTTCTGTGCCTTTTTCTCACCATCCATTCAGGGTCTGAATGAATGCTGGAGTCAAGAGTCCCTGTATTTTTAGTAGGCATTTCTATTATTTGATCTGGGAAATGATAAGTTGTCAGGAAGAACTCTAAAAGACACTCATACAAGTCTTCTGGTTGGTTCATTTTCACATCCAAGTGTTCACTTTACTTACACAGTTGCAAGTTTTGGCTTAATTTCACATGATGCTTTTTGAGCTCAAGTCTTCATTGCAGGTTATTTCTGTTATCCAGTTTCAAGTTTATCCACGCATTTCTGGCATCCACTACTCTACGGAAAGCTCGCTGATTAGCAGGCAGGTTGGTTGTCATTCACTGGTGTGACTTGACAGATCCATTTGTTTTCCAGATGGGGAACATTGCAAGTAGACTTCCCAACCCATCTGGACCTTTTCAACTTGCTATCCTGACAAATATTCCATTTTTGTCTTCACATCTACTTGGGAAAAATTCCAGGTGGTCTTCTCACTTCTTTACTGAAGTGATTCTCTGTTTTATGTCTCATTTTAATTCTCTGCCCTCTTATGTTAGGCTTCTATTAATTGTAACCTCTTCTTGTTATGTTCTAAGAAATAGAACATAGGCCTATTTGTTCTACGTTATCTCAATACAGCTAAGCAGTTCACCACTTCTGCCTTTGCAAAATGATTTCACCCTGACATTTTTGCCAATCCTTCTGACATGCTGAAAGCTGTTTCCATTCAGGGAGGAGCTCACGAAGGATATCTCTGTTAAATTTGACCAAATAATTGACGTAAGGACTTGAAAGGGCAAATACAGAGAATCACTCATCAAGAACAGCCAATTGCATCACAGAAATTCAGTAAGCTCTCTCTCAGAATCAGTTGTATTTATTGTCTGCACTGATCCTTATGTAGGGTGCCTCAGAATCTCAGTTCTTGCTTTCTAACTTCCTGACTAAATTAATTTAAAGCTAGTTCATACTCTCTAGTTCTCATAATAACGTTTTTCTTCTAGTCATTTTCTCCCTCTATGCCTCCTTCCTGATGTTTTTAGATATCATTTCTATCTACAAAACCATGATTGATTTTGTTACATTTTTTTCTTTTCATCTCACACAAAATAAGGTCCCCCATTCCCTGATCATCACACACCTTCCCTGTGCTCATTCTTGTCCATAATCTTTTCTCTTAAAAGAAGAAACCAAGCAGTACACAGTATTCCAGATGATGCCTGATCAACTCATTTGTGTCGTAGCACCAGTATTTTCTCATTTTTAACAAAATACTCTGCCTGTAACAGTCTAAATTTCTATTTGCTCTTTTCACACACCAGACCTGTGACTCACGAACTGCCTTTGATCTTTGCAGCTTGTTATCAAGCTATTGGTAGATCCTCAAAACTGAGAAATTCACCTTCTAAAGCACTAATTCTTTTAGCATAATATATTTTCCTCTGCATTTGTCCACTTAATTCTAAAAGATGGTAATATTAAAAAATCCAGATTAATTAAGTTGTGCCCTATACTTTAATGGAATCTGGATAAACTAGGACTACTAAACTTCCTTGTTATCTTTTCACTTTTCAAAACAACTAATGTATACAACATGTAACTGATTTCTCTAGGAAGACAACTGCAAGGCCTTGGACATCTGCTACCATTCAACATATAAAAACAAAGAATATAATGGTGTTAAATTAAGAATGGGAAATTGAAGGCTGGACATCAAGTAAACTTTCTAAGAGTGATTACACAGAGGTTTTGGAGCAGACTCCCCTGGGAAGTGACGGAATCCCTATTTCTTGACACATTTAAAGTTGGCAATGGTAAAACATTAGAGGCAACATTACAGAACTATCCTGCCTGACTCAGAACAAGTCTGGATGATTTCATGTCTCTTCTGCTTTTAAGTTGTAGAATTTCACCCTGGTGACACTGGGCAAGTTCTAAATAATGTTAAGCTACAAGAAATTTCCTCCAGTATACCTGGACAAAGGAATTTTCTGTTAGGAATAACTTCTACAGCAGGAATTTGGCCAGTGAATAGGGAAAATTTATGGATACTTCCCTGATACTGCAAAACATTGTCAGTGACAAATTTTTATCATATGCAAAGACCTAAGGGCATTTCTGTCAGCAGTGTAGGGATACATACCTTTACCCCACAATAGCAAGTGCTCAAGGGTAGTATGGCAATGCTCTGCTCATCTTCCTTTTGCTATCTCACATTCAAGCACCACAGGCCCTTACTTGCTAACCCTGTGTGCGCTGATAAGAGCATAACCTGAGGCTGTATTTTAGTGTGTCAGGATGGTTTGAAATTATGTGGGAACAGTTTTGTAAATACACAAGGAGAGACAGTGTCAAACAATCAAATTGTTTTCACAATCCAACCCTCTCAATTATCTCTGGGAGTAGTTGTAAAAACAGACCCGCTTAAATCAACAGAAAAATAGTACAAAGAAGATGTAAATCACTGGGTGGGGAAATGAACTACATATTTTTACATCTGAAAGTAGAAAATAGAAGTAAGGGCAGACAATATCTGGATGCTCTTCTGTAACATAGAGAAAATGCACAGTAGTAATTTTCTGCCCTTCCTTACCCCTCTTGCACCCTGCTCCCTTGCTTACTGAGCAGATTAAGCACAGCTTGTTCCTTGTAATTCCAGTTCTTCTACATCCTAAGCGAGTTCACCAGATATCTGCGTGAAAACTTTAAGTCAGTACTGCATTACTAACAATGTTTACTGAATCCTGTTAAGCCAAAAAAAAAAAAAAAAAAAAAAGGAAAAGGAAAATAAAGAGACAAGAAAAGAAAGAACGTAAGAACACTTCATTTTTTCTTCCCAGCAACATGTGGAGGCCTATTCACACTGAATACTTTTTTCTTGCACCATGGGAACTGCTCTGATACAAAATAATACCAGTTTTCACCCAGATCTGGAAAGAAAATATCTCACAAAAGTAGAATTAAGAGGAACTTCAGTAAAATTGCCACATGTCAGATTTAAAACAAAATAATGTGCCTTTCTTACAGTACGGAAGTTAGCTGCAGCCAAGAAAATAAACTGTCCAAAAAGGAATGAGATGAATCAGTGGAGGATGAGTACTTCAGTAATCATTAAAGACAAAGTCTGAGATACAACCTTCAGCACTGGAAACTGCTAATTTCTCACTTGAGTCTGGTTTCTTAATTGTACTCTAATTCATAAGCATCCTCTGTTGGACATTATCCTTTGATAAAGAGCATGATAAATCTTTGGTTCCAGCCCAGCAGAAACCTCCTTTGTTTTGATATGAATTGCACTAGGAATTCTACCTTTTCTCCTTTTTTTTCCCATCAACACAAAGAAGACTTATTCAGCAAAGTACAACTGCAGGGCTGCAAAACATGCTCAGCTCAGTGTGGACAAACTCTAATCACATGAGATACACTGTAATGCTGCAACCCCGAAAAGCGTTTGTTTTTTTTTTTGTCACAGCAGACATTCTCACGTGGAGCCAATTTGCTTGTTTACTGAAAAGTAATTTACTTTCTTTTAAAGATTAAAAGATAGTCTTTTTATGGTTCATGATAGATCTGGGCCTGAATCACAGCAAAGGGTTGCATTCCCTGCATTCCTAGCAGGTCTCAAGGGTGAGCTGTGGTATCAGCTGCGGAGGAACAGTACAGAGCCCTGAACTCAGGCCTTGGCACCTGGAGGTTAAAAAATACTTCAAATGTTAATACAGATACAAGTTTTCTTAACGCCAGATACAGTAACAGCCTTAAATGAACCAGTAACTGGTTGTTCATCTAACATCTTCCAAACAGGGTAAGTTAGTGTGAACTGTGAGGTTTTTTTCCACGTTTGAGTTTTTTGAGTCCTCAGCTGAAGAACTTCAGATGTGGTTTCATAGCAGACTCCAACAAACCTAAGATGCCTATGGAGAGGATGACCCCATCCTTATGCTCACTCTCCTGTATCAGTCAGTGTTTCCACTCACACGGCTGTGTACAGATTGCATTGCCTAATCCAACTGAAGATCAGGAACTCCTTTTTGTGGGGCTCATTTTCACTCAAACTGTAAGTGCATGACCACTAAGGGAGGGGATGGGGGTGTGTGGCTCAAAGCAGAATCATCCTTTCTGCAGCACTACAAATGTTACGTCTACTTAGGCTGGCTGTGAAATGACACTGTTAGAATACTATCTCCAGGATGTGATCCTAAAACCAACAGCCTTACTTTGTCTCTCTATGAGCACTCTCCTAGACAAGTCTAAAAACCTCCAAATATCTTGTGATGGGCAACAAAAATCAGTTGTCAGTTTCCAGAAACTATCATACCATTGAACAAAAGCAACTTCTAATTTCCTCAGTTTGTCAATGTGCGTTTCTGTATTGGTCTTTGATTATACTGTTACATTAAGCAATCTGTCCATAGATGTTTTTCCGTAAATCTGAGCTGTCTTAGTGAACATCTGATCAGAGTAAAATCAACTTAAATATACACTGAAATGATGTGAGTTGCAGAGTTTTCTGTCAGTGTGCTGCTAATGATTTTTGTTCTTACGATGGCTCCAGAGATCAATTACTTATTTTATATGGTAGAAATCGTTTTTCCTATATGGGAGAATACTATCTGGTTGTTTGCTTCACAAACCAAGATGCATGGACCTTTTACGCAGAACTCTACATAAGCAGGGAAGAGAGATTTTCCTTAAATAAGGCAACCAATTTAATCACAATGCATTCCTAAACAACCACAACCTTTCAGCAGCAGCACTCACAAGCTCAGCAACGCATATTTTGATCCTTTGGATGGCTGGCTGTGACTCATTTTCCTTTTCAGCGACACTTGCGACACTTGCGTGGACTGGAGAAATGCATCGTGAGGGAAGTGCTAAAGATGGGCTCAGATCTAAGGTGATGTGCTTCCACACATCAGTAAAGATGCAGTGTACCAAAACAGTGTCACTTCCACCTGTGTGAGGGAGGAAGACTTACATTCTTATCAAAATCCATATGATACGAAGTCTAGTGCTTCACTTATTCCACTGGAGCACCTTTTAACACAGCTCAGACTGTGTCTCTGATTCACCAGAGACAAGCTCTTGATTAATTTCTGTAGGCCCACCCTTATGTTTGATGTTAACTGTGAGCTATAAGGGGCCTGCTGAATCAGGCTCATTCACGGTTAGCCAACGCCTCTCAGGCTAAAGTCCCAATGAAGCACACTCTGGGTTTGCTGGAACAAATCTGGCATTGGAATGGACTCTGCAGGATTTATTACATACACATAAATATTTGGATTTTAGGAAGCATAGTGGCATCGAAAGGTGGCTGAATAAAGAAAGGAAACGATAGAAAGAATGAATCAAAGCATAAGAAATTTCTTTGTGCTGTTTCCAAGCTCTTAACTATCATATTAGCTCAAACAAGAGCTTATATTCACAGTATTTACTAACAAGTGGCATTTATTAGTGTCTTGCAATGCAGCAGTAGGCAGAAAACAGGAAAACACTCTTTTCTTTTGGAAGCAATTTTTTCCATCTTTTCTGTTGTTGCTTTTGTCGCTGTAACTAATTTATATATTTATTTTACAAAGTAAGCCCAGTTAGCGAAACTTATTTTATGCTCCCTTGCTACTATACCAACAAAATGAAACCCAAGTTCCTGCATGATGTGACATGTAAACCATTTGTGCTGAAGTGGCTGCCAGGAAACGGATGGAAAGTTTTTATCCTGAAGGAACACTCAAATAAAATGCTAGCGTAATCTAAAATTATTCACTGACAATAACTGCAGGATTTTTTGGTTTTTAATTGTCAACTTATCTGAGCTCAGCATTAAACAACTTAGAGCATCAGAAGAGAAAGTGATCTGTTGTCCTTTCCAATGTTCAGTAAATCCAAAAGCAAGTTTCTCTAAAAGGAAGACATAAAACAATTTTGTTTGCATTTCACGGGAAAAAAAACATCAGTAGCACTGCCATCTAAGGTAAAGCACACACACTTTCAAAGAAAGTATTGTGTGTTCTTAACATCTTGCCAGTTTCACTCAGGTTCTTTAAGGCAGGTCACGATTTAAAAGTTGAACATCCCCAGCTTCACCTACATGCTACGATCACAACTGAGTGCACTTATCTCAGCGCTCTGCTGTGCCATGATTCAGCTTCATTTATTTTCTTCAAGGCAGCTAAAAGTCAAGAAAGAACAGACAATGGCTTACTTCTTTTTCATAATGTAACTTCAGATTTTGAAGACGGCCACCTGCTCCTTTGTTGAGGGAAAGTTAAAACCAAGAGCCCATTTTCCTGAACCAGAGAAAAATGTAGATAGTTCATTAGCTTTTGCCATCAGACTCTAAAATTACAAAGTCACATCAATCCACCTCTTCTCTCCTATGGAGCTTCTCTGCTATCACAAAGCCTATTCAAAATTTCCCCAAGGGCCAAGACCAACACTTGAAAAAGAGGCTAACTTAGGATGAAACCGAAAGCGTGCTCTATTATCCTCAATCTGAGACTCCCCGCCCCAGCCTCGTTCTTTCTCTTGTGCTGTCATTTCAGACCCCTATCAGCCGCTCAGTCCAACCACAGCTGCTAGCACTGATCTCTACCCTGCCCCCCCAGGGATGCGTAACGTTAGTATGAATCATTCAGTCACTGAAGAAATTATTAAGACGTCTCTTAAATGATCGCAGCATGCCCAGATGACCAGGCCAGATCCACCAGAAGGATTCTTCAGTATTGGAGAAATAACTGGCTGTCAGAGAGAGCCCACTTTGAAGTTACCACTTGCAGCACCCCGAGTACCAGGGCTGGATCAGTTTGTACTGAATTACTTCCATGGCAAGCTCCTTTTGTCCCAACTGAAGAGTTTCTTTGTGAGCAAAGAATGAGGTTGCATCTTGGGAAAGATCAGATACTTCAAAAGATGCTTCTCGTAGCAATTCATCCTGCAGCAAAATTCTCTTCTGAAGGAAATGTTGCAGAGCACTTCCACTGATCACAATGACAGCACATGCAACGTGCTTTATATCTTTTCCTGTCTGCATTATCACTTTTTAATAAAGATCCAAAACCAGTCCTTGCATGCTTGGAGTTTTATTAACTGACATATGTTTGGATATTTGCTGTCTTTTATAAGGCAGTATTTTTTCTGCAAACACGTCAAAACAAATCTGGAAGTCAATGAAAGTTTACTCACTGCCTGGCAAGGGACTGCAATTTAGACTTCATTTTGGGAACAACACAGTCATAATATTTTTAATTTGTGTTTAAAAAAAAAAAAAAACAGAAAAGGTTTTAAAAGACTGAATTTTAATGGAGGAAAAAAAAGCAAAAAAGAATTAGCACACCAAAGCAGCCGCTCAAAAATAAAAGTTACGTTCAAAAAAGGAAAACTCACGGCCTCATGGGGCCAGCTAATACCCATTTAGTAAGTCTCTAACCAAAGCTAATTCTGTAAGAGCAATGAAGATTGACATTTAAAACCACACACTATCGTGCTGCAAGGACTCATCTTTGATTACTGCACACACAGACACAAGCTGATTCTGAAGGTTTATAGCACAAGGTGTTCCAGAAAACACTCTTTTTTGTATCTTAAGACACCATCCTTTCTCTTAGGCCTGCCATCAGCATGAACATTATATCACTACACTGACTTTGGTCACAGCTTTAATTTTTAGAACAGAAAATCCTAATAGAGTAAATTCTAGGTATGAAGGCTGATATTCATGCCTACATCCATATACTTCATTTGTTCTTGATGCCTGAATAAATCAAATACTCTTTAGCATAGCTGCAATGACAATGGCATTGTGTTAACACAGGACTTCCTTGCACTTGGAGTCCCTTGGCCTAAAGAACTCTAGTTCATACCAGTGCTAAGGATACCAGTGGATGGCTTTTGAGCCACCTCTTCTAGCAGGCAAGTATTAGACACTTGAGCATAGGCATATCTTTCACGTAAGAATTCTGGTAATGTTCTCATACAGGCAGATATTGGTATGGTTTTATCACAGTGAATGTATTAGAATGTATTAGTGCTGTACTTCTGGGTCTTTTGACTTTCCTTCCTATGCAGACTACTTGATTGTGGAAAAATTCCAGTGCAGTTCTGTGTATGTTCTTTCCTCGTGTTATGCAGAGCTGTTCAAAAGCACACTGCTGGCAGCCATAGATAACTCCGCAATTTTTGTTTAAAGGATTTTATGGATCAATAGATATAATCACTGAAACTGTTACTGTTTCTGACTACCTGATGAAAAACTACAACAATTTAGGAACAACCTTTCTCTCTGTTTCTTCAGAGCTCTGTTTTTGAGTTACAACATGATCAGTCCTCACTGACCTCTGCTGAGATATTCTTTCAGCTTTTGATTAGGCTATGTCCTACAGGCAATGGGAAAAAACAAAAAACAGCAAAAACCCCGAAACACAAGTTTACTTATGCTTCAAGAGAAGAGGATACTCTCATACATTTACCAAGATGATGATACTGTTTGCTGCTGCTTCCTGTCTTCATTCATACTGACCCTGAAACCCAGGATGTCACTGCTACCTCACAGAGTGGCAGTGAGACTCCTACAGCAACTAACGATGGAATGCTTTTTACCAATGTGAGCCAGGCTAACTTCTACAGTACAGTGTAAAATGCAAAGTGGACACCTCTCAGCTCTTCTCCTTTTCTCCCTTTCTTCACTTTAGGATAAGTAATACTACAATGGCAGTCGTGACACTTGGAACAGAAAACAGAAGATTATTCATGAGCAAGCAACAACAATGACACCCAACAGTGTACGCAGCACCGTTACTCTTCAGTACACTTAGGAGATGCTGTGCCAAACTAACAACAGCTGATTCCGGAGGCAGGGTCAACAAGTGTGGAAACGGGGTCAAAAACAAAGGGCTGGCAGAGCTTTCCTACAAGAATTAATGCATGAAAGGGCCAGATCTTCTGGGACCAAGCTCATGTCTGAGCCAAGGACAACCAGGGGAGCTCCTTGGAGAGGGATAACAGTGGCAGGAGGCCTAGAGATATTGAAGGTGCTCTTTAACAGTTGGCTTGGGAAACAGCTGTGATTTTAGCTGCCAGGTTCACTTCAGCTGCCTCCAACACAGTGCTATTTGGAATTACTCACTAAAATACGGGATCAAACACAGAGATGGGATCAAAGGCGTGAGTGTAGCATTTTCAAAATTATCTGGTTTTTTGTGGTTTTTTTTTCCAGGCAAGATTATCTGAGCATCAACATGAATTTTGTCTTAATATAGGTATACTTTGGAAACTTTAATGATACTTTTGAAACTTTAATGGGTTTAATATGTAAAACAAGCCAAAATCACAACAAAAGCTAGACCGATGAGGTTTCAGAAAACTAGCACATATCTATCCTTCAGTGATCAGTCATGATTTAATTCAGAACCAGTAATCAGTAATTGATTACTTCTACAAAGTAACCATAACAAATTCAGTCCAAGCAGGAAAGCAATTGTTTTGCAGACACAAGTAACTTCAACAGTAGAGATGGTTTTAGAGGCAGAGTTACAATACGCTACTTATCAGGACCACAGAGACTTAAGCACTCTGCTGCATTAGAAGAAAAATAAAAGCCTCCAGAAACTTACCACTGACGTAAGAGCCATCTGAAAACTGTAGATTCGTGCAAGACCAAAATCAGCTAATTTTATCTGCCCGCTGCTGGTTACAAGGATATTTTGGGGTTTCAGATCCCGATGCACTACACGATGTGAATGCAGAAAATCCAGTCCCCGAAACAGCTGAAGCATCATATCCTAAGTATAAGGAAGAAATCAATATGCAATTATCAAGACAAGGCAAACAAGCAAACACCCAGCCACAGTCTGCAGACCTAATTTAAGTAAGTATTGACTTGAGATAAAAACACCTATTAATATAAAACGGACAGGATACTGCTCGAACCTGTTGACTTGAATAGGTGTACTTATCGAGATCATGTATTTTTTCTAGTTGAATTATTTGTGGCTAATTGTTAAAAGCATAAAGGCTGGTCAACAGAATTAACAAAAGCATTTCTGCAAAATACAGATCAACTCTGAAAGAATGCTGTCCAAGTAAGAAAAATATACTGCAGCTTTTTCGTTTTAACTTTAAACCACACACCACTTTGTACTTCCCAGCTGTCTGCTCTGTCTTGCCCCAGTGAAGTGAAATCTTGTTATTCACTTCAATAGGCACAGGCTGTTTCAAACAGAAAAGCTAATTAAATTACTGTTTTGTCAGAATTTAATGTTACAGTGGGAAAAAAGTTTACTTATCAAAACCCATTCTATAGAATATACTGAAAAGTGTAGAAACTGCTTAGATCAAACTTCAGTACTAAATCAGTGTAATAATTCCCATTTGGCTTTGTGTTATAGTGATGCAATCCTTTATGATGTATCCACAGCAGAAGACACTATTTCATCAGTACTCGTGTTTTCACACTAAACTAAGTAATGTGAAAGGAATGAACCAAGAGACTGAAAACTAAATACTAGAAATCCCCGGAAGTCCAAATCAGAAGGATACCATCAACTTGAAAAGTATATTTGCAAAACAAACAGCTACAAGGGGACGTTGCAGTGAGTAAGAAACAAAAAGAATAAGTTAATTTTCTGTGCGCAACTGACATGAGTTCAAGAAAGTCCAGCCCAGTGTTTGCTGGTGACATATGTGCTTCCCACAAACCATGCAGCATACTGTCACCAATCCTGTTATTAGCAACCAAAATGATCTTGAAGAGATGGATGACATGAAACATGAGAAAAAGGTAGAAGGAAAAACTGAGTTTCCTTGTTTTTATTCTTATGATCATCACAGGAACAGGTAAAACCTTAGACACTTTTACAAGAAAACATTCAAAGCATACTATGACAAAGAATCTTATCTGAAATAGATTTTAAAATAGCTCCAAACATTCAACTTGATGATACTGCTTTAGCTGGATGTATTTTTAAGATAAACTTTGACATTATTATGTAATTTAATGTAAAATGAAATGTCACCAGTCATCACCACAGAAAAAATTATATAATGTATAAATCTGAAAGCTGGAAGCTCTAATCTGACCTCTGATAAAACATCCCATTTCTACATACAGCCTACATCTCTTTCTGCCAAACAGTATTAACAGTGGGCTCTTGATATAGAGACCAGTTTTGATTTGAAGATTCAAACAGTGAAGATACAAACACAGAACTACGTAATCTGTGACGGCATTTAATTATAATGACCTTTGAAGGATGGTTGTAAACTGAGCCCTCCGTTCCCTGCTGTCTGATGCTTTTTACTTCCTTTGCTTCCCTAGGAAGAACAGGGATCTGGTCACTCTGGTAACTAGTGTAATAGCTAGTGCTCCTCTAAAACAAACACACAAAGAGTAGTGAATCATCTCGCTTTTATATAATTTCCCTTTGCAACTCAGAAATACATGGAAGAGCTAGGACTACATCCTTGCAGGTTTCCAACATCAGTAGAATTAAAACATGTCATATCTGGTCACTATTTTAAATTAAGTCAAATCCCAATAGTCTTTGTATGAGTCTTTGTATGAGGAACGCATCAAGAACATTTAACTGTGTGGCTATCTTAATTATGTATTTCATGTTTTCACTGAATTTGGGTCTATTTTATTCCAGATAAACCAGAAAAAATAAAAACTGAATTTAAAGAACTTAAAGATTAGTCACTAGACCCTAGCAAGTCCCTTTTTTGTGACATTTCCGGATCCTATTCATTTGTCAAGAATGTAAACTCATTCCTGCAGTTACCAAACATATCAAGAATTTTCTCATGCTGTTTCTGTTTCATATTTCCCCCTCAAGCTCAGTGAATGCAGTTCCGCCCTGCTAGTTGCAAGTTGCAAGCAATGCCTTCAGTTTCTGAATTAAGAATCTTCTTCCAGGCATGCATTATATATACATATTTGAAAAAGGAAACTGATATTTCTTACTCTCCTCCCACGGGACTCAAAAGTTGAATAGCATTTACTGAACTTCTGCTCACACACACAGAAAATGATGTGCAGCAGAAAAGTGTACCAGCAAAGCGTACATCAAAAATGTATAAAGAGGGAGGAAAACTGGGGAAAATTGTCTTTCTTCTCCCAAGAAATTCAGATTTACTCCATATTAGCTATTCTCTATTATTCGTTTTGGACTGTATATTATGCTCTTTCGTTATCCCTTGTTGATCGATATTGTACACATAAACAGATTTCAGCTGAAAACTTGGAAGACTTCTTAGAGGAACAGCAAAGAAGGCAATGTTAGTGTAAAAATGCCATTTGCTCTTTGTGATTCCTTATTCTCCTGTTTTTAAATTCTCCACCAGCTAGGAAAAGAGTAGGAACCCAAATCACACATCAGTCTTATTATTATGTGCTTTAAGTGCTGAACTCCAAACTCTCGTCAGCATTTGATATTTATTTGCATAAACTATTTATTAAAAAAATAAGAGTGATGAACAGCTTTTCCTTATCAAAGCAAGTAAAAATGAAAGCTTTATTTTTTTAATCCATAATGAATTTTTTGCTGTCCATAAGCTTAGTCTAGAAAGCTCGGCCTCACATTCAGAAGTTATTTCATACTCTTAGTGAAGCACTTGTAAGAAATACCTAATACAGTCTTGCTGTGTGCTTTCTTTGAAAGTGTTGCTAACTTCAGAAGATACTAACATTTGCAAGCCAACTGGATAACAGTTGTAAATATGCATAAGACACATCACTAGATAACCAGATCACAATAATTCCCCTGATCCTACAGGAGTGCATTTCGTTTTATTTTTGTTCATATTATGTCTGCATTTCATTTCACTGTGAAACTTTCTACTATGACATACTGTACTTCATATTTGTAGCCCAAATCACAATTCATAAATTAACTGAAAAATGATGCAATTCTACTTGACAAACAAGATTCAATTCTTAGCAGATTTGAGTAACAAGCTCAAGCAAGTCATGCTCTGATCTCAATCAGACACTCTTTGGGTCTTTTATATTTACGGACACAGAACAGTGTCTGCTGTTTCAAGTTAGAGATTTCTACCATGCTTCTAATCTCATCATCCCTACAACAGCTGTTGCCTGAGTTGCAGATATATACATTATTCCACTATGACTGATTTCAGATAATCATGATCTTAGTGAGTTTTCCCTTTTCAGGCTGCATTTTCAGCGTAGTCTGTACATAGACCTAAATTATTTTTCTGTAACTGCTGAAAACTGAGCTATTTCAGGATGCAACAAACCAAGATATTTTCCTTAGAAGCAAAAATGTAGCTTTAATTTTGTAAAAATCTCATAATGGAAACAGTAAGAAGCAAAAGTTGTTATGGAAATGACGTTAAGTTTTGTATGTTCCACCACATATGGTATTGGTGACGGCATTTCCAAGTCTGATATTTATTCACTGAATGCTAGGACTAAATTACAACAAAATTTTCAAGTAGAGCCATATTATATCAATAATTCATAGAAATATATGTCCTTTTGCTCATAGTCAGCTCTCAGTACCAGTGAGGAGAGGGGTGGGTTTGGGTTAGGGTGAGCAGGTGCTGCTGCTGCCTCTGCCGAAGATGTGCTTCACAGCTTACCTCTCCCAGCTCAGGTGCTGGAGGAGGATGCCTGGGTCTCCTTCAGACTTCAACTTCTCTTCTTCCTATCCTCTTTTGACTTTCCCTTCTTAAATTTCATGTGGCTTCTGATCTACAAGTCACTGGTTTCCAAAACATCACTCTGATACTTTAAGGGCTCCCTACCATTTTGACTTCCATAGTATATGTCATCTGTCTGTGTTATCTTGTTTCCTAAGGTCAGAGAGACTGTCTGCAGAACTCTCAGAATGAAATCACATCTATCTCCATTCACTATTAGGTCCCATATACCACAATTTTTCACGCTCGGTTTGCAGCATGCAGCAGAGGAGGAGAGGAGGAGGTGGTTCATGGCAGAACATATATCTGTCTACACATCAGCCCATGCAGGACCCATGCTGGAGCAGGCACATATTCCTGAAGAAAATGTGGCCCATGTAGAGGACCCACACTGGAGCAGGTGAAAAGTGTTTAGAGGAAGGAGAGGCAGAAAGAACTGTTAGGAGCTGATTGAAACCCCACACACCTCACCCCCTGCAGCCCTTAGGACAGGAGAGGGCTCAGCAGCAATGCAGGGCCTGGAAATAGGTAGAAGGGGTTGTTTTAAAGTGGTGTTTTAATGTTTGTGTTTTTCTTTCCCACAACCCAAATTAGTAGTGAAATACTTATTTTAATCAGCAATAAACTTAAGAGCAAAGCAAGTCTGTTTTACCCACGATGGCAATTGATAAGCAATCTCCCTGTTTCATCTCATCCCACAAGTTTTCTCATTCCTGCTTTTCTTCTTTTCTTTTCTGCCCCATTCCACTGAGGCTAGGGGGAGCAGGGAGTGGCTGGGTGGGAGTTTGGCTTCTGGCCAAGGCTAACCCACCGCAGTGGTAAAGCTATAGATGCTAGATTTTCTCTTTGTATAAGGGGACACAGGGATAGGCAACCTGAAGGGAAACGCCAAGAGTAACATGCCTTCAGAGACTGCCTGCACCTCTAAGTAATATACACATAAGAACAGCTACTCATTATGCAAAGCTCCCAATTTCACCCTGTTGATGAGCTTGTAAAGAGCAAAAAGCTTAAATATAGGCACTCATGCCACCAAATATGAGCAATATGACACAGATCCTTGTCAGCTATAGATTGACCCTAAATTCGTACTAAAGCAATGCTGTTTTTTTGTTGTTGTTTTCTGGCCTGTTTTCCTTTGCAATTTCTGCACTAACGTTCAGTAAAACACCACAATTGTTTGGGATCTCCTAATGTTTCTCCTGCTCCTATGTGGAGAATCTCATGCACTGGTGCAACAACCTGCCTCCTTTTCCCAGAGTTTCTACTTATCTGTATCTCATTTTTCTATTTTTGCAGAGCAGAACAGAATGCCTATTTTGGATGGCAGGTGTTGGGATACTCGTCCTGAACATTCCCTGTGGGTGTGTTTGCATAAGAGTCAACTGCAACAAAGGGGACAAGTTTTAGACTGCAGTGCGTAATGAATCAGTGAAGCAAGGCTGATGAAGAGGCTCACTCAGCCTCTCACCAAACAGCAGAGCAGAAGAGGAACAGAATAAGACCTTCTTCATATCCTATGGGATTATACAGAACTCCCAGCCATCAAATTGCTTTCATTTTAAAGGATGTTTTTTAAGCATGCTGGAATGGAAGTTTAAAGAGCTCCCACTTTCTCTGAGGCCTATTTTGAAGCAGAATAATTACAGCACTTCTATGGTTATACTTTGTAACAAATAGTCAACATTAATTAATGCCAAAAAAAAAAAAAAGACATTCCTGAGGAATTACACAGTACAGATACATGAATAGCAAAAGACATGATTAATGTTGTTACACTGAATCCCAATGGCATTAGTAATAATTTAGTGACTCCCTGTTAAACGCAGTTATTCTCTTCTTTAAATTTCATCCTCTCATTGGGCTGGGAACCCATGACACCAGCCTGCCTAGCACTCCATGCTATGGTGTGTGAAGTGAAGCAATTTCTCACAGCCCATGCAACTGCAGGATGCCCTTCTCTCTGCAGCTGGCTGGGCGCAGTGGCTGGGATACAATAGCAGGCAGAGAGATCCCTGCCCTTGTGCCCTTTTCCTGCTCTCATTTCTAGGGAGAAATCCAGTCTGGTCAGTCTCCTTGTGGGGCATTTTTCCTCCCTGTGGGGAGGAGGAGGCTATGCTCTGCCTCCACCTAACCCTTGTACAGCCTCTCAAGAGTCATCCATGATTCACCCTAATACATACCCAGGGTATAGATCTTCTATTTTCCTTAAACTGGCTAACAGTTTATCTCAGAGAAGTCCGATTGCTTTTCATGGAAGCTTCACAGGGTAAGGATGGACCCTCAGAAATGAAGATTACTGTGATATTTCTGCCAGTTAGAGCCCGAAATCCACAGCATATTCAATTTAAATATGCTCACTGTCAGAAAAGAGAGAAAAATAAATCCAAATGACCTGTTCACTTTAAGTCATATTCACAGCTTTACAGGATAAAATATTCATTTTCCTCGCACAGAATAAAATACTGTGCAGGAAGAAAAACACAGCAAATTCATTGAGTGCTTTACTAGCAAAGGAGAACTAATACCTACCAAGTTCATGAAAGGAGTTCATCTAATAATTTTTGGTATTTTTTACACTGCTACCCTACTGGTAAACAACTTTCTGAAAATGAAATCACAGTTACACTTATTTTTAAATATGAAGTAAATAGTTGCATAACTATTTGTAATTATAAAATAATCATATCAAAGATACTTTGTAACACTCAGAGTCGATTAATACACATTTAAAATGTCTTCTGATGAACACTAAGGTCTTTTAGACTACTTCTGTAATAAACAGATTTAAAACAAGTGATTCTGGATTACCAAACTTTTAGGGTGAAGAATGTTACTGGCATGCCCTCTCACAAAGTATACATGTGTAGTTTTTTTGATCTAGTTGAAAGGAAGTGCATCCGTATGCATGTATTCCACAGATATATTAAGTAGAATCATTGAATCATGAATCATTCAAGTTGGAAGGGATCCTTAAAGGTCATGTAGTCCAACTGCCCTGCAATGAGCATGGACACCTACAGCTAGATCACACTGCCCAGAGCCTGATCCAGCCTGGTCTTAAATATCTCCAGGGATGGGACATCCACCACCTCTCCACGCAACCTGTGCCAGTGCCTCACCACCCCTATTGCAAAAAAAACCTTCTCCCTTATATACAATTTAATCTCCCCTCCTTTAGTTTGAAACCATTCTCCCTTGTCCTGTCACCACTGACCCTGCTAAAAAGTCTGTTCCCTTCTTTCTTACAGCTCCCCTTCAGATACTGAAAGGCCATCCTCAAGTCTCCCTGGAGCCTTCTCCTCTCCAGGCTGAACGTCCCCTGCTCTCTCAGCCTGTCCTCACAGGAGAGGTGTTCCATCACTTGCATCATTTCTGTGGCCCTCCTCTGGACACTCTCCAACAGGTTTGTGTCTCTCCTGTACTGAGGACTCCACATCTGAACGCAGTACTTCAGGTGAGGTCTCACCAGTGCAGAGCAGTACAAATACTGAATCTGTTCTTTAGTTCACAGCTACTGAGATCAGTATGAAAATGTGGCACTATTACGATATGTGCTACAATTGAAAATTTTCATGTCCTCTAAAATAATAATTCAGGCCTCCTTAAGGAATGCAGAGAGGAGATGATTACTCAGAACAGCTCACTGAAGTCTACTGTGTGCACATACTTGTCTTAATTTAGTCTTAATTAGGTAGGCTTTGATTCTGGTCAGCAGTGTTGTTTGGGGAATGCACACCAAAACCATGCCTCATTAGGATCTTCTGCAGCGACACGAATTCAGATTCCCATCTGACTCTGAAGGGGCAGTTGGTGAGTTTCTGCAAAGTGACATGTTACACCTGCTCTGACATAAGAAGAACAATGACCCAGAATACTGAAATTCAACCATAAATTTATGGCAAAAATCCAAAAATTCTCAAATCGTTTTAAGACTAACAAGATCTGCATCATTCATTTGTAAGTTTTCATTTTTTCCTGATGCTTTGGCTATAAGGCTTTCCACATCAAATTTCTTGTTTTATGGCTTAGTACCTGAGAAGTCAGTTAGCATTACAGTATCAGCTGCTATTATTTGCATTTGATAAGAACTTGCAGGACTGAAAGGAAGCCTACATAATTATTCTCCTACTTATTTTCAGTGATTCAGTGTACCAAAAGTTCCTATCAAAGCAGAATTACCAAACATGCAAATGGAACACAACATCTCCTATTTGGCTACTGCTATTTTAAAGAGAAAATACATGCAAATTAAATGAGAACAGAGGGGAATTTTGTTCTAACAATTTGATAGAAACTGGTAAATGTGTCACTATTGCCAAGATCTGTCCTGGATGTGATGTTATGAATAACAATCTCAAACCTTTCCATTCTTTCCATCCAGTAGAAAAAAACACTAGAAGACACTTAGCAGAATGTATAGAAGCCCTTAACAGAATGTATAGATCTGAGCCTAGATAAGTGAACAAACACAAGTTTTCCCCATCTCTCTGGGTGATATCATCACAGTGTTGTACATCCCCAAATATTTTCAGGGAAATCTTTTTTAACATTGTTTTCTTATCACAAGTTCTTCATAAAGCTCTATTAGATACAGTAATATCTCAAAGCACATCCTGCTGATAGTTGTTACCTACTCTGTTCTTCCATTTCTTGTAACAGCAGACAAAGATATGAGAACTAAAGAAGCCCCACAAAAATGGCTTGCAATAGCATCTGCTGTTTCTGCGCATTAGCTCTGACAACTCTTCTGGCATATGTTTGGGGACTGACACCGGTCAAAATGGAGAACATAAGAACTTCACCAAGACAAGATGGATAGAAGTAGAACCGCAGTGTCAATTTTGGCAAACATATTTCATATAATGTCAGTGACCTTAACTGTCGTGTCTCTCAACAAAGAAAGACAGCCTTCTCGTAACTGATGCTGTGAGACTACTCCTTCTGAGTTACAAAGCAGACTTTCTGTTAGATAAGTGAGTCTGTTCAGGAGCTCTGTTCACACTCTCCTCCCTGTCACCCCTCTGTAGAGTTTAATTCTTTCAGTTTTTATAAAAACTTCAAATATTCTTAGATAAACTTTCTTCCCTGATCTTGCGACACAGTCATTTCCCCTTCAGAGACTCTGCTTCCTCACTCCTAAGCTGCATTTTGGGACATCCTAAGTGCATAATCGTTTGTGGCAATCTTTCCAGAAGCTCTCCTGATATAATCATAGAAATCAGTCCATCCAGAAAATTCAGAAAGCTGAATGTGACTCCTTTAACTACTTCGCAGTGCTTCTGAGAGGAGTGCACGGAAACCACTGTCTCACTCCACTCCAGATTCTACGAACAGTAGGTTATTGGTCACTGACGAGACACTTTTCTTCTGGCATTGCTTGCACCTGCACTTACAAGGCACTGACCAACAAATAAAACCCCTTCCTCAGAGGAGAATGTTGCTGAATCAGCACTACAGCCATTTACCAGCACTTTTGTGACGCCGTTCATTGTAATAGATCTTTTTAATCTGCTCAAACTCCAGCAAGGGTTAAAAATATGGCATATGTTGGCAGTCTACGCTCCTTGCTAACAGGAAAGACACGTTGCTGTGGGGCCCACATCTCGGCTTCTCCTTCCCTGCAGCTGTCTGTGGATAGCAGCTAATTGTATCCACTTGTTTAACCTCGAGGATAACGTCTGGAGGGGACCAAGTGCCACAAGCATACTTTTTTTTTAACGGTCATTTCCTCTTTGGTGTAACTTGCATGACAGCATGTGACAAGCAGAAATTAATGGGGACACTGCTGTGCCAATACCTCTTGAATCGCTTTGACACTGGCTGCAGGCTGCCTGCTTGGCCACCCAGCCAAGACCTCACATGAAATATGGCAAGGGGCCCACAGCACTATTCACTAACAAGCCAGCTGGTCAGTGATTAGAAAGCAGCAACAATGCTATGCACATACATCAAGAAAAAATGCTTTACAAACAGCTTCGGACTTAGGAGGTAAAGTCTGCTAGAAGAGTAAATCCGTAAATCTATCTTCTGGGGACTGCTAACTTAAGCTAACACTAGAGATAATGTGGAAGGCCTTGGGAGATGACTGTCTTGCATTGTCACCTGAGCACAACAGGGGCTAACTTCAGAACAAAGACTTGCATCTTGACATGCTCTAAATCACGTGCAATAAGCACAGACCTAATGGCTTCAGGTCCAGAGGAGCACTCAAATTATGTAAATACATTGAGATTTACAGACTACTCTTCCTAATGGTCTACCTACACAACGACAACGTAGATGACATTTCTGCAGAAATTCTCATTGGATTTGTCTGCAATGTGTCATCAAGAGAGCTGAGATTTGTTTATACACTGATACATAACAACAAAGGCCAAGACTTTAGAAGTATCCCAGAGGATTTCAATGACCAGATCTCCTTGGATAGACACAAAAGGTTCAAGAAGGCTGCTCCTTTAATTTATCTTTTTTGATGTTGTTTAGAACACTAACCACTCAAAATGCATAGGCTCTCCAGGAAACACATGCATGGCAACAGGAAAATATGTTATGCCTTTTTAAAACTGAGAAAACTGAGTTAGTAAGATCCCATAGGATTAGAAATCCAAACATTAAAAATCAATAGGTCTTAAGCCCCTAATTATTATGGCTCCTTCAAAGATATAAACCCAGTCCGGCAACTTCTGTTTAACAGAAAACTTGCTTTAACTTAGTATAACATGGACCTGTTCCATTTCTTGGTATGTGAAGAAAGACATTTTCTGATATATAGAGATACTTAAGAGCTCAAGACACTAAGACACAGGTTGTCAGGATAGCTGAGTCAATTTTGTGAACTAGAAACTGGAGTTATTGTAGAGTTTGGGCCTAATTCATTCTGATTTCTTACATCATGAAAACGTCTGGAAATTCAGCATAATCATTCAGAGTACTTCAAAGCTGACAAAGAAGGTAGTCTCCTATCAGGCACAAAAAAGCCCAGTGAAGGCACTAGGACTCCATCCATCAGATTTCAAACACCTGTACTGGCCCCACTGCTTTTCAGTATTTCCATCCTCCTCCTACATTGATCAGAACCAGCAAGATCTTCAGAAAGCTGTAGCCAACCTTCTCTGAGACAAAACTGTCGGCATGACACCAAACAATGAAACAAAGCTACTCTCTTAGAATTAGATGCTCTTATAATAAACATTTCACAATTTTTATTAAAGATGGGAATAAAGAAGAAAGTAAGAAGTCAACCCCTTCCTAACCTCTGCAGGAAATTCATGAGACCAGTGAGTTGCTCACTTTCTAAAAAATCACTTCTCAATAATATAGTTTGTTCCCACTGTATTTTGTTTCAACTTTATTTCTTCAGCATGGATGAAGTATCATGATGCTCTTCAGAATTTGCAATGGCTTGGGTCAGTGCTAGTCCCAGAAGTTCATTTAACTTTGCTTCCTCTGTTGCTCCATATTATAAATTCAGGGATAATGGTTAACTACTTCATGAGTGTTTCAAAGATTAACTGGTTAATGTTTGTTAAGTGCTGCAAAAAGAATCCAAAGATTCAGAATTTGCTTTCAGTTATAAAGGCATAACGACCTACAAGAAAACTAGGGATATATAAAAGAGAAAAGATTTCTTGGACTTAAGTTATGGGTAGAAATGGGCCTCAAGGAAGAGCCAAAAAGGGACAGTGTCTACTGGAAGCAGCTTAGTGAGGAGCCCTAGTTCAAGAACTATACATACAGCTTTGAAATGCTGTTGCAGCATGTTATGAACTGTCAAAATATGATTCAAGATGATAATCTTATTGACACCTTTGTACACATACATCAAGCATAGAGAAATCCAGAATTGTTTCTTGGAAGCACTGAGCAGTGAGTTGTTCTCCATATTTACAGATGCAATTCATTTGCAATTGTATCAACACTAAATTAAAAAATCAATAGCCCTTGAACCAAAAGCTTTACAAGGTGAACAGACAGGCATTTTACCCTACAGACAAAGCACAGAGGGGAGATTTTGCAAGAGGAGTGAAGCAAGTGCACAAAGCCTTTTGTTTCCATCAAAAACATAAGTTTCCGATAGTGCCAGAATAGGAGAATGGTGGCCCATTCCTTGCCACATACATGGATTATTAAAATCACGGAATCATAGTGCATCCTGGGCTGGAAGGAACAAAGACCACTGAATCTAACTTCTGGCTCCATACAGCACCACTCAAAACCCAAACACTGTGTCTGACTGCTGTCCAAATGTTACATGAAGTCCAGCATTTGGGGTCATGTCCACTGCCCTGTGCAGCTCGTTCCATGCCCACCAACCTCTGGTGCAGCCCCTGTCCCTGACCCCCAGCTGCCCTTCCCCTGACACAGCTCCGTGCCGTTCCCTTGGGACCTGTCTCTGTCACTCAGAGCAGAGCTCAGCGCTGCCCCTTCGCTCCCTGTGAGAGCTGCAGCCGCCATCAGGGCTCCCCTCAGCTCCTCTGCTCTGGGCTGGGCAAACACAGTGACCTCAGCTGCTCCACATGCGTCTTGTCCTTTAGACCCTTCACCCCCTTTGCTGCCTTCCTTTGGACACTCTCTAATAGCTGTATGCCCTTCCTACATTGAGGCACTCAAGCTGCACCCAGTGCAGGAGGTGAAGCTGCACAGTGCAGAGCACAGCAGCACAACCTTTCCCCTCACCCGGTGGCAGTGCTGGGCCTGCTGCACCCCAGGGTATGGTTGGCCCTTCTGGCTGCCAGGGCACACTGCTGACTCACCTTCGACTTGCCAGCAAACAGAACCCTCAGAACCCTTTCTGTGGAGCAGCTTTCCCTTCTTTTTGATTTCGAACCTCTTCCTTTATTTCTTTCCACCCTTGATGGACCTTGTTGTCCCTTCCTGCCCCATCCCTCTTCTGACCCTTCTCTTTATGCCTTCTCCACATTCCATCCCATTCAGGCATTTCCTTCCCCGCACTCACTCTCAGAGACTGCAGTCCTACCTCATCTCTTTGGGTTTCCGCCTTCCACGTGTGATTAATGAGCAAGGTAGTTCAGCAGAAGGTGCCACGTATTAGCATGCCTGAGTAGCACATCCCTGCATTGCAGTTGCCTTGCAGATAGGACGAATGGGAACAGGCAGTAATATGCCTGAGGTGTCTACTCAAAGCACATCTTCATTTCTAACAGGTGGTCTGATACTACTGCACAGCACCGCCTGGAGCAGCTGCAGTGGTGACATGGTCCCACACATCTGCTGAGCGTCTCCGAAGTGTCACGGGCCATAGCTCCTCCTCTTCAGAGAAGAGTGACACCGATTTACATTAGTGTAAATTAACGCAAACCTGGACTTGTTTTGTTTTCAACACTTGACTGGTTCTTAAAAAAAGACACATCTTCAACGCATGGTGCCACAATGAGCAACGAGCCTCCTTACCTCTCGGGGTTACCACAACAGACAGTAACTGTCTCTGCTTCGGGGGTGCAGAGGAAGAAAGGTGCAACATGAGAGCCAGTAGTCTTTTTGTGAGCGGAGGAGACTGCGTCCTGTGTTTCACAGGCAAAATATCCTCCCTCTTCCCCACCCCCAAAATGCTATGCAGAACAAACTCTAAGGGAAGAAATTCTACACAAAGCTCCAAAGGTATATTAAAAGTTAATTTCTGAAACAAGCTCATCAATGGAACAAACTGCTCACATGAAGCAGTATCTTTTAAAAATAAAATGTCACAAATGATGCATAGGACCAATGCAGCTTGTGACAAACGCATCATTTTTCTAAAGACTAACTTGTGACAAGCAAAAAAAGTATGCTATTGATTACGTAAGCTAATTTGGAAGAGAAAACTAAATGTCTTATTGTGTATCTTCACTGTAACCATTCATGGAAAAGCTATGAGGACAAAGCTAGCTATGACCCAGACAACCTGGAGCACATACACATGTGCTTTGCTGAATCAGGCCCTAGAAAGATGTCTTTTGTTTTCCCTATCGACAAAGAAAACATTACAAATCATACAATACAATATCAAACTCTATGTTATTCCAAAAGGACAGTCAATTAAGCAGAAGCAAACTGTATCTGTAGAAGAACAAATGAGAGAGCCTAGGGATCACTATCAAAGGACTTTTGTTTTCTTTTGTTTATTAAATAGCAACTGTATTATTTACTGCAGCTTTGCAAGCTAGTGAGCAGCTGGGTGTAACACATTTCCATGCTGTGTAACCTCTCCTTATGCTTCGTTAGACTCCTTATCAGGACCAGAAGAAAAGAAATCTCTCTGTTATGCTTTTCCTGTGGCAAAGGAAAAGACAAGATGATGACTTTCCAGCTCATTTCACTTGTACAACGTTCTCATCAATCACCATGGAGTAGGTCTTTGTTATTTTCACTGAAGGACTGTTCTTAGTTTTCTGTCACAATAAAGCGTGACTCCACTAACTAGCAAATCAAGGTTACCTCCACCGCATTTGTAAAGGAACAAAATGCAAACATAAGGCTAAAGCTACTTCTGAAATATTTTGCAAGGCCCGGCTTCACAGACATAAGCCCAATCTGAACTAGGTTAAAATTCTTTTCATTGAAAAGAAGGTTAAAGTCTGAAATAGAGCAATTGAGGTAAGAAAGCTAAACTAACCATTTCATCAAGAACCAAAAGTTTTCTGCTTGTTTTGCGACTTTTTGCTCCAGAAACCAAGCAAAGAAACTGTGGTTTATTTTTATTTTAAACTCTCCATCAAGTATGCATCTCTTTGCAGTTTTGGTTCATTATAGCCCACGCAGCTTGGCCTCTACTCTCCTTTTCCTATGTCTACAGTAAGACATAGACATTTACAGGAATTACGTGAACAAACAAAAAGCAAGAAAGGTATATGCTCTAATCAAGGTAAAAGCAGACCCAAAAATGCTTTGTAAGATGGTCTCTCCTTCCTTAACTTCATGTTTTTATGTCTTTCCCTTGTTGGCCTGTGTTGTTTCTCGCTGAATGACAGTTACTCACAACATACTATTGTAATAACAAGCATATGGCTCAAAGATCACTGTTGAGTTTCCCAAGTCCCAAATTAGACATTTTTATTTAAAATACATGAAAGACGTCTGTATACTCTTTCATTAAACACATTTTACATTTGTAACATCCTACGTATTCTTTTGGAACCCTTTCCATTAAAATGCCGAGTCGGAGTTTGGATAGCAAGCATTTCCTTTGTAACACTAAGGGAGGAGTATGTTACTGTCAGAATTTCTCTCTAAAAAGTCCCTGCTAAAATATTTACTCTACTTGTCAGAACAGGAATATCTGAAGCTAATTCCAAACGAGAGAATATTTTAGAATGAATCATAAACTAGATGTTAAAAAAAGGCAACACACTGCCATTCCCATGCCCCTTCCCTGTAAAACTGAACGAAAAATGACTGCATTTGCATCCACAGAACACTGTAACATTTGGAGCCTTCTGAGATTCCTTAATTGTAGTTATGCAACAGAACTGTCACATCCTAAAACAAAGAACAAAAATTCTGCAGCTGAATTTATTAGCTTGGAAAGAAAATGCTCTTAAGAGATGGCTAACATGTTGATATATATATTTTTTTGTCATTTTAAAGTAACAGTGCAATGCTTCCCACTGCAGAGATCAATGTAATGAGACATTTTACTAAGGTTTAGAAAATTTTATGGCCCTGTTTGTGAAGTCACATATTTAGCAACAGTGTAAACTGTTCAGCAGTAACTTCCTTTGCAATTAATCCATTCACTTCAATGGGCTCTTTATGGTATGACACACTTCAATGTTAGTAAAGATATCACGTGCCGGCTTCTAGGCATTGGTCAGAATGGGAAAAATCAGTTGCTTTTGAATGAGTATTCCCAAGGGTCAAGATGTTCAAACGAAAATGGGGTAAGTTCTGTGGTCAGAACAGTTATGATATTAATAAAAAAGAAACAAACAAACCATTGTGCTAAACCTGTGATCCTGCAGAGTGCTTTTCCGTTACTGAGTCAGTTTACTATGATGACCAACTATGACACACTTTTGTAAATAGCCAGGAGTCTGGTACCAAAGATACAGACACTGCTTACACATACATTTTGAGGGAACTTCCTCAGTGTCACAAAGCACAACCAAAATGCATGTTTATGACTAATCTGTTTCATTTCTTCTTTGCTCTAACTTTGGAATTTCTCAGGTCACTAATACAAGATAACAACTGATCCCATTCGGCTAGCTCCTCCAATTTGCAGCCCTTCAATCTCACTTCTTCTAAAGTTAGAGCAATCAGTTTACATAAAATTAAGCAGAAGATTAAGTACTTTGCTGGAGCAGAGCCTCTGCTCCTCTTTTGAAGTCTGAAGTTGAGCCAGAAGGGCTCAGGTATATATTCCAACATGACTTTCGATGTTTTACGTATAGTGACATAAGTAGTAGTACTGTACAGCTGTAACAAAAACACAGAAGTCAAAAGAAACTAAAATACTAATGTTTACGAGTTTCTGAATAAGGCTTCCAACCTCAAAATTAAGGACAGATTTTAATCTACAAGCTTATGTTCTTTTTAATGGCAAGCTGCTCAGGCTTTACATGAAAACAATTGAAAGGCCACTTGCTAACTGATGCTAATAGCACTGCAGCACACTCACCCTTGGAGTAACCCTAAGAAGCCAAGAGCTATGCCACAGAAGGATTTGACCCATAGTCCTGCTCTGGAGCACTGACATTGGCAAATATTACAAAGCCATGTCTGCTTCATGAAAACTACAAATAAATTAATCATTTTAATCCCCAAATACTTTCCCTTGCTGTTGCATAAAGAGCAAACACCAAACAGTATTTCTGTTATTTCACTCATGTTTCCATTCTTAATTTTCTGCTTTTTGGCAGCTGCTTGCGAACTTACTAATAATGTGTGTCTTTGTTTGGACTTCTTAAAAAGAAGGATATTCTCAAAATGGAAGAAAGCTCATTTTATTTCACTCTGAAACCTGAGAAACCTGTAACATGAACCACACGCTGATTACAGAGCAGCGATACATAAAGGAAGCAGTTGTGCAAATGTGTGAAGTGTGGCTCTGGTGGGGAGCGAGCAGAGCGGAGGAGCACAATTTTAGACAAATAATGCTGGTGTAGGATCTGATTACCATGACTGTAGAGTAAATAACTCCTAATGACGATACTCCACCAGGGAATAATATAGAAGATGGTATATTTCAAGTAGTTCTATACAAACAGTTATACAGGTAATACAAAAGAGAAGATGGCTCACCTTTAAGATGACAAGGCTCGCAGAGGACTCCACATGGGAGGGATCTCCAAGAAGAGATCCTTCCCTGGTGGTGGTCAGCCCTTAAATGGGGTTTGAGAGAGGAGGAACTAGGCTCCACCCCTTCCACCCACACAGGTATATCACCTTCACCTGTGCCCCCATGGCTGACTTGGTGCTCACCTCAGGTGACCAATCAGTGGTTCAGGCCGTGATTCAGCAGTTCCCATACACTCCACCCCTTCACGACATGAACCACTGATCAAGTAACCATAAGGTGAGTTCCCCTTGATACAGAGACCCAATACATCGCGACGCTTACATAATTGCCCGTCGCAACGCATGCTGATGTAATCTGATATGAGTGATGATCGGCGCATCCGTCGAACTCTTCTTTGGGCCAGTGCTCGGTGGTATCTACTGGAAGCATGTAATCATACAGTGCAGGTCCATCTTACGTGTCATCAGTCCCGGTTAGACCATCACCAGATGCTTCACATGGTCTTATAACAACTCTGGAACACTGCAGTATTGTTTTGATTCCTTCTGGTGATTCATAGACTTATGGGGAGTAATACAAGTGTTTTAGAGGTACCAAGAGGGGAAGATCCGCTTTCCAGGGCAAGATACAGGCCGTATTCCTGTCTTGGGTTAACACTTCAGCTTGTACAGGGGCACGCCCTGGTCGCCTGTACCAGACCCTTTGACCCGATGTCTGTGGCTGTACGACTATATCAGGCACCAAAGGGGGTGTCCTGATCTGCCACAGAGACATGATAGGGGTCCCCTTAGCAATGAAGACTGGAGTGTTAACCATTATTTCAGTAGGCCATGTACCTATAACCGGAGGAGCTACCGAACCCCCCACCTCCAATAATCTCCCCCAAGGTGCAAGTAGGCCGCACCATCGTGGTCCTACCTGCACCTTCCAGGGCCATTTTATTCTATTGGTACCTGGTTCTAGGTCCTCAGGGGCAGGGAGCAGAAGGTTGTTCTCATTGCCAATCTGAGGTTTCACATCATTATCGGTGCCCGTAATTTGGATCCTAAGTGGGGAGGCCCATATTGTTTGTAACATTTTCAAGGCACTGGGTCTGCCATCTCTAGGTCTTTCATTCAGGTCCCGCAGGGTCTCATGGAGTCTCTTTGTCCACCCCTGCAGGGACTGAGAGTCTGTCTTCAGGGCAGCCTTGAGAATACCATTGTAACGTTCGATAAGGCCTGCCCCCGTTGGATTATATGGCAGGTGGAATCGCCACTCAATATTATTTTCTTCTGCCCAGCGTTGTATCACTGCACCCGTGAAATGACTTCCTTGGTCACTCTCGATGACTTGCGGTGTCCCGTAGGCAGCCATCAACCTTGTGAGTGCCTTTATAGTGTATGCCTGGTTGGCTTTTGGTACTGGATAGGCCTGCATTAGCCCACTCGCGGTGTCGACACAGGTTAGGGCATATCTCGCCCCCTCAGACCGAGGGAGAGGCCCAATATAATCAACCTGCCACCTCTGTAGAGGATTGTGTCCTCTAGCAAGATGGGCTGTAGTTTCAGGCAACGACCTCGGTCTTATCTTAGAGCAGGCGTCACAGTCTCGGCATGCTTGAGCGATGTCCGATAGTTGTACGGGCAGTCCCCACGCTTTAGCGGCTGCCCACATGGTCTTCTGCCCAGCATGCCGCAGCTTTTGATGTAGCCAGTAAGCGATATTCTCAGATGGAGAGTTCTCAACCCATCTAACTCGGGCCAGTGTGTCGGCTTCATCATTTCCTGGTGACTGTAGGGGTTGATGACCAGAAACATGGTAGACACACACAGTTCTGTGTTTGACTGTATTCCATATGTCTAACCACATATCTTTGCCCCAGATCGGTCGGGAGTGGATAGTCCAATCCTGGGTGGCCCACTGTGCGATCCAAAGAGTGAGCCCCCGATACACAGCCCAACTATCTGTGCAAATATTCAGGATACCATCACCAGGTTCTTTGGTTATAACCATCCACACCGCCCGCAGCTCTGCCCACTGGCTGCTTTGACCATCCCCCTCTTCGAACCAGATTGTGTCTGTGGCAGGATGGTACGCTACTGCTCTCCACTTACTTGGGTTGCCCTTGCTGGACCCATCCGTGTACCAGGCATCTTCAGGAATAGGATATTTTCCTTCCTGGACGGGACTCTTCTGTGGTGGAGCAACCGAAGTTTGTTTTGGTGCATCACTATGATACGTTACTGGGCCAAGAATCTTCTGAAGCTCTTCTTTCAACGGTGAGGAAGATAGACTACTCCTCTGACTGAGATAGGCAACCCATCGTGCCACTGTCTGTGCCTGGGCCACCCCCGTCTTAGGAAGGTGGGTCAGATCTCTTACCCACCCCTGGATTGGCAATGTAGTCTTGACTATAACTTCGGCCGTTTGGGTTATTGGCTCTACCGCTTGTAATGCAGAATAGGCAGCCAATAACTGTTTTTCAATCATACTATATCTTTCCTCTGCTCCATGCCACACCTGAGACCAAAATCCAATGGGGGTCCGAACAGAACTCTGACGTTGCCACAGGCCCCAGCCAAAGCCATCTTGAGTTACGTGAACATCTAGCTCAGCTGGAAGGGTAGGATCAAATATACCCAGTGCCTGGGCTTGTTTAACTGCCTGTTTCGCCTGTTGAAAAGCATCCTGTTCTGTTCTCCCCCAGTCCCATAATTGGCCCTTTTTGGTAAGTCTATATAAAGGTCTCAGCAGCTGCGCCAAATGAGGTATAAAGGAACGCCAATATCCCAATATACCCAGGAATTCCTGCAGCTGCTTTGGTGTTGTAGGGACTGGAAATGCCTGAACCTTATCTATGACGGCATCAGGTAATACTTTGGTCTTTCCTGACCAGACTACCCCTAGAAATTTTACGGACAGTCCTGGACCTTGCACTTTTTGAGGATTGATAGCCCATCCTCTTTCACTTAGGTAGGCAGTTAATGAATCTGCTGCCTCCCCTACTGCTTCCAGTGAGTCGGATGTTAACAGGAGGTCATCAATATAGTGGTATAGGTTCACACTGTTTGGTTTCCTCCAATCAGCCAGGTCACGTGCCACCAAATTATGACAGTATGTTGGTGAGTGCACGTACCCCTGTGGCAAGACCTGAAAGGTCCACTGCCTGCCTCCCCACGTAAATGCAAATTGATCTTGTGATTCTTTAGCAATAGGTATGCTAAAAAACGCATTCGCTAAATCCAGGACACAATGGTAGGTTTTAATTTCCCTACTAAGAGTGTCCATTAAGGAGGCAATATTGGGTACGGCCGCATGGATGGGCGGCGTGACCTTATTCAGTTCCCTATAATCCACCGTCATTCTCCATGTTCCATCCGACTTCCGTACTGGCCATATGGGGGAATTATATGGGCTGTGTGCAGGTCTTATAATACCTACTTTCTCTAATTCCTGCACTGTTTTTGATATTTCTTCTTGTCCACCCGGGAGTCTGTACTGTCTTACATTAGTAATCCGGCGTGGTTTTGGCAAACAAATGGGCTCATGCTTCGCATGGCCCCTCAATATTGTCCGTATTGCCCGGATACTAATGTACCTCTGCCGTAGTCTGAACTCTCCCACAGTTGTCTGGAGAGCCAGACCCCATAGAATGTCTATGCCCAAGATATATTCTGGAATTGGGGCAATCGACACCTTATACTCCCGGGGCGGGAGACGCCCAACCCCCAGTTTCAACCACGTCTGGGTGACTGGAATAGTCTGTCCCCCAAACCCACCAATCATCACTCTATTACCCTTAAATTTCGTTGGGTCTCCATATATAATCGATGTTTCTGCGCCAGTATCCACTAGAGCCATCACCTTCTGCACATTTGTCCTGGACCAGAATATTGTTAGTTCTACATAGGGCCTCCGGTCACAGCTAGAGGCCCTATGGGGACCAGAATTTTCCGTTAATCCATGAATTTTGCCAGATCTAAATCTTTTGCCACAGGTGGCTCAGGCACTGTAGCCTGTGACACCTGCGGATATTTTTTCCTTCTGTTCGGTATTATAAAGTCAGCCAAATTCCAGGTTGTTGTTGGTGTTTTTTCTATAATTCGTACTCCCGATTTTCTGGGAGCACTCTGAAATTTCTGATCATTTCTAAGCTGTTTCCACAGCTGTAACAAAACATGGTTGGGTTGCCCATCAATTTTGGTAAATGCAACCCCAGCCCGTATGAGATCATTAAACATAGTCCTCCGGGATACCCGTACGGGGCCTGATCGGGGCATCCGTGGAGCAGGCTTTTTAGTTCTAATAGGGAAGGCCTCAGCATCTTCCACTATACGAACATTACGCCTGGTTCTTACGCGCTCCGTCTCCCCTAAGTCTGCTACTAACTGGGCTGCCTGCTGTACGATGGCTTCTGATGCCACCAACGGATTTAATATGGAAACCAACATCCCATATAGGTGGGAGGGGGCCTGCTGTAGTATTAGATCTCTCATGCCCGCTGTAAATTTTTCCGTATCGGGGCTTTCAAAAGTGTCCGCATACAGAGCCTCCCTCATACCCAGTTCTCTGATATAGGTCTGGAGGTCCTCCATAGAGGACCACAAACCAGTATTAAGAGGGATATCGGTTTTATTGGGCCATGTTAAGCGGCATGCAGCCATCAACCAATCTATAATAGAATGGTTTTCCTCATTATAATGGACAGCTGCATATAATCTTTGTCTTAATGCCAGGTTTATCGTTATAGATGCTAATTTTGACATTTCTGTTCCATTTACTAAAACACTTTCAGCTCCTGCATCCCATAACCTTAGGAGCCATGATGGTATGCTTTCTCTTGGTTTCTGATGGAACCGTTGTACTAGGTCCATCAACTCATTAGCTGTGTATGGACGAGCGGTCACATGGAGGCAGGTTTCTGCAGGGGGCCATTGGTCAGGAGGCACCCCTGCTGGTCTATCCTGTACCTTCTTTGTTTTTTGAGTTATAATAGGCCGAATCTCGAATGGGTCCATCATAGATGGAGTTTCGAGATCTGCCTTAGAGATCTTCTCCCCTGTCATATCAGAGTCTTCTTCCTCTGATTTTGGGGTGTCTTCTACCAATATATTCCTTATTTGTCTTGTGGGGACATTTAGGCCAGGCTTTTTGGTTGTTAACGTACCCAGCTGTTGTTCCAGTTTCTCAATACGGTCTCGTAATAGCTGATTTTCAGTTTCCATATTAACATTTGCGACATCTAACTTGAGTATGGCCATTACTAATGGCCAGGCTACTGCAGAGGCAGCTAACCGCCGCTCCTTGGTAATAAGTATGTCTTTATCTAATCCTACAAAGTAGTCAGTCAAATAAGATGGAGAAGGAGCGGCAGTCCCTGGAACCCGCATGGGTCCCCATTTCTCAATAACGGATGCCAATCCATAGTAGGGTGACCCCATGAATCCTGGAATTAGACCAGGGATTATCTGTTCTAGGGGGGTAACGTTCTCCCCCTTGGCCCATTTAAATATACTCCAAATAAACGACATTATGGATTTAGTTAGAGCTGCCTGGCTCGCCAAATGTAGAGTAAATAACTCCTAATGACGATACTCCACCAGGGAATAATATAGAAGATGGTATATTTCAAGTAGTTCTATACAAACAGTTATACAGGTAATACAAAAGAGAAGATGGCTCACCTTTAAGATGACAAGGCTCGCAGAGGACTCCACATGGGAGGGATCTCCAAGAAGAGATCCTTCCCTGGTGGTGGTCAGCCCTTAAATGGGGTTTGAGAGAGGAGGAACTAGGCTCCACCCCTTCCACCCACACAGGTATATCACCTTCACCTGTGCCCCCATGGCTGACTTGGTGCTCACCTCAGGTGACCAATCAGTGGTTCAGGCCGTGATTCAGCAGTTCCCATACACATGACTCATGTTTAACAAAGTACTGTGTAAAGGGCAGCCAAAAAGGAGGACCTATTAGGGTGGGCATTGTATAGTCAAGGGTTTTCACACAGTCTCTTCCATTAAAAGCTCACGAATAAAATGGACAAATAAAATGGACAAGACAGACCCCAGGTGGAGAAACAGTGAGATGGTTCCATATTATTTCTTTATGAGAGTAGAGTTAGTCGGGGGGGGGTAAGGAAAATGAAAGGCAAAGTAATGGAGATAAAAGATGTGGAGGGAGGGAAAGGACAGAAAATGTTAGCCTGTGTAAATACAGAGCGAAAACAAGATGAAGAAATGAAGGTGGAGGGAAAGGATGGAAGGAAGAAAGGGATGGAAAATGGGACTAGTATGGGCAGAGAACACTGAGTTGAAATCACTGGAAGCTCTCTGAGTGACAAAGGTTTTGGCTTTGATTGCTTCAGCAGCTGAATGTAGCTGCCTGCCAGCACTGGCTGGTGCTTCTCTGCACTTCTGTCCCCAAAGGCCACAGGACGGAAGGCAGTGAGGAACCAAGTCTGTTCCACTATCTGCAGAGGCGAGTGGGATATGGGATCTCCACCAGTCTCTGGTCCCACTCATAGCAGGAGGGAGAGGCGCAGCCTCAGCTAGGTCATATTTATTCCCTGCTATTACTGCAACTGCCTTCAGCTCAGCTGTACCTGCTGGTGAGCCGAAACAGAACCTTAATGGGACGGACTCTTGAGAATCAGCAGGCATGTACGTACACATGTACATGTACACGTGCGTGTATGTGTATGTGCAGTGCAGCACACCTTGATGTGCATACATATAAATACAGTACACACCAAACAGTTCCCACACGCAGGAGACGTGCTGCTCCTTTCACATTCTTGTCCCTGTGACTCTTCTCTAAGCACGTGAGTTGCCCGTTCTGGACTCTTTTCCCCACAGCTATTTTTGGATAATGAGCTCCCTACAGGGCAGAGCATTGATCAGAGAGATTCTCTCAAGCTAATTTTAAGTCCTACAGAGGAAAATACGCAAACAATAATAATAATAAATCCTTATACATTTGTATGGGACTTTATTTTCAGGCAGAAGCTAGATACAAAAGAAATGAACACGACATATCTTGAGTAAATCACTGTGCCACTGAAGTAACACAATTCAGAGTAATTTTTACCACGGGATGCAATAACCTGACTGCTCACTGGCACGAAAGAAGTGCACAGAGCTAGGGCAGGAGTACTACATTTCTCTTGGGTGTAAAATGTTGTAACAACTTATTTGATTACAGTATTATTCTTCTACTGGTTAAGAGTTGCCTGTTGCCACTTTTTGAATTATTTTACATGACATCTATATATTTGTCATCAATAAATATTGGTACTTTGAATATTCTAATACGAATCTGAGCTGCAACAACTTGGGTTTGCTGAGAAAGGTATGGGAAAGGTGTCTTGTAGCGACACTTCTTGTCCCAGATGGGCTCAGTTCAACATGAAAATAAACATTTGCCAGGTTTCCTGAATACCTGTCTCATCACAATGTGTACCATTCTGTCTCCTCTTCCCAGCACTGTCTGCTTGCTTTGGGGTGAGGTATGGGTTTCTGACTATCCAGAAGCATAAGGGTCTGATCTGCCAGTACAGAAACTACTATTAAGACAGTGATCCCTATCTGCCTCCATAAAAATCAAGAATAGCTCCTTGAACGTCTCTTCTCTATCTCACATCTGCTGCAGTGTGACCTTCAAATTACTTGTCAAAAGCAACATATGGCTTGCAAGCAAGATTTAGAACATGGGTAAATCCAAACATTTTGGTCTATTGTTCTGCTGCTGCTTCAAGTACACCATGAGCTGCAACAGCTTTCTCCTAATTACTTATGTAACTGCAGAATCTCATCTTTGACTAAGGGAAGGACTTTGAAAATGAGTGACGCTTCTGTTGATCAGTGAGGGAGGATTTACATGCAGAGCAAATTGTGACCACACACCACCATGACAAAGGAAAGCATCTCGGACATCCTCCCCACTCCTTGGAATAGCCACTGACTCGCTGCTGAACAGAGAGGCACTGCCTGAGTGCTGCCTGGCAGCTCAGCCACACTGCTACATCTCCTTGAGCATTAGTCTTGCCACGTGTTCCCTTTCTTTCTTCCAGAATCATCAAAGCATTTCACATAGCAATCATTATCACACTGACGTTCCAATAGCAAGAAACCAGCATCACTACTAAGCCAAGAGCACCTCAAAGGAATCCAGACCAGCAGACTGCATCACACCAATATCCAGTTCTGTAGAATTAAGAGGGATTCAATCAGCTGATTTAACTTCCAGTGCCTGTAATTTTGCAATTTTACAATGACTGAGTTATAAATTCTGGTTTACAAAGGCTGAATCTCCAACTCTTAACACAATTTAGAATCTCTTCAGTTTCTTAATTCCCTTTGACTTCCTGAATAAAGATGATTTCTGGCCCTCCATCCACTGAAGACAATGGAGGACCCCCCAGCTTCCTCCTGACTTCAAAGGACGCGTCCTTTAAGGCCACAATGGCCATAATGGACCATATTGCTGCCTTGAGACTTTGGGCCATAAAAAAAAGAGTAGGTTGAGATGTCTTTTTAGAGAGTGCTTCGTAGGCATCTTTTGTGACATTTGTAATCCAGTGTCATTGCTTTGAGAGACTGAAATTATTACTCCAGGCAGGTTGCTTTCATGCATTATTCTACAATGTTGCTTGACTGCTTTCCAAACTGGAACAACTGAAAAAATGTCAAGCACTCCAATGATTTTAAATCACCGCTCAGGACAGGGTGATTTAAAATTGGAGTGCTTCACATTTTTATGAGCTATCAGCTGCAAGCAACAGAGGTCTCAGGCTACAGCACCGCAGAAAAAGTTTGAATTTGCATTTGGAAATGGCAGGGATTTGGAGATAAAAGTCCACCATCAATAAAATCTGTGGTAGTACAATGACAGGGAGATGATCCAGGTTAAAGAAGTAACAGCAGAGATACAGCACTAAATGTCGAAACACTACATGCTGAGGAGTGTCCTCATTCAAATGATGACTCCCCCAGCTGCTCAGTCAGACCATGCATTACTACCTTCACCACATCAGTGGAGATGTGCCTGTGTCTTTACACGGAGCAGCAACATGGGAAAGAAATGACAACATCTGCAAGAGAAGGAACCACAACATTTGGAGAACGTCCTCTATTAAGGCGTACTTCCTCCTGAGCTGCCACTTGTGCAGGGCACCTGCACTCTCTCCTGATGCCCTTCCATGCAGCTGTCCAACCTCTGAGAGTAGGACAATGGAAAAGAAATTAAAAGATGTAACCCACGGTAACAAAACAGCTCAGCCATTTTGTTTCTCTTTTACTTACAGTGACAACTCAAATTTACAATTTGGCTTCAGAACAAAATCTCTTGGAAATGCTGCACAAAGATCCTTAGCAGCTGTAAACTGCCATCATTTCACTGAGGCTAATGGATTTACACCTCTCTGTATCAGCTGGGAATCCGATCCATTTTCTGTGGGCTCTCAACTCTTCACTAAGCCTTGCTTTTTTCTTTACAGTTGGGAAAAAATTATAAACAGACCTTTAATATCTCTCTTTCTAATTTTTGTGGACTCCTTTTAGTGCACTTATGCGTAAAGGAGTAACTTCTAACTGAAACGTTGCTAAACATGGCCCCACTCTGAAGACCGTCAGTACGGGTGAACCTGTTTTCCTGGAATATCTTGTGCTGTTTGCAGAATTGCACGATTGTGTGACATCTGCTCCACATCTCATACGTGGTCGACTGAGAAGGTACAATTGTGGCAGATGGCTGACGATGACTCACCTCGCAACAGTGAACACTGGTTTGCTTTCTGAGAAGTAACATCTTCATATTAATTTTGCAAGAGCCCTGCAAAGATGTCACTGGTCCACCTGGTTTGCTAGCAGGCAGTGTAAGTTGCAGGGAGTGCACAGGGATGCAACAGCAACATTTTTTCCAAGATATAAAACTTACTGGGATAATATTTTAAAATACAGTACATGGGCTACTATCAGGTAAATCCACAAATGGAAACTGGGTTCACTGCTGCACTGGCTAAATGTTAGGAATCTGTATATCTGAATCAGAGATCTAGGCTCCCTATGCAAAGGAAAAACAGAAAAACAATATTCAGAAAAGCCATTCCCTTGAGTGAGGAATCAGTAATATCAGAGAAAAAGACATATCTTAAGCCCTGTTCCGTCCATGGTCTGACTGCCCTGTTCCAGGATGTCAGGAATGCCATGATGGTCCTTAATCATCAGACCGGAGTGGAAGGTCATCCCCAGCAATTCTTGCATCCCCCAAGAAATAACATACGCCCCTGATGTACAAAAGATCTTTGATCTGTTCCTTTCTCTGATGAGCCAAGCCTCTCTGAACTGCTAATGGCGTTAATGTTTAAACATTACTGAAGATCTGTGCATGACTAACAGCTGTATCCTAAGGAAACTCATACCTTCCATTTCCAAATAAACTATTGTGAAGTTAAAGAGAGTCCCAGGAAGAAAAGAGGGGAGGAGAATGTGAGTAGAGAGGAGAAAAGGAAGATGTTGTCATTGCTGATTCTGACTCTTCCTGTATGGAACAAATACTAATCAGGTGTGACACAGGAAGCAAGCAAGAGCTTGTATTAAAGTATTTAAAGACATTAATGGTCCACAGTTCTCTTTCAGAAGTGAATGCCATGTCCATGAGCACTTGGAGTCATGCCGTCTATCTCTCTAGCCCAACGAAAACTCCCTTATAAAAAAAATGGAAACACTTCAATAGAAAAGATTTAAAATACCTCCTTTCAGAATAACCTATAACGCAGTAGCCAGAACTACAGCCACAGAAATAGGCATTCATACTTCTGGAGACAGGGTGGGGAACTAAGCATGTTTGCCTTACATCCTCTGTAAGCATTCCCACTACCAGGCTATGTCTCAAAAGGAAACTGCTCCTCTTCCATCATTTTATGGGCACCAATGGACATGTTCCTGAAATACCTTCTGGGGTGGCTCCTGCTGAAGGGCTTTAGATACTAAAAAGACATTGCTGGGCAGCATACAGACAAAAGATTTAGACTCACTTATATTATCTACGTGGCTGTCTTCTCTGCACTGCTACAGTCTGCTATCTGCTAATAATAAAGGGAATTCTCAAAATGGTACTGTTGTCACTTGAGAGCATCTAAAAACCCTAGCACGTCCCAAACCTGCAAAAGCTGAGCTTCCCTCCCTCAGATGTTCACACAGTAGTTAGTTCACACAGAAAGGATCTTTTGGGGCTGATACTTCTCTCACTGTAATTTTATGTCATTCAAGTTCCACCAGCAACTGCTGAGTTTACACCAAGGCACCAAAGAGGTACATTAGATCCTTCTACTTGAGCTATGCAGAGCTTACTCAGCTTGTCTGGTACCTCTGTGCTGCTGACACACACAGAACTTTAACAGATGGCCTTACAATACAGGCAGTTGTTTTGTGCTGTGCCAATAGCGAGCGGAAATACTCTACACAAATCATCTGCAATTCTGAAAAATAAATGAAGTACGAATCCATATTAACCTCAAAAGCCAAACTATAAAAAGTCAGGTTAGTAATTTAATGATGTATGAGCTCCAAGTTAAATTCTCAATTGCTGCACAATGGCAATATTTCCCTTTAGTAAGAGAAGCATGCTTTGCCATAGTGTCCACCAGGAACATCTATAAGGACATTATCATTAGAAAGATGTTGAAATACATTAGGAATAAGCCCTGAGAATCACTGGTCAGGACCTATCATCAAAAGTACTTTCAAAAACTGGATGTTTTCAGAATAAGGTACATGAACAGTGAAGCAGTAAGGTCTGATTTAATTTAACTGGTTCTATTTTTTTTTTCCAGTGCTGAGCAGAATTCAAGAACCCAACAGCTACTGTGCAAACATTAAAATCAACAGAGATGGCCATGTAAGCTCAGTCATTCTGTGACTCTATGAAACATCCCCTTGACACTTTTACTCTCCCATCTGAAAAGAGGTGGATGTATCACAAGATGAATTTTACCTTCCCTGACTTCACTGGCTCCAGTGAGACTTGTCCTTTACATAAAACAACAGAATTCTCTCTCCTTGCTTCTGCATGGCTACATTTTTCCCTTTTATTGTGCCAATTATCAGATGTATCAACTGGGTTGAACTAACAAACTGTGTGAGCAGAAGGTCTTTTTAAAAGTAAAACCAACGATTCCCTTCGCAAGTGTAAAACTGCCATGAAGTGCATTCATATTATGATATACTGGTACAAATTCAGAACGGGGTTTTAGAAAATTGGAAGCCTTTTGGTGCAATGCTCATCTCTTCCAATTGCTTTACATGAAAGGTAGCTCAAAAGATGATGAGAACAGATTTCAGAGACTTGGTGGTTCAGTTTCGGGTCACAGGGTACACCAGCTGCCTTTCATGCTGTTACAATGTTAGTTACATTGTATACAGATCCCTTAAGGACCATCAAGGCTCTAGAAAGCAAAGGAACCCTTAAACCCTTAACATAACAGAAGCTTTTAATCGCTAGAGGTACATTCCAGACTTCTGCAGGGACTGAATCAAGGCTGTATTCATTTATTTATGGGTTTTTTTTATCCACTAGAGTTGCTTAAAAATACAGTTGTTGCAACTGGATGATGTTATACATTTGCGACTTCGATACAAGTGAAAAGATCTGTATCAAAGTAATGTTATTTTGTATTCAAAGATCAGACCACTTCCGAGTTTGAAGCTGTTAACAAAAAATACTTAAAACTACTAAATTTCAAATAGGGCTTACATTCTCTTTTCTGTTTTCCTCCCTCTGGTCTTTTGCCAGGCTAAGAAGACACAACACACCTCCAGAAAGTACTTATACAAATGCAAAGCTATCATTCTCTGAAAGCACACATTATTTTTCATCACAAGAAAAAAGCAATGTTAAATACCTAGTCAAAACTTAGGAACATCAACCCACCTGCATCTTTTCCTGGGTTTAAACACCTTCTCAAATATTTCAAGCTATGATCCTTGATGTAGTACTGCACTATGAAATTCCCAGGAAAAGAACTGGAATAGATGTTTTAGTACCAGTAATACAAGCATGTCCTATCTTGGGAAGAGGTCTTCCCTTGCAGAATTTGAGATGGTGTGATGGCAAACTTAATGCCCATCCTCCTAGTAACCGAGAGCCTTTCCAGTCATAACACCTGGCTGTAATACCCACTTCCCTAAGCACTACCTCTATCCATGGCAATGACTGAATTCAGGCCTCTTCCCCACAGATCCATGGTGAACATTATGTGTTCTTGAGAGATACAGACAGGTACAGACACCTACATACATCAGACAAAAGGACATGACATGAGAGGAAAGGAGACTCTTGGGAAAACCAAAAGTAAAGAGAAAGAAGCAGCTGCACAGGATTTATATTATACATTCTAATAATTCTCAGTGCTCTACCAGACACCTTCCAGGGAAAGTTTAAGCAGTGTTGGACTAAACAGTAGTGGAATGATCTGCCTCCAGCTGTAAGCAAAGGTCATTCTCAATGGTTTGGAATAATTTTGGTAAGTCTGCAGAAAAACAGGAAAGAGTCACTGACTTGAAAATCTACAAGAGAAAAATGCAACTACAAAATTTCCACAAAGAGAACACACTGTTAGTGAATACGGATTGTTGCTCTGCAGCTTGTGTCCCAGTCTGGGCTTTACTCAGTTTTGATATGACAAAACCCTTATGCAGTCAAAAGGCAGTTTGCCTGAGTAAGGTCTTTATCATTTATTTGTGTCCTCCTTATGTATTTTTTTCTGAAAGAGTAGCCAACAATTCTCTTCTTAAATACCTTTATAGTTTCAGTAGGCACTCCAGGCTCTGGAACTTTATCCAAGTAAGTAGTCAAGTCTTGATCCACATGTTCAAACACCAATGTTAACTTGGTCTCTCTGTCTGTTCGTGATACGGTGCACACATCAAACAATCTGAGAGGAGGGAAAGAAAAGAGGTAAGTATACACGAACCAGCACAGACATACCTTGCAGCTCATACATCTATTTAAATTTCCTATGGCACAGAGAACTGAAAAAAAAGAGCTTTCCAAAGGTAGTGCAGACTTCACGCTCTTGATTCATCAGATAACTACTAACACATTGATCATATGATCTCTTTCATGTGGGGATTAAGTAATAAGAATTCATCAGTTTATCAAAGTAAAATAATTATAGGAAAAGAAAGTATTTTCTTGACAGAGCAACCAAAGTTAATACAGAATCTGACCTGACATTTATCCGTGGTCTACGCTCCATCAACTGCACTCCTCAAAAAAACAATGTAAGTAACATTTCTGAGGCTTAAAAAGATACAGGGTGCCTGCATGCACCTTCAGCTTCTTCCTACATAACTCTCAAGTTCATCATTATTTTCTTTGGTAGAAATGGAATTTTTGTGCTGATTACTCCTGCAAATTTCCAGCAGTGAGGAATACATTCAGAGTCAGGATACAGCTTGGAAAAAAGCCTTAGGCACAAGATGCCACTGCTAAGAAAGCTTTCTTTCATCACTTTCTGCCACTCTTACTGGAACTTCTTTATCATTTTACCATGTTGCACAACAACAAATTTAATCTCATTTCCAAAGCTCTTCATAACTTTGCATTCAAACTCATTTCCAAAGCTCTTTATAACTTTGCATTCCTGTCTGATTACTCTTATTTTGTATTGTCTTCTTTTTATAATTAGGATTTTTCTCACCTTCTCCACTTCAACTACTGTGTTTTTATCTTCTACACAGAATTCTGCCCATCCTTCAGTACTTCACACCTATTGTACCATCCCTGACCATCACATTCACCATCCTCCCTCAAGTCTCACTTCTTTTCTAAAAGTCCTAACAGGAAATCATTGTACAGATGGAAGAAAGCTGTTCCCTGATCACATACTAATGTGTGTACTCATGTACTTGACAAATTGTACAGACTAGTTTGCCTCCCCCTGAAGTAAGGCAGAAAATCAACTGCTACTTTTATTTGGTGACAGTAGATCTAAAAATATATGTTAATACCATTATTAAGGAAGATATATACACTGGTAAACTGAAGAACTGAAGAACTGTTACAAATTACAAATTACAAATCAAAAGCAGTATTACTTATTTTGGTCAGTGTCATAGCTGTTGTATTTTTTAATTACATGTGCCTTTTATCCACTTACACAGAATAACTGCTCATTTACTTCGTGGGAAGTGCAGGATTTCTGATACTTTTTGTCTTTTTCCTAGGACTAAGTGCTTTATATGCAGCATCTGTAGGCAGCAGATGACACACAAGGCTCTGAGGGTCGCTTTTAAAATGCACTACCAGAGAAGAGGCAAATAGTGTGTTTTTACGTTTTAAATATGAAAATATTTCACAAAGGAAGGGAAGAATTGGCAAAACTACCCATGAAGACTGCAATCAAAGTTTAAGAGAGCATTATGCTTCACTTGAGAGGGTATGGATTTATCATGTTATGGCTCTGGTCCCATTCTAATAGCATTTCCTAAATAATCTTAGGTCAGACACTTGAAAATGGTTTATTGGACATTATGTTTTGAAAATGGATGCATGCACGTTCCTTTCAGCCTACAAGAGCTTTTCAGTGAGTAATAATTTGGGACCTGGAGTTACAGAATATGGAGCAACAGTCACCCTACGTCTCTTAAAAAATGTAATCTGCGCTTAATCCGTAATCATCATATGAATGAATATTTACTGAGTGATGATGGGATCCTAATGACTGTTAACTGCACATTTCTCATACAAATACACAGTATTCTCTTTCTGATTCCCTTAATGCGACATCTATGGCTGTACACAGTGAAGCAGTTTTGTGAAAAGTCACAAACCTTCCTGAAAAGTTAAATTTGGTGGTATTTGGCTGGAGGTTAATAATCTGTAATATATTTATATAAATCAATGTGGAATGTAGTCGGACTGCCTATAACCCCAACACATGCAAATAGAGAGGAGCCAGACAGGTCTGAACATCTGAACATAAACACTGGAAAATATTTCCAACTGTATGATTTCTTTGTGTTGACCTACATTTACCTAAAAATGTTCTAAAACACCTCTTCTGCCTGGTATTTAACACACTGGAAGAATTATCCTTTCAACAACAGTATAATTATAATTTGCTAAAAAAAGGAAAAAAGATTTCATTGTATACAATATAGAAGCAACACAAAACTTCCAACTCACTGCAAAAGGAAATGATTCTCTGTTTAATTCTTCTGTGTGGGGCTTATTTTAATTCTGGAGTTTTCTGACACAGCACAATCAGGAACTCTAAGGAGTGCAATTCTAGTCATCTATTACCGAGTAATTATACTATCAATGAGTAATAGTATGTTTCAATTTCATATGCCCATTATGTGAAACTGTAAGTGTTCTAATGCTATGTTATGGAATATTAGAAAGCTTCAACCTCTACTTCCATAGCACCAATATCTACCTTTAATAGCATGGGCCAACATAACAAAACAGAAGCAGCCCAAACGAGATTGAACAAGACAAAGCATCTTCACCAGACAGTTTCCATATGGATCAAACTACTTCTCACAAATTATTTTACATCCATTGCAGATAATCATCCACAAAGTTGCCTTCTTTAGTGAGGTATACTTCTGTTGTGTGCACTGGCACTCTTTCACGCCATGACGAGCCAGCTCTGTATGTCATTCCCTCTCTGGAACAGGCAGCAGTAAAAGGCCTTCTATTTCAAGAGTTAGCATGTGGACACCTTCCTAAGTGAAGTAAATGTACTTCAATTAATACAGGATTTCCATACAGAACACACTGTAAACACAAACCCTGCCCTTCTATTGTACTTACGAATGAAACCACTGAATTATTTGATTAAAGTAAGATCTGCTATGGGAAATCCTGCAAGTATTTAACAAGATGTTTGGCCGGAAGTCGTACAGTGCCTGATGCATTGACCTGAACTAGCACACTGTTCAACACACATTCACTGAGCACCTATGTTTTAATGCATTTTTTCAAGTTAGTAGCACTAAAGTAAAAAAGCTTATCAGTTACAAATCTGTGTATCTATTACACAAAAAGATCTTTTTCTGAATGCAGTAAACCAGATGATGCATCCTGAAGCCCCTGTTATTTCTTACAAGTAATCTGACAAATGCAATCCCATTTCATCCTCATTTTACACCACAACATCTGAATGCTAAATGCTTTCAGCAGAAAAGATGCAGTTTGCCAATTCCTTTGAAAACACTGCACATATTCTGACTGGTACTAATTTGCTAACAGCTTCTAGAAGGTTAGCAGATTTGCTTTTGAGATGCTCTGAGAACTGTTATAAAGTTACCCATTTTCAAAAGGAATAAACGTGTTTTTCTGTGCAAACCAAGGCAGCAGAAATGGAGATCAAAACTGTCAGGCTACCAGGCTCGCCACCTGCAAAAAAATACTAAACAAGAGGTCTGACTGTAAGACCTGAAAAACTGCAGGACATTAGCTCCCTTGGTTACTCTCAAACAGATGAGTAAGTACAACTGGAAAATTAACCAGAGCATAAAGGGAATACTCGCTGCCAAAGCATCCAAAGGCTTATTGTTATTTTTATTGCAGTAGGGCTAATCCAACATGAACAAAGATCCTGTTACTTTGCTGGTCACTCACAGCACTGAACAAAAAGACAACCTCTGCCATCAGAAGTGTTTCAGTAATAGGGATTTACCATCATTTTCTTGAAGAATTGCTTCCTTCTCCATTGAGAAGGAGAAATGTTTAAGATGTTCCCAGGTTTCAGAAGTCTGACAAATACTCCGACAGGAAGGAGTTTGGTGGTCTTGAAAGGTACTTACCACGTGACACAAACCCATCACAAAATCTATGTACAGCAGCATGCAAGCAAATACAACGAAATTGGGGTACCAAAACTATTACAGTCATGATTGAGGTTTATTGGCAAATACATTTGGGGCAGCCTGAATAGCTTCTGCTTTCACTGCCTGTGGCTCAGGTTAATTCTACCAGTATGCAATTTTCAAGTGCACAAGAATTTCAGCCTCTCGTACCTAAAAGCATTGAAGAATGCCAGTCAGACATCCGTCAGGTCCAAATTTCACCAGCAGCCTTAGATTCTTCTGTTCTCTGGAAGCCACTGGTCTGTAAGATCTGGTTCCCCACCACTTGAAAGCTGTCATTGAGGCCAACCTTTTAAATGAAGTACTCCTTGTAAATGCTAGTTCTCCCCACATTTTTTAATTTTAGCTACCTTCCCCTTCTTTGCTTTTGAAGAAGAAAAACAGTCTGCTAACGGAAAGCAGTCTCCTCTTGGGATCACATACACCAAATGTACTGTAACAACGGGGACGTATTTCAGATGACAAACACAATAGCTGGGCAAGTGAACTGGAACATGTGCGTTACGAGAGCTGTGTCCCACGTAGCAAAACAGGAAATACAGCTTCATACTCAAAAACGTATGACAGAGCTCTTTCCCTTTGTTCAGGACGTGCTGCTTTGTCTCATCCTCATCAGCAGTCACCTGCTCCACCATGACTTTGTGAGTTGGCATTTCAGACATCAGACATAGGTTCTTCCTGCTCTGAGAGTTTTAGTGAAGTAATTCTAGACGTCAAAAGAAGACATGAAGATGAATGGGCCTCTAAATTCAAAGTATATCATCTTTCACATGTTTTGTTGTTGTTGTTGTTGTGTGATAACATTTGTAAAACACTCGGTAATGCAAGACCCAAGTTCCTGTTTCAGAAGTGTGTGAATCTCAAGAAACCTCTCAATGCATTTGTCATGCCAGCTGTGCCTGCACTACGTACATCGCTGTGTAGGACATGCCTCCATGGCAGACTGCACAATGATGCACGGACACTTAACACTACTCTTGACCAACCACCTCAGGGCTCAAAAAGGCAGTGTGACAGCACAGCACTGCGGTCCACCTGGAGCTCCAGCCAGCAGCTGACAGGTGCCTCAAGTCAAACTCAGTTCATTAAAAAAACCCTTGTTATCTCAGCACTGCCAATCTTTCAGTCTCAAATTCTTATTCTCTGCATTTCTATTCGGTTCTTGGAGTGTGTGGGACACTTTCCTGGCCCTGTTGTCCTCCCAAGAAATAGTAATAGAGTCTGTTCTTGTCCTCAGAAGAAACCTCTTTCAAGTACATAACAGAAAAGGACAGAACATAACATCAGATAAAATAATGAGTTAATCTCAGACAGGCAGATGTCATGCAGATAGTTGTCACCCATTCACTATCTGCTGGGCACAGCACAGAACTGCCATGCCAAAGGAGCAGGGTGATGCAGGCAGGGCAGCCCAATGCTTCCGCCTTGAGACCTACCCCAGCCGAGCCCAGCCAGTACTCCTGCTTAGAGTCCACTCAGCAGTGAGCTTTAAGGGGAGGAAGGGGGATATTAGGATGACAAGGCAATCGTTCATCTGCCAGCTGAGCTTTGTGTTGTAATTTTCTCCAGTCTCTCCCTTTCTGACTTGGAAAAATTATTTAAAATGCTTAGCTCCATAAAAGATGTTTTTGTTCTTTAAGTGTGTGTGAGGAAGAGAGATAGCAAAAATGACAGAGAGGAATAGATGCTCTTGAAGGTGAAGTAAATAGCACTGGCTGAAGCCTGGCAGTGTGGGCTGCCTGGGCAGGCATTCAAGGCTTGGTGCTGCCTAGGCCTGGCCTGCAGCACCCCGTGCTCTGTGCTGTGCCTCCTTGAGCTGCAGTGAGCCACAGTGCCAGCCGGAACAGTTCTGTGATGCAGACAAATGTCTGCTTCCATGAAACCACCAAAACTTGTATTCAAAGAAAAAATTCATATTCAACAGAAGCCAAGTTTTGTGCCCAAAAGGTGGAACGGACAAGCGCATTTACTTACCACGCTGCCCAAGTCACTAACGGATTCAGCTGCTGAAAGATTTACTTCAAGGCAAAATACATCTGACAAGATGTTCTCTACACCTCTATTTGTTCAGAGCATAACGCTGTCTTTCTCAATCATAACACTGCCATTTCTTATTCACTTTCTTTGCGAAGGGTGATCATTAATAGGAGAGGAACAGAAATGAATCTGATGAAGGTTGGTAATGACCACAGCACTTCAGCTTCAGGACTCACCCACAGTTTACCAGTTTTTCCGAATGTGTGCTCTGTACCCTAACAGCTTTGTCTCATTGGATTTTAAATCCAAGCTGAATGATTATCTAGGGTAAATAGCAGCCTGCTGGTACCAGTGCCTGCCATGTGCGCTGCTGTTAGATCTCTCTGCCAGGGGCAGGCAGGTCACCCCCACAACAGAAGAACCTGGCATGCTGCAACAACAGTCACTGGCAGATTCTGCATGATCAGCACCTATTAGCAGTGCTCTCCCGTGACACTGGAGCACACAAATGTATGCCCAGTGCTGTGACATGGAGTGCTCCCTCCAAGCTCCCATAAGCATCATGTTTAGAACTCAAAGATCCTTGGATTCATGGGCAGTGCACGTGCACTCTCTCAAATGTTTCAGATTTTCTGCAGTGCACCTTCCCCAGGAGTAGTTGCATTCCTTTTTGCATTCCCTAAATTGCACAACACGTAAATAAAACCAATGCCTGAATATTGTATTTGTTTAACTCAAATGCAAGGAGTTACCCCAGGCTCCCAGTTATACCTGGTGCAAGATGGGATACAGCAAAATGAAGTCTCTGTTCACGGGAAGATGACAAGTGAATTGCTTGTTACAAATTCCTCCTTTCGGTTTACATTCTGAAGTTGAGCTGTGCCAAACCTAAAATCCAAATCTAAGTTGGTAATCTCATTCCTAGACTTTAATAAAACCAGTGACTCATCTTCCAAAGACTGTATAGCTGTAGAAGTTACTACTTAATCTTCAGCAGTTTAATAATCTAATCTGTCTACACTTGAGACAGTTAACTCAATGGTGATGCTAACGTATCTGAAATAACACAGGAAACAATAACCCTCCACTTGATACAAAAAGGAGTCACAGCATGAAATTAGATGTCCTGCTGGACTTTTTCTGTCATCCCATAGGGTAATGTCACAGCAGCTCCTGATGTATTTTATTCAACATTTTTTTTAAGTTGTCAGTAAATCTAATGGAAATTTAATTCCAAGCTCTTGCTATTCAGGGATGCCTGGGGAAACCTGAATGACAAGAAGCAGGTACTGTACAGGATGATAGAAGAAGTCTGCTTTTTTAATACTTAAACCTTGTAAGGAAATACATTTTTACAGTGCTTCGTGGAAAGAGATTGTACTGAATGGTCTGTATTTTTCATGGCAGGATTAAGAGCTGACTTTTAGAAAACAAAAAGTCTCATGTTTCAGCAGTAATGTGAACTTCACTGCAAAAACAGGAGCAGTTAAATAGAAGGGGAAAAAAAAGAAAAAAGACTAAACTGGCAAAAATTGATAAAATTGATATACACAAAGTAAATAAACAAAGATTAGTAGTAACAGCTCTTGATAGAAAAATCAAATTCATTCTTTTTAACTCTTTGAATCATATCATGCTAATATATTCAAGGAATTATTAAGGTAGTGTAGTGTAATGTCTTCAGTGTAACATGTTGCATATTCATGTATTAAAAGGAAAGTAATCCGTAAATACAGGAGTAAAACAGGGAAATACTTAATGGTTACTGCCTCGCCCACTATTTATATTTGGGGTTGAGTACTTTGTATCCTTTCTTAAATACAATGTTCTTGGATCTCAAGATAATATTATATCAAAGAAAATACTGTTTAGGAGACTGAAGCAAGCACCACTCTGGGAAATCAGGTGAACTTCTAGCAGAGCTTGTTACTTTATTGGTATGACATCACGGTCAGCAAGTGTGAAGCAGCATTTTATGAAATATTTTTACATCTGTCAGAACAGAAACACTGTTTTGGAGTTAGGGCAATAATGTGCAGAGGAAAAGGAAGAGTACTTACCATAAATCTGTATCCTGTAAGATCCACCTGCCCTGAACTATTAAAGAACCTAGGCTGCACTTGAGATCCAGCACGCAGTCAGCCTATGGTACTCCTAAGTATTTGGTGCATGGTGCCTGTTGCAGGGAACCTGCTTTAGCAAGGGGTTGGACTCAATGATCTCTAGAGGTCCCTCCCAACCCCTGCAATTCTGATTCTGTGATAAAGAAGCACACATTGTCTAAAGCTCAGTCTCCCGTATATGCCTAGAATTTTTCAGAACTAAAAACAATGGAGGGAAGAAAAAAAGAAGAGTTACCTGTCTGTGCACATGGAACAAAAGATTAAAGGCCAAGAAATGTCATCTTCCTCTTCTTCACACACAGTCAGTCATTATCTGAACAGGAGCAATGCAAATCCCTGTATGGCATTTAAACATAGATCTACCATGATGGTTGCTATTTGTGGTTCCTGGTGCTGCTTTTCCTACTCACACCGTAAGAATTCTGCAGACAGTGGCCCTGCATGTAAGCCACTCTCTTACCTCAGTGTTCTTATCTGTACAAGTGTCTCCTTCCTAACCTCTTTACCAGCTTTATATATTAAGGCAATTTCTGCATACTGCTATACTCTGAAAATGACTTTCATAATTTACTGCATAGAGTTCTTCACAATATTTGTTTTTCCTTAACTTCTGAAATGAGCACAACTATGAACCACTGCTTTCTCAGACTTCATGTGAGGGGCTGAAAAACACAAATGGATAAGAACAGCTCTTATTATCTTACAAATGGAAACCACCATTTTACCACCAGCTACTTAAAACTGCATGAAAACAAAATTTAAAATGTCTAAATCTGTTGAAATAATCTGCTTATAAATTCACCAGAACTAATTGTGCTCAACTCCTCAAAATTTCCTGAAAACAGATCAAATATATCCACTCATTTCAAACATGAGCAGGGTGGGTAAGGTGGCACACACAGTTGCCACGTATGGCTATAGATCAGATGAATATTCAAAAGGTGTTTTCAACACCATGTGTCAATTTCAAAACATGCCTGTCCTGCATTATGTTAAAAGACACGAATTAGAGAGACAGTGTGTGCTGCATTTTGGCTATACTTGTTTGGAGTAGTGACTTTGATCGTGCTTTGACGCCACAGCTGCTCCCAAGAAGTCTGTGTACTGTGATGCTCAATGCACTGTTAGCTAAAGAGAAAGGGAGTTCCTCCATTTACTTCAGCAAGAAAGGGAGTTCCTCCATTTACTTCAGCAAGAGAAGGAGCAGAGTGAATACAACCCACCTCCATTGGCACTGCCTCATGTCCTGTCACCACCAACATGCCAGGAACCACCTCACCACCTGCCTGAAAGTAAGCAGTACTATTCGGCTATTTCCAAAAGTCCAAAGACAGTGGCAATTGCTCACACAGTTTAGACAAATGAACAGGATTTTGTCCAATACTTTGGGAGGCATTCAGCTACGAGGCATGCAAGACAGGTAACTCAACTGAAGGTAGCTGTATTGACTATCCATCATCAGATGGCTCCAGACAGCTCATGTGCCATCCACCTCCATGAGTAGTCCAAATGAGCCCATGGAGCTCTCTCCTCAGCTCTCCTGGAAGAGGTACAGCCCATGCAATGGGATTCTTCAGGGGTCTGGTGGTCAGTCTGAATGGGACACACTGATCTCTGCATATTCCAGGGGAAGAAGTGGGTTGGTAGAACAACTTGGGAAAGGAGGGGGGAAGGTCTCTCCCTATTCACCACGGAAGACACCCGGATGACTAATTCAAACCAGACACTTGAATTCAACTGAATTTAGGTGTGACTCTTTCACAAGAAGACTATAATTGAGCTATTTTTGTTGGTGGGATTCCAGGTTATGTTCAATTGATCATACATAAATTTACAAACATTTATTCCCAAGAGGAACTAAATTAAAAATGAGATGTTTGCGGTGTTACTTTCTGACATCTCCAACCTACTCACTCAAGCCCCACTGACCAGCATCAGACCTAAAAAGCTCTGCATGCAAGAGCCTTTACCTAAACCTTGTGTATTTAACTTGTTTGGCACAGGTTCAGAATTTCCTTTAATTTGAAAGGGAGTTTCACCTGTGAAAAAACTTGCAGGGTTGAATTTAATATTCATGTTGTACAGAAAAGAAACAAATGGGACCAATAAATCCTCAATAGAAATTTTACAAGATTTTTCTGGCTTAATAAATTTAGCCAGGAGGCAATTGCTCTTAAACACTGGCTACATAAAAAGGGATCCTCGTTTCCATTAGCATGCAAATTCCTTACACATTTCATCAGCATTTAAGACACTGCATCTTACTAGCTTTTTAAAAAGTGGGCTTCATGGATACTCTGCCCCTCAGAGAGGTTTACATCCTGCTCTGCTCACACACAGGCATTCACATGTGGTCATGCGGGCTCCTTGGTTTTCATGCTGTTCCCTCTAACAAGCTGACTTATTTTAAAATTAATTCATAGCATGTGCAAAGAAAGCTACAAATGTCTATTGCTGTAAGATTCTCAGGTGCTTTCACCCTTCAGTTCATCAGGTAGTTATCTAATAAACATGTTTCCTCCCTTTGCATCCAGTTTTCGTGATCCTGTGAGCCAGCCATTTAAGGATTAATGCACGCTGAGCAAAGTATTCTACAGACCATGCAGCTTTTAAAGTATTTCCTTTAAGCTCTTGCACACATATGTAAAAGAAAACAAATTAAAGATTATTTGCAGAGTTTGGCAATAAAAATGAGGTGTTAGTAGCATTTTGAGCTGGCAATAAATTTTATTTGACTGTTTTATTACTTCGGGGCAAAAGCAGCTATTTCTTTTGGGGCGTCTTTTAGCAGCATAAGATTAGGGTTTACACTTAAATGCATGGAGAGCTTTGAAATAAATTCAGTGTTCTGTAAATGATGGCGTACATCAGATGTAAATACAGAACAAAACTATATTTTGGATGTTTTGCAACAACACGACTTTCACACTTCTGGGAGGAATGCACAAGCTACAATAAATCTTGCAAAACAAGGTCTGCTTCCCAGAGCGCTAAAACATTCCTACATTTACGCAGATGAAAACAAGGTATGTCCACTCAACTTCTGTGAGAAACGAGCGTGCTCGGCACCGGCCCCCAGCCCGTGTCAGCTGGGCTGAGCGTAATGGCCGGGGCTCAGCAGCAGTAACATGGCCCCGCAGCTCCCAGCTGGCTTGGCGCACAGGCACGGCAAGTAGGCATCTGCGGGAAGGAGGAAGGGCTGCCTCACATCTGCTCATGAACACTGCGTGGACTTGAAACTAGTGGATGCAGATCACTTACGATCTTTATAAAACAAGCCAGTGTCAGGGCTGCAGAGCCTTCAGTTGTTGAGAATTATCCGTTCAGGTCTGTCCTGCTCTACTGCAGTCTCTACACGATCTGCCCTTCTCCACTTCAGAAAATTACTGGTGTGGGTGAAAACTATTCTGACCCTTTCCAGCCCCTCTAAGAATTGTTTTATTCATGTAATTATTTTTACTCCAAGAATAAGTCAAGAGACAGTAAGCAGATACAGAGACAAGGACGGCTGAGGGAGGAACTTCCTGCTCCTCGTTATTTTCCAAATCCATCCCCAAATGCCACCATCCCATTTACCTCTGTTCTCAGAACCAGCACAGAAACTTGCAACACAACTGATAGTATGGAGCCTGGCCACAGGTGACTTAAACAGTACCCTTACATGCCATACAGGGTCCCCAGCACAGCCTACAAAAGCCATTTTCGCTCTTGCTAAGCTTGCCTATTCCAGTGACAATTCCCATCTTTATCTAACAGAAGCAACCATGTAATTACCATTTCAGGACTCCATCCTTTATCTCTCTTTGATAGCCTCCTCCTGTCTCCCTCTTAGCTCTTATTAAACTTTCCATTTATCTTTCATTTCAATAAGTAGTCAAGGAAAGGCCAAATCTTCATGCTGTGAAATGTAGCTAGCCGTAGAAGACATCAATTTTTATCTTTTTTTTTTTTTTTTCCACGAGTTTTCATTCTTAGTGCACCACAGGTTTATAACTAAGCTGCCACTAGACTACAGTTTATATTAATTGCCATATCACGCAACTTCTGTGTGTGGGGGTGAACACTAGGCAGTGGCAGTGGCCTATAAAGACTAACATCTTTTCATCCATGTACAAGATAAGATTCTAAACTCAAGGAATCCAGAACAGTTAAATTGAGTTGATACAGGGAATGCATTAAGGAAATGCACCATGTGCAAGTGTCATGATAAATGAATGAATGTAGGATCCAATGTCCCAAATTACAAAAGAAGCTAGGTATTTCAGGTCATCAGGACATTTAGGACTTACTGTCCAGAGTGCCACTTCTCAGCACTTTTCCACCAGTTCTCCAATCTCTAAACCATACAAGTATAGAGTTGGAAGAAAAACCTGAGTCTGGTAGCACACATTAATAAGCGCCCAGACCAAATAATTATGAGAATGCATACACACACCTCAGGCCCCTGAACACTTCCCACAGCCTCACTCCCAGCACAGAGTTATGGCTGCAGAGCTTTTCCTTGCGGCACATTTTAGTTCAAGAGCTTTGCTGTCACCTCAGGTCTCCGCAGCACTGGGATATTTGTGAAATAAAACTCCTCAGTTATTCCAGGAAGTTGACCCCGACCATTTTACACAGGATATTAAATAGACCCCAGCTGTCTCCACTTAGAAGTGACTTAGTTCGTATTTTTATAAAGGTCCATTCAGCCACTTTCTGAGTTATCACAGAATTGATATCACTTTCTCGGAAGAAAATTCAAAATTTCTGGTTTACGTACTGTTCATGCAGGCATTTCTTGGGCTTGAAACATCACAGCTGGCATTTATGTGCCCTGAAATATCTTTTTCTGAATTGTGAATATATTTCACTGAGAAATAGCTGCCTCTGAAGACCATTTGGAAGAAATGCACACAGGAGAGCATTTTGGTTGCTAAATCCAGGAAGACACAGCAGTCTCCTTTTCCATGAATGGCTCTGTACAGCATATGGCTACTGACGTAGGCACAGTGCATTCTCCCTGATCTCCCTCCAGAAGGCAGAGGGGTGACACAGATTTCGATTTTCCAAAGCCCTTCACAAGAGCACTTTTTTTAGGCTTGTGAGAATGACAGTGATCAAAGTATTAGGAAAGCCACAATAATCGTGTCCATTCAGCAAATTGTAATTAACCTATTTCAAAAGCTCAACAGCCTTTTTAAGGAGAGCCTCCATAGCTGAAAAGATAACATTGCAATAGTTCTGTATAAAGGACATGTTCTGAGATGAATGAGCACTGGAACAGAGTAAATAAAGCAATTTAAAGATGGTGTTTTCATGCTTGAGAGATGAGCCATCAAAGTGGCCCTAAATGTATAAGATTCTAAAAAATAATGAGAGTCAATATCAAAATGAGGCACATAATCTCACCACCAAAATATTCCCTAAAACCTTAAAAATGTATCTGTAATGTGTGTAAGAAGAAAAAAAGCCATCTGTTTCAAAAACTAGTTCTGCTGCTTTTCCATATTGACATCCCCTGCTCGGCTGCTTGCTGGAGTGGACTGTGCCCCAGTTAGGTTAAGCCATTACATGTTTACACTTCGGATACTGCCTGGGCTCCCTGCCATTCACATCAGGCTTTACAATTTTTATTTTCACTTTTCAGAACATATTTCATAAAATCTACTGTTTTATTATACTTAGGAGTGAGACTGCACATCAGTTCCAAGTTTCAATATCATGACGCTTTCTAAAAACAATTAGATCTTGTGATATTTTTTTGTCTGTTTCGCCCTCATTCCCTTTCAATTTTCCCCTTTTATCTCTGAAAAAGAAAACCATTCAGCCACTTTTAAGGCACAGACTTAAAACAAACAGCAGTTCTACATGTCTAAAAATCCTCATTCATGTTACAAACTAATAATTCTGAGCATCCTGGCATAAATGCAGTAAGATTTTGAAATGTTTTTGCTTTTTCTTTTGCACATATACACACATACATGATTACACATATCCAAACAGCTTAATAGAGCAGTTTGCTTATAAGACAATTACATTGCCTTAGTTCAATAATAAAAAAGCTGTGTTCAAGACCTGTGATTCAAGCTATAGAAGAACTAGCTCCAACAATCACTTGACATAAAGCATTTTCACCCAGTAAAAAATGTTGGAGTACCATCTGTTAACACATCAAGTTGATTCTAATTTCTCAGGCTATTACCTAGCAATGTAGGCTGGTGTGCTTTGTGTTTATGGGAAAAAAAAAAAAAAAACAACCCTTAAAATTCCCAAGAAATTATTTCAAGCAATAAAGGTATAATATCACTGCTTTTCAAGAATCCAGGACTTGGTAAGTCAGCATGCAACATGGGTTAGATAGCAGAATTCTTCAGCTATTTGCAATTGTATAATCATGTAACTTTCTCAAAAGGAATTTGAGACAATTACGAAGGAAAAAAATGTGTAGTATCAGAACGTTATTAGCAGCGAGATAATTAACCCTCTTCATGGCAAATCCCATACCAGATCAGTATGACAGAGAGAAGGGAAATGAAAAGAAACACAAAAGAAAAACAGTATCTGAGAAGTCTCTGAAAGATGCCATAAGCCTCTCGTAGGCTGAGTTACTCCAACACACACCTACACCTATGTTTCCTCTTGCAAGAGATTAACCATCAACATTCAACAAAAATGGCTTCTGCTGGAGCTTAAAGCTGCGTGCAAGGTGACCAGGCAGACATGACCTGTTCCAGCTACACCTGTTCCCTTTATTTCTCTGATGCCAAGTTCAGACTAGAAGCAGGCTGTCTGAAATCAGGACATTTCGTGGAAATCCAACCTCTACTATTAGAAGTCCATTGTTTGTGCTAACTGATAAAAAAGGATCCTGTGCAAACCCATACCAACAATACATATACTAGAGCAGGGAAAAAAAAAGGCACCTGTAATACCAAGTTGTTAATTCTCCTCTAATTTCTGACAGTCCCTCTGATTTCAACGCCACATTTTTCCTCCCTTACTCCTCAAATGTATTGCTATTTGGTTTTGTCTTCTCCAATATGACGTACAATTTCTGTACTAGTGCTTTCTGCTTTCCTCCTTCAGACTGTTAAAGCTGTAACGGCTGTCCCGTATCTCACTGAGGGTCCGCACTGGGTGTCTGCACTGATGGAGTCACCCCAACTCTGTCTGCAGTGAACAGGGAAGGGCAGGTCTTTCCAGGGGGCAATTCATGCTGCTCTGGGGCTGGTGTGGACACAGAGTGAGATGAATTTCTCCCAGAAAGAAAATTCTCACTCACTATGGAAATAATCCATACAACTAGGTTGGACAATGTATAGTTGGATGATTTAAGTTAGTTGTCTGTTCAGAATTCTCATCTTGCATTCCTACTGTTGTTTGGTTGGTTTGGTTCTGTTTTTACACATGGCTCTGTATGCCTCCTGTGCTTCCATCATGATATATTGGAGCAGAGCCATGAAGGGCATGGACAAAGTTTAGTTCCCACCTTTGATATCATCCACCTCTCTGGAGATCTGAGGGAACCAAAGAGGTACACATATACTTAAAGCATCCAACCAGCACCCAGAAGAGGCTGCAGATCCAAAGCCATAGCTAGAATTTCCAGTGTTTGGGCAGAGCATAACTCTCCATAACTCTGCAGATATCCTAACTGACAGTATGTGCTGCTACAGATCTCTGTTTAAATACTTGCCATGTAAAATCCAACCATTTTCATGCCTTTTTTTTTTCACACTGGTTCCATTTTTGCTTACTTCCTGTTTCTTAAGCTCTCTTTTCTGGAGCCTATTGGTACTCCAACAACTTTGGGGAACATCTCTTTCCCCAAAATACCACATTTAATTATTATGGCCCCATTGACTTTCCCTCCTAAGAATTTTTTTAAACCGCCTATCATAAGTTACTACCGACAACGCAGAGTGCTCTCTTCCAGGAACAGCTGCCTCACTGAAGGTATCTGTGAGTTTTGGCTTTAAACCTTGTCCTGTTTGCCCAATTTATTACGAACAGTGGTTCTAGAGGATGGCAGAACACTTACCCTGCAGGACTTGAGCTTTGTTTCTGCAGTACAGCCCTGTCCACTCTAAACTTCGGGTTATTGAAAACTAAGCCATCTTTGAAGTGCATTTTTGTATAGACATCGTAATATCTTCCTATTGGGCTGAGTCATTCCAGTATCATTACAATGTCTTTTAAAGAGACTCCCTCATCGGTGTCATTCACCTGTTTAGGTTTTATCTTTAATGTTCAGCCTGTACAGATGGGTTACCTAACTCTTCTGCACCACTCTCAGCTGTTCTGCTGAGCTGTATCAGTTGTCCTGCAGTTCAAATTCCAAATTCTTCAAGTTTGTATCTTTTCACTACTACATAAAGCTTTGCTTTCATTTAACTGAGATATGTTACAGATGTTTAAATCTGATGTAAAAAAATCAAAAAGTTATTTAAAAAAAAATCTTGATTTCTGAAGAAGAGAAATAAACTGAACAATAAACAGCACAGAGGCAAGCAGTGCCAGGTAACTCTCTCCCTGTTCTAAATGAAGTTACAAAGATAAATGCAGTGTGATGAAAGGGATTCAGCACAATGAAGAAATACAGGTGCTCAGTTCTCACGAAGCACCGCCTTGCCCAGGCCCTCCCAAGACCGCCAAGCCAATGAGACTTTTAATACCCATTTTCAGACCACAGCCACCGATTCAAACCCATTTTGCTATGGATATTATTGCTTTGATCAAAACTTGTTGCTCAGCAGTTTATACAAAGCAGAGACAAACAGTAAGGCAACAAACTGATTACAGATGTCTAAGAGGAAACTACAAAGATCGGTGGGTAGGCCTATCTCCATTAGCAATCTAGAAGGTTATCTAAGGATAAACAACGCACTAATTAAAATTGCAGATGCTGCTCAACCTCTATGTCATAAAGATGACAAATGCAAGCAAAGTGTGATGGTAGGTAAAATTAGCAAAATGAGATTCACCTCATAACCTATTTCCTAGCTGAGAAAAATAACGCAACTCTTCAACTTTCACTGTCCGGAAGAAACCTGGAAATCAAAATTAATTGTTCCAGTGCTGTGATAGTGAATAACAAGTGAGACTTAAATCTTCATTCAAATGTACAGCACATACAGAACTGCAGATGAGGAAGTATTCTCTCTTCAAGTAAGGAGATGCACACAGAACTTAAATGACAGTATCTGTGCTGTAACCTGGAGTTCCAGGCTAAGCACATGTTGTATTAACTGCTTGAGACAGGAATCAAATATTTCAGAGGGTACATACAAGGGTAGAGACCTTGGAAATAGCTTCAAGCTCAGGGAGGGTAGATTTAGGATGGATATAAAGGAAGTATCTTTTACAGTGAGGGTGGGGAGGCACTGGAACAAGTTGCTGAGTGTTGTGAACGATGCCCCATCCCTGGAGAATTTCAAGGTGAGGTTGGATCAGGCCCTGGGCAACCCGATCTAGCTGTGGTGCCCCCTGTTCACTGCAGGGGAGATGGACCAGGTGGACTAGATTCTGCGAATCGAATAACTTGAAGATCACCCTTGAACAGTAAGTTTCTAATGATTCTATGATTCTATGATTAAGATGTTCTATATAAGATGATCTACTACTGCGAAGTCAGAGCACTTGAAGATTATAATCCTGTTTTCTGGATAAAACCATAGACGCGGCAATAAATTATTGAAGGACTATCATTTATAACCAGCCACACTGAGATTCTACGCAGCCACAAGGGTTTTTCTAGGAAAAGGATCTGATCTCTAGTGAGGGCAACTGAAAAGCAAAAAGCACATATAATAGCTAATATCGTAAACTTGAAGAATCTAATTTAATCTCTAACATGGAACACACATACAAAAAAAAAAAAAATCTATGTACTTACATAACAAGAAAAGTAGAAAAACAAAACCAGAAGGACAGACTGGGGGATCCTTACCAACACGTACCAGAATGAATACCACTAAGCTATCGGAAATTCACCATATATCTATTTACAAGTTGGATTCTATCATAAATTTACTGAAAATACTGTTCCCACAGCATTTTGAGTTTTCAATATCACATTTATTTATTTTTTTAATAAACGTATGATTATGCATTTAGCCAGCTAAACATTTCCCATCTGTTGTAGAAATGTTCACAGTTCCTGGTCATCATAGCTGTATGTTAAATGCAATATTCACTGGCTGCACAGCCCCCCTGGCTCAGCGGAAGGGGCAGAGTGGGCAGACCCCTCTGGGGCTGTTTCGTTTCAGTGTTGGCTGTGCATCCTAACTGGTGCTCCCCCGAACATCTGAGTGCTGCCAGTACATTCCCAGCTCCTACTGCCAAGTTAAAATGAAAACGGTCTTAGTTCAGAAATGATTGAGGTGGTTTGCTTAATCAAATTAAAGCAGCCAAATGTTCTTTTCAAAGGTAACTGTCTACTCTGCAGCTGTATGCAAAATACCACATCAAATGTGAAAAAAAATAATGATAGAATTCTGTCCTTACAGTAGAGTGCTGGCTCCACAGATGAAGAGAAACAAAAGCATCAGTGCTGCTCAGAATTACATTCACAGAAAGCTCCTAGAAAATATGCTCACTTGAGGAACAGTGAACAAAGTACTGAAATTCCCAGTTTATAATTAATTGATTTCAGAGAGAAGGCAACTCAAGAATTGTTAAACAGCAACAGACACCTTGGGTTATTCTCGTCCTGCCCATCCCTTGAACAGATATTAAATGCACAGAAAACATTTCACGCGAGAGAAAAAAAACAGCACACAGACTTTTCCATCCTATTTCTCACTTCCTTTCTCTGTCTCTATCACAACACATAACATTTAGCGCTGACTAATGTTGCAAAAGCCCAAACTTGACAGGTTTCATTTAAACTGGGTATGATTCATCTGCATTAGAACTGAGTTTTCTGTCCCTGAATATGGGAAATTCCTGCAAAGATGAATTCATATCTGAGTTAGTTTTATTTTGCCTTGCTAAGAAAAGGTCAATTACCTGTTAATGATAAGCCACAGTGGTATCAGTGGTCCTACAAATAAATGCTCTTAAGACAGTATGCAAAGTTTTGCTAAGTTGGTAAGTCGTTTTCTAGGTGTGTCATAGGAAATCTACTCCAAGGCAACTCTACCACTATCAGCAAGTTGGCACATTCCAACATAACCTTAGATGTAGGTATCTGAAATCATCACCTGGTCCGAGAATTACACGAGATGCTTCACAGCATAAAGATTCACCTTCTACAACCTTAAAAATGCATCTAAAGCATCATATAATAGAGTTTCTTATTACATAAACAGCATCTTCTTCAGTCTGCCTCTAGAAAGCACGACTGTCTGAAAAGGATTAGAGGAGTATTGTCCTGCAAACACTTCCCAGGGATGGGGCAAATTCCCCAAGCAAATGGGTAAATAAATAAATAGGGACATTAATACAACAGTTGATACACAATAGGTATTTAGAAAGTTACAGAAGTCAACTGTCACATTTCCACTCCTTGATGACCAAGCCTCTCCCAGATGGAGGCTTCCCAAATAAAAATGTCAAAGCACATCGCGTTGTACCCCTTGGAAAATTCCAAAGCAGTTTGTTCATTAGTAGCTTTATAGTTAAAGGGTGTAGCTGTTAAATAATTATGCACTTGCAATTTTAAATATTTTTAGAATATATGAAAAAACACAAAGAACTGATTCAGAAGGAGAAATTAAGGTCTTGAAATGAATAAATATATATATATATGCAACTTAGTTACAAATGTACAAGGGTACGGTTATCTTGTGATGCTCCCTTGAATGGAGGCATTCACGGCAAAGCTGGATGTGGCTTTGGGCAGCCTAGTCTGGTGGTCGGTGACCCTGCCCACAGCAGTGGGGTTGAAGCTAGATGATCTTTGAGGTCCTTTTCAACCCAGGCCGTTCTATGATTCTATGATTTTTTAGATCATTAACAATCCACTCATCCTGCAAAAATGGAGAAGAATCAGATTTCACACACGGAGTAAAACCCATGACTTGTACTCTTATGTATACTGTCCCAGTCACTGCTTTGTCCCTGAACTCTAATTAGGAAAGGCTTTGAATATTCAGTGCATATTTTCTATTAGATAATGTACTTCCCTATCTGCTAAACGTTAGGCAATTGCTTAAATCCCACTGAGGATACCTGAGTGACTCCCTCAGTACCTTGCTAAGTCACAGCTACTCCCCTTCAGCCACTTGGGAAGAGCACACTGCAGGCAAATTCTGCTCTGTGCTCTGGGGTATTACGAAGCAAACCTGAGCCACAAATAAGCAACCCAGCTGCCTGTTGTATCCCACTGCAGCACCCAAGGGAAGGATGCTTGCTGTGGGGCAGCAGCAGGCTGGGCAGTGACCATATGAGCTGCTTCTCATCCTGAGCAGCACCCAGCAAAAGCCCATCTCTCTCAGAAGAGCAAGGACACAACCGAACATAGATTTAGAGAAGGAAGGGAGCTCTGTACATGATCTGAAATGACTAATGTTTACTCACACAAAGACTGGAAACATGTTTTTTATAAAAGCTTTGACTCAGAGTAAGATAAAATACTTGTTGAAGAAAGCTTGTACTCACTCCAGAAACTGGTTTAAAAGGCTCTTCCATATTCAACCCTTCCTTCCCGACGTACTCTTATCTTGTCCTGTATCTGGCAGACCATGCATACAAGCTAAATTATCACATCCATTACTAATAAACAGTGCATATGGGCAGGAAGAACAGAAGTTATGTTCCCTTATTCTGTGCACTGTAGTGTTGCAGGCAGATGATGAGAGGCCAGAGTTCACATCCAGCCATTTCACAAAGGCCAATTTAAGAAACTTCTCCAGACCCAAACTACAGTCCAACCCCTCTCAGCACCAGACACATCGCCCCTTTCACTCTCTTGCAGACCAAAGCCCTTTCTCCAGGTCGCAGCCCACTCTTCAGTGCCTTCTTGGTGGTTCCCAACTGTGGCAGGACAGCACAGGGGACACCACTGAGGGCTCCCCAACCTTGAAATGCCTTCCTCTAACCAAGGCATTTCTCATCTCCTCATTTTGCCTTGAATACCATCTTATTTGTGTTAGCCTGAAGCTGGCTCTGAGGCTCATTCAATTTTTCCTTCCCATTACTCATCTACCTCTGTTGAGACTAATCTGCTATATTAATTTCTTTAACCTTGGCAATTTTGAAGTTTCCAGTTCAGCTTCTTCTGCTTCACCCCATCTCTACATCTCATTTCACTCTTCTAGCATGCAAGATAATCCAGTACCTAGCATTGTGAAGGTACCTACTCCTGGAGTCCATCAGTTGCGTATGAGTGGTGCTACACAAAAATAAATTGTATTGCATGCTACTGACCTGTAGGAATGATGTCATACCCTAAAGGTTTAACATTAGCTTGGCAGAAAAAGGAAGTAAGGAAGGAAGCAGAATTCACTGGAGAGAAACACCCCCTAAAATAGAAATGTTTCACTTAAAGCAATGGAACATCCCAATGATTTTAAGAACATCACCCCTTAAACTTCCTAACAGCACAGTAATAAAGACAGCCACCAATATCAGCACTGCCACAAACTGAAAACAAAATCAGCTACTGCATTTTGAAATTCCTCCCACACTGTATGTTCCCATAGGACTTCAGTTTGACAATCTGAACAAGCAAAACAACTGCAAGTTCAAATTGCCTTCCAAAAGCTTTACTTTATATTGATGACTTCTTTCAGATTCTGACTGCTCTCTGTATCAAGTTAGACAGGGAACTTTAAGATGCTGTTATGAAAAAGACACCTCCTATCTTAATTTAACACAATTTTAAGGACCAAGCCATTGGAGTGTACTTCTGGGAGCTTTGAGCAGTCAGGTGCAGGTCTGTTTCTGGGCACACAGGGATGGGGCAGTCAGGTGTCCTTGCCAAGGGACACAGCTGATGGGTTCCACAGTGCTCTCAAGCTCAACTCAAAAGATAAGAGCACCGGACTGCAAACATTAGGAAAAAGCATCATGATGGTGCTGTGTTACCACAAAATCTGCAGTGTCATTTTTATTTCACTGGATCTAGAGTAACACTGAACTCTGAATATGGGATAATTGCCCCATTACTTGCAATTACTGGGTTTCCCACACACTTATACACGTACCAAAAAGTCTGAGGAATGGAGTTAACACTTCAGCTGGGTGGATCACTCTGTTGAACAGAAGTCAATTACCCGGACCACCTATTCCCCTTTCTTAACAAGGAGAGAAATAAGATCTTAAGTTCCTTATTAGATGGCAATTATGATCCTGAATGGCTAGATTTCTGACACTCATCTTCAACACAATTGACCAGATTAGATTATAATCTATTACATTCAATATAATTTTGATTGCTTTAAAGTAGAAGACTCACTAGCCCACAGAAATAGTAAATCAGTTATCCCCCCCACCCCACCCCCCAAAAAAAAGAGCCAGGAAGCAAAAAAAATACAGCTTTGCAGCTTTGCTGTATTTGTTTATGGTTTAACACTATTCAAACTGTTAATGTTATGTATCTACCTATATATGTTAGAAATCAAGCACTGTAAGAATTACAGTACTCTGTCTTGTGTATCATCTTCTAGGGTGCAAATTCACAGTCTGACAGATGATTAACATTCGGGGAAAATTATTCATCTGATTACTAGCAGGAGAGATACAAAATGAACACAATATACTGCTGAATTTAGTAATATAATCACAGGAAAAATTTTACAGATATATTACAGCAGGGAATACTCCCAGTTTTACACACAGGAATTTCCTGAATCTAATATGTCATTTATTCCTGGCAAGGCCTGTCTTTTGTCTACATATATTTCATTTCTTCCCAAAGAGAACAGCACCAAGCTACATAAGTGCTGGACCACTTTTAGCCAGATTTAACTATTGTATACAGGAAAGCTGGGATAAAGCATTATGTTTTATGTGAAAGGTGAGCAGCTTAATCATCCTCCTGTTCCCAAGGAAATTTCATAGATTTCATAGCCTACAACATTACTCACTTTAAAATAATTGTCATTACCATTTACTCTTGAAAACTGGCTATTTTTTGCTTCATTTCATGAAGGTAAATGGAAAAGTGTAAGGTATCCTGATGGGGGGACTTTTTACAAGGGCAAATCAGATCAGGACAATATTTTAAAGGCAAAGCAATCATCCTTTTTACTGTATTTTTCCCATGCCTTTCTGTATTCTATTTTTGTTAGTATTACAAAAGCTTTGGTCAGTCCACTAGGCCTCATTCCCTTTATAGCTAGCAGTTCAGAGACTTCCACTATCACCACTTCACTGCTGAAGAACAGATTTCACCTCTCACCTTGCACTTCTTTTTGCCTTACACTGCCACTAGCTCTTACCTAATTCCTTCTTGTTAAAGCAATGGTGCTGTGAGAAACACAAGATGTCACGGTGCGAAGATGGAAGCAAGACTCTTGGGTAGAAGGGACACGAAACAAACTCCCTTCATAATCAGCAAGAAGTAGCATGGAAAAATATGATAATGTGATTTGTTTAAAATTATTCTCTTCTATCCAGTCACTTCTGCTTAGGGAGAACATTCTCTTTCACCCCCACTGCCAAGCACTGGAAACCAGTTTTGGCACCAAGTACTTCTCAGGATTTTAAAGAAAGAAATCTACGCCCACCAGGTCAATGCTGGGCCGCAGGAGCTCTGCTGGCCCTGGATAGAGGCTCAACAGCAAAACCATGCAGCTACATCTCTTCTAAGCAAGTACCAGGGATTCTCCTTCCCAACTGCTCTTCACATTCAACACTTCTTCATGCAGACATGCCCTGGGCTGAGCTCCTCACAGTGCTCTCTGAGCTGACCCAAGCCTATCCTTTGAGTTCAACACAACCCAGCCCGTGGTTTCTGCTGCTGCCGTCAGCTGATACAGAGTACCATCACCACGCCTGCTCAGCAGCACAGGTCAAATGTGGCTTCAGCCCTTGGTTGTCTAAATTTTGACTCACAGAATGACTATCAAAATTTGTACCGAACAACTCATGGATCACACGCCTTTACTCAGAGCTGACAGATTGGATGTGATATTTGCATTGCTCACTCATTTCTCTCAAGCTACTTGCCTGTAACATTCAGAAAAACAGATGTCCCCTTTGAGAAATGCCTGGCTTCAAATATTAGTGTGGCTGTCCCAGTGCCCTGAACATGCCATACCTTCTACTCCAGAACGCAGACAATGCGTTTGCCATCATTTTCATTTACTAACCTGGCCATGATTTTAATATTTGTAAATAATCTTTCATTAAAGGGATACAATTTCAACCACGCTAAAGTGCAACTTAGAGTTACAGCTGCTCTACTGATTAAAAATGTGCACTACAGAGGTTACTTTTGAAATAGTGTTTCTCTTGTTTTAGAAGAGTGTTTAAAATTACTTCTTAGGTTCTGAACTTGGGATTAGAAAGCGCTTCAAAAAACCTTTGATTTCATATGGAAAAATCTCAGTGACAAAATGAAGTTCATGAGTATTGTTTAATTATTCCCAAAGAAGGCGTGCAGTTTTCAAAATACATAAATATCTGAACTTTGACATCTAAATCCATATTTAACCTCTGAAATTAGTAGACTGGATTTCAGAGATTTAAACAACTCTTAATTATCTCTGTTGTCAAGAAGGGCCTTTGGGTGCATCAGTTCACCTGATTCATAGAACAAACATGAAACATTGCCCACACTAACATGCCTCCATTTTTGCAGCTGTTGCAACGAAGCACTACCAGGTGCCTGCCAGAATAACAGTTATTGAGCAAATTGTGGATCTGTCTGATCAACGCTGGAAAAGTATGAGCTGCAGCCTGCATCCCACTGCTCGTACACAGCAAGGAGGCCTACGACTTCCTACTGCTTCTCAGTCCATGACAAGTACTTCATGATACATCCTTCGCCTATTCAGTTTGTTCAGAAATGAGATTGATATATTACATTGCCCTGAGATGAAAGAAAACTAACTTATTTCCAGCTACTGGCTTTCATAGTTTAATTATTCCCTTTCCTCCTCCATTTACTACCATGAAAGATCTTCAGACCCTAAGACAAACATGGTGACCACAGCTACAAACCAGTTAGACAGCTGTCACCACAGCTTCTCTGTTTCTCTAGGACCCAAAGAGGATTGGCATTAGTGAAGCATTGAATATTTCCTGTTTATTATGCAATACGTGAGTAAAATAATACAAATAGCAGGACATATTCCTATTAATGAAATGTCATCAGCAAGAGGATGTACCTGAGTTACCTCAAAGCAAAGCACAATTTTTAAAGTTTGCGCTATTAAAATAAAGATGCTCATGAGCCAGTCATCATAGGGAACCTGCTCATGAACAATGCTCATTCACTCAGAGCTTATGCTACCAACACAACAGCCAGGAAACCTGGTGCCATTGCCACCATGCCGAAAGCAAGGCCTGCACACCTCCTGCTGCATTCCTGGTTGCACCACCAGCAGCACCTGGGGAATTTACCAACAAGTAGCACTCAGTCACAAGGCCTACAAAGCTGTCTCAGGCTTCTCCTCTTTAACATAATAATTTGCAAACATATATAAGAGCATCTAAAGAAGTGGAATGCATATCCCGCTAAGGCTACAAACATTACCTTTTGGTAATGAACAAAGCTGCTAAGAATCAGCCGCAGCGTCAGGGCTGGGACAAAAGGAGTCGTTGGGTTTTCATTCTTTCTCATGCCCGAGGAAATGGTGCGATTGGGGCTCCCTGCCATCCACCCCAGCGCCGCAGTCACACGCCTATGCCTCTGGAGATGGGTGTTTGTGTGTGTGGGAGGCAGCACGAGGATGAGGTGAGCTCTGGCACAGCCCTGCGGCCTGTCGAAACCTCAAACCACACTCCATGTGCACAGATGAGCTCTCGCTCTATCCACAACGCCCATTGGCAGCCTGGCCTTCCACGCACCCAAACCACTCACCCAGCGCATGCACAGCACAGCACAGCAGGACCCGCTCCCTCACCTGACCACGTTGGGGTGCTCGAAGGTCTCCAGGTGCCTCAGGACGGCCACCTCCCGGATGGTGGACAGCGGCATGCCCTCCTCGCTGGTCTGCACCCGCACCCGCTTCAACGCCACGAAGCGGCCGCCATTCTTCAGGTCGCGAGCCTTGAACACCTTCCCATACGCTCCCTCGCCGATCTCAGCCACACACTCATACTGCTGGTCGGCCAGGTTGGTGCCGTCCTTGTCCATGCTGCTGCCGCTCCGCGTCCTTCCCGTCCCGAAGCACCTCAGGGCAGCTCTCGTCTCTGCTCACTTCTGAAGCTGGCACCTCACTGCGGGGCTGCCACGCGTCGGTACCTCTGCCCAAGGGGCAGCAGGAACCCCTCGGCCTCCTGTTCTGCTGCACAGGCCCCAGTGAGCCTCCGCTGGCGGTCACCGGGAATGATCATACAGCCTTTGGGAGCATGGTCTGCGAGAAGGCAGCTAAATCTGGAGAGAGACCGAGCAAAAGAGGGCAGTTAGAACACGGTGCCACTGTGCTCTAGTTCACTTCGTTACTCTGCATGGCTTAAAACGGAGAAGATTACGTTAACACAGCTGATCGCTGCATGCACAAAGGAGGATGTGAACCAGAGGCTGCTGGGTGGCCTCGCTGCACAGCTGACACAACCTGGGTTGTTAGTGTGGTGTGCCCAGGCTGCAGTACTGCCACAGCGACCACATGCATGGGCTTCCCCCAAGTGACGGGGTTTTCCTGAGCAATGGTCAGAGTGTGACTCCAGGGATGTGGGTGGTGTCCCCCATTAGATGGCAGAATCCCTGTACTCATGGGGCAGGAAAGTATGGCAGGTTCCTTGGGCATCGCATGTGGAGTCCCTGAAACACATCCTGTGCTCGTGTGCAAAGCACTGAGAGGCTCCAGTCTGGAGCTGCTCTACCCACTGCAAGGAGCAAGCTCCTGCCTCGTCTTCAAGTACGCATATAAATATACACAGCTACATACTGTACGATAATAGCACGTTTCTGAGCACCGCTTGCTAGAGCAAAGACGCATGCCCCTTAGCAGCCCTTACGATCACGCATGGGCCCTGGCCGCAGAGCTGCGGCTGCAGGACACGAGCGCGGCGCCCAGCTGACCGCAATGGGAGGACGCGGGGTGAAAGCCGCGCTCGGGAGCAGCGTCTGCCATGCACTGCGCGGGGCTGAGAGCTGAGGCACTTCCCCCCGCTCCCAGCTTCACCCCCACCGCCACGCCACGGCCACGAGCAAATGCCGCTCACAGCAGCAGCACGCCAGCCCTCTCCTTTTCTCCTTGCCCGCTATCAACAGACTGACACCGCCACCTCGGGGTCTGCAGCCCCCCTACGCTCCGTGCCAGCCCGAAGCTGCCCGGTAGCTCAGCGGGGACCCCCTGACGGCCGCTCGCACCTCGCTGCTCCGCGGGAGAAGCTCCCCGCGGCACAGCCCCGCGGCACAGCCCCGCGCCCCGCTCCCCCCCGCACCCCCTCGCCGTGGGGACACCTGCCCGCGCCCCGCTCGCAGCCCCGCGCCCCGTCCGGCGGAATGGCGCCCCCCGGCGGCGGGCGGCGCGTCGCGCGTGTGCGTGGCCGCGTTCCGGCGGGCGGAGGGCCTGGCACCGCGCGGCCGCCGCCGGCCGCCTTCCCCCGGGCCGGCGGGGATCCGGGCCCCCCGCTCGGCACCGCGCCGCCCCGCACGCGGCGGGGACACGCGGAGATCAGCCATCCGCCCGCGGCCTCGGAGGGCCCTCCCGCCGCCCCCCCGCACGCCGCGCTGCCCCCGGTCCGGCCGCGCGTGGGCTCGGGGCCGCGGCCGCGCGCCGCACATGGGTTCCCCGCGTTACCTGGTGCGCGCCGCGGCCGCCCGCTCCGCCGGCGGCTCCCCAAATAACCCTCAGCCCTTGGGGGGGGGGGTTGGGAGGGAGGGGGTGAGTCCTCCCTAAAACAAACCTCCCATTGAGCGAGGCGGGGTGGAGAGCTGGCCGGGGTCTGCCCCTTCACATGGCGATGTCTCCGGCAGGTCCCGGCCGCCCGGGCCACACAGGTAGCTGCTCCTCCGCCCGGCCGCCCCTGGCCCGCATCGCGCCGCTGCCCCTCGGCGCGGGAGGCAGCTCCCGCTCGGCCCCGGCCCGCGCCTCCCACCCCCCACCCCCCCCCCGCCCGGGGAAAAGGAAAATCGCGGCCCCCGGGGAGCGCCGCCGCCGCCGCCGCTGCTGCTGCTGAGAGCCGCCCGCAGCCCCGCGGCCGCAGCCCGCCCCGGAGCGGCCCCGCTGCCCGCCCGCCCCGCTCCGCTCCGCCGGCCCCGCTCAGCCCAGCGGCGGCGACGGCAGCAGCGCTCGGCTCTCTGCTTTTTTTTTTTTTTTTTTGCTTTTTTTCTTCCCCCCCTCTCTCCTCAACTTTTTTTTTTTTTTTTTTCCCCTTGCTTTCCCACGCTGGCTGAATGTGACTTGACCCCGTTTCAAAAAAGTTTGACATAGTGCTTCAACATTTCCGCATTCCTCCCCGACTACAAAGGCTGCAGCCGCCTCCTTCTGCTTTCTGTCTCTGCTCTCTGTCTTCACACTCAATGAAATCCTTCATCTGCCCCTGCCAAGCCGCCCGCATACCGCAAGGGTCGCGGCGAGCGGCGCGGCCCGAGCGCCCCGGGGGGTCCCGGCGCTGTGCGGTGCGGTGCGGTGCGGCCGCCCCGAGCAGCGCGACATGCGGGGCGCTGGAAATCACCCTGCCGGGCGCCGGGCTTTTTCCTCCCTGGGAAATAACCTTTTTTCTTTCTCTTTGTTTATTTTTTTTTCCCAGGAAATCACTTTTTTTTTTTTTTCTCCCCCTCCCTCTTTTTTTCTCTTCCCCCCTTCCCCCCCATTCTATTCACAAGGCACCCATGCACGATGCTCTTGGGAGCCATCGAGAAACTCCGTTTTGCTGAAGCACTCCCCCGGCAAATTGTGCTCGCAGCGTGAGAGTGCTCCACGTGCGGTTGGCACCTGCAAATCCTACCGATTCTGCACTACAACAAAAAAAAAGACTAAACTTTGCCAGTCTGCTCCACCTCCATGGGGCGGTGCACACGTGGAATGCCTCTGGCCCAGCTTCGAGCCTTCCGGCGCATGGCAGGGCCCAGGGGTGGCTTCAGGGGCAGCCCTTGTCAGGCTTTAACTGGGAGAGAGCGGATCCAGATCTCCTTTAAATGGGAAATGTAATTTAACTAAGTGGGTTTATAATTCAATAGGTGTGTGCTGTATGTGTGGCATCATATACTGTATGATTTCAAGAAGCTAAATATTTATATATAGATAGATCTAACACTCTGCAAACAAGAAGAGTTCCTATCAGAAAGAAGCATGTAATTACTCAAATCTGGATTTGCAGCGCTACCAACCGTATACAAAACCCTGCAGCTTGAACAAAGCTTGTGTTCCTAGCTCCAGAACTTAGCATAGCTCCATGTGCCTTTCCCGTTTCCATGAGGCTCAGCAGCAGCACCTGGGGTGCAGTGAGGGCAGGAGGACTTCTGCTTTCCCCTGGACTGAGGGGAGCTGGTCCCACTGACGAGGCAGGGAGTGCCACAAGGATGTCTGCCACTGACCGTGTGTGCTAGACCAGAGCTTCGTGCTCGTGATGTGTTTTGTTTAAAATCACAGAAATTCTGCAACAACTTCTCATTTGTCGGAAGGATGCTGAAGTTAGTGGCAACACCATAACCCTTCCGTGTGAGTATCGAAGATTCAGATATGCACACCAAATCTTTTCCTAGAAGATGGGAAAAAAATCCCATCCCATTCCAGGGTTCTAAGTACTAGCAGCACCTCTGTTTCCCTGTTTGGTGCTCAGCACCCAGAGAGGTGGTGAACTCTCCTTCTCTGGAGATGTTCCAGACCTGCCTGGATGCCTACCTGTGCAACCTGGGCTAGGGAGCTGCTTTGGCAGGGGGTTGGACTCCATGATCTCTAGAGGTCTCTTCTAACCCCTACAGTTCTGTGATTCTGTGATTCTTCAGTGCATCCTTCTCCTGTGAGAATGGAGCTCAGGGCTCCAGGTCCCTTGGGGAGGTGACTGTACAGCTGTCAACTGCCTCCGTTTGGGACAAGCATCCGGCAGCCTTTGGCAGCCCTGGGTCCAGCTGTGCTGCTGGCTGTTCCGTTACCACTGCTGCTCACACAAACTCAGCCTTCTGCCCATATCCTGCCTGCAGCACCTGTGGTGGCCCTTTCCTTTAGAAGCATGGCATCTGTACTGCTCTGCTTCAGGGAAACCAATAGAGATTGCTGTGAGATGACCATGCTCCTTCAGTCAAACCACGTGAATTTCCAATACAGAAGTGCAGGACACTTGGTGCGGCGTGATGCGACACTAAACTTTTTTTCAGAGGCTCTTGCAAAAAATGCTGCCACTGTTTTTTCCCTTTCCTCCCACCTGCAGGTTGGTAATACACCTCCGTGTCCCCCAGGACAGGGTTCAAAGAAGCCACAGAAAACCCTCAGACTGACCTCAAACCATTTTCTCAGTTTTCTTTATATAAAACCTGGGGGATTTTGGAAGGAATTTCCAAACACGACTAAATACTGACATGAAACAAAATGGATATTACGAATAATTTGTTGTAGAGGCTGAAATTGCTGAAATGAATTGTTGGGATTCCTAGAAGATATCAAACCTACTACACCAGTTTTAAAACTCAAAGTCAAGAAGATGCTGGAAATGCTGTACATTTTAGAGACATTACAAATCATCGAAAAGGTGTGCTTTAAATAAAAGGCTTTCTCTTTCATAACAACATTTTTACAATGGTTGTGCTTTGCTTTCATAAAAGCAAGGGTGCTTTTCTCATTAGCATATCAGAATGAGTAAGCAGTTTGATGGCAAAAAGAGGTTTTTCCATCGAGAAATTAACAAATCTCTTATCATTGAGAATACCTTCTTTTGTTCTCAGTGTCCATACATGTTGTGAAATTAATGCTTTGAAAAGTTCATTACATGTTAAGAAATGAAGGCAGAGTTACGTTACTCGCTCATTCTAAAGGTACTTCAACCTAAAGGGCTTTGTTTTGCACTGGGGAAAATACTGGGAATGTTTATCTCAAGAGAAAGAAATGAAATTTCTCTCCCCATCTCTGTTTTCTTTGTGAAAATATGTATTCTACTTTTTTTTTTTTCAATTCTAGTGTTTTTAATTCTAATTCTCTTTTTAATGTAACACTGAAAAAGAGAAACAACTCCAACTGAATTGCATTTAAACTGGGAAAACCCAAGTATATTAGCTCAATTGGAATTAAATTACAATTAAACCGCATAAAAGCACAGATGAAATTGTTATGTGAAAACACAGATGAAATTATGTTATGTGCTGTGTATAATCCATAGGCATAAAAATGGGGTCTGTGGAGTTGCTGGAAACAGTGAATAACGCAGTGGTATGGAAACATGTAACAGGCAATTACCAGAATGACTGTAAAGCAGTTGATTAAAAGAAGCTGCTGGTGGCAATACCAAGAAGTGTGATGAGCTCAAGACTTTCAGAAAGGATGAGATGCTGCATGGTTCTGCTCTGTGCTCTATCTGCGTATCGGGAGCGTGGAGGTTCTGCTGGCTGAGCTTACCAGAAGGGTTCTGCAGGGCTGCCAGGAGTTGCCTTCCAGAGTACAGATGTTTGTACAGCTTTTGGAAAATGAGTTACTTTGGTTCTGGTGTTACTGCTAGGTTTTGGTTGTTTGCGTGCATCTTTAGGCTCAGCTAACATGATTTTGAACGTTTTATTTTAGATATTTATCCTCAAGAAAATACCTACACTGATGGTAGGGCATCTGTCACTGGGGAGATGTAAGTCAATTCTTGTGAACACAAATATTTAGAAGAAGCCAGAATTTGCTTCCAAACTGCAGCATAAATCAATGCTTTTCCCTTCAGTGAGCTGAGAGAGGTTTCTAAACAAACCAGTCAGTATTTGCTCTGCACATCTCATTGTGAACTTGGGAAAGAACTATCTTCAGCTCTCAGTAGCTGGGTTATACATGTGTCAAAATGAGCAATACTCAGTATCTTGGAGGTATTGTTAATGAAGCACAGGCATAATGAGAAGCATAATACCACTGAACACTGAATGAATTCCAATACACTGTGTTAAAATACTTTCCGTATGTACCCTGTTAGGTAGCTGAACAAGAACACAAAAGCATGTGAATCATATTTACAGAAAAACAATTCATTTACAGTAATGAATTAACATTAACATAACATTTTAACAAATTCAAGTGAGAGGAAATATCACCTAACCCCTGAAAGATGTAGGTGAGTGCTGTATTGCTGGCGGTGATTAAGGTGTCTGAGCCTATTACCCGATGATGCTTTGGTTTATTTTCCTTTCAATCAGAGCCTTTGTTTATAGCAGATAATTCTTACATTTTACAAATTGTGTCTTACCATTATTACAGTAATATACTGCACTGTTGTTTCTGAGTACAAACAACCATGACACAATGTTGGGCATTTTGGTACACACACGTTTCCCCATATGTGTGTACAATTTAGTGACTGCCCATCACAGGAGTGCTGAGAGTGGTGCTACATGCAGCACCTGCGTCTGGACTTCAGCACCATTGCTGTCCCCTCACCTGCACCTCTCTGGGAGAGCACCTGCAAGAGCCAGTGGGCAGGTTCCTGCCCAGCTCCATGCACAAGAGATGGGCAGCTTCATCAGCTTTCTTCAGAAGGTTGACTCTAAAGATTATTATCCAATAGGAGATCAAGTGTAAAATGTATATGTATTTTTTTTTTCTCAGAGAGATCATTGTATTTGCATGGGTCCCTTGAAAGTTTAGCTTTGCTCCCTCTGCATCTCACTGCAGGGTAGCCTTGTGCTGAAGGGCTGTTGGCCTGGGCCAGGGAAATGGAACGAGGGAGACAGGGGAAGATATGTTCTGCAGGGGCACTGATCGTGGCACCGAGCTTGCCAGAGTTCAAGAAGAATCTGGACAACACTCTCAGACATATGGTCTGATTTTTGGGTGGTCCTTTGTCAGGAGTTGGACTTGATGATCCTAATGGGTTCGTTCCAACTCAGGATATTCTATGATTCTATGATCAGTGAGAAAAAGCAGAGCACTGAAAGCTGGAGCTTGAGCCCTGGTGATGTGGGCTAGCACAGAGTGGCAGCTGGCTGGTGCTGGTGGCACACTTGATGCTGTGGAGCTGGCAGACAGGCCATGCAGAAGCAGCACTGGCTCCAAATCCCTGACAGAAAGGACAGTGGGCAGCAAGCAGTGGGTGGCCAGGATGGGCACAGCCAGATCCCCCATGGCCACGTACACCCAGCTCCAGGAGCCACTGCCACCTCCCATCTGCGGCCCTGGCTGGCACACCTCTGCCCAGCCCCAGTGTTAAGCCTGGAGTGCTGGCTGGGCCTCCAGATTAACATTTTAGAAGGGGGCTCAGAGAGGCAGAAGTATTGGCCACCCAGCAGCTGGCAAGATCCAGTAACTGAGGGATGCGGTGCTTCTTCCAAGCGTTTTCCCAAGGTTGCAGTCATTGCTGGATGGCACTGTGCTCTTCCACGCTTCTTAAGAGCAATTTCTGGCATGGATAAGACTCCCCTATGCCTTTCTGTTCTCTTCCTTTCACCAGCTCTTCCATCTGCTTCAGCTATGTATCTATGTATATCATATAATTCAGTGTGTGGTCACGTCTTACTTTCTTCATGTGCTTTATAAGTGTGTACTCTTCTGTTTTCTGTGTTAGTGTGAGTGCTAGATCTTTAGCTGTGAAAACTGACATCGTCCATTAAAGCTTCCAAAGAAAACCATGTTTGACTCACACACCAAAACCCTAAACTTCTTTTGCCATTCAGCTCTTAAAAAACGACTCACGATATGACTTATTTTAGATGTAGCTATGATCAGAAAAGTTGGCTAAAGAAAATAGGACTTTACTCCGCTGGTTTGGCCCATAGTAAACTCAGCTTATCTGCTGGTAACAGTGACTAATAAAAGATTTTATTTTTTTTTAATTCTGTTAGTGTTACACAGAAAGGGTGCAAACTTTGAGTGCAGATAACACAGGTCCAAGTTCTTAAATTTGTTCCAATTGTGGGTTTCCTTTCATCCTTCAGAGACAGCCCAGCCTACCCAGGCTGGTGAGGCCAGAAAACTTCCATGAAGCTCTTAGGGATTCCCCAGATTTGATCTGAAAATCACCAGCCCACCCAGACCTCAGCATATGCCATCTGTACAGTCACACTGCAGAGAGATTGCATATTGATTCTTACTTAGTAAAATATTAAATGTTTGTAACAGCATGCAGGAAAACCTGTTATGAGAGATGAGAATGCTCTCAAAGTATGGTATCACTGTAAGTCAGTGACATTTAGCTGATAAATCACATGGAAACAGGGCCACATATGGCCTCTGTTGTCAGTCAGCAAAAGAAAGAAATAAGAATTAAACAGAAATAATGCAATGTTTGACAGTAGAAAGAAAAATGAGTGGTGTAAAACTGCTGGGAGCACAAAAGACAAGTGTTGCCCAGAGCATCAAGAAGCATTGTGCCATATAAGCCAGTGTGCCATATATACCTGCCAGCTGGTGGGGCGAGGAGCAGCTGCGTTAGGAAGCCATGTTTCATTGCTCAGACATAACAAAGTTGCTGCTGTGTCAGTGGCATATTTATCTGGATCTCTCCAGCTCTATCAGATATGTGCTGTTTCTTGATCAGTATCAAGAACCAGCTGTTCTAATTTAGGGCACAGATCTATGTTAGATATTAAATTACACTTCCTAAAGGTAGACCTGATCCCCTAGTGCAGGGTTGGGTAAGCACAGGAGGCAAAGACCTTTTGGGAGTGATGGAATGCTGCTCCAGAGAATGGGAAGACCGTCCCCATCCAGGTGTATGTATTAATGATGATGTACAACCCCTGAGGGCAAAGATGGCCATACTTAAGAGGCTACAACTTAGCTGGTCCAGAATGCATAACGCTTTGGATAAGAAAGTCATTTTGCATATTCTGGAAGAGCCTGAGCACAAGGAAGCCCTGTAGCTTTCTGTCACGTAATAAGTGTCTGACACTGATCATGCTGTGGCTACAGTGTCACACCAGTGAACCCACCCATGTCCTCCCAGTGAGCTCGTAAATATTCAGCCAACTATTTGGAAAGGAGAAAACTAGGCCTGCTGTACACACCTCCGTGGATGAGTAGGCTGAGACACTTTGAGAACAACAGAAAACTGGTAGGTATGATATCAAATTAAACCAGCCAGTATTATTTACCTCTGTGTGTCACCCATTGATGGCAGCCATGTGTGAACTGTCATAGATGATGAGTACAGAGCTGCCAACATGAAGCAATGTCAATAACACCCACACAGCTAAAATACCCACGCACTTTAAACTAGAAACTATATCTAGATAAGGCCACGATGGGTATTACACTCCCTACAAAACTGCCTTACCTCTATACAGTTATAACTGCTTGAGGCTGACAGAACAGTTGCTGTTGAGTGGTGTGGAGGCTGTTGTGGATTCTTCATCAGATCCTATGCTGTAGGTGTGGGCCATGGTGTCTGGCAAACACCCTCCTATTGCCCATGACATAGCCTTAGAAAGACAGCCTAGAAAGTGCTAGTGAATCACAGCCACCACTTTGTTGATCTTATTCTACCACATGTTTGTGCAGACCTCATTGTTTATGCAGGAGGCATGAAGTGCTAGGTATGCTGCAGTCATGCAGATAACAGGGGCTATAAAATACTGCTGTCCACTGCTTCACTGTTTGAAGTGAAAGTCAGACTCTGCAGGTAGAGTGTGGTATGATTTCAGGGTGAGAGCACCTCTGCCAGTGTTCAGTGTGATCTCACGGCACATGGATTTACATGCATAACTAACTTCTACTAAAACCAATCAATGTTGCTTGCATAAATGCCCTTGCTTGTCCACAGGAATAATGTATCCCTTAAGGCTGTAATACATTTTAATCTGTTTAGTAAATGTAATGCAATACTACAGTATGAAAAAGACTTGGGAAACTGATGTTGAGCATGCAGTAACTCATTTTAGGAACATTCCAGGTTCATAAATACATGAACTGTTCATTATCCACACATACCAGAAAGCTTCTATCAAATATAATTATGCACTAGATTATGTGCAATGGATGACTGCCAGTGTTCCCTGCCAGTACGACCACTGTGAGGGGACGGTCAGCTCAGGGTATGCAGTCTGCCTTCCTTAAACTGGTTTAGCAGACTTACATTTTGTGTTCGTGGCTGGTGCAAGCAGCGCACAGAAGAAGCAGACACTGATGCCAGGATGTCACAGTTCTCATTTTTACATAGGATTTCAGGTACCAGACTTCAAAACTCAACTTTTAAAAAGCCCTCCAGCTGCACTGGATCAGAACAAAGATCTCGGTAGTGCACTGATAGCATTTAATAACATATGCCTTGGAGAAGAGGCAAGATCAGTTCCCTGCCCTGCTATTACTTTTTCAAACTAGAGGAAGCAGTCTGATGCCAAAAACTAGGGGTTAAAGACCTCAGATTCAGGTCTCTTCCCTTGCTCCTGCTAAGGGGCACAAAGCTGAGCAGATGGGGATCAGTGTGCACCAGGGTCACCACTGCTCTGTGAGCCCATGGCCCCTGTTCATGGGGTGAAGACTGCAGGGCGCCCTACACAGGAGAACATTCCGTATTTATGATCATGAACAAACTCCTTCTTTATCTCTTCCTAGCTAAGAGTATCCCAAGCTTTAATAGGAATTGCATCACCTTCCAAGCGTGGGTGTACACAGGCACACATGCGTGTAGACACACAGCTCAAATATTTTGCTCCAAACAAGACCTAACAGCACTGACAAAACTCGTGAAGTATTATAAAGACATGACATTAAGAAGCCAAAAAAATTTCCTGAGGGCTGAACTGCATAACTGCGTATTTTGTGATAATATAGCTATGTAGAAATCAGATTTTAAACAAGGGCTGCTCCAAAAATAATGCCTTCTATTTTATTATGCTGGCCTGCGATGTCAGAGGTGGATGTTGGTGGTATGGCAGTAGAAGTTGAACCTTCCAGCCAATATTCCATTACATTTTGTTGCCATGTAACAGTTGGCAGCAGAAGAGTGGTCTGACAGAATGGCATCTGAGATGGAAGAAGTGAGGATGAAGCGAAGGTGTGCAATTGAACTGAATTCCTCTGTCTAGAAAAAATGGCACCCACTGACATTCACTGACACTTCTGGACGTCTATGGAAACCAGATGGTGGATGTGAGCACAGTGAGGTGGTGGGTGGTGTACTTTAGCAGTAGTGACAATTGATCATCTCAACTGGTACCGATTTTTTATGAGCGTGGCATGCAGCTCTCGTTCATCACTGGTGAAAGTGCATTGCTAATGGTGGTGACTGTATTGAAAAATAATGATTTGTAGCTGGGAATCTGCTCTATCAATAGTGTCATTGTGCTCTTTGTTGTAGTTTCCATGGAAATATAGAGGAGGCTTTACTATCAGAGTGACCAATGTAAAGGACAGAATTATGAACAAAATTGTGCTGAATGCTGGGGCTCCTTCTAATCCTAGAGAGCTGGGAATGCTGCAGGGCTCCATGTCAGGACCTGGGCGTGCACCACTCACTCCCTTCTCCCTTCCTTTTCCAATTCATTATGCCACAAATCCCATAGAAGGTAAACCCAGATTCCTGGCTGGACAGGACCTGCCACTGGGACAGATAGAATGAGCCCAGTGACTTACTGTGAGGTTTCACTGCAGAATGGCTTACATGTACTTCTGAGATTTCAAACTCTGGACTAATACAGCTATTTGGTTGATTTCCTGAGAGCTTGGCCATGTCAAAATTTACTGCATGTTTTATAAATACTTAGGGAAAAACAGACAAACCAGAAACAAGAACAGAAAGCAACAGAAGAGACACATGCACATGGATGGCTTCACTGAGTCTTTCCATCACTGGTCTAAGAGCAGCTCTTTTCAAAGTTTTTTTGTCTTTGTCTCTGATTAAGTTCTCCAATCTGTTTTCATGTCATAACTGGGAACATCTACCAGATCTGCCCCTTGACACTGCTCAGGAGTGAATCTCTCTCTGTTAACGCTATGACTGAATGGTTTGGTTTATTCTTATAAATGGACATATTCTGGAAAATACTAATGCATAAAATGCTGTTGGTGAGGAATTCAGATGTTCAGATTAATAATCACCATCCTGAAGATTCCCACTCTTCTTTTGCCAAAGCTTCAGAGCACTGCGTTCAGTAAATGAGGTTTCTGTGTCTGGGGCTGCAGCTTGAGCACAAGATATGAATGTCCAATAGTAACATGGTTCAAAAGTCATTAAGATAGTTATTTAAAAGATTGACCCAGAACAATAGGCTTCTCACATCTGAAGGCAGAAGTTGGACTGGTTTCTTCCCAAGCACACATTTACGTATGTCTTCCACAGTCCTTGAAAGCTCTTAACGGCTGCAAGCAACAGCTCTGCCATCACACCTGCCATTCAGAGCAAGCCAGATTGCTGCAGTTAGAAAGCAAAGGTGTTCTTGTATTTACTGTATAATTAGGGTGCTTCCAATACCAATAATGCTGTTATTGGAGACTGATAATCCAAGATAAGAATCTTATAGCGATTCTCACTCTTTTATTGCATGAACATGTAGTGGGTAAATACAAAAGTGCTGTACTGTAACTGCCCTTTCTCATGCCTCAAGGACAGTAAGTCTATACGTCACTGAAAAATGCATTTAACATTGCTCAGCAAATAGAGGCACTTTCTAAGATACAGAGTGTGTTCTCATCCTCCAAACACAAATTATCCCTAGCTATCAGAAACTACAGTGTAATGATTGGCAAAACCTCTTTCTGAGGTATGGGGAGAGAAAAGGACAGGGTACTTGAGCACATCAAAGGCTCTTCTTACACTTAAAACACAGGGCCCAGCGTTGATACACAAGCGTAAAAGTGTTCATTCTTAAAGAGCTTGGTTTCAGCCTGTCACAAAATGTTGCTCTGAGCAGTCCTGCACTGTAAGGAGTAGCTGAACTCCCAAGTACTGGATGGAAAGGTTTGTGTCCCTTGCACCTCCCAAAGAGGCTCAGTAACTTTTAGGACTGAACCAACTGCTAATTCGTAGGGCAATGTGCATGCACAGTTATGATATCTAAAATGTTTTTTTGTTTGTTTGTTTGTTTTTAACTAGAAGTGACCATAACAAGGGATGAAGCACACAGCTAGCTGGAAATTTAGACACAGGGATTCATCAAAAGCAACAGCTTTTTGTATGGGTTGTGACAGCTCCTCTAAAACATCTATTTAAAGTTCAAGGGAGAAAAGCATGCAAATGGGAGGCCTGGCTTTCAAAAGTCTGCCCAGCAGCTTGCAAGAGCTTCCAGGGGAGCTGCTGGGAACTCGGAGGCTGCTCAGGACTCTAAGGATTTTATAAAACACATCTATTATTTAGATGTCTAACTTGAGGCTCCTGATTCCAAAGTCAGGTTTTATATCTCCATAATGGATTGGAGACTTATTCATGTCCAAAAAGAAAGAGATCTGAGGATTACTAATTTCATTTACTACCCATCAACAACATTTTTGTTTTTCATCACTCAAAAAAACCCTCCAACCAATAACAAACAAAAAAATGGAAATTCAAGAGTGCTGCAACAGGCTCGCTGCGCACGAACCAGCTCTTCAACTGAATGGCTCAACACAGAAAAAAAACAACACAGGAATGAAACCAGTAACTGTGGTTGTTGCTTATCAGCTACACAGCAAGAAATTTGACTCAGCAAAGTGAGCTGTCAGTGCTGCACACATCAGATCAAGCAAACAACTGTCTTCTGCTGCAGTTTAGTAAGCAATACACAAACTTAAATTGGAACTGTGAAGTGGTTATTCTAAAAGCCCACCATGGTACTAAGAGGCCATCAAAAATTACTGACACTAAACATATTTGTCTTTACATTCACTGGACTTCAGATAATTGAAAGCTGTTTGTTTCTTAGTTGCTTTGTGTTTTGGCAGAAAGAAAAATACGTACGTGGCTCTTGAGAAAGACAGAGTTTATTGTTTAATGAAACTGAAAAGTTGGAGCTGTAAAGTAAGTGAACAAAGTTACTGGGAATTTAGCATTCTGCTTGGCAGCAGAAAATGTAGACCCCACTTCTGCAGTATATCCACACCAGCTCAGGCATCCAGAATAGACACAGGTTGCTCTGAGAGTAACGGCTCCTATTTTTTCCATGGAAACTACAACATATACAAAGAGTGGTATAACACTCTTTCATAGAGAAAATTCTCAGCCACAAAACACTATTTTTCAGCATAGTCACCACCATTAGCTATGTATTTTCACCAGCAATGAATAAGAGCCTGCAGGCTGTGCCTGTGAAAATCCGCATTTGGCATTTTGGTCCAGAGTAATAAAATTGGAGGTGTTACTTTCAAATCAGCACTCATAGAAGTCAAGCAACTTACTATCTGTTTTCCACTTGTAAATGGTGTAACTGGAAATCTGTGCCAGAGCAACTAAAAGCCTTCAACTATTAAAACTGGATCCACAGAGAACACACCAGAGAAAACAGATCTGGGTAGCTGGGCTGACTCAAATGGGGCTGCTGAAGCCTGCTGAGGTGGTAGGCTGGACCTTTTCTGTCACCTCAGAAATGTGCAGCAGCACTAATTCATTACACCTGGCTTTTGGCAGTGCAGAGAAGTAACTGAAGCAGAGGACAAGTTTTGAAAATATTTCAGAGCTGACAGCGCACAACATCAAAAATTGTAACTGTGAAAACCAAATATATTCAAAAATCTGTTCTTTTAAATGCTTAACATGAGGTTATTCAGATCAGCTTCTGGAGTCCTGCACCTAAAGTCCTCTGCGGTGTGCTGCTCCACCGGCCTGCCAGGCATCTCACTTCTGGGCTGTTTCTGATTTTAATTAGAGAGGAATAATGATACAAGGGATCTTCTTTCACAAACCCCAGAAGGGAGGATAAGAATTATAAAAGGTAAAGAAATACTTCAGACTGAAGGAAGTAGGGATTATGAATTACAGGAAATATACTATTATATTAAATGTTCTTTTAAATAGGCATAGTTTGCTTCTTATCAAAGGCTTGCTTTTAGTTCCCTGTTCCACTAACTGCCTTTTGAAATGGATCCCAGGACTCAGTTCCTTTTGAGGTTGTTTGTTTTATCCAGTGGTGGGAGATTAATGTTAGAAAACAGGAAAAAATACTTTGCCTCAAAGTGTTCCAAGAAAGGTAGCTGAATAACAGCACTTTGTGGGCAAAATCCTATACTGACTACATTTTGAGCAGAGCCACTGGCTGCAGAAAGGGCTGGAATGAGTACAGCTCGTAAGTTGTCTTCTCCTGATGGAAGAAGGGAACCTCTTTTGAGTTGTACCTATTTCTATACAAGTGTGAATTGCAATAATGTGCATCAGTTACATTTAGCATCGTTTGATCTTTGTTGATATGTCTGATTGGAATGGGCTTTACCTAACTCAGTAGAGCCTTTGAGCACCAGTGCCCCACAGGACAAATGTGTTATCGGTGCTGTAGGAAGAAGAATTTCAGAACAATGATTCCCTCAGCCAGGCTTTTGTCAGTCGAAACGTGGTAACAATTGGTGCTGAGACACCGTCCTGCAAAATCTGATGATACACAAAGTTTTTTGGTAATTGGAAACACACGGCTTAAAAATGCAATATTTCTTGTTAAACTGTGAGGTGCATCTATCTCTCTGATCACCTGAATGACTGCTGCAGGTGGCATGACATCCTGTGATCAGCAGCTTTTTGCCAGGAGAGCCCTGATGTAAAGTTGGGCTGGACTCTTTTGGAGGCTCTTTGTTCTAAAAATCCCCCACAGTACAGAAAAAGCAAGAGGTTCCTAGAAGTTCTGCGTTATCAGTTGGGTCAGAGACATTGTCAGAGAATCTTGTGTAGTTCTGAGATCCGAATTCTAAGAAAACGAAAGTAAAAAACTAAACTAAAAATAAACAAAAATCAAAATGAGGGTGAACATAGTTTTCAAGATAGTGAGAATCCACAGAATCACAGCGTGGCTGAGCTCTGACAGAACCTTTACAGCTTGTGCCCAGATCCTGCCCAGGCAGGACCATGCGGAGTCAATAGCCCAGGGTCACATCCAGGTTACATTTGAACACCTCTGAGGATGGAGGCTTCAACAGCCTCTCTGGGCGATGTGCCTCATTTGTGCATGGAAAAAAAACAGTGAAAAGAGAGACTTTATTCTTGGTTCCTGTCAGGATCTACAAAGGTACATGTCACTTCTGTGAATCAGGGATTCAGGATGGATATCATCAGCTCCCTTTCCCCTCTACTTCTTCATGCTTGAATGATATCGATGACCTAATGGTCCCTGTCCAGAGGGAAAACTGATTTTAGGGAACTTCATAGCTAGATTAAAGATACTTGCTTCTCATGAAGGAGCACTGGCTCCCAAATACAAAATAATACAGAGTCTGTGGCTGTCAAATAACACATGCAGCTTTAAGGCATCCTGAAACGCTCTGATGGAATCCAGAGGAGCAGAGGGAATTTCTCATTGTGGCTGAGGATGGATGGACAGACGTGTCTCACAAGAACTCTCTTCATGACTCATATAAAACAGGACTGGGACAAAGGAGCTACCAGATGGCACCAGGGAGGACTCTTTCCTCCAAGTGGCAAAATAAGGAAATGGACAATAAAGGAGAGGAAAAAAAAACACAGCACTATAATAAGGGCTTGGAGGTGAGACTGAGGAAAATGAAGATTATGTGTAGAAATGTGTTTTATTTCCTGCCAACATCTGCAAAAGAAAGTGGGAGTATGATGAGTGGAAAAATTGAGATCCACAATAGAAGGCTGAGCTTTGCACTGTCCATCTGTGTGTGTCTTCTCCGAAGTCTGGCTGACAAAGATCAACGCATCCTACTCTTTGATGATACTTCGCATAGCAGTGAAACTTGAGGAAGTCAATTATTATTATTCCAATTTCTATGCCCCTATGCAGATCTACTGTGGAACAATTTTTTTTATTTTTTATTTTTTTAAAAGCAGAATGTAAGTTGGTGGCAAACAAATAAGAGCAATGTTTGTTCTCTAGGCTCCCTCTTCTGGCTCTGGACTAGTAGTTTTCTAATAAGTACATTTCTTGGAATTATGTTCACTCCTTTTGTCAGTGATGATGCATAAAGAAATATAGAGGAAGTATTGGCAAGCTAGGAGAGACTCTTGCCCAAGGGAAGGAGTGAATCAGTAGGACAAGGAAAGTTTAATATTTTTAAGGTGTGGTGGCAAAGGCAATTTAAAAAAAGCAGAAAAATACTCTGCTAGTTATTAATAAATGTACAAATGTGATAAATACAATGTGGTTGTAATGCAAGATTTTCCTTCAGCTCTAGAATTGCACAATGCAGTGTTGCTCTTCAACTTCTGTGTCTCATTTGTCAATAACAGTTGAACTGGGACCAAAATATTTATCTAGTTCAAAGATGCCTTTTTCCACAAGAGTCCATAACGAACTGTCCTGAGGCCTAAAAAGTTGCAAATCTGGTCTCTGAATTCAGAAATACATTTATTTTCATTGACAAACACAACCACAGCTGAAGACCTGGCTGTATCAAAGAGGGAATGGCGCAGGAGCAGCTCAGGGGTGCATATTTGTCTCAGAGCATGCAAATACTCTTTTTTTTTCTTCCTGATCATTAAAGCCAGGCAGGAGGCAGATGTTTGAGAAAAAAAGTCTTTGGATGTGGTACCTTCTTTTTTCTCATGAAAGTACTGGATATGTGTACAGAAAGAGGGTTACAGACTTCAATAATAATAATATATCATTTCGTTTTTCTCTTCTTTTTTTCCCAGTTAACAGCAGCTAAATGATTAAACTTGCAGGTTTTTTTTTTCTTTCCAGATCTGATAAACCTTGCAGAAATAAAAAAAGTACCTTAGAAAAGCACTTTAAAGGCATCATATGATGTGGGGTAATTTACAGTTAACCACTGAGCAATGTTTGAGGAGCATGGAGATATTCTCCCACCCACAGAAGAGGGCAGGAGCCATGGGTATCTGTGAAAATCAGGTCACAATCCCATTGGGACTGCCAGACACCAGGTACCAGATTCAGCCTTTTCTGTCTATCTTACTGAAGTATAATAGACATCTTATGTTGAGGGATAAATTTGGCCAACATTTGGTAGTTTATTTGGTCCCTACAGCCCTGAGATCCTTTTTTCCTACCTGATGGAGCAGATGTGCCCTAGTCAGTGTCACCAAGCCCTTACAAAGTTACCCCAGAATTCTGGGCCCAACTCCTGCCCCAAGACAAGCTGCAGCCCATCCTATCCTTTAGTATGGGGACAGAGCAAAATGACAACTGTAAAAGACCTTGGTTTAAAAATAAGAGAGGGGAATCATGAAATACAAACTGAAAGGGGTCCTTTTCACTGCAAATTCGCTTTACATTGCTAGATGTGCTTGCTATTAACTGTATGAGAGCAAAGTGTTCTGGACTTAAATGTGTTTCATCCCTGAGCTTTTTCCTTTTATTATCTGTCCTTTTATCCCACCCTCTGCAACCTGTACTTGGAAGCACAGACCTGTGCATGAGTATGTCCATCATAACATATAACAGGACTGGTTGTATATTTCTGGATTACAAGTGCTCAGAAACAAAGATAGGCAGTGCCTGAGAAGAGGCAGTCAGTCTTCAGGACTGAAGGACCTCTGCTTTGTCATATCACAAACAGTTGAAGAGCAACACAAGGGCAGCAAGGTTTTCCCTTCTCTTTAGGATGCCTACTACTTTCTACCACATGAAAATACCAATAATTTATTTTTTTTTTAAGTTCCATATCTCCATGGTTTTCAGATAGGAGGTGAAATTGGTGGTGGTATAGCCTTGGAGTCAGGAAAACATTGTGGGGACTGTGCAGGTCTGTTCAAAACTAGCAAACTTTCAAGATGGGTTTGGCCCTGTATCAGTGCTCCCTGAGATGCTAACTGCACATGTGGCCTGCCTCTGAACCTCAGCTTGGGACCTGCTAGCTAGATCCTTCTCCTTCCACCATCACATCTATGGGAAACCAAGAGGATGCTCATTCCCAATCTCTTCTGCCTGTGGTGAAGAAGTATTCATGCTGACAGCATGTTAACCTTCAGTCCTTCTGCAGAACGTGTAAAAGTATCCTGCTTCTTGGGGTGGCCAACAACGCCTTGAGGCTCTGCTGCTGATGGCACAAATCTGAGAAACGTGTGCACTGTAGTTGCTACAGACAAAGCCTATGGTGTGTTGACAATGCTCCCACCCCTTAGCAGGCACCTTGTTAACACATGTTGGTGCTGTTTGTTGCTTAAGTTGAGAATATTGTGATTAATATTTCTCTTGAAGTTGTGCAGCTCACAGCTCATTGCGGTTGGTGCAAACATCATGGAGATTTAGTGCAACTGTGTCCTGAAGCAGGGTTTTATCTGTAAGGTTGTATCTGAGTTACTATACCCAATTTCACACTGTGTCCCTGCAGAGAAGTACATAGACAGCACTATAGTCAACTAATTCCATAAAAAAAGAGCAGCCAAAGAGCAGGAGTGAGAAAAGGGTTTGGGGGACTTAGGGGTTGTGCTGTTATTTTTTGTGTCTTCCTTAGAGACCAGGGCTATATGCATGCATTATAGTATATTCACAGTGGTCTATTTGTGAAATTGCTGTATTATGGACTGGAGGAATCATACAAGCATATAAACCATCAACAATAATGACATGGTTTACATCTAACCTGCAGCAATTTATTTCCTCAAACCTGCAGTTTCACGTGACAGTAGGCATTAAATGAATACATACCCTAGGGACAGCTTCTATCTGGGCATGAGCTGCTTGGTCCCTGTTAAATCCATGTTCTTTTTCCATTTCTATATATTACAGAGAGAGCCAACCGTTTATAAAGTGCCATAAGCTAGCACAGTGCTGTAGAACTGAGATCCTTCTTTGGAAAAGTTTAAAACATACAGGCACAAGCCAACACATTACCCTGCAGACCAGCTGCAGCACAGTCTGGTTGTTGCAGGATGCTCTGGGCAGGTGTCAATGCTCTGCAACCCATCCAGCCTTGAAACCCCAGAGATTTGTGGGTGGCAGAGGCTGCCCAGCTGTATCTGATCCACTTGCATTCACTCCTCAGCTGTTTTTCTGAACCACAAACTGACTTTTCTGTACAGGTACTGGAGTTCTTAACACAGGCACCTCCAAAACAAAGGGTTTGAATACAAATGGCCTGCACCACACTCAGCACTCAGCATTCTTTATATTAAAAGAAAAAGTCCAGTCCAAAATGTCTTATTTCTTTCATCTCTTCTAGCATGATTTAAAGGCTGAAAATGTGGAGATAGAAGATTAGAACATAACATGTGAATACTTGTCTCCAGCAACACTCCTTGAATTATTCCCAATAGGCACAGTTTCAGGATAAATGCAAATGATTTTGTGATAGGAAATGTAATCTAACAAGGTGTGGAACTGACAAAAAGGAAAAAAGACACTTAGACATTTTCCTATCTTGGGAATACATCAAGTGAATTACCTTTCTCTGAGTAATTGCGAGGTGATAGAATGTAAGAAATGGCAGACTTGATGCTAGCTATAGGTGACTGGGTCTCAGGTGTAATTTCTCACACCAGGTAGGCAATTATGTATTTATTATGGATTCTAAACATCAGAGGAGAATGAAATGAGACTCATATCCAATGATGAAGCATGCTGAGAAGAGAAAGTGGGAAAAGCTCCTGTGGTGATGATGTCTAAGAATACAGAAGAGCAGCCTGAAAGGAGCTTACATGAAGAGTGAAGTAGATGTGAAAAGAAAACAAAGCGCTGGAAGAATGCAGATGATAAATGATGAATAAAGATACTGAATTTCTGAATCACAGGCACAAGTGAAAGGTTTAGAAACCAGAATGAGGAATTGATGTGTTTTGCAATGGGAAAGAGGACAGAAGTCACCATGTGGAAGAACCATTCAGATCAGACATTTGTAAGAGAGAAAACGATACAGAAATGTTGCCAGTACTGGAACGGCCCTTGAAGAGATATTGCCTCAAGGCAGAAAAGCATTAGATCTTCAAGCAAACACTAAATCAAGCACATTCCAACTAGGCATTATTTGTCATGTGTATGTCAGTGCACACTGAGACTTACCCCTGATTTCCTGTCCCCTGAAGCAGGAGGTTTGAGCACTCTTGTCATGGGGTTTGCTAGCATAGCCACACACATTAATGAACAAACAATTAATGAGTGATCCTTCCTTAAAACCCAGCCATTTTTCTAACTCTTGCAGTGTTAAGTTTCAGTCTGACTTCACACTGCTGAAGGAAATATTTCCTGCTATTTCTCAGAAACTCACTGCCTCTGCATTTGTCATTTTTTAGTTTTCTGCCTACTGTTGCACAGGAGGGTAAAGCTGATGGGCCAGCTTGTTGTGGAATCCCTGAGAACTGTGAATGTTGTGGCTGGGTGCCTTTCAACTTCTGTTTTCTTTAGGATTAAAGTCGTAATAATCTTTATCATCTCTGCGTACATCTGAGACAACGTAGTCTCCAATCTTTTCACTTTGTGCTATAGGATTGTAAGGTAAGTGGATACATGAAGGATACCTTACCAGTATCAGACTTATCTTTCCAGGATTTTTGCTCTACTGTGAGAATGGACACATACAAAATGTGTACAGGTAGGGCAGCACTGCTTTTAAAACCCCTATAAACCCTAAGGGCCATTTGCTAAAATTAGCTGCTGACAGTAAATAAAAATACTTCTTATTGCAATTCTATCTCTTTTTCATAAGAAATCAAAGTTTATGAGCAGATGCAGTGTGTTTTAAGCATGACTTATCAAATAGTAATCCAAAATTAGCTTTTGTCTCTGGTATTCAATCAGTTTAACCCATAGTACAAGAACGGAATGAGAAATTGCAGCTGGAATTTCCACTCTCCATATTACTGTTCTGTGCCTATCTTGTTCTAATAATTAAAAAAAAAACCCACAAAACCAACCAACCAAACAACAACAACAACAACAATAATAATAAAAACAAGGGTTGAAAAATAAAGATTTTATTTCCTTCTTTGTGTCAAAGCCTTTGGAAAGCCAAAGCACTATTAAAATGGCCACCAACTCCTATTCTTCTAGATGGTGTTTGTATATACCACTTTTTCAAAACTAAAATTTACTTCCTCTTTCATGGCATGAGTTCTGAGTGCTTCAAACAGCACATGCCGTACCTTACTATTGTTTTTAATCACTCTGAAGAGCACCTGTTGCTATTACTTTGATTTTATCATTTAGCTAATTTTCAATCCATGCAAGCAGTTTTCCCAGTGTTCCATTATTATTTAATTTATCAAAACTTTTTGAAATCCACATAAATTACATCTTTCCTGTTGTCTTACCTACACATTTATAATCTATCCAAATCCTGTCAAGGCATGTTATATTTACTTGCCCTTTACAGTTTCAGGAGGACTGCAATGAGGCTGCATAGTCAAGCTTTTCAAAAATCTTTCTTAGATAATTCTGTAGCATTCATTCTATTATAACAACAGAAGTGCAGCAGCTTTTAATATTCTAAATACAACCTTTAAGAACATGTTATTTGCATTACAATCTCAGATTTTTCAGAACTTGGTTTCTTGAGATTACCTTCTTACCCACCTGAGTGAGTAATACCACAAAAGTATTCTAGGTTACTCCAAAATATCTTCTAGGATGAGATGTGCACAGTCTTATTGGTCAGCGTGCTTTTGCAATAATGCTACTCTAGAATTTTATGCTCTGGTATTTGTAGGAAATGTTTGACCAATTAGACTTAGAAGTCGGGTATCTATTGACATATTCTAAGTCTGCAAGGATAATATCGGAACACAAGACTGCAAGCTATGGTGCTAGAAGAAAAACAGATAGTTCAGTGGGGGCTTTTCTATTTTCTTGGTTACTGCTGCTCCAAGTTGCTACTTGTTCTTAAATGAGAAATGCTGCATCATCTAAAGAAGAAATAAATAGGTATCTTGGCCATTAATGCTGTGATATCTAGAAAAAACAAGGTTGCAACATCCTTTCTAGCCAAGCTCAGAATGGGACCACTGTCCTATATTCTTACTGTTGGCTTGTTTCCTTTAAAGCAAAGCTGAGCTTTCGCACACTTTAATTACAGATTTCAAGGACTGAAGGAGGCACTGCAATTTTGTTTCATCTCTGACAGCACATACCACATCTTTTTACTCACACTGCATGACAGTCTATTAAATGTTGTTTAACCTGTGCTGAATGTAATACCTTCTGTTTGACTATGTTAATTTCCTCTAAAACATCTATTCTTTATTAAATGAATCAAGAGATTGACAGTTAATTATTTCTTTTGCACGTGTGTTCCAATGGTTAACAACTTCATTGCAAAAATAGATATGCTTTGTTTTAAACACATTTTATGTCATGGATATATAACCTTTTTTTTTTTTTAATTTTAAAGCATCAGAGTGCCATTAAATGACTGAAAGAAAAAAAAGCATATATTCAAGTCTATTGTTAGGTTTTTCATTTGGGATGAATGCAGTATTTAATGTCTCAGGAGTTTTGAATGCTTTCCAAGCTTGCTGCAGACAGGTACTGCTACATGCACATGGCAAAGCAAGCTACCTGTAATTAATAATTATATTGATACCAGCAAAAGAAGTACACAAAATTTTCAGGATAGAAACTAGAAAAGGGTGGCATATTTAATTGATGTGACAGGGAGATTTTGGTAAAATGAAATAATTTGAGTCTACAAGATAAATCTATGCCTTCATGAACAATGTAATGGAATTCTTAAACCAACAGGCTGTCCTAAAACTTTCTATTTGCATTCATGGACCAAAGAATTTGTTAATTTACACTAGTTATGACTCTGTAAGGTTTTTTTGTTCCATTTCATATCAAGAATGTCTAACCAAGGCTTACCAGCTAGGTAGACCTTGATGCTACTCAACAGATGATCAGTTTTCAAAAATTCAGTGTATTGTGAACTATAAGAAAAAAAAAAAGGCATATGACGTTCCTGAAATTTTCTTCGGTAAGTCTGACTACTGAATGAACTGTACAAGACCCTCAATTAAAATAACAAATTCATAAAAAAATTGAAGATTTCTAAATCTTGGTCATTCAAATTCATAACAAAATTGAAGATTTCTGATCTTTGCTACTGTTGGAGTAGGGCCAAAACAAAAAAATAACAAAAAAACCCCATCATATAATTTCCACATTCAGGCATCTACTATTGGCGTTACCAAAGTCAGTTTTTGGCACCCAGCAGTAATTGAATGCTTTGTGAATTTCCTTGCTAATGTCAACTGAATTAGATAAAATATGAATTGAACCAATTAAAATAAAGTGTTGAAACAGTGGGTCTTGTATCAGCTACCTTAACAATTCCATATCAGAGTACTTTTCTTTCCTTCTTTCATTTTCTTTACCTTTTCTCTTACTTTCCTTCTTTGTTTCATTCGTTCTTTTCTTTTTCTTTCCCCCCTTTCTTTCTCTGTTATCAGTTATTTATTAAACTAGAAGCCTGAATATGGTTAAAAAAAACCCCTCTAATTAAATCATCTCTGTAAAAACACCTAGAATAAATAGAAAAGAAAAAAAAAAAAACAACAAACCCAGAAAACAAAAGAGGACAGCACCTACAAACAAAGGCAGGATCTATAGCAGATTTTGTGAAGACTCAGGAGAAATTTCTTATTACTCATTCCATCTTTCTTTCCTAGATCAAAATTTTCTTCTTACTTGAAAATACTTAATTGAATAAATCAGCTAATGGCGTGAGTCTTTGGCTTCTAAACTTTGTCCGGAAAAGTTGATCCAACCCATGGTACGGTTGCAATGAAGCAGACCTCATATCTGAACTCAACAGTTCTCTCAGCTTTTTGGTGGGGAAGTCAGCTAACAAATATGCCAGCAATATAGTTTATTTTGAAGTATTCAAACATTTGAGAAACTTCCCTCTATTCACTGAAAACTCCATCTAGTGGGATACTCTTTTTCAAAGTTTACCATTATATACAGAAAAGCAACATACGTTTCTAAGAACAACCTTATTCTTATGTTTTATAGATTCCTATGAAAGCTCACACTGTGACCTGGAGCATGAGAAATGTCAAGCTTTATACCCTTTAAACAAAAATAATGGGAAACTGCCTGCAGAGACATCTATGTTCCAAAAATGTAAATTTAAATATGAATATAATCGTGACCCGTTACAGAGGCTTTGTGAGACTGACTGAAATTGTTAAAACATTTTTTTAAGGTTATTAAATGTGTACAAGAGTATAGATTTCAAACTCAGTATATTATATTGCAGTTTACCTTAGAGCTGGATGCCACACACTAATTTGAAATAATACAGGGACTTGGTAAAGATGTGACATTCTGCTTTAACAATTGAAGCCCAGATGTCCACAAAGCATTGCTCTGACCAAGCCCTCAGAAAAAAAGAGAACTCTCATTGAATTTCTCTGTTGAAAATCTTGGCTCAAGCAAAAAAAAAATACGTTTATCACACCAACGGCTTGAAAGATTAGCTCAGTTATTAGCAATCAACAATCCCATCTTTTGGCTTTCTTCAAATGAATGACTAAACTATATAATCCGAGTGATGAGTATCTTTAATCATGATGTTCTTGTAAGAAATAAGCAATAATAAATGACCTAACTGGGGATTAAATTGAGGTCTTTTGGCTACTATTCTTCTGCTGTTTTGACGACTAAACCACTAAAGCATCTCTCTGACCTAATGTTTATTTTGTTGATATAATTCATTAAGGCTATAACTTCAGATGAAGTCTACAAATACAGTTGGATGATTCAGATTAGCCTACTTGAGTAAATTAAAAAAAAACAAGCAATTTTTGAAGAGTTTATACCTCTCCTATTATTTCTTAAGTTATTCAGTTATTAAGAACAAGTGTACAGTAACATATCTTGATATAAACAAAAATTCTCAAAGGTGTCAACGCACAAACATTAATTCTGATGAACAGTAGGATGTGCATTAAGGGCAAAATTATTTTTCCTCATACTCTTACCATTTAAACAAGAATAATTTTATCTAGAACATTTCTTTGTATGCTTAGAATTAAATACATGACTGAACACAATAAAATTAAGGAAATAATATAAGTAATATTTAACTTCATGGGATAGATGTGGACTATTAATGTTGGATGTGTAACAGTTTCCCTAATTAACAATGTCCTGTGGAGCCATGGCATTCTGAGGTTGCTGAAGAACTGGGCTAGAAGAAAGAAGGAACCAAAACTGCCAGTCAGCTGCTGGCTTCCTTCTCCCCTAAGTAATGGCCACCATCCTGTGTGCAGTTCATGATGCCAGTAAAAATGGGACTTCCCTGGCATGCTGTAAAGCCACTGGGGCTTCTCAAACATGACTCATTCCGAGCAGGTCTGACAATGGCCATTTCATGAGACAGTAGGGGTGTTACTACCTGCTGCTCAGTGAAAGGTGATGGAAGAGAAAGCTCAGACTTCCTTGTGCTATCTGGGAAAGCTGTGCTTGGCACAACCAATCACAACCCAAGCAATGTGAAAGGCAAACATCAGTGCCTCATTTGCACTGAACTCAGTTATAATCTAATCTACCAGTATCAGGATCTCAAATACTAACAAGAACGAGCCCTCCTATTTCTCTTGCATCCCGCATCACAGTTTTCTCTAGTCTCCATCTAGAGATTATTTACCCTACTTTTTTCCTACCACTTTTTGCTTTCTGTCTCATAGCAGCTTGGATTAGCCAGCCAGGACAAATCTAATCTTGCAACAGTTTGCTATGATTAGTTTGGCAAACTATGAGCCATTCCCAAGCAGCACAATCTTGGTTAATAAAACTCTCTCTGTTTAATATAGACTAGCCAAAGGAGAGCAGGAGCCAGCCACTCTGTAGAGCCAACAGAGGAATTCCAGCATCCAAGAAAGGATGAGGGCTTTGTGTGCCACATGTTGTACCATCCAGCAACAGGAGCAATTTTGACATTTCCAAAACGATTTTAATTTGTGGATTGCTGTTCTTTTTACTTGACTAGCATGCCTCAAGAACAGAGATTTTTCTGATTCTCACCTATGGTTTCTGATGACATCTTTATACATTTCTCAGGAGAAAAAAACATATTTGCTAACAGGACATGCTCATTCATCATGGGATAATTTATATAAAGGCTGCAAGGAGAAGGACAGCAACATGTGGAATAAATCACTGTCAAGTAAAAAAAACTTGTTTTTTAAACATACCTTTATGTGTAAGATTATTTATAGAGCTATATAAAGCAGACCTTCCCCTCTGCTTTCCCCTTCAGAAGAAAGCTATTTCCTCAAGGATCAGCAGGATGATGCTTCCTTCCCCTTACAGCTGAACCCTTCTATGAGGGCAGCCCTGTTCCGGGAGAGTCATTGCTAGGCAGATACACCCAGCCAGTATCTCACATCCCTCCTGACCTCACGAGAGCAGCCCTGTAAGAAAATAACATTCCCCTGCAGCAGGGCCAGGCTTCAGCATAGTGGCTGATGAAAAGAAACAGTATGAGATATACTGTCTTTTACGGCATTCCACAATTTCCTGCTAAACGCAAACATGCAGCTTTACAGAATAACTGCAGCTATCTGAAGAAAGCTTAACACACATAGTGCCAGACAACTGCAGCAACAAGAGCCATCAGCCACAGATGCATCTTCCTTCCCAGCCAGAAACCTGCACGATCCTCTGAATTTCAGAGACCCCAGCCATCAGGAACAACTTCCTTCCCTTCAAAACCCAAGTTCACCAGAAGAATTTCCTTCCCTTTCAGTGTGACTCCCTATCCTCTAAGGCAAAGCCTTTTTATAGCAGCAGCTGCAATTGCATACAGCTGGTCTGCTTCCTGCCCCTCCTGGGCTGCGTTAACTCCTTCCCTGCCTCTTGAGCCAGACCTGCTGAGGAGAGGCTAAACTCAGCCTTGTGTCACCTCTGAGCCTTCACAGGGTCTCCCTGGTCCACTGCTTGGTTGTCTCTTAGCTAAAAGATCACATGCATATCGCCTTGTAATTTAACTTGATTAAACGAGTGGCTTTCCCCACTGAATTTGCTCACTTTTTAAAGGGTGAACTGAGGAAAAAAGGCACCACTGAGGCGGACTCAGGCCACGTAATGATGCTTTCCAGAAAGGCGCTGGCACCTGGCTGCAATGTGCTGATACCTCCCAGGGCGTTGCTGAGAGGCCGGGTCAGCTCGGTTCAGTCGGATCCCTGATGTGCGTATGCACATTCATATATACATCTGGAACATTATTCTGCAATGCATCATTCAAGAAACAGAGTATCTTCAACTGTGTTCTTAGGAGTCATAAAAAAAAAGCTGCAGGAAGACTGACATCTTCAAGGAAAACTGTTTATAAATCGTCTAGGTTATATATCTGAAAAATGTCTTCTATTTTATAAAAACGTGCCCCCCATTATTCCTAGCTCTGATTCTGCTTAAATTTCCCAAACCTCCAGTTTGCTTTTGGGCACTTTGACCTGGTGATCAATTTGTTGTTGAAGGCATAACTAACTGGAACAACAGGGGGAGGTGGAGAAGGATTTTTTTAACCCAAAGCTATCAGTAAGAGCAGTGGGTCCTGCCACAGCCTTGCAGTCCCCCCCTTCCCCCTCAGTGATGGCAGCACTGCTCTGCATGCACGGCTGACACCTGTGGAAGCAAACAGGGGAGCTCACAGCTCACAGTGCCCTGCATGCAATTCCCTGAAGCCTGAGCTCATTTGTCCATCCAGCATCTCCAGAAATCCATCCCTGAGTGTCTGCAAAACAGGTGACTGCATTAAAACTTGTATCTATATGTAATTATTTGAAGACAATCTCTCTTAAAAAGACCTTTTATATTTTTTAGAATGACAATAGTAAAGCCAAGTGTAGATTAGATATTGGACATTGCAATCTATACTTTATTGAACCTAAGAGGAAAAAGGGGGCTAAAAATGACACTTAATTATCTGCTAGTTATATCCAGACACAAAAAGTGCTGAGGTTTTGTCCTTGTTAAGAAGATTATCTTCGCTTTTTCCTCTGGAATGCATGTAAAACAGCTCTAGCCTTGCTGCAAGCTTTAGGAAAAACATTCACTGCTAAATTACCTGTTGTCTGGGGACTTCCATTTTACAATAAGCTGCTGAAATTGCATTTTAATACGGAGTCTTGACCTGTGCTGCACATTTCTCTTCAAGGCTCTACAGGCCATTTTTCTTATGGAGGTCCTGACCTGAGGAGCTCAACCTGGATAACCACAGCCAGAGGGGTATAAAATGCAACACCTAGGAGATTTCAGTAAACAGTAAAACCATTCCAACCTAATCTGTGCTAAAATGCTTGGAATGCGAGAGCCACCGATGATGCCCCTTGTCTGTGTGTCTGACTGAACCCTTTCTTTTCTGGGAGGAAAGCAGAGCCTGGGAACTAGGCCAAATGCCTGCCACTTACCTTAAATTGATCAGCCGCTTTGAAATTAAAAACACTGAAAACTGCAACACCACGAAAACAGGGCCTCCTTCATACTACATGCAAAATGCAACATTGGGTTTGTCGTGATTTTCTTTCCGTTTTAGTCAGCGTATGCTTTTTTCCATTTCTGCTCAAAGGTAGAAGCCAATAGTTACAGCATCTTGGCCAAGAATTCATTAAGGTTTGTAAAAAATAGATCTATGGTTATGTAGGATTTGGCACAACAGCACGTTGCTGCTGGAGAAGAAATATAATTTTGAAATAGTCTGAAATATTGGATGTGTTATTCAGGCTATACTGTATCTTTGCCTGCTGTATTTAGAGAAATCTTGTACCATGTACGTGGGGTAATCAGTAGGGAAACTTCTCAATGGTTTTATATTCTTAAATACATTAGTTCAGAATTCACTTGGTTGTGTAAGAATTATTTCATTGTTGCAATTAGGTTGCATAGAGTTAAAACGAACAAATTCATCACTCACTGAAGCAGGTGAATCTATATGGAATGTGCTTCAGTGATTGCTTTTTTTTTTTTTTCCTTCTATGTCTCTATGTTCTCTGGAAGAGATGATTAAAATTACAATACCAAAGACCTATCTGAGAGTTCAGAAAAAAATCAGTGTGGATCTACATTCCAATAAGGCTGTATACATGCCATGATGCTGGCCAAGTCTTCCAGTAAATGTGGTACTTTGGCTTACAAATTTAACAGTACTTACTCATCTTGAGTAAGTCAATCAAAAGAGATATATTTTTCTTGGTATGGAGGTAACTAGAATTAGCTCTCTCTAAAACATGTTGACAGAAGAGCCAGTGTGAGACCTGATGTCCTACTCTCAGTGCTGCACAATTTAGGTTATTTGAAACACTTATCTCCAGCATTCCTTCATACAGATAATCATAAAAATGTCTGTTTCATCACGTAACACCCAAAATCACCATGACATTGCCATGTGTCTATTGCAGATTCTTTGGGGCTGGCAGCAAGCTCATTGGTGGGACCGTGGTATCCCTGTGAGCTCTCAGGGCCTCCATGAGCTTGCATTGGGGCCAGAATGAAGGCAAGAGAGAGTGTTCTCCTACTCAGTTGTCTGCCTGCCAGCAGCTGAACTTTCTCCCTTCTCTCTTAGGGGTGTTATTTGCTTGTTTTTAATCTTTTTCCTCTCATTTTGAGGTCAGATCAAACAGAAAAGACACATTATTTTCTGGCTGCATTGTCTTGGGAGGCTGTGAGATGCTGGCCCTCCAATAGGTTGGCTTAATTAAAGAAAATCAGCCAGCCAAAGAAGGCCAAAAGTAAAACAGAATAATATACTCCCTCAGAGGGAGATTAGATTGGATAAAAGAAGAAAAATCTATGTTAGATTTATGAAAGATAATGCTTGACAGTGTCTTATTTTAGCTTTGTCTCTACACATTTCTGTGTCAATGGCAACATCTGGAGTCACTGTGCTGTATGGCCACAACATAGGAAGACACACAGCTTTGATCCAGTGGTTTCCTGGAAGGAGGACCAGAGATACGTCCTCTGAGCCTTGCAGTACTTTCTTGTTTCCCAAGATTAAGTCCCCTACCTGAAATAAATATATAGTAACAGAAAGTGTTTACTGCTCCTAAGAAAATGTAACCAAGATTATAATGGAAGCGTCAATAGCTTTTTGAAAACATAACCAGTAACTTTGGAGGTAATTTGTCATTTTCCACTCAAGATAATATATTGCCCATTCATTGTCTGTGTAGAATGGTACTAGTGAAAACTTGGAAGATAGAAGGCAGTGGAGAAAACACACCTCAGCTTTTGCATGTGGAGAACCCTAAGAAAACAGGAAGGACTTTGGGTCTCGCTAACCTTATAGCACAAGGTAAATGGCTGTGGATATATTAAAAAATGTATGACTATGGGAAGATACCATCCATGGGAGTACTGCTTTTGGACACCCGTTTTTCAGAGAATTCCTGAGTCACATGATGTCTTTTCATCCTATGCATAGATTATCTGTAAATGTTTTTTGAATCCATTTAGACTTCTGGTACTTCAGGTGACCTTAGGCAATGAACTGTATGTTTTATATTCTTCTAGTTTGTTTTAAACTTTCAGTCTGAGAATTGTATACGGTGATTTCTTATTCTTGAGGTAGATTTTAAAAAGTAAGTAACTGTTTATGGCCAACATCTTATTTCACCACCCTCTGGATTTCTACTCTGTCTTCTTCAAGTTGCTTTTTTCTGTATCTAGAAGTTCTAGTCTGCCCGGTCCCTCAATGTACAGAAGTCTTTCTGTACCTCTGATCATTGTTAATGTATCCCTGTGCCTCTTCTGCCTCTTTCTTACACTTTTAGGAAAGGCTTCTCAGAACAATAATGTAAACAGTACTCAGCTTTGGCACAAAATAATAATGTAATAGCATAATGCTGTTTTCCAATCTATTTTTGCTGTCTTTCCCAGCATGAATTCTCTTTTTTAGAGCAGTGTTAGGCATAGAACCAATACCTTCAGGGAACTATCCAAAATGAGCCCAAGGTTTTTCTTTTAAATAATTCCTAGTGCATAGCTACTTTCTTAACAGATATCACAAAAGTTGACTTTTTCACAAACTGAAGCGTAGGAAGTTCCGCACAAACGTGCGTGGGAACTTCTTCACAGCGCAGTGACGGAGCAGTGGCACAGCTGCACAGAGAGGTGGTGGAGTCTCCTTCTCTGGAGATGTTCCAGACCCACCTGGACACCTACCTGCGCAATCTGGGCTAGGGAGCTGCTTTGGCAGGGGGTTGGACTCAATGATCTCTGGAGGTCCCTTCCAACCCTACAGTTCTGTGATTCTGTGATTCCTCTTTGTAGCACAACCTTCCCACAGACTCCACAGGTTGTGAAGACCAGCTGCTTACTCACACCTTTGTCTCCTGGTTGTGAACTGCTTATTTTCATCAGCAGAATGATCTTCTCCCAGTGTCATTTGTAGTTATTTCTGTTGAGTAACATCAAGTCAAGGAATTTCTGGAATTGAGTGAATCTGTGCTTTCCTAAAACATCAGTACTTTCCTAAAGTGAAGTCCCACAAAAATCTTTAATAGCCTGGAGAAGCATGAATTTTCCTGCAAAAGATATGTTAACCTTTTCTATTTTTTTCTAAAATATTTTAATTCAATATTTTAATAGAATCATAGGATCTCCAAGACTGGAAAACACCTCTAAGATCATCTAGTCCAACTGTCAATCTATGACCAGTATTCCCCTACTAAAATAAGTCGCTCAGTATATCTAAACATTTCTTGAACACTTCCAGGGATGGTGACTCAACTATATCCCTGGGCAGCCTGTTCCAATGCCTGACCACAATTTCAGTGAATAAATCTGTCCTAATATCCAACCTGAACCTCCCCTAGTGCAAACTGAGGCTATTTCCTCTAGTTTTATTGCTAGTTACTTGGGATAAGAGGCTGACCCCCACTTCAAGGTCATTGCTGAAGTCTAGGTAGACTACACCAACCGCATTTCACTTGATCATAGAAGGAGATTGTGTTAACCAAGCAGGACCTTTTGTGAGCTCATGTTATCTGGGCCTGATACACATACTGTGTGATCTCGCTCAAGATGATGTGATGATTTTATGGTTTTGTCACATTTTACTGGTATAAAAGTAACAGTTCTGTAGTAATAAAGTAGAAAATCTTTACTAAAATCCCTTAAGAAAATAACATTTTGGTCAGCTTTAATTCCTTTGTTATTTGTTGACTCTAAATGACAGAGACCATCCCATAGCTCAGCATCTTCAAATCTGAGTTCCTTTGGAACATATGGTTATGGTCATTTGTTCCTGTTTATTGGACAGACTTTGTTTGAAACCTCTTCTGCTGACATGTCAACTTGATTCAGTGCCTCAAATGCTTAACCTCTGAAAAAAGCCTGTGTGGATTCTCCCTGAAGCTCTTTGAGATGAATATCAGTAAAAAAAAAGTCATTTAGAGACATAGCTATGACTCTATCTTTCTCAAGCGCTTCCTTCAAATTCTGATAGCCTGTTTGACAAAATCTGTCAGGCTTTCTGCTTCTAGTATGTTCGAGGAAACTTTGAGTTTGCAGTTTTTACATGCTTAGCTATTCAGAATATTATCTGTTCTGCTTTATTACAAATTTTCAGTTAACTTGCTGAGGGTTATATACTTGAAGATCTTCCTTAACTGAACGCAGCTTCTACTTTTTGAAGGACAAACTGCTCTCCTTAAATTCCTAATGTTCTATTTAAATGAGAACTTTTTGGGGTCTGGGGAGGGCCTGAGTAATTTTGCATGACTGTTTAAAAGTTTCTTGGATTGATATCATTCACTTACCTTGAGTTTAAAATACAATGCCAGTAAAAATTCTTCATGACACATGCAAATGTTACTCTTTTAGATGACTTTTTAAATTTCATTTTAACAATTATTTCAAATTATTTCAAATACTGCTGAGGAGAGCAGCACACTTTAACTCTTGCTGTAGTAAGAATCCTGAACTAGAAAATCCTGCTATCCCTCCTATTCTATGGGCCCTTCATAGATCTCCTTTGCACTGCTGAGGACTACTTCCTCAAGAGTTGCCTTTTCTCTTAGGAATTGCTAACTATTTGCATGAAGAGGGCAACAAAAAAATCAGTGTCTGCACTGTAACTTCTCAAGATGTTCACTCAGTCTACATGGGCAGAGTTGTATTCTCCAGTTACTGCTGTACTTTTTGCCCAGTGGGCTCCCTGGTCTCCCTTGGTGTGTCACAGACATTGTTATCAGCAGGACTCATTGGCCTGTGGGGTAGCCCTTATGCCACATCCTCAGTGTTTTGCTGTCTCATCAATTTCACTCGTTATTTCAATATCCTCAATTAATGCTTAGCATTCCATCTCACTTGCTTATTTTTAGTCTTGTAACATTTCTATTGATGACACATTTCTTGTTGGCTTGGTTGTCTTTTTTTACATCCTCTACTTACATAATACTTTGCTTGTTGAAACTGTTCTTCATTGTTTCTTTCTTCAGCTATAATAACCTGTTCTACCTCTTATTCAAGGATACAAGGTTTTATAACTTTAAGTCTAGAGGATGCAGCATCCCCATATCCTTCAATTGTAACATAAACAATTTTCAGTTGACTTTTCTTCTTCTCAGTGTCAGCAGCCCAATTCCATCTTGATTTACATGAAGCCCATCCTTCCTGCTCCATTTATTCAATATTTCTTCCTTGTAAATGAACCTCTTCTGTCCTTTACTCTATTCACTGCTGTACAGTGAAACTTAGTTTTCTGCCTTTCCTGGTTGTGTTGCTGGTGAGATTAACCTAATGCTACCAAGCATAACACCTCAGCAGGAAGCACCCAAGTTGCTTTCCTGATATTTTAAAGTTTGGAATCAGCCAAGACATGCATTTCAGATCTGTGAATCTCTTTCCAGCTATACTCTTTCATTTCTAGTCTTCAAAATCTGCTACAGCTTAGTAGACTAGACTTCAGAGCTCTGTGAGTTTATCTAATCTGTACAGTTCTACATAAGTGAAAATCTGACCAAATGTGGAATCTACAAGCTCTCCCTAAACTATGTGTTAGAACACAAATGCTGAAAGCTGGTTGAGAAACATAATTCAAATTTATTTGTGTTGGTTTTAAAGACTATTAAAATCCCAAACTAAGTTCAGTCGAAATAATTTTCCTAATTAGGGACTAGTATTTTGAAAACACAAGTCCCTGAAAGGTCTAGATGGCAACTTCTTGGTTCTGAGTAGTTAACTACATCATCTAGAGTACCTTAAGAAGTTTAAATTGAAAATATTTGTGACCCTGTACAGGGAGCACTTGTGTAGAAGAATATGCAAACACAATATCTCAGTGGACTTTTACCTTTTCCTTTTGCACTCTTAAAATGGGATCAATGAAATTTTTCTGAGTACACAATATATTAGTTGGGTACCAGTCAATCACTGAAAGGTAATGATAATTGTAAAATATTTTTTGTATATCTAAGACTGTTCTATGTTTTGAGTGTGATTCAGTCAGTGAAGATATGCAACAAAACATCTCTCCAGTTTTTTATTCTTTTCAAGATCAGAAATGCATGGTATTACAATACCACAGCTTCATGGTTCTATTTGACTGAGATCAGCTTTGCATTGTGCCTTTTATACTACATCATATATATATATAAATGTAGTCACAAAGTTCTCCCTAATAATCTCTCTTTCCCTAAGTGCTTCCTGTTAGTGCTAACATAACAACTTTTTTTTTCTTTTTTTTTTTTCATTAAAAAGTAAGAAATGCAGATGGAGTGGGGATAGAATAAAGATTCTACTCCAGATGACTCAGTATTTTTCTTATCATTAACGCCTGCACTTTCGTCATATTTTCTCTCAGGAAGCTAATACTCAGCCCTTGTGTTTGGCTGTGATGGATATCTACCATAGACAGGGGTCATGAAACTGCTCATAATAAAACAAAAGTTTTAAAATAGAAATGCACTATAAAAAATAATCAGGCATCAGTATACTTCTACCACACCACTTCCTTTTGAATCCTGAAATATGGTAGAAAAAAGTCATTTTCTACTTTGGAAATGAAAGAAATTGTCACCAGTATTACAAATATTTAGTTGCAAATTTCCAGTAGTAAGGGATATATGCTGTCACCTTTGACATCTTCCCTGTTGTGACCCGTGGGCAGGAAGGAAAGACGAACATGGAAATAGTCCGTTATTGCTGTTGAGTTAACTTTAAGGAAAGGGGTGCCCTGTGCCTGTCTCAAGCAGAAGGCAAGGACATCTAAAAACAAATGTTCTGTATGGAGGCAACCTACTTCTCATTAAAGTCAGTGATGAATCAAATTTTCTTGCTACACTGGAGAAAGAGGACTGAGAAACTAATGAGGGTAGGAAAGCTTCTCTAGCTTTCTTCTGAAAAATTATATCCCGAAATACAGCAAAGCTGGGTATTTCACAAATGTCATTATGCTAACATATGCCTACCCTCATGCGATTATGCTATGTTTCACTGAATTAATCAGTAAGAATGACATGAATCATAACAAGAATTGACAAGAATTGTTGTCTTTGTATAGGCTTCAAAATTCAGCTGTGAGCATCACTCAGAAGCAGTGGCTTGAAATCACAGGCAGATTTTGGACAGCCTTATGACTTATGCCCAATTGAACACACAGAATGAACTTTCAGAACGAATCTAAACAGTGAACTAGTCCTTGCCATTGTTTCAGTGTGGAACAGAATTCTAGGTACTCGTGATGTGTATGTCATTCTCTAGGCAAGCCAAAATGAAAGCAATATCATAGAAAAGTCAGGAAGATATACTGTCTACTTTATACCAGATTCCTCTTCTAAAGCCTTATGAAGGCAGATGGAACAGACTCAAAAGTGGCTATGAGCAAATATTTGGGCACAGCAGAAATTTGTGCTTTAGAGCAGGCAGGCTCTTGGATGCATTTGAGAATTTCCAAAATGACCTTATTTCTTTATACTTGATCTTGAACTCTTAACTGTTCTAGAATAAGAAATACTTCTTCCTTAAATACAAAATCCCCTTTCCAAAGCCCACAGAGACCTACCTGCATCCTAATACAATGACCTTGAGAGGCCACAATGAAAATGGCTGTCAACAAGTAATACATACAAGGAAGGAAGATGCCTCTGTCTTGCATATTTACTATGTTTAACAAAGCAGCTAAGCAGTCAATAATTTAAAATTTGTTGATGTATGCATGTAAGATTTGATTGTGTGGCTTTTTGCTAATTTGAGCTAGAAAAGACCCATCAATAAGGCAGGAAGGACTGCATAGCAACAGAATATTTTGTTAATAATATATCACTGGCAATACAATTACATGCATTGTTTTAGTACCTGATGGAATAAGTGAACAATTATAACCATTCTGACCTGACTAATTTTCTTGGTAACCAGAATCCCTTCAAAGGAACTCTGGCTGATAAAGCAACAATAAAGTGCTGCTATTCAGGCATATCAGATTGCACGTATTTATTTTTTTTTAAATAATATTTGCAGTTAAGGTTTAACATGCTTTAAAACGAAGTTACAAAGGAGACCGGTTTTCTGTTTGCTAGCAGCAGCTGCAGATGTTAAATCAGCTGCTCCTAGAGGAGCACGGCTCACAGAGCACTTCAGAGGGGCTCTTTTTTCTGATCCAGTTGTTTCAGTATAGAGTACTTGAACCAGACTGCTTAAAACCTTTGAGTTTTATTCCATAGATAGAGAGAGCAAGGAATAAGGTGACATGCAAAGCTGCATCAAGGACCACCAAGGCTCAGAAAAATGAATTGTTTGAAGTAAGTGCTCAATTAATAAAAATATCATGGGTTTTTGGGCCTCAGTCATCATCCTTCACTCTTTTGGCAAACAATAATTTCTCCACTAATCTAAACTGAACTGCAATGTAATTTGTAAGTGACAAAACACATTTATTCCAGTTAATATGAAAATACAGATAAAAGTTGTCAGAACTTCATTTCATGTGGTTTTCATTTTCTATCCATTTGCAACAAAAATACAATGGCTGGCTAGGCCAAGACTAAGAATTCAGTTTAATGTCAAAGCAATAGTAATACAGTTACGTTAAAATGCATACATTTGCAAATAAGCACACGCAGATTTTCAGTTTCTTAAGATACATTCAGTGCCCAGAACAATATTTTTCTATCGTAAGTGACCATGGACTGGAAGAGGTTATCCTCTGGGGATCAGCACAGGACTGTGAAGGCCTCCTGGTGCAGCTCACAGACTGCTGTGTAGAGCAGTACAACACTGACTGAAAGTGGCTGCTGTTTAAGAAGTATACAACAGCCAAATGAAAGATGGGTGTCAGTTCAGGGCCTACTGGGCAGATGTCCGCATCAAAAAAAACCACAGCTACCACACATTCACTGGCAATCTTGTCTGTGTTATAACTTGAAAAACAGGCATGGAAATTTAGCTACACTTTTACTTCTCAAAGATAGCCCAACTTTTCAGGCTTGAGGGACATTAACAACATAATATGGAAAAATCTACTGACTGGTGTAGTCAGTTTATGTACACAGAGACATCAGCAGAGGCTAGTGAATACTGCAAGGAGTATTTGTGCACAGCGCTTTAAGTCCTGAATACCTCTTTATTCATACTGCTACTTGGGCACTTTTGAGGGTTTTATCTATTTGTTTTTCTTCTGGATAGGAGGAATGGTGTCAACATGGCTAATCTTCACAAGATAAAACTGCAAAACATTATGTGAACCTCCTCTCACCAAGCAGCAGTAATGAAATTAACTTTCATACATAGGCTGATCAAATTTAATCTAACCTCATCCATTTCTGAGTGAGTTTCAATCTCAGACAGGCATCTACAGTCAGTGCAAGAACATGGCCAACTCCACCTTACACAGCTGTCCTAGAGAGCTTTTTCCCCTCTACTTACTGTATCAGAAGTGTTGAGGATGAATTCAGACAGAGAAATTAGCTTTGATGTGACAAAATAAAAATGTGATGAATCCAACCAACCCAGACATACATATCCAAAAAATCTTCCACTTACTATCCCTCTGATTAAAAATATTCTTGCAACCCGAAATTAAACCAGTACACTGTGGTCAAGGTGACCATTATTGTACTTTGGTGAACAGATGAATTTTCAAACAGTTAACATGGAAAATCCATAAATAGCTGCATTAATATCCCCTATTTTCTGGGAAGTGACAGCAAGTGTGTCTTTTGGCAATTCATGGCTACATGTGCACACAGAAGAATGGCTTCTTTATCTAAATCAATAATTACACAAGACGATGCCATTCTCTGAGAGGTTTAATACATTGGATCTTCAGGATATAACCATGCAGTGGTTCCCAGCATTTATCTCTTAGAAGTAGTGACACATTACCCTTTAGGGTAATTAAAGAGGGAGGAATCCAAGCTGAAGACATTACTTTAATAATTCAGAGAAACATTTACAGCCACTTCATTTACGGTCTTATGAAGATCATCTAAAAAAGAGCAGCTTGTGAAAGGTGAGGATCTGGATCAGTGCAAAGAAGGGTGGCTTTTTTTGTATTTCTCAGAAGGTGCAACCAATTCAAGTGGCAGGCACGAAGCTGGGATTTTGCAGTATGAATTCAATATAAACCATTGCGAAACAGAGTTTAATCCAACTTCTCTTATAGAGCCAGGAGATGTTGGTCAAGCCAGCAACAGTCTCATGGGAAATGTGAAACTGAATATTGAACTCACTTCCTTACTACTAGGCAAGGAAATGAGAAAACATGCTAGATAAAGCAAGCTTGACTTTTTCTGGCCCTGGCAGATGCACTGATGCGCTGGACAAACATGCTTTGTGCTCCCAGTGAGCAAGAAAGAGATTACACTATGGAAAAGAAACAGGCTCTGGAAGATCCTGTCTCCAAACTGCATAATTTAAGAAACAATAAATCAGCATATGTTGGATTTTACTTGATTACATTTGATGCTTTCCCCTAATACTAATCATATAAAGCATAACCTCCTGTCAGTACTGGAATGGTATACATTATGTGAATTACTACCAACTGTGGACATCCTAGATCACCTTTATGTTGCACTAGTTTAGTACCTTCCCAATTTCACTTCAACAAATCTGAGGACCCATAAAGCAGGAGTAAAATGTAACATAATACAGGAGGATAACTTAGGGTATGACATTCAGAAGTTTTCTTATAAGCAGAAGGCAAGTACAGTTTGGATCATAAAAATATCACACTACCAATACATGTTGTCTTGCTATCTTCAAAACAATTTCCTTAGAATAAATGCAGATTCTCCATTTGTGTGATAACAGCGTAATCATCACAAATAAGAAAAAAGCAGAGCTAATGAAGTGAGGTAGGCAGTTACATGCAGAAGGGCAAAGGGTAGAAGGAAAAAGGAGAGGAAATATTAGGATTTTTGGGGAGAAAACCTGAATGCTTTGAAGTCTGCATTCAGGATGAGGACAGACTCATGTAATTACAGACAGAAAACTGATAGATGTGTGATTATAGACAGATGGTTTGCTCGGCAGGAGTTTCTGACAGCTGGGCTCCAGCAATTCTTCTTATAAGTCTTTATGACCTGATCTTTCTTCAGCACATAAATATTCATGTACTTACATTTTTATGTACGATTTAGGTGTAAAACAAGAAATGGTTCTGCAAGGTGCTGAACAGACTTGCTTTTAAAATTAACCATGAAAACTTGTGCCAGATACTAAAATTTAATCAGTCCTGCTGACTTCATTGGTTTTCTTGAATTTTTCTAGAGAATTCTCTAGTCTGTGTCTTAAGCATCCTGGGTAGGTTTTATTCAACCTGATTTTGGCTTTCAGAAGTGATGTTCCTGTTTGAAGAGAGCCATCCAAGCATCCTTTGATTCCCTGGAGAATTGCAACCATCTCTGGGAGGAAATTCCTTCTATCTCAGTAGGATATCTCAAGCACATGGGAACATGCTTGATAACTAGTTTGGATGTACTACTTGTTGGGTTATTATTAACTAAAATGAACATTAGTCTAAACTGTATGTCCTAGGACATTCAGGGGAAAAAAAATGAAAAAAAAAAAAGGAAAATATTTTGCTACATACAAACTTCTCCAAAGCAAAAATAGCACTATGACTAAGTCCAGCAAAAGATCTTAGAGTCCTTCTGCATTCTTTGATTTGGGTGTGTGATGTAATTATGCACAAAATCTGCATTAGGACAAGGCACAGTGAGGCACCAGCCCTTCCTTTCTAGGCAAAGGACATCAACATGAGGGTAGGAGGGAAGTGTCAGTTTGCTCTGCTCAGGTTCCTAAACCACAAAATCTGTGGTGACAGATTCAGGGGTGAGCTAAAAAAAAAATCCTGGGTGGATGAAGTCATTCCCTCAGACTTTATTTCTTTTAAGCTGTCTTTTCATTCTTCCAGTCTTTGTAACAATTTCCTCAGTGCAGACAGGGAGATAAACTTCTTTGTTTCATTCTATAAGAACTGCAAGAGCTGAGCTAGGCAGAGATACCCTAGATTGATGAGAAATAACTCATTGTTATTTCAGCCTATTGCAATGAGAGCACTGTCACATTTTTCATTTCATTAGCCTGAGTGCCCTGATGGCTGTGAATGAGTTAGTCTGTAGATGGGGATATGGTGACTTTGGGTCTCGTTACTTAGATCAATTCTGCCAGATTTTGAGCATAAAAAATCTGCTTTTGAACTACTCTTCTGCCTTACCAGTTCTAGTTTATTGCTCCTGAAAATGTTCATTCTAAGGTAGTTTCATACGTATGAAAGAAACATAAAGCAAAGCCATCAAATATTTCAAGTCAAATGCCTGCAGCTGGCTTTGTAGTTCTGCATCCTTTATGTGTTTAGCCATTAGCCAGTTGTGCTCTGCTCCCAGTCAAGTTCTGCAGTTTTCCATCATGCTGTGGTTTCTATAAGAGGCTCAATAGCAAATGTACTAAAAGTGTAAATTTTTAAGCAATATCAATTTTTGCAGAATTGTCAAAACCACACATAACCAACAAATATTTCCATATCTTCATTTAAAATGCATCTCAGTCTTCTCTGCACTCATTAGTTGCTCAATCCCTTTTTCAACACTTGTCTTGCAAGCCCTGCTGAATGCAGTTGTTACGCTTTTAGGATGAGACACATTTTCCACATGTAACTAAGCTGGGATGTTTCATACCACTAGATCTTTGCAGTCTAAGCATGCCTTACTTTTGAAATGAAGAGGTGGCTAGCCAGACACAACTGCCATTACTTGCTCTCATGTAGTTGCAAAAAGATATCTTTGTTGCCATGCTTTTGACAACTTGACATTAAAAGGAATTTATCTTAATTGATAAGGCTCAGAAAGGTTAATATGATTCCAATCTTCCTAAGTATTGGGGATATACAAATTTCTCTGTTACAATGTCTAGAGTGAAAGCAACATTACATAACAAAAACATTGGTATTGATATTGATATTCCATATATATATTCCAGATATATTGATATTCCAGCTGTCAGAGCCATGCTCCAACTGGTGAGATACAAAGTCATACCCACCCACATTCCAGGCCTGGAAGGAAACAGCATGCAAATGAACTGCGGTATCTAAAACTACTTTAAAAAATGTTCATAGTAACATGCAAAGAGCTTAGATGTGCAGGGTGGCTGGATTAAAAGTTCCTTGGGGAGCAGTTCCTGTCTTTATACACTGGTCAGCTTCTGATAATGTAACCGTATTTGTTGTGGCATTCTAGCAAAGTAAGTTATGAATGGAATTGGTACTCCTAGTTTGTCTGATGCAATGTTGCTCTGTGTTTCAGGAGTGCTGCTTTCCCAGAAGAGTGATTTTGGACCTCTTTACATTGACTGTCTCAACTTTTGTGAGTTACCTAATAGTAACTTAAGCATTTCTTTAGCAACTGTGACAGAGGGCTATCAGAACATAAATGCACTAGGTTCATAAACCTCTCCAAAGCACTGACTTTAGTTTTGAAAGACAAACTAAGTTTTGTGTGTGGTTTTTTTTTTTTTCTATGTACTGGTAGCTTCATTCTTTATCAAAACTGCAAGCACAGTGCCGTGTCCATTATTGGTAGCTGCTGACTTGTAAGGCTCTGCCCTGGGCCTTGTATTCCTCAAAGCCAAGTCTGGCCTGAGCTTAATGACCTATTTAGGAGGGGATGGGAATTTGTAGTGCAGAAGATCCAACTGAGACCTGACTCAATTTTGAAAAAAAAAATGTTATTAGAAAAAAAGCATTAATCCAGGGATAACATAAGTATTCTTTCGAGGTTGCAGGAAGACTTTCTGAAGATATGACTAATTCCCATGAAATTAGTACCTAGGGAACTTTCATAAGTGTAAAGTAGTGCATAAAGCAGGCACTGATCGTACAGAATCATTTTCTAACCATTTACAAACACAAAACGACTGTGAAATTAATATAGGATCATTTTATGGTCACTCTGCATACAGTGGACCTGCCTTATTCAGTGCTTCCATCAATTTTTATTTGGTGTAACTTTACTCAGGTAACTGTGCAGAGACTACAAAGAGGTCTGAAAGGAGATTTGGTTTCAGCTTGGAATAATGTAAATCAGCCAAACAGAGCTAGTGAAAAACGGAATCCATCCCATAAAATGGGGAGTTCACTCCTCTAAGAAGTGGGTGATACCTCTTGATACGTATTGCCTCATCACTTCCCATTATTTTTACTGCACTACTATAAAGATGGTTTTGTTCAGGAAACGTGAATTATTTTTTGAGAAAATAGTTTATTACCCAGTACCTTCAATAAACTACTTCAAGCTCAGCTGAAATCTGTATCTTTAATTTCTGAAGACTGCTAAAATATCCAGTACAGCCCAACTGATTTGTGACCAGCCAGTGGAGCAGGAAGCATTTGTTCTACTTTGTTAAACACTGTTAGCCAGTGTTCAGCCTTTATGTTACTGCTTGGTTTTTGGATATATCTGTAAATGTATTGATTCCTGTAGTCAATATTTATGCATTTGTAAAATGTGGCTGTATAAAATGAGATAGTGAGGAATTAATATTCTTGGCATGTTCCTCTATATGAAGTAAAGGATTCCATATAATCCCCTTTGCAGATACACACAGTATGCCTGTTATATAGAAATCCAATCCAGTGAAAGAATCTCTTGTAAGAAACTAGTCACCATAAGATGCTGTATCCACTGTAAAATGTAGAAGACAAACTCTTTTAGCTGACTCATTCAAATGCCTTTTCAGTATTAAAGAGACTTCAGTTAGAGGTTATGCCTCATTTTTGCCTTGTACAATTATATTTACATCTGTTTTGCAGTATTACAGAACAACCTACTAATTTTAAATTCTCCTTAATTGAGATGAATAAAGCTAGAAAGGATCATTTCAAAACTGTCAGATTGTTTGCCAGTAGGTTGTAGTCTGTATTTATTAATGGCATTGGATATTTTCTTAAGCAAATATCTTATTTATCTCTCCAGTATTTAGAATTGCATTAAGAAGAGCTTTTCTTATTTTAGTGTCTAAAGAGGGATTGGATTTCAATTTGTTTGTTTGTCTAAGAACAGCCATTACACCAGTTTGTACAGCTAGTAATTTTCAGGGATCCCATGTAATCTCAAGTTTTCCTGATTTTCTTGGATTTAATTTCATGCCTTATTTATTTATTTATTTTGCTATACTCTCATTCAACTTTTTTCTTTTTAGACATGAAAATTCTATGAACTCAAAATAAACACACTGTAATCTGTACCGTAGCAGTATTCTTCAGTGGAACTCCATATTTAAGGTCTTAAATATTTATTTGTTTTCTTATCTATGCTCAACTCAATCTTGTTAAGCATACATCTCTATTCAAGCAAGTCACAAAGTTTTTCTTTTTGACAAAATCTGAAAAGAACCCACTTCTGCTAATTTAATTCCTGTATTTGGTCTTTGGTTGTATGAGCTGCATAGATTTACAAATATTTTACTGAAGGTTTTACATTTTTCAGGTTTGCTTTTTTCGTATTTTTTCCTACTAATTGACTTCACTGGCACAAAAAGAATTACTGTGGATTTAAACAAGATCTGTGAGTATTTGAATCAGTATCCTGATGGCTTCATCTTGTTCTGTGTGAACAGGATAAATAATGTATTAGAATGCCCCCTTGAGGAATGTTGCCAATGACCATCATATTTGCAGGGAGAGATTTAAAAACTCTCCAGTTTTAGTCAATTCCATAGCTGACTGCATTATTAGTCAGTTAGAACAAGACACAATACATTCATAATAGGTAAAACAAAGGAGGCATGATTCAGATACTGAAGTCCTTATTTTACAAGGAGAAAATGCTTTATATCTTATGTGTTTTATATGTTTGGAGCAAATATGAAAAATTGCATTTATCCACAAGACGAGATCAAATATATTCATTGGTTGATCAAATTCATGGCTTTACACCTCAAATTTCAAGTATTTTAATAGCTCCCCCTCTCACAGATGTTACTAAGGTCAGGAACTCACTGTTAGTGCTCAGTTCAGTTAAGAAATTCCTCAGACATGTATTTTTTTGTTGGCTACATGGCTGGTGCTGGACTCACGTCACTGTAAGCAAATGGAAGAGTTGAGGCATGAACAGAGTGGGGTTGAGGCTGGGAATCAGGGTGGCTTGGGCAGATGGAGAAGGGAACATGAAGTTCTCATGCTATTTTTATTAACGATATACTTCTTGTAACACATACAGCCATCTTAAAGTTGATGGAAATTGAAAAACAAAACAAAACAATACAAAATAAAAGTAATAGGGTTAAAAAAAGCAGAGAATTAATTTTTTAATTATTATTTTTTAAATTATTTAATTATTAAAAAAATAATTAAGCAAGACTGCAGACAACAACAGTACAAAAATAGGCTTACCTCAACTCAGTACCTCTTGACAGACCAGAACACATTTCTCCTTGGGTGCAAAAGAATTTAATCCTGCCCATTATTCACCAACAAGAACATAATTTTCTTTGGAAGAGCATTTATGGGTCATAGAACATTAAAACTGGAAGTTGTCTCTCCTTTACCATACCTGCAGGTATTGGAGTCTCTTGTTCCCTGTGGGGCACAAGAATGGTATCTTAAACTGTAGCCTACATCCACAGCACTCACCATCTGCTGGCAAAGATAACAAAATTCCTGCCTGCATTCTTCTTCTGATAGTTGGCATAACTGATAATGATTAGCAGGGAGATAGTACTAAAGATGAAAGACATGGAATAGATTCTGGTCCATGCTGATTTATACCAGCAGAGGACTAGTGCCAGTGCCCCATACCTAGGAGCTACCAGGAGATACTTCTCTCCTTGCTGAAAACAAAATAATTTAGTTCCTTGAATATTCTGCTAACATATGGTTCAGGATGATGTAGGTGGATGAGATAACCAGATGCCAAAAATGGATCGACCTCAATCAGCTGTCTTATTTAATGATGATTTAAAGCTACCAGAAAGCAAAGATGGTGGGGTTTTTGTTTTAAATGTAAAACTAAAATAACAATAAATTCCAGAGACTTGAATTGGATTTATGAAGCTACACAGCATTCTTTAGGAACCTGGTTGCATTTGCAGACCTGAAACCATCTGAGCAAGTATTGAGTTCATTTCTGCTGTAACTTCTGCTCTCATCCTCTGGCATTACAGTGACCTGACTACAGCTGAGGGGGCTGAGACAAACTGGTGTCATCCATTTAAAGAATTTGTGAGTAAAACTGGATGAAATAGACCTCATTTGCTCTCTTTAAAGAGTTGAATAATTAAAAATTATTAAATAATGATTACACTAAATGTGAAATTTTACCCATGCTCCCATGATGTTACCAGTTGTTCGAGCACTGTAGCTTTTCCTTTAATCTGTTTTTAGAAGAGAAATAGCAGAAGATAGAATTCTTCTGATATGTGACATTTACTATTTAAATTCTGAAGACAGTGAGAAAGAGATGGTCACTGTAACCTTGAGACATTTGGGAAAAAAAAATCTTAAAAACAAAGCACCTGTGTTTTCTGGCTGGACAACAGTCTATCAGCCAAAATAGCTGTTTTAACAATACAGGCTTGTAGTGAGTTAGCTCTCCATAATTCATTTCATAATTAGGAAAAAATGTAGCATTTTCTGACATCATCTCAGTGCAGTTTTGGACACACTGTACTACAAAGAATCCAACAATAACCATTTAATTTTCTGCTCCACAACTTAAGAAGAATCCAGTGACCAGGACTGTGTACAGTGGCAAAACATTCTCATTTGGGCTTTCTAGTTCAAAATCCACACACAAATAATCGTTAAACTTTGGAATATAAATTGTATTTTAACTATGCCTGTGTATTCTTTCTCTTTCACTGTTAATAAAAAGAAATCAGGGAATGACATCCAGCATCTTCAGAGGCCAGAGTCTGAAAACTAAGTGTCAGACTCTGTGGGAGGGTAGAAAGGTGCCATCTAACCGCTTTGTGGTTGGGAATTACTTTTACATGTTAATATAATGCTTCCTTTCCTCCTTTCCTCCTTTCTTTCTTTCTTGTCCCTATCTTAATAGTAATTAACTCACATTCTACTACTTGTTTAATAACAGTAAGCACTTACAGGGCCCAGAGTTACTCAGTGTCATGTATGAGTAATATCTATGAACTTCAGCTGGCAGATCTTCCTCTGCAGCTGAGGTCACTGCAGAAGGAACTGTTTGAAAAGGAAATAATCCCTTCAGAAGAAGGTGGCTAAGATTCTAGGTCAATAATTTCTACAAAGATGACAGCAAAATCCTGCTTTGACCTGAGCCATCCTGATAGAAGTCCTGAAAGAGATATGAAGGAGAAATCCTACATTACACCAAACACATGGATCTAAGAATATAACTTGTTTCTTTCAACAGGGAAGCAGAGAATATTCTGAGAATGTTCTGATGTTTTTCATAATGTGAAAGATTTCTGATGAAAATCTAGTTGTGGCAGTCAGGCTACCATTTCTGACCTGCATTTCTTTACCTGATCTGTGATGTGGGCAGAGACAGGGCTAGGAGGGGAAGTTCCATCCATCTGCCTCTCCCCAGGGTGAGTGTTGTTGGCAGGGAACACAGCCAAATCCCATTTTTAATTTAAGTAGTCCTACAGTTGTCCTATAGTTTTATAAATAAATAAATAAATAAATAAATAAATAAATATAAAGCAACAACAAATAACAACCTCTATCTGGGATAGGAATACTTAGATTTCACAAGCTCAGTTTGTAGAGAATGGTCCAACAGTTATAAATCTAAATAGAAACTCAGCTGCCTATTGACCAAAGTCTTTCTGCACTTTTTACGGTCCCTCTGTCCAGCATCATTTAGTATTGACTGGGATGGAAATATGGGGATGGGAATGAAAAGGATGGGAAGTGAAATGAATAAAGAAAAGGAGAAAATAAAAGTAGCAAGCAGCAGAAAGGGGTGAAGAAAATAACCGCAAAATTCTGCTAAAAAGATCTTAAAAATTGCATGTCACATCCAATTCTTCAAACATAACCCATGACAAAGCAGCAATGTAAACTTTCTCATGATCCAGTCTTCAGTTTGTTTGCATATTGCATAAAAGAGAACATTCATAAAGGGATTATAAAGACTAACAAATGTTTAATGACTATTATAAATATGCTACAGAGCCAAATGGTATGTGCTACACCTGGCTTTAGGTATAGAAGTAGAAGTGCTACATCTGTTAGAAGCTGTACCATTAACCTAGAATCCTTTAGTAGGAGTTTACTTGATTTGCAATTCAGCCTTAACATAATAAAAGTGAGTTAAAAATTGTCAAAAAAGAAAAATAATCATCTCTATAACCAACATACTGTGGTTGAAAAGTCACATTTCTGAGATAGATAGTATTTAACTTTTACTGACTCTACATAGGGAATGTGATCTAGTTGGTACCAAACGCAAACAGTACTGCAGTGCAATCTCTCAACCCTTTGACACTTTATATCCTGCAATTATCTGTCTGATCTGATCATGCTTACAGCTGTGCCTATGATAATGGTCATAAGAATCTTCTGCCTGGGTGCTGATTAGACAACAGTTGAAGATATTCCCTCAAGCCAAGCTTTTGTTTCTAGCAAGCAGCCTCCTAATGTGAAGCCCACATGGTAGAAGTGAAATGAGCATGGAGAAGAAATGAGGCACGTGGGTTGTGGGAGCAGCCTCTGAAGGAAATGATAAGGCTGAGACTGTGAGATAGGAGTTGGTGGCAGCATGGGTCAAAACTAGGAGCAGATGAGTAAATGTGGGGCTGACAGTTGGGCCTTGTAACAGAAATAACAGAGAAAGAAGGGATGGTGACCAGGGTGAGGAGACAGGCTTGGTAATGAAACAAGCAGCACTTCCTTATTCTCTAATTGTGCTGACATTCAAAGTGAGACACATGGCAACAGGCTACATAATATAGCATGGCTCCTATGGTCCACCTCACTCTTTGACAAGGTATATCAAGTTCAAATTGATATTTAAACAAACAAAGAAAAAACACAAAAACTCAATCAAAACCTCAATCCAAACCCACTTAAAAATGTTTCAGAAGAGATGCAGTGTCCCAGAAAGTAAATGTAGTCTGAGAAAACTGTATCCGAGAATACAATTCCAAGTGCTGATAAACTGAATAATCTCAAAGCATGCTGCATGTGCATTTCTGCTTTTAAATGATGTTCCAGAAGATCTCACGTTAATCTATACGGTAGTTGGATACTTGTACAAGAACAAGTGAAAATGTTCTGTTTTTAAGAAGCTTAAATTCAACTAAGTGTTATGGTGTAGGATTTTAGGAACAGTTTTTTTCTGCTTCTGAGCACTGTCAAATCAAGCAACAATTCACACTGTTGGAGAGGGCTGGCTACCATCATACTTTTTGGCTTTGGATATAAACAGACACTTTTTTTTTCTCCCCCAAAAGTATAATTAATTTTTATTTAAAAAATCAAGCATGAAAAACTAGTATTATTTCCTGTGGTCATAATATTGATTCTATGGGGGATACAAAGACATGTGGACATGGTCAAATACATGAGAAAATAATCTACTATGAATTTCAGCAATTGGCAAGAAATAGTGTAGAGCAAGTAAGCTGGCAAAGAGATATGTCTCAAAAGTTCTGAATATCATCTTAATCTAAATGAGTGATTGGTATAAACCTTACTGTAATATCTAGGGTAATGATTTTTAAAGTCATCATTTATAGAAATCAACAGAATTAACTGGCATAAAATCCACAGAATCCTTGCACTGTGCACTATATTTGGAAAGAAGACATGTTAATGGTTACTTCAATTATTAGCTATTTCAGAGGAATAGCTGCCTTTTGAAATTTTTGAATGTCCAAATATATATATATATCTCCAAGAGTATTAACACAATTTGTTATGGTGTCTAACTTTTGCTGCCAACAGGCCAGTACTATAGACACAGAGCCAAATTCTCCTGGCCTAACTACAATCACAAAATTGGACCAAAGATAAAGTTGACACATTGATTTCAAGTAAAATTCAGTTCCTGTGTGGTGCTCAGGGCTCTTCCAGAATAAATTGTAATACAGGATGTCTGAAAAACCACATTTGTTACTGAAAGTTTTGAATTATTATTCTTTCCATGACTTCCATGTAAATAACTGACTTTGCATTTTCCTAGGTTTATTACAGTTGAGTATTTATTTATTAGAGCTATTTATTAAGACAAATAATTGTTTTCCTAGATACTGAAGAAGCAACAAAGTGCCCTGTTTTAAAGACTGCCTCTCTAGGTTAAAAAAGAAAATACAGCAACTGCATGCAAATTGATGTCTGTTCTGAGAATGCTTGTCTAAAACTGAGAGCAGAGAGATTTCTAAACTGTCCCTCACGCTTGCTATGTTCAGTCAGTTAGTTTATTGCAGGTGTAATTTTTTTCTAGAGGCCTTGCAGAATGAATGCGCAGATAGATAAAGGTCCCGTGACCCATCTGAGGAACAAAGATTATGATTATGCTTTGGAAACACCAGGGAAGAAAACATGGAAAACAGATTTGAGAGAAGCCCATAAACAGAAAACAAAGGCTGGCAATTTTGATGTGCCATATGGAGTGATGGGGTGACAGAAGAAGAAGTAAATTAGTCCAAATGCTGAAGATGTGGTAGGCAAGGCCAACAAATATGTTTGCAGCACTTATTTCAGGGATTCAGATTGGAAGGATGATAAATATTTATGAGGAAGCTTTTAAACTGCCATGGAGAAAGGACGTGGTCAGTCTGTTAAAGGAATCACTGTTTGGTGTCAGCACTGTAGATACTCTGATCAGTGGATACTCCATACCAGATGGCATAAGTTTTTCTTTGATTGGATAGGGAGACAGCAATCTCTGTGCAATCATGTGTGCTCCATGCCTTTTCACATATTCTGAGTATCCAATATTTCCCACACATAACTAAGATCTCAGCAGCATAAACAATTTCCCATTATTTTCCCAAAAGCCCTTTATTTCTTTTTTCTTAAATTCTTGTGAAATACCCAAATCAAAATCTCTCAACCCCAGCCCATGGCAGGTAACAGCTGTGGTGACCCACCTCTGCAGATATTGAATTTATGCTGTTGCATTTTATGTTTACTGCTCTGATACTACCTCACGATGATCTGAATGCTTTCTTGATTTCTGCAGGAATAAACTGGAAATCACAACTGAGTTGGATGGAGGCTTCTGTTGCTTGCTGCTGACTGCAAGGAATGCAAGCATAGCTCTGGGCAAATTTCCTGTCTCTGGGTGATTTCTGAACCATTTGAGATACTTGTGGGTGAATTAGCCAAGCTGCATGAGAACAACTTAAGCATTCATTTCTCTTTAAGGTACAATCAGACAAAAAAGTGTGAGAATCCAGGCAGGGTGTTTTAGGATGGAGCAGAGGGGAGGTAAGGGAAATTCAAATTTGTACAGGGATACAGCTGCAGCTGGGATACATAGATTATGATTAAGCACTTCTCAGTGCACACTCTTAGCTCTACATAGGCCATTGTAACAGGGCAGTGCTGCAACTGTTTCACTCACACTTTCAATGAAAGACTTGTCTGTCTGCTTCCCTGATATATATTTGAAGTTGTGCTGTGGAACAGGGGAAAGAGCATCTAAGCCTTGATCCCCAAATCTTCAGCAGCCAGCTGAAGGCAGAATGATTGTCATCAGGCTAAGAACACAACCAGTTTTCTGATTTGGTGAGCAGGTATCAGTACTTACCACAGCTCTGCGAAGTTCCCCAAACCAATACAGGTATATCTAGTTGAAAAATGCCAAAAGGATGAGAAAATAGAAAATAATTGTTTCAAGTGGCCAGCAGAGTGGAAACTTCTTTTATTAATTTGGGAGCAATGTCTGAGTTAAGTCTGTGTTATCTTTCCCCACTGTCCATTCAGAATAGACATGACAAAAATGCATGTGAAAATATCCATTTCTCACATCCAAGGAAGACCAGAAAATACTTCTTTCTTCTCATCAGCAAATAAATATTAGATATTCTTATATTGCATGCTAGTTATTCAAAGCCTGTCAGATTGAGGACGCATTTTGTTTTATCAGCTGGATTGCAGAACTACAGCCATTGATATGAGCACATGGATACACATATGTTTAGCCATTTTTCTTTCCAAGGAACACAGCCAACCTGATCTTTAGGTCTGGCAAAAATGCAAGCCATTAGTTTTTCCTGAAACTTTAGCTGATGCTTGAAAACCAAACTTTTGTCATTGAAATAATCTAAATAAAATTTTCCTGAGGATATTTCCAACCAGTGCTTTTCCTCCTCTTCATAATGTTCTTAACCCAACTGCCATGCAAAACATTAAGTGGAGTGATTTCCAACAGCAATCCATTCATGTCGTGACTGTATGGCTTTGTGTCCCTGCCTTTGTGTAAGACTTTCAGTCCTACATCTAATTGCTTTGAGTATCATTTCTTTAGGCCTGTTCCTTGTTTCTCTCCTGCCTGTTTGGTTCTTATTTCAGCATGTAGCTATCTTTAGCTTTGTAATGGTATTGGTTTGGGCTCTGTCAAATGCTATTTTGCCCATATATTCTTGTGTACCCACTCAATGCAGGAAGCTGTGTCTTCAGAGTCCAGTGGAATTCTTAAGCTCCTGCTTAACACAATAAAATATAATTTCCAGCTGCTGCAATACCATACCTCTTAAGATTGCTTCCAAGGTTTTCTCATATGACTGTTGTTAAGTTTATTGATTTATATCTTCCTGGTTTATCTCTTCAAATTTTGGACATATGCATTGTGATAAAAAATACTTTACTTCCAAGGATTTTTTTCCTAATTCCAGTGAATTTGTACACTTTTTATTTCAGGATTTCATTTATTTCCATGCCAGAAACCTTTCAGTAATTCTCCTGCCATAGTTAAAAGTTTTTTTCTTCCATAATCACTTAATTAGAAATATTAAGATATACATTTTTTGCCTTAAATATTTTTCTGTCTTCAGTGCTGTAATCTTCTGTTTTGCACATTTTCTCCCCTAACACGGCTATAAAGTGTTTGTACTCACTAGGTATTGACCAGATTCCTATAAATGTGTAATGGAGTCATCATTTTTATACCATCATAATTCATTTTTACTTATCTGTGATTATTTTTTTAAATGAATTTATATAATTTTCTTGACCTGACATTTCTCATCTCACCTGTTGAAATACCTTCTATTTCACCTCCTTAGTGCATTCTTCTTCTCCTTCTTTACTTTGTTTTTACATCTTTTTCTGCAATTAAGTAATTACTTTTAAATTTCTTTTCCTCCCATTTCTTCTTCTTTGCTCTGATGTGTCATGGTGGTTCCTATTGTATGTTGCTGAACTAAGTGTTTGCATAATCCCCAGCTGTGCTGAATCAGTCCCCAGGTACGGATTTTCTATACAATACAAAGTTACAACAATTTCCTTTACCTTCTCATACTACGCCAAATCTGTGTAAAAGGGTCATTATTTTGTACTAAATACAGTCTATAATATCCCAAACAAATTTTTCAAGCCTAAGAGCTTTTCTCTTAGGTATGATTCTTTACATTAACAGGCTTAGCATTTGTCAGTTCATTGATGTGAGTGGATTTAATTGTGATTCCAGCAGTGTAAAGCAAGGCTCTCCTCCTCTGTTTCACAGACTATTACAAAGAATGCAATGACCTGCTCACAGTTTGTTGTTTGTCTCATTTCCAATTACTAGATATAAATTTTTTCATCCCCAGCTGGCCCTTGCGCGGTACTTTTAAACTTGTTCAGCTTGCTAGACTTCCCTCAACTAACAAACACATTGCATTCAAAACAAAAAACTAATATCAGAGATGAAAAGAATAGTTAAAGACATTTATTTGTCCCAACTCAGATTAGTTATGAGGATACTGATTTCCCCCAGACATACGCCCGTTTGCATGATGTTAGCCTTGTGAGTTGCACTTCAGAAATAAATGTATAAACTACATATATCTGCTGAACATAACAGGAAAGCTATTAGAGCAAAAGAAGGAGCATGTTTATTTAATCTATGCATTCCTAAATCAGAATCACTGATTCTGATTAACTTTGTTCTCAACAAGCTTCTCAATTTGCCACTGTTTCTCATTGCCTTAAGTGCACTGCAAGCCCTACACCTTCTCAAGCAGTTCTCAAGTGTTCAGTCTTAGAAATGAAATATTCAAATTTTATTGAGCCCAGGTGTTCATGCTACACTGGTTTACTTTCATTGGTAGCTGAAGTTTCAGTCTTGCTCTTTTACAGAAGCCTGTTTAATAGAAAACAACAACAACAACAATACTAATAATAATGATAATAATAATAGTAATGAGAGTTCTTCCTGCCATGACTGATGCCCATACATAGAATGACAGATGACAGAAAAGACAGTACTATTCATACTTAAAATAAAAAGCAGAAATACTTGAGGTCACTAACAGCCAGCATATTTTACACTTTTTCTGGTTTTCTACTGGGGGTCTTGAGACTGTTCAACAAGAGAAGCTGGGTTATGCCACCAGAATGCAGCTCAGTACATGAACTTATTACTATGCTTCAAATGTGATGCCAACATGTAACGATGGCTCTGATAGCCTACCTTTTCTACATCAGGAGTAGTCTACAGTAAATCTATATTAGAGAAAATATCACTGCTGCTTCTCCTGATAGAAGCGTAACAGCAAATCCTTTCTATGAAGGTGGACTGGCCTGGTTACAGCACTTTCCCAGGTGAAATCAATAACACTGCCTAAAGCACTTTCAGTCATATCTAAACTAGATATAAAAATGTTACTAAAAATATAATTCCTCCCAAACATCTTTTTCTAGAAGTGTCTCATGTAGACAAGGCCAAGGTGAACTGCAAACTCAGATCCACAGTATAGTTCACTGCAAGGCCAGAGTCTTAGTGCACTTCTGGCCTTTCCTCTTTCTCTTTGAAGAAAGGCAAAGCAGTTATGGCAATCACTCAAGCACTCGTTCACACATTCTCTTGTACAATAAATCAGGGGAAAAAAAAAAAGTTCTGCATAGATCACACACAGTCTTAATGGCTATTGAGGATTTCCACAGTCAAACTGAAACACTTTGTTGGCTTGAGGCTGGGATCTTTCAGCATCTTGAAAACATCTTTATCAACCATCATAGTATTGGCTCAGGTAGGTAGGACTCCTTTGTCTTCTGCGACCCCTCCCAGCACAAGAAATAAATGGACCTATCAGAACAGGTCCTGAGGAGCCCATGAGGATAATCAGAAAGCTGGAGCACCTCTCCTATGAGGAAAGGCTGGAGGAACTGGGTTTATTCAGCTTGGTGAAGATAAGGCAAGGAGATCTCCTTTTGTCCTTCCAGTTCATAAGGGAGCTTATGAACAGGAGAAAGATTGACTTTTTACATGATGAAGCTTTAAAAGGGGAAGAGATGTGGAAGTGTGTAGTATTTATGATGATTTTCAAACCTTAGGAGAAGTGCTGTGTGCTGCACTCTTCCCATAATATTATAAGAGGGAAATGTTCCTAGGAACTGTTGAAGTTCCAGTAAGAAAAAGGCTGAGCATTTCTGAAATAAAGCAGCTCAAATGGCCACATCTTAGAGGAACAGAAAGAGAGCTAACTATTTGATTGCCCCTATAAACAGTATCTCCCAGACTTTGAAATCTCAGCTGGGATATGCACAGAATAATGTATTTTTCTCTTGCAATCTCACTTCAGTGCAGCATTAGCTTGCTCAGTGCTGTTTCATGCTCTCCACCCATGCTAAATAATAATGCAGCAAGTGACAACTTATGCAACCAAATAGAATGAAAATCATCATGTCATATACAGTTTAAAAATGTGAGAACCTTGTGTTATGTGTCCATGCAACACGTGACTCGTGAATTGTCACAGTAAGAGTGGTTATGAGGTTTGTGCAGAAGTCTTAAGGCAGAGACACAAGAAAAAAAGGAAATGCGTTGCTAGAGTAATATGTGAGCAGAAATACATGTATGGTTTTCACTTCACTTTGAGCAAGCCTTTCTCTGAACTGCTGCAGAGAAGAAATTCCAAGAACTCAAGCATCTACAAACAGAAGTATGGGAAGCTGAATTCGTCAGTGGTAGATCTAGCTAACTGCTTCAGCTCCCTAGCATGCACTAGTGGAAGTAACTTTGACAGCAGTGTATCAGTGTACAGCAATACCATAAATAATGCCATGCACTTACACCAATCTTTTCCAGATGTTACTTCCTTACAAATCCTAGCTACACCCCTTTAGACCTCTTATCATAGAAAAAAATGGCTTGAATTGGAAAGAACTTCAAGCCTACCCAGTTCTACCCCCTTGCTGTGTGCAGGGTTGCTACCCACTAGATCAGGCTGCTCAGGGCTCCATCCAACCCACAACTCAACACCTTCAGAGGTGGGGTAGATGCCTCCAGCAATGAGGATAAATATAGAGAAAAACACCATAACTTTGTCACTGCATAACCTCTGCAAAAGGGAGTAAATTGTGCCAGAAATATGAGGTGAGTGCAAGCTAGAATTGGTAAGGTTACTACACAACCTATAATTTAGCTGAAAATCAGGGCTATTCATAGCAGTGATACTGCTCTGACATGGAAAAAGGTAAGATTGTTTTTTCTGATAATTGTTTTTGATCCTCCAGTTGAAATAAAATGAATAGCAGATAAGTTGAAATGAAAGTGGGAAGAAAGGGAATAATGAAAGAAAACTAGGAAAGAATAAAAGGGATTGAAGACAGAACAATAAAAGAAGAAAGAGAAAATAAAGCTTCACAATAAATGAGTCAGAAAATAGAGAGGGGGATACTGAGAAGAGGGACTAAAGGAGTAAAGAACAGAATTAAATGTAGTATAGCATTTGTTTAATTTAAACTTGTGTTCAATTTTATCTCTGAAGTCTCACTTTAAAACCCAAATCTATTTAGCTGTGTTGTCACTGTGTACATGCAAACCCATAGCCCTTGGATCCCAAATGTAAATCTAGTGACAGAAACTTATGTTAACCCATTACACATTTAATGGAGCAAAAAGGGCTTATTGAAGGCAGTTTAACTAATAAGTGAAAAGTGGAACATACATTTTTCTTCTACTGAAAATGCTCTCTTCACTAGCAGCAAAAATACAGCATCTGTAACATGAGCAAAGTACATGTCACCTAAAAAGTATGTCTAAAAGTCAACGGACACTACACATAAGTTAGCAGCTCATCACTATTCTTGAGCATAAATTCACTGTACCATAAATTCTCTTAAGGCAACAAAAATCTTGTAGAAATTAACATACATGCAAAAATCTTAAAGAAAACTTACCACTTAAATGTCATATTGAGAATTATAATGGAGAAAAATATATCTAAAAGTATATATCTAAAAATAAATCTGAATTCTGATTTTTTTTTTCTGAACAACCTGAAGTAGAGTTTGTAAACCGAAAGAAGAGAGCAGAGGTGAGTAACAGACACTGCAAAGACCTTTTTTTCCAGATTAAAATTGTCAAAGAAGATATCGATAAAGATATTTGATGGAAACAGTCCAGAAGTTAACACTGGGAAAAGGATGCATTCAACTGAAATAAAACCAAAGTACTAGTACGACTGGAGAGTTTCAAGTGTTTTGAATATCAATATTTTGTCTTAATATTATCTCAATTATGTCTCATCTGGTTTTGACCTTCACTTGTTAACACACAACTAAAACTAGCTGTAGTGTTTCTTGTACATCTGAAAGGCACCAAGAAACGTAGCCTCAGTGGGAACATTTTACAGAGGGCACAAAGAATGCCAGACTCAGCTGGAGAAATTCCTATGCACTATGCTGATTACAGATGTGATCAGGCTGCCTCCTGGAGTTTCCTGTGCCCAAGGCCAGGTATTGCAAAGTGCGCCGGTCAGCTTTTCCTGAATTCAGCACCTATCACAGAAAGTTGTACCTTGACTAGTCATACAGTTTACATGAGCACATATTACTGAACATATCTGCAATACACTTAGAAAAGTGGATGGTGATGGTACTTTGGAAATAGGACTGACATGGATTTATTTATCAAAGCAATATCTGGGAGTGCAAGGGTGGAAAAGGACTCCCTATGCTGTTTGTCAGTTACAGTGCAAAATGATGGAACCTGACTGAGGAAACTTAAAATTTGGATGACATCAGCCAGACATGAAGCAGCTCTGATCCTGAAACAACTACTATGGTGCTGAAATTCCATTAAATGAGCTCCAATTCATAGTCAAAGAAACCTGATTAAAAAGCTTCTTGATCACAGCCGGCTTGCCCTTGAGCACAGGGGAAGTGACCATACAGTTATCTATATTTGTCTGCATGGACATCCTGCAGATGATTCTTTCAAGTCACTGTTCTTTATTTTCTTTGGAAAGAAGGTTATGGAAACATTAAAAACCCCAGGGCCAGGAAAAGTACTGGATGTGTAAGTATGAAAAAAGTTTAAGTAACTTCATGTTGATTAAAAATTGATTAAATCAAAGTAAGAAAAAAAAAAGCGCAAAGGAAACAAAAACTTGAGACTGATTTCACGCTGTCCAGAACCTGCTATTGGAAAATGGGTGTAAGGTCTGTGGTGTGCAGCTAGCATTGGTCTGTACAGGATCAGATAACTTCATACACTGTGAGACAGTATCCTCACTGTGAGTGTGCAGTGTAATGATTAGATCCTGTTCTGTGCACAATCAAGGGTAAGGTTTCCAATAACTTCTGTAGTTCAGGATCCAGATGCTGGTATGATGTGGAAACAAACATACTGACTGGATGAGACTGATTAGGTTCCTAAACTGATTCTTCACCACTTTCTGAGGAATCTCATTCCCTTAACACTATGTTATAGAACAAATTATCCCCCAAACAGCTTGGATGTATGCTTCATGACTTCCAAAAACCATTAGTTAAAAACCTTACTGCAAAAACAGACATTCTTTCCATGCATATTATTTTTTGCATAATCAAACTGCTCCATAAAGAAAAGGAACCACTCAAAACATGGTTCTGACATGGATTAATCGTTCCTCACCAGAAAATGAACCGAAAGGCAAAAATCTTGTGAACATGAACTGATAAGCACTCTGCATGTAGTATTCTCTTTGACAAACAGTTCATTCTATATGGAGAAAAATGTCTAAGAAATCAGAAGACTAAAGCTACTGGATGAAATATGCACATGACTGATAATGAATGTATGGGCAATTGGTGTGGTTGGGTGGGTGGTGAATTTTACATAGCAACATAAAGAAAGCACAAATAAAACACTTCCTGTCTAGTTTCAGTCTGTCACCTCTCCTACCATTGGTGGTATGCAGGACTCCTATACATCCACTTTTTACATTAATTGTTGAAACATGACAAAGGTTGTGATGCTCAACTAGATATGAGTTACAAGAACACCTAAAATTTAAACTCATTCAAATTTGTCTTCATGAGAAAAGAATAGCCTTTATTTCAACAAATATCTATTGTAAAATTTTATCAAACGATCTACAGAATCATAGAACACTTAGAGTTGCAAGGGACTTTTAAAGATCATCTAGTCCAACTTCCCTGCAATGAACAAGGACATCCACAACTAGATCGGCTTGTTCAGAGCTCTGTCCAGCCTGACCATGTATGTCTCCAGAGATAGGTCTCCAGAGACAGAGTGACTGAAGATAAAACCACTTCAAGCTGACTAATGAGTAAGCAGTGATGAAGCAGTTTGTAAGGGGGCACAATGTCATGTGTGAGTGGGTGGGGACAAGTGCTTTCTTTTCCTGAGAAACTCTACAGAATTAGGCATCCAAGTGATCTATAAAAAGACTTGTTTCATATTCTAAACTCAGATTTACTACAGGCTGCTAACTTTCTAGAGCATAATTTAGTTAAAGCTATACCAAGGCCGGTCATAAGGATAGCTACTGAAGATATTTCCTGTGAAAAACGCTACAGATTGCTACTGAAGAAATGCACCCTCCATAGTTCTGTTTAGAGAGCTCAGGGAGAAATGCTACATTAAATAAGAAGCGTCAGTAACAAATTACTGAAAAATTAGAACTCTTTCAGCACTTTAATTCTATGATTAGATTCCAAAACACAAATGAAAGCACTGGTATGCATTGTGCAAAATGCAGAAATGCTCAACAAATATCCCTCTTTCAGGAGAAAATCAGGATACTGCATACTCTAGAAATGATCATTTTTTTAAACCAGCAAGCTGGGTAACTAGCTCCCAGAATTCCCTTAAAGGGTTGGTTGAAGAGCTGTCTGAGAAGCCAACATTTTTTTTTTTTTTATTAAATCCTGGGAAAGAAACAAAGAAAAGTAGAAATGAGCTAACGTTTATTCACTGTTAGAAATAAGGACATAAAGGAAGGCCTGGGCAATTAGATTATTGTGACGTCAGACCCAGGCAGAATACTAGGAAATATGGCAAGGAATTCACTTAAAGGGGTCCATGGATGGGAGTACAACACATGCCTTTCAATAAAGCTCCACGTTCTTTAATTATAAGGGTTTGAAGTCAAGCTGTTGCCTTCTTTAATAAGAATCCAAGTTTTCTTGATCAAGATAAAGGGATAGGTGGAGTAGTGTAATTCATAGCATGTTTAGATCTCGATTGGCATTCACAAAGTCACAAAATCAGAGAGTTGTAGGGATTGGAAGGAACTTTTGCTGGGGAACCACTGAGCAATTTATCACACATTAAAGCGCATTTTAGACATTTAAGATGACACTCCTGTCAGTTACTCTGAAAGTAACACCTCCTATTTATTTCCAACTACAACAGATGCAAAGAACACAAAAACACTGTTTGATGGAACAAATTCTCAGGTAGAAGATAATATTTTTTTTAGCAAAGTCACTATCATTAAATATGCGTTTTTGCCAGTGATGAGCAAGAGTAGTCATACATAGCTTGTAAAAAATTACATCGGTGTCCAGAATATGGCTGGACTTGTCATGTTGCTGTCACGACTGCTGAAATGCACAACCCACCACCCCATTGTGCTCACTTCCACTGTTTGGTCTCCACAAACATTCAACAAACATCAATTAATATCAACAGGTGCTATTTTTTTCTGCATGGAGGAATTCAATTCCACACCTTTGCCTTATCTGCACTCCTGCTTCAGACGCCATTCTGTCAGAGTGTCCCTCTGCTGCCATCTGTCGCACAGCAACAACATGTAATGGAATATTGGTGGGAAGGTTCAACCTCTACTACCATCACACCAACATCTGCCTCTCATGTAATGGGCCAACATAACAAAGCAGAAGGCATTACTTTCGGGGCAGCCTTCAAATGAAAGAGATTCTAAAGTAGCTTGAAGATGGCTGCAGCAAACCTAAAAGTGCTTCCTCTTAGCTGAAATTAATCCCATATGTGGCATGAGACACTTTAAAAAAGGTTGAGCAACAGGAGAACATGGAAACAAAGTTATTTCAGGCTGTCTGAGAATCACAAAGGAATTCACATTTGCCTATGTTAGGAGAAGATTGAATAATAACTTGCTTAGAACAATGAAGGAAGAAAATTACAAAAGTAGAAATCGGTGGTAGATTAACAGGGATCAAACTACTATGAGAAAATGGAGAAATCTCTTATCTGAAGAGCAATAGGACACCTCTTTGGCTGAATATAACACAGAGCACAGGAGTGAATGAGAGAAAAGTGATGGTCTGTGATGTACTGTTTAAACTGAATGACCCAGTGATCCCTTGTGATCTTACTCTTAACGAGACAAGGAGCTGATCAGTTTAACTTTGGGGAAGATAACATCTCCAAGTAGAAATGCTCCCAGAGCAAGAACAGAGGCATGCTTACTGGCAAATCAAGTTAGTTAAAACAACTTGCAAAAAGGTGATTTTTAACATGTGAATTAATGCATATTAGATCTCAGTTAATATCAGTTGTGGGTTGTTAGTTTGTTTGTTTTTCTATAAATTAAACAGCTTTTTGCACGTCTGCTTTCTGGCACAAATGAGTTTTAGTACAAACCTTGTAAAAGACAAAAATTATGAGTGTTTAGTAGAATGCAGGTGTGAGACAAGTAATAATAAAAGGCAGATAACTCCAACATTGATTCATCTTGACAAGATAGTTATGACTAGTAGCACCTTGATCACAGTCTGGAAATTGTTGGTTAAAGAGAAACAGTTTTTTTTCTGTTGTTATTACATGAAATAATGTAGCAGCAAGGCACAGCTTACCAAGTGTGCCTAAAGAGCTGCATCTGCGCCTCATCAGGATTGCTTTGTGATGCGGGAGGTTATGCATATGCACATGTGGACTTCCACATTAGATTGAAGCCTGCTCCTGCTAGTTTTCCACCCTTGAAACAGGGCAGTTCAATTGAATTTGTTGCTTCACTGTTACATGAATCTCCTAAAAATCAGCTCTCACTAAGAAATGGCAGCAAGCCATATTAACAACCACTCTTCTCAATGAAACAGTAAGAACATGGATGTAGAATAGAAAAAGCAACAACAAAAGACAGAAAAAAAATGCAGAAGTACGTTCAATTGCATGTACGCAGGGTCCTGTGAAATATGAAATAGATCAGGAACTGCATGACTAAAATATCATCAGCACAGAGTTGACCCACCTATCACCATCACTACCTCCAAACTTGAGCAAAGTTCTGGTAACAGGGAACTAATATTTCAGCAGTGAGAACAACAACTAGAAGAAAACACATCAGAATGTGGCATACATATTTACTTACTCTTAATGGATTGCAGCTCCTAACACATACTTACTTTAGAACTCACAGATCAGTTTAAGAAATATTAAAAGCACTGATGAGGTGGAATCACAATGTTAACAGTAACTGTTTCCCATTCTATTTAGTACACTAAAGTATTCTACAAGCTTTGGCACACCTGCTTTTTAAATGGATTTGCAAATGGTGGGAAATAAATTAACTGAGCAAAACCTATTATACCAGAAGGAGAACTGCAGTTTTTATTTATTTATTTATTTATTATTTTTTAATTAAGCAACCTTATTCTAAAATATGCTGGTAAATGTTAATGAAAGAGCTAGTCAGAAAATAAAATTCTCCATATGAAGTTACAATAATCTAAAGCTTTCACATTCATTTTTTTTTCCCCAGCCCTCAGAGTTCAGCCCTCAATACTTTGCCAACCTGAGTAAGCTGACCTCTCACTTCATTCTGCCCTATGCCATTTAGAGTTTCTCTGTATGTAGATAACCACAGCTGTACCCAGCTTTCCCAGTGCTGAATGGCTGCTAAACAGAGAACTGATCATGGATATGACAGAGCTCACTAGCTAGGGTGGATGCAGGACACTATGTAAATACCCCAAGCAAGAGGAGTTCTTCAAAGAGCTGACAATAAATAACATAGCTGAGATGGATAAAAAGCGTTATGCCACATGGAATACCTTCACCAGGGTGAGGTAAGGAGCTGAGGGATAATATTCAAAAATACTTCAGGGTCTAGATTTGTTGTAGTTACCTGATTAGGCACATATATCTTGTTGATTACTGTAGAAGCTGGGTTTCTTTTCTGCCAATTGCAAATCCACTCATGTTAGTAACAACCCAGGAAGTCTCTGAGGTTGCAGATGAGGAGGTGAGTTCCTCAGTGTTCCTACAATTTTTACCAGCTTCCTTGTCACACTAGTCTGGGGATAACAGAGCATAACAACACATTACCAATATTACAGAGGTAAGTGTAATGTCATCTGATTTGACTTCTTAAAACATGAGTTATTCTGTCAGGGAAAGCCTCTCTTGAAAGTTAGCACGACCTGCTGTGTTGCTGTAAATAGATGGCAAGGAGTTATGTTCCAGGCTGGTTACTTTATCTCTTCTGCGCAAACACACCCTGCTTCTCTAGAGGGAGATTCTGATACTCCCTCTTGTGAAGGGGCCCACGTCTGTCAGATGTAGCAATGTAAGTTTTAAAAAAACCTGTGCAAACCATCACTAGCTTCCAGGGTTTCCTGAATTTTCAGGAAAATTTTCTGTGATATCTATTATTTCCAGACTCACATTTATTTAGATACATACTGGGAGCAGCTAAAGTGGCTTGAAAGTCACAGGGATAAGAAACTCCACCTTAATAATACAGCGCTAATAGTATTAAAATGAGTAAGCTGCCAATTTTTAATGCAACATTTACAGAAGTCTTTGCTGGTTTTATCCAAGTTGTATTCTCATCCAGCTAGTGAAAATGCTGTAACCTCCCATTCAAACCTTCCCCTCTAACCCTTACTAATTCCTACATTTTTCTCATTCCTCTGCTGCAATGCTAGCGCGCTTACTGAAGTGTGGGTACCCAACTCGAGCTCCAGCTGCTACTGTTTGTGAGCCAATCCATAGGACTGTGCATATTTTTGAAACACTGAGGCTGCTGTTATTGCAGAAAGTAAATGTGTTACCCTGATAATGAGCAGCCAGCTGGTTGACCAGTTTTTTGCATATGTACAGTCAATATCTATTATTGTTCATTTTGCACTGTTCTGAGAGATTCATCACTGATTAGTGTCCCGACAGAACACTTACTGTCACTCAGTCCAGAACTCGCAGGAACTCTTAGATTCTTCTTTCCCATTGGATCTTAAAAGAAAACAGTAGAAAAGGATGTATTACTGTCTGACTTACAGAAATATAATAGAGGTACACTGTATAGGATTTAAATAGATGTTTATAAAACAAGACAAACTTTAAAAACAGTAATATTTTACATTAATGTGTATAACTACAGATAAGCACATAAGCCAAAACAAATGTGGTGAGCTATAGATGAAATACTCTAGCTTCTGCTTAAGCTTTAATGTCTTAAAAAGACATTTATGTTGTGGTATGTTTCCTGGACTGAATATCTATGTTATATAAAGGCCACTGAAGTGCTCCCTTCCCCCTTCCGCTTACAGCGTCTTTAAGTTTAGATCAATCATCATCCATCGAAACATGAAAAGCCACTTCTAACATTTTTTCACTCAGTGTTTTCTCTATCTGTAGAAGTCCTCAAAAGAAATAAAAAAGTATAAAAGAAGTTAATGAAATTTTATCAAGCATGAAATGGTGTTTTAACAAAACAGGGGGATTTGCTGAAGTAATGTTTCAGTAAGGAAGGAAATACCATTGACTTTATTACAGCTGCCTAATGTTTTCCACGAACTGCAGAAAATAATTCATTGTATCTTAGTGACCTACAATAACAGCTGACTGCTTGCACTTGATGGAAATGTGATTTGTGTCTACTAAAGATTAACTATTTAACTTCTCCATATTCTTCTATTTGGAAACACATTACTTTCCATTGCATTTTGTTTTGATCTATTTCCTGAGATGCAAACTCCAGTAAGCACAAACATCACTGGCTATGCAGTGTTCTACCATGAAGGAAGAGAAACACAGGCTGGCTGTGAGAGGCTGCACTTAGATGTGTCCCCCTCTTTCTAAGTCATTTTACCTCAAATATTCAGTAAGATGATAAATATAAAGGAACATTTCAGACTGCTGTACATGGGCACACGTGCAAGTTCAGCAAAAGTTCCATGGTGAGAGAGATAGAGGAGATGCTGAAACAGTGAAGATTTTGGGCTGGATTGGATGAAGTGACAATGTCAAGGGAAAATGAGCAATTGGTCTCAGTAGTCTGGAGAAAAATGAGTGGGGCTGAGGGGAATGGGAACAAAATCTTTGTCTTTTGAGACTTAACAAAACATTTACTCCCACCGCAGTCACTGCCTCTGAAAAACAGGAGACGGATGCAAGCTGTTCTGCTGCATATGACTGTGCTGGAAGTCCAACAGATCTCATGTTCTCCATGCAGTATCACCCCTTCATTACACAATTTATAGAATATATTTTGTGCTTGCTCACTAAGAGCATCAAGATATTGTATGTGTGCAAACATTATATCTTGTAAAGCTATCTATGTAGGTACATCATATATTCAGTATCTGTGAATATATACATCTACACTGCACAAATATACAATCATTAACAGATAGCAGTGCTGTTTTGTAGGAAAGAAGAATCTGACCAGGGATCTTAAGTAAAATTTATTTCAGTGACCTGGGATCCCTCATGCTCACTCAGAGTAAAAAAGAATGATCATTTCACCTTCAAATGTGACTGACAGTGAATACCTCCTTAATTTGTGTGAAAAATAGTTATGCATCTACTCTGAGCTTAGCGACATTCAGAACATGAAGAGGACTCTTTTCTCACACTTGAAAAACAGCTATATACACTTGAAGCACTCAGTCTATTTTTTTTCTAGTCTCACTTATTCAAATTAACATAACTGTTATAAAATCAGAATCACTTCCACTGAAGTAATGAAACTGCACAGAAGTAAAACTAGTGCAAGGCGACCCTGGACTCTCCATTCTGCAATTCCTCACTGCTTTTTTTTTTTTTTAAATATTATTGTGATTATTTCAAATGTGTGAATAGAAGAACTACTTCACATAACTGAAATGAAACAAAACCATAAGGCACAAAATGTTAAAAGGGCACTGAAAATGGAGAATAGCCATTTTAAACTGCTTGAAACATTGTGTTGTTAAAACTGCTTTAGAAGTCTACACCTCCGCTTTGCGTGATAGTCAGACAACCACATAGTGAACACTAAAATTGCTCTGTAGCAAAGCAGCAGATTTCCCACTCACAGAAGGCATGACAGCATGGATGTCTAGATGCCACTTGTTGAAACATGAAAATTGGTTGCATTTATGCACATCAAGATGAAATTAGACTCAACAAATGGCTGAACTATGAAAGTGAGAAGGAACTTATAGCTGCCAAACCATGACAAGCTTTTACAATGAAAAGTTTGACTCTTCTGACACTGGAAGGGCATTAAAAGAAGTTCCTTGAGGCTGTAATGTGCTTTGCTGGGCTTTTTGTTTATTTTATCCTTGCTTTCTGTCAGAGGAAAACGATTGGCATGGGCAGGCTGCAAGAATATTTAATGCCTCCAAGAGTCAGTTATACTGAATTCACTTCTATTGTATGAAAAGAAGCTTATGTTTTTTATAGACCTTCATTTTACCTTTTCAGGAATTTATAAGAATAAGAAAATATGCAAATTTTGATAAACAAGTTGAGAACACTGTTGGTATATTTATAGTGAAAATTAAATTCCATAGAAAGGGAACACTCATCATGTGGATGTGTCACAACCAGCCGTTCAGATGGGTACATCCCAAGACTAGCTTATGTGGTTCTTAAAAACTGAGGGTGGGAATCAATGACAGATAGTCTCTTGCTTAAGTTCATAGAAAGCTTCTATATGATGCAAACAAACATCTAAACCACTTCATAAAAAACACTGCAAAGATTTCTGTCACAGTGGGTATTCCGATAGCATGCTTCAGACATTCACTGCATATTGGACATCACTCTCAGTGATACTCATTCTCTACTATTAATTTCACTGGATATACTCTTTGGGATATAAGAAGTAAAATATAGCTATTAAATGGGTTTTCCTACACCATCATCTTCTCTGTGTCACCTTTGTTTTCGCTTCTCACTAATCTGAACCACCTTGAAATTTTTAGTCCCCCTTTGCACTGAAATTTTTCTCTGCCCTAGTAAGGATTAGTCTGAGAACAACAGATAAATCATATTAGTCGTATTGCTTTTGGCCTCATGTGACACTAACAGTAAGGTTAATGAGATATAATTAGTTCTATGAGGCATTAAAATGTTTACAGTATTGTTCTCAATGCTTTTCATAGAGTTACTTAATGTACTGTAGAATTTAATAGTTTAATATTATTCAAAACATGCCTTACTGAAAAAGTGCACTGAGAAACCTGCACTGAGATTAGGAATGGTGAAACATAACACCAGGAAATAATTAATTCAAATTTCAATACATAGGAACACATGGACAGAGAAAGTTATTTTATTTCTCAGTTCATAATTTTTTTGTGTTTCTTATTTTAAGCCTGCTCTGAAATAGAATGAAAGCCAACAATGCCAAACAAAAGTGAATGAAGCTATGAACAAAACAAGCCTCTTGATGAGCAACCTCATCACCATCACCATCTCAGGTCACACAACGGCCCTTCTACACACTGGAGTGTTGGGAGACAGAGGTAAGGATCCACAGATTTTCACAATGCTTCACCTAAACCTTTGAGTCTTCATGAGTAGTTCAAGTTGGAAGAATCAGTTAGCCTAAAGAGTGACATTTCTCCAAAGCATAGAGAAATTGATACATCCTGTTCACTCATACACAGCTACAGAAGTGCTACTGGAGGAGCTCAGAGGCAAGGAACAGGGAGGCACAATGGTCCTCATTCTTTTATATATCATATGCATCTGGTTGTGATCATAACACGATGTAATTCTGCTCCCAATGGCACCAATACAGAATTGAAGTAAATACTGTCACAGGACATAGCCTTATCAATGCTAAGGACAAAAGGAATAAGGAATCAGTCCCACAGCCTTTTGTTGTATGTTTGCAAAGTATTATTTAAATGATGTAACAGAAATTTCTTTTTCTTTTTTTCCTTCTTTCTTCTTTTTTTTCCTTTTTTTTCCCTAAAGGAGACAAGATTACCTTCCAGTCAAGTAAGTAGTAATATCTTCCATACTTTTTCACTTGTTTGTGTATACACTGTCTAAAAGCATATGTAGTAGATATACTGTATTTATATTGTACTTATCAATATAACAGTTCTTAAATAAAGTTCAGAAAATGAGATGGTAAACCAACTGTATTTTTTCAGCCAATCTTAATAACAACCTTGCAAGCTGAGAGATTATTGTTTAATTAGTATACCCTCACGTGCACCAAAGTAAGAGCAGGCAAGGGATGTAAAATCAGTCCTGTAGAGTTCTGGACACTTAAAAAGAATTTAATCAACTCTTGCAATACAATCTCATTTTACTGTGCTTTTTAGTATCTGATACATCAATGTTTTCTTATCATAGCTTCTTAACAATTTCTAGATATATTTCTCCAGCAGCTAGATGCATGTAACTTCAGCTATGTCAATTACTGTTACTGTATTGTGGGTGTGTAGCAAAATACACCTCTAGTGTTTTGTGCAGTATGTCTTCAGAGAGGTGACAACTCTCCAGATAAATACAGAAATCTAGAGCGAACTGGTGCAGGGAAGCCACATGGAACACTCTAATAGGTTCATAGGTTCATAGGTTCATTAAGTTGGAAAGGACCTACAAGATCATCTAATGAAAGAATTAAGATTGAAAGCCCTACAAAATATAAAAGCATTAGTAATTATATTACAAAAAGCAACTTGGTAAATGGTAATATGCTGAACTAACTGATCATCAATGAAAATGTATTCTTGTACTTGCTAATTGTACCCATACAATGAGATAGATTGCTTGCCAGGTGCCTTTCTATCTTCTAAAAATCTTGTGGAACAGTAGAGATAAATCCATGCCTTGATCACATCACTAGCTGTTGAGTGACACATGCCATTGCAACTGCAATATTTGGTGATGAGCTCATATTGTATTCTTCAAGCCCTAGCCAAAAGGAATTTGCAATAGACAGCTGATAGAGAAACTGGAGTCCATCACAGGTTTACCTCTCTCAGGGGTCCAGTGGATTGTGGCTTCCATGTCTGACCTCAAGAAATACCTTTCAGTGGTGTCTGTCAAGTTACCAAGGATGTTCCACTATTTCAACCCCTGACAACCCACAGGATGGATACAGGCAAGAAGGACATCTATTTCACAGGCTAAAAGGGCTTAGTGTATATATCTTGCTAGGAGCTGATGCAAGCAGTTCCTGGAATGGTGAGACAGCTCATCTGTAATTTGCTTTTTCTTTAGTCCCACAGCTGCAACAGCAGCAAGCACTGGAGCCAGATGAGTCCAAAGAGACTTTGCTAAAGGCTGGCCAGGAAACCAAGCCACAGGCAGAGACACTGGTACATAAAATACATTCCAGTGGTTGGCATCTGGGCCCTGCAGCTGCCAAGCACACCCAGTGTGTGGCCATGGGTGTTGGCTTCAATACTAGAACATTTTGAGGAGGAGGCCAACAACCAGTAACCAGAGAAGACAGTGCCAAGTTACCACAGAAATTACATTCAAGTGCCAATTTACTTGCTATTTCAAAAGACAAAATTTTATCTCCGAAGTATTGTTTTGAACATACCCCTGTGACAGTTAACAGAAATATGCTGATATTCACTAGTGAGAGGAGGGGTAAAAGACTTATATTAGTGAAATTATGTTCCTTAGGGCACCGGTTAACAAAACAAAACCATACCCATTATACTTCTCCTTAATTAATGCACGTGTTTCCTTAGAGACCACAGCTCTGTTGGGGAACACAAGTCTGATGTATTTCTTTACAAGAGACAGCATAAGGAAAGTTTTATAAAACAAAGATAGAGGTAAAATGAAAGATATGCAACAATGCTGAGTGAGTTTCAGCTCCAAAGGCAGGCTTTGTATGCTGTTAATACATGAGCAGGTCAAAGCATCATGTAAAAAGAGAAAGACTGTATTAAAACTTTAGAATATAACAACAGGATCACGTGGCTTAGGATATGTTATATCTAAAAAGGTGCATGTTCAGGGTCACAAACTGTATCAAACTGTGTATGTATCACTCTTTGTTGGAGATCATGTCATGAGAGATGACTGCATTTCTGTTAGGGGTACATAGGGTCAATGTATATGCAGAATATCTGCTTTCCTTCTGGGGAAGTTACCTTTGAAAAATAAAAGGCCTGAGGTACTGAAAACATTTGAGTCGTGGTATGAAAAAAAAATACTGGCTAATTTACCCGTTGGAACAAATGTAAATCAGCCAAAGGGATTATTGCTTTAAAAACAGCATTCATTTCCTCCAAACAGTTCCTGGGTGCAATGCTCTGCAGACTCAAGTTTCCCCAAGCCCCAAAGCAGTACTGGAGTGCAGCACTTCTCTGAAGCAGAGCTCTCTAAAAATGTTACAGCAAGATCCTATCCCAGTGTCTCTCACAGACCTCCCACCAAATCTTCTCATTTCCCAGCATCTGCAAATTCAGTCAAGAATCTGAATGTCAATCAATGTTTTTCTCTGGCTCAGTAATCACCCACAATAGTGATTTTGTTAATGAAACTTCAGCACCAGTTCTGTTGAAGATTTACAGGCCAGAATGGAATCCAGCTCTCTGGTAATTAATTATCTTAGTTTTAGTGCTAAATATATATATATACAAAGAGAAAACCAAAAAACAATACAGGGAAACTAGCAAAGCCACTGAACAGATATAACTTACAACTTGTTGGAACTTAATAATTGGGAAAGTCAATATAGACATTGCCATTTGAAGTACATATATATATATAAACATATATTCTGTTTGCATCACACATGAACCTGACTAAATAAAAATGAAACAAGAAACGTCATTTTGGACCAGAAATTTGCCAACACCTGTCAACAATCTACTCATAATATTCTTCTGAGATCTTGGTTTTTAAATACCTGTCTCATTCAAGACTACAAATTAGGGGTGAACTCCTCAGCAGTTGAAATTCACAGAATCACAGAATTGTAGGGGTTGGAAGGGACCTCTAGAGATTACTGAGCCCAACCCCCCTGCCAAAGCAGCTCCCTAGCCCAGCTTGCACAGATAGGTGTCCAGGAGTGTCTTGAATGTCTCCAGAGAAGGAGACTCCACCACCTCTCTGTGCAGCTGTGCCACTGCTCCGTCACTGCACCGTGAAGAAGTTCTTACGCACATTTGTGCAGAAATTCCTAGGCTTCAGTCGTGGCCATTTCCCCTTGTCCTACCACCATGCACTGCTGAGAAGAGTCTGGTCTTGTCTCTTTGCCTCCCGCTCCTTAGATATTTATAGGTGCAAGACTTTTTCTGCATTTCATGGACCTTTCTCTTACCTTTGAGTTTATGCATGAGCTCCTTGCTCATCCACACAGGTCTCCTGCCTCCCTTGCCTGATTTCTTATTCACAGGGATGCACTGAAACTGAACTTGGAAGAAGCACTGTATAAATGCTGATCAGCTCTCACAAGCCCCCCCTTCCCCTTATCTTCTAACACCCTAGTCAACAGGATAGCTCCAAGAAGTCCCTGGAAGAGACTGAAATCAGCTCTTCTGAAGTCCAGGGTAGCAATCCTATTTTTTGTTTTGCTTCTTCCACTCAAGAGTTTGAACTCTACCATCTTGTGACAGGTCATCCCTAGCTGCCCTCAACCTTCACTTCAATAACAAGTCCATTCTTATTAGCAAGAACAAGGTCCAGTAACATCCCATTCCTCACTGGCTCCTCCACCACCTGCATCAGAAAGTTATCTTCAACACACTGCAGGAACTGTCTGGAGTGTGCACACCTGGCCATGTTGCTTACCAAACAAATATCTGGATAATTGAAGTCCCCCATAAGAACCAGTGCCTGGGATTGCGAGGCTACTTCCAGCTGCTCACAGAAGGCCTCATCAATGTCTTTTTCCTGATCAGGAGGCCTATAATACACACCCACAACATGGTCCCCCACACTAGCCTGCCCCTTAATTCTCACCCACATGCTCTCCACTCATCCTCCCCCAGGTAAAGTTTGATACATTCTAGCTGCTCTTCCACATAAAAAGTAACTCCACTGCCTTGCCTCACCATCCTGTCTTTCCTAAAATGCGTGTAGCCATCCATGACAGCATTCCAGTCATGCAAGCTGTTCCACCACATCTTTGTGATCACTAAGAGATCGTGGTCTTGGGACTGCATGCAGACCTCTAACTCTTCCTGTTTATTTCCCATGCTGCATGCATTAGTATACAGACACCTTAGGGAAGCAGAAGGTACAGCTATCCCTAAAGGGATGCAAGAAGATTTCAGGTGGGGAATTTACAACGGTATCTCCTCTGGGGAGTCCTCACAAGATCCTATAGAACAATCCAGAGGTATTTCTCTGCAATCTCCTTCAACAACAACATCCCCAAGCCCTTCTCTGTCCTGTTGACCTCAACCCTCTTCCCCTCATTGAATCTAGTTGACAACTCTGAACTACTCCCCCCACCCTAGCAAGTGACATTTTCTCCCCTTCCTCTTTCATACCTAGTTTAAAGCTCTCTCAATGAGCTCTGCCAGCTCCTGGGCTAGGGTTCACTTACCCCTTGGAGACAGGTGAGATCTGTCCACAGCCATCAGGCCAGGGGTTGAGTGAACTTCCCATGATCAAAGAACCTGAAGTTCTTGTGGTGGCACCAGCCTTTCAGCCACTCACTCCTGAGCCTGAATTTTTCCTAGACCTACAAACTGCAAGATATAATAGTCATCTTAGATAACATGAATGTTTTCTTAACTCAGTAGCAAACTGAAAAGCAACTAACTTAAATTTTAGCTTAACTCAGTAAATACTTTTTGAGTCCGACTGTTACATACTAAGTGTTTCATTTTAATTCATTTGTAATAAACAAGAATTTACTCACCAAATTGCCATGTTCGTGTCAATATATAAAAACATTGTTCATCACAGGAAAGCTTGTGAATTACAATGGTAATGAGATGGTTTTCCTTTCCCTTCCCTGCATTTTCCCTTCCCCTTTTCCATTCCCTTCCCTCAGGGTGTCTTGTTAGCTCACTATAGACCCTAAGTTCTTGACATTTCATCTCATTCTCAAGAAGGATGATTTCTCTTCGCTCATTTTTTTTCTTGTGATACTTGCCTTTTCACATGGACTGAAGAATAAACATCTGTATTTTCTTGTTCTGGTGTAGAAAGCACACTTGCAAGGCTTGTTACAAATAGCTTAAACAGGCTGGACTTTAAAACTTTCTCCTTTTAACAAGATTCTCACTTTTGCCTTTTCTTTGTCTCTCTTGGCCTTTTCAGAGAGAGATCCACTATCAACATGTAATTCCCACACGATCCCTGTGGCCACACTCATCATCGTTATCTTGAAGATTCCTACAGGCTGATCCCTATGGAAGCTTTACCAAGGATCTCAGCTTGTTGGGTTCCCATGTTCTGCTAATAAGTCTGTCAGGAGGTGGTAATTCAGTTGAGCTTTCATTCACAGGATTGATTATGCCTGAGGTATTCTCTGCAGCTCTTTGCATGTTTTGTCCCCTTGCAGTGCACACTTCCCATCACGCACAAAGTGAATCCATCTTGGTTGGAATTATAAAGTCAGCATGTGCTCTTATTTTCATTTCCCTATGTTAAAAAAATCTAAAACACGGGAGTTACCGCCAACAAGGGCTGGAAACCAGCAAGAGGACAGGTCTTCTTTCTTCCCTTCTTTCCCACTCCTTATTTTTGCTAATTCATAACTCTTACTGCATTTCTTGCTGCTGTAGCTTGCTAGCCTTCTCTCCTACCCTTGCTGTGAAGCCAGGCCTCTCCCGAGGCAGCCACAGCTGCACAGAAGGCAGTGCTACAGCCTGGCTCAGTCTGTTGAGACACAGCACCCAAAGGCTCTGCAAGAGCGGGTAGAGACCTATGCTCCTCTCAACTGCTGAGTAGGAAAGAGCGAGGTTTTCATCTGGAGCTTTTAAGCAAAAGCAAAGAACACACAAACGCCCATGAAGAGGAAGTCAGAAGCTGTCTTGTGACATGTTACACAAACTGAAGGCTTGTGGTTCCAGTAGGCAAAAGGAAACTAAAAAAGCTTTCTGCAGCACAGAACCCTCAAATTCAAGCACTAAGGCCTTGTCACAGCCAACGATGGATGACGGCTGTGCTTCCAGACCTGATCAACCCAAAGTGAAGAACTCTCAGTGCTGCAGGCACTCCTCAGCACGGGCAATCCACTAGCCAAGCCCAGTCCCACTCTTGCCATGCCTGGGACCCGACGAGAGGAAGCACAGAAGCACAACGTTGTTTTTGTTTTTTTAACTCTTGATGCATTAACTCTTCCCCACGTTCCCTTCTGGGCCGGGCTGTGCAGAAGATACCCCTGCGCGGCTACGTGTTGGGTACAACTCTGTTTGCAGCTGAAGGGCGCTCCCTGCGGCTGCTCCCCAGCCCCGTGTGGGCGGCACTCTCTCTCCTCCTCGCTGGGGGAGAGGTCTCTGCGTGCGGAACAGCTGCGGGAGCCGAACAGCCCTTCTCCCCCTCCCCGCTGGCGGCAGCGGCTCTTCCCGTCGCTCTCGGGCGGGCGGGCTGCGAGGGGATCGCGGAGCCACAGCACCGCCTGCTGCCCGGCCGCAGCCCCGCGCCTGCCATTTCGCGTCGCCCCTGCTCCCTTTGGTGTTCTGCGGCAGATAGGCGCTAAAAATTACGGGGTTTTGTTTGTTTGTAAACATGAGTCATCACATACAGCCAAAGCCCCCAGGTCCGTCTGTCCTCGAGCTCCTGCGGGATTGCACGTGCCGCTATTGGTGGCAGGAGCGGGCCTCTTCCTCAGGCCTTCCAGCCCCATCAACTCAGCTTCTGTACAACCGCATTGAGTCAGGCTCTTCCCTCCAGGTTTGTAGTATCAGCACTGATAGCTTAGACTTGGCCCATGACAGACCTGCAACTTCTGGGTCTGCCATCTGCATATACCTGGATATTAAAACCGAAGTTTACATAAGCCCATACATAAATGGAAGACTTTTCAGGCTTTGCAACCAAGACCGTGCAGTTGTATTTCCCCTCACTTCCACCTTTTCTCTCCTACTAGAGTAAAAATTGTCTTAAACACTCCTCCTAAGATTTCCTGAGTGTGCTGGAAAAAGCTGGAAGACATATTTAGCATGGGCACTGCAGCAGATTTTTTCTTGATCTCACTTTTGGAAGCTACTGAACCCTTTGGCTTTAATTAATACAAAATAAATCTGAGGCAGATATTTGGCATGGCAGAGTTTACTTTTCAAATGCAGTGATTAACACAGTTATAAGTTTTACAAAGTAATAGAAAATAGGTAATACTTGTAAAGAGCAATTCTGTTGACATTAGCATATGATATATATCAACACATACAGTTCCACACTGCACAGTTATTATCAAATACCTGTATTTATTAATGAGCTACTGCTGTTAAACATATAATTTTATAACAAACAGACTGGCGTATAAAAATAATAAAATCAACTTCTGTACACTCACATAGGGATCTAGTATGTGATCCATTATGCCAGAAGACAAGGGTTATTAATAAATGGGCACATTACAGGCAAAACAGTCTCAAATTGGGCAATTTAACTTAATTTATTTTATTGCCAACTTAAAAATAACTTTAAATTTCTGATTGGACTGTTGACAAACCAAAAAGACAGCTAAGCAAACATTTAGAATCATAGAACTGTTTGTGTCAGAAGAGACCTTAAGGATCATCATTAGATGTTCCCCCCCCCCTTTCTTTAGGCTGAACTTCAGTCCTGCACATGTCCATGCATTCGACTTTGTCTTCACCAGGTGTCATACTCAGTCCTTCCCAGTGTTTCTGGTGGTGTGACTGGCAGCAGAGGAGGTTGGTATCTGCATGTAGTGTTTTCATTTTGGTGCTTGTTTTTATCTTTTTTGTCGTCTTCTCCACTGCTCCTTCTTTCTGATTCGTTTCCTATACATCAGTCTGAGTCATGCTTCAGTCCCTCAGAGGTGTCCCAGCCCTGCCTGCATCATTTCTTTCCAGCAGGCATCTCCAGCTGTGTCCCCAGTGATTTTCCCTTTCACATGAGTCTTATATCACCTCCTCCATGTCTCCTCCATTTAACCTGCCCCTCAGCTATTGCTCTTCTCAAACTTTACTGAAACTTGCAGTTCTTAAGAACACGACTGAGATGAAGACAAGGCAAATTATTTACTGTAAATCTTTATTTGGAAGGGTAAATAGACAATGATAAATTGTACAGTTACCTCCTGAGAACTAATTAGAACAAGTTATGAATTACTATTCAACTTGATCTTATAGCATCCTACCTGAAATAAAAGTATGCTATTAGAAACAAAATGTATACATGATAGAGTGTTCAGTCAGTGGGAAATGTTTACTGCAATAGGAAGTTGCCAAAAGAAATATATTTTTACTAAGGAGTAGTCTGTGCTACATAGTAAATCTACTTTTCCACATTTGCAACTGAAAGAGTTACACTACAGCAGAATAGCATGCTGCTTTATTCTTTTCCTTTTTGTTAGTAATTTTTATTAGCCTTCTTCTGAGAAATCACTTGTTTTTGCTTGCCTCCTTGCCTGACACAAAAAGCAAAGAGGACTTGCAAGCTGATAAAAGATACTTCTTGCAGACCATTCTCAGGCAGTTAATTGTATCAAACTCCTCCAGTTTTCATAAATTGCATGTAGTGAAAAACACTACATTTTGCACACTACCTCCTCCCTGCCAGGTAGCAGTAACTTCACATTTCTGGTGTTTCACATCAGTAGATTGTATTTCTTTCTTTCTTTCTTTATTTGGAATATTGATTGTGTCCAAACATATAGCCAGGTTTATAAACAAGAAAGCAAATGCAGTCGGTGATAATGTTAAGTATTTAAATTGCGTATTTTTGCAATAAGTGAACTTGAAGCAACTCATGAAATTTATAATTAAAAGAAAAGCAAAAATGTATGTTATTATTTTTTAAAAAGCAGTAGCAGACCCACCACAGAAAGAATAAAATACATTTGAGTTGGCTTCAAATGCGTTTGTTTTTACTGTGGTGCAGGAATTAGCAGCATCTTTAACAATCATAGGTTTTGAAATGCCCTGAGAAAGTATCAATGCTTCTGTCATCTCACAACATGCACGTCTTGGTTATTAGTAAAAGCCTATAAGCAAATGCATGACATTATTCAAATATGTGCAATGAGAAGAGTGAAAAGCATCCCACAGTGCTTTGAAACCAAAATAGCTGTTTACAATCCTCTCGTGTTGAGATTACACCAGATACAAAGGAGCATCAGGAAATGTTGCATGACGTATGTTTTGTAATATATATTCCTTCTTCTTACATTATGAAAGAGTATGAGGATAAAGGTGAAGCATCCAACCCTAGAAGTAATGGCAAAAATGCTAACAAAACAGGGTTAAGAGTTGTAGTATTTAAATTCCATCAGATTTTCTAAATATTACATTTCCATTTTCTAAATATTATGTTTTGTAATTCATTTATTCATACATGTAACTATGTGAAAATGCAGCCCTTATTGTTTTAATTATAGACTTTGTATGTTGTATGCCAGGAGACCAGCGATGGAAAAGCCAAGGTAAAAAGACACTCTTTGTATATTTTGGCCATTTTTCAGTTGGCATGAAAGAGCAGGCTGCACTGGTATTCTGAAGTGTTCATTGCTGCCATAGTTCACATAGATAACTGTACCCTCAGCAATACCATCTAAAGGAAGCAAAAGCTCATCAACAGCCTTTTCCTTCCAGATATTTCCACTCTGCCAGAGGGAATTCAGGTTTTGTTCTGTAAGTGTTCTAAAAAGCTGGTCTATCTTTCTTTTGTGAACAAATCTGTTCAGACCACTGCCTTTTGCAAGATAGAAATGAGCCAGAGGTTGCTTGGAATGATGCACAGTTCCATAGAGTTTTTTGAAAGATTCACTTAGGCGTATAAGATAGTATTCCATCTTCCTGGAATCTTCAGTTAGATGTTTTCTATTTTCAGGCCAGAACAACAAGGAGGCAAGAAAGAAAGGCTCTACACAGTATGAATTTGGTTCCACTCTGTCCAGAATATTTAGAAGTTGACTTCTCAGCTCCTTAAAATGATATAACTCAGTGGATTTAGGGTTAATGCAGTTCAGAACAACATTTGCCAAAATAAAATTCTGTTTTTCTTTTAGCGTTGCTTGTGAATTTTCATAACACAAAAATACATATGCATATACTATGTTTTCTATTTCTCTGTCATCATTTCTGTGATTTTTGTAAAGGTATGCCAAAAGTCCAGAAAACGAATCTGCTTTGGAAGCCTCTACAGTCTTTCTGAATGCTTCTATTTTCTGACTCAAGGGCCACCCTAAGAACTGTTGTCTTCTCAGTTTATCAATATTCCAATCACAAAATATTTCTGTGTATTTGCTAAAGCATTCTTGAACCTTTTTGTATATATTTGCTTCTGCAATTTCTTTTTCATTCATCTGTGTTTTGAAAAACACAAAGTAGTCTTCGAAAAACTCAAATGCCCTTTTCAACTGTGATTGCAAATTATTTAAAAAGCTGGAATAATGTTTAAGTGCTGCAATCATTTCACTCACTGTGTTAGGGTTATCTACGTTTAAATCACTGCTTTCTGATAGATGCTTTATCGTATTTCCTCTACGCTGTAAGATTTCTTTGCTGATAAAAGGAAGTTGAATGAGGACATCAATGATATAGAGACCAGTCTCTATCTCTCCCAGATAACCAGAAGTATTGTAACTTTGAAACTTTCTTTTAAGATTTTGATGCTGCAAATATTCGTTATCTTCATTCTCAGCTTGCTGCTGAGATATTCTGAAAGCTTGTGAAGCGTTTTGAGCAAGATCTAGCAAATGTTCCAGTTTCTCAGCTGTTAAGACTTCACTCTTTAGTTTGTGGTCTACCCAGTATCTTAGCTGACTTTTAAAGACTCGACCTAGTGTATCTGATATGTATGAATTGTGTGGTGCTCGCTGCTTGGCTTCTTTGGCCCAGAATAATGCTAAGTCAAAATTCTTTTCTTTGATGTAGAAGTATCTTGCCAAGACTTGGCAAATGAGAGCATTTGTCTTGAATTTATTGGAAGCTAGTCTTAACACACATTCCACATTAATGGACTTCTCTTCTCTTTGAATAGCTTCAATTAAAGGGGAAAACAAAGTGTCTAACTCATCACCATGTTCTTTGCGCTGTCTAGTAATCAGCAAGGTTTGTATGTCACGAATAAGTTTGTCTTTCTTTAAAGAAGTCTCATAAAATAAATCCTCATTCAATAACCGCGATATGATTTCACTTTTAGACAAGTCATAGGTTTGCTTAAATTCTGTTAGGCAGGCACATGCTATCAATGGGTGAACAATACGTAGACCTCGGTATCTTGTGTATTCCTGTATTTGAACATACATTAGAATATTGGAACAAATTCCCATTTTTTCTATCAGTTTGTCTTTGTTGCCAATCTCTTGAGAATTAATTCCCAAGAATTCTTCACACAGTGATACTGGAAGTGTAGATGTTCTTCTGTAAGAATTTAACAGTGTTAGATAGTAAACAAGTTGTGCTGGTTTAGAGGCTATATTCAAGTTGTGCAGGGTTTTTTTCACCACGTTTTCTACGTACTTTGGATCAAAGTTTTTCTTCATAATCATAAATGAATAGAAATTGTCAGGATTTTGATGTATCTTTTCAATATCTTTCAGTTTCTGATCAAAAGCTCTCTGCTCTTTTTGAGAAAGATTCTGTTTCAAAGAAATACTGTTCAAGAGGTTGATTGTGGAACTTTCATCAGGATTCTGAGATCTCATACAATTTAGAATGATCACTAAAGGATTTATGTATGGAATGCATTTTTTTGTTATAGCTTCCTCAATTTCTTTCTGCAGAAGATAGACATTTTCTTGATCTTCAAAATCATCCACAAGAAGTAACACTGGTAAATAGCCACTGTTATTGTTTGCTCCATAGGTGACTAAGGTTGTCAACTGTGTTCCGAAGTCACTTGTTTTGTTTTTCAGAACTGCACATCTGAATTGTTTTCGGAGATTCCAGAGGATATGCTTAGCTAATGTTGTGCCACCACAGCCAGGATGGTGATAAAGGTTGACAGTTTCTACAGGTGACTGATTAGCACTGTTAGACAAAGACACAATTAGTTTTTCAAGGTTTTCGTAACTATCCCTTTTGATAAAATCTGATGTATAATTTTCATAAGAAAAATAAAAATTCCACCACGACACTTTACCACCTCGATAAAAATCTTGTTCCCGCTCTGTCATGAATTTTTTAAATTGTTCTTCATCCTTCTCTATCTCTGTGTCCTTGCATTCATTTTCACACAGGATTTCCAATGCTTCTATGAAATCTTCTTCCTTCTTTAGGAGAGTAGTAGAACCACCAACAGAGGGCAGAAGTCTTTTGGAGGACTTTGTCATTGATTTTACTCTTGTGATGGTACCATTTACCATCTCTAGAGTTAAATTAGAAACACTCCTGTTTGAAAGTTCTTCCTCTCTAATTCCTCTAGCATGAAGAAGATCTTTCCATCGCTGGTATGTACCTGTACCAATGCAAATGCAGATAATGTCTTTTAGCCCCTTTAATTCTTGGTAAAATGTAACAAATGTCTCAGTAAAGGGATCCAATGGATTTTCCACTCGGGAAAGCAAGAGAAACACTATCAAAAACATTCCACTCTGCTTTACATCTTTGTGTGAAAGAAATGAAATCATTTTTCTGACTTCAGCAGCTCTATGTCGTTGCCACAAAGTGGGATCTAATGGTAGTTCCTTATTGTCTTTTAAGTCTGATCCACCATTGCAGAAAATCCAGTTGGTCTCCTGATGCAGTTTCAACTTCTCAGCTTGTTCAGCAACTGAACCCACCTTGTTATCATAATGATTTGGGAAGTGAATTTTGGCATTTAGGTTTTTTTGGTAGGTCTTAAGAACACCATTCGTTTCTGATTCAAAATCAAAGTCAAGAACAGCAAACAATTTTATCTCCTGTAAAAAGTCTAACTGTGAAGTTTGACTTGGAAGGCATTTGTTTGTTACCAAAATGTAGTAGTCATAATAAGAATCATCTAGAATACCTCTGTTGCCAGTGAGCAGACTAACTAGCTTTAGTCCTTCAGGCATTGTCTTCTTTTGCTTTAACTTATACTCTTCTTCTGCTCTTTTACGAGAGTCTGCTAATGATGTCAAAGAGCTTGTAAATGTTATAAATTCTTTTGTATTGTGAATGTTTTTAGAACTAGCTCCATCCCGGATGAAGACAGCTTTTTTCCAAGTCTTGCTCGCAAAATCATATATGTTAGTAGAGAAGTAGCTTGTATTACATAAGTAGTTTTGGGGAACCACATCTATTTCAATGACAAACATATCTGATGGAGTTCCATTTGGTAATAATACTTCCACAAATCTAGGTTCTCTAATGCAAGCTTTTGCAGTTCTGATGTATTCCCCAACAAAGTACTTTTCAATGTATGTATTAAAATGGTCAATGTAGGCTTCTTTCTGGGTAACTTTTATTCCTACAATTTCCCCATGTGGATTGTCACGCACTCCAAAATGAATAGTGCCATTTGTGCGAGAGTTCATGCAAGCTGAAGCAAACCTAAAGACCTCATTGCTGAATTTCTTCTTGATATCCTCTTCCTGTGCTTTCTTTGTGTTGGTAAGTAATTTGAATTCATGCACTGGATCAATGAGATTGAGTGACCCTGTTTCAGGAACATGAAGAATATTATGCTGCGTGTATCGAGTACCATCACTGAAATTATCAAAAGGATGTGGCATACACATGCTTCCGGTTGGGTGCTGGATGTTTGGCAGTGGCTGCTCTGATACGCTCTCATCAGCTGTATTTACTGCTCTTTTGTTCTCTATAGGCTCCATTTCAGAATCCTGCAATACACTGGAATTAAATGACCCATATTTCTTGCATTCTTCCTTTGCCGTTTTTACATCCACTATTCCATCAAGACTGCCTTCTTGTTCCATAGCCTGGTTAGAACTTTCAGCAAGAATGCCATACTTTTTCAGGAAATGAATGATTTGAACAGCAGGCCCATGAGGTATACTCATGTCCACAAGGTCTGCTTTAGTCAACAGTTTCAGAGTAGAACCAGTTACATCTTGGCTATACAAGATTTCTGCGTATTTCTGATCAGTATTAATGTCTTCAATTAAGAATTGTTTGACTTCTTCTTTTGTCCATTTTTCAACATGTTGATATAAGTGTGCTTTCTCTTTTTTCTCAGTGTTTGAATTTTCCATTCTTTAAGGAAAAAAAATCACAGTGTTACTTATACTGCTATATAATAGCCTATCAACTCAATAACTCACATTTCCTTGCTGCTATCATTAGTTTCTTAATTTGTGTAAAATGTCACATAGAATATAACAGTTCAATTAGGGGACATCAGGGGAATGTGAAGTCTGTTCATACTGAAGGCATTAACTGCTTGTAAGAGACATACTACTTTTTCTCATGGAACAATTCTTTTCAAATCTTCTTTTCAAACTGCTTCCATAGCTTACATGACATAAAGAATTGTGGCTCATATCTATTTGTCATCATTTGGAAAGAATTTGCAGTCATTTAATCCATGTGATATGAAATGCACGACTGGCTACCATAAAGCTTTTGGTGGAGAGGCAAAATCAAATGCACACAGAGATTCAACCTATTTTCATCCTTAGATGCATTAGATACTTGATTTTTCTGAATAAAACTGCAAAGAGACAGTAAGGTAGAAATAAACTGCCATGATTATTCAACTCCTGCTATTGCAAACAAAAGGAAGATCTTATCCATATTACCTTTTCAGTATGTTTTGCATTCATTAAGTTTTCTCAAACAAAATCAAGCAGGTCATCAGCATTTGTAGAGATGAGTGACAAGTAGGAAAACATCTTAAAATTCTCTTGGTCTTAGTAAAAGTGGACTTTTTGTGTAAACTTTGAAGAAGGACAGGGCAAAGAAGGCAAGCCAAGATTTTTCCTGAAAAGTGACCAATTTTATTTATACTCTCAATTATAGAATTATATTAATTTTTCTGAAATATTTACTTTGTTATGGAAGTACACTCAGTTATAATCATTGCACTAGTGGTAATATCCCACTCCACGTACTTTTCCTGTTGGCAGTGGATTGTTTTTCAGACAAAGTAACTTAGATATTTTTGCAGTGAAGAAATTTTGTTTACTACTATCCTAGCAACATGTGTTCTTCAATCTATTTTATGATTTCCTAAACTGTATACTTCAATAAGAAGCAGTAATAAAGGTGTATTACAGCTTATGCTGGAATACCTTTGTCTTCATAGCTTTGGACTCCTGATTTAGCTAATGGACGGTCAGGGCAAAAAGAAAAGGAGGGAGCAGGCTGGGGAAAACTGCAGTTGTCTTTGCTCTTAGGGGACCCTCCCCTTTGCTCACAGGAAAAGAAGGAAAACTAGTTTCTAGTTCTTCAAAATGACATCGAACTTAGGGCGGCAGATGAACTCTGTATGTCTAAACGAAACTCGCAGTCATACACAGTAGTAGCTCCACCCAGATCGCCTGAAAGCTGAGAAAGGAAACTGAAACCAAAGTACTTCTCCGACTTGGAGACTGTATTCAACCCGGCAGTGCAGTCGTGTCCAGCCACTGTTTCTTTACAGTTGTAGAAGTATTTTAAATTCCACCAAACTTAAACTCTGTAATGGAGGCACAGTGTACTCCTAACATAGAAGCAAATCAGTTTATGTCCTTTTAAACAGTTACTCTGTGTTTTAGAGTTCAGAATAACCCCTAATGAAAGAACACTCCGGCTACTCCGGCTACAAAGCTCTGGCTACTTAATGATTCTAACTCGCTGAAATATTTTGAAGATGCCTTTTGCCAACACAGTGCCACTCTACCATATTGTTGATGCAGAATATTTTCTTTGAGGATGTTTTCCTTGGGATTAATTCAGCATAATCTCCTAACAGCTAGATTTTGTGTGCAAAAATTTAACAGAAGATTTTATTTTAGTGGATTATAGATCATTAAGTGTATAAAACAAATGAAAAAAAAACCCCATATGAACACTATAAACATATAAAACATGGAATGGTATCAGACTAAGACATCACTTCTTCATAAGATATTTCAGTATGCACGTACTTACTGTAAATGTTCTCTTCTGCAGTTTTCTTTCTATAGTTGTCCAGTAGGTGTATTTTGCTCAAGCAGGAAACCACAGCATCCAAAATTCATCAGAATTATTCTTCCAAACTTAAGAAAAAAAACAAAACAAATAGAAAATTTAAAATTAGCTCATAAACTTCTAACAGAAATCTGAGGTCAGAAGTAGTAAGAAGGAGAGAAACAGCATAGATCAGGTTTTTCAGTGGCAAAAGCACATCTCTGGAGAAGAGAGAACAGTGCTTGCTGCAGAATATTTACTATTCCTTACCTTTTCCTTACATCCTTCTAGTTTTCACTTCCATAGCTATGTCTAAGATGCTGCAGACTGGGCAAGTTTGAAGCTGGGTGTTGCAGAGAAGCAGAAGGAAATAGGTGCAGGGTATCTGGGAGGTTCTACTTATCTCTTCTCCTTTCACTTTCTCTTTTACAAAGCTGGATTGCTTCTCTGTTTCTTCTGTTTTGGGAAACTACTGTGGTTCACTTGGGAAATAAAGAATTCTGATCTAGGATGCCTTTATTAAAACATATACAGTGCTGTCTTGAGTCATTATTCAGAAACAAAATTATAAAACATTGAGTAATTTATTGATAATCAAAAGCTAATAAGTATATTTACAGTCTTAAACCAGTAGAAAACTGGGATGAGAAGAAGGGAAATACTAGAGGAAGTGATTTTGTGAAAGGAAGTGAAATGTGAATATTCCACATTAATAGAGACTTCTGAAGAATCAGTCCTACTGAGTTGCTCCTTGTCTTGGTTGCTTGAATTCCTGCAATGCAGGTAAGCTAGTTTATTCCTGGTCTTCTCCTTTTGGACTGTACTGCTCCCCAATGCTCACTGAACCTCTTGATGCAGTAACACCCAGTGGTTGGTCGCTCCTCCTCCCATTGCACAGTTCTGATTCCAGCCTTGCAATAGCCTACTGCTCTGACCATTGCCACAACCCTGATTTTTCATCCTTTGCCCTTGACATGCAACTGAGGAAGATAGTGACAAGCACTTAAACAATCTGCTTAGAAAGGTGGGAGCAAGAGTGCTCTCACTAGCAGAGTTATGTTTTGTGTTCAAGCTTACGGACAAAGAAGCTAAAAATCCCTGTAGCAGGTGTAGGTGGCAAGGTGTTAGCAGCAGGAAGGGGGTCTTGTGAGGAGAGGCCAGGGGCTGCCTCATGCTGGATGCAGCTTGCTCCAGACAGTTCCTAAGGCTCTGCTGCAGAGACTCTCATCCATGCTGGTGGGAAAATGTACTGAAGAAAGAGCAAAGCACTGCGTGACGGTGTGGGGAGTGAGGAAAGATAATGTGATAAAGAACCCCACAAAGACCAAGGTCAGTGGAGGAGGTGGAGGGGCTCCAGGCTCAAAAACAGTTTCCACTGCAGCCTCTGGAGAAAGCCACGATGGAGCAGGTATTCATCTCCCCACAGCTCATGGTCAGGACCACAGTGTAGCAGATAATTGCACTGCAGCCTGCAGGACTGCAGCACAGGACCCCAGACCAGAGCTGCTGGAAGAAATTGTGACCTGTGGAGTAATCTTGCTGGAGTATGGTCTCCTGACAGGAACTGAAGACTGTTGAAAATCTACACTGGATGTGGTTTATTCTGAAGGAGCCCATACTAGAGTGGTGGAGAAGTGTGGGAGGAAGAAGTGGAAGAGAGGGGCTGCTATGGACTGACCACAGCTCCTCTTCCCCATCCCCCTGTGCTGTTTGGGGCTGGGGCAGGAGACTGAATAGCTGGGAATGAAGGAGAAAATCTGAGCTTGGAAAAAGAGCATAGGGTGGGGGAAAGTTGTCCTAGTTGATGATCTTGTGTCTCACCATCCAAATTCATTCATATTCATATTCCTATTCATATTCATATCCATATTCATATCTGTTCAAGAAGCGTTTAGATGAGGTGCTAAAGGATTTAATTTAGTAGTTGGGTAGAGATAGTGATAGGAGGATGGTTGGACTAGATGATCTTATAGGTCCTTTCCAACCTTATGAACTTATGAACTTATGAACTTATTTTAATTGGAAAAAAAAAGATAATTTTCCCCCAGTCAAGATTTTTTGCCCATTATTGTAACTGATAAACAATCTCTCTGTCTTAATCCTGTCTTGTGAGCTCTTTCATCTTATTTTCTCATTAGGAAATCTGTCTTCATTCTTTTTTTCTTCATACCAGTTATAATGTAGTGATCAATAGAGTTACTTTATCAGTTCTTGAAAGCTCTGCAACTATTGCTATGTAAACATACAGCATGCTATTTATGCCTAACATGTTATTTTCTTGCAAATTAACATGTTGTTCCCAGGAGACCATTTTCAAGGTTTTAAGGCTTTTTTCACTGATTCTCTGGCATGCCTACCTGCTTCCACAATCTTGTGGAAACTCCATTTCTTGTTAGCTGCTGTCCCTGTGTCCCAACCCAGAACAGATTCTGCCAAAAAAAATCACAAAAGGCTGAAAAAAAGCCACCATAAGCTCACTCTCACTGAACTTGATTCTCTGGGTTGGATTTGCATTCAGCATTCACCATTATAAATTCCTTGAGAAAGAATGCAAAAGAAGACTTCCTGCTCACTGCCACAGGCCCATAGTAAGATACATTCCTTAGCTCTTCCTGAAATCATCAGTTGCTGAATAGTGAAGAATTGGTGAACTGAAAGTGATCCTTTTCCCTGGGGATAACTGCTGCAAGCCCTGTACAACTAAGCAGGCAGACCAGAGAAGGCAGGACTTGCTGTCTTTAAGGAGCTTTAGGCAGGGTGGTGTACACCATCAGCATCCAAACTATTGACTTGCCTGGGCTGCACTGAGTGAAGAGGAATCGTTTTGGGCCACATATAAAATACATAACACAATTTTTATATATAAGTAGCAGAACTTATTTTTAAATATTTTTTACTCTTTAAAAAGAGAGTGACCAAAACATAAATCTAATGGAACATTTATCCTCATTTTTGTGAAACCAGTGTACCAGCCTGGTTTGATAGAAATGGTTCAGTTTTATTTTGTGAATTCTCACAATGTTTGTCAAAGATTTTTGGTGAAATTTTGCTCTTCCTGTACTTGAAAACGGTTGTTCACAAACGTGTAATGCCAAGAAGTGATGACATGAATAATGCGTGATCATGAGGTGGAGGTTGTTTCATTCTAGTAAGAGAGGGCTTATAAAAGTTGAGTAAAGAGACATGATCAAATTTTTGAGGTGAATGTCTGCAACTCTATATAATGCATTTGAAAATTTGCAGGTAATCTATTTATGTCAATTGAAAATGGAGATAGAAATATAACTTTTTTTTTTTTTTGTGATTTTGAAATTATTCTCAAATTTATTTATCAAAACACCACCAGAAATCTGTGAGCCATTTTTAATCTTTATGTTCTGGCACAGATTTTCCTTTTGATTCCATAAATGCTTTAATTTCATTTTGTAAATCATAAATCTTTTTAGCATTTTACCCTGACTTATCCACCTCACTTCAGAAAAGTAATGATGCCGCCATTAATTAGCATTCATGCTTTTAAGGAACTCTTGCAATAGGAAATGAATAAATCCCCTGGGCTTTATGAAATTCACAGCTTTGATGATGATTTGCACAACATTATCCGATTTTTAAGCTTTCACACATAATTTTTCTTGATGTACAATAATGGAAAGTGATAGTTCACCAAACACGAACTGCTAGGCAGAATTGCATTGTCTTCCATTAATTTTATAAGTCTTTCCTTCTACCAACTGCCACTGAGGTGCCAGCTGTAGTTAAACCACACATGTTGACAAAGGTTAAAGAAAATTGCTTTCATTCAATTTTTACTGCTTCATTCAAATCAAAGAGATTTTGCTATGTCTTTTAATAGCACCAAATAAGACATTTCTTCAGTGACATTGTTTGTTATTATGTATTTCTAATAAAAACAGCCAGTTAAGTCTTATCTGTAGCATCAGTACTTTCATCTATCACCAAAGCATATAATTTGAAATTAGCATCTTTGTTCTACAAATTTCATTTGATAGTTTCCTGTTTCTTCAAGCAGTCTGATGGGACAAACTGATTGCCATAGAATCACAGAATCATAGAATCACTCAGGTCGGAAAAGACCTGAAAGGTCATTGAGTCCAACAACGACCTAACGATTTTAGAAAAATCCATTTTGTTAATCTGTATTTGTCTGCTGCACTTTCCATGCATTGCTTAATAAACTTGCCATCAGAATATTGCTTTGAGTTTTTTTGCAGTCAGATTTGCTACTATACAACTAGCTCTTATAACAGAGTCCATTTAAGTTGTAACTTAAAAAAAAATAATGTTGAGATGGCACTGTTTTTCATTTCAGCTATTTTGTCCTTACAAAACATTCCTTGATACAAATCAAATTTGGCAGCATGTTTCTGCTTATAATATCTTCTCAGACTGTACTCTTTGAAAGGTGACATTATTCCTTTGCAAATTAAGATAGTTCCGTATTATTCAACTTGACAAAAAAAGTCCTATTTTTTGTTTTACATTCTTCTTTCACCCACTATTTTTCTTTTTTGGGTTTCTGTTTTCTTTTGAGAAGTCAGTAAGTAAGTTGAAATATTATTATAGGGGTTCACTGTGTTTTACTCACCAAGAAGCACAAGTGCATGTAACACACATGTAGCAGGCATGAGAGTTGAAAATTTAGGACTGTCCTACACCCTCCCCATGTCTTGGTTTCAGCTGAGACAGTGGATGGCCTGGTTGTTGCTGTGAGATGGGTGAGCGCGCGGGGCTGCCATGAAGGCAGGGGACTGCTTGTGGCCCATGGGCTCAGGTATCAACCATCTCCTTTAGGGCTGGACCCCAGCATATATTATCAGGCTGCCTGAAGTGTGTAGCCAATGCTGAACTGTAGGGCCTGGTGTGCCTGGGGGTCAAGAGGTCTGGAGGAAGCCAGGCAACCAGTTGTGTTGTGAACAAATCTGCTGAACTCTTAGGCTAGAATTCATGTTATTCAATCAGAACTAGATGTCTTTCTCTACTTTTTCTGTGTACTGTCTGTTTTCCTAGGTCCTAAGTATTGTTATCTAACTTGAGTTTTCTGAGTAGGTCCTTCCTTTTCCTCCTCGTAACGAAGATGGAGAAAAAATAATCCAAGTATCTTTTTTTTTTTTTTTTCTCCTGTTGAACATTTTCTACATACTAGAAGACTTATTCTTATTGGTATCTTTTCCAACCAAGATGAAACAATTCTTAGCCTTCCCTGTCTGACCAAATTTTCTAAACCAAATACTTTAGAATCTCATTTATATTGTTTCTCAAAAGGTTACCTTGTTTGAGGTAATTCAGGCACACTTAAAAAGAATGACAAATAGAATCTAGTTTTCTAACTGTCCTGGCTTGATGTTTAGAATAGTGTCCTACAATAAGTGAATGTACTTGTAATGTTGGATATTTCTCTATAAGACGTGGATGGGACCAAGCATAACAACAGCTTTGTCCTTTGCCCTGGAATGCAGAGCATACCCTGGAAAGATGTATGTGTGTTATCTTTTTAGGTGGAGCACTATTTCCATCAACACTCTGGTGTTTGCATTGCATGTGTAACTTAACCCTGATGTAAACTTTGTCTTGAACGGGATCCTTAGATGTTTAATCTTTTGTTTGTCTTCCAGGCTCCTTCTCTATTGTTTATATACTACAGATTCTAATGAAGGAATAATTTTTTTCTTCTTCTTAATTATCTTATAAAAAGCACAATAAAATTCCTTGTTCCATCCCAAGGGTGCATCAGTTGATGTGATGATGTGATCCCCTTGTGTCAGTCTGCAAAGTGTTCAGAAACATTTGCTTCAGTTCTGTTCTCTCTAGGAAGACCCTTGCAGCCCACACGAAGGAAGGGAGGGAGGAGGGCTTCTACTCTGTAGATAGACTCCTTGTATACCCTTAAGAGACTTACTGAGAACAAGTTGTTGAAGAAACATTTCTGCATAGCCTGTCATGGACTTAAAATTTTCAGCCCAGAATGAAAATTGAAGCCTGCACTTTGATGGTTTTAATTGATGTATATGAACAGCATTCTGCTTTTTTTTTTTTTTTTTTCATTTTTAAATAGAAAATTAGATGACATTCAAATACAGTGGCAACGTAAAGAAAAAGTTTGGCTTGCTGCAAAAATATTCTTATCACAGCCATTTAGTTACCTAGGAAGTAGTTGACATAAGTTAGGAAAAACTTGTAGGAGGCAGAAGAGAAAAATGAAGGCCCAGTTACACATTGTATTACCTCAAATGCAGAAGTCACCTGGGACTTTCCATGTCTGCCAGAACAGAAGTCAGTGTTTACTAGTATGATCTACCTTCCCTTTCTCCTTGCTTTCTGTCCCAAGCAGCTTTCAAGATCCTCCTGCCATCTCCTGCGGGGAACCATTGCCATCTAGCTCCCAGAAAGCTGTATGATACAGATGTTTTTATACCAGTCTGGTGACAGATTTACAAAAGAATTATGCTGAAGAAAGGCCAGAGGAAAGATGATAGCCTTTCATTGCAGTAAGTCAAAAAAGAAGAAGGAAAAAGCTACTGAAAATTTTAAAAAGTGCCTTTTTTACCCATTATTACATGGCAATAGCCTCTTTCCTATTCAGGGTTCAGGTGATAATTACTAACTTTGCCTTGGTTAAAGAGTTGGAAGCACATACACAATACTGTGCTTATATTTTGTTGTATTAGCATAGCTGAACAAATGAGTCCTCTGTTTTTTTTTCAAGGGAGCAGTTAATGAAAATATGCAAATGAGTAGCATTAACATGAAGTTGTTTTGTTATAATTGCTAGTGTTGTTTTTGCTGAGGACTACCTCTGCTCCCCACCTTCTCCCTGCTCATGCTCACAGTCACAGCACGGAAGAGGCTGGAGGGCACCGCTGCTCAGAGCCTGTTAGAGACTGTGTCCAGTTGAGTTTCAAATATCTCCAAGGATGGAGAAGCATAGAAGGAATTTTAAACATCTCCATAGCCTCCCTGGGCAGCTGGTTTGTGTTTGGCCACCTTGTCCTGTCACTGGGCACCACTGATAAGGGCCTGGCTCTAATGTCTCTATGTGCTCCCATTGGATACTTAAAAACAATGATAACATCCCCTCTAGCTTTCTCCTGTTCAGGTTGAACAGTGCCAGCTCTCTGCTCATCAAATGCTTCTTCTTAATCTTTGTGGCCTTTTCTGAATTGGCTGCAGGATGTCCATGTTCAGCTTGTACTGGGGAGCCCAGGATTGAACTCAGTGCTCCAGGTGTGACTCAACAGTGCTGGATAGAAGGGAGATGTCATCTCCCTTGATCTGCTGGCAACACACTTCCTAAAGTGGCCCAGGATACCTTTAGCCTTCTAAATGGGTGTGGGGAATATTAATGCTTCAAAGCCAAAACAATGTGTCAGATCTGAGCATCCTTGTATTAGCAATTGTGAAAACCCAGAGTAACATTCTATTATGCTCTTACAAATGATCTTGAAGTTACATAATGCCTGAATAAGAAAAGATAAAGTGCTGCACACCATTTTGTGATTAGGTACAAAAGTCAAGAGCTGCTCTGGATACTGTTGCTGCTCCTGTACTCTCCTTTCAGTTATAACTCTTCCTCCCCTCTGAGCTCAAACCCATCACCCTACTTCTGCAAAGAAAGCCATTCTTCATTCTCATCAGTGGGCAAACAAAATGGCAAAACCCTCACAAAATGAATGAAGAAAAAAATAGAGATTTATAGGTTTTTTTCCACGTCATTCTCATAATCATAGAATCATAGAATCATAGAATCATAGAATCATAGAATCATAGAATCATAGAATCATAGAATCATAGGGGTTGGAAGGGATCTCAAGAGATCATTGAGTCCAACCCCCTGCCAAAGCAGTTCCCTACACCAGGTCACACAGGTAGGCGTCCAGGCGGGTCTTGAACATCTCCAGAGAAGGAGACTCCGCAACCCCCCTGTGCAGCTGTGCCAGTGCTCCGTCACCCTCACCGTAAAGAAGTTCTTGCGCACATTCATGCAGAACCTCCTGTGCTGCAGTTTCTGTCCGTTCCCCCTTGTCCTGCCTGCACACACTGCTGAAAAGAGTCTGGCCTCGCCACTTTGTCCCCCACACCTCAGATATTTATAAATCTGGATTTATACAGAAAAGAAGGTGAAAATCAGAGTTTGCACATGCTACAGATCTGCCCCAGATTGAAACATGCATATAAAGTCAGTTTTTAATGAATGATGGAGGAATTTGGAGGGTGGCCCACGGCTCCTTGATCCCTTGGGAACACTCTCGTACTACAAAGAGTTCTGCACAAATGCTTCTGCTTACAGCCATGCCAGACATCTTTGCGTCAGAGGGTTATTTCTGAAGGAGTGAATCCAGAAGCCATATTATCTGTGAGGTGACCTCAGTGCTTCCCTCAAACCTGACCAGTGCTGCCACCACCAGGGAGAGTGCAGTGCTCTCTTCCTCCACTGAAATCACAAGTTTATTTTATTTTCAGTGTTAAGAGATCAGTGTATTTACAGAAAACAGTGCTATTTTCCTTCTTCTTTGGAGAAGGAGACAGGAAGAACATACAGCAAACACAGATTAGGGAAGTGCTTATAAAAATGCAGACTATTTTCTAGAATGCTATATCATTTAGATAGCCCCTTACAGCTTCTCTTAAAGGGTGAACACACTGTATGCTTCTCATTACTCATCCTGGTGATTTGCCTCTGAATTAGCTGTTACTAAAGTACTTTCTTTTTTCTTCAGTTTTATGTGTGTAGACTATTTTAATTCACATCATAATTCAGCTTTTGCCCAGCTGAAGCTAACTAAAGCCTCCTAATAGCTGACCCTATGCAAATAATACAGAATTTTTCTGTAGGACTCAGACACCTGCTAAAAAGATGGCTGGGAGGAGGATTGGTGGACTTGGAAAGGGGCTTGTGGCACATTGTCTCTATAAACAGAGTAAGACGTATTTGTTTGCCACGGAGAACTATAATTATAATATATAAATAACCTATACATTCTGTAGCTTTCAGAAATTATCTGAATATTGCCTGTTCTTCTCGTCAATGAGAAACAGGCTCTTTGGCAGCAAACAGAGAACCACTCCAAATGCAAAGGAAATGCATTTTAATTGGAACACGTTATTTTGAATAATATACATATGTACATTTTTATACCATAACTAATTGCCTTACAGATCAGTTTCTAAGTTGTTACATTGAAAGCTACTGTTGCATTGAAAGAGTTAAAAGAATGAATTTATTTGAAACTTCAAATGTTTTCTGCGACCTGATATACTGTATCTATTACTTCTCATGAAGAACTTCTCTTGTGAAAATCCACCCCAATTAATAACTCCCACACACACATATATATATATATATTTTTGCATTAAAAAAAATAAAAAAAGTATGGGAGGTGTTGTGGGCTTGATTCCTCCATGTCCTTCCCTGTCACCGTTATAGTGAAATGCACAGGCTTGCATACTGCAATTTTTAAGCTGTATGTTCACTTTCTTGTATGCATGAAAAAAGGAAAAAAAAAAAAAGTAAAAATGAAAAAAAGGCATGTTCTTCAAGAAAATATCAATTGAACAGTACCCAAAGTCTGAAGATAAGCTGCTATTCCAAGAAAAGCTGGTGTAAGCCTTTGCCAGTTTTAGAGTTGTTGGCGTTTCCTTTCAATAATGAAAGTCAGTTTTATACCTTCAGATGCTTTGGTTTCCTGTTCCCATGCCTTCATGTACATCTAGGAAAGAACAGACATGATAATGGTTGTCCACAATGCCTCTTTATTTGTTTATTTTTATATAAAAAGACCACTGTTGCAAACATATACCCAAGCCAGCAGTTCTAAGCACAAAAGGATAACAGTTCTTCCACATGAATGATAGCTCTGAGGGCATATCTGTGACACACTGATATCTGGCTGAATTTGTACTGTGCATAAAATCTCCAGTTTTGAAAGGTAAGACCAGTGGCAAGGTATGCCTAAGCTGCAAATAAGCGATGCCATCAGTGCTAATACAGCACGCCACATTGCTGCTTTCTTGGTACAACTATTTCAAGTTGTTCCTATGTTTTCAGCAACAGTGTACTCAGCACTTGCTGAAGAGTCACAGCAATGCGAATACAGTCAGTGCTGACTTAGGAGAACTGGTTAAACTTGCTCGATAGCTTTAGCTGCCATTTTCTGAATTCTTTCATGGGTTGACAATATGTGGAATGTTTGTAGTTCAGTTTGTCACAGTATTTATATCTAGTTTAGAATATCTGCAAGGAGAGCATTTAATGCTATCACGGAATACACTGCTGCCACGGAACATCCTGTGACTGTCTCTCGGAGATAGAGCTCAGCAGTTTCCTCACAAACATATCTCATGTTTCCACTTTGATTCTTTGGAGAGGGGGGACAAATCTGCAAAATAATGTTTCACATAGCAACTAATATCACCATAAAACCTAAAAGTGCCAATCCAGCTATTGGCCCAGGTCTTTTTTTTTTTTTTTTTTTTTTAAATTGCAATTAGACATTGAATCTCTCAGTCCAAACCCAGGGGAGTTTAAATGTTCGACTACTTTCCAGCAATATTCTTATATTTTAAGACCTGAGGCACAACTGAACATCTTGCAGTTAATTAGTGCTTAGAGGCATATCTGCAAGTGTGTGTCAGGGTAAAAAGGATGACAAAAGCATAAGGGAAAGTGTTAGGAAAAAGTGATTTCCAGAGCACTCTGCATTGGCTGCTGTAAGAATTTGCCAGCACCACCACTGGGATTTCTATAGCAAGAGACAGTACATCACCTGGCACTGCAGACATTAGGATCATAGAGAGGATTTGAACTATTTTCAGGCTGAAAATCATGACATTAAATAATGAAACCGTATTTCTTACTTATTTTTCCATGAAATTATGAAATGACAGCACTCTCAGTCGGGACCACTGAAAACATGAGCAAAATCATCACGTTCCCAGGAAACCTGTTTGGCTGCCTTAACATCCATTATTCTGTTTTACACAAAGCGAAACTCCCATTGTAAGCAGAATGCAGGAAAATCCTGTATCACTCTCCATGAATGTAACTGGCTGCTGTACAGATGCCTGCATACCAAGTCCATGGAGCCCATCCATAGGCAATAGCTGCTTAGCACTACAGGAGTTTGGAATTCCTTCCCCAGCTCCATTCCCTGTTTTGTGATGTTTTACTTTTTCCTTATACTCAGTGCTCAAGCATCCTGATGCAAAAACAAGTATTGACTTTATTATCCTGATTTATTCACTAGTCAGAGCACTTCTTTGCTGCAGGTCAGGAATTGGAAAATTTACAGGAGCAGTTTTTCTAAGCTGAGTCATTTACCCTTTATCATGTTCAGCAGGACCCATCCTGGTTTTGTTAGTGAAAATTTTGCTCCCAATGCTTCTTTTTCAGTCTGGTTAAATGAAGAGAGTGAACCGTAGCTATGCAAACAAGTCCTTTACAACTACAGAATACTGAGTCAAAATCTAAACCATCACAAAGTTCAATTTACCTTCACTTTGAACCTGTTCATTTAGAAGAGTGATGTATCAGTGAAAAAAGTTGAGATGGGAGATGTAAGATGAAGAAGAAAATGTAATTTATGATTGCTATTTTTTCATCTGATTTAAAAAATCTGATCAATACAAAAATGTCATAATTAATTCATTATTAGCTTCTCACCAGTCAGCTTTGTTTTATAAATGTAGTTACAAATAAATATATAATTTAGATGCACAGTTGCAATTGTGACCTGCACATTTCTAGTAGTGTAAATACTGAATGCTAATGCTGTCACATACTAAGCAACTGATCAGTATATTTGCAAGAATATGAATTTTTCTTTTCGACCATTAAGAAACCATACAGATAGTAAGAACATGGAATATGTGATAAAATGGGGTCATAAACAAATAAAGTCTTGTGAGCTGTTGTTAATTTGCAAGGAGGACTGCCAATATTCAGAGCAGATTTACGGCAGCTATACAGCCATGACAAAAACTTTATAATGCATTCGCTATTCTTATGCCAAGAGGTACTACAAAGAAGGTGATTTGAACAAAAACAGGACTACAAGCCAGGGTACTGCAGAACATTACTTATTTTGCTCTGTATCATTAGTTAAGATCCAAATTAAGACATCAGCTTCTCAGATAACAAAGCATTGCCTGTTAGTATTTTTGATCATTGCAAACAATCTTTGGTCATCAGTCACCTGAGCAGTTTCAACACTGAAGACAACCCCCCGTTTTTTTTTTTTTTGGTTTTTTTTTTGGAACATGGCTGACAGGTCTTTGACTAAAGATTTAACCTGCTGACCGGGAATTGCTCAGATCTCAGTGCTATGAAACTGTAGCTACACTCCAAAATACTTGGGAATTGTCCCTTGAAATGGCATTTGAAGATCTTAACTCTTGCACTTCACACTTAGACAAAGGTGGCATGATGAAACGTCAGGCTGGAGTCATGAAGGTGGGGGCTTGTACACGAATCAGTGGAGGGGCTGATGTGGCTTGCATCTTTTTGCTGCTTCAACCCTCTCATTGGAATCAAACACCAGCCACTGACATGTGAATTGTTCAGGTTCAATCGCACACAGAAGTCCTTGCTTTTGAGCCATACATGCAGGCTGTAACTTACTGTTGATGGTCCTGCTGCTGCTGATTGGGAATATGCTGAATAACTTCATAAACTGTACTAAGCATGTCCTGGCCTGGGACACTGTCAGAGCCACGAACAGACGGATTCGAAACCTAAAAATAGTGAAGAATGTTTCTGCTATAAGTACAAACGGGTAAAAGTCAAACAGAAATGAAATTGATAATGCAATTTATCCTTTTTTTTTTTTTTTAACAACGGATCTGTTCTTCTCCATCAACACTTGGCATGGATGCAAAGGTTCATCCCTATTTGTTCACGTTTTGCTCTGTGCAATTTTTCATCACATTGTAGTAATGCAAGCAATACATTTAAAATCGATTTGAATCTAAGAAGATTTAGGATGTAGCTTTTGCATTTAATACAGCTTCTATTTCATATTATTGTACCACAAGTCATGGGAGGAACATTCAATAATTAAATAGAGAAGTTAATAATGATCAAAAAAGGAGAAAATATTCACAGAAAACTCCCACTGGAGTGAGAGAACTATGAGAAATTTCCATAAAAGTAGTAATAATGAAATTTTAAAATATATTCTGTATATGAATCAGTTCTTATGTCAGCAGAACATCTAGAGTCCCAATCCATCAGGACTTGCCACCGTTTTTCTGCCTATGCCCAAACTCCAGTTCCTCATCATCTCTACTTTCTTCTCCATTTTCTGTGAACTAAAATGAATGTAGAATCAAATGCGGACCCTATCTGGCATGCCACAGTTCTAAGCAGCTATTTCTTGAAATTGTGCTGGATCTAGAACGAATTTCATTGCACATCTGCTCTGTTCTGGTCACCCCTCCTTCTTTGACCAAGGCCATAATTCCACTGTATACCCAAGCAATGTGATATGGCCAGCCCTAGGGACAACAGGATGCTTATGACTGGGAAGACTTAGGGTCTGATCCTCTGTGGGCCAAATTCTTGTTTATCTTTATCATCTGACATCACATTATATAGCTGAGATTTATTTTTACAAACAGTACTTCAAATATCCCCTGTAGCTTAGCTGTCTTAACTGTCAAAGCTGTACTTTCAGCAGCAATACAGAAGAAAATGTCACAGCAATAATTAATTTGCTTGTAGGGCAGTTTGGTGTTGCCCATCTACTCAACACTACTCATATTCTTTTAATACAGGGTAACTGAATTGAAACTGTGCCCTTTAGAGTTTGATTAGTTCTCTACTGCACTGCACTGATACTGAGCTAGTAACACAGTAAAGAAAGAATAAATACTACACAAACAACGATGATGAATAGAGTGTGATGAAAACTTCTGTGAAAAGCAACAGGAAAAAATGGACTAAAGTACTAGAGTGCAGATATTTAGTTCTCCTTAAGAAGCTGAATGGAAACTATCATTATGATGTGAAATCACATACCCTTGAACTGCTGGCACGATCAGGAATAGCAACAAATTCATATATCCCAAAATCATCCAAAGCACTTTCATGTCCTAAAGTTAAAACAAAGATGAAAAACATATCAAGATGTAATGTGGAATTGAAGAAGTTTAAGTATGGATGGGAAAACGCATTGATCTAATTAAAAAAATAGATTTGAATATTGATTGTTTGATCTTCTTTATAGCACTGAGCTGGCCTAGAGTGAGGTAGGGCAGCTGCCTCTGGTGTGCTGGAATCCCACCGCCTGGGGATCTGCAGTGCCTGGAACCAAGTGCAGAGCTTCTGGTTAACCTCAGCAGCAGCTCTGCAAGCCATTGGGACTGCCTCTGCCTGGAAGTCTAAACAGACCCTTCTGTTTGCATTTCCCACAGACAAGAAGCCCAGGACAAACTAGGCACGTCTACACAGTAGTGTGAGACAAGTCCAACCGAACTTTGTATCATCTTGCTGAGATTTTAAAAAAAGGAAACACGATAAGGGAATGTGATTATCAAGCCAGTTAACAAGTTGTATGTGGGACTTCAGCTGCAATTTGTAGTTGTGAGGGTCGGTGTGCATTTACATGCCCTTGTCTAGCAGATCTGTGACTTTTCTTGTCGCTTGGGCCATCACTTGTAACACTCATTATTTCCTGGGGAGAAAAGTGGGAACGCACGCAGTTCTAACCTAGTTTAACAGCTTGAGCTCAAGACGGCAGGATACATAGTATAACATGAGCTCTGAACAGTAGCCAAACCCACACTGACTTGTCCTCCTTTTGGTGTTGTCTTAAGGAAAGATGGCATAGAAGTCTACAATTGGAATTAAACCCACATCTCCTATCCTTCTTTTCTTTGTATTTAGAGATGCTAATTTTTATAAGAATGAAACTTGACCAAATGAAACTTGAGCTTATGCTTACATTTCTTACATTAGAATTACCTGAAAATGTTTGTGCCTTTCTGTAATCAGCCTCTGGCCTAGAAAACATAAATATGTTTTTTAAATTTGGTGACAAAAGATAGGGGAAGATAGTTAATATGATAAAATTCAATTCTTAGTGGAAAGGACTTCAAAATGTAAGAATGATTATTTTTGTACCTTCTCTTCAGCTTCCGTTGTATCACTGAAAAGAACAAAAAAAGAAAAAAATCATTCTTTATCTTCTAATGTTCCAAAAGAATAGCCAGAGCATGCTCAACTTTTACATACCTTTAAGTGGCTGATATCTTTTCCATATGAATAGAATGCTCATAACTAGGATCAAGAATAATGAAATTCCAGTTATTACTGCAAGAGATGACAAAGATTTTCCTTTCTGGGCCAGTTTTTCCAGTCCTGTATCAAAAAAGACAAGTACTGTATTTGGACTCCTGCTCTGGATAAAGTGCTATTATGATACCAAAATATGCATTTTTATAAATTCATCTGAAGCAAACTCTTTAAAATTATTTCAAGTCAACAACTTAAACTAATAGTTTTATTGTCTAGATGGTAACCAGTAAATTAAATTAAGGATAAATAACTTCACTTGAATATTTATGGCCAGAGGTCAATTGACAATCATGGTTTCCCTGCTATTTCACTTATCGATGTGTTGTTGATGGAGGAACTACATTAACTGATTCTTGAAGCAAATATAATAAGTTCTGTTTAGAAACTGCTTTTTCTTCCCCATGGCACAAAATATTTCTCAAGAAGTTCTGAGCACATGAAGACTCATTGCCCAAAAAGGAAGATGTGCCCTTCTTGTTCCAGCCATTGGCACTGGGCCCACAGACACTCATGATCCCAATGTGGTCTTCAGTAGAGCTTTGCTCCTGCATACCATTGTGAGATGGCCCTGAGGCTGGTTGGCTCTTCAATTTCTTTCTCAACAGAAAGATTGGAAGTTCCCATGTTTGCAGCTTGAGGTTAGATGGGAAGGAGTTGCTGTGAAATAGTGACCTAGGAAAGCTCACGGTGCATTTGTTTTCAGCGTGGCTGTGAAGAGTTCACATACACACCATTATATGGCTCCTTGCTATGTTGTATGTTACTTCTTCATATAGTAGCCTGTAGTTAGCTAGACGGCATGGTGGATTCTCTCTTCTGGCATGGCAGCAGGCATAAGGCAACAAAGTTCCCTCATCTCCAAAGCTAAGGTTTCTCAGCACAGTTCCTGTTTATAACATACTGTCTACAGATACAATTCTTCTTCCACTCCCTACGGGTTGTTAGGCCTTCCCAAGTGGCTGGAGCCAGCCCTTTCTATCTAACTAGCAGTCCTTGTACTGTGTATATTTCCTACTCCATGCACGAAAGGGCAATTTGCTGGTCACCAGCACAACTGCTATTTGTCTCTTGGGTTGTGCCCTTACTTCAATAAATAAAATGAAATATCTCATGAAGTGCAAATATCATGAAGGTAGTGGTATACGGGCAAAAACATTGTGGAAACATCGTTGGACAGTCTCTTGTATTTTAACCATATACCCAAGCAACCACATACCCAAGCTTTTCAAGTGCTTTCTTTTTTTCCCTGAATTTGCTACTAAAGAATTATAATTACAGAGAGCACACAATTCCTAGAATGAAAATCATCACATGAAAGCACAGAAGACTTTTTTTGGGGAAAAAAAGACACAAGTGAAGGTTATGTATAGTTGAAATAGCCGAGAATCAATGCTTTGTGGCAAAACAGTTATCAAACTTTCCATCCCTGTTGATCAATGTACAATGGACATTGTCAGTGTTCTGAAAGGCATAAGTCAGGCTCTTTATCCAGGATTAGATTCAACCAGTGCTGCCTTGCAATGTGTTGGGGAAAGTTTTATTTAGGCAAAATATTTTTAATTAGGAAACTGTGTTTTTAAGTGCAAGTAAACAATAAGCTCTGGATTTTTTCCCTTTTTTTTTTGAACTTTGAAAGGAGAACTTGGCTGAATTTCTTAGTTCTTCTTGATGAATATAGACATCCATATTGTAGCTGACATGAACTTCCTGGAGAAATGTCTTATTTCTAATGACACATAGCTTTGTTCACATTTTCTTTCTCCGCTAACTGCAACCTTTAAAGTGCAGCATTATCATTGCAAAACTGTAACCTATCTTCCTTTCAGCATACTTAACTCCATGGATTTGTGATGATTATATATCAGCCAGAACAATGGACATCTGCCTCCCTTGTTTACCTTACTAGCAAATGTCTGAGTTCTTTGTTCTGCACAAGATAAGTTGCTTTGTTAAATTCTCTAACAGCAATTGATTGCAACTCTTTGAACATTAACTTTATACAGTCCTTATCTGAAAAAATGTATTGATCCTTATTAATAAGGGATATCAGAGTTCCTCAGTATCTTGTTCTTAGCTGTGTGCCTCTACACATTTCCTGGAACACTGCTTTATTGCTGTTTAATGCAATCTGATGCAGGAACAGAGGTTATGAAGTATAGGAATACAGGAGACATGTTTAGCAGAACCTAGCAGTTAATTTAGAGATTCTTAAATATGAAAGCAAAATAATTTTTAAAAGCAGATTGTAATAAAATTATTCATTCACCATCACAGCTTCTGTTATCATCATACAGTAAACTAGGGCTCTTATAATACCTAATGCCATAGGGAGAATGATCTCCATTGCTCTTAAGTCTGTGGCTGGTTATTGCAGTCAGTGCTACATGCTTGAAACTCTCCCATTCACTGATCCCCGTGGGGTCCCAGGGCTCTGAGCTCCTGGAAGGCAGAGAATGAGACAGTGAACCTTAAACAAATCTGCCCTGGTGAGAAAGGGCTTGTTCTGGCATCCAACAGGTTTCTACATCATTTTCTCATTCCATAAAGCCCCAAATGGCTGAATATACGTTATTGACAAACTTCTACAAAACATCAATATCTCAGTGGGTCTTGTTTAAAGCTGTGACACACTGCAAGTACTACCTGGATCCCTACAATGGCCAAAATCCCATTTACTACATTATCAGCAAGACTTCATAATTATGCTCTCTGTCTAAGAATAATTTCCTCTTCCTGGGGCTGACAATGAGCTCGGAAGCTATAGTTACAGGTAGGAATCAATGTTCTTACCTGCAGAGGTAATTATCACTGTGAAGTGAGTCTCATCTCGTCTTCCAGTCATATTGTTGAAAGCACGGCACACGTAATCTCTTGTCTTCTGAGCCACTGTATCAGAGACAACTTCCAGGTGGGGTCCGTATTGGATTACATGAGTGGTATTGTCAGCCCTTTGAATCCAGGAGTAAGTGTTTGGTGGGTTTGAATCTGCCGAGCAGTCAAACAGTATGGCTTCCCCTACACTGACAGTAAACACCGCCCCTACGCTCAGACCTTTATCTGATTTAACTCGAAGTCCATAAGGTCCATCTGCATTGAAAAATATAAAACCAAAACATAATGGAAAAATTAAAATCAGCATATATACTTAAATTTTAGGCAGAAGCACTTCGATTCTTGAAACTGGCCTAGCCTCTAAAGGCTGCCATTACATTCAATTATTTCAATGAAAAGTCTTTCAGTTCAGTGATTTGATCTTTGACCTCAGACTACACCTGCTTAATACTGATCTAATTGCTGATTAGGGAAACAGCACAGGTCTATGCACCATTCAGAACTGCAGAAACAACAGTCTGAACACACTTGGAAAAGTTGTGAAGTAAAGAAGTAGGTTTTCCAAGGCATATTTGACCTAAATGCCAAATGTATCGGTATAAGTCATTTACCTTCATATCTAGAAGTAAATAAATTAGCTCTGAAATACATAAACAGTCAATGTAGTACTTAGAAGTATGACAATAATTTGCACAATTATCCTAGAGGTAAACTTTAGAATACGATGTGTCTTAGATAATTTCAGAAAATATATTCACTAAATGATTGTTAAAGTAAACTTCAACCTTTCCCCGTTTTAGTACATTTCAACTTCTTCAACATTTAGTTTTGCTTCAAGAGGAAGACCTTGTGCCTTTCTCTAGGCAGCCAGGTTTCTGAATATAATTAGAAGGGAAATACATGTTCCAGTAGTTGTGTTCATTAATGAGAAAATTGAGCTGCAATTTTGTCATGGTTTTGTGGTTTTTGTTGTGTTGTTGATATTAGGGCAATCTTCATCAGAAAATGGGAAGGGAAATAATACATTTAAACATGATAAGAGTATTTCCTATGTTATTTTTAGTATCATAGGTAGGTCATTTAGTATCCTTTTTTTTTCTTCCCATCTTTCCACATAAAAATCTATTTTTACAAGGATCTGACTGTAAAAAAAAAAAAGTAAAAAATAAAATAATGAAAATATGCCTTATTGATTTTTTTTCCATTCTAAAGAAGACATTATTTCGATGTTGATAATTCCCTAGGGGATTACATGCACAGTCAAAAATGTACAGATCTATTACTGACAGATGCTGAAAAAAACCAAAAGAAACTATGCAGGATGAACAGGTGATTTCTCTTTGGTGAGATCCCTGAAGCTCAGTAAAGCTGCTGTCAAGTGACTCCAAAATGGCATCACAAGAAGACAGACAAGCCAATATTATGCCAATTTTAATGTGATCAAGTAATATTTCCATTTTCCTATGGTTGTCTCATAAGCATTAAAACCATGCAGCTGGTTCTGAATGTGTTATTTGTTGCTATGTGAAGAGGAACACTGGCTTGTTTCTGACTCTGTTTCTTATCGGGACATTCAAGCTGACATTAGATCTACTTGTAATATGTATTCTTCTATTGATTGTCCACCTTGTTTTATGAGGCTTCAAGAACTCACAACCAAGCTGCGTGCAGGCTGTTTCCTGTGTGCTTCAGTGGTTTTATTTATTTACGATGGTTTAGGTAAGAAAATGGAGTCTGCCACACCTCAGTGGAGTCCATTTTTAGCCAAATGTGCATACTGCACAACTTACAGTTGTCATGCTTTTTATTTTCTATGCTTTTGTTTCAGTGATAAACATTTTACAGTCTCATTTTAAGACTCAGCATCATGACTAACATTTAGCTGGGCAATGTTGATTCATGTCACAGGTGCCATGGGGAAGAACCATGATGTTTCTAAAAATCTGCCATCTTAGATGCAGAGCTCCTTGCTCATGGTCTCCATAACATCTGAGTCATAAATACGATAAATGCTTCTGGAAACTGCAAAGCTGTCACCACTGCATCAGCTTAACTGCCTGCACCCCACATGAAGAATTCTGTACATGCAGAGCCCATACAATACCAGGTGCTTTGAAAAGCAGTTCCTATTACCCAGCTCTTCTTTCTGCTATTAGCTTTTATTTTCACTGATAATATAACCTTTAGCAGATGTAAACAGATATTAATGCTAAGACCAGCTGACAGGTTTCTCTGCTTCCTCACTGGAACAGGAGATTTGCCAAAAAAGAACCAGAATTAAGTTCTGTTTTTGAATCAGTGCCATAACAGAGCAGTGTGCATAGCCAGCATTAATGATGTGACTGCACTTCAGTATGAAAGCGACAAATAGAAAGAAAAAGTGATAAAACTGCCATACACTGGCTGCTGGAAAATATAAATAAAAAATAATAATTAAAAAACACACAAAACAAAGAAAGGTTTTCTTATAAAATAGCCAAATCTTGGCTATGTTTGAAAAGCAGCATTCCTTGGTGAAGTCCATCCCGGATGAAGGTACCATCAGATAATCCTTCTGCAGGGTCTGGCTCAGCCTGCTGCCTCCCCTGGACTGTGCATACATCATTGTGATCCCTACACACCACGCAGTAAAGGAGTGCCCACACCTTCAAGTGTGATTCTGAAAAGCAGATAATCAGCAGTTTCCTCTCTGAGATTAAATATTTTCTGGCTTCTGAAAATCTGAAGGAAGGAAATCCCACTTAATCTATTACATTCAACTCCAACACCACAGTGCAGCAGTTTCTGTTGCAACCTCCATGACAGCAGCTTCTCCCACTCCTGAAATTATATATTTCTGCTTTTCACTTCTCCAATCGCAATGTTCCATTGTGCACTGTCATCACAACTAATGGAGAAGTGGGACAATACTAATGAGAAATGATGAAGAACAAAAAGCACTTTTGATTCTCAGTAGAAAAAAGTGGAGCGCCTGCTATCATGGATCACCCAGTTCTACTCCCTTCCCATATCATTCTCAACAGTAATAAGCCTCTTGTCCCAGTGAGGCCAGTTAACTAAATGACTTGTAAAATAATAAATCACCTGTTCTCGGTAACAATTTACAGCTCTGTGGGAATATGTCCAATGCTCCTATCTCTACGAGACTGCTGCAGTTTCTAAGCAGATGGCAGGTATTTACTGTGAGTGACCTTTTTTTTATCACTTACAGGAGCTCCCCCGCAGCAATGACATATGGCAGATGAGGATCCTGGAGCCAGTGGTATTGACAACTGCTCGTTGGAGGACCCAACAGCTCAGTAAGCAAGGGCTGAGTTATGGTATTGGTATAGCACAGGAGTGAAGGACGCCAACTCCCATCCCATTTCTGATGAAATAAAAAGTCAATTCTAAACTACTTATAACAGTGTGTCCATGTGTGAATTAAAACTGAATCAGAGGTATTTTAATGTATCAAAAACATAAGCCAATGAAAGGCTTCTGAAATGTGGAGACTGAAGTAAATGAAGTTTTCAAGTTATGCTAAGCAGTGGGTTGAAAATAAGTTTTCATTCTGGAGCTTGGAAAGATTGTTAAAATTTATGGAAAAATACATCTGGTTGAGTGAGAGAGAAGGAAGGAAACAGTACAAGAACTAAGGCTAAGAGGAACACATCCTGTCAGTGCAAGTGTTCCCAGCACCCATCAGTGCAGTAAATGCTCTGGAGCCATTTTTGCATGCAACAAGTCAGAAAACCCAATGCCAAACATAGCAATCAGAGTGGTAACAACAAGAAAAGGTACTTTTCTAGCCTGGTTTGTTCTTATTACATTGTAAGAGAGCTGTCAGGTTCTGCTAGCTACAGATTACCCATGTTTTATGTGGGTATCTTTTGTAGAGAAATGTGTGTAAGGTGCACTCCTTGCTCGTGAAAGTGAGAAAAGCAGACATTAAAGTGGATATTAAAAAATGTGCTACCTTGAGAGAAGAATGAGACAATTATAATTATAATGATGATGATAATAAAACTCCTTCAGTGGTGGTTATTTCTTTGTAAAACATTTTATCATTAATTCTCAGTCCACAGTGGGTGGAAACCCATCACAGCACAGAATCCCATTCATACAGTTGTCAACCCTTGGCAATAGTAACGTGGACAGCTCTTGCAGATCCTCATTACTCCAACAGCTGGAAAACATCTCATTTCCAGTCAATATATATGGTTGTCTTACGGTTTATTCTTCACTCAACATAAATCTTTATATAAATCTTGCTCCCACTTTGTTGTTTCCCACTTTATGCAAAAAATGAACACTCCTTTCAGAGTTCATTTTCTGCAACCAAACTAAGTTCTCCTGGCCTTTTCTCATGAACAGGAACCCCATTTCATTTTGTTTTGTTTCTGCACAGATCAAGATCATTGCTCTAGGTTGCGTTGGTACTGTATATAGTATTCTACTTGTGGTCTTCTCTTTTTTATGCCTGAATGACACTGTGTGTTAGATGTCTTGTGATCAACTTAATCAGGCAGCTACACTGCCTCAATTATTTCCATACAAATCTCCATCAGCAGAAGTTAATGATTTTTATTCTCCAAGTGAATGCCCTTTTAGTTTTTACCAACAGATTTCATACCAATTCTATTACTCTCATTCAGTCCTTCCAGTTTATTGCTACAGGTAAACTGTTGACATATTCCCAGTCTTCACATTGATATCAGTAGTGAAAGTATTAAATAGTATTGAACTCAAAATGATATTGAGGAATACCACGAGTAACAACCGTTCAGCCTCAGGCTTCCTGAACTTGGCTTCTCTATACCTTTTTCTGTCTCCATTTTAATCAACATTTTTCTGTGTATAATTCTGATTGCTTTCCTCTGAGTCACATCTCCAGATTTGAAGATGCCCACTCTGTGGAACACCTGAAGTTCATAGGTGGATTCTGCAGTTCAGATTGATCTTCACAACTACTTAACACTGAGTGACTTTTTATAACACTATTGTTAAGTTGTAGCTGCTACAAACTTATTTTGAATGCAAGCTCATATATAACTCAACTGTTTTCTGTCCCTTTTCCATAGTCAGGGGCACTGTTTCCAGACAGATCATTTACACAAAAGTAATTATGAATATTTCATATACTCACAGTATATCGTTGGTGCAATCCTCTCACTTTCCATCATGCTGACAGGGTTGGATACTAAACAGCTGTAGTTCCCAATGTCTTCTTTTACAACAGGAACAATTAGAAGTGTAGCATTGTTTGATGAAAATGTATAATTAGGGCCAGTGTGGAGAACCTTCCCATTTTTCATCCACTGGTAAACTACCCTTGTGCCTTTTCCCACGGTACATTTTAATGTAATATTCCCCACGTACTCCACTACCCCTGAAGATGGCTCAGTGTACACAATTGGCTGTGAGACAGGAACTATAAAAAAAAAGAGATACGAAGAGTTATAAAAATGACTACCAGTACATTACAATCTTTATTGCCAAAATGATTCAAATAGCAGCCATCGTCCTCTCTGGAAAGTATTCATATTTCAAAGTGTGCTTGTTAAATACGGTTAAAGGATAAAAAATAAAAGAAGGCCATGTTATCATCTGGTAGGAATTGTCACAGAACTAACATAAAACTACATTGTTTATGTTGCTGATTATATGACACAGGCTGAAGTTGAGTATACCATCACTTCCAACTTTGGTTTCATGAGCAAACCCCTGCAGTCTCAGTAAGGAAGAGTGGAAAGGATGACGTTGCCACTGTGAGGGACTTCCCCAGCAGTGCTGCATGGCTGACACTGAGTTTGACTAAAACTCACTGCTGGACAAGTCACGGGGTGGCTGCTGCCTGGCATGGGCATGGGAGTGTGGAAGTGAAATGGCAGCCACAACTGTATTAAGTTAATGTTTCATTCATTTAATTAATTTAGTCTAACCAGGGACAGGGCTCCCTCCATATAGTCCATAAATTGCAGTTCACTGAAAACTGATACATCCTCACAGTTGATAGCATATTAGAGCCTTATGAAACATTATTTCCTATATTTCTCATACTAATTAATGGTTTTGAGACTCCTTAAGTGTTTTCCTTAAGATCAAGAATACTAGTTAGCAACTTAAATTTGTTTAAAGATGACATACTGTAGCATTCCCTCCAGAAGTAGAAAATAACATAACTAAAATAACATTGGCACTTATAACATAACATAAATAACATAACATAACATAAATAACATAGTTATTATATAACATAACATAACATAAATATAACATAACATATAAATATAACATAACATAAATAACATTGGCACTTATTCATGCACGGTTGGATTAAATTGTGCATTGTTGTAATTGGATTTCAAGAACCATTACTTCAGAGCTATGGAAATTTTATTTTCAAACAGAAGATGCTACATTTTACTAACTTACCATCAACAGCTACGTGAATTTTTTCACTGGCAGCTATTGTCCCATTCCCACGGACATTGACTTTTACAATATAATTGCCCTCATCACTGATACGTAACGGATTGATCATTAAAGATGCATTAGGTGGTATGAGGGTAAACTTGTGCTGATACTCCAAGTCCGGTACTACTGTCTGGTTTACAGAGCCAAGCAGGTATTTTGGATTACTCCCAGGCTTCTCAAACAGCCAAATTATCTGGATTTCACAAGCAGTAGTGTTGAAATTGTAGTCAACAGTGAGCTGGAGTGGTTGCCCCTCAATACCATGGATAGTATGAGATGGTACTGTCAGCTTCAAGGCAGAACAAATACCTGTATAAAAATGAAAGAACAAACAAATACACCCAAAACACAAATGGGAACACTGGAAAACTCAAATGAGGAACTGTCACAGAGAAAAAACTCTCAGAGTTAAAGCTTAAACTTTTTTATGATTATGTTTCAGATTTCAAATAAGAAATGGGGAAATGCTCATTGACTTCATTGGAGCAGGATTTAGCAATAGATTCCCAGCTTTGAAGTACAGGAAAAGCCAAAGCTGAAAGGATATTTCTAGTTATAAAAACTTGTTGAAAGTTTGACAAAAAATGAGGATGAGTGAATTTACCTTAATGTTTAAAATATTTTCCTTTTAAAAGGAACTCTCAGTTTGCAGAGCTTGTATTGTCTATATAGTCTTGAACTACAAGCTCAAATTGAGAATTTTTTTCCTGTGCTTATCCAGAGAGAAATTTCTCAATGTTGCTTTGACAGTTATAGTGAGAAACCACCTGAAAAATCTAACAAGGCTCACTTTCATGAATTTGTCCATTTAAAATGATACATAGCTATTATTACCTGCACCTTATGCTTCAGAAAAAAATCAAGAAACATAACTAATCTTATGAAAGTTATGCATTCCAATTGAAGGAAAAAGAACTAAGATTTTTTCTGTTGATATGTACAAAATCACTATCTCCAGTTCTATGATGAATCCTGTCCTCCAGGAATTTCACACAACTTTGGGGTGCAAAATGGCCCACTTCAGCTATTCTGACTTTCCTATCCTTTAGAATTGTTTCTCTTTCTGTCATCTTTAGGCAGATTTATAGAAAATTAAATGAGTTTGCTACAGAATCTCTGGTCATATTCTGTTCATGCAGCAACTAGTGAGGTTTAGTGCCAATGAAAATGCCAAACACCACAAAAATAAGTAATTTTGCCTCACTCTTCATACAGCTGAACAATGGTAGTCAACTAGGATGGCTCGCAGCATTGCCAAGGGTGAGGAAGCAAAGGGGAGCAGCTTGGTGCAGTTACATGGCAGAATGCCATAGGGGCAATGTGTGCAAAGACGTTTAATCTCCTGACAGAAGCACACAACTTTTGGGGGGCTGAAGAAGAAACAGAGAAAGGACTACAGGTTGCATGGACACTGGTGTGGGAAGAACAGCAGAGAGTTAGCTGAGATGGGAGAAGAATGGGACAAAAATGAAGGAAAAGGGTAGAAAAGATACGGAGATATTATCTGGAGGATTCAGAGCAGCACGGTAAGCACATGCTTAACTTTTTCCAGATAAAATACCTGAAGCAATTGAAGCACATCAAACTGAAACCTCCTGCTCCTCTACTTTTTAAAGTATTTGTGATCTGTTGTTCTTGTGCTGTTTTTTTAATGCTGTTTGACTTCTAGGGATGAGCTGACTTTTGTTAATGGGAGACGAGTTCTGTTGGTTGTTGTAATATTTAACAGAGGAGAGTTCCCTCCCTGTAAACCTTACAGTGCAATTCAAAATTAAAATGCTACTTTCCACTTGAGAGAATAATTCCTCAGTAATGCCCTTCATGAAATATTTAATGGTAAAAGTAAATTTCAAATAAGCCACCCAACATATTTCAATGTTTAAATCTCCTTGAATGAAGTAAAATAAATGTCTACAAACACTGGGAAATCGGTAAATGATCAATTAAAAGGTCTGGCATATCTTTCCTCATTCCTTACACATGACAATGCTCAATTTTGGGGTTTATCTAGCTGTCAGTAAGTGATCGTGTTGTGGGGCAAGAAGCCAGTAACAGCTGCAGTGGTAATCACAACTGAAATTTCTCCAGGATCTGTTTGTGCAGAAAAGAAGCAAAATCCAAGCAGGCCTAGTGAGCAGTAGGGTAACAGTGACTATCAGAACAAATGCTGTCACCATCACAGAAGAATAAAAAGAAACTGGTGGCTGAATAACTTAATTTCTTCCTAGTTGAAAAAAAAAAGGCGGGGGAAATAGAAACTGTAAATAAACTTCAAACCGATTCCACTTAATTTGTAGGAAGAAGTGGCTCCATTTGGCAGCATGGAAAGACATCGGGAGCTCAGTTAGGAACTTCTTTCAACAAAGATGAGGGAAAGTGAAGGAAGAAGCCCCATTTCTATCCCCAGCCAGAGGACTGATGTCCACTGGGGAGCAGCTCTTGGAGTCGGCAGCTGTGCTGTCCCCTGAGGTGGCTTCACAGAGAACCACTGAGGCTCCGAGCAGTCACTAGACAGAGGCACTCTGACAAAGGGCTTACGGCAGCAATGCTGGGTGACTGCTGCTTTATCAGAGATCAAATCTTCCATGGTCTGGAATATCAGACTTATTTTATCAGTCAATCTGACAAAATTCACCTCTTTCCAATGAGACACAACTCAGTTATCCCTATAGCTTCCTAAACAGAATAATGAATATTTTTCAAAGAAAACAGAATTACAAAAACTATTTTTATACACTGCCCACAAACCAAGGAGTTTCAAAGAAATGACCTCCATTTGGAGCTCAGTGATCTGTGTTTTCTTCCATCTCATTTTGCTGCCACCAGTATTAGCAAGCACAACAGGATCATTGTTGACATAAAACAAGGACTGCAGCTTTAGTTTAAATAAAAACTATGACATAACTTTTGAGTTTACTGCGTAAACTGAAACCTGCTTACCAAGGTTTTATCATTCTCTGAATTTAACATGCACATCTCCTTGTCAAAGTGAAATCAGACCTTCACCTAGGTTTTACCTCAGTGCTCATTTAGCTCTTTAGCACTCCAAAACCTCTGAACTTGTGTATGATGTCTTGGCTCATGGCAATAGTTTTAAAATTTTTTGCAAATATGTCAATTTGCCAAAATAAAATAAAATAAGACAAAATGGACTAAGGAATCTGCTATTCCTCTATCACCACGTGCAGCAGGAGGGATTCAGGCACGCAGGCATGTTCTTCCCGAGTTTGGAATTTTTATCCAAGAACAAGTTCTACCAAGCTTCATTATTTAACTCTGCCCTCTAAGGTCAATTCCTCTGGTGGTCTTTGCGTCATGCTCCAAGCTCCTGACTTTTGTAATGATGAAAGGTGCAAGCTATGCATTTCTCACACTAGGAAAGGTTTATGTCTGAATAAGATTGTAAGATGGAACTTTCTGGTGAACAACGATGGCCTCCAAAGCATTATGCGTGCATGCCAATATCTCTTGTAGAATCTTAATCAGAAATGTTTAACAAAGTTGTAATGGAGATAAAGAACTGAATATTCACCATGTTCTTATCAGACAGGTATTTTATTTTTTAAGTCCGATAATCTTCATTAGAAACTTCTATGGCTAAGAAGTGAAAGCTGTCGACAAAGTACTTAGTTCAAAATGAAGGAAACTAAGTGAATATATATGAAAATGATAAAAGAAAAATTGTCCTTACACATGAATTAGAGAAGTATGTAACATATTTGCAATATCACATATTCTCTCTGTTGATATCTTAAAAAACAATTAAATGCATAAAAATGCATTTCAAGGCTTCTTAGAAATACAGTTTTATCTAACCTTTAATCACAGAATATTCCTGTAAAACTTCATAGAACATCTGCTTCTTGTTAGGTGCACAGATAACAGACATATACTTATGAAATCTACAACCAAAGGCTGAACAAATCTACTGGTAATGGAAGACATTCTTCAGTTGACTGAAAGCTTAATTTAGTTTGAATACAAAGTACATTGATATATACACAAATTTTAGGTGTTATATACAATGTATCATAGTGAACTGAAGAATAACCTATTAACACCATCATTAAATGAGTTTTTAAAGAGATGTGTAACATTTTCTATCATTAAATGAGTTTTTAAAGAGATGTGTAACATTTTCTATTAGATCTTCGGCTCAGAATCTGTCCAGTCTTACTTGTTAAAAACAATGTACTATGCATGTATTAATAAAATGGGAGAATACATATGTAATAATGTCAATGATTTATTTACACATTATGTACAGCATTAAATGCTGTCAGTTTTTAAAATGTTCAGTTCCATTCATATAACAGGACAATACTATCTGATTAAAAATTTATAGGCTATTTTCTTAAAATATCTGACAATACAAGAGAAGTATCTTAAAATTTAGGAGTATAAAAACATCTTTCCACAATGACAATCAAATATATCACATGCTGTTTCTTACCTACAAGCAGAAAATATATTTGGCACTTTAAGTCACAAAATAAGCTGGCTAGAGGGCTCCATGAAAGCATCCTGTCCCATACAAACACCACCTTCTTCTCAGTGCTATGTCAGACCTGGGACCAGCACCTGCTGGTTTATTTGCTAGGAAAATCAGCAATGAGTTAACAGGCCCTATCCTGTCCCCAGCCCTGTCTGATTTGAATATGTGTATACACAGAACAAAGGGAGTGGAGCACCTGTTAGATGAGCACCCATCTTCATTGCCTCTGACTTCAACGTAACCCTTCCCCAGCAGCCGCAGTAAATATGACAGAGAATGTAATAAATGAGGTGCAGAATAATAAGAGTGCCTTGAATTCACAAAAATAGGTGAACACACCCAACACATAGGTTATAGAGGTATTAACATACTTCAGTTACACTGTTTTATAAAAGTACCTTGCTGCTAGATGGTTCTGCTCATTCAAAATTACTATTTAGTATTTAGTAAATTCCAATTAGTATTTAGAACTTGTTCTGTTTCCTTTTCTCTTTTTCTTTCTTTCTTTCTTTCTTTCTTTCTTTCTTTCTTTCTTTCTTTCTTTCTTTCTTTCTTTCTTTCTTTCTTTCTTTCTTTCTTTCTTTCTTTCTTTCTTCCTTCCTTCCTTCCTTCCTTCCTTCCTTCCTTCCTTCCTTCCTTCCTTCCTTCCTTCCTTCCTTCCTTCCTTCCTTCCTTCCTTCCTTCCTTCCTTCCTTCCTTCCTTCCTTCCTTCCTTCCTTCCTTCCTTCCTTCCTTCCTTCCTTCCTTCCTTCCTTCCTTCCTTCCTTCCTTCCTTCCTTCCTTCCTTCCTTCCTTCCTTCCTTCCTTCCTTCCTTCCTTCCTTCCTTCCTTCCTTCCTTCCTTCCTTCCTTCCTTCCTTCCTTCCTTCCTTCCTTCCTTCCTTCCTTCCTTCCTTCCTTCCTTCCTTCCTTCCTTCCTTCCTTCCTTCCTTCCTTCCTTCCTTCCTTCCTTCCTTCCTTCCTTCCTTCCTTCCTTCCTTCCTTCCTTCCTTCCTTCCTTCCTTCCTTCCTTCCTTCCTTCCTTCCTTCCTTCCTTCCTTCCTTCCTTCCTTCCTTCCTTCCTTCCTTCCTTCCTTCCTTCCTTCCTTCTTTCCCTCCTTTCCCTCCTTTCCCTCCTTTCCCTCCTTTCCCTCCTTCCTTCCTTCCTTTCCTTCCTTTCCTTCCTTCCTTTCCTTCCTTTCCTTCCTTTCCTTTCCTTCCTTTCCTTCCTTTCCTTCCTTCCCTTCCTTCCCTTCCTTCCTTTCCCTCCCTCCCCTCCCTCCCTCCCTCCCCTCCCTCCCTCCCCTCCCTCCCTCCCTCCCTCCCCTCCCTCCCTCCCCTCCCCTCCCCTCCCCTCCCCTCCCCTCCCCTCCCCTCCCCTCCCCTCCCCTCCCCTCCCCTCCCCTCCCCTCCCCTCCCCTCCCCTCCCCTCCCCTCCCCTCCCCTCCCCTCCCCTCCCTTCCCCTCCCCTCCCCTCCCCTCCCCTCCCCTCCCCTCCCCTCCCCTCCCCTCCCCTCCCCTTCCCTTCCCTTCCCTTCGTTTTTATCTTTCTTTCCAGATGAGAACTTTACCAATGACAGCCTCCTCTTTCCTTCTATTTTTCTATTAAAGAATGTTAAAAAATACAAAGCTGTGGCTAAATTATTATCATTTTCTTCCTTAACATATGTGTAACAGGGAGACAATTTCATTCCCTTCCTCTGAGCAACTTGTAATGTGAAGTGTCCATCAGGAATCCTCTAACAAAGAGTCTCGCAGTAGCGTGCACAACCTACTAGAGCTGTTGAGTTAGCTGCTGATTACTGTTTATTCTGAGTGAACTTACATCGGTTTAATATTAATATTAATGTATGATTTGGATTTTGTCCAAGGCTGCCACTCACTGTACAAATCTAATCAGCAGCACACCAGGCAGCCCTGCCGCAAGTTGCATGTGCAGTAACAGTCTGCAACGGCAAATATTTGCATCAGCAGAGATGGTTGATCCACAGAAAAACACACGTTAAGTTTTACGCAGCACTAACGCTGTTACGGATGAACAAATTCCTGCTCTGTGCAGGACGGACGGCGGCAGGGAACTGATCCCCATCACAGTGTGCCTGCGCTGGTGCTCGGGGTCCTGCACAGGGCTAAACCGCTGCTATTATAGGAATGAATGCTCGGTTTCTTCTTCAGCTGAGAGGTGAAAATGCTCAGATCCTTCCAGAATTTTTAGCAGCTCTGTGCGATAAAATGTAAGGAATATCAGTGTTATTTCCGTGGTCCTAGCAGAAACGATGTCATTGCCTGACGCAAGACCGTAGATGAAGAGAGCACTGCGTGCACCCTCGAGAGCTCCGGCTGACCCAGCCCTCCCCAGGACTGCTGTTTGTAACCCCTTTAATCCACTAAATTGTAGTCTGCGCGCATCGAATGGCAACTTTATCTAAAACCCGAGTTAGAAATGCTCATCTACTCAGCTTCATTATGTATTAAGATATTTGTCGTAGATTCCAAATGATTTCTAACTGAAATGAACGGGAGACTTCCCACTGGGACAAAACCAGCGCTGGGGCTGTAGATGATAGACGTGAGCGAAGAAAAGCACCTATTACAGACCTCCCCCCCCGCCTCCATCCGTGCCCTCTCTTCGTCCGCGCCCCGCCGGGCTGATGGGGTTTGTAGTTCCAGAGCGCCCGGCCGCCCCAGGACTACGGCTCCCAGGGATCCGTGGGAAGACGGGCGGGCGCGGTCAGGTGACGTCCAACATGGCTTCCCCGTAGCGGCCTCGGCTGTAGCGCTGCCGCGGGGTCTGCGTGGCCGCCATGCAGAAGATCAAGTCGCTGATGACCCGGCAGGTGAGCGGTGAGGAGGGGACTCACCGTGGTCCTGCTCCGAGCACGCTGTGCTCGCTTCAGCGTTCCCTGGCGGAAGGGGTTAGATCCCGTGCAGCTTTTTGCTGGTGGTGGAGACGAGCTGCCCTTGCTGGCAGTCTTTGGGGTGTTTGTGGGAGGTTTGGGGTGAAGGATGGGAAGCTGCGACGGGTGCTTTGTGCTGTTTGCTACCTGGGTGGTGGTAACTGGCAAGGGAGGGTGTTGTCAAATGAAGCCCAAGAGGATCTGAAGCTCAAAACCAGAATGAGGAGGTTTTGCATACTAGGAGGATTAAACTGAAATCACAGAATTGTAGGGGTTGGAAGAGATCCAAGAGATCATCGAGTCCAACCTCCTGCAAAGCAGCTCCCAGCCCAGGTTGCACAGGTAGCAATACCTGTCAAGGTATTGAATACGAGCACTCCATCAGTTTCAGAGAACAAATACTTTTTTCATTGTAAGCTCATGTTGTAACGTCATAGCTCCTTTGGTTTTGAACGAAGCATTGGTACCCTGGATGTGAAAAGGGCTTAGGAGCATGCTTAGTGTCACATGGGGAGGATATAGGGAAGCCTGTCCTTATCTCAGGGCTCATGTGAACTGCTTGGGGTCTCAGGGAAGGCTGGAGTCAGAACTGCATGTGGACACATGAGTGTTTTGTTCTGCCTTTAAAGCTAGCTGAAAATGTGCTAAGAAACTTACTCGGTGTTACTGCCTCATAAAATTGTAAATGTGTTGGATATGCAGCAAACACATGGCTAGTTATGGATGCTTCCTGTAGCTTCTCTCTACTGGTACACATTCCATCCATGTGGTTATGGGGATTTGAAAGAATAATAATAATATAATAATTATATAAAAGAGTTAATGTGGATTATGCATCTTTTTCAGTTTAGCTGTGCATATGTAAAATGTGTCCTAATAGTTTTATTTGGTAAATTGGGAAATATTCCATCATACAAAAATAAAATAATTATGCCACAGAGAGGGTAGCAATTACCTTGGATTTGATTATTTGATTCCATTAACTCATTAAGTTAGGGGAACAAATTACATTATGCTTTTTGGACACACTTGCATTTTTTAGACACCTGGAATTTGACAGGAGTAAGTGGACTTAACTGAGTGGATGTTACTGTTGCAGCATAAAGCTGGAAATGATTTTGTTGTTGTAGGAATATAATTTATTCACCAGTGCCCTGATTTAAGTTTTTATAAAATAAGCCTTGTGCAATTTATTGAAGGACTTCCAGGTTTATCATCTTCAGCAGCAGGCAAGACTTGTGCAGTTTGATTTCAAGATACGTAAAGCAATCAACATTAACTGACTACTAAAATTCTTTTCAAGGGTCTGAGAAGTCCTCAGGAGAGTGTTCATGACCTCAGTCCTATTGAAAACCTCCGGTTTCCTACTAAGGTATGATACCTGATCCCACCCGCTTCCTTTTACATTTTATATTTAAATGATACATTGTGGGTTTTCTTTTGTTTTTATTTTTATTTTTTGTCCCAGCATCTGCCTTGCTGCTGTTCTTTTTGACAGCTTCATTTCATCCTGAATATCATTTTTAATATTTTAATGAAAGAATTGGAATTGTGAAGTAAAACAGTGCGCGAAGTCAAAATAAATGAGCTTTAAAATTTCTTTCATGGAACTTTGGAGTTGTCACTGATGTTGATCTTAGTATTATTTAGGTTTCCTGCTGGAATTGGTAAAAAAAAAAATAAAAGAAGGAAGAAGGTGCTTTTTGTCACTTAGGAAAGTACATGCTGTAAGGATAGCCTATGTAGTTCTAATCTTGATTTTCAGTCTCTCCGTGGGTTTGCTGCCCTTAAGATTGTTTCAGAATTTTGTGATTTTCATCTTCTTTTCATCATCATTAACTTTATATTCTACTGTATATGTTTTGATTTTATAATAATAACTTTGGTTTTTTATTTGTTTCTGTGCTCTATCTTATCCCACATCATACGGAATAATCTGTGTGTGGGGAAGCAGTGGTTATAATGTTTGGCCTCTCCTTATGCCCTGTTGATCTGACCGTATGATTCACGAGACTTGCTGTGGATGATGCTTACTGTTTTCCTCTAATTTGGACTCTGCCTTTAATCACAGAGTTAGTCAGTTGATGTCTTATTTTAACATTAAAGTCCTGTGTTTCTCTGTGTCTGTGTAGGTACTTTGTAATACGATGCTTGTGCTGAGGCAGACCAGAAAATCGATGTTATTCCATGTTTAAAAAAATCAAATAACAGTCTCTAGATTGGTACATAATATTCTATTATACAGTGGTCAATGTATTGATTTCAAAGACTCGAGGTATTCAGTTGCAGTGATGTTGAAAGAACTGCCTTGTCTCTGTGGCTCAGATTTCAAAATTTCAGATTCCTGCCAACTACAGCATTGAATTTCAGACTGTCTTTTTAGCCAGCTTGACTCTGCAAGTTCAAATAGATGTGGGATGTCTTGGCTGGGTTTCTGTTCAGTGATGGCTCAGTGGTTTGTGTCTGATAAACGTCCGCTTTGTATTAATAACAATGGGAAAACATGTCTCAGTAATTTGTGAGTTTTTCAGTAGTTTCTGTCAGATGTCAGGCAGTTGTATGCTGTCGACCCTTTGTAATGTGAGAATACCATCTTCAACTCTTTTTGCAGACAGAATCTCATGATAATTAGGGACTTTGTGCCTGAAAAGACAAGATCGTGTCAACATTAGTACTTGCAACTTTTTAAAAGCTGTTAAAATTGGAGTGTTGTTCTCGTGTGTTGTAGTATAAAATGTTTACATTTTTTAGTCTTCAATTGTTTTTTTTTTCCTTCCAAAATGTTTTAGGTGAGAAATTACTATTATACTGATAATATTTTTTTTCTGAATATTCTGAGTTAATTCAGTTAACTTTTTCCTTCTCAAAGAGCTGTATTCAGTGAAACTCCTGTACAGGTACCTGTTTACCTGATGAAAGGAAAACATGAGGTCAGCTGAATGTTGAGTAAAATTACTGAGTTTTCATAGAATCATAGAATGTCCTGGACTGAAAAGGACCTCAAAGATCATCTAGTTTCAACCCCCTTCCAGAGAGCCAAGTCGCCAACCACCAGACCAGGCTGCCCAGAGCCACACCCAGCCTTGCCCTGAATGCCTCCAGGGATGGGGCATCCACAACCTCTCTGGGCAACCTGTTCCAGTGCATCACCACCCTTTGAGTTAAAAACTTCCTCCTAACATCTAACCTAAATCTTCCCCGTCTTAGTTTAAAACCATTCCCCCTTCTCTTATCACTATCAACCCATGAAAACAGTCATTTCCCCTCGTGTTTGTACACTCCCTTCAAGTTCTGGAAGGCCACAATGAATTCTCCCTGGAGCCATCTTTTCTTCGAGCTAAACCAGCCCAGTTCCCTCAACCATTCCCCCATAGGAAAGGTGCTCCAGCCCTCTGATCATTTAACTCCTGATTATGGTCCCAAGCCATTTGTCAGCTTCAGTTCCAGGCCTTGCCTTCTGAGAGGAAGGATTTATATTGCCATGCCTGCTTAACTTGGCTACAGCCTTTTCTGTATGATTTTACTTTTCAAATGATAAGATGTCAGATGAGATGCTGTAAGATGTCTTCTACACTGTGGGCATAGATTCTGATACCTTTTCCTGAAAGCAGGAATTTTTTGTGTTGTTTGTGATTTTTCTGTGAGCAGCCATCAAGGAGATTAGGCTTCAGTACTGCACAGAAGTTGAAAGTCGTTGAGCCCTTGGATAGAGGTATTTCTTCTGAACTGAAATTGTGTTTGGTGCCATAGCAACGTACTGATGTCACAAATCAGAATTACATTACAACTACTGGATAAAGCAGCTTTGCTGGACATAAGCTAATCCCTCTCAGAAGCTATTTTATAGTAACGGACAAGTTTGGTAAAGGGAATTGAAAAATAAAGACTAAAATAAATTCAAAATAAAAAGAAGCACAAATACAGCTCATATGACAGTTAAATGGAAAATACGGAGGACAGGCAAAGGACTACACTAATGTTCCCTCAGGGAAAAGCCAGCAAAATCCTTTTGGGTCTTAATATCTGATAGTTGCTTCCTTATAAGCTTGTGAAAGCGGTGAGTGTGTTCCTCTGTTTTGTGGGTTGGTTTATTTTTGTTTGTTAGTTTCTTAACAATGAAACGGTTTGCTACCTGGATGTTTTACTGACTACACCTGAGTGTATGAGCTCACATTAATCATTACTCCTGATAGGTTCTGCAACTATGTGAAAATTCTGGTCTGCTTGCATCGCGTGAAGATGAATCACCAGCTAACTTGTTCAGCCTTTTGTCATCACACAGAATCATGCTGCCAACTTGGTCACACAGAACAATAAATCCAGAACAGTTGAAGTCAGTGATATGATCTGTAGATTGGGTGAATCTGATCTGAGAGGCAAATTTTCTAGAAGAGAGAGTAGATACATGATATATCATATTTTTGGTAACCTTACTTCATCCATGCCCTGTTTGCTCTGGGGAACTGTACTCTCTCTTTTGTTTGTTGAAAACGATGCATGTTAAGAATGATACAGAACTGCACTACTGACTTTTGAGCCACTCTGCTGTTCTCATTTTGTTCTTCTCCAATAGAGGTTTATTTAGTAGATTCTGCTACAAGGTGTTGAGAGGTATTTAGTACGCTTGAATTCAAGTGTGTAGAGTTAATAACGAGGAGACTTTGAATTCTATAATTTCTATATTGACAATAAACAGCTCATATGCAGTATATTAAAAGTTGTTGACTTTGTCTTATGGTCGTAAGCAACTCTGGGGGTTTATTTTTAATGTTTTATAGTTACATGGTCTGCTGGTCTGCAGTACTGGGGTCCACCTTGCTAATGTGCTGCTCTTTCTGATCTTTGGTGTGTGCGATTCAGTTTAGCAATGGTGAAGCTCTGTGTGATTATCATGACAGGGTTCCTTCCATCCCAACTTTATATTGTGTTTTTTTTTTTTTCTATTCATATCTTTGAATGAGATAGAGTTCTGTACTGTTTTTTTGGTTTTTGTTTTAATTTTTTGAAGGCAGATATTTCAGTAGCAATAATTGGGAAAAAAAATGTTTATAGGTAGAAAGCTGCCTTGAGGGACTTAATTGAGCTTCTCTCTGTGCCACTGCACAGTGTGCAAATACCCGTTCCACAGTACTAAATCTGTCCTTCCCTGAGGCCCCTGAAACTGTGAGCTTCATATGTAGATTGGAAACTTTTTTGTATGTCTGGTTGAAGGGATGAGGAGAAATGAATATCAGCAAACAAACTAGCCAGGGATGTTTGCTTCTTTCAGTGGCAAGTGAAAGGACTGGCCTTGAGCCTTCAGTTGTTTGAAACTAGTGGAGCATGATGGACTGGAAGCAGCAGTTTATCACAGCCTAATGTCTGCTGGCAAATAGTGTAATGGATATGGCAGCTTAAGCTTATCCTGGGGAGTCATTTTCTCTACTGTTCTAGAAAGAGTGAACAATATAAAGAAAAAAACCTATCTATTTAACTGATGTTTTGTGAAGAAACTAAGGAAAAAATAACCTTTCTGAGAAAGGGTTAAATGGATTTTTGGTAATTTTTCTAGCCACATAAGCCTCAGCTTTATTTTTGTACTGACAGTTGTAGTATTCTGCAAAGATAAAAGGGTCATTGGCTAGGTTTCAGTGAAATGTTCGTATTAATAACACCCTTCCCAACTGATTATCAAGTGACACTAAATCCAGAAGAACATCTGTCCCCAGTGGCCTTCTTAATGTATGGGAGGGGCTGTCCATCACCATTGACCTACCTGTGGCGCTGACATACCCTGTCACCAGTGTGACAAGCTGCCCACGTACTGGAAATCCAAATGGTTCTGAATACTTGGGTTTTGTGTTTGCTTCATTTTCCTTTTACCAAACAACCGTTCTGGAACTCACAGCCACGTGCCCACGTGATAAATGATGTGATTCCATTTGCATGGCTTTAGAGAATAGATTAAGCTGACCCTGCTGCCCATCTTGGATAAGTTTTAATTTTAGTTGTTTTAGATAAAACTCGATGTACTGTAAAATGTTAAGGCAGTTTGTAAGGGGGTTCTTGGTACAGCATAGGAAGCCCAGAAGGAAAAAAAAATATATATTTTTAATATTTTTCATTTCCCTGTGAGAAGTACTGTAGAGGAGCAGTGGCTAGTTTTGATGCTTTATGAAGCTAGTCTACTTGTGCAGAGAAGCAGTGCCTTGCTCTGTGTTGGAAATTGCACTTTTCCTTGTAACGTGTATGCACTGATGCTCATGAGTGATGTGCAAAATAAGGATGGTTGTGACTGTTCAGTAAATTAATCTCAAATCTACTGCCTACAGACAGTGAAATCAGCCCTCAAGTTCTTGGTGATGGAGATACAGGCACCTTCTCCTACTCTAACAGCTTGTCTGTTTGGATCGTAATAGGAAACTTCAGTCTTACGGATCACTTAATCAGGATTAAATTCCCTTGTCAAACACTGTGATTGGTATTCTGTCCTGAATTTTCTATTTTTTCCCCTTTTGAATCTCTCAAAGGTTTTCCAGTCCTTCAGTGGGAATAGCCACTGAGAGAGGACAAGTATTAGCTGAAACATCCAGTGTCATAAAATTGTCTGAGTTAGAAGAGACCTTTAAAGTTTATCTGGTCCAACTCTTCTGTAATGAGAGGAAATACCTACGGCCAGATCTGGTGCTCAGAGCCCCTTCGAGCCTGACTTTGACTGTCTCCAGGGACAGGGCATCCACCACCACTCTGGGCAACCTGTGCCAGTGCCTCACCACCCTTACTGTAAAAATAATTTCCTTATCTGCGATCTGAATGTCACCTCTTTTCATCTGAATCCAGTTCCCCTCATCCAGTCACAGTAGAGCATGCTAAAGTGTCTGTGCCCTTTCTTACAGCCCCCCTAGAATGGGAGGATGAAGTTCAGACTAAGTCCTCAGTTTGTGGTGACTGATGGGTGCAGCTGGATTCTTGAGAATACCTTCCACGTGAGATTGTGACAGGAGGGAAGAGAATACACATCTTGAATATTAGCTGTCAAAAAGCCCTTAGTGCATGTGTTTAAACTACTCCACTAGCTGGCAAAAAATCTGAAATGTGTTAAGAAGCCACTGATACAAGCTATTCTTGTATGGATGGTGTTAGTAACTTTCAAGAAAGACTTGTTTTGGTAAGCATTGTTCCTGATCGGATGTGATGTTACATCATGGAAATTATCTTTCCTGTTTTATGAAGGAGGAACTCAGAGAATCGTGGGAAGAACCAATTGATCCTCAAGCTCAGCAAGAAATAATCAGTAGCATTGAAGGAGTTTATTTTTCCGATGATGCCTTTGATATTGTGAAGTACGAGTTAGAGGTGGGTTCTCTTTGTAAAAGAAAAGGCAATAATATAACCAAAAATGAAGATCAAAAGTCAGCTTCTCTGAGTGATGCATTTTCATGCAAAACTACTCAGTTTTGATTTTGCTTTTGTTTCCCATCCCTGCCCCTGAATCTTCTTGCAGTTGTATGAGCCTCTAGCATATTGTACTGTTACGCAGTTTCTTCTTTTAATGTGATAGAAGTAATATGAGGCCTCCTACTTCAAAGAAGGCCATATAGTTGGAAGGAAAAACGTCTATTCTGTGGGGGTTTTTTTTGTTTTGTTTTGTTTTTAAACAACCTGAATTAACAGACACAAGTAATTTCAATGGCTTGGGCCTTATGTATATGTATGTATGGCTTAAAAGATGGTAATTATGATATTCTTTAAAACTGATTTATTTCAGAATTCTTAATTTGAATACTTACTGAAAATTGAATACCAATTAGATTGCAGAAGCAATAGGAAAGTTTTTTAAATGGAATCGTTTTGTTAGTTAATGCTGCATGTGTATTTTATGTACTTTAATTTCTCACTGAATTTTATTCATTGTTTATGCACAGAGGCTTCCTCCAGTGCTTAGTCTTCAAGAACTAGAAGAACATAGAGACAAATTAAAGCAACAGCAAGCTGCTGTAAGTAAAGCTGTTTAGTGTACTGCCAGGCAGTTTTTTTACATTGTACTAACTGTAGCTAGAAGTATAACTGAAAGTGTTGTGATTTATTAAACTCAGCAGATAATGAGCATCTTTTTTTTTTGAATGTTATGTGTTTTTATAACAAAAAATCATATCAGTAAATCATGTAGTCATAAGAAATAATGTAAGTAATCATGGTGATATGTACTGTAGCAAGGATCAAATGATGTAATGTTTTCTTTAGAAACTTAATTTTCAGGATGTTCAGCTTTTTCAGTATACATGCAAGAAGTAGTATAGAGTTTGATGATATTGTACTATCTCTTTTTGAGGGATTTTTGGCAATGTAAAACATAAAATATTGAGTTTTTCTCTCATTTTTTGTTTTTCTCTTATTTTTTGTTATCTATTTTTTTGTATTAAATTGTCCACAGATGTGTTTAGTGAGTGCTGTATATACTTACTTTGAAATAAGTTAATGAATTTATGGGGGAATCAGAGCTGCAGCTTCTGGCAGATACGTGCTACATTTCAAGCTTTTATGGTTTTATTTTTATTCATCTATTAATAACAGAGTCATTACTCTGAAAGATTAATATTACGGTATAGGAAATAAATGTACTAGCTATGGCATTTGGCAAGTGAAATAACAGTATTAATCCTGATTCACGTCTTTAAATGAATGAAACGCACAGAATAAAAATACTGAACCATTAACGATGCACAAAGAGAAGTTCTTTTGGCCTAAAACAGGTTTTCCTAGAATGAACATATGAAATTTTGTGAAGCATTAGTGAGAAGTTGTGCACATGAATATTCCATAATCCTTACCAGGAGGTATAATTATTTATTTTAGCTGTTTGGGAATGGAAGTCTAAGAGGACATCTGCTGGTGACCTAGTTTTGTGAGGAAATGTGCTCAAGGCTGAGAGGCAACTACAAAGGAATATGCTGAATAGTCTCAGTACTTGATAGCAGTGTCTTGGCCATTCTGTCTGTATGCTGAGAAGCAGCTGAGAATACTTTCAGTTCACGGCTGTGTCTGAGATGCAAACTGAAAAATAAAAATAGGTGATGAATATAGAAGAGAGCTGAGTGTAAGTTTCCCAGGAAATATGGCCCATATGTGTCTTTCTAGATTATTAGTTACAGGACTCAAGAAGTCTGTTGGTATATCAAACAGTAACTGCTTTTGAAAAATAATAAATGCTGACTTTTTCATTTCAGTGGCTGAATCTGTAGCTCGCACAGCAATTTACTATTGTGATTTAGATTGAAATTCGTACAACACAGAATCCTCAAACGACTGTGAATTATTTGTGGTAGAACTCTGATCTTCCACTTCTCGCTGGCTGTTACTTTCTGCTTTTGCACTGCTTATCTTGGTCCTTCCTTTGTTTTAGGGGTCACTATAGCCTCCATACTTTCTGTGTTTTCTCCTTTTCATTACAATTTTCCATTCCACTGAGTAGATACCAAGCCACTCGATTCTTCTTCAATATGTGTGTTGTGACAGCTTTTATTTGAGCAGGCATCTGGGTACGGATAATTTGAATTAGAAGGCTTTTTTTTGCTGTGTATCTGTTTGACTTCATTTTAATTAAGTCTGATATCTGTAGCTTTTATTTTTTTTACTTCAGGAGACAAAACATTTAAGCCTGATGAGATCTTTTCCTGCACTCTACCCCACAAGGAGCAGTTTGTTTGCTGTTCTGCAAAACGAAGCCATATATATATGTATATATATAGTGGGTTTTTTTTTATTTGGCAACTGAGTTGAAAACAGTTTGGTGATCCTGGCCATGTTTTAATGTGAAAGAGGGAAAGCGTCCCCTTGTCCAGGTTGTCCGCTGATAGTATCAGTGTCCTTTGAAAACCATTTGTATGCAGGTGCTCTTCCAAAGAATGGGAACTGATGTGTGGAGCTGCTATGAGTTTGTTACAGAAATATTGTATTGTGAAGATCCCAATCTCATGCTGTGTTGGTGTAAGCAGTTTAAATCTCTGCTGCATATATATATATTAAAAGCAGAAGAATCCCTGAATCTCTTTTTCCCACAGCTCCATTGGGGCTGGCTGATAGTCAGAGTCTGTTTTATTTTATATTTATTTTATCTAAATTATTGGTCCCTGGGAAGAATATAGAGCAATGCAACTAATTTATTTTTGTGTTTGAAGCTGTTTAATGCTATATTTCCCTGAAACAAAAGCATGCTTGTGGCTTTCTTAGATCTCCAAGGTAGAAGTTTAATTCATTTTTTTGCTCTGGTTGTAGCATAAACAGAATGTAAGCAGCTGTAGTGTTCCATATTACTTCTGTTGTTTTTTTTTTAATTTTTTTATTCTAGCATGTTCTTTAAGAAGCAGAGAGGTAGAGATTAAAGTTCCTAGATGGAAATGTAAATAAACATTTTCCTTTAATGATTCCAAGGAAAACTGATTGTGATCTCCAGGGTTTGTTTTTTTTTTACTTGTTATGGTATATTTTTCAATAAGTTTGGAAACTACAGGAGTGGCACAACTGCAAACTCATAGTGGAATTTTAGTATAGGGACTGGCTACTTTATGTTCATATTATGCTCATTACTTGTTGTACTCTTGTTTTTAAGGTATCTAAGAAGGTTGCAGACTTGATTCTCGAAAAACAACCCGCGTATGTTCAGGTAAGACAACAGGCTCTTTTTAACAGTAAACCATTCAGTTTAGTACTATTACAATACTGTTTTAGAATTTTGTTTCAGTGCAGCTTAAGTATAGTACTGGGTTAGGAGAGACACTAGTGAAGGGATGAACCTGCTTGCCTCTTCTGCAGCAGCTGGAGGAAAAATAAGAAAAATTGTAAGGGTAATATTATTTCACTTTTAGGTAAAAGTATCAGGAGGGATTCTATGGCAAAAAGAAGTTGGGTAGTGCTTTATTGATTGAGTGTTAAGAAAGTAGTGCAGAGTTGAGCAGAAAGAGATATTTTTATGTTTTCCAACTTTTCTGGTATAGTTTTGTTGTTGCACACTCTTGGAATTGGTAATGTTGTTGAGCAATTGCTGTTACTCCTATACTTAGCAGCTCTAAAGCATAACAGCATTGTGGAGAACGTTCTTCTTGTGTTTTGCTGTGTAATGTTTAAATTCTTATTATCAGCAGTATCTTAGTGAGATGCTCAAAGGGATGATTAAAAATCCATTGTGCCAGTATAAGTCTTCTAAAAGTATTTCTGAAATATTTACCCAATTAAGTTGGTATTTACCTGGCTAATATCATATGTTATGTGTGGTCACTGTTTTCCACAGAGTTATTCTTGTCAGTAGACTTACCAGAGATTTCTCGTGGGCGTTATGAGGCTCTCCCTCATCTTCCCACTGATTCATAAAGTGTTGCTGTGGGTGCTTGGTAATGGCAACATCAATTCCCTGTCAAGTGACAGTAACAGGTTATTATATTAAACAAAGTTGTAATTGTCTGTTCCCTGGACACGTTGATTCAACTGTGCAAAGGGAAGTGTGGGGAAGTCATGGTTTGTGCCCCTCTTCTCGTAGATGTGCTGGTCTAGCAGTAGCATCTGTGGAGCGTGACAGGCATGGCACAGACATAGGGCTTTGAAGTTTTACAGTTATCTTGAAAGCAGAGGCATACTTCAGGAAACAACAGTGTCTCTGAGATAACGAAAAAAGGTGTTCAGACCTATCTGCTCAACTGAAGGCTCCTTTTCCACAGGCTGTTAGGCTGTGTTGTTTTCCTGTGTCTCTCCAGCTATGCTTGGAGGAGATATTTTATAGAACCTTTGTAGAAGGGAAGACTGGACTTCTGGCATCTTAATGCAAATTAATTCATGTGCCTATGTCCTTGATCATTTTGGTGATTTTGGTGTGGTGCATTCTATTCATTTTATATAAAGTCTCTTATGCTGAATGCGAAGTATATAAATGTAGAAGTTCTTACTACAATGGAAGTATATTTCAAGTATATTTCTTCGAAGGAGAAATATTCCTATTCCTGTCAAGTAGATAAACCTACTGGTTGCTATTCTTTGCTGATTTGACAACTTTAACTTGTATGTTTGTTTCACCTGTTGTCTCTTTGTAGGAACTTGAACGTGTTACATCTTTGCAGAACAGCCTTCAGTTAGCAGCTGTTACTTGTGCAGATGGAAGAAGGTATCTTCCTTAATGCCAGAAACTGAAAGGGAAAAAGGGATTTAAGAAGACATTTGTAAACCCAAGAAGTTGCTTATTATTAATATTTCCATGTATGTGCTGAATAGCAGTTCAAAGTACTAAACCAAATGCCAGTTACTTTCTGTCTTGCAGCTTTTGCTGTAATGGGGGATTCTGTTTAAACAGACACCTTCAGAGTTGTATCACTGATCCACAGACAAATTCTGCTGAAGGGATAACATATCTTACTGGTCTGTTGGTATTATCTCAATTTCAGCATTTTCCTAACAGTGCTGACTGTTGTTTTGTACATATTTTTTAGCATATATGCTGATGTACATGGCAGCATTTATTTAAAGTAAGCCTTACTTTATATGTTACTGAAGTTTATTGTGTTAATTGTTAATTTACACAGGCACCTGAATATTGCAAAGGAAGGCTTCACACAAACCAGTTTGGGACTTCTTGCAGATCAAAGGAAAAGACAGTTGCTTATTGGACTACTGAAGTCTCTGAGGACAATAAAAACACTAGTATGTACAGGTTTTTTCTTTTTAGTCAAAGCAAAATAGTTTTTCTTCATTTCTTTGTAATTATCAATACTTTCTTTATCTTTTCAGCAAAGAACTGATGTGCGTTTAAGTGAGATGCTGGAGGTAAGTCTCTACCAGACTACTGTATCTTGAAGCTATTCATCTTCTATTAGTCCTCTTAATTTTGTCTCTTCTTTGGTCATCTTATGAACAGGATATGATGGCTCTTTGTGGTGAAATAGTGTATTTCTTGTTATTTAGTGGCTTACCTTATTAACAGTGAGTCATATAAAACATTGCAGCACACAGGCTGTGACACTGAATATTCTGCTGATAAGGGGGATATGTGCTACCTAAAATGTACAAGATACTATGCAGGTTGAAAATAAGATCTTGTCTGTAGGTGTTTAAATTATATGAATGTCAGCTTGACAAGTTTAATGATGGCTATATTTTAATAATATCATGTAGAAATTTTGACTTGTAGATTGCTGAATATTCATAGCTGGTGTCAGATCAGATGGAATATCATTATGATAATCACTAGTTATTCAATTTAGAGATGGAATCTTACTAGTTTTAACTCTTAAGAGTCTTAAATCCCATCTTGGGTAGCATACATTGTCTCTCTGTTACTCTTTACCGAGCAAGATATCTTAATTCACCTGAGGTTGCATCAACATTATCTTCAGCTCACCAAGCCCTGTGCACTTATTAGCTTGTTATTTCTGTGCTGTATTGTATTGCACAGGAGATGAGATGTCACTGTCTGTGTGTAGGAGCTGTCCTGAGATAAAAGTGTGGCTGTTGCACCTGCGCACGGACCCGAATGCCAGGTTGCCATAATTTTGCCTATGATTTTTAAGTATTAACTGCTGAAAGCATGCTTTCTGGCTAGCTGAAATTCTAGAGCTGTGTTCACTCTCTGCTCACAAAGATGGTATTCCAGATATTAGCTATTTTATTGTTTGTACTCTGAGAAGCAGTTAGTAGCTTGGAGGATATCCAAGGGCTAGTAGTGGCTGCTCAGAGAGGAGCACGTAGGTAGGATTCCCAATGAAAAAGACTGGACAGAGGAGGCTGAGACACATCTGGAATATATTAGAAATATACATAGTGAAGGTAGGCTTTCTGAACTGGGAGCATGGAACTTTACAGCTCTGGTAGACTTAATGGAGAAAGTTCTGGGTTTACAATAGAGAAAGATGCAAAGAGCTGTAATTGCAGCAATCAGTTTAAGCTGGAGCACTGTTTTGATATCATCTAATGGATCAAGTGATTTTTCTTTGCATTCTTTTTATTTATTTATTTATCTATCTATCTATTTATTTATTTATTTATTTTGCAGCAAAACTTGGTCTATGCTTTAATGCTGCCATTAAAGCAGTTTCATTTCAGAAATTCCTTAATGGTAATAGCTAAATATAAATTGCCCTTGTTCTTTTGATCTTCAGTTAATGCATCTGAAAATTCAGTAACAGCTTTGCGTTTGAGCTCTGTGAAGCACATAACATAATAGATATAATTGGGCAAAAAACAAACAGGAAAGCTTTTAGATACTGAAGAGGATTTTCCTTCCTCCAAGACTCTGGTCTCAGATATAATAGAAGACCAAAACAGACAATTATAATTATAGCCAATTATTAATTAAAGCCATGACACTGTTGCCAAGATCTCTGGGTTGTACATTCTTGTGTGTGTGGACTTCTGTTGTGAACGAGTTGTATAAAATTCATGTTTCATTAGTTCTTGAATGTATCAAACTAAATAGAAACTGTTTATTTTGCATAATACTGGAGTGTCTCTCATGTGTCTTTGTTGGTTTTGTAGGCTGCAGCCTACTAGTGCTTGAATTTACCTCTTTCCCTGCTCATAGATTATGTTGTATTAACAGTGGTTTGAAAATTAAATGGGAAATTGTTAGTTGTTTATTCATAAGAGCTTTCTGATACATTTTCTTTATATCTGTAGGTGAACAAGCAAGTCATTTGCATAAAACACAATAGGTGCAGTATTTTTATATGTTGCTAACACCTGATGTTGCCTGCTTATAATTCAGATTGGCTTGCACATTAATTTTTACAATAGCCCCTCAATAGATTCCTGAAACTTCATACTGTACAAATGAAAGAGGTGAAATATTTTTGGTCTTTGTGTTTATACATGAGCTTGTAAGCAAATGAGTGTTGTGATATTTGCTTCAAAAGCCAAATTAGCTTTCTGTTCCTTTTTATCCCAAGGAAGAGGACTATCCAGGAGCTATTCAACTGTGTTTGGAATGCCAGAAAGCTGCCAGCACTTTCAAACACTACAGTTGTATAAGGTGAGGTGACATTGTGCTGTTCTCACCTTCTGGATAATGTTTGTAAATGATATCAAGTGGAGATGATTATTTCTCTTTCTCTAAAGCAGTTTTGAGTTAAATTTATATTTCTTAGAAGACAAGATGAGGGATTTATAAAAGTATAAAGACCCCACTGAGGGGGGTCTTTATACCACTACTAACAAATCACTACTAACACTCTATAACCTCTGCCTGGTCTGTGTCATTGTTTTGTAACTAATGTACAGTGTTGGCAGGTAGAATTTTGGCTGAGTTAAGACTGAGCTACAGCTTGCAGGCTAGCTAATTTTTTAATAAGGAAGCTTATAATCTGGAATTAATTAACCTTCAGCAAGATGATTTTGGATGGGCAACTTACCCTGATTCTTGCTGGTGAAGTTAGCTAATGTACAGTTCCATGCTCTTAAGGTGAAATTGATTTCAGAACTGAAACTAATCAGTATGTCTACAGTTCCTAGTTTAGAAATACTTCCTTTTTGTTTTTAATGGAATAAAAAAAAAATAATTGAGTTAACATCAGGTTAAGTCATAAAAAAAATTCAATGAAAGAGTAAAATACATTGATTTTTGATGTTTCATTGATTAAAAAATAATTAGATTAAGTGGTTTTTTTTTTCGGTGATATTTTAGATTTTTAACATTATGGTTAAAATTGTGACATTGTTTGAGCTCCTGTCAGAATGCTGCTTGACATAGCAGGACCAAAATCTTTGAATGCATAACAGTTTGCATCCCTCTGTTCTATAAATGTATGGTTGTTGCAACTTCAGAGTAATTACGCATAATGATTGATTTTAGATTGAGTTTGCTTTTGAGGTGTGGTTGTTCAAGGCCCTGCCTATATCAGGGTTTTGGAACTAGATGATCGTAAAGGGCCCTTCCAACCCAAAACTTTCTATGAGTCCATGATTCTAAGAATCTAGGGAAGAAAAAAATAGTTTGAGATTAGAAATCCTGCCCAGAAATAAGCATTTTCATTTTGAAAAACTCTTTCCTGTTTAGTTCCATAAAACTTGTGGATATAGGTTGACTATGCAGTCAACATTTGCTTACATTATACAAGTTTTATTTAAAAATATTAGTCCATCTTCTGTTTTCTGGTTGTTGATGAGTTTTGATGGGAGTAAACTCCCTTGAAAAACACTTAGAAAAATGGGGTGTCAGCTAATAGGACTGCTCTATCTGTTGCATTTGTGTCTGAGCATTACTTCCGTTATGTCACAGTATATGTACTTTCTAGAAATGTCCTGGTTCAGATTTGGATGAATGGCGATGCAAAAAGGAGTCTTAATACGTGGTATCGGTGAGGAACAGGAGGTGGTTTAACCTTGTTTGCGTTTCATGTAGTGCAACATCTTTTGCATTCCTCCCTCTGTTTCTCTTCCAAAAGAAAGGATATAAATACATCATTCTAGAATGGTTCAGATCTTGGGATGTTTGCTGGGATTTGTGACATTAGGGTTCTGATCTGACCAGTCTTCCTGTGTTGGCAGATGATTGCAAACAGAGGCTTACCTCATGTTACCAGTGAGGCTTAATAGAAACAAGGAATTAATTTTTGTAAGGAACTGTGCTGGTATACAGCTGAAATTTGTCAGATGTGGGCAAATGCAGCAAGTGGGGGATTGGTTTCAGGTGCTCAAGAATTTTTTCAGCCCTACAGTGCAGTTATCATAGGCCTTAGGAAAAGATACAGAGCATGGATGTAATGTTGCCTTAAGTTAAGTAAGATCTTATCCATTAAAACTCTGTGCTTTTTGCCCTGGAGAGGATATTCTGCCTATTTCTTTTTCCTGAACCTCCCATACAAAAACATATTCACCACTTTTTGTGTCTTATTTTTTTTTTCAGCTGGTGTTCCAAATTTTTAGAAGTGAATTTTTGGAAAGGAGCAGTTATTCCCTCCTTGCCCAAAATGTATAGGGCACAAGTTTCTTTGGGTTTAGAAGTATCTTTGAATGCTTGCATAAATCCCAGCAGAATGTCTTTGAACAGTTGCATTATAAACTTAGGAAAATGTACTTCTGTAACAGGTGATTTTACTTGAAGTGTTAAGAAAACCACACTGTTGTTACAATCAGTAGTTTGATTTTAAACTTTTTTCTTTCATTAATAGCGAGTTGAATTCAAAACTGCAAGATACTTTGGAACAAATAGAGGTAAGAGTGAATATGTTGTTTAGTATGTATTAGTAGTTAACTTCTAGATATTAGCATATTTAGAATTAAATATTTCTAAAGCACTGCCATTAGCAATTACTGAATGTGCATATTTTTTCAAGTATGGTCATTGTGATGTTATAGTTGTTGCTATTCCTGTAGCCTATTGTGCTGAAATATACGTAAGTGCTTCATAATATGGTATTAAATTTATGTGCTCACCTTGCAAATTGTGCCAAAATTAAGTGGTAAAGCAATCTAATAAAATAGACAGCTAATATTTGAAGTACTAGAGCAAAGATATGCTCCGTGTGTGATAAAGATGCGCAATGGTTTACTGCTGTGAATTTAGTCCTAAACACTTGTGAAAAGTAACTGTGAGCAGCGTGCCAATAATAGGTTTGGATAAACTACATGAGAAATGAGTTCCATTGCAGATTTTAGAGGTCAACAAACTCGAAGCTGCTGGACAGGGCCAGTGCTCAGCCAAAGCAAATAAGACTTGAATGACTGGCGCAGATATGACTAAGAAGATTAGCTGAAGGTGTAGAAGTATATAGAGACTAAAGAATCCTGTGGTTTCTCTTTGCAAGAGCAAACTATGTTGCAATACCCTTAATTGATGAGAATTTTGAAGTCAGGAAGTGTTAAATCTGTTTAAAATATTGCAATTTGAGAGTAAGAAGTCTATAATTGAATTGTTTGAGCTGAAACACTTATGGAACGTTTTCATTTCTTTATGTCAGTACTAGGTGTTTCTTAGAAGTGGTGGTAGACCAAGTTAGAAATTCCAGCTCTCCCATATTGGGTTGCTAGACCTTTATGAGATAACATACTTCTCGCTGTACTTGTTTTTGTAGACGGTGGAGCCATTTATGTGGCAGAAGCTTCAGACTGAAGTGGTGCAGGTGGCAATAAATAAATAACATTTTAGCACCTAATAATAAATAGCCCAGTCTTGTCTGTTTTACATGTGTAGTTATCAGCAATTATTACACTTATTTTCCTCATTTGTTTTTTAAATGATATACACAGCTTGTTTATATTAGGTTTTAACACGTTGTTTTGCCCTTTTTTAAATAGGAACAATTGGATGTAGCGCTCTCCAAGATATGTAAGAACTTTGATATCAATCATTATACAAAGGTTCAGCAGGCTTACAGGCTGCTTGGGAAAACACAGGTTAGTATTTGCGTTCTAAGTTGTGAAGACTGTTAGTGTAACAGTGTGAATATCTGAGTACTGTGATGGAAATTTCTTTTCCTAGTTCTAATCAGTCTTGCTGTGTATATTTACAAAGGCTCAGTTATATTAATGGTGATGTCTGAAGGTAAACCTAGCAACACTGTAACATGTAGGTATTGGGACATGGTATAACTAATAATTCCATATTTTACCTCCTTATGTGATGATTTATGCATTATTAATTATACCTGGACATTTATATTCTGAACTGTGTACAGCCTGCACCTTGTATGTATGCATTACCATTTTATATTGTACTTGAATGTAATGGAAATGAAGACGTGAGATTTTTTTTTTTTTGGCAACAAGAAATGAAATAAGGTATGAGAGGAGGAAGCCCTGCAGGCAATTCTATCATTGATCAGTTTTCATAACACAGTGACATTAAACGTGGTGGTGCCAGTGTAGCAGTGACATGTCAGCTTAGAGACGAGATTCCCCCAGGAAGCATTAGCTGCTGACAGTCACATCAGAGTGTCTGTCTCCTGCTAAAGGCAGAACAAGAACTCCATTCTGTTATGTGGTTGGTTTCTTTTTTCCTTTTTTAAAGCTTATTCCCAATATTCGGGACAAGGTCTGACATTAGGATGCCTCTTTTGTTTTTTTTCTTCAAAACTGTTCATTTATTTACCTTTCTAATTAGAACCCTTCTAGCAAAGTTGGGTTCTTTCTGTGATAACAGTATAGTTTTGCAATATAATAGAAATTAATTTATTTTCCCCTTCTTTTGACAATGTGCAGAATTGTTGGAATGCCTAAAGACTGCAACTTTAAGTTAAGGAGAGAAGATTAGTCAGACTTTTCCTTTGTCAGTGCTCTGTATTCAGTTTCTTTCTTTACAGAATGAGAAGCTTTAAAAGGAGACATAATGCATTCACTGCTCCAGTTTAGTGCATGGTATGCAGAGAAGGGCAGATTAATTGGAGAGGAATGAAGTTTCTGAGCAAAACGTAGGAGCAATATTATTTGTTGCTGTACAGTTTTGCCTGCTTTGTTTTTATGGTTGGATAAATTTGTTTTGATTATTTCTTAGCATTGACAAAATGTGTGTTTTGAAATTTTCCTGAAAACAATTTAGTTGCTTCATAGGAATCCCTTCTGTTTTGACCTCTCTTCATGAAACAAAGCACCAGGAATCTTCAGTATATTCAATACTTCTCATGTTTTCAGTGGTCGTTTTATTTTCTTGGACTAATTCAATTTAGGACTATCTGCAAAAGAGTGCTTGTTTGTGATCAGATAGAAGCAGAATTGCTTATTGCTTCCTGTGTCACTAAAGAGCTCAATTCTGGTCAGTAGCTAAGAATGTCAGGTAGCAAGTATCAAAACTGAACATTTTCAAATTCACAGGATCTGTTATCTTCCATTCTGGCATGTAAAATAGTTTTTTCATCAGTTCTGTCATGCCATATATAATGATTATTAGCATATCTTGTAACAGCAAGAAAATTCAGACAAAAACTGTAGTTAGAGATCTCTGCCTTATGATAAACTGAATTTTCTAATTCGACTTTTTCGCTTTTCCTTTTCTTTCAGACAGCAATGGACCAATTACACATGCACTTCACTCAAGCTATTCACAATACTGTGTTTCAAGTAGTTCTTGGATATGTGGAGCTTTGTGCAGGAAACACAGACACCAAGTTTCAGAAGTTACAATACAAAGATCTCTGTACAGTATGTAATTTTTGCATAAATATGTACTTTTTAATCTGAAATTTTCCTGTGTTGTAAGTATCCCATGTCTAAGTAAGTACTTAGTTATAATAGCTGTGGGATTATTTTAATAGTTTCTTAATACAAATCATAACCTAATTAAGAGGTTGTTTATTTTGAACTTAATGGACTTGATGTTGATTTTGATGGTATTAAATCTTAGTAGCTTGGTATTAATATACACATCATCAAAATAAATGCAAGGAAGTAAATGTTAGCCTCCAACTTGTATCCTATCACTTCAAAATTCCCATGTCTTCTTTATAGCAAGTAAGACAGTTGTGACCTTGCATTTCCCACTCTGATGAGCAATTTTACTCTCTTTTCTTTATGTAGAAACATGTTTAAATAAGTAGCTTTACATGAAAATTTAATTTTAGAAATTTCTGCTGCATACTTAACACTTTGACGGATTTGATGCTTTTCACCTAATGAATATCTTAAATCACAATTGGTTCTTTGGAAGAGAGTGTCTCAGGGATATAAGACAGCTGTCACCTATGTTACCTGGTTTTAACTGCTTGATTTACACAGCACTCAGTCCAATGGGTCATCAGCCTGGATGGCTACTATGTAATGCTGAAGTCTAAATACATTGTTGAACTGAAGCAGTGAAATGAAGCAATGCGTGTTTATTGCAGGGATAGCTTCAGCTTTCTGTGATGATCAGACATCCTCATCATTAGACAGTACAGCTTCACTTCTGTCTTTGCTTTGCTGTTCCATGAATGTAATAAGGGTGACTATATCAGTCAATTCAAAAAAAGGCACTAAGAAATCAACTTTGCACTTTTAGACAATGTTTGATCAGCTGACTAACATCAGGCATTTGTCAACTCTCCAATACTGTGATATAAATCAAGGACTGTAACTGTTTGAATATGTCTGCCTAGTTTATTTTACTTCTGCAAATGATGAATGTGATTGGTAACAGTTTCACAATATTATTATTTGTTGTAGCATATTACATCAGACAGCTACATTCCATGCCTTGCTGATCTCTGCAAAGCCCTTTGGGAAGTCATGCTCAGCTATTACAGAACGATGCAGTGGCATGAGAATCACGATCAAGATCAAGAGGGAGCAGCTGTAACTTCTGGTAAGAAATAATTCTGGAAATAAAACTACTGATACTTTTCTCGTGCTCAATTAATTGCTCTGGGGAAGATTTAGATTAGACCTGAGGAAGCATTTTTTTCTCTGAAAGAGTGGTCAGGCACTGGAATGGCCTGCCTAGGGAGATGGTTGAGGCACCATCCCTAGTGCTGTTCAAGAAGCGTTTAGATGAGGTGCTAAAGGACTTGATTTAGTAGTTGGGTAGGGATAGTGATAGGAGGATGGTTGGACTAGATGATCTTGTAGGTCCTTTCCAACCTTATGAACCTATGAACCTTTTTAGATACCTTTGTGGTCTTGGCCCATTGCCCTTCAGCACTATCATTCACACTGTGCAGTAAGGACTTAAATACTCACTGAATTTTTGTAGTCTGCAGTGTAACCTCTTTTTAAATGAATATGAGCGTGTGCCATTACTAAGTTATAAACAGTTTCACTTCAAACAGTATTTGTTGTTTGCTCAGAAGTCAGCTGTGGTGGATGAATACAAAATCTGCGGAGTTTTTTCTTTAATATGGGATTGGCTTGTAATTTCGGATTTTTCTCATCAGTGTTGAAATCTTCAGTGCAGATTAAACTTAGTAGATTGGAATACTAGACTGTGTACTAGGAAAAGGAGCTGAATAAATCTGTCATAAGTAGCAGTTGTATTTTTCAGGAAAAGTAATTTCTTAAATGATGATTGTTATCTGTACTATTGAAACTTATTGTAAGGTAGAGTCATAATTTACACTCTTGATGCCCTCACAGGAGAAGGCAATAGTTTTGTCATACAGCAGTATTATTCTGCTTTTGTGTTATTGTTGTTCCAGTTTATGATTTTAGGGTACATTTTGCTGGACATATTTTAAATTAATATAAAATACCTAAGCACAGACTTTTTCTATTTCTCCACCAACCAGAGATGCTTCTTTCTAGCAGAGTGTGACATTTACAGTATTGAGATTTGTCTTTCAGATCTGCACATAGAAAAAACAATGTCAGAGGGCAAGGAGTATAGGCTGCTTCTGCAGTTACTTTTCCTTGCCTGGTTTACATAAAACTTGTATCCTTTACTTTAGACTGTGAGTGAAGAGAAGAAACTAAATTGGAAATGGAAGTGAAGAACAAGTGTTGGAAGACTGTGCTTGTGCTTCCTAGAGTGCATTTGTAATTCAGCATTCCTATCAAAAATTGGATTTATTACAGATTTTAAGCCTTATAAAGAATAAAATTCAACTTCTTACTTCAGATATAGAAAGATACAAATATTTATAATGTAAATTGCAAGAAATGTAGTGAATCTGATGTGTATTTTTAAAAATATTTTTCAAATGAAACTTCTAAATATTTCGGAACTAAAATTCAGAGTTAAAATATTTCATTTTGAGATGCACTTTGTGAAGGTGCATTCTGGGATTTTGAATGAATTGCACGTTCTCAGTAATGTTTGCTTTAAAATATGTTCAGAAAAGCTCATCTCCTTCCTTTGTTTTGATTTTGTTGTCTTTGAAGTGTTAAATAAAGCAGATATTGCCAAGAGCTTATTACAAAGAAATGCTATTGTAGTAGACTACTTTTGCAGCTCCATGTGTAATTTTAAAAATAATTCCTCTTGGTACTCTGAAAGAAAGAAAATTATTTGCACTGAAAAACATTTTGAAAGAACTGTTAAGCATAATAAAGTTCCGTATTCAATCATGAGTCATTCTAAATGCATTGCTTTTAAAGGACGTTGTGGAGGATTTTGGTATGTTTACTACTAATTCACTAAATCTTCTGTCACTCAGTTTTTAAGTTGCTAAAGACTCTGTAGCATAGCTGTAATTACTGTACAGATAGAATATATTTGAGCTGCTGAATCACTTTTTCAAAAACCTCAGCAATGAGAAATCAAATCCCCTTTTGTATGCTAAGTATTATTTAATGTCCAAAGGATTATAAATATCTACCAAATGTCTGGTTTTTTTTGTTTGTTTTTCCTGAAAGCTGTTGCTAATGGTCTAATGGTTATTAAACCTGTACATGGTCTCATTTCATATTTATTGATTTATTAACTGTAACATATGCTCAAGCCAAAGAGATAAGTTTCTACAGAATGTGGTGCCATGTCAAACGGAACCCAGAAGGCAGTTCACTAAAATTTCACTGAATATTTTTCCTCAATTAAACCATATAGACTGGACCAGTAGAAGAAGTGGTCTGATGCATATTACCTGCATTAGCATACAGTGTTTTTATGTGCTCTATTTGTTTCTTTTCAGAAGTTTATAGCAATGGAGCTTTCCTGGAGTTTGCATAATGAGTGATATAATAAGGAAAAAAGTTTTGTTATGGGTGGAAAACTAGGGTACATTTCAAGGCTTTTGAAAATATCTGTGATACCTTCCATCTTCAGTTTCAGATGGCAGCAGTGTGGTTGGAACTGAGGAGAACAGTTTTGACCGCAGCTATGTGAAAAAGAAATTGGAACATGGGCTTTCACGAATATGGCAGGTATGTTTTTTAGTTATCTCAATCTTTATTTTGCCCCAGTAAAAATTAGTTATGCTAATCTTTTTAAAAGAGATTTTAAGTAATCTGCATAGAGCTAAGTATTATAAAAACTGTGGGCATAAAATTTCCGTGATTGTTACTATTTGGTCACACTACTTGTTTGGTTTCATAATATTCCTAGCTTGATTGCTGGATCATTTTAATACGTCATGAGACTCTGAACATGTGATTAAAAAACAATAATCCTTTCACATTGCAGAACAATAATACAAAGCTTGGCTTTTTCATGAGCTATAAAGTGTCTAGCATTAATCTTGAATTATTAAACTGATTACATCATTATTTAAGAAAATCAACAAGTAGTAATTAATGTTACAAAATATAGAGTTGTACATTCAGCCTCTAAAAGAAGCTGTAAGTGGAAACAATAAAAAAAGTGCTAATTAAACTGGCATCCCAGCATTCATCTTATTGTATTTAGTGTACTTATTGTATTTAGTGTATCGTACTCAGTGAACCTGGTATTTTGCATATAAATTTACCGAAGATCCATTCAATGGTTCTGAAATATTTGTGTTTTTGTAGGATGTTCAACTGAAAGTGAAAACATATCTTCTGGGAACAGATCTGTCTAACTTCAAATATGATGACTTCATATTTGTACTTGATGTTATCAGCAGGTATACTGATGTGTTATAAGGCCACTTACTACATGCAGACAAACTTGAACTCTGATTCAAAGACAGCACACAGTTAACTAAGGCTGATATTTACATTCTGATGCGAACTTCGATCCTATCTTCTGGTAGAGTTTGAATAGCACTTCCTCATTTTGAAGGAGTCTGAGTGCCAGCTTTGCTGCCTGCACCAAGGTTGTATTTGGGAGAGGTAGTATGAATTGCTTTGCTGCTCAAGTAGTTCTTAAGTGCAATAATATTTGGGTGTTGGACAGATTTAAGATTTCAGTAGTGTAGATTTGACAGTTCATACTTTAAAAACCTTTTAAAGGGCTTCTTGATAAAGAGCAGCAAAATGTTGCTGTACTGCTAGTCTGTACATTGCTGTGTCCTTCTGTTTTTGTAATAAAACAATGGATTCAGACTGTGAGCTGTACACTGGACGTTTCATTTTGATGATGGCTTGTTGCTACTGAGTATGGGATATTAAGATAGGATTTGGAGGGAAATGAGACATGGGGTTCTGTGAAATGATTGAAGAGTTTGCAGTGTAACATCTTATGAGCAAGGCTAGAAATTTGGATTGGAGCAGCAGTACTAATAAATCAGTAAATATTTCTAAACTTTGCTTTATTACTACAGGCTGATGCAAGTTGGAGAAGAATTCTGTGGCAGTAAGTCTGAAGTTTTGCAAGAATCTATCAGAAAACAAAGTGTTAACTATTTCAAAACATACCACAGGTATGTTTTCCTTTTACATGTTTGCCATTTAGACCCTTCGCCATGTTTGTGGTTGATAAAGATGCTATGCCACCTTTCTGTTTCTCAAAAGCATTTCTGAACTCCAAGCTGAATTTACTCTACTGCTTTAGAAACTGAGTTTGCAGCTTTCAGCTCTCAATTCTTATGATCAAAACTGTTTGAGAAGAGTTCATGACAATTCTGAGTGAAATACCTTAGATCTTTCCACCTAGCTTGCTGTATGCTTTATTTTTCAGCAACTAACTTCAACTCAGAAAAGCTGTTCTGGTGTATCTGATCCTCTTTTATTCATTAGATATATCACTGTACCCTGCCTAGTTAAATAAACATTATTTGATTGCTGTGGTTTTGGTTTTAATTACGTCCCAAGGACCTATCTAACAGGTTAGGGAGTCAGAGACTAATTGCTGAATTATCTTTGGACAAGGAAGTTTAATGAAATACTTTAAAAATGATTATTTCTACATATAACTTATGTTTTCTTATTAAGGTAGTGTTTTCTGTCATTCTTGTGAAAACAAAAGCAGTATGTGTTGCTGAGGTGCATGTTATGTTAACTTTTTAATACTTTTACCTGTTGTTTGCTGCATGGGTATTGTGAAGATTATTGGTATGTTTTCGTCCTCAAAAGGGAGGGAAAATTAGCATGAAACAAACAAGTAAAAAAAGCATTTCTATTCCAGCTATGTCCTTCAGACTAGGTTATATAAAAGCTTTAAAGGTCTCAACTTTTCAGATCAAGCTGATGGGGCTTGTAGTCCCTTTATATACTTAATTGAGGAATTAATACATAAAAGCTGCATAGAATCAAAATGCTCTGAGTCTAGGAGCAATCAGTTCTTTGATTGTGTCATTTAGTATATGTGGCCTCCTGCGACTTGTGGTGTTTTAGAGAACTGGCAACATAGAGAAAGTGCTCAAAGGAACTGATCGTGTCATTCAGAATGTGTAGAAAAGCAGTATAATACTAGAGTGCATGATGACTTTTGTTGGATAAAAGTTGATTATTTGGAAAAATTAGAATATGCTTTTGGCAGTGAATATCAGGGGATTTTAGAGTGCAGTTGACTTTTTTTCTGATGCATTTGTTAAAAGGTGCATCAACCAAAGATTTTCTGAGACAGAATGCATTTTGCCTTTACCACTTGTATCATTTTCACCAGCAAGCAAATCAAGAAAAAGCACCTGTTGAAATGCTTTGTCAATGGCTTCGTTCTGTCTTTGAGATCATATGGAATATCATGCTTATGTAGCTTTTAAATGTTTGCTTTACTATGAATCTTTCTCCTTAATCTTCCTCTCAAAGAATTTTAATCTGTAACTGATATTCAGAATGTTGATCTATTGCTTCTGTTGGCTGTGAGAAGGTCTACAAGCTGTGAGCACTCAGTACCTCTGAAATCAGAGTTGAAATCTGTTTGCATTTAACTGATAAATTTAAAGAGACACAGGAAAATGCAGTCATAATTCAACTGACTTCTCATCTTGTTGAGCAAGATTTTAATTGTAGCAGTGATTACACTTTGTTATTCAAACAGCGATATTCCTAGAATATTTTCCTGCCTAATTAGAAACCTGGTGTATAATTTACCAACTGCTATTCATTAAGCAAAACACTATATTTTATATTAGGATGAAGAGAGATAGGTATGAGCTCAATCAGCACTCACTGGTGACTTTCTTCTTATTTGGCAGAAAGGTTTTCTTTGTTAAAAGAATCTTTGCTTATTGCTGAATGGAGACTCTTCTGGTGTTCAGAAGTGTAATAGGAACAATGCAGAGACATAATGGCCTGATTATATTTCCTTAATACTTTTTCTATGTTAGTACTGAGATTAAGATGTGAAGCAAACTATAGCTTAGCTGGTTTGTAGCCACTTTTAATTTTTCCTTCCATGTCTGTAGATCATGTAGCTCATTCCACTTCCGTCTGTTATGTGTTGACTTCTGTTTACTTACTGAAAGAAATTTTCTATTTTATGATGGCTGACAAGCTCTTGTACTGGTGGAGTGTTTGTATGCCTTGTGCTGCTCTCTACTCTACACAGAGAAGAAAGGAACTGTGTTACTGTATGGTTGGTTCCTCTATACTTTATAATGGTCATACTTTGAAATGACAAAAAAACACCTTGTTTCCAAACTTTGGAGCTTGGTGTTCTTTGATAATTTCTTTAGAGGTGCCATAAGGTAAACGCTGCCAGTAGTCACAGTTTTTAGGTGATATGTCACTTGGAAGAATTTGTAAGTTCTGTCAAGTATCTCTTTTCAAGTGTGACTTTTAATATGCTTTTTGTAGACATAAATGGTTTTCTGATTTGTTCTTGCTGCCAATTAAAAATATTAATTTGTTATATTTCAGAACCCGTCTTGAAGAATTAAGAATGTTTTTGGAGAATGAGACCTGGGAGCTTTGCCCTGTTAAATCAAACTTTGAGATTTTGCAGCTTCATGTACGTTCTTTGAATAACACATTCAGAAGTGTTGATACTGCAATAGCTAAGAGTGAGAAAAGGCCAAGTGATTGCTGAAAAAACATAATTTTCATTTCAGGATTTTGGAAACTGGAATCCAAGACTTTTCAGGCAGTGACATTTCTGTTTTAGGCAGGTAGAGCATTGCATAACATGCTGGAGTTGTAAGCATAATATTAGTTTTTATTATCTGTCATGTTTTAATATGCCATTTATTTGACAATTTTCCATTTCAAAATTCATATTCTGAGAATATGATGCTGCAAAAGAGTGTCGAAAAATAGGTACACTCCTTAGTGCTCACTAGTTTGAACCTGTTTTGGGAAAAGTAGGTCAATACTGGCTGATATGAAGGCAAAGGGTTTTTTTTTTTTCCTATGGGAAAGTACCACTGAAAGCATGTAATGGGTGTTCACACCTGCTGTACTGGAGGGGTTTTGTGTAGTTTAGGATGTGATAGATTAATTTCACCTGTTTTGACAAACAAATGTGGACATCTATGATTGGAGGTATTACTAAAGTTATATAAATGTAGGATCTGCATAGATCTAGATATATATAGATACAAGATATAGCTGAGCAATACAGAGGAAAGGGTGATGATTAGAATCTTGTGCAATGTATTTGAAGATTATAAAAAATTTGAAAAGAACTTAAAAAAAAATTAAAAAAAATGCAGTATTAAATTGCTAGGTAATGTGTGTAAAACAAAAAAAAATTCGGGGGGGGGTAAAATTGTAGGGTTTTTTAATTTCCTAATTTTTGTAAAATAAAAATGATAGTTCATTTTCCAAAATCAGGTGAAAACCACTTTCAGAATGCAGAAGATGTATCACATTTCATAACCAGAAGCTGTTAAAATTAGAAATACAAGCAGTATAAGATTGCCAGTGTCAAAGTTAACTTAAGGCAGTATTAAATGTATATTATTATGCTTTTGTTTTTTATGAACCTGTAGTCATAATAATATTGAAAATGTCCCATTGGTGATTAAGACTGTACTTTCTTTCTCTTAATAGGAATTCAAGTTCATGCAGCAGTCACGTTCCCCGTCTGTGTCACCTAGTAAGCAGCCTGCTTCAGCAATTTCAACAACAGTGACTTTATTTGAGCAGTATTGTAATGGAGGAAACCCATTTGAAATTCAGGCTGACAGCAAAGATGATGAGACAGAAGATGTATTAGCATCAAATGGGGTATGGAGTGTTTCAGGGAAAAAAGTTCTCATTAAATGGCTTTTCATTTCATATGTCTGTGATGCAAAATATCTTGGTACAATGAATTAGTAAACTGCAGTACTATTTAAGTTCTTAAGGCACTTTACTACTATTAGAGGGGTTACTTAGGTTTTTTTGACAGTGCCAGAAAAGTGGGCAATTTGTGATCCTCTACTGTGAAATTAGAAGTAACTAATAGTGTATTTTTTTTCTATATTTCTGTCAACATCTAGTAGTTGTCAAATACAGTTTCAAAAGTACCATTCTCTTCTTAAGTGCTGAATTAACAATTTTTTGTTTCAAATTTTGCTTCTGTTTATTCCTTTGGTAAATATTATTTATTTAGTTATTTATTTATTATAAGGCTTAGTGAAGCTTAGTTTATTCAGCTTGCCATGCTAATGTCTGCCTGGTTTGCATCTTTGCCTTTTGTATTTTCCCTGTGGGATTGGAGCTGTGAAGCTCAGATTTGATGTGCATCTTCCATGCTATAACCTCTTTCCTGTTGTGTCACTTGCAGACAACATGCAGTTTATTGGCATGAAATACTGTTGCTTTATGCCTAAAGGAATGTTTTAGAGAGACAGTTACTTGGTGGTAATTGTTCTCCTGTCAAGAGGTAGAGCGGAATCTGCATCCTGCCTTTTCGTTTCAGTAAACTGAAAAACAGAGTTGTATGGTTATCATTGTTAGATTTAAATATAGATTCCAAGTGAGCACGTCAAGCAAAGATGTGCTCCAGAGAATGTAAAGAACCACAGAATTCCACAGTGCTGTATAGAAACCAGCTCCAAAATAAAGCTTTTGTGGAATCTCAACAGTCATTTGGTAGATATTTCTGAAAGAACCATAATGAAATTATTATTAATGATAATGCAGTGTTTTGAGGCTTGCAGAAATTAAAGCTACCGCTACTGTGGAGCTGTTTTTAAACTTCTGTATATTTGTGAGTAGTGGTGCTTCTTTAAAGATTTTTTTTTTTTCTGAAGGAAACAAAATACAAATTATTATAAGAAAATAATGATATTTTGAAGACAGCTTGTGAAAAGTTTCACCTTTCACCTTTACCTTCAAATCCATCATGAACTGCATTTGAATGCCAGTAAGAAAATACTCAAATAGTTCAGGATAGGCTATTTTAGGGGGGGTGGGAGGGCTTGTTGTTTTGTTTTTTTGGTCATTGCTTGCAGGTAGGTAGTTGGAAAAATGTGAAATTATTTTCAAAAAATGATAATGCTTTAGGTTCTGAGATTTGTTAGCTTCTCCAGAAAAACAACAAAGTAATTATTAGTCAGAAATTTCTAGAACCTCTGCTTTCATGCAATTCAGTGCTAGCAAATGAGTGTGAATGCTTTGTCCAGGCATTCCCCCTAATTCAGTGCATTGTCAGCAGGATTCTTGCAGTTCTAGAAAACTGGGATCGTCTTCATTTCTTAACTGTTGGGTTTAAGGGATTTTTTTCTTTCTTTGGACATGTATGAGAAATCTGAAAGGTTTGCAGTCAGGTTAGAAGAGACCTGCTCTGTTCTTTCCAGTTGCAACATTTTTTGATCCAGATTCTCTCCTCTATCTCCAGTAAAATTTAAATGATGTGAACTTCCCCTATTCTATAGCTTTTGGTTCTTTGATGGTGAAGTCACCTGAGGAAAAAATGAGGTAGCAAATACTATGAAGATGTTGAACTTTCTGTGTGGTTGGCTTTTGCCAGTCTCAAATGCCATACTGCTGCCAAGCCAACTGCTGTCACTGATACCCTCTTCTGTCTTCAGTTGCGTATTATTCTTCCCAGTGTCAGGGGCAGGCCTGGGGTAATCCAGTGCCACAGAGGAGTTGCACCCTTTCCTGCCAGAGCTGGCTGCCTCTGTGGCTCAGCGCAGCAGGCTGTGCTTGTGGTGAGTCAGGCTAGAGGGAGTCATCAGCCCAGGAATCAGCGTAGGCTGATGTGCCTACACAAAGCACAACAAAGTCTGTGCTGTGGTTTTCCTGCCTTGAATGACCCATGTCCCATTTGAGAACTATCGGGGACTTTCAAAGCTAGCTGCAGTGGCCTCTTTTTTCGAAGCTGTGTGCCAATTTAGTGTATTCTTTGCTTGTGAAACATTAATATATTTTAAATTGATAGAATCTGAATTTGTGTCTGGTGAAGAACTCTAATGAATTTTGGCTCTCCTTTAACATCAGAGGAACAGAATGTTCTGCGTGGAAAAAGTAGAATACTGATTATGTGATTTATTATTTATTTTACTTGTTTACTTAACTAGGTTACAGTAATTCATACAACAGTTTTATTAACCTGGGTGTGATGTTACTGGGAGAACTTTGGAATAGTTTATAGGGCTAACATATTTTTGAAGTAAAGTTTAAAATTCATCTTCGGTTTTCCTAATGTAATTTATAATTGGTTATGGAGAATGATTGCCTCTCATTTTTCTTCATTTCTTGTAAAAGTCTTTTGTGCTGAGTGTATCATTTATTTAAGATGTTTTAGGCAACTCAGCATACAAATAGGTTTATTCCTTAAGATAACTTGAGTTTCATGCATTGGGAAAGGTTAACTAACTGCTTTTAATATAGAGAAATGTTAAGTAAGGCTGAAGAGCTATACTGTGAGTGCAGATAATGGTGTGTAACGCTACTAAGAAGACACTTACATGGTTTAAATCACTGCATTTTTACCTCACAGTCATTGAATCACAGAAAGATGAAATCCTTACAAAAATCATTGTGAAGGAAGTGTTATTCACATTTAGGAAGACAGCTGAGGTGCAGAATATGTTAAATGATGTCCATAGCTATACAGGACATTTAACTTAGATGATACTAGAACCAAGGCTTCTGGTCGCCCTGCTCGTGTACTCATCTGGTGACTGTCCTCTACTTCTCTTTCATTTGCAGTTAAACTTGAAATTATTTCAGGTAGAGATTGCAGAGTTTTGTTTCCAAGTAAATCAGATATGCTTCTAGATATATAGAGAAATCGCAAGAGAAAGGGTGTAAGCAACTGATTTACTTATTAGTGATCTGTAGGATGGTAAGAATTGTCAGTGTCTCATTTGAGAATTTTTATATCTTTCTCTTATCTACTTATTTCAGTTCTGGGCAACTGAAGTGGCCTTAGGATCCAGTCAACGCTGGGTTTTTTTGTTTGTTGCTTTTTGTTTTTTTTTCATCTTGAGCTTCGGGGAGACATTTTATGTCTATTTTCTGTAGCTCCCTCACATATTTTTCTTGTGATACAGATAACTTAGTTTTATAACACTTCAGTTTCAGTTAATTTTATCACGGTCCTATGTGTTAGTTTGGACTGACAACCTAAACACTTGATTATTGCAGTGATTACAGCTAGTGGCCACAATAAATTAGCACTTTGACATGTTGCTGTAGACTGTATTTATTAAAAATATGCTCTAGAAGGTCACTAATTTGTGATTGTGAGTTACTTATCTGCATTTTAAATCATGCAGTATTTTTACATTTGAAATAAATTTTCCAACCTATTAATAAGTTTAGATTGAGGAGACCTGGTATTAAATATTTTCCATGTTAAAAAAATTGTTTTTCAAAAATGTTCTTATTCATTTAAGACAGCGAAATTATATAAATTGTTAACTATCACTGCATTTTAATTGAATTAGAACACATTATTTATTAATGCATAATAAGTGATTGTCATTCTCCAGGTTAATGTTTCAGCCAATTTTGTTAAAATATGACTTTGTCAAGCTTGAAGTCAGTGTCTTTAATTATAACTTTAATTTGTTTTCAGTGTTCGTGGGGCAGAAATTTAGCATATGAATACTACTGATCAGTCTATTTCTCATGCTGTATGTTTTTTCTGTCCCAACTGTTTTTGTTTTGGATTTGTCCTGCGGGCTTTCCACTCTTTTAATATACTACTTTCACTGTGCTATGCTTTAAAAACATTCATACCTTGGGGCTGGGGCAAAATTGCCAGCCCTAACTGAAAATATTTTCTAGTGTATTTTAGATGATTGAAGGGCTGACATTACCTTACTGTATCTTCAGCAGTTTCCCTTTCTGGAAAATACTATTTCTTCAAGATCCTAGAGCCTGTCTGTCTTTGTCATATGGGTCATTCTTTACTCTCTGGACAAAATGACTTCAGAACAGTGTCCATATTAAGAAAAAGTTGAAAGTAGAAGTACTGACTGTCTTCAACTGAAAATGCATTTGTGAAGCCTAGTGCGTAGGCTTAGTGCCTTGTATGGAGTTCAGGAAAATGGATTACATCCATAGAAAATCAAGTGTTTCTTTTCCTTTAATGTTTCGAGGATTAAGAAATTAACCTTGTGAATAAGACTTCACCTCATTATTTATGAAGTCTTTAAAGCACCCAGATTGCAGAGCAATCAAGAATGCTTGAAAAAAAGATTGACATTTAAATATTACTCTGACTGAAATAAGATTGCAAATGTCAGGTGTTTTTACCAAAAATAATCCCAGCTGTATAATACATTTTAATATGTATGTGTGGTTTTGTAACTATAAAGCATATTTATTGTATATATTAATTTCTAAATAATATGTCTATATAACTATAATGAAGCAATAACAGCAATATGCATTATATGGAAACCCTATACTATGTTCTATATGCTGCCGCTTGCATTGCTCATTTTTTCCACACGTCAGTTGTTAGGTTTTATTCTTACACTGAACCAAAGTTTCTTGTAAGCTTTGAAATGCAGTGGAATGACTGAACAGAAGAAAACAATTTCAAAAAATTTAGTAAGTCTGAGGTTTTGGAGGCAATAGTTATGTCTGTAACTACTTCAGCTTCTTATTTTTTAGATATTGCAATTTAATGTTGATCTTCAGCGAGGGGGTCAAACTTTACAATAGGCTTCCTGGTGAGGTGGTTAGTGCTCCAGGCTTGTCAGTGTTCAAGAGGAATTTGGATAATGCCCCTCAATAACATGCTGTAATTTTGGTTAGCCCTAATGTGCTCGGGCAGTTGGACTTAACGATCTTTGAAGGTCCCTTCCAGCAGAACTAATTTTGTTCCTTTTCCCTTTCCTTTTCCCTTCCCTAGCAGGTATACATGGGTAATTTAGCTATATATTCATGTATTTCATAAGATTATTCTGGTCTATGTTGTGGGATCCATGTAAAATGATGAGTGTAGTGCATGAAGCTCAAAACTACCGCTGAACAAGTTCTATAAGAAAGGAAGGAAAAACCCTTTAAATCTATCCCGTTGACTTGTTCCAGTGATATGGCTGTTATATCACTGCAGTGTTACTTAGTATAATATTATACTGCATTATGGGGTGGTGTTGTTTGTTTGATTGGCTTGTTCATTTTGTGTACAAGCTAAGGCTTATCAAGTGGGGTTGAAGAAGCCTATTCCTTGCTTGCTCTGCAGTTTTTGCTGGCTTGGTGTACACTGTGAAGTTTATGTGTAGAAAAAAAGATACTCCTACATACAAACTTTGTGTTCTTGCTGTTGGTGTAGGTAGAACAGCCTACAGATGAAGGAAGTACATACAGGGGAAAAAAAACCTGAGGAAAAATAACATCCTTACTGTAGAGTAGCCATGATAAATACTTGTATTTATGTTTTAGCATTTGCTTATTTTCTTGAAGTGACTGTGTTTAGGTAACATTGCATTGGTCTCTAACAAGTTCAGTGACTGAATGACTACCTAGTAGAAATGTCTTTTGGAACGCACTAATATAAATTTCGCAAACCACTGCAAAAAGCTTTAAACAAATATGTATAGTATAAACAAGTATTTTTATGAAACAATAGAAGCAATAGTTTAGTCCTCACATTAATGTTTTTTTTTTCTTTTTAAGAATGTAAAGCAATATTTGATCAAGTAGTGTTATTGTTTTTGAAACTGTACCTCCAGGTACAGTTTTGTACAATTTGCCTGCTATGTTTTTAATGAATATTTTCGGCAGCCTGTCAAAGAGTGAAGTTCTTCGTATATGTGTCTTTGTATATTTATATAAATATATATAAATATATAAATAATGGCAGTCAGCCTGTGTTTGTTTACAGTATGAATCTGATGAACAAGAAAAAAGTGCCTATCAAGAATATGACAGTGACAGCGATGTTCCTGAAGAGTTGAAAAGAGACTATGTAGATGAGCAGACGGGAGATGCCCCTATGAAGAGGTCAGTACACTCAGTCTTATTTACATGTGTTCAATCTCAGTACCGTAGTTCATTTTTAGTTCATATCTACAACAATGAATGATAATCAAATAATCTTTATTATACCTGCACAGTAAGAAAGGCTCAACATTTAGATCTCCAGGGTGGGGAGGAACTTTAAACTGTCCATTGTTATTGCAAAAAGAAATTTTTGGAGGGAAGATTCTGAAGGAAGATAAAGGCTGTCTGACGTGAGTTGTGGAAAACTGATTAGCAAGCATTAGACATTCTCCTACAACTGTTGTTACGTGTATGTGTAATTTTTGTTGTATCGAAGGGAATTTTTTTGCAAACAAATGACTTGAGACTTGTGCTTCTGCTTTCACAAAATAGTAATCTTTTAGAAATTTCATACAAACCAAAAAAGCCACCAAAAGAAAGGCTCTGTTCTGAGTGGATGTCCATTCAGGCTCACCTTATTTGTATGGTAACGGCTTCAGGAGAACTAGAAGGTCACCACTTGGGTCAAAAGAGAGGAATGTTTTTTTATTATAAAATCATTATGGAATAAAATATTATCATGGTTTCACCAGACATCACAAACTACTTCATTGCAATGAAACTCTAGAGGTATTCATAAAGATTAATTTGTAGGAAAAAAAATGCAGTCAGTGACCATAGCTTTGTACTGTGAAATTGTAATATCATGAACTTCTGGAAGAATATTATTCTGAGGTGTTTTTTTCTTTTTTCTTTTTTTCCCCCTCTTAGTGTTTCTAGAGAAACTCTGAGGAGCAGAAAGAAATCGGATTATAACCTTAATAAAGCAAATGCACCTATCCTGACGAACACTACACTCAATGTAGTAAGGCTTGTTGGTATGTAGAACAATTATTGGAATGTATGTTTTTTATTGTAATACAAACCTGTGGATTCTAGCAAATATATTCAGTGAATTTTAAAACACTTTAAAACCCCAAATTGGACACTGTTTCCACTTTCTGAATGTGCAGTAGTTTGGATGAGGTCCCAGTGGATTGTGTCACTTGTGTATTGCAGTTTCCTGCTCTTAAGTGGCATTAACTCCCTTTGGATTTCTTTGCAGCTTCCTTGTACTGACAATTCAGTCATTCTGTAATATGCTTATGCAGCCAGCAGGTACTTTACCAGTTTTTTCCAAGGGATGAGCCTCTAGTTTATTGCAGAAAGATACGTGTTTTTAATTAATTGATCCTCAAATACATGGCTTTACATTTTGTACTGCTGAATTTCATCAGATTCTTATTACAGCAGTCAAAATCCTCTGGTTCCTCCTGTACGTTATGCCAATCCCTTCCTGTTTTGATGGTACCTCCTTATTTTTTTCCATTATCATATTCTTTATTTTTGTGCCAGAGTCATTCATGAGGATTTGAAAGAAGAGTTGTTGGAAACTCCACTAGTAGCTTTTCCAGATACTTCACTTTTCATCACACTGTGTTCTGCCTTCTCTTTTAGTAAACAGTTGACTAAATCCCTTTTGGGTGAAATGTACTGTGTTCTTTGTCTAGAAAATCAAATAACATTTGTATCAAGAATGTTTTTTTAAATCTGATAAAGTTTACATCTGGTAGGTCCATGAGTTGTTTTATGAATTCTTCCCCCATATAAAACATGAAGGTAAGCATGATGTTGCTCGCCTGATTTAGCTGAGCATTTTATTCCTGTTTGTAAGAGATTTAGCTTTGATTCAGTCCCCTGGATTCTCCTCTGACAGGCAGGGATGCCATGGAACATGCCTGTCTTTTAATGGTGGCCTTTGCTAATGCCATTGAAGATTTCAGTTCATCTCATGCTGTCTCTGGATTTTGGCTAGGAAAATGTCTTGGTACATAACACTGTTCAGTTTCAAAGGGTATAACCTATGGATATCTAGGGTATCTTTCATTATAGAGTTGATAGCTCCAGAAGATGATGACTGCCCTGAATATCTTTCCTTGTGTGTCGTAGTATAGATATCTTAGCACTTGTCTTCTGGAGCTGCTTCCCTTCAGCACAGGAGATCTGAGCAACCGATGTGGGCTAAGGGGCTTTAAAAAAAAAAAAAAAAAAAGAAGTTTGACAAATTTAATTGCATGTGCAATACCAGTGATGTACAACGCCTTAAAAATTTTGTAGACCTAGCGAAGTGCACTACAGATATGTCCTATGCATCAGAAAGCCTGTGCTTTCTTAAAGTTTTGGCTTTAAAATAAATCTGTAGTATCAGAGATACTTGTTTTGGTGGCAGTAAATGCAAGTAGCTTTTGTCCCTGCTACATATTGTCAATGATGTGCCTGCCTCACATATATTTGCATCAGTTTGGCTTTTAGTTAAAAACAAATCATAAAGAAAAGCAGGTTAAAATAGGAAGTCTGGAGTGAGATTAAGATGGGATTTTAAATTGCCCACACAAGTAGAAAAAATTGTTGCCTGACTTTTTAGGGAGAGATTTTATGCAAGTAGTAGTACTTGCTGAAAGAGTATGACACTGCTCATAATAATTTTCAGCTATTTCTGGGGTCTGTGTGCATTGTAAGGAAGCTAGATGAATAATGAATCATACAGACCTTCAAAATGATAAAACTACATTGGGCTTTTTGTGTTTTCCTTCAAAGTGGTATTTTAGCCTCTAATGTATGTCATAGCAAGCTGCATGCTTGGAATTCAGACTCAGTAGAAATTATCTTATAACAACCATACATATACTAAAACTCATATAAATATATGGAGGTTATTTACTTATTTTATATACTTTTATTTACTTATTTTTGTTTTGATGATCAGATTTGTGTAGATTAGTCTGTTAGAAAAAACTGCTGGTTTGAAGGACAAAAGACTTGCTGGTAACACTGAACATTTCCAGAAAATCCCCAAACAGACAACAAACTAACATGCAACAACAATAAAAAGCCCTGGCAAATGTTCAGCAGTTTTGGCCATAATGAGTTGTTTATAGAAAGCATATCTACTTTGATTTACATAAGCTCAAAGTGGTATTTGCAGATATTTCTGGAAATTTCTAGTGTGGTGTGTTATTGGGCTGTTAGTGCTGTTTGGAAGTGTTCTTGTACAGGTTTTTCACCCAAAATATGAACTTCACTGCATCTAGGTAACAATGTATAGAAGTTAAAATTTGTCATCCTCTCAGAGAAACTAGGAGGAAATGTTCTTGGAACACTTTTGTGTAAAGATGCTGAGTGATGTAGTAATAGAGAAATGTTCTTGGCCACAGAAGATTTTTGCAGGGACAGTGCTTGGGTAGTGTATAGCCCGTTGGAAAAGTGTAGACACTGCCCAAGAGACTACCTTGAATATTTATGCCAGCCACATAGATATTTGGAAAGCTAACTGTCCAGAATGTGACACATCACCCATTCTTGTGTGTAGGTTGCAGACAAGTTTGAAAACTGTGTTTAGCACAGAGTAAGTGGAAAAAATCAGCCTATGTCAATAAAGAAAGAATACTCAGACACACATGAAGATGGCAGCTGCTTTGATAGGGTATCATCCTTTCTGAACATCCATAAATTTCCACATAGAACTGTGCTGGAATTAACTGCATTTGTTCTCTTTTGAAAACAAATGGAACATCTTAAGTCTGCTTTTCAGTTTGTTCATAATGCTGTAGGTCAAAACATTGATAATTAAGCATGGAGTTAACTGTTGGGTTATCCTGCTAAATTATTAGATATTTCAACCCTTGTCAAATTTCCAAAAATAGTGAAATACATTCTTGAGTGTGTTGGCAAACTGGGGCATAGTTGTGTAATATTTAGGCAGGTTGTTTAGGCTAGACAGAAATGTGGAAAGCAGCTAAATCAGGTTTTGCATTATTCTTGCCTTAGTTCTGTATCATCCTGCCATAACTGTGTCATATATTGCTCAAATCAGTGTGGTCTTTTATGATCACAATAGTTTAAGAAACCAAGTTACTTTCCCTGATACTAACAGCTAAATTTGGTACTTGATTTCTCTATGTATAACATTTTCTGTACTGGTTTGTAGTGATACTTTGCTGTTCACAAGTGTTAACTTTAAAAATGTTGCTGACTACAGGAGAAGTGAAGTATTTTGGCACCCTCATGCAGTATTTTATCAACCTGTCACATCAAAACATGTCTGAAATGATAATTTGTTAACTGATTTGCTATATCCAACATGCAAGATGAACTGCTTTTATATCTGTCCAAAAGTTGCTGTGATAACCCCAAGCTTATTATATACATTAAAATATTTTTATTATATATATATATATATATAATATCTATATTAAAAATATGTTTATATTTTTTAGAGGCCAATGGAGCAAGTAGTATGTCATTTCTGAAGTAGCTAGCAGAAAGTCTAGGGTCTCTGAAAAATCTGAATTTTTCATAATGTACACTTCTCTGATAACCCTATGGAAAAATACCCATGCCCCATGTGAGAAAAGAAAATAACTATAGACTCTGTGAATTAAACCTGTAGGAAAAATTGCTTTGTTTTTTTGCTCTGAGTCCAAATCATATGATCAGTTTGACCCAACTGAACTATAAATTAAGGTCCTGATATTTTAACTATTTTTTTTCCAAAGTCAAATGCACAACAGCAGAGAGCAGGATAGAAGAGAAGGAATTATTCTTTTCCCTGGGTATCCCTTTTTTAGGACTTCCAGTAATATATGCTGAAGTAGAAAATCTAGTGAAAATAAGTAAATAAATAGTGGTTTATTTTTTCTTCAAGTCCTGCTTGGATTTGTCTTACAAAATTTCCATTCCTTTTGATTTGCTTTTGCCAGCAATTGTGTTCTGTCAGCTTACCCCTTTAGAAACATTTCCAATGTACAGCTGAAAGCAATTTGATTTTCTTGCCCTATCTTTTTCTGTCCTGATCTGATTCCACCTCACTACAGAAGTTGTCAATGCTCCCTTGTACAAAACAGTCCAGAGTTGGAGAGGTTGATTTTATGCTTGTTTATTTGCCTTTGTTTCTTTTTTTTTGAGTGTGGGGTTGTGTGGTTTTTTTTTTTTTGTTTTTGTTTTTTTTTTTGGATGAGAGGAATCCTCTTAGGAGTTGTGCAATCTGGAGCTTACATTTTCTTCATCTTCACTGGTGGTAGAGCAGTCATTTAGCAGTTTCTTGAAGTGCCTGAAGTGGAAATCTCTCTCCTTGATTGGAAAAAAAGGTTTTTAAGTGGTCCTTTATAGTGTTCTGTTTCCTTCACTTTTTACAAAAGATAAAAAGAAAGGTGAACAGGAAATGATAATATGGAGGTTTGAAACATGTTATTCCTGAAGTCACAATCTTGGGTACATCATTTTTATACTGTACTTTCCTATTACTTGTGAGATATCTGAATGTGCATAAAATCTTGAGTGGCTCTGTGAATCCTTTGCTATGGAGCACTAACAGGGATTATTAATTTTTGGCTAAATTAATCTGAATGTTGTGGAGGAGCCAGAAGGTCTTGTGTTCTGAACTTGATACCAAAAGAATTGTTCAAGATGTTTTGACATAGCCTGACATCCGCAGTTGGAGAAGTCTTGTGCAATTTATAGTGTCTTAGTCATAATATTGTTATTTATTTTTAAACCTACTTCTCTCTAAAACATTGCTGAATTGCTCTTAATCAATATTCAGGGCTAAATAATAAGGTTTGTAATGGCATTTTTTGAGTCTATGAAGCTCACCACTGTCCTTGTTGCACTTGTGCTGAGGAATCTAATCTTCGGTCTTCATTTTCAAGGGAAATATATGCAGATGATGAACATTCTCAAGCCAATTGCGTTTGATGTCATCCACTTCATGTCCCAGCTGTTTGACTACTATCTGTATGCAGTCTATACATTTTTTGGCCGAAATGACACGGTAGGTTTAAAAGTTATTTATTTTGGAGTATCAGACTTCATGCAGAATGAGAATACTGACGAGCTCTCTTTACTTAAAACAGTGCCAAATGTATGATTCCCCAGAAAATTACTGTGATCAGAACAGATCTGAATGCAGAATTAAGTAAAGGCTGATTAGATCAGCAGTGAGGAGAGTAAGTATAGGGAGCGTCATTGTCACTGGGAAATGATACCAATTGCGTTTGAATAGGTACTCAGTATTCAAGTATATTGAATGGAGAGGAAATACAAGTACCTGGAAGTAGTGGCAGAAAGTGGGGAATAAAGGAGCAGTCTGTAGTGGCTTGGAGCCCAGAGAGGATTAGGTGACTTGGTTTTTCTGTATTTAGTTCTCAGATGTAGTCATGAACAGCTGAAAAGGAGAAAGGTGCCGTGAAGGTTGAGTAGTAACTCACATTTAAGAAGTTTGAAATAGAGTTTTCCAGATCTGTTATTGCTCTGTCAAGCTAATTGGATTAATAAAAATATTTTTGGACTTGGAGTGATCTTGTAGTTGAAATACATGCTTGTTGGCATTGTTGGTACGTAACAGGGATCAACTTTCAACGGGATTGTCTTAAAGCATTTAAAAGCTGCATGTATAAACAATTTTATCCTCTTTTGGCCCTGAGATTATTTCACAGCAATAATGAAATGGGGTTCCAAATTCATAATCATCTTCTGGCCACAGTGGATTTTCAGGCTGTCAACATATGTTTCTAAATGGTTTTGAGCTGTTTGGCAGGACAAATACATTTGCAATTTGTTTGTGTTTAGAAGATGAGTCATTCTTTGTTGGTGATGCTTTTTTTTCTTTTTTTTCTTTCTTTCTGTTAAACTAATTGATTTCCATTGACTTAATCAGCTGCTCTGCTATTCATGCTATTCAGACTGTGTTACATTTGTTGTTTTTTCTTTTTTTTTTTTTTGCACCTCCTGTTTTGTGTTTTCAAAGCCCATGCTGATTTCTACTTCTAACAGAGAACAGCACAGTGCTAGGCAGGTAAAAGATATAGCAGATGAGTGGTAAAGTTGTGTTACTTTCCTAGTGTGCCTAATTTTTGTTTTGTCAGATGGTATTTTATGGGAAACATAACTCTTACCAAAGGTCTGTGAATGAAATAAACCCTCTTGTAATGCTCCTTGAATATTCTTGTTTCTCCTTGTGTTATAGACATCTAAAAATAGAGATGGTTAATGGTATGTGATTTAAACCTAGACCCCTTTCAGCGTTCCTGTTGTAATTTTATAAATAAAGTATCAAATGGGATTCTTAAAAATATGCTGGTATTATAACCTCCTTAAGCAATTAGCACACTGTGCCATGTATGAGTTAGTACAGGAGTGATTGAGTATGTAGTTAATTGCCCATTCCGTGAAAATCAAGGATTGTGTTGACTACTCTATGGTCATGATGCTATGTCATCATTCTTTCCAGAACTCTTTAAAACAATTTACAACAGTTATCCTATGTAGACAGTACTTGGCATTCTTCACAGCCAAAGCTTGTACACTACTGTAATCAGAATTGCTCTTTAAAACTTTTTAATTTCTGGGGTACACGTTAAGGCTTCTTTTATCTCCAATGTTGGAAAAACCTAATACGAAATTAAAAGAATAAACTTTTATTTAAATATCTATTCATTAGAGTCATGATATACACAAACGTATCACAGAATAGTCTTCCTTAGCAGAATAAATTTTAAAGTGAGTTTTAATTTTTTGTACAAGACATTATGCTACTATATTAATCTAATGACTGTATTTGCAGAAAACACTTGAACTTTTTTTTGTAAGATAAGTCACGTAGAATGTGATGAGTATAAATTCTCTAATGCTAAATTTACTAAGTCATTAGTTTGTTAAATTTAATATCTACTCTTTTGCAAATATACATAGCAAAAACTTGAATTAAAAAACTTTAACCTTGCAGCAAAACAATTATACTGATGAGTGGCGCATTCCATTTGAAGTTGTGAGGTTTTGGCCTTGGGGATATAGTTCCATACAACAATTATTTTTTTGGTTTTGGTTTTGTTTTATTTTCCTTATAAATATAAATGCATTGCTTTGGGCTGTGCCTGATGAATCTGGAGCTCTTGAGTTGTAATGTTTCATGGAAATTTGAATGTATTCTTTCATTCCTTATTATTCTTATATGTTTCAAGTGTGAAATGTCCTTTTTTTCTTTAAAGAAATGTGTTATTAAGAAATATTTTATTACAATAATATTAATCCAAAAATTTTAAATTTTATTTTTGCAGTCAAAAGTTGCTAATTGAAGGGCAAGAAGAGAAAGCATTACTGGTAGATTGTGGTGCATATTTTAATGGTGAAGAAGAGAATTGCTTAAAATGAAATTTAATGCCCGAAACTTGCACTTTTTGTTTTCCTGGTCATTCTTGCCTTGATAGGGAAAATAGCCACTCTTGAATTTGCAGTCATTGTGGTCACAACTTGAAAAATTATTATACAATGTTAAGGATGGAATAAATGATGATTTGGGAAATTAAGAGTGTATTTCTTAAAGAGCAAGGAAAAAAAAAACAACAGATTTTCTTTTTCACCTATTTACCTGCAAAATTGAAGGCAGCTCAAAACTGATATTTCTACAGAAAAATGTGAATAAAAGACACACCAACAAAACCCCATATTTTTATCTGGAACATTTTATCAAACAGGGACATTAGGATCTATGTCTCCTAGATCAAATTCTAAATCTCATCATTGGGTACTTCTGTGGGAAGTCAGCTGCAAGGTAAATTTTCATTGAGTATATGTGAAGATTAAGATGGGGGGGCATCTTAAATGAGAAAGTTTAGGTGTAGTAAATATGGATCTAAATTATTCTTTTTTGTATGTAAAATAAGGGATGGGACTTCCTTCCCTGATTTCAACACATTGAACGGTAGTCTAATAGACATCATTGCTCTAAATATTGTTAAGTAGATTGCTTTTTTGGTTTGAATCACATACCAGAACCGTGTTCAGTTACCTCCAGTTTCTTAAACATGTGTTCTTCCCTTGTCCCATTTCCACTGCCTTTGGTTTGTTAGTTTGTTTTTGTTTCTTTGTAACTGGAGGTAGAAGATAAGTAGCTATATTAATTACACATCAGATCAGTCCCTCAGCTGAGATAATTTATTGCATCTAGCAGGAAATGAATGTTAATTTATCCCAGCTGAACACCTTCCCCATAATGCTACTGAGCCATGAACATGAAGATGGCATACTTATTAGGTAAATCTTTATAGACATTAAGTAGCAACAACTGTTTTAGAGATCGTTGTATATAATCATACAATTGCAAGTTATATATTCATTAAGGGATTACAAGAAACTTTATAGTCAAAACTGTTTGGCCTGGTAGTGGTATTCATGAAAGTCTCACTGGGGGCAGTGTAATGTGCCTTTTGGGGCTAGTCTCCCAGATGGGGTGGGTCCTGTGCCTATATGCAGTGCTGCAATAATAAAGGATGCTGAATGTTGGTTGACAGAAATGGTAAGCTGTCATCTTCATGAAATGTGCTCAGATCATCCTTCACATCAGTGCTGTGCTGAATGCAATGTCCTCTTCATTTTGTAGAGTTACAGTTATGTGTTAAAACTTTAGTGTGAATAAATTGTATCCGGTGCTTACAAAATGAAGTTTTGTTGCATTACCATAAACCTTAAATCCAGGATTTTTTGTTTTCCAGACTTAAATAGAGTATTTTTCTTCCAGTTTGAGTCGACAGGATTGGGCCTCAGTAGTAGTAGATTACGCACCACACTGAACAGAATCCAGGAGAGCCTCATTGATCTAGTAAGTATCTGGATTTTGTTAATAGTGAAACAGGGTACTGTGTCAGAAATTCAGGAATTGCATTTCACCACAGCTTATTTTTTTTTTCTCTCTCCTCATATTCATTGTCTGTAAAGACAAAGACTATTTCTTGGTATATAATAATGTAGGTATCATTACCATTTGAAATTATTTGTTAATGTACAACAGAATTAGTTTATTTTTTATTTTTTAGTAGATGTAACAACACAATTGTGTATTTAAATCTTAAAATATTTTATGGATTAGGTAATGTAAGAACAATGATATTCCAACATTGACCTTATTAAATTAGAATTTATGTTAAAAATGCACCCAACAACAGCACAACAGACTACTCATTTTTTTCAGTGAAGGAACAGCAGAACAACAAGCCATTGATAAACACAATCCCTGTATAAAATCATTAGCATATTGAGCCTTTGTTATGTCACTTCTGAATATTATCTGTCATACTATATAGATTATATCTCAGTCATTTCATGAGTTACTTTAGGAAAGTGAAGAGTAAATACGGTGCTCATGTCGTACTGGTAATAGATTACTATTCTTTCACATTGCATTACCAAGTCTGGTCTGGAGTCTTCAGGTAGATTTTGTTTATTCAACTGAGGAGCAGGATTTATAAAGAAATTTTCTTGAGAATTGTGCAAAAGTGGAAGTGTGCTCTTTTTTTCAACCTAGATATAAAACACTTGAAACACTCTGAAAAAAAAATCTTGAGTATCATAAATGGAATGCATTGTAATTAATACCACAGATACTAGAGGAAAGATTCATTTTTGAAGGCAGTAGTGAGATGCAAATACTGTACTTTGACTTTCACAGGGATTTGACACTTCACAGAATTGTACTAAGGCGCCTTTTTGAATTCCTTTAAACATTTGGAACAGTCAAATTCTAAACCGTTCTGTCAGAGAAGCATTTTAAAGTAGTTTGAGTCATTTCTTATGACGTCAGTAGAGGGAGCATAACATAACTAATAACTCTGGGTCTCTATAATGCAGGAAAAGACTAAAGTCATTTTCATATTAATCTCAAAGGCAATGTATTCAGAAAAGAAAAAAAAATAAATTAGGAAGATCTTGCAGACAAAACAGTTAAAGATTTGTCATTACTGGGAAAAATGTCAAATTTTGGAGTGAATATTTTAAACTTATTCTGTAGTCATTGTTCTTGAGAGTACTTTACATTGTTTTGGTTTCTTTTTATCAATCAATATAAATTAAAAAAAATCATTTATAGGAGTAAATTGAGAGAAATAACTGAATTTCTTTTTTTCATTTTCTGATTGTCATTTAACAGTGCTGTTACAGATAATGCTACTGTCCATTGAGGTTAATAGTTGTGTCTGTTAACTTTAAGCCATTCAATGAGACATACTAATCTTACAAATTCATGAATCTTATGAACATATACTGTTTTTATGCTGTCAGAGGAAATTTACTTTTTAATTCATGAGGAAGATAAAAGATTTCTGGGTATTTCTGGTTATTATTATCATCATTAAGAATTTTTGAAAGTCAAGGTTAACCTTCACTGCATCATAAAAATGGGTATTTCTCATCTTAAAATGCTTTCTGAAGATATTCTTCAAGGTTATATTGTGAAGTTCAGTCTCGTAGCTTGTCAGGGGTTCATTTTATATTGTTATTTATTTATTTTTGCATTGTCTTTTGTTCATGGTAACTTTTTAGGGCTCTCATTTCTGCTACATTTTGTTTCCTGATAGCAGCAACTTTTGGTATTTTATTCAAATAAAAGGATATTTTCAACAAGTTTTTATTCTCGTTCTTTGCCTAAGGCTTTGTCAGATCTTCATAAAGATCAAACGAGATCTTAGTAATCTCTCAGTACCAGTGAAGGTAGAACTCTACTGTCTATGTCCAGACTATTCAGAAGTTAGACCTTTCTGCAGTAAATTTAAGCCTCAGTACAGATTTCTTCTGTGCAACAACTTCAGAGATAATAATACAGACTCTCCAGAAATAGCAGTACATGGGTAGTTTCATTCATGTTAGCAGGATGTATTAAAAAGAGCGGTACACACTGTTAAGGTGCAGCTTTCTTTTGTCCAAATGCATTGAAACAAGTGCGTTTCTGAACAGCTTCTGTCTCCCCAGTGCCAATTCCCCAGGTGGGATGCATGGGGAGATCTACACACATTCCATCCTTGTGTTTATCATTTCTACCAGGACTGTGTTTTTGCAATAGTAATGATGCTTACTAATCATATCAATTCATAGCGACCAGTAAGCACCCAAGTAGGTATTTGGCATTGATCAGATAGTGATCTGCAGTGATTTGTGATTTGGAAGGGAAACTTCTGCTTCTGATGCCTTGCTTTATCTGTCTCTAAGCAACTTCTTTATTGCTTAGTCACGGTATTGCCATTACCTAAACACTGTTTAAGAATGTCCTCTTCATGAAAATAGCTGCCTTAGATGATACTGCTGCTTTCAAAAATGAGGTATTTGGAGTAGATAAACAGAATATTCATAAATATTTCATTGCAAACAGGTTTGCTTGTTTAAAACTGAGATTTAGAATGAAGTTTGCTAGTTACTGTGACTTACAAGAATAGTAAAGTAAATCACCATGGTAAAGTATATAAGCATTGCAATGCAATAAATAAAAAGGGAGATGGAAAAACTTACTGGTATAGAGAAGTATTGTTTAATGTATTTTAGATTCTTTGTTTTTGGGCTCTTTTCCATTAAGTATGTATTTCCTAGTAATGACAGCAAGTTAGAGACTGATGGTGTGGAGATGAAAAATTTAGATTTTCAGCTGCACGAATATGATAAAGAATATTGCAAGGAACATTTTTTTTCTCCACACTTGACTTTCCAACCCATCTGGCAAAGATGTTTCGTGTTTTTTTTTCCTTTAAATAGATTTGTACAACATATGTAATGACAGTGTTTAAGGTGTTGTGTGAAGTGCTTGTCAGGAGAAGATTCTGTGGATACAAAAGAAAGTTCTGACATGACAGACACTTGGAAAATATGATAGGACATTGCAGCTGCTTTGCTTCCTTGAATTATTCATTCAGAGCTCTTCATACAATTTTTTTTTATCTGCTTGTTTGATGGAATTACCCACCTTGACTGGAATGATCTATCGAAAATGAAGGTTTTCTGGCTTATTTGTTTGAATAAATCTTCTGGTGCTTGGTGGTTGCACCCCTCTCCTCGGGCAGTCACTGAACCATCTCACGTCAGTCACTTTAGCCTTTTGGCTGGACACCAAAACCTTGGGCTGATTTCTAGTCCCAGAGGAATGCAGAGTCACAGGTGAACACTTGGGAACCAACAGCAGCTCTTAATCAAATCGTCTTTGGATTAAAAAAAAATAAAGTTGCAATAAAAAAAGTGTGTGATCAAATCAGCTTGACTTATTTTTTTTATTAGATTCATAGATACATTAGGTTGGAAAGGACCTACGAGATCATCTAGTTCAACTGTCCTCCTATCACCATCCCTACCCACTGAACTACTAAGTCAAATCCCTTAGCACCTCATCTAAACGCTTCTTGAACAGCGCTAGGGATGGTGCCTCAACCACCTCCCTAGGCAGGCCATTCCAGTGCCCGACCACTCTTTCAGAAAAAAAATGTTTCCTCAGGTCTAATCTAAATCTTCCCCGGCACAACTTGTGGCCATTCCCTCTCGTCCTGTCATTCATTAGTTATGAGGGAGAAGAGGCCAACCCCCTCCTCACCACAACTCCCCTTTAGGAAGTGGTAGAATTAGATGGAGGTTGAGATTCCCAAGGATGTGGCAGTGGGTGTGCTTTCTTGAGGAGGCTCACCTGCTGTGTAATTTTGTTGAGCATTTCATCATTCATTTTCTCAACACACAGTGATTCCTGACACAGGTCTTTTTGCATTAAGCTAAACGAAGCAGTAAGTAAGCTTGCTGATTTCTGGTAGGATTTTTTTTAATGCAAAAAGTCTGCAATTCATTTTGGAACACTAAGAAATAAATGATATGCAAAGATCCTGCAAGTTTCTACTCAGAGTTTTTTGAAGTCTGTTACTGAAATCAGTGAGGCTGACTCAGTGGAGGTGTGGGACATGTTTGTTTTGTGACAAGAATGGTGAAGGAGCTATACTGCAGGACTAGGTTAATGCTGCCAGTGGAACTGGAAACTTCATCCACATCACGAGTCAGTGCTGGAGAACTCAACTCTGGAGCCAATGCAAAGTGCTTGCATTGTAAGGTTGCTTGCGTGGAGCTTCATAATACTGTGGAAGTACTGCTTGCTTGCAGAGGATTATGAATGAACAGAAAATTAATAGAATAGATTCCTGAGAGAATATGTTTTATTTTTAATGTTTTTTTCTTTCAAGGTATGTTTACAGTGGCAGGCTACGCTTTTTTCATTTGATTTAGTTCCCTAACGTATGAGTCAAGATTACCAGCTTTGTAAACTTTGTGCCTCTCAGCAAGAAAATACCAGTCGTTTAACATAAAAAGTAGTAGGAGTATTAAAAAGCATCATTTTTAAACCTTACCATATTAAGACGTATTCAAATAGCACTGAATGCAAAGTGCTTTTACAATTGGCTCTACCAGTCATTTTAAGCATCAAGTTTCAATAAGTATTAAAGTGTGTAAGATTAGCAAGGTGTGTGTACATGTGTGTGTGGAAACTGATGTGTTGCTTTCAGTACATCTGCTCTAATCAGAAATCTTTTTGTATTAAGTGATTACTTTGAGATGAGCTGTTTTTGAACAGCTTTTGCATGCAGTAAGGGCTTATGTTTGATAAATGTTCATTTGGTTGTATTCTATGCTCCTAACGTTACTGAAACTATCAATTACAATTCTGTAAACACAGAGGTAGTGGAGTAATCCTATAAGGTAAATTGTGTTTTAGGTAAATGTTTGAGGTTACTCTGCATTTTCTTTGCTATCTGTGCATATACAGCTTAAGTCCAGTGTTTGTGTGTCAGAGATGCATGATGTACCTGTAGACTTTTGACTATCAGAACGTTTTCTAACATTCTAATTTTTGCCATGCCTTTCAGATTCCACTTATTACTTATTACAGAGTTAAGGATTTATTCTGTAAGGTTTAAATGTATTGCCATTTGCTCATTGCAGAATCAAAACTAAAATTGTTCCTATTGTGTGTATATTAATGCAGAAAATTATTCTAAAGTTAAAGTTCTATACTAGAAATATGAGGTGAAGAGAAGCTCTGTTTTGAGAGATTATTAGTTACTAATGTGACCTGTTGAGTTTTGTGATCCAAGAACAAATGTATCTTTTTTTCTTTTTAGTTAACTATAACCATTCATCTTCAGAATGTCCACTACAGTGGCAGATAATCAGATATTTTTGTCATGCTTACATAGTATTTAATGTTCTGTTGGGTAACTGAAAAATGATTATGAGCTTAGGATGAGACCAGGCCCCTTAAAAATGTCCTTCTTGCGACTTGCGTGTCTAACTCTTAACTTAGTTAATCAGTTTAGGTAGCTGTTGCTCCTAATTTATGTTATTAGCTTGTAGTCTCTTCTTCAGATGTAAGGCTTTCCCACTGGGTTTTCCACAGAGCTTTTTGAGTGGGTTCTGTTGAACTACTGAAATGAAAATATTCTCTTGTTATAGAAGACATTTCTTAAGGGAACAAGTTGTAAGAGAAGCTTGCTCCTTACACAGATAGATTTGTATTATTTGTTGAAGACCTTCTGCTTGGGAGTAAACAATTACAAGTAAGGTGTCCAGCCATGAATCTAACAGCATCATGCTTACACATATCTGATACCTGCTATTTACTAATGCACGTCCATCCTAAAAAGCAGTGTCAGATTCAATGATAGTCATCGCATAATGGTACCTGCTGAAGCACAAGGTGTAGCTCTTATTATCATTAGCAAGCATTAAACTAGGTAATGTACTCATAACCTTACTTTAACATCTCTGCATTCTGATATTTTCAGGCCATTTTAGCAAAGCAACTTATATAAATAATTGCTAGTTGTATGTGCCAATCATGTAGCATTAGAAAACTGAATTCTTTTCCTATTAAAATATGACAGTTAAACTAGAAAAAGTGGAATAGATAAGATCAACTCTAAGGTGTCTACAAGGAATGTGGGTTTACTCATACGGCTGTACTTGGCACAGTTGATTTGATTATTGCTCAGATAAATTTGGTATTTTGGATGGAATCTACAAATTGTGTGATCACTGTGGTCATTTCCTGTTTGACAAGGAAGCAGAAATATGTCTTGTTTGCATCAGTTCCATGCGTACCTTGTAATGATTTTATTAAATCTATATTTTGCCCAGTTTGCTTACAGGAATGTTAAGTGGGCTGCAGTATGACTGAGGTGCGTTTCAATTCTGTTTTATCACCAAGACTACTCCTCTGATGCCGAGAAAAGCTAAGCTAGTTTCTTCTATTTGGTACTGCTCTCTGCATGCTTGATGCATACTACAGTATGTTCTCAGTGTAACTTGACCTTTCTTGAAATGTAACTTAATTTGGCTGCTGTTTAATTTCCTGGCTTCTATTCTCATCATCATCACCTTCCTCTCTTGATTTTGATATATCTGAAAGTTTTACTGGAGCTTCCTGTTCTCTATGTGTAGTCAAAGCTAATCTCAGAGCAGTGTGTGCTTTGAATAGGTTCAACTGTAATAAGTCCAGTCTATTGCAAAACAACTGATTTCTTTGAACAGTCTGTGGGACTTTTTTCATATTCCAGCCTGACTGTAAACCCCTATTGCTGCTTTCAGTCATGTCATCGTTGCTTTTTGCTAGTAGCACACTTCTGCATCTATTTTAGAACAAGGAGAATGAAATACTCATAGTGTGTCTGGCCAGTATATCTGAAGCAGAGTTTGACTCCGTGGTTGAACACAGACACATCTGTCTTGTATTCATTTTGTGTCTTCAGATGCTTTCTCTGTTAAATAACATAAGATGTTTATGGGATCAGGCAGATAGAGGGAAAAAATTGCTTAATATTTATTTCAATACTGAAGTGATGGGTGACTTTGAATTGAGAAATACCAAATTGGCTCTCTGTAGTATTTGATGTTAATATATTTTGTAGTCAGTATGCAAAAAATACAAAAGCAGTGATAATGCAATTGACAGACACGTACTGTCAAAATGATTTTGGTTTTCTTGTCGAAACTGCAAAATAATAATAGTTTTATTAAATATATTCATATATATAATCATATATTGATGACTATATTCAAAATGCTACTGGGCAATCTTCCAGAGTGCATTCAGTTCTTTACCACTGCTATTCTTCCTCTAACCCTGTCACTCAGGGTCTCTCCTAAGATTAGAGAATTGATTGGTGGGCTGTGGTTTTTGTTGTTGTTGTTTTTTATAATATGTAAACACTTCAGAGTTTTTCTTTGTTTTGTTTTTGAGGATGATATGAAAGTAAAAGTTAAAAGAGAAGACAGATAAAGAGTGGATTTTGATAGTTAATTAATTGTGGCTTTGGCTCAGTTAATATTAAAAAAATAACTATTATGGCTTGATCATTAAATAGAATTACCAGTTTTCACTGTGGATGTGCTAGGCAGGTGTCTTCAGGACTGTCAAAGAATTACATGAGCTCTAGCAAATATGCAGACCTCTTGACTTGTTTACTCATTCTGGTAGACTCAGCAGAATGCCAGTTTCACTGTGTTATGAAATGTCTGGCCAGTATAATTTCGAAGTTATTTGGTTCAATGTGAACGCAGGACAAAGTAATAAAAATTCATTTTTCTAAGAACACAGTGATGTAGCTAGACATTTCAATCATTCCTGTGCTATTCAGCTATATCTGATAACATCTGATCTTCTTTTTAAAGTTTTATCTTCTGCTCATTGACCTTCTTCAGCTAGATCTTCTAGTGCTACAAATGCCATGTTGATGGTATTGCTCAGTCAGTAGTCTTGTTCAGGATTTCTGTGGTCATTTTTCGTGATTCCCTGCTTTCCAATTCTATAGTTTATTGCAGATTTTTTTTTTGAGTTTGTGGATACTTTCTTCGTACTCAACATCCAGAACTCTACTGTCCAAGCTTACCTATGCTTTGTTTCATCTGCCATAGTAGATGTATGTAGCATGTTTGCATTTGTGTTGGACGTCTTCTGGAGACACTGAACTGACAGAGCTTTTCTGAGTTAGTAAATCCAGCTCCCTGTTGCCTTGGGCTGTCGCGCAGAAATCAGTTGTCAGATTTGAGATGGTTAAAGTGGAACTTGCAATCTTTTTGTTCCTGTGGACCTCAAACCATTTTTAGCAGATTGGACCACACTATATTCCCTGTTGTTTTCCCCTGTTTATCTATTTCTCTGTTGCATACAGTACCTTCTCTCTTTTCAAGATCTACAGTACATATTCTTCCCTGTCTCAATCTTGATACTTAAAATGTATTAGGTGATGACTTACTTCAGTCAGCATTTCTGGTGCTTGTTGCTACCCATTTTTTCTTAGGAAAAAAAGAATGCCGTTCCTCATATTTGATCCCTTCTGTGAACCTGGATGAAACTCCTCTTGGTTGCTATGGTTAGCCTGAATCAGTTTTTCCTCCTACTACTCTTGTTCCTTTAGTTATTTCAATGCAGCTTTTTTATTCTTTATTTTATCTCTAGCCAAAAAAACCCTGCACAGCTGCTTTATATATTATGTTTTTGGCATCGTCCTTGTACAGTTTTACAGCAGTGTAAGAATTACACTATTATGTTTTTGGAGTCCAACCATAAATGTAATTGTTTAAGCAGTTTTATTGTCATATTGGTTGTGTTCATACCTTTCTTTACAATAGATATGTTTCACACCTAATCTTGTTTCTAAAGAAACTATTTTTACCACTACTTTGACACTGTGTTATTGCCCAAATTCATTTTCATTCCACGTGGCCGAGCTGATGGTTTGTTGTAGCATCTATTTGGCAACAGAATTTCTATCCCAGCATCATGGAATAAGGAATGAGTTGATATGAGTTATCACCATCATATCTTCTACCTTCTTTATCTGATTTGGGTTCTGGCTACTTTTATTTTGCGGCGTTTCTCATATTTTATAGCCTGTGTGTAAGCAGTAAGCATGGCATAATTAATTAATGTAAAACCAGGACAACTTTTGTTTTCATCTTCTGGTCTGGTTTTGGCAAATAGGTTAATATCAAGGAGTTACCATCTGCATGTCCATTTTTACAGTGACTTAGATGACTACAGTAGCTCTGAAAAATTCTTCATCCTCTGTTCTCTCTTCTATCTGTATTGGCTGTATTGTAGTGGGTTCTTTTTTTTTATATATATATATATATCCTGTACTGTGATTATTTCCAAGCTCTCTGCAACTGAATTGTCTGCAGAACGGGTGTTGTTCCAGTATGATATCTTTGTGTTTAAAAAACAAGGTTTGGATTTTACCTAAGCTATTTACAACTTACAGAAGCAGAAAAACTCACACATGAATAATATTACTCTTACTTATTTCCTTATTTGACTGTTGTCTGATTGAAGAAACTGTATCTGAGAATAAGAAGTTGATATTTTAGTAGGTAGTTGGTCTAAAGACTGTAAGGGGTGTTAAGGTGCAGTAAGAAGTTTGTTCTGTTTGTATATGATGTGAACTTACACATTTGTCAATTGTGTTTTAGGAGGTCTCTGCTGATCCCACAGGAACTCTCACAGCTGCTGAAGAGAGAAAGGAGAAGGTGCCAAGCCCACATCTCAGTCATCTAGTTGTTTTGACATCTGGCAATTCACTCTATGGTTTGGCAGAGAGAGTGGTAGCCACGGAATCCTTGTAGGTTACTTATTGTACACCGCTTCTTGTGATCAATTGAATGTTTAAGGGTTTGTCATTACAAGCCAAAACCTTCATAAGAGGTCAAAAATTCCTAGCTTTGAATGAGATTTTAAAAATGATCAACAGAGGTAATTTTTTAATTAATGGTAGCAGGACCTGACCATCCAACCACCTGCAAGCACAAGCAATAAAACTTTGCTGCAGCTTCTCCAGTAATTTGTAACAGCACAAAGCCAAATCTTATAGAAAAAAAGTTTTTAAACTCCCACTGAGCTCTTTAAATTAATCTGTATATATATATATAAAATATTTATTTTATTTTTACATATCTACTTATATATTTTAAATATAAATAAAAAATATAAATATATATAATATATTTTTTAAACCAGTACTCAGATGCTGATAGCTGAGTCCCAGAACTGCTTAGTTCATATTGGCTTGGCTCCATTTGTGATGTTCTTGGCAGCAGGTAGAAGTTTACCTGTGAAGATAAGATTATAATGAGAAAGTAATGCAAAACTCATATAAAGGTTACATATCATTGTTGCCAAATAAATGTAGATGAAGAGATGTATAGAGATGTTCTAAGCGTTTACTTCAGTTCATGGTAAATTTTCTTCATTTTCAAAGGGTATTTCTGGCTGAGCAGTTTGAGTTTCTTCAGCCTCATCTTGATGCAGTGATGCCAGCTGCCAAGAAGCCTTTTCTTCAGCAGTTCTATTCTCAGGTCAGAAATGTGTAATTCGCAGCTAATTTTCAGTGCAAGATTTGAAACTTGTACTCTGATGGAAATATTTTTAAACTATAGTTATATATTGCTCTTAGCTTGAAATTTTCTGAATTGAATTTTTATTCTATTTCAGACTGTGTCAACTGCCAGTGAACTACGCAAACCAGTTTATTGGATTGTTGCTGCTAAAGCCATTGATTATGAACAGATGCTGCTTCTCATGGCTAATGTGAAATGGGATGTGAAGGAAATCATGTCACAACACAATGTATATGTAGACTCTCTTTTAAAGGTGAATACTTTCTGAGAAACAGTGTGATGGAACATTACTGTATACATCACTAAAACTGTTAAGGCAGTGTTAGAGCAATATAACATTGTGAAAAATATTAAGTTGTCATAAGGAGATCTGTCCAGATTTTTCATTGTTCATCTACTAGCAGAAATACTTAAATGTTTCTTTTCAGTAATGATTTTATTTACAATGCTGTGGATGAAAGTGACCACGAAAGGCTAACGAGTTTCATATCTAAGTCTTGAATGGTAGGAAATACATGGAAATAACATTGAGGAAAATACAGTGGCTCGAACAGTGGCTTTCTTGATCTGTGTTCTTGATCTGTTGTTTGTTTCAAAGAAAGGCAATCTGCTGTTCTGCATAATTATATCAGTTATTTTTGAGCTATATCATAGGTGCAATCAGAAAAAACAGTGCTAAAAATAATCGTGTGCTTTCTGTTTGAAGTTGGTATTTTTATAAGTTAGCAAAGGAGCTAAAAAAGCTATTCAGCCAACTCAGTTGCATTCAATAGAAGTGGTTATACTACTACTGTGTCTTATGGCACATGGAAGCAACTGTAGGGACAATATCCTATGTTAGTATTTTATTTATGTTTAAATTATGTATATAAAGGCCATAAGGAGGAGAGTTGTGGCAGTTGCAGTATAATGATTTGTACATAGAAACAAGACATTTTAATCTAAACATTGACTATGTATCACAGAGAATGTTAAGCATCTATGTTGAATAACATATTTAATTACACTTATCTACCTTAAAATTATTGTTTAAAAAAAATAAATGCAAAGAAATCAGACTCTGTACTGAATTTGACTGAATCTTCTGATTACCTTTTATGCTGTCATTGCTTTTTGAAGTCAGTTTGTGCTTAGAACATTTCTGCAGAACATACTGCAGTAGAACTTATTGTTTCTGGGAGTGTGCATCCTCTGATGAATTTGCTTCAGGACTATTGGAGTTAATCCAATTTAAAAACATCTCTGGCCTGTATGTTACATAGCTAGCTATAGTTTTTATAGAGGCTTTTATTTTACTACTTAGCAATTAGTGATTTGAGTTGTGCTCTCTGACTCCAGGGGTGTCAGATATGTTTAGTGTAATAGCCAAACTGCTTTTAACCATGTGCACACGTATGCAAAGTTCTTTACTCAGTCACAGTATGGGCAGAGATGATTGTTGAAGAATTTTGTCTTTACAGGAGTGACTATATTTTGATCAAACTGCAGCATTGTGGTACTCTGCTTCCTCTTGCCCAATTCCTCTTTCAGAAAATTTGTGTTAAATACCAGTTATTTAGTCAGATACTACCTTAAAATGGTCACTGAGATTCTTAGCTGAGTGGTTGTTTTCTTGTTCATTTGCTGATTTTTTTTGTAATGGAAAAAACAAACAATAACAACAAAACTAGGAGCTTCTAGGCTTGGAATGAAAGCAAGTGGTTGGACAAGTGTGGCCTTCAACTGCTCCTTATGGTTACAGAGAGTGTCAAGGTTTCTTTTATGTTTGAGTTGCTTTGTATCTTTTTAAAAATAATAGAAGCATTTAGTTCCTGGCAGCCAACTTCTACTTCACTTTATTTAAGTCACAGAAATCACTGTAGTAGTAATTATGTTCAGTTATGGTCAGTTTCTCTCTTATAGTAACAGCTCAAAATCCATCCAGTCCACTGATGTTTCAGGTGGAAACAGGTAAATTTCTTCAACCTAAATTGTAATCTAGCATTGCAGTATAGTGCTGAACTGTTGGATTTGGATTGTTTTTTAGTGGGTGCTCTCAGCTCTTGCTGAAGCACCTGGGAATTTTTTTAATGCAAAAGGCTGAAGATTGAAAAATGATTGCAATATTTTTGAGGTTCTCCCTGAAGGATGATGGGGCAGGTATTTAGAGGGATAAAGAGCTTATTGCTGGATTTTCTTCTGTGGCTGTATATTGGCTTTCAGAAAGTTAAAGATGAGTTTAGAGAGAGATGCAATGAGAACATTTTTTCTAATTTTATTGTGTGTATGTGGTTCACATTTCCTTCTTTATTTATTACTGTACATATATAGAGTGTGATGCTTCAAATGTTAATGGAATAATGATGTTTCATGTTTTATCAGGAATTTGAAGAATTTAATGGAAGGTTGAATGAGGTATCTAAGAGAGTCCGTATTCCACTGCCAGTCTCAAATATACTTTGGGAGCACTGCATGCGGTTGGCCAATAGAACTCTTGTGGAAGGGTAAGTAGTTCATGAAAATCTTGGTCTTGAGTAAATATGTCTGTAATGATAATGCTTATGTCATGGTTTTAAAGTTTCTAATTTTTGTAATGCATTGGTAAGCTGTTGAGGTTTTGAGGTTAAAGTGTAATTGTCAGCATCTCGGTGAGGTGCTGCTGTTTCTTTCCAAGAAGAAAGAAAGAAAATTGCTTGGAAGAAAAGTTGTTAACTTTAGCAGTTACCTTAGGGTGGCCATGGGTTCCAATTTGTTTCTTTGTTCTAATTTCATTGGGAACAAAGAGATGTCCTAGTTAACTTCCTAAATATGGACTGAAATACATTAGCCAGCAACTTCTATGCTTAGCTTATTCCTACCTTGCCACCGATTTCCTGGTCAGAGTTGGTGTTATAGTTTTTTCATTCACTACTTGTCTGTGCTGTCATCTTCTGCATCATAGAATGTGTTGTTTTCTACTCTTTCTGCTTAATGTTTCTATATTTCTTCCCATGCGCATTGGGTCCTTATAACAGTAGACTATGGAAGAATGGGATGGAAAGAAGTGCAACAGGTAGACACAGGGTAAACAATAATTATATTCCCCCTCAGGGTATGAAGAACTAAGGTAAAAACTTTGAGAAGTAAGATTCATTTTTTGATTCATTTTTATTTCCTTCTAATTGGTACTTTTTACTGTGTTCCTCTTTTCAGTTATGCTAATGTGAAGAAGTGCAGCAATGAAGGACGTGCCTTGATGCAACTGGACTTTCAACAATTCTTAATGAAACTAGAAAAGTTAACAGACATTAGACCTATTCCAGATAAAGAATTTGTGGAGACCTACATTAAAGCATACTACTTAACAGAAAACGACATGGAGCGCTGGATAAAAGAACACAGGGTAAGAGTTAAATTTTCATTCTTTTGCTGTCTTTCAGGAGGATTCTCAAGGAACAACTCTAACTAATTAATTCTGTGTGCTAAAAATGAATATACTTATATGTATATATTTATTTGTTACAATAAAATTGTATGGTGTGCAGTATGGACGTAAAATATGTGTGTGTGTAGATACATGTTTATTACCTATATTTGGAAGGAATCAGAACAGAGATTTTGACAAATGGAAAATCTGAATTTATTTACCTCTTCTACCAATTACCATTCCATATCTCTTAAGATGATAGAATTCATCTCAGGAAGATGTGCTGTGAATTGTTGTTTCTGGCTTTAGCAAAAATAGGCCATCTGGTACTCCTTACACAAGAAATTCCATGTAGGAATTACTGCTAATCTACTTGATATTCTGAGATGGATTGAAGCCAAAGAAAGCTTTTTTTCTGCTCCTTAGGCAGCATCTCTGATCCAGTACAGGCAAAAGGAGCAGATGGATCCCAGGCACCTGAAGCCTATACACACTCTAAATTCTGTTTCATAGTCTAAGCAGTGACCCAGACTTTCTTCTAAATCTATTCTGAGATTAGAACAGCAATGAGGGAAAGGAAACACCTGTGTTGGCATGTGCAGTTGGTAAGAATAGTGATTTGATAGTCTTTGTTGTCAGGAATATTATGTGCTGAAAGTCAATCTTAGATCTGACACATCATGACCAGTCAGTGCTATGGAGAATGTCTGGCCAATCTACTTATGGTAGTGCATCACAGACCAGTGTTGCACTGGAGGATGGGGAGACTCAGGAGCCCAGTAAATGTTCTGTATTTTTACTGTTTCTTTTTACCATGAGAATGTAAGAATTTCTTCAGAATGCATCCACCTGTTATTTTCGGACATTGAATTTGATTTTGAAGATACTTTTGTTATAGGTAGTTGATAATTTACAATTTTGAGAGTTAATTGAAGTAATTTATCAACTTGCTCTTCAGACACTTCAGACACTAGTTTGCTCTTTTATGCAAATGAATCAACAAGGCAAAATCATTAGGGAGTAAGCATAATCCATTTTTGTTTGGAGCTGTACCCAAGTGTACTGTATTATGGCTGGAAATCATCAGCACATTATAGATGAAGACAGTACAATGTCATTGGAATAGGAAGTTTTCATAGGATAATCAAGAATCTTGCCATAACTCAACACTGCTGTATAAAGAAGTTTACCACTTGGGCCATTGTGGTTGATTACTGTAGTTCTGATAGCAGGAAGTTTTTAAACATATAGGAGTGGGATGAGGATAAGTACCAAATGCTGCTAAGAATGGGTCTAAGAAAATAATCTGAAGTATTTGGGCCAAATTTCCTCTAGTTAACCTCCATCCTTCAGAGAAGTTGAGAATATTTGTATTCTGTTCAGAATATGCTAAAGTGAACACATTAATCATCAAGAAGTGCAATCTGAAATTCAGCCTTTTGGAGTGAGTAACTTCAACAAAGTCGTAAGAATGGATAAAAGTCATTGCTTTTTCATTTTTTGTTTAATAAAACTGAATCAGGATCAACTTCACTATCTGAGATAAATCTTCATTTGTGTTTTCAAAGCATCTGGCGTGCTTTCAGGGCAGCAGAACCTAACAGTTTATAATAAGGCTATAATCAGCGGTCATACTGTTAGAGCTGGTTCACTGTCAAAATAAAGTCTTTTAAAATGAAGCATTAGGAAATTGGTATTTTTGAATTATTTTAAATCCAGCTAGAAAGGGATGAAGAACATTCTTTTGAAATATGATTTTCCTTGTTCTATCAGGAACTGTGAGAGAGACTGTGAGCTGTGTTTGGTGATCTGTATGGAAAGCCTAGGTTAAGTGTAGTAGTGGACACTACATTTTGAAAAGTGCTGAGAGTAAAGGTAGTACTGGCAAACGTGGTGGTTTGACAGGTGTTAAGAATTCTTGTAATATTTTGTGTCATTTTTTTCCTCCTTTGTCATGTACTGAAATTAATGTTGCTTGAAGACCCTGTAGACAGAAATATTTGGAAACTTATCAGAAATGATGTCAAAAAAAAAAAAAAAAAAAGAACAGTTTTGGTCACAGTTGCTAGGAAAAAGTTTTTGTGTTTAAAAACTTATTTCATTTGCATGTGTACCTCTGACCACACCTCCAAAAGAATGGAAAGTGCATTATAAATTGATTTAGATACATAACTATTACTTTCTGTGAACTCAGTCCAGAGATGCTGAAATTGTAGGCATTTTCCATTATAATATGCTAGGTAGCAAAATACAGTTTTGTACTTCTCTCTCTCAACTGTGAAAACTCTCCAGACATGACTTAACTAACACTTTAGGTCTCACTTGTTTTACTGATTGCTTCTATCATTTGAAAAGCCCACAGTGTGCATATCTGGTTTTTAGTTTTCTGTCTTTAGCCACTGTTCTTATTCTGTTTGCCATAATATAATCTGTTTTTATTTGCCAGGAGTATTCCACTAAGCACTTGACAAATCTGGTGAATGTTTGTCTGGGGTCTCACATCAACAAGAAGGCAAGACAGAAGCTGCTAGCTGCTATTGATGACATAGACAGGCCTAAAAGATAACTGGAGAGTGTTACTTTCTGTGTGACTTGTACCTTTTTCTGTTCACATGAAGCATGCAGACAAATGAACTAATGACAGCACTGTCTTAAAAACCATTGTGCATGACCTTTCTTATGAGCATTGGAGACACTCTGAATTGGCATAATGTTCTAAAATATTACTTTTTTAACCTGCAAGAATCCTTTTTTGATGTATTTTTCTGTTTTTTGTTACTTGCCCTCAGTAATGGGCTGCTCTTTGTGTATCATTGGTGAGCTGTATATTTTGAAAAACTGTATACTGTAAGAAAGACCAAAATCAGAGAGAGATACATTGGCTTAATATATAGTTGATGCTCTTTTTTAATAAAAGGGCTATGTGAAAATATGACGTTTTCCTCACTGCTTTTCCCCTCAGAATTTGGGCTTTATTATGGACCAGTGTAAAATGTAAGAAAACGTACAACATGTTTGAACAACATATCTTGCATGTGGATTAAGAGTATAGATCAATTAAAAACTCTCATGTTGATGTTTCTCATCATTGTATGTACTTAAAAATGTTTATTTCAGAATTAATATAGTCATATCAAAATTATTGACTTCAGATCAGTGGAAGGTAATAAATACTGTACACTAACATGAGTTATTTGTGAGACTTTATTTACCAAATTTAACGTTTAATGATGCGTATTATAAAAATGAATATTGTTCCTTGTCGTGTCACTTCTCTTCTGTTCCCCTACCAGTCTCTCCTGTTCCAAAACAATAATGCCAGAAAATAATGGATTTTTTGGGGGCTGAATTCTTGAATGGATTATCTTACTATTTTCTGCTCTGCTGTTGACTTCTAGAATGATCCTGAGCATGTCAAAATAGCCTGGCCTGGTGTTTGTCCTAGAAATTGATTTTCAGAGCATCATTGACCACTGAGGCTTTCAGATTTGCCTTCAGTAAAAGAACGTGCATTCTGAGTATGTTTCTACTTTCCTTGCAGTATTCCTTGAACATGAGATGCTTGGGGACTGCTCAGATACTGTCATAGCAAAAGCAGAGAAGCTACCAAGGCAATCTGAACTAACTTAAATAAAGACTTCAGTATTATTAAGATTGTTTCTTGTACACTCAAGCTTTGTTCCACGTCTTTGTTTTTCAGTATATAAAGTTTTAGATTTTTTTAAATTAGAAAATGTTTTTTACATAATAATCTGACGCCGTTTAAAAAGAAATGCACTAGCAGTGAGTTAACAGGTATGATTCACATAGGATACAATCCACTAATGTAAATGTCATGGTAATCTCTCATTTTCAGGTTCCTACTTGCCATTGTGCTGTTGAATTCAAACACCAGAGAATCAGCACTTAGTGCAAGTCAGCAGAACCTAGTGACAGAAAATTGCCTCATGGAATCGGGATAATTGTTCTTCTCTGTAGTTTAGTTTCATCTTCAGGAGTGATGAATTCTGAGCATCTTTGTGCTATTTCCTTGAAAGCCTATATATGATTTCAGAGCAGAATTTACATTTTTAAATCTTGTCTGTGTAGCATTCATCTCCCTTGTTCATCTGTATTTTAAAGGAAATAGGACTTAAAACAAAATTTAGCACTGTTCTGTATAGACTATGCTGTCATTCTGAGTTCTACTGAAAACTTGTTTAGCAGAGTGTCTGTGTATATGGTGAAGCTGAATCACTTTTACTCTCATTAAAAAGGTGATTCAAAAAAAAAAAAAAAAAGGAAAAGTGTAGTTCATTTTAAGTGTGAACTTTTGCGTCAGTGTATCTGCCCTGAAGTCAGATCCTGAACAAGAGCTCTGGGAAGAAATAGAAATGTGTCAGAGATTGTTAGTGTTATCTGCTTTCAATTTCCTTCTTATGGATGAAAGAAGGAATTTAAATAACTTTACTGTAATTGTGGTAAACTGAACATGTGGTTAATTTCTCCTGAACTCGTTAGGTTGCTGTAATTTGATCGCTCACCAAAAGGTAGGAGTGCAAGCACTGATTGCAATCTGGGGTCAAGGAAGGAGGTGAGCAATTGCATGAGTCATAATAAGGAGCAATTTTTGGATAGTGTATCTATAGATCGGCTCATTTTAACCCCCCAAATAATAGGACATGCAATGTTAAACTTGTGAAACAATTATTTTATATTCTTTCACACATGCCTCAGAAATTATTATATTCTCTAGAGCAACCCCCCACTCCCTGCCTAAGGGACTAAGCTACATATAGCTTAATAGCATTCATATTTCTCAGTCCTGAGCGACGTAACGAATCTGAGTCTGGGCTGAATGTCAAATCATTAATTTGCTATGGGTCTGTTTATAGCTTCCACAATCTAAAATGACAATTCTTTTTGCAAGCCATTGATTTTTTGAGCATTTCTGTGAAATAAGGAGTTTTAGTGCTTTTCATGAGAGCATAGTTTAAAACATCCTTTGTACATCACAGAAGAGTCGGAGCGCTTTAATAATGGAGGATGACTTCTTTCAGTCTCCAGGGATGCTGACCAGCACTGCAGAGGTGGACAATTCATCTGTCAGTCAGTGAAAAATTTAAATCCTCTTCCTGAGATAATGAGTACTCTGATATTCACTAAGATCACCTGGAGCACAGATGGGGGATTTTCAATTCTCAGGATAGACAAAGTCTGTCTCTTACCTGATAACTGCAGGAAAGACAGCTGTAAACCTGGCCTCTCAGTTACAGCTAATGGTTATGAGTTGTCTGAAGAGGTGACCACTGGCACAAAAATAGTTGGTAACTGACTGGTCAGCTTTTGTGACCTGGTGGGAGGCTCAAGTCCTTGCTCCAGTTTAGGTTTAATTATTCAAAGCAGAATGACATTGACAGGAAAGACTATCTTGGACCAGCAGTGCTTCAGCTGTTGGGGTGATGTGAAGAGCACCCCCTGCAATGTGTGAATTTCAGTGTGTCTAAGTAAGGGTTTGATCTCTCCTCCTTTTAGACAAGTAGCTAAATTTCCAGGTAATTGACTATTCTGGAGTTCCTTCTTCACATGTGGAAGAGAGTCATCCCAGATGTAAAATGAAAGGCTTGGCTTGCTTCTGATCTGCTTAGTGAAGCCTAAATGTGATGTGTAAGTCACAGCTTTTGAATGCTTTTTACCATTTCCGTTTTCATAGAATCATAGGGGTTGGAAGGAACCTCAAAAGATCATCGAGTCCAACCCCCTGCCAAAGCAGGTTCCCTACACCAGGTCGCACAGGTAGGCATCCAGGTGGGGCTTGAATACCTCCAGAGAAGGAGACTCCACACCTTCCCTGTGCAGCTGTGCCAGGGCTCCGTCACCCTCACCATAAAGAAGTTCTTGCGCACATTTGTGCGGAACCTCCTGTGCTGCAGTTTCTGTCCGTTCCCCCTTGTCCTGCCTGCACACACTGCTGAAAAGGGTCTGGCCTCGCCACTTTGTCCCCCACACCTCAGATATTTATAAACCTGGATCAGGTCCCCTCTCAGTCTTCTTTTCTCAAGGCTAAAGAGACCCAGTTCACTTAGCCTTTCTTCATAGGGGAGATCCTCCAGGCCCTTCACCATCTTTGTGGCCCTGCACTGGACTCTTTCCAAGAGATCCCTGTCTTTTTTGTACTGGGGAGCCCAGAACTGGACACAGTACAACTGGACAAGGCCTCACCGGGGCAGAGTTTAGGGGGAGGATCACCTCCCTTGACCTGCTGGCCATGCTCTTTTTAATGCATCCCAGAATGCCATTGGCCCTCCTGGCTGCGAGAGCACACTGCTGGCTCACGGTCAACCTGTTGTCCACCAGGACACCCAGGTCAATCTCTACAGAGCTCCTCTCCAGCAGGTCATCCCCCAGCCTGTACTGGTGCATGCAATTATTCCTCCCTAGGTGCAAGACTCTACACTTGCTTTTGTTAAATTTCATCTGGTTTCTGACTGCCCAGCTCTCCAGCCTGTCCAGGTCTTGCTGAATGGCAGCACAGCCTTCAGGCGTGTCAGCCAATCCTCCCAACTTCGTATCAACAGCAAACTTGCTGAGGGTGGCCACTATCCCCTCATCAAGGTCATTGATGAAGATGTTGAACAAGACTGGACCCAGCACGGACCCCTGGAGGACACCACTGGTTACAGGCCTCCAACCGGACTCTACACCGCCAACGACAACCCTCTGTGCTCTGCCAGTCAGCCAGTTCTCAACCCACTTCACTGTCCACTCATCTATCCCACACTTCCTTAGCTTTGTTATAAGGATAAGTGGAGAAAAAGAGAAGAGTGACCAGTGTCTGTCTCAAAGCTTTCTGTGAAAGGTCAGTCTCACCTTGCAGCTTACACAGATGTGAATGACAAAGGCACAACTCATACTACCAAAGATGAGGTTTATTTACCACAGATCTGCAGATGTGAGCTGTGCTCATCTTACTGCTGAGAGGCACAGCTATAAAGATTCCCTCTTCCTCTGAAGGTGCTGTACTGGGGTCATTCCCCCTCGACCCTCTGCTCATGGTTAATGTTTATGAAATTTCTGTATTGTAAGCTGTATTTTGATAACAAGAAATTAGAATAAAACCAGTGTTTAAAAAAAAAAAACCACAAAAAAAAAAAACCAACAAAACAAGCAGAAGATTAAATTGATAAATAGTGCTGTCCCTAGCTAAATCCTCAAAAAGCTGAATGTCAGCAGGCACCTGCTATGTTATAAATGATGCAAACAGAGATGGATAAAAAAATGCAGATTTATTGTGTGTAGGTGATAGTATCTATGTTATTTATAACCACAGCTTGAAACAGCATAATGTGAAAGCTAAACATTGCACTAGACACTATGATTATGGTGGAAGTATGGAGATAACGTAGTTTGCAGACTGCAGAGTTTCCATGCTTACTGTCTATTTAAGGACATTTCTGAATGCCTTGGTTTTCCAGAGCCAGAGCTGCTTTGCATCACAGCAGGGACTCCATTTCTCAGTATCTCCTGCTCTTCCTTGAGATCCCGGAGTGAGGTAAAGCAGCATCTCTCAACTGAACTAAAGACCTGGCAAATCTGTATGGGGATTTTTTTTCATGTTTGTTTTGTTGATTTTTTTTTTAATTGGCACTAAATAAATTATGTGCGATGTGATAAAAGTACATATCTGAGAAACTAGAGCATACCTTGCTAAATTTTAATTTGATGGAGTATTCTGTTCAGTCCAAAATGTTACCTGCTTAAACTAAACTAAAAACAGTTGTGTGAGAGCTAAATTTGAATGTTTCATTGTCTCCTGTTGACTGAAGGACCTCCAGCATCTCTCAGTTCTGCCTGATGGGTCTGAAACTTTTGATCTGGATGCATATGTGAAAGGAAAAACAACTTTCAGGGTAGAGAATAACTGATCTATGTCTTATATTTGTAGATGAATTTGCATAGGTTTCCATGTTGCTGGATTTAAAGCTGGCAAACTACTGTCTAAATGAATTGATCACTGTGGTGTCCCCCAGGACATTGGTACTGTGACTACTGCTATTCAACGTCTTTATCAGTGATCTTTATGAGTGGATTGAGTGCACCCTCAGTAAGTTCACTGATGACACCAAGTTGGGAGGGAGTGTTGATCTGTCAGAGCGTAGAAAGGCACTACAGAGGGACCTGGATAGGCTGGATCATAGGGCCAATGTAAACTGTGTGTATTTCAACAGGGCCAAGTACCGGGTCCTGCATTTTGGTCACAACCTCCCAAAGCCAGTAGGATTGCCTGGGGTTGAGTGGCTGGAAAGCTGCCTGATGGAAAGGGGCCTTGGTGTGCTGATGGACAGTTGGCTGAATGTGTGCCATCAGTGTACCCAGGTAACTAAGAAGGCCAATGGCATCCTGGCCTGTGTCAGGAATGGTGTGGTGAGCAGAACTAGTGAAGTAATCCTCCCCCTGTACTCAGCACTGGTGAGGCCTCACCCCAAGTACTGTGTTCAGATTTGGGCACCTCAATACAGAAAGGACATTGAGCTGCTGGAGCAGGTCCTGAGAAGGGCAACAAGGCTGTTGAAGGGCTTGAACAATATGAATGACTGGAGGAACTGGGGCTGTTTAGTCTTGGGAAGAGGAGGCTGAGGAGAGACCTTAACACTCTCTTCAAATACCTGAAAGGTGATTGCAGTGAGAATGAGGTTGGTCTCTTCTCACTGGTGGCTGGTGACAGGACAAGGGAAAATGGCCTCAAGTTGCACCAGGGGAGGTTTAGGTTCAATATAAGGTAACAATTCATAGAAGAGGTTGTTAAGCACTAAATAGGCTCCCCAGGGAGGTGAATGAATCACTATCCCTTAATGTCTTAAAAAACCATTTGGATGTGGTGCTCAGGGACATGATGTAGCAGTGTGTTGTTAGAGTTTGGGTAGTATGGTTAGATTGAGGTTGGGCTTGATGATCTTGAAGGTCTTTTCCAACCTGAGCGATTCTGTGATTCCACGATCTTTGAAAAGTAAAACGTGTGAGCAGGCTGGAGATCCAGGAGAAGATACGGAGTGAAGGGCTACTCATAACTAAAACTCAATACATTCCTTATATTTCAGTAAGAAATAAAATAAAAATGTCTGCTCGGATGTAAGCAAAACAAATCCTTGTACAGGGATCTGATTAATATTTATGAATATCTAAGGGATGGTGAGAGGCAATGGATGAGGCCAGGCTCTTCTCAGTGATGCATAACAACAGGACAAGGAGCAGTGCCCTAAAACTTGAACACAGGAAATTATGTACAACCATGTGAAAGAACTTCTTTATGATAAGGGTGATGGAGCACTGAAACAGACTGCCCAAAGAGGTTGTCGAGTTTCCTTCTGTGGAGATATTCAAGACCTGGCTGGATGCCTACCTGTGCAACCTTAGTAGATCATAGAATCACCAAGGTTGGAAAAGAGCTCCAAGATTATCTAGTCCAACAGTTCATTTATCACCAATATTTCCCCCTGAATGTGCAGAAGAGCCTGTGGCTCAGAGGATGTGCAGAACCAGTCTAGAAGGCATATGTAAGCATGGTGAGCTCACCATGTTTCTGCACAGTTCTCTGTTCTGCAACACAGAACCTCAATAAATGCAGGAACTGCCATTGCCTGACATGGTTATTAGTGCAGTGCTAAGCACCAGTGCATTTTTCATGAGCATTTACTTATTGAAGAACAGGAAAATGTCATTGATGTAAATGAGTTTGACCAGGAGCTGCTTCCTGGCCCTGAGCTGCCAACATCCATCTCTTCCAGAGCTGCTGGAATTTTCAAGCAGCTAAAAGATCCAACAAGCTGAGCATTTGGGCTGTTCTACTTTTCAGATAGATGGAGTTGTTGCTGTGAATAGCAATGCCTCATAGCTACAGTGCTGGGGATTAATGAGATCCATTTGCTTTCACTGAGATACTAACTGCTGTGTTGTAGTTCTCAGAATACCCTCAGCAAGGTGCAGGGCTTTGGGCAGTTCTGCCCGTTTGCACAAAGGGAACTTCTGCTGATCAGGGGAAGAAGCTCCCCATGGATTGCACACAAGAGTGATGCCTGGAGATGCTACGTGCCACAGTGGCTCAGTCATGGAATTATACAGGCTGGGATTTACGTTCTGCTCTGCTCTGGGGCCTGGAGTAGGGAAGTTTGTTTTGTCTTCCCATGCTTTATTCCCCTAGCTATAAAAGGAACTATGCTATCTACTGCTTTTTATGAAGTGCTATAAGGCTGTGGCTATGTGGGCATGAGCTGTACTTTCTACCAAGAATCAGCAACTTAATCCTAGGGAAGCTGAACCATAAATCTTTGTGGGGCAGAAAGCACAAGAGCACTGCCGTCTCTCTGCCTCAGGCCATTTAGGTGAAGTTTCCTTCACTTTTAGACAGAAGCCAGTCATCTCCTGAATGTTACTTCTTCTGACTTGGCCTCTGGGTATTAAGGGACCCTGATATGATCCAGATAACATCAATGGAATTACAGACAAGACTCTCCTGGGAAGATCCTATGCCTTATAGTCATCTGCTACTGCCAGGAGTGGTAGCCAGGCAGCCATTGGAGATCAGATTGCCACAACTATGGGTAAAATTGAAGTGAGATTAATCTTCTTTTTATTGAAAGTATGGAAGGATATTAAAAATACATACATGCTTGCAGCTCAGTGGCTGTCAATCTATACAACATCAGTATAAAAGCTCATGCCTTCCACGTGAGCTGTGGCAGTAGTAAGACTGTAAGGAGACAAACGCCCCAGAAATACTGCAGAGAAAGGCTGAGAGGGCTTATTGGGAGAGACAGGCACCAACAAACAAGATCTCATCTTTACTTTGATATTCAGTGTGATTTCTAAGTAACAAGAAAAGAATTTGGAAGAGCCAATCAAGGCACTGTTCGCTTAGGTTGTGAGCTGAGCTTGCCCCTCTGCCTGCAGAACCTCTTAGCCCATGGAAGGAATTCAAGGAACTCTGGGGACCACTGTGATTTCCTCAAAGCACAAGCTGTTTTTCTTAAGGCACTGAGCTATGATATAAATGACAAAATCAATACATGAAGGAAATAGACAAGGAAAGACAAGGACAAATAGGTGAGACTTAAGCTCTTGTTTGCTCACAGGAAAACTAGGAAACAAAATTATTGAACACTCATTTTCTTTATAAATACCTTGTTGTTGTTGCAAAGCCTACCTCTGAGTTTCTAATAGAATATTCAGGTAGAGAACAGAGATAATTTCTGCCCAATGCCTTCCCATTCTTTTAAAAATCTGCCACAATTAATGACGTTCATTTCCTGGGCAAGAGTGCAGAAATCGTTCCTCAGCTCAATCCAGTGATGTATCTCTTCTAATCTTACTTGGAAGCACTGCCAAGTCTATTGGAAAAAAGTCAGGGAGCATTGATGGAAAGCTATGGAACAATGTCTCTAGCTAGGGGTGATTTCTTTTTCTAGTCAATGAATTCTTCAATGAGCTCCAGCTACCATGGGTGGATGTTAGGACAGCAGGCTGGCAGGCATTGCTTGAAATGCTGGGTGATTAGATGCCATGTGCTCTTATTTTGTGTCTTCAGGTTGTGGCTCATTTACAAATTAAATTTCTGATTTCTGCATTTGAAAGGAGAGAATGGTATAAATAATTAAAGACCAGCCTCTAATGTCTGGTTGGTAAGACTGGGAACTGGGCTGAGTGATGTTTGTGCAGGAGGTTATGAAGCCTACTGTATGCAGGAATGAGAGAAAAATCTTTACGTGGATGAAATAGAATTTTCTGATGTCTGCATAAGCCTGTATCACTACCTGAAAAGTACAAATGCAATCTTCTCTAGAATTATCTGGTACTCTGTGGTGAATATCTCTGTTTTCACTCTGCCATGAGGTCAGTGAAGGATCTTCAGGCAGAGTCCTTCCCTACAGGGTATCCTGCATGGTTTCTTGAGAGCAGGCTGTGTTTCTATGTGTCATGTTTACAAACACTGGCTTCTTCAGAAATCAAATTTCATATTTTACCATTGCGGAAGGCTGCAAGCTTCTCTAAGTGTTTCATGAATATGTTCACATTGCATTACAGTGGGGAGTAGGAGAAGCAGAATAGAGTTTGAAGTACTAGCAGCTTTTTCAGGAAGCTGGCAGGTTTCTTTTCTGGCATTTGCTCTTTTTTTTTTTTTTTTTTGTATTCTACAGCACACCATAAGCAAAACAAACATCTTAACTACCAGTACAGGCTTGTGAGGGGAACTTTTTCTCCATAGACATTGCTTCCAGCTCATATACTGCAACAGTGCCACCCTCTCTAAAAATAAACAAAAATAATTTGCAGTTCATTAGGACTCAAGAGGAGAACCACCTGCAGTGAGAAAGGCATCTCCCAGGTGGTTTTCTTCCTTCCCCATGGTTCAAGGCCAGGGAGCATCCTGAGGGATGCAGCTGTGGGCCCTCTGGCCGCCATGCTGCTTGCTCAGTCACAACCTGCCACGGCAGCTCAGCCCTTCCAAGGAGGCCACCAGCCCGACTGCTTCTTGGGTTTTTATTAGAGTGTAAACAAGGCTCTGATACACAAGCTCTTCTTGTTAGTGATGGACGAGGGGATGCAAGTGCAACCAAAGGAGCAAATTGATCTAAACTTGGCTAAAATGGTGTACTCTGAGGAGGCAAGTGGGAGCTGCTGTTTAGCACGCACTGGAGCTTGGGTTGTGGATGCAAAAGCATCTTTTGGGAGAGCCCTGGTGATGAAGCTGAGGACTAGTGCATGGATCTGAGAAAGGGGAAATGGTTTGCACACAGTGTGGGATCTCTGCGCGCTATCCCAAAGCAAGGAGAGCTGGATGCCAGGAAAGTCAAGCAGCCTCTTGCCAAACAACAGCCCTCCCAGCTCCTCCCTTTTGCTCTGGTAAATCAGCTCCTGCTTTGGGGTGCTCATCTCAAATTATTCTTTCTTACCTGAAAAATAATTCTGAATTATGTGCTTATGTGCCCATCTGGAGATCCGTTAAAAATCATTTGCAGAGTGGGTCTTTGTGTATTATCTGTTTCTTGTAATGCCTGTTTTTGTGAAAATGATTGTGGTGGTGATAATTAGGTGCTATGGAGAGACAGTATAGAAAGCATATCCATGCCACAAAGTGGAAAAGGCTCAATTTCCCCTGGAGGAATACTTTCATCACTCCCACTGCAACATCTAAGAGCAAGGTAACCTGAAAAAGTAAGACTACTCCACAAATTGCTGATATTTTGTTTCTTCCAGTAACTCATGAACAAAGGAGAGATTTGTCTTTTGATGCTCTGCGTCAGATAATTCCTCCTCTGACTCAGCCGCTCTCCCCCAGCCCTAACTCAACTAACACAGCACTTTGACTGTACTCCCATGCAACCAACAGTTTGCAGATGAGCATAGCTCTGTGCATCAGGGTTACATTGCAGCACCATTGTCTGTGTAATCCCCAAGAAACATCACAGTCCCAAATATCTCTCTGTGTACAGGAGGAGTGGTGGGATTGGGCAGATGCCATTACCGTTGCAAACAGCAGTGATTAGTGATTAACAGGATTGCAAATGTGCCCTCATGATCTGATCCCATGACTTCAACCAAAGGAGACTTGGAAGGATCCTAGGCAAAGTCTGACAGGTTTGGAAAGAGATGTTTTTCTGAACACTGGGACATTTAATCCAAGAGAGGAAGTAGTTCTGCAAATATTGCTATAACTGACAATTGATGGAAAGTTCAAAAATATTTCTGGGAAGTGAGCAGAGAAGGAAATTCAAAGATAACATCAGTTAGTAGGGAGTAGGTTAATACAATGAAGGACTGAAAAATAATAGCACAGCTGCTATGATATGACTTCATTGTCACTGGGCTGACTTAGACCAGAAAGGAACATGACTGAAACCTTTGCAGTTTCTCAAAGTGAGCTTTGTGAGCATGAAGAGATAAATCCCAAAGTATAAAATGGACTGTCATGACTGAGATAAAGAAGACTGAAATACTGAAGTTCTGGAGCTACTTTTCAAAACCACTGACAGACCACAGGCAGAGCAGAAAGGTGACAAAATCCAGCCTCAGCCAACACAAAAACAGTGAAGAAAGGAATGGCTTTGGAGGAAAGGACTTGAAAGGAAAAAAAAAAAAAAAAGACTTCCAACCTTTCCCTCAAAATATGCCTTTAAATAATATATCCAGCAACTGAACTCTAATTACATACAAAAGACTCCAAAACAAGCCTTTGATAATAAGAAAGAAAGGTTTTGATCCAAAGAAAGTAAGCCCAATGTAGTTTTCACTCCATGGAGACACACCTGCATTGTGCACAAGTGCTATATATGAACTCTGAAATACATTGTTTTTCAGTCCTTAATTCATTCACAAATCGAGTCAGTAAAGTACCAGACAATTAACCTCAGGTTGTTAGTTTTAAATACACTCTCACTTCCCTTTATTTTTTCTTTGCTTTTTCTTTCCTTCACCTTCTGTGTTGACCTGCAGGGAATAAAATATAGTTGCTTGGATCCTTAGCATTCAGTATTTCTTTCTGTCATGCACCAATAGCGGGGTTCAGATTTTCTGATCAGTTACAGCTGCTCCCTCTGTTTTCCTTTTGGAAATCATCTGAAAGATGGTGTTTTTTGTATGTTTCCTGGTGCTCATTTTGTTTCCTAGAGAGAAGAAATGATCTAAACCTTGGAAAAGAAAATATTTTGTGATTATTATTTTAAATTATAAAAAATAAAATGTCTAGGACCTCTGCAAGCATCTGTGGATGTCTAATATTCAACACATCTTGTGCACTGTTCTTGTTTCTCTGCTTTGTTGTTTGTGAAAGAAGAGGAATGTCATATCAGCTCTTTTTATTCATTTTTTTATCAATTATTTTAAAAGCTTAATTCTTAGAAATGAACCATGCCAAAAATAGCAAGGAAAAAAACATAGGAACAACTCAAAGACACGTTACACATTCTCCTCCACCACCCCCTGAAGAGGTATCTGGGTTTAAGCTGCCCAAGAGCTTGTGTTCATCACCTGCCCCTTGGGTACATTCACCATCATCAGCCATGGTGTTTTCTATGTTGCTGGCAAGAAAATTGCAACTTGGCAAATTGCAAACCCACTCTTCACTGTGGCACCTGGCTTCCCTGCAGTGCCTGGCTTCCCTGCAGTGGGCTCCCAGTTCAGTCCGTGAGATACAAGGAGGCACCTGGCAAGAGTGTGACCACAGCACACACACAGGGGTTGCTTTGCTGCCAAAGCACTCATGAGGTGGGTGTAAGCAGAGGTCTGTTACTGTGTGAGCAAACTCTCCAGTTTCCACTCTTGCTTCTGCTTGGAAAGTGACTGTGGCAAGCATGAGTTGGAGGTCCTGTACTTCCTGAAGTTGTTAGGCCTAGCACACATAACCTTCTATGCACTTTTCTTGAATCTACTTGCACGCTCTCGATTCACTCGTCTTTTTCTTTGCTCTCCATTTTTTTCTTCATAAGGAAAAGATCTCCTGAAATTTCCTATTTCTATTGCACTTCAGTCCTATGTAAATAATGATGAATTTGTAACTCTGCTTTTTATTCCAGTGTGTCAAAAGCTCCACTTGCTCCTTGACAGGCAACAAACACCTCTGGCTTTTACTGAGACATTTGCTATGCAATGCAGTGAATCATCCTCTGCAATACAGTGGCATTTGGGAGCCTAAGACAACACAAAATTGATTCAATATAATTACAGTGCAGCTATTCTATAAGGGGTATGACAGAATTGATCCAGAAGGGAGATCGGCCAGCAGGAGGGCAGCATTCCAGACATTACTTGTACACACAGAATCTTTATGCATGTAAAAGAGAAAACACCCCTTATATGTGGAAACAACCTTTGGTTTTGGATCTGTTGAGCTTTTTAGACTATAATATTAATGCAGATTATTAATCTAGTTACAATACTATATAGTCACAGTGCACACTGAATTCAAATTTATATAGGAAATTCTTGATACTATATTTAACATGTTATAAAAAAGTTCAATTCCTGGTGATCTTGGCTCAGCCTTGCAATGCCCTCCATGTGCCAAGCCATCACTGTGTGTGCCCGTGGTGGGGCAGAGGGCTCTCTGCAGTGCTCACTGTGACCTCAGGTCACTGAACATGATAAGCAGGCTGACCAGTTTTTACAGCTTTCTTAATTGTGCATTATATGTTGAAGGATGATTAGTTGTCAGCCAGATATGCACTGGTGCATGGTACCTCTGTGCACACATCTCAACTCTACGCTAACTCACGTGTTAGCCATGGCAAGCAGTCCCTTTCAGTAGAGAAAAGCAATCAGTTCCAGACAAATGAGTTCAAGAATCTTCTAATTCTGCCTTTTACCTTCAAAATGTACCCCAAAAGTAATGCTGTGTTTTGGCTATCTTTTACAAACATGTAGATGAATGATGTCATCTATACTTGTTCACTATCCCCAAAGCTGTTTGAATCGAATAGCAGCTCTAATGTATTTTAGGCCAATCTTTTCACAACAACACCAAGTTTTAAGAAAGAACTTGCTTAGGATATGGAATTGGTTAGGACTGGGTGAAGAAAGGAGCTTTGAAAAATGGATTTTGCAGCACAGGTGGAGATGCAGGGCTGGAGAAATTCTGTTGGTACAAAAATGCCACTGGAAATTGGGACATTATCATGGCCTGTTCATTAGGTCTCCATTTCACTCCTAGCAGCAGAGGCTGCAGGTTGATATGAAGCCAGTTTGTAGGAGTGATAGACAGTGTAGTGTGATCTCTGTACTTAGGGGATAATTGCCTATTTCACACAACAATCTTCCCCCTTTCAGGCACAGGTTGACAGTAACCACCTTCTTTTGGTTTAATTCTAATCAGTCTAATCTAAATCTAAATCAGTCTGAAATTGGAGGGTGAATTTCAATATGTATAGTAGATTGTACAAGTCTACGACCCTGGTTTCAGAAATGAGCATTTAGGTGTGTAAGCCAAATGCTAGCTATTTCATAGAAACATAAAATGGTTTGGGTTGAAAGGGACCTTAAAGTTCATATAGTTACAACCCCTAGGAAGGAACAACAGCCTCAGTCTCATAAGTACACAGTATAATCATACTTTCTGTCTCCTGTGATGTATACAATCATTTGCTGAGTACTTGACCCAAAATGAATAAAGCCATCAAAGAGATCCACATAAACTATTATCCACAATCCACGATAAACATCTGTGTCATTGTGGGAGTAAAGCTCACTGCTTTACTAATGAAAGAGAACAAGTTACACAAGAGCAACATGCCCAGACCAATCTCTTGTGAATACTGCCATCTTGAAACTGATTCTTATTTCCCTCTCTGCCACTGTAAAGCAGGTTGATTCATTTTATGCATATAAAGGGATACTTACCTTTTGATTTCCTTTCCATGACATGTTTGGTTGTTTCATGTGTACTCACCAGGAGTAGAGAAGTTGGGTCCTTAATGAATTTTATTTTCTGTTGTCAGTATAACTCTTGTTGGGTTTCAGATTAGGGCCTCCCATGGAGCCCCAGAGAGAAGCCAACCCTGGGACTGAGGTATAGCAAAGACATGGAAAAATAACAAAGCAGAATGGATTGACAGGGATATAAAGCCCCCAGGAACCTTCCTTATACTATGGCCTAACGTAGCATTATCTATCTGATTATTAAAAATAAAAATAAAAAATAGAAGAATACTGGTAAGATAAATATTCAAAGCTATCAAGTATTTCCAAATTATGTTTTGACACTTCATGTAAAAGTGTTCCCAGAATATACATTTGTATAATATTTGAATACTTAAAATCACTTTTCTTTCCTCATTATAAGATATTACTGCAGGAGTGTATTTTCCCTCCGTTTCCTTTTTATATGGATATAAAAGATCTTTTGAGCAAAAAAGAGTAGCTCCAGTGTCCACAAGCAGAGAAGGCACACTTGTGAAACTCATTTGCACTTAACCACAAAGTGCTGAAGTGTGTGCTTCAAATCTTTTGACTTAGTGCTGAAAGAAATGGAACTGTTCATGCAATTACCTTCAGATGTTTATTTAGGTACTTTGCTGATCAGGTTTAAGTGAGAAAACGTTATGTAACGATTGATCTTCAAAATCCCTCACCACAAAACATGTTTGCAATATGGAACTCTGTTGTATTAACACAGCTAAAACTGTGAATTAGCATGAGTCAGGAGGCAAAACTGAGCAAAAGCTGAGACAGCGACCCACATCTCAGGCACTGCTGGTCAGAGCATCTTCTCTAGTTTTGCATTATGTGTTTTATCTATACAACATCCCACAGTGCTTAAGGGAGCCCTCATTTCCCAAGAGGGCTAGGACAGGAGGGAGTGAAATGTCCTATAAAAGGATGGGACTCAGATGGTAAACCATGGGGCCTAATTGTGCCGCTTTTGCACTTTACTGCTGTAGACATCTCCTGGAGTCTTGTACCAAATCCCAGTATTCCTGTTCATGAAGAACAAGTGCAAGACTGTATGCATGTATCAGAGGATTTGGATATACGTATCCATAGTTCTGTGTAAGATCCTACCAGGAGCTTGTGGGGTTCGGAAACACATAAGAACTGGGCTGGTGGCAGATTTATTTTGTATGTCTCTTCCCTTAGGACTCTGGACCTATGCAAGAGCCACATTTCTTTGAAAACAGGCTCTGCTAGAGAAGTTTTACAGACAAATTTACAAGTCCAGTATTAAAAAGGTAAGCTGTTACTGCTTTGCAATATGAATAAAAATGACAAGAGGGTTCCTAATGTAGGAAAAAGTAGTATGCAGCCAAAGACCTGAAGGAAATCATCATGGATAAAAATCATGTGGAGATCCTATAAAGCCAAAATGAGAGCAAGTAATAGCAGAGTCAGGACCTCAGTCTTTCCACTGTCCTCTAATAGGAGCTTCCATTAATGTGCTTACTGTGGGAAATGGAGTCACACACCACATTTTGATTGCAATTTTCTGAGGTCACCTCACAGACACAGAAATGTAACCTGCTTCAATTTAGCTAGAAGTCAGAGAGCTAATTTCTACAAAACAAAGCTGTGTTGTCTCATCTCATACTGCATACCCAATTCACCCTTTGCTTTCTGATGGCTGTCATCATTTATGCCAATCACGGACACACATAAAAGCTTTTCATTTCACATCTGAAGCTGAAGCAGTCTTAAAAAACTCACCTCATTTATGTTTTCAGGCACCAAGAAAAATGGGCCCAGGCATCTCAGGATGCAACCACAGGTGAGATTAGCTCAGCAGATGAAACACCTGCTTGGCACAGTCTGTAAACACATATTGTTTTTCTGTGGCAACTTGATTCACAGCTTCTGTGCCATTTTTTTTATTTTGTATAATTTCTTACATTAATGGTCAGTTTGTTACTTTGCTCTGAATGCCTCAATCCCTAAAGACTTTCTCTCAATGTCTTTGCACTCACAGTCATTTGATCCCTTTGCCCCTCTTTAGCTGTAAACTGAACAAATATCCTCAGCCTTTCCTTCCAGTGGAAGCTTTGTAAACTAGTTTCTTTCAAAACCATGCTTGCCATATGGTAAACAGAAAAGCAGCAGACTCTGAGACACCTCTTTTGTTGATATTTTAGGAAGGTATGCAGGTGTTAGCTTGGTTTTGCATAGAGTTACAGCTGTTGTTGATTTGAGGAGTGCATGACACCAGCCCAATGGGGAACATGAATGCAAATACATCTTGTGTGGAGTGAAAGTATGTCCCACTGCTAGCAAAGGAAATGAGGGAAGCAAAAAAAGGTGTCTGTTGGCCCTTCTAAGACAATTTTGCTCCTGGGTGGTAAAAGTGCGTACAAGAGAAGGAAAATCAGGATATGTAATTTCAGTAACTTCAATGATGTGCTGTTGTCTGTCTAACTGGAGTTTGACCTTCTGCGTTGTTCATTCCAAATCTTTCTAAGAAGATTCTGGAACACTGGTTTGTAGATGTCTGTAACATCAAGTTGGACATTCTGTACTCAGTTTTACTCAAATAGCAGCTGTCAGACTGCAGACCAAACAAAGAGACACTGACTACATGTAACAAAACTGAAGGTAAATGACACTACTGAACAATCCAAATTAATAAAAAACTATCTATTTCTGCAGTATGAATTACAGACTTGGCACAAAAGTAAAGCAAACTTGTCAGAAACAGTCAGGTGTATTTAGCCCATAATTCATGTTTTGTAATTTCTAAAAGTGAATGAGTAAGGACCAGGTACAAAACATGAATAAATCTAAAGGACATTTCCCATTGGCTTTGACAGGTTTCAAGTTTCTTTTCCTTAGTTTCCTTCTTTCCCTGCTAAAATCAGCATCAGAGCTCATCCTGATGTCAGAAACTCAGTCTTATTTTAAAGTTAGACACAAAAAACGTGTCATTTCAACTGGAATAAAATATCCAGGGCTGGGTGGACTACAGAGATGTAAGATCACAAATAGTGCCTCTAACTTTTAGATGTCCTTCTGCCCTGTATGATTCATAACCTAAAGGCATGAGAAAATTTGATATTCTACCTATTGGGTTACTGTGCACGTAAGAAATTTAAGTCTTTAATATCATTTGCTGCTAAAAATATAGCACATAGTCATGACGTATCTTCAGGTTTTCAGGTTCTGCAATTTGAACTTAGATGCTTAAAGTGGAGATGAAAGATCTTGGGCATATTTCATAATTAATAGTTGCCTTTATTACTCATACTAATCATATTGATATATTCCTTACTTATTTCATACTTCATTATGCCTGAAGAAAAACGAATGTATTGTCATTTAAAGAAAAACAAGATAAACTAGTGCGTAGAACACTGCATTGCTCACAGTTTTGTCAATACTTTAGCAAAAAGAAATACTTCTGTCAGCATGTAATTATTAAATTTTAAACTTATTGATAATTTTTATGAGTTATAGCATTCATAGTTGTTATAAAAGTTACTGACAAAATGGAGTGAAAGAATAGATCAGTGATAATGTCATAATTCATATCAAACTTAATTTTTGCATTCACTGTAAACTCAACTTTTGTAGATTCACAGATTTTTCCTTTCTATTCCAAAATGCTGTTGCAAATGTTGGCAATACTGTAGCACAGAAAAAATCCAAACACTACTGCAACCACTGTGGGGTCATTCTCTGTAAACATAGATGGTTTTGGCTCAGACCCAAAGCTGTTAGTAAGTGATTAAGAAAATTAGATGTCTTAGAGCTCGTGTTACTATGGCTGAGGCTTCCTTTGGGATGAAAAACGCATGGAAATGTGGTTTGCCTTTGCAGATTTGTGTTTCTTTGAATCCTGTTTAGTGCCATGATTACAAAATATTAAGTAGTGAATGATGGAAGATGAAGCATCTCGACAACACAGACAAATTTTCAGTCACAACACTGTCAAAACCTCCTTGAGAGCAGCAATGCACACCGATATTTCACTTTGTGGAGCTTGGGAGAACAGGGGAAACAAGTGAGGCTTCTTGATGAGATGAGCAAAGGTGTGCCTGCTGTGTTCTGGGATACTTACAGGAAACTTTGCAGTTGTTTTCCATGTCTAGGAGCTGTTAAAAGGAAAAATAATCCCCAACTCAGTAAGAAATGGCACACTGCCTGAGGTAAAATGGAAATGCAGACACTATTTTTCTGATGTAGGATGAAGGGTGTTTGTACAGATTACTGTGGCACAATTCAAACATTCTCCTTCTGGGAGGTGTGAATGTCACTAGCTCTGTGGGACAATTTTCCCTACATGAATATCAAATAATGTCAATAGGTTTAGTATTTCTTTGCAAATAAATTAACTACCAAAATTCTGATAATCCATTACCTCTACAAATACACAATTCTCTTTTCTTTTCTTTTCTTTTCTTTTCTTTTCTTTTCTTTTCTTTTCTTTTCTTTTCTTTTCTTTTCTTTTCTTTTCTTTTCTTTTCTTTTCTTTTCTTTTCTTTTCTTTTCTTTTCTTTTCTTTTCTCTTTTCTTTTCTTTTCTTTTCTCTTTCCTTTCCTTTCCTTTCCTTTCCTTTCCTTTCCTTTCCTTTCCTTTCCTTTCCTTTCCTTTCCTTTCCTTTCCTTTCCTTTCCTTCCCTTCCCTTCCCTTCCCTTCCCTTCCCTTCCCTTCCCTTCCCTTCCCTTCCCTTCCCTTCCCTTCCCTTCCCTTCCCTTCCCTTCCCTTCCCTTCCCTTCCCTTCCCTTCCCTTCCCTTCCCTTCCCTTCCCTTCCCTTCCCTTCCCTTCCCTTCCCTTCCCTTCCCTTCCCTTCCCTTCCCTTCCCTTCCCTTCCCTTCCCTTCCCTTCCCTTCCCTTCCCTTCCCTTCCCTTCCCTTCCCTTCCCTTCCCTTCCCTTCCCTTCCCTTCCCTTCCCTTCCCTTCCCTTCCCTTCCCTTCCCTTCCCTTCCCTTCCCTTCCCTTCCCTTCCCTTCCCTTCCCTTCCCTTCCCTTCCCTTCCCTTTCCTTTCCTTTCCTTATAATGCCTTTTGATTTCTTGGCTCTTGCATCATCAAGGAGAAAAGAAGTCCTGATTGACTTTTTCTGCTACTCAACATTTAAAATGTTTTCATCAGGTATCTTTTTTGTGATCTCCTTTCTGTCATAAGCACTTCCAGCCTCTCCATCTTACTCAAAAGGGGAACTTAATTCTTGTTTCCTTAATTCCAGTGTGAACACTCAGATGCTTATGTTATATCTTGCAGAAAACAAAACCAGGCCAAGCTTCAGGACAGCCAGCCTGCTCAGGTCAGTTTTACCCTCAGAAAAGATCCCAAATGGGCAGTACGACATGGCTGAAGGGCTTCAGTGCCAAGGAAGAGTGGTTGCACACTCAGAACTGTGCCTGGTACCCAATGGTATTTTCCTGCACTTCCTTCTAGACACTCATCCCATCTGCTGGTGTTATTGGTGCTCAGAGTCACCTTGTAGGAGTCACGTGCCTTTTTTTTAAGACTGGTGATTCCTGCTTTTGGTGGCTGTTGTGGGCCAATTCTACCTCTTTAATAGTTTGTCTCATTCAGAACTCTTAGAACTGTACTGATACCTCTGATGAAAATCATTTGTCTCCCCAGCAGTATTACCTGAAACCCCTCACCTCTATACAAACAGATTTCTCCACAGTTTTGCCTCCAGCAGACATGCATCACTCAGTGTTCATACTTCCCATTGTTTGCTCAACAAAATCTATTCTAGCTCTTCCAAATATCCTTTAAAATATTTCTTGTTATAATTTATGTCTCTCTTTAGTAGAATTTATATGCCTACTTGTTGACAGACAAGCACAAGACCTCTGAGTATATGAGCAGCCAGACAGTTAAAGGATGTGGTGCATTTTCCCACTTTAAGGCTCTACAGCAAGATTGGTTGCCTGTCCAGCAACTTGTATAGCTTTATCTCAGCATTTTTTGTCTCAGTGTAGAAAAAGATGAATGTAATTTTGTAGTCTGTGTTGCGTAGAAAGTCATATACATATACAGTTACAGTTATGCCCTTGACTCTAAAATTGAATTTTCTGGTTAAATTTGGTTGCATTTGTGAACATGAACCACATTCTTATATCTCTAAAAAGCAGCTATTAGCTTTTTATTTAGTTGTACTTACTTAAGTATTCTGCTGCAAAGTTTTGACCTGGTTTGTGGGGCTTCTTAAAGAGATGTTTAGCTACCTGGTAACTCTTGACTCCCAAGAAAAGCCCAACCAGGCTCTTTTTGTTTCTTCCTTTCCAATGAATACCAAAGCCACGTGACAAGGGAGATGTGTTTTGGCTTGCAGTGAAGAGCTAACCACTGGATTAGAAGTACTAGATCAAGGAAAGTGTTAATGATTTCTTTCTGTTATCATTCCAGTCAAACAAAAATTTGAAGTCTGAATTGTAACCTTAGAGGGAGGTCTAATATTTGAAATCCTGGTATGCTGAGAAGCTGATCCCTCAAGTTACAGGACTGTGTATTGAAAAGTAAGGCTAGCATGGGGCACCTGGGGTTGAAAGTGAATAACTGCTAGCTCACAAATGGAATCATTTATAGTTCAAATTAATTTTTTTTTGCATTTTATCAGTATAAACTGATGAAAGCAGAAGTTACTAGATTTTATTGTTAACTGTTAGATCTACCAGTTCCACATGACTCTCATGTAACTGCCATTAAGGTATCAGATTAAAAACCCTGGATGTTAGATAAGTATTTTGCTCTTGCAAGTAGAATTGCTCAAAGAAGAAGTACGTCTTTTCCAAGAGTTTTGAATGCTTTTGAAACCTTAGGGATATAAGCCAACAAACAGTGAATGTTAGCACTGTGAGGCAGTGGGTGGTGAAAACTGAAACGCTGTGAAACATTGTGGACCAGTGGATTGCTTTCTCTGCTGCAGATTTTTATGAGCATGGCATGCAGGCTCTTGTTGATTGTTAATGAAAGTGAAAATGCATAGCTAATGGTGGTGACTATGTTGAAAATAATGTTTTGTACCTGAGATTCTGATCTAGCAAGAAGTGTTATTGTACTCTTTGTACCTGTTGTAGTTTCAATGGAAATAAATAGGAGGCATTACTTTCAGGGTGACACCACAGTGTTGTATTTGCTCTGCTTTTACATACTATTTCTATAGCCCTTCTCTCACAGTGAAACATCTGAGCAGCAAACACCAAAATAGTGTGAACACTAATGCTTGTAGGCACAGCCAATGGTACACTTGTCCCAGCATGTTGCCTTCAGTTGGGTTAACAGTGCAGTTGGTAGCTATGCTAACCTGTAGCAAAACTTGTCAGCGTTTTCAAAGTCTGTTTCTCCTTTCACTGCACTTCTCCAGGATCCCATCTGCTTCTTCTGTCCTTGCTGTAGCAGGGATCTGCTAGCGTAGCTACATGACTCAGCACAGGATATGTGTAAATAGACTCATAAAACTCTCCTGAAAAATATTTCTGTTACAAAGACTTATATATGCATGAAGGGTCTGAAGTGACCACACAACTTAATTCTGTACCTCCATGCTGCTCTGTAATGTACATAGGTTGTTCCAAAAGTAGTGCTTCTTATTTATGTTCATGGAAACTACAATGGATAGAAAGAGCATGAGAACAATATTTGATAGATCAAGATCTCAGCTACTGATAACTATTTTGCAATGTAGTCACAATCACTAGCTATGCATTTTTGCCAGTGTCAATGCCAGAACAAGAGCCTGCATGCTGCACTCAAAAATCTGCATAGCTTTTCTTTTCTCATCGCTGTCACCACTGCCGAAACTTACCACTCACTGCTTCACTGTGCTTATATCCACTGTCTGCTCCCCATAACATTAAGCAAGCATCAGTGAATGCTGGTGGGTGCCATTTTTCCTGAATAGAGGAATTCAATCCACACCATTACTTCATATGCAGTCCCATACCAGATGCCATTCTGTCAGACTGTCCCTCTGCTGCCATCTGTCACACAGCAACAAAATGTAATGGAATATTAGTAGGAAGGTTCAGCCTTGGCTGCCATACCACTGACATCTGCTTCTGACATCATGGGACAACATAATGAAGTAGAAGGCAGTGCTCTTAGAGCAGCTGCTGTACAGTCTGAATTTCTTGTCTTCGCTTTAAGCCTGAGAAGTTGACAATGGCCTACCCTCTGCCCACGCTGCCTCCATTGACAATCTCCAATGACCATTTTTGTGCTTTCTCATGGTCTGCACCTCTTGATGGGGAGCACTGACTTAGCACTAGCACCCTCCTACAGACCTGACTGCTTCTCTACAGATCATTCCTTAAAATTAATTCCTTTGCTTTGACATTTATTAAACTCTGCTGGCTGTGTGGTTCCTTTTGTTCCAGGACTCAGCCTGTTGTTGTGTCCACATTTATCTCCCTCGCTTCCTGAACTCCCCTGGATATCTGCATCTGACTTTCTGCAATGCTGAGAGCAACAAATTCTGGTGACACCTACACTGCAACCTGACACAGAAACAGTATTTTTTATTAAAAAAAACACAAAAAACAGACAAGTAGTTATAATAAAAACATCATTACAGAAGTTGAGGGGAAAAAATGGAAGAGCTTAGCTATATGGCTTGGTTTGGGAACAGGTGGGCAGCAGAGAACAAGTGTGTTATGGAAGGAAGTCTGCATGATGCACACATTAGGGGCATGTGCTTTAGGGAGAGAAATGGAGTCCAGTTCAGATCTGCAAGTTCAGACTCCAGCTACCTGTAATGGCTAAGTCTGCATCTGCAAAAAGCCAATGGTGAAAGCTGCTTCCGAACTGCTTCATGTGACTTTGTTCTATTGCTCTAAGTGCAAAGATATTAACAGGGCTCCTGCTGCTGCTGTAAGCACAGCCTCATCCTGCTGCTGCTATTGTTTAATGGTTTTTGCATATGAATATTTTACTATTGTTGTTATTTGTGTTATCCTATATGCTATATGTACATTTGGCAGTAACAGTAAAAGTGGTATTAATTATGTCAATAAAGTCTTGGTCTCTGTGCTTTCTGAAATGCACTCCTACAACAGTTTATACCTCCTGTTGAGATGAAGGAAAAATATTTTGCCTTTTCCCTATGCTTTTCAGACTCCAATGTATTTGCTGTGGGAGTAAACACACTTGTCTTACAAAGTGTTCATGGAAATCTGCTTAACTCATTGAGAGTCTTGTCACAAAGGAACAAAAACATCTGCAGTTACCTGAAATATCTGAATCCTTATCTTATGCCATTCAATGGCTTAATCACACACATAGCTGCAAGGAGGAAAGTGGAAAAAGAAGGGTAATATCTCAACACCCACGTAGCTTTGGAAGTAATAGATAACACAAGAGAGTTCCTAGTGACCTAGTGGAGAAATGGACGTGTGAAGGGGAAGAAAGGACTCATTCAGGCAGCTTTGACTGTCCCTGCATTACACCATGATCACCAGTGCAGCTGAACTAAAAATCTCTTCTTCCTTCGTTCACACAGTGGATGAGCAAAAAGAGGAAGCTGATCTGTTAGTCTCACTGATCTCAGGTTTTGAGTCTAAAATACACCCAGAGGTATTCTGTCAGCATGGCAAATCGTCAGCTTGAGAATTCCTAGGAACTGGATCACTGGGATCCCTGCTGAGTGAGTTCACTCTTTGCATACAATCCTCTTGCTACAGCAAGTCTTCATTTCTGCCTGCAGAGCTCACACCTGAATACCTCGTGCAAGCATTTTTGTTAAGCAGATGCTGTTGAATCCCACAGTTCCTTAAGCTTTGCTTTTAGAGGCAACTCACAAACTGAATCTCAGTGTGCTGTCTCAGTACATTAAATGAAAAATAGGTTCCTACCTTCCACAAGGGTAAGGTAGGTACAGGATTTATCTGAGAAGACTGTTTCCTTACCATTTAACATGTAAGATATAAGGCTTGTATACACTACAAGCAGAGCTGTGACCCTTTATCATGGGGGTAATGTATAGGAAAAACAGAAGTACTTTGTGTCAAGCAGGGCAACAAAAAGACAAGGTAAATCTGTATTAAAAGATAGAAACTGCATGTAGAAAATTTAAAAAAAGCATGCATGACTGAAAAGCCACAAGTCAGACAATGCATTAGAAGAATCTCTGTTAAACCAGAGGCACAATGTGTCTGAGATGTCTGACTGGGACTGGCGAGGGGACACTGCTTTTTGTGAAATAGCTTTGGCAGTGAGGTTTCAAATCCATCAGTATCTGTAAATTATTGTCATATTTGACAATTGCTGTTTTCATGTGCCAATATTAAGACATAGTTTTAGGATGTTGTGATTTTTAGCTGAACTAAATGCATATGATACCAAACATAATGGACTACAGATGTAGCATATGCTCAGATAAAACGTACCATATGTTCAGTATCATTTCTCAAATCTCTCTCTCTTCTCTTTAGATCAGAAACTGAAAAAAATGCTATATTATTGTAGGATCTAATGCTTAGTTTCATGAAGATTTAAAGAGAGGCTCAGACAGCAGATTGAACTTTAGGGACCTGATACTAACTATAAAGGTAATTTATATTTTGGCTTGCATTGCTCTGTATGTGAATGTGTAGAGGCATGAGAGCAGAAGTAGAGAAAGGATGAGATACTCAGGAAGACATTCAAAACAAGTACAAAGATAGAAACCTGGAAGCAGATGACAGAGGATGAGTGTAATGTTTTGAGGTGAGACATGGCTGAAGAAGGCATAGAGGTAGGAGCTGTCTCCATGGAAAGAAGGGTAGGTGCATAGTCACAAGGCTTTCTTTCTTAGAATGAAGTTATTGGAGAAGATAATGGTCTGAGGACTGTAATGAGCTTGAAAAGAAATCTTTCTTAAACTACAGAATGTAAACTGAGGCTGGTGTTTTCTAAAGGGGTTATAGATCTTGCTAGAAAACAAAAATGTAAATATAATAGCAAAATTTATGTCCTTTAACTTTAGCCACATGAAGTCATTGGCCTTGAGTAACCACCAGAAATGTCTTCTCGCTCCTCTCATCACAGACTGTAAATTAAATTTAGGTGATTAACTTAGACCAGAGCTGAGGTGATGTGTCATTAAATCTTACCTGTGCCTGTCATTTATCTGGAAAGATGATGTAAAACTGGACTGGAATAATTTCATTCATTGCAGCAAGGATTACTGTTCTGTACCATCACTTTGAATGGTATCTTTTCTAAGTTGCACTGTTTTGTTGCCTTTGAGATGTAAATACATATAAAGGAATTTCAGACTAGGTACTGCTGCTCTGCACTGCCAAGCTTTCTTTGGTTTCTGAAAGGCAAGAATTAATACAAAAAATGAGCAATGACAGCAAATCAGTAGGCTGCCTTCAACATTTGTGAAAACATGCTTAGCTTACGTGCTTAATGTATTTTAAAGAATTGTCGGCCATTAAACTATATGTATCATAAAATGTCAGGGACAAAATTGGGCAAAGTCTTGCTCCTGTCTGTGTGCTGCCTGCACTGATTTGTGGTAAGAGCTACAAAAGAGCAAGCACTGTGTTCATTTGGGAGGGTACAGGGCCAGAGGAGTGAGTGATGAGCCCGGTACAGGGCCAGAGGAGTGAGTGATGAGCCCAAGTGGCACTTCTGCTGCCACGAAAGACTTGCTCAGATTACATATTGGTGAAAGCACAGACCATCTTTGGGGAATTTCCAAATGAGAATTCTTATTTGACTGTGCATTAAAATATTGATAAGATACCCCGTCATGTTGCTGCTTGCTGTGAATAGGGGTACAAGCTTTAATTTTGTAGCCAAGACAGTCATGATGATAGGGCATCACGAAACAGTCCTGACAGGCAGGGAATAATGTAGACAGCCTCTTAAATGCAAGCACAGGATCGAGCTCGCTGTGTTAGAGCAGTCCATCCCAGAGCAAATGTCCTGTCAAGTAGCCACCCCCAAAAGGAAGCAGTTGTAAGCAAATATGTGCTATCTCTGACATGTTCCCAGTTTAAGTGATGGAACTTAAGAAACAAAGGTAGAACTAATGAAAAGAAAATAGACACCAGCTAGCTCTGAGATGGATGGAACAATGAAAAATCTCTTACAACAAATTACAGCCACCTGCCATTTTTCCCCCCTATACTTTTAAATGCATTTTTCCTTCCAAGCACTTCAAAACACGATGAGGAAATTAAATTCTCAAATATTGTGTTTTAAATTAAATTCCAACCTTCCCTCCTGCTTTTACTAAAAAGTATTTCTAGAGTGAGTTTGGGAAGATTCTTGCATATTTTATTTTTCCTTACTGATATATAGAATTTCTGACCATTATCAAAAAGCTCTGAATAAGATATATTTCTGGAAGACTCCCTCAGTTTCCCAGAGGATTCTTAGGACCAGAGGTCTCTGCTCTTCCTGCTTTTAAGTCTTTTTTTTTCTGTTAACTTGAGGGAATATTTTGCTTGCCCAAAAGCCATGTTTATGCAACAGGTCAAATCCTAGAAGTATGGCTCTATATGTTCTCATTTTCATGCCGATTTATGGTCAGGGATAACATAGTCCCTCCTTGGATTAAGAAAATACGTTGGGATGTGATCAGTTTCTTTCATTTCATAGAATCATCCAGGTAGGTAAAGACCTTCAAGACCAACAAGTCCAGCCTTCAAACAAGTCCAACCAAGTCCCAGGAGCCGTGCTCCTTTTATTGCACCCCAGGATGCCATTGGCCCTCTTGACCACCAGGGCACACTGCTGGCTCATGGACTCAAGGCACACTGACTAAAGAACTGAATGAGGCGAGTGTCAAAGGGAAGAACTCAAGTTGTTACCTTTTATTCAGGTAGATATGATAAAAATGAATTAAAAGATTTTTTTTATTATTCCCTTATACTATTTCCTATCTCAGTCTCAGATCTCCTTTAGCAAAAAGGTCCCAAGGGAGCTGTTGGTTGCTAGAGCTGTTAGTCCTGGTCAGAGCTGACAAATGTGCCAGGCCTTTGTACCACAGTCTGCAATAATATCCTTCACTGATGGAGTTACTGCCATTTGGGAAAATCTCTTAGAGACAAAATCAACAACATTTCTACTCGCTCCATTAATTAAAATTGCCACATTCTGCCTGTCAATACATTCTTTGAAGGCAGTGGAAAAATGGAGAGCTGATTGTTGCCTAAGGACATATTACATCCAAAGTAATGCAATTCTGCACTTGGAGAGTTATTTCAGTCCTAAGGATCTGGCCACGTGGCTGGCTGCAGAATCAGAAATCCAAAACATTTTTCCTACACTTTGTCATCAAGTTTATCTATAAATGATCCAAAGACAGTAAACTTTCCCTAGCCTCAGTAACTTCTGCGAAGTCACATTTGCAGAGCTTTAAGGAAAATTTCAATTTGTCCTTAAATCACTCTTCTGTTTTTGTTTATTCTGTTGGTTATGGAATAGTTATTAAAGCTTTCTTCCTGGTGTGGTGTGCTCCTCACAGAGGCAACACAAGATAAGTTACCCTGTGCTGTGAGTTATAAAAGAATATGAACAAAATGAGTGATAGAATATGGAAATGAATCAGAGAATCAGAGAGTGTTTTGGGTTGGAAGGAGCATTTAAGATCACATAGTTCAAACCCCCTGCTGTAGGCAGCGACACTTCCCTCTAGACCAGGTTGCTCAGTCCCATCCAGCCTGGCCTTGAATGCTCCCATGGAGGGGGCATCCATAACCTCACTGGGCAACCTGTTCCAGTGTCTCACCACCCTCACAGTAAATAATTTCTTCCTAATATCCAGTCTAAATCTACCCTCTTCCAGTTTAAAGCCATTTCCCTTTGTCCTGTTGCTACATGCCCTATATAAAGTTCCTCCCCATCTTTTCTGTAGATCCTCTTCATGTGCTGAAAGGCTGCTATAAGACCTACCCGGAGCCTTCTCTTCTCCAGGCTGAAGAGCCCCAGCTCTATCAGCCTTTCCTGACAGGGGAGGTGCTCCAGTCCTCTGCTCATCTTTGTGGCCCTCCTCTGGACTTGCTCCATGTCCTTCTTGTGCTTGGGGCCCCCAGAAAGTAAAAGATATTTCACCCTTTGTTGCCAGGTTTCTCTGAACAAATAGAAATGTACATTAGTAAGCAAAAGGAAAATTCGCTGTCCTGAAATACAGACTGAGTGGAACTGGGAGCTGTTGCCTGCAGCTAACACTGTTTTGATGCCATTTGTTGTGTGGTCTAATTCAGCTTAAAGCGTAACACAGGAGAGGAGTTCTGTCTCTCTCAAATGATTCACCTGTAAGTCTGTTTGAGTTACAGTCTCCCCAGAAGTGCCTCGTACTCTTCATGATCCTGAAGAGCTGCCTGAGGGTCCCTTGGAGAAACAGTGCATGAAGCTCCAGCTGTGAGCAGGGGCTGTAGCTACACATGCAGAAGTGGGGTTTTGCTGGTGGTGAGCCCCGTGCTGCTGGGTGGTGGCTGTTAGAGCCACTGCTATAGGAAAAGAGGGACATGAATATGGCAAAGCAGTGTTTGTAAGCCCTCTCAGAGCCTGGCCAAATGATGGCTCCAACAGTGTGTGTTTCTCTTTCCCTAGTTATTTACTTCCATCGTGTCCATCACTTTCTCACTTGTCTTAGAGTCAAGGGAAATATAGTCAAGGATTTACTAAGAATAACTGATATCTTGAAATAATGTTAAATAGCCTCAGGAAAAAAAAAAAGTTATCCTGGTACAGAGGTGCTGCTTCTCTATGATAAAAAGGAAGTCAGATGATTATAAAAGCAGACATAAATACATTCTGCTGAAGACAGCGTGGTTTATCCTCTGCAGCACCATCCACAAAGCCATACTGACTATATGATTGCTTCATCCATTTGCTTTCCCACTCACACTTAATAATACACTCACTGTCTCTGAGTCTGCTGTCAACTTTCTAGGATGTGTTTGTCCCAGATGGACCCGAGAGATCCCTGGAGATTACAAGGAAAACCAGCAAAATCCCACGAGGCTGTTGTATCTCACAGATGTCTCCTATCTGGTATAGGGTGACAGATGTTACCTGTTTCTGTCATTAAACAAAGCTGCAACAGCAGCATGAAATTTGATGCATTAAGTACTGTTTAGTTAATTCTGAGATCTCATTGCTTTTATTATCCTCTTCTTCAAGCTGCAGCTTTAAGCACCTTTGCTCAACTATTGAACCTCCCTGACTTCCCAGGATGGACTTTATGGCTTTAGAAGGCTTCAATGGAACTTTGGGAACAGGGCTACGTGGTTTCTCCTGCTTATCCCAGCATGGCCAAGGCAGGAAACCTGACAGCACACACAGGGCACATGAGTGCCAGGCAGACACCCCTTCTCCCCTCCCCTCCCCTCCCCTCCCCTCCCCTCCCCTCCCCTCCCCTCCCCTCCCCTCCCCTCCCCTCCCCTCCCCTCCCCTCCCCTCCCCTCCCTTCCCCTCCCCTCCCCTCCCCTCCCCTCCCCTCCCCTCCCCTCCCCTCCTCATTGTACTGAGCCAATTGCAGTTCATATGTAAAGCTCATACCCTAATCTAACCATGTCCAACATGCAGAATTCACTTCTTGAGTCCTTGTTCAGCTTATTTGGAAATCCATTCCCAAAGGCCCAGGTAGGTATGTGCAAAAGGATGACAGCTTGGGAGCAAGGCTCCTGTTCACGTATTTGAATTGGATTTCTTTGCAGTTTATCCCAGATTGTTTTAGAATGTCTGTTTCCTGCTCTGCTGACTTGCCGCTTTGAGGCTGTGCCCATGAAATAAAAGACTTTAATTTTTGTGTTTTTTTATTTCCTCAGAAAAGCTGCAATACAGATTTTTCTCCCACAATCTCAGTTATATTAGTGGTGCTCCTCCCTGAGAGTGATTAAAAGTGTTGCATAAGGTGGCAAAGCCATTCAGGGTTCGGCAAACAGACCAAAGTGCCATTGTGTCTGCCTACCTGCTCTGGAACAGCAGGGAAACCCTTGCCCCATTTCCAACAAAGGATTCAAGTAGAGACCTGCTAGCACCACTGCCAGCTGGATACATGGACTGCCTGGGAAGCAAGGCTTGTGGTAATATGACTTGCCCTGTTTTAGCTGGTTTGGGGGCTCCCAAGCCTCAGATGGAGATTCTGGTGCTGGACTAGTTCCAGGCAGTGTAGCTGATGATCATTCTGCCATTCTCTTATTTGTCTTACCCTTGCTCCCTCTTTGGGCATCTTTCTCTAATGCAAAATTCTTCCTGGAATTTTGGTGAAGACTGTTTCCACTCCATTTGCAACACATTTGGCCAAAATTATTAAAAAGAGACAGGCAGACCTGGTGGAGCTCTTGAGACAGCCTTCAGAGCAAATGTACCCCACCCAGACCTCCTTGAGGATTTAACAAAGGAAAATGGAGGTTCTTTTAAGGTAAATCCAAATCTGAGTATCCTAACTGTGGTTTTTCAAAGTTACTAATAACCTCTGTGGGAAAAAAAAAAGCAAAACCAATCTTGTTCTTTCCTTTGTATGACCTACACTAATAAATTTTCTATATTCACACAAAGCAATCATACAAGCATTTTAATTTCTTGTTTATTTTTATATCCACATTTTCATGGTGGATACTGTATGTTTTGGAACCAGATAATATTTATTGGCTTACATTACAAGGTCTCTGAATAAAAGTATTTGCTAGTATTTAGTTTTCATGAAGTCGTAAGATTTTTTTCCATTGTAATAACTTTGGAGAGATTTGGAGCATATGCTCAAAATCTCAAAATAGACTTTTACTAGCTTTTCTGCATTGGATGAAGAGAGTTTGAGTTTGGTAAACTAATTAATAATATATCAAGATAACATCATTTTCTGTTATGAGTATAGTTACATAGCAAAGTAGGGTGATTTTTGCTTCCAAAGCTACTTCCTTTCTTCGGTGTTACTAGCACACATAACAAAATGTCTAAAGAAAATGCACTAGTATACGTAAGTTCAATTTCCTTGAACCTCATTTGATAGAAAATTCATGGAATGCTCTTAAATTTTCAGTATCACTGAGACTCATTTTGAGGGCTGAAAGCTACTGTCTTCCAATCAGAGACAGTAGAGGTGCTTGCAGCTTAGCCTGTGACCTGAAGTTGATAGTGGTTTCATTTAATTCTGACCACAAAAATGCATATATTGCTGTAGTGACTGTAGGGGCAGTAACATCTGGCAGAAGAAGGGCTTTGCAACATAAGAATAATAGAAATTATCAGAGGCCTTCCAACAATATCCTTGGTTTCATTGCTTAGGGGATGGACTAATTTTGGTCTTATCAGTCTGTTTGACTCTTCAATGAACATGGCTGTTACAGGGTGAAATGTTTCACTTAACCTCAGAGTGAACTTTGAGCCTGCCTAGAATTTAATATTGAAGCTCCTGAAAATGAGGACAGTAACAAACAGCAGGGGCCAATCAATGAACTGGATAATTAAGAGGGTCAATCTATCAGACAGAGTCAGTTCTGATAGTTTCAATCACCAGCTGCAGTGATGTAAAATTCACTCCTGTGCATCAGTGTCATAGAAACCAGCAGAGTTTTATTTGTGAATCTTACTTTGCAAAGATAGACACGTATAATTGTTTGATCCATTGATCTGAAGGCATTAACTGAAGATTTGTCATTAGAACAATTGATGAGGTTTCCATGTCACAGGGAAATTCTGGAGATTGCCTTTTGTGATAAATGACAGAAGATTTGTGTTAGGAGGAAACCTAGACAGGTTCCAGATTTCATAGTGCTTGAAAAGGAAGAAAGAGTGGAACATTGGGGTCTTCAGCTGGACAAAAAAAAAAAAAGAAAAAGAAAAAAAAGAAAAATATAGACAAGAGGCTTTGAGAAATGGCAGGAAGTTCTCATTTTATTTCTATGGAGAAAAATAAGTACCCAAGTCCCTGGTGCTATCTTTCTGACCATAGCTTTCAGATGATCACGTAATGGGCATTCTCTCCCTCTCTGCTATGTGGTATTTCAGTGCTGAGAGCCTGTGAGCTCCCTTTTTACAGTACAACCCAGCTGCCTACGTTATAAAATATCTTCAAAAGCTCAGGCTGAGGATCAGAGTATTAAGCACCAAGCACAACGCCTCAACAGAAGAGGTTTCAATTTACCTGTCACTTTTCCTCACACTCATCTTCTGCCAGTCCATCTCACTTCCATGGGTGATAATTAGTCCTCCTCTTGCTGCCAAGCGAGAGAAGTGTGAAATGTGTTTTCTCTTCCAGCACGTAAGTGAAGAGGGATATTTAGGACAAAGGAAATTCAGCTGAACAAATGAATCTATATTGCATTTTTTTTTCGGGAAAGAAAGCAGCATCAGGAACTTTAATTTTCCCCTCCCTTTGCATGATGGAGTTCACCATCTCCTCACTGTGCTGATATAAATTTTCATGGGGCCAACCTGTATGTCAAATAGCTGAGACAGATGAAGAGAAAAAAACAAGATGCTTTTGGACCTATTTGAAACTACGTATTTATGTTTAGAGAAAAGTATCAAGGTGCCACAACTCAACCTTGGTGTGTGAACAGGCTATTGAGCTTGGAGAGAACGTTTAAAGTACTTTCATAAACTACCAGTGGTCTGATTAGAAGTACTTGCCATTCCCCCTGGATAAATGAGTCTGTCCAAAGAGGAGGATGGCACAGATTAACATACATCAGAAAGAAAGAGTCATTACACCTGCAACTCTAACACAAAAATATGGTGTGTTTTAATTTGTTAAAGATTGTACTTCCCTGGCTGAGGCACTGTGGAAAAAAAAGATGACAGAAATTAATTAGAAAGTGACAGATTTTAGAAAATAAAAAATGTTTCCTTAAAGAAGTGGAATTTGTTAGTGAAGTGTTAACCTCTGCTGGCACTTTCATAAAACAAGCCACTTCTGGAAGAAAAGCACTGCTCTGCAAGGTGGGGTGGAGCGTGGCTGTGAGCAAGGCTGTAGAAGCTGAAACCTTGATGAAGAGATGGTACTAGCTAATTAAGAACTGCCCCAAACAAAACCAATTGAAGATCCACCTCATCCCTGGAGGGTGACAAGACAGTTATTTGTAATGGAAAGGAGCCTACTTACATCAAAGTATAATTTTGGCAAACCACTCTATTCATTCAGAGAGTATTAAGTCAACTCCAGTTCACTTTGCCTAAAAACTGAGACTATGAGCAGGATGTGAACTCTTCAGGAGAAGGCTCTTCTGTTTTGCCTTTCTGTCCCCAGGAAGTAGCACTCCCAGTGGTTGTGTAGCATCTCCTGACAATGAAAATATCTCAATAAGAAATTACCACAATGTCACCATCTAACTTTTCTTAGGGAGGTGGTTGGTGCCCCATATCTGTCAGTATTTAAGTGGGATTAGGATAGTTCGCTCAGTGATATGCTTTAAGTTAGCCCTGAAGGCATCAGGCAGCTGGATGTGATGATCTCTGAAGGTCCCCACCAACTGAAATATTCTTATTCTTATTCTTATTCTTATTCTTATTCTTATTCTTATTCTTATTCTTATTCTTATTCTTATTCTTATTCTTATTCTTATTCTTATTCTTATTCTTATTCTTATTCTTATTCTTATTCTTATTCTTATTCTTATTCTTATTCTTTTCTTTTTCTTTTTCTATTCTATTCTATTCTATTCTATTCTATTCTATTCTATTCTATTCTATTCTATTCTATTCTATTCTATTCTATTCTATTCTATTCTATTCTATTCTATTCTATTCTATTCTATTCTATTCTACTCTACTCTACTCTACTCTACTCTACCCTACTCTACCCTACTCTACCCTACTCTACCCTACTCTACTCTACTCTACTCCTCTACCCTACTCTACTCTACTCTACTCTACGCTACTCTACTCTACCCTACTCTACTCTACTCTATTCTACTCTACTCTACTCTACTCTACTCTACTCTACTCTACTCTACTCTACTCTACTCTACTCTACGCTACTCTACTCTACCCTACTCTACTCTATTCTACTCTACTCTATTCTACTCTACTCTACTCCTCTACCCTACCCTACTCTACTCTACTCTACTCTACTCTACGCTACTCTACCCTACTCTACTCTACTCTACTCTACTCTACTCTACTCTACTCTACTCTACTCTACTCTACTCTACGCTACGCTACGCTACTCTACTCTACTCTACTCCTCTACCCTACTCTACCCTACTCTACCCTACTCTACTCTACCCTACTCTACTCTACTCTACTCTACTCCTCTACCCTACTCTACTCTACTCTACTCTACTCTACTCTACTCTACTCTACTCTACTCTACTCTACTCTACTCTACTCCTCTACCCTACTCTACTCTACTCTACTCTACTCTACTCTACTCTACTCTACTCTACTCTACTCTACTTTGTTCCACTCTATAGGTCAGATAGAACCTGAACTATAATGGTGAGCATTGAGGGATGTTGAGATCTTATGTCTGGCAGGAATACAAAAAAATTCAAAATAGCCAGTTCTCACTGACCATCAATAGAAAGTCCAGATGCAGTTAAAGAGAAAGACAACACGAATAATTCTGCTACAGGAATTTGTGTAGAAGTGCTCTCTCTTTTCTTCAGAGATATTTCTAACTCAAAATAAAAATGGATCAACTTTATATTTGTCAACACCAATTTCATGCTACTAAATTGTTTCCAGATAGTGATGCTAGTGGGTTTGATAGCTCTCAAACCTGGATTTTTGAATAAGAAAAAAGCTCAATTTGGAGACCACATATGTAGATAGAAAATTCAAATTTGCTTACTTCTGCTTGTCCAGTTACACTCAAATGCCAGAAGATCAATTTGTGACTTTTCGGGAAATCCAGGCATTTTGATGGAGTGACGCATGGCAGTGAACTTGGAAAACAATGGCAGTTTTCAGAAAGATGAAGGTATTAGAAATTAAGTTGTAACAAAATTTGTAAAAAAAAACTGATTTGGGTATGAATTTTGCATTTTAAGCATTTTGCATAGTAAAACGCAACCAGATCGTTCTGTATTCTACCACAATTCTACCACCATTCTACCACTATTCCTCTGTAACACTGGTTACCTCATAGTACCAGTTGTCATAAAGTATATTTCTTATTGTAGTTTCCATATTGGAAAGCAGAGTTTAATATTTCAGCTGCTTCTAATTTGACCACACTGGAACTTGGCCTTATTATTAAGACAGATATATTTCCCAAGGAGTTCGGTGAGCCATGTTTTTTGAAGTATAATAAAAAATAGCAAAAATTCTGTTGATTTCAGATATATTTTACAAGGTGTTTCATCCAACGGAACTTGGTTTTGAGAAAATAGAAAAAAGCAGGAAAAATGTGTAAACCCTTGTCTGTTCTGGATAACTAATAGCTAACACACCAGCGGTGTAGATGGATTCCAATCCCATCAAAAAAAAAAAAAAAAAAAAAAAAAGATGATGGAGATTGGCTCAGACTTTCACTTGCCAGTGAAATAACAAGTAGAACGTCTCTGGTTAAATCAGCCTCAGAAAGGCTAAAGGAAGGAGGCTCTCTAGCAGGAAGCAGTGGGAAATTTTGAGGACATTCATGATGGGGTAGTTTGGATTTTGAGGAGTTACTTGGGGTCAGGAGGAAAAAGCTGTAGGCACAATGAAGTGACCATTATATCACACACACATGTAGTTGCCTAATAGTATTTGTCTATTTTGCTCACTGGTGATAATTCATTTAATGTGAAACATTTCTTAATAACATACATTGTTCTGGGCCAGGACATACTTTTCTCTTCCAGTGTCTTCCTATGCTGGCTGAGTCGTGCAGCTTGGCTGGATTGCTTCAGAAGCAGATCTCTCTTGGCAAAGTGACAAACACCTTTGCCAAATGAATTCTGCTGAGGAACTGGTGTTTCTGAATGTTTGAGAACCAATCTGGGAAAAGGTTTTCAGGCTTTGCCTTTCTGAGGGCTGGCACTCACACATTGTATAGATAAGCATTGCCTATGTCTGTTGTGTCCTTGTGCCAATAGACATGTGTTCAGTAAATTAGTGGGACACTAAGGAGATTTTGATGTTTTTGGCGCATTCATCACTGGTAATACCCAGAGATATTCAGTGTTGCCTTGATGCCCAGAAAGAGGAAGTTTCATGGAAGAGATTGAGATAATTAACATCAAAAGGTTGCAAGCAAAACATGCATATATATGTACTGCAGGCATCTGATATTCCTATTGGTGTATTTTTAAATTTATATATTAATGTCCCTAATTCATGAAGAAGGGTTCAGATCTCTCAGCTGCATGAGGCATCCAAAAGGTATGTGTAATTCAGCCAGGCTTCACAGCTGCCTTTTAGTGAACTGTTTGCTGGAGCATTGTATAAAGTATAAGAGCTGAAACCCCTTCCTGGCACAGCTTGAAACTGATCATTAGAACACCAGTGGGGTGACTGGGACCATAGGTGCAAATTCTGTGTAAGTCATGCATATTTAATCATAGAATCGTTTGAGTTGGAAGGGACCCTTAAAAGTCATCTAGTCCAACTCCTCTGCAATGAGCAGGGGCACCTACAGCTAGATCACGTTGCTCAGAGCCCCGTCCAGCCTGACCTTGAGCGTCTCCAGGGATGGGGAATCTACCACATCTAGGGCAACCTGTGCCAGTGCCTCACCACCATTATTGTAAAAACTTCTTGTTATGGTTTTGTGATTTTTGTTGTATTGTTCTTCATTATATCCAATTAAATCTTCTTCATTATATCCAATTAAATTTCACCTCCTTAAGTTTGAAACCATTCCCCTTTGTCCTGTCACCACAGACCATGTCAAAGAGTCTGTCCCCTTCTTTCTTACAGCTCCTTTTTAGATAACTGAAATGCCACCATCAGGTCTCCCCGGAGCCTTCTCCATGCTGAACAGCCCCAGCTCTCTCAGCCTGTCCTCATAGGGCAGATGTTCTATTCCTTGGATCATTTTTATGGCCCTCCTCTGGACAAGCTCCAACAGGTCCACATCTCTCCTGGGCTGAGTACTCCCCATGTGGATGCAGTACTTCAGGTGAGGTCTCACAGCACAGAACAGAAGGGCAGGAGCACCTCCCTGACCTGCTGGCCACACTTCTTTTGATGCAGCCCAGGGTATGGTTGGCTTTCTGGCTGTGAAGGTATTTTGCTGGCTCACATCCAGCTGCCATCCACCAGTAACCCTAAGTCCTTTTTGGTAAGGTGGTGCTCTGTAAAAGTACATCTGTATGTAGTCTCTAAATCGCAGCACTCCAGAGGGATCAACAAGACAGGGCAATGTCTCATAAACAACTGCTGAACATTTCTCCTTCACATGCTTCAGAATGTTTTAAGTATTTTGTAATATTCACCAACCAGAGGGAAGAATTTCATTAGCTCTTGGCCGTTGAGCACAATTACAAATAAAGAGATTTTGGATCAAAATTCTGATCAGGGACCAGAAAGTCACTCTGGAATACAAGGTTTGAAGGATGAAGGGACAGATTTTCCTCAGTGTCTTCTGTGGGAACTTTGGCCTGAGCTGACTGTCACATGCATGGCAGTTTGTCTACCCAGGAATATTTGAGCAATGTATTTTTCCAGTGGGACTTAGAAGCAGTTTTATATGTGTCTGCAGTAAAATGATTTCACACATTGAAGTTTTTACCAAAGAAAACACGCTTAGAAGAGAACTATAAATTTTGAGTGTAGGAACCTAAGTCTTTCAGATGCAGTTTCAGTGGCTGCAACAATTTTCTCAGGGCCACACAGTAAGTCTGTGGCAGGGACGTGAGCCAATCACAGGTCTGCTGAGCATGGAGATCAGTGTCTTAGCCACAGGTTTTACCTTGATTTTAATAGATAATTACATAACTTTTTTGCTATTGTGCTACTAGCTCATGTATTTGTTCATTATATTTGCTTACCCTGTGCTTGCTGAGATTTTAAGAGGGAAAGAAATTCCACCAGCTTTAAAATTAGTCTGACTTTTATTGAAAAAATAGAAACCTCTCACAAAGCCAAAATATCCCAAACACTCAGTTCCACACCAAAGAAACTACAAGTCAACCACTCTGGTACAACAAAAAGTGGACCAAAAGAGAAGAGGTGACACTCAACTCAGCACAGTCCCACCAGGCACCAGCAACTCTCCAATCCAAACATAGCCATTATCAGTAATAAAACAGGGGCTGGAGAGGGTGAAATCTGGGTTTCCACAGAATTCAAGCAGCTGTTGCTGTTGATTTCCATAAGTTTGCGATTTCACTCACATCTTCAGGCAGTACTTCTTCATAAGGTGTTCTACATATGGAGGATTATTTACAGTCGGGTTCAGCTTATGTACAGCACACAGCACAGCAGAACAATTGGATTGCAATCACAAATAGCTTATGGATGGTATAAATGATGGTAGGTATGAATTTCCTGGTATATATAAAAATAAAGGCATAATTCAGTCAGAACTATATTTTCATTCATATCAGTCATGTATAATAAGCTTGTGGCTTTTAGACCCAGCTTTTCCAACATAGGAATTCTTGCTTCTTCTTCAAGCCTTTTCAATTCAGTCAACCATGCATTTCAAGCACAATCTAATAGAAGTTGAAAGCATACAACTTTCCGGTCACAATGATATCTAATCTAGATACAAGTTTAAATAAAAACCAAACAAACAGAAAAATTTCCTATACACAGGGAATCACTTAAAATATACCCAGGTTTTCTATGTTTTGATTCCTGAAGGCCTATTGCAGATTTAGCGCTGAGAATGAAACTTTGTTCTGCTGAAGTGCATTGTTAGCAGGTGATGTACTTCCCTGCTCTCAAGGATTTTTGTACTTGCATGATGTAAACGGGCTTTGTGGATGAAAAACAGCGACCTTGTTTCACAATATCCTTGTATAAAAAGGAACTGATACCAAATAACTCCTGTAGCTAGCAAGGGAAAATGCAGTGGTTCCTTTCTGGCATTTTCCCAAACCTGACAAGTCACATGATGAACATTTCCCTGTGGCTGTGATAGCTGTCTGGAGGGACGTGCCATCCTTCCACATCCTTCCTAACTCTGACTTCCCAAGGAGTCTTTCATCAGGGAAACTGTAAAACGGGAAGAAAATGATAAATCCTTGCAATCCCTCCCTTGGAAAAGTGAATGCCGCAGTACAGATTGCACCTAGACTATGGATTGTTTTGTATGGACATCCTTATACCGTAGTTCCCATGATTACTCAGAGTTGCTGCCAGTTGAAAGTTGCAACCTCCGCCAGGGGCACCTCCCTCCAGTGAGCACAGCAGCTGAGTCCTTGGGAGATAAGTATTTGCCATACATCCAAAGGCAATAAAAGAGCTCATAAAATAAAAATACTTGTAGTACAATAGAATTCAATGAGCAAAATCTTTTCTTCAGCTATTTCCTGTTCGTTTATTTTGGGCCTCAACTTGCTCAGCTGGCCCACACAGTCTGAAAGGGGCAGAATTTGGGCTCTCATTTATTTGGGCTCCCTCATTAAAGACACAAACACAGGAGGAAGCTTATCTCCGTGCATGTGGGAAGAGCTGTACATCCCCTCCCACACCCACTGTGTCCCAGGGGCACCTCTCAGTGCAGCATTCCAGTGCCTCCATCTGCACTGAGATACGGTGCCCTTGCCTGCTAAGAACCAAAGACATCTCTAGGAGGCAAGGGAGGAGAGTGGGCCACAATGGGATTCACCTCACAGGGTTTCCTATGTGGCCAGCATGGACTGAGGAGGGCCTCTTTTTTGTTCTTTTTATTTAGATCTTCCAGAAGCTGCTATTTGTTTGTCTCTGTAAGTATAACACTGAAAAACATACATTAATAGTCATGTAACTTGTGAAGTCTGTCAAATACATTTAGCATATAAACATGGTGCAAATAGACATGAGCTATTTCACTACCAAAAATACAGAAATGCAGTGTCTTTTTACCTCAAGCAGTCTATATGCAGCATAATACTGATGAATTGGGATCTCTTGTGTTAAACACGAAGGTGAGACTGTACTTCACTATGTTGTCAGTGTTTGCTAGATATTTAGACAACCTCCAAAACCAAAAAGGGAGAAAGCTTATCCGCAGCTACACTGCTGAAGTCAGTGAGAATTTCTGTTGCAGTGAAACAGGAAATCTTCTATGCCAGGGATGCTGATCTCAGGTCAGTCTTCTCCACAGCAATAAGTCTTATGCTGGTGCCCTTAGTGAGGTTACCTGCGGCAGAGCAGTCATACAGCTGGGAGAGATTAATCCTGCTCGCTTCCTGTGCAGCCTGTCATCAGTTTAGCATTGTTTTAGCAAGCTGAGATACACAGCATGGGTATAGCATCTCCAGGCTCAGCCCTCCGCATCATCATCCACCATCCCACTGGCAGAAGGAACGCTGGTGGTCGGGCTCAGTGTGGGGTCCCCAGAAAGCATCAAGCTGCTATGCCCACATCTCTGGGAGGCTGTGCCCCAACTCTGCCCTGTAGCCCTTCCCCTCATCTCTTCTGCTCTGTGCATTTTGGGGGGACAATGAGGTTGTACTCTACCTGATAGAAGTTTGTATGCAACTCTATATATGCATATACATCACGTACTCATGTATATAATTAGTACATAAGTTGTTTGCTTTTTGTTGCTTTCTTCAGTGACACGATTACATTTAGTTAAAAAGAAAAAAGTGATTTTATTCTCTTCCTAAACATACTTGATCAGTGTGCTCAGAATTTTACCCCTAATCTAGTTTTAAAACTGTACTATGGGACAAGCATCTGAATTCTAGGAGCAAGTTTGGATAAAAACACACCCTTTTCAGTCTGACATTCTGAATCAACAGCAGGTCAGCATAAGGTACAAACTTCACATGTTTATCCTTGGGATGCACAGATTGGAGGGTTAACACTTCTGTGGTGATGGAGAGAAATGCAGATGAAGGAAATGAAGGAATGAGCTGTATCTTCTTGAATGAATTTATGCAAACTAACATCTCCAGCACTTAGATCTCCAGCACTACATCCCCAGCACACCGAGGGCTTCATGTCAGCGTCACCTAAAGCAACCTCCAGCCATCACATGAAGCAACCTCCAGCCATCACTGCTCAAAGCTGAATTTATTCACAATGAGACGAAAGGAGCCAGATTCTTAAAAATAGAGTAAACACCTCTTTGGATTTTCCTTTTTTTTTTTTTCCTTTTAGAGTTAGGTTTCTGAGATCCTGAAATCAAATTATGAAGAAAATCTTGGCATATAATGAGGGTTGAGCACCTTCCTGCACCTTCCTGCCCCAATAAGACCTCCCACTTCTGCTGTTAGGAAATCACAGCAAATCAGTCTGGACAGGAGGCCGCCAGGCCACCTAAATGGTCCCTCTGCCTTCATCATCTCCACACTATCTGTACCTGTCTGTGTTTCTGACAGTCTCATACAGCACCCCAGATAGTCATCTTACTGCAGTGCTTTCTTTTCTATAACACTGTGTCATGCTGAGCAGTGCTAACATTCATGCCATTGAATTTTACCAGATAGAGAGGAACCGAGATGAGAGGAACATAGTGATCTATATTGGAAACTCTGAGAAATACTTCATTTCTCTTTTACTCTTGATGATGCACTGAGTGCTCAAGGGGTGCTTCAGTACAGATTTGTGAATCATCTGGAAGTACCTGCAAAATACTGTGTGTGCAGAAGGATTTGCTGCTCATGAAAATCATATTTTGGAAAAAACCCTTAGAGGCATTGTAATTACCAAAGGTGCCAAAATCAGGAATTGTCATAGACCATAACTCTGGCAACATCCTGAGTCTCAGCACTGGCCAAGGAGTGAATTTCACTGGGTAGTTGCCTATGGAACCAACTGTGTGCTTCCTCCTGAGGTGGTGTGTTCCTTTAGCCAGAGGTCTGACATTCCCTCACTTCTGCCCAATGACTGCTTTATAGAATTCATGCCTTCCTCATAAGTCCCTTTGAAGAAGGTGCTCCTGCAGCAAGCTCAACAGCAAAGGCCCAGCTACCCCAGGAATGCATAATTCTTGCTTGCCACTACCATTAGCTGCAAAATCTCCCATTTCTTTGATGTAGATAAGACTTTTACAAACAACATGGCCATGAGCGTCACGCTCATGCTGCAGAGACTTATTGGCCCAGGACCACACTAATTCAATGCAAATGAGGTTGAGGTTACAAACGCCTGTATTTTTGAGAAGTAATCAAATAACTATGCATCTGTAGCTTCAAGAGGACACATCTGACTTTTAGAATTCAAACCACCAGAAATGCAGAGGCCTTCATGCTGTTAGCATTAAGAATTTGCATCTTTGAAAAATGGCTCCGATTTGGTATATTAAGGCTGGCAAAGGACAGAGGAGGATTTGGGAAAAGAGGATATAAATCACCTGATTTGTGTGGATAGCTTAAATCCAAAACATAGTTAGAACTACATCAGCACTTTGCAGTGGAAATGCTCTCAGACTTACATAGAGAAAATTGAACTGCATTGTTGCTCTTTTATTTCAGCTAAAACATATTTGTTAAGCAAATTGAAGTAGAAAAAAAAACCCACCAAGGCTTATTTTTAGCATCCCAAAGCTTTTCCTCTGTGCTGTTTCTGTACCTAACAGAGAACAACAAGCAGTGTCTTTCTGATAGATTCAGCTGAGCAACTGCACAAACCTTTCTTCCAGAGCAAATGTTCACTAAACAGAGTTTTCATGTGTTGGGTGTGGTGTTAGAGAGAAAACAGACAGAGAAAAATGCCAATTTGGCATTTCAGAGCATTCTACTGAACAGAGTAAGAAAAAATGACTGGTAAATTAAAAAAACCCAACCAGTATAATGGGAAAGCATTTCAATTTTGTACATCCACATGAACAACAGACTGTAAAACAGCTTGTACTTTTGTGTACATGATCATTATTAAACCCTCTGTGTTATGTACATTTCTTTCACAGTCAGCTCATCTGTGCCTTCAAACACTAAGAATGACTTCTGGAGCTCTCTGAGGAAACACGGTGTGCCTCAAACCATTCAGGAACACAGCATTCACAGCAGAGCCACTTTGTGACTACATTCTCTGCTTCTCACTGTTCACATAAGAAGAAACGGCAATATGTGGAATACTGCTTGAAAAAATAATTGCCTTTGTGTTCCTTAAGTCTGAAGAACAAGCGTGTGGCTTGAATGAATACACAGGGCTGTATTTTCTTGCAGGTGTTCCATTAGATAAACTATGTGATGAACTGCACATACTGTTTGTTCCCATGCTCTTGTTCTGCGGCTGCAGCATTGAGGAGGAAGCTCCAGTTTTCCTCCTGTGATTGAGTGGGGATAATGTTCCAGTTCGTAGCACTGGTTTGCACATACCCCTCGAGCTCATTCCTGCCAGGCTCTGTGTCAGGGGGATGGCAGCTCATGTAGGTGGGCACATTTAGCAGGTCTCCATTTAAAATTTACAGATGAGTACTGAAAGGTCTGGCTGTGTCAGTGAAAGAAAGTCTGAGACCTCTAAAACTATAAATGAATTGACATTGAGCTCAACCATTTCACTGCAACTTATCTTTTCTCCCTTTATTATCTGACAAGATATGGAATTAAAACTATTCTAACCTGTGATATTTTAAGAACCCCATGCACTGCCAAGCAGAAAAAAAAAACACGTTATGGATTGAATCACAGCAAGACTGTGAAGGAGAAAAGAAATTTTACATCAGTGAAAGAAATCCCACATGAATACAACTGCAGTTTAAGAGGGGGCATGCTGTCTTGTCCTCTTCACCCACCAAATATAGCAGCATCTTTGCAGCACCTAGCTCAGGGCTGGAACTTAGACACTTGAGATGTGCAGATACATCCTGCATGACCTCACACATCTTCCTGAGTGGGCTGGAAACATCAGATGCAAAAAATTAGTAGGAAAAATAAAGGAGTACCAATAACTTTCCAACTTCCTTCAGAGCTACAGATTGTGATGAGTACCTTGAAGTTTTTGGCTTTTGAAATAAATATCCCGTGCACATCTAAACAAAAGGCAAAGGAGTGGGAGATCTGCAGGAGAGTTTACCAAAGATGCAAGAAGGAATGGTATCATACTCATTAAACATCATATGGAGAAAATGCTGGAGAAGTCACAGCCCTGCTAAACTTCCTTAGCACTGGCCTTGCAGCTTGCAGATTCTTTTTGTTTAGCTTTATATAGAAAATTCACCTACTGTCTTTCTTTAGTGATTTGCAGAACTTTTGCAGCAACAGTACAGTAAATTCTAACTGCAAATCAGCTTCTCCCTGACCTGATTTCTGCCTCAGTGATCACACAGAGACTCTAATTCATGCTTTGAATGTGTGACAAAAGGTGCTCATTACTCCCCAGATTGCACATTCATGTTGTTTTCCTGGTGACAGGCTCACACATGAAATTGTCACCTTCAACAGTAAGGGACTCAGAACAGCAAATAGATTGTTAAAACAGATGTTCCCTGTGCTATGACATTAGTTTCTGATTTCTTACCTGGAATCTTTTATTGCTACGATCATAATTTTATTTGAGGCAACCACTAATTTAGCATTCATCTCAGAGTGGCTACTGAAGAAAATAATAATTTCCAAACAAATTTCACAGTTTATTCAGAATGAAAGAATCCTGCCTTAATGATGAGTTTCTGGGTTGAGTAATTGGGTGACAATTTTTCCTATAGATGCTCTTGAACCTGTATTGCTGAAAATAAATTATTTTCAGATGCCTTCAGGACTTATGAGAAGCAGTCTAGTGAGCTGGTTGGTTCCTCTGAGGGTGTCTGAAATCTCCCTATACAACTACAGCTCTACCGTCAGGGGTATTTGTAGGAGATCAAGATGTGAGTACTTTCAAATGACTTTTTCTGTTCATCTGCAACGTGCAAAATCACTTCAGAAGTCACCAAGTTTCTTAAACGGGGAAAAGCAAAGGACATGAAAGTTTCACATGAAAGTTGATAGTTCAAAATCTGCTGTTAAAGAAAAGTACTGACAGCAAAAAGTGCAGAATGTTTCCAGTTGCCGGGTATCACCAGTTCCTTCATTCCTATTTGCTGTGTACTCCTGGCACTACTGCTGCTGCTGCTGGATCATCACTTGATACAGGAGGTGTGGGAAGGACGTGGCCTGGCAGGCATGTCCATGCTCAGCAGCATAAAACTCACCTCTGTAACAGATTCCCTGCGCCATTGCTGTCAGAGGCTGATGTGGTTTGAATGCCATGTGTTCAGTCTCCCAGTCTTGCTCTCTTCCACTTGGATTCCCTGCTCTTTTCCCCTCTTTGTTCACAAGAAGGACATGAAATGATGTGCTTGCAGCAGCTGCTGCCCAGCTAGGCCGATGTCTCCCCAGACTTCAATGCAACAAGCTCAGAGTCATCTACATATCTTCCATTGAGCTGCTCATTGTTGGAGTCATGATGGTACAGGTAGACGGGAACCTCTGTGATGGATGTTGCTGTGTAGGAGGTAGATCGGGTGGAGCAGTGCTCTCGACGCCTTTGGCCCCACTGGGTTTTGTACTGTGTCCATTGCCTCTTTAAAGCTCCTTGTACCTATTAAAGATTCACAGAGTTAGAGTGACACATAATCGGAACTACTAAAATTGTAGCACTTCTAAAACTTGCTGCAGGAAATTGGAAAAAAAGACAAAAATAAGAAAACAGTTCCAGGTCAAACCAGGTTCCACCAGGTTCACTCTGCCTCTCTTCTCTCTCCTCCCAGCTCCAGAAGCAGTTACTCAGGCCTTGGCCTGAGACCCTTTCCTGCCTATCCTACAACAGCAATTAGTTTCTGCAGTGGTCTCTGCTTGTGAAAAGAGGGTAGGGCTAGCTGTCAGTGTGGAACAGACTGCTGCACAGGAACACAGTAGAGTGCAGTGGGAGAAGATGGAAGAGGAGGTAGGGATGAAGATTAAAAGCCATCTGATGTTACACCTGGATCCTTGCCTCTGGAATGGCAAATGCATTATGACCTTGAAGAAACTTAACCTGGAATAAAATTGGCCATGAATGGCAAAGCATAAGTACACTTCAAGAGCTTGCCAGGCTCATCTTACAGAGAGAGGGAGCTAGTCGATTAATGCATATAAACAGAGATATTTTTCTGGTAGTTCAAGAGCAGATTCTGCACTGGCAAAAAATTATCATTGGCCACAGCTCCCTGTGTAGCAGAGAATTTGAGACTTTGGACATTCATCCTCTAGGAGCAAAACAGTTTATCCTACATTTACATTAAGGATGACGATCTATCCTGTGCTAGGATATGACTGAAGCTGCTGAGGCCTGCCAGGGAATAAGAAGCTCATCTCCAGCTGCACATTTGGGAGTGCTGGCATCCTCCAGTTCTTTCCCAAAGGCAGTGCTGAGACACAAGCAGGCAGTGGGCAAAGCAGGGCTCCATCCATTCAGTTCAGCTGTCCCATTCTCCCAGAGTGAGAGCAGGAGCTGAGTGCCACCACAGTGTGCTGTGAGTCAGCCCTCCATCAGCAGGATACACAGCTCCCAGGGCTCCTATGCTCATGCTGTGTGTGATTCTTGCTCAAGGAGCTGCTTTGGGGCTGCTCTCCATGCTCTGTGCAGAGCAATACCTTTCACAGATGTAAACGAGCCTCGATGACTTTAGTATTTCCCTTGACTCCACAGTCTTAATCACTTCATTGATATGTATATAGTACAATGCTATCTACTCACCACCCACTGTTGCCTGAAAGAAAACCGTTCACTGTCACATAAGGACAAGGCTTCATAAGGAATTGCTGTGAACCTGAGATGCTCACTGACTGCGCAGCAGGAATAAGCAGCATGCCAAAAATGGATATTTCAATTGCTTTGGATTTTTATTTTTAAGCCAAGGAGCAAGCCAAGGTATGAGGACTGATGCTATAAATCCTTACTCATGCAAGAAGTTGCACTGACCTGGGTATGACTCCTTGCTTGAGTAAACAAACGTTTGCTGGACTGGTCCATTAAAAATAGCTGAAAGTTATCTATCTCCATGTTCAGTTTACAATACTAGCTCTTTTTTTGCTATCACATAGCTCAAGGCAAAGTAGTTAAGAGTTCTGTTTCCTCCAGAGAAATAAATTTCTATTTACCTTCTAACACACAAAGAAAGAAAACTAATGGTCAATGTAGATTAATTAGCTATCAAGCACAGAAAAGACATACAGTCACAATGGGACTGTAATTACCAGGGTTGTGAACAGAGCTCTTATGCTTACATCAAGATTTGAAGTTAAATAGCTGCATGCAGGGATGTGTGGTATTACACCATCACTGAAGTTTGTTAGTGAAGTAACTGAATGGCAGAGTAATGCAGTTGTAGCATATACTAAGGAAGTGCGTGAGGTGTAATCTGTACAGATTTTAGTCTCTTTAATTCTGCCTTTTTAACATTACAGTGCTCCAGATGAATGCTGTAGTCTGCTACCCTACAAGCTACATGAAGTACAACAGTTAACCATGGTTACATGAAGCAGGAAGAACAAAGACACTCAGTCTTGCAAAGTTTGCCAGGGGATACTTCTAGTTTTGTTTGCAGAGGACAGTGATACTGAAGTATGTATGGACTGAGAGGGAGCAGGCACATCCCTTTCAGTGCAGAAGTAGGAGTGTCACTGTTCAGGGCTAACAGGCCCCATGGAGCAGAGAGAGCATCAGGTAGGAGCAGCTGGTTTTATTCCAAGTGCTGATCCCTACAAGAGTCTGGCCACATTTGTCCAGTGGGCTGCATGAGCAGCTGCATTTGGGTAAAGCAATGAGTAAACCTAGATTTCTGCCCTGATCCCAAGGATTTCAGATGATCACAGAATCACATTGCTCAGTACCAACTAAAACTGTTCAGGCACAGATTTCAATGTGCAAGCAGCCTTACTGAAAATCACACGCCCAGCCATACTGTGCTAACAACCACGGAGGCTCCTGCCATGTTTTTCTCTGTGACTGCGGATGGAAGAAAGAGAAGCCCAGAGAAAGGAGAAGCCTGAATTGGCTTTCTCTGCTCATGAAGACTTTAAAGGTTTTCCTGCTCTCCATTATCCATTCATGTCTCTTTGGCACACGAGATATGTGGCTGTTATTTGGTGGTGTTTCTTTTTCCAAAGATACTTTCCATTGTGTTGGCCAGTCTTGCAGTCCTGAAGTAATCTCAGGCCTGGAAATGTGGTCTGTTGAGCAGGCTATTGGAGTCCTTGTATCATCTGCACAATACTGTTGTTACTGGACTGAGAAACTACAGTGCTGCTGGATGCTGAGATTTTACATGAAAATACATGAGAAGATTCACCATTTAAGAAGTCCTGGAAAAATCCACTGTTTATGTGTTCTTCCACATGAATGTAAGCACTGATGAGATTTGAGTATTTTTCCATTTCTTTCTATAGATAGGCTTATAGCAATAAAGTGAGGCTGTGAGGTAGCATAGCATGCAACAAATTCAATATAAAATACTGTCAGGTGGTATTGAGTTTAGCACTGTTTGTCCTGGCTAAACTCTGAGCATTTTAGCCTTGAAGTTAAATATTCCAGTAGAAAAAATAAATTCCTGAGCGTCCAGTTTTCTTACTAAAATTAATCTCCTTGCCCTGCACTGAATTTTCTCATAACAAATCACTTTGAATTCTACTCTATGGCAGCAGATGCATACAGCAGCCTGGAAACAATCTCCTGCCATGACTGAAAACCAGACTGTGGCTTTGGTCTATGTCATACTGCCCACAGCAAAAGACTGGAGGGATTATCTTAGCTTAGTTGTTTTGGGCAGCTGAACTCAGTGCTCTTCTCCCTTTGTAAGTGCATAATGCCACCTTGGTGTTAGCCTGTTTAGGGCAGCAGGTTAGGTTTAGGCCTTAAGTTGTACCAGGGGTGGTTTATGTTGCATATTAGGAAAAATTTCTTCTCAGAAAGAGTGGTGAAGTATTGGAGCAGGCTGCCCAGGGAGGTGGTGATGGTTTTCAAGAAACATCTGCATGTGGCACTGAGGGACATGGGTTAGTGGGCACGGTGGCGATGGGCTGATGTCTGTACTAAATGATCTTAGTGGTCTTTTAAAACTTCCATGGTTCTATGATTCTGCTGCTACTGCTCTGCAGGTTCTGCATACTCAGTTACATTTTGCTGCTGTGTGACAAATGGCAGCAGAAGGGCAGGCTGAGAAAATGGTGTCTGACATGGAAGTGCATATAACGCGAAGGTGAGGAACCGAATTCCTCCACGTAGAAAAAATGGCATCCACTGACATTTATTGCTGCTTGCTGAATGTCTGTGGAGATGAAACACTGGATGCAAGCACAGTGAGGCAGTGGGTGGAATGTTTCAGAGTGGCAGTGGGCTGCCACATGTAACATAAAGGCTTTGGGATGTGACTGGGAGCTTGGTGACTACTGTTATTTGGGATTTGCATTCAGACTGCCCATCACCAGTCTGCTTAAGGACCACTGACTGCACTGCAGCTTCCTAGAGCTGCTTAATGACAGCAAAGTCAACAGAGTGCAGAGTGTCTCTGAGGATGGCCACCTGATTGTCATGTATTAATATAGTGCATTTTCTTTATATAAATGCATTCATTCTGAATTCTAAATTACACATAATTCACTACTCAATGAACAAAAGACATCTGTATTTTGGACTGCATCATTACTGGAATGTGGCTTTTAGATTTCTGCCTAGCACACTATAAATTAGTTTGTATGACAGGTAACTCAACTATACTCTGAAATTTAATTTTGAATTAATTGATATCTGTGGTCTGCCATGATGGTGGCAAGCAGATGCTCCACATATATTAATTACTGGGTAAAACTGTCATCCTGCATTTGTAAAAGTGGATTTTTTTTTTTAACATTGTAGTTTTGCCAATGGTACTTTGGAATTGGAGTTATGTGACTAAACTTATCTAAGAAACAGACAGTCTTTAAGATACTGTATGTTTTCAGTGCATTTTCCTGTTGCTTTTCTTCATTTTTGCACTTCTACAACCTTTAATCTAGGCACAAATGTTCTCATTAGGTTTGGAGAATTACAGAGTAATTGGCCTTTTGCCCTAAAGCTATAAAATGTAAAGCAAATATGTTTTGCAAAATCTAATCAGAAAAACTTGAAGGTGACCCTGGGGGGAATGAAGGATGAAGAAAGCAATCCTGAAGGCAAGGATTTGGGTGTAATGCATTGTTTGGAGGCAAGCAAGGACATACAGGCACAGTGCCTGTACATAGCTGAGCAGTCAGTCCTATAGGGATATGCTGTTTCAAGAACTGCCTGGCTTGTTTCTTCATTCTTCATGCCAGTTTCTCCCTGCCAGAAGGAACCAGAAGTCTTGCTGCATGTGCAGAGCATGGGGACCAAACTGTGCCAGAAAGTGATAACATGAGGGGAGAAATATGGTGGTAGCCTGCAGGTCCTGGGGGTGGACGTGATACAAGAAAAGAATAGCATGTCTCCAACTTTGCTTAAATGCATCCAACTCTGAAATGAAAGTGTGACTTCTGTAACATGAGCTTTATGACTATGGTTCCATTTTAGATTCTAGGGTCCATAACTGCTTGTGTTCTGCCATTTCTCTTTTATGTCTCCCATGAGCTGTGCTACAGAACTTCAGTGGGTGGCCTCTCATCTCTTTTACTACTGCATTTCTCTGCATTTACAGAGCGAGTCAGCCAGAAGTAAGTCTATAGTGATGTCAACAAGAGATGGCAGAATTTTAATTCTCTCTGCCATCCTGAAAGCTAGAAAACCAGCTGGTAGCATCCTGTCAGTTGGTTAATATGCTTCAAGTCACCATCAAAGCATCAGCATGGTCACATCACTACTACTTGAGAATAACATTCAGGGATAAACAAAAGCAAGAATGTTTCTGTAGGTTCCTCTGCTTTGCCAGTACCTCTGTCATGTGTTTGAGTCCTTTACTTGTGTTTTAATCCTTTACTTTGACAGCTACCATGTGTGATATTGTGGGTGGAAGAGGGAGCGCCCCACGTCTGTGCTTCATTTGGTGCTGTTGGCTTTGCAGTGTTAACTCACTGACTCACTGAGGTATTCAGGGCACACTCCACAGAGATTTCATAAATGCACAGTGCTGCTTGTATACAGATACTGGAAAATGACTTACTTTCTGTGCCTTCAAAATTTGTAACTCAAAATGCTTCATTTTGCTACCAATCAACATCTAAGTGACTATTTCCCAAGTTTTTTTTCTCTTGTTATATTCTAGACACTTACCTCACCATTGAAGAAGCAGAATATAGTTGCCACAAGCAAACCCTAAGAGGAAGAAAACAAAAAGCATTTAAAGATCACAATATATATACAGATAATTGTTGCATTGTTTGGAAGTTTGGGCTTGAGGCATACAATAGAAACTTTGGTTCATTTCCTTTCCATCACAGACATTTCACCTAATGCCCTCCTAGTTCTCAGTTATATTTTTACACTAATTTTTGTATTTCATTATATTTTCTTCCATATTACTGGCATTTCTAGATGACCTATTCTGCCTATAAAGTTATTTTTGTTTGAGAGGCCAGGAGAAGGAAAACTAAGTGATACTGGCTTTATGAAGTGAAGGTAGAGGAACTGCCCCACATGCTGCTAAGCATGTCAGAGTGAAGTGACCTGATTAAGACTGTCACACAAGGGAAACCCAGCTGTGCCAGGTAGGGTTTCAATAGGAGTGCATGATGGGATTAGTGGATGGACCTGTATGTGCATCATCGGTATGGATGGGAAGGTGTGAAAACAGGTACTAGAAGTCAGAAAAAGGGAAAACAAGCCAGCACAAAACACACATGAATTAGAAGTATGGTTGTTCAGATATTTCCTTACCTCTACAAGATTAAACAGGGTCAAGCCAAGTACATGAGGTGAGGAAGTGTGAAACAGGTAAGAGAGAAAATTTGTACACACAGAGCCTGCTGTTCAAAACCACATAATTACACTCCTCTGAGTTCTAAACAGCATTAGCTCTTATTAAAATATCATTACATAGCAATGCTGGGATCCAAATGCCCTCATTTTAGATTATTTAAAGCTGTTATTATCAACTAAACTTATGTCAGTTTGTGAAACAGAGGGAGAAACTGCACTGCAATACTCTGTGTTCCCAGGAGCTCTGAGGTGCTCTGAGGTGCTTTACAGCTGCATGTTTTTTATGAGCTTTCATTCAACTGATTACCAGCTAAATTACATCTGATGCTTTGTAATACATTTTGGACTCTTAAGTGTATGTTTTGAACTACAAAGATAGGGTAAAATAAATGCTGTAGCAAGATGCTGATGTATCAGGGACATACATGGGATGGTTTGAAGAGGTGCTATCATGTGAATTTTGGCAATGATTTTGCTCCAATAATATTTCTTTAGTTGCAATGTTTAATTTCTGTGACTTCAAATGTGAAGACAGGAGGAGGAAGGGCAACCAGAGTGAGAAAAAGAAATCTTTTTATATTGAAACCGAAAACTCCAATCTCAGAACACGGTATGTAATGCATAATAGTTTCCCCTAAGCTCTGGTTTGGGAAACACCGTCAAGTCAACCAAAACCTTATGCCTTCACAGCAGACCTTTGACAGATCACAGGTGCCTAAATCTGAAATTTATGCATATGTTGCAATTCCCTGTGGCCTATAATGATTATTCCCCTGCACTGTTTATGCTACGTCAATCTGTGCTGTCTTGAAAAACATCTGCTGTTGAACTGTATGGTATGTGGTCGCATCAGGGGTTTCACTGTTCTGGAATGTGTTTATATTAATGACAGTCAGCCACAATGGGAACTGGGATGGATTTTGATTTCCTCTGGAATTAAAGAAGCTCAACAGGGCACAGAAGATAAGATACCAGGAGGAGAGAAATAAGCTAAACCTGTTCTTCAGTGAGAGTGTTCTAGGGGAATTTGGGAACTGCAGTTCACCTTAAGGCAGAAATTGAATCTGAACTATTGAAATTGTTTTCCATTTTATTTCATAGAATCATAGAGTGGTTTGGGTTGGAAGGGACCTTTAAGATCATTTAGTTTCAACACCCTGCTATAGGCAAGGACACCTCCCACTAGACCAGGCTGCTCACAGCCCCATCCAGCCTCACCTTGAATGCTACCAAATAAATTGTTTCCTATACAGTGTTAAAATTCTTCTTACATCCTACAATTAATCTACTTCTGCTCCCTTTACTATTGCTTTCTCTAGAATTTCTCTGTTAAAAAAAAAAAAAAAGCTGAAGAGGAAGCAGTGTTGATGCCATATATCTCCAGTTACTCTTCCGGTCTGGAGTAACCTGGGAACGGATGTGGCTGTTCACCATTTTGAAACCATGGAAGTTGTACATCTCTGCTGCCTGAAGAGATGATCTCCTTTGTCCCATGCTTATCTCCCTGCTCTTCTTTCAACAGCAATAGCCCTCTGGGCTCTGCCATCCAAGGTGCATCTATATTGCTCCTGAACGCTTTTGAAATCAAGTAAGAAACCTCTGTAACAATCACACACAGATCTGGAGGTCCCTGGGAGACTTCTGGATTTGAGGAGTAAAGGCTCCTATGATCTCAGATAAATTAAGGACATTTACCTATAATCTTACTCATTTCTTCCCTATCTATCATATTTCTGCCACTCCACTACCCTCCTCTCTTTTCTGAGTTTCTTAAGTGGATCTGAAATGTCCCTGAAGTCCTCTTGAATCTATTTCAGGAAGAAGGAAAGGAAGTCCAACAGAGCAAAATTATTTGTACAGGTGATGAATAGGATAGTGTTCACCCACAGTTTGGGACTGAAGCTCGCATTTTAACAACAGCTTTTACTTTTTCAAAATGTATAAATATATAAAAAGAAAAAAAGCAAATATATATGTATATGGACTACAAAAAAAGCAAATATATATATAAATATATATATGTATTTGCTTCTTTTTCTTTTATATATTCACTTTTTTTCCTTTTAGGTGTTAACCCTCTATGTAAGAAAAAAGATCAGAAAACACTACTCAGCATCCAGTTGTGTTCACTGAAAAGCTCAAAAGATAATAGTGGAAATATACAGATGGAAGATCTCCATTATGACATGTTGCAACTCTCATGTGCCCCTCTTACAACTAAAAGGAAACCAAGATGAGCACACACACAGAGCATAGTCTAACACTGAGCCTGGGGCCCTTAGGCTCATCTGCAAATAAAAATGTATGCTCGTTTTTCATCTTTTTGAGTGTTATATAAGCACTTCTTGCTCTTCCCCGTGCTGAAGAAACCTGAGGATATGTGTTGAAAAGAAAGTGGCCAGAATAAAATTTATTATGCTTCCCTAGGTAATTGCTTTCACTGACATTTGCCTGAATTTGGGCAATTTATAGTTGAAATTAAACTAGTCTGTTCAGCAACAGTGTTTGTGAGATGCCATCTGGAATAAAGGCTGAGGTTAATTCTTTTGTTTCAGCCTTTGCTACATGAGTGCATTTAGGGTCCCCACATCATATGCTCAAAGGTTTCCCCTTTACTCACACAATCAAAACTCCAACCCAAATAAATAAGAGAGGAACAGAAAAAGACTGTTTGCCATGCAGGGGGATGAGCTAAACTTTCTTGAAGCTTGATGAGGTCTCATGACAGATGGGAGTCTAATGAGTCTGAAGGAGAACAATGGATAACTGATATGGCATCTGCCCACTTACAGATACCAAATGATGGGATGTGTCAACCTTCTGTGCAAACACAGAAATGATGTTCACACACAACTGGTGAACATTATTAGGATAAATTCAAGAGAAGATCAAGATCAAGAGAAAACAAGCAGCAAAGATCTGGAAGATTAAACACAAGTGAACTGCTTGCTGCTTTTAATTAGAGCAAATACTAAAGTGGTTCTGCGCCTTTGTTGAATTGTAAGCCATGTCTCATGGCAGTATGACACTTATTCTCACTAAGAATTGCCATCTCACTGGGTTTTGTAAAATACAAATATCACAGCTGCAGCATGCATCTCTGGCACTAACAGACTCTTCATACCTGCTCATCTCTATCAGGCCTTTATTATAACATCCAATATATTTTCAACCACAATCCATTACATGAACAATTACTTCTATTAGTTCTGTTTCTGTTTCTTCTGATTTTTATGTAATTTTTTTCATAGTTCATAGTACTGTGCATATCTTCCGCTGTAAATCCAGAGATACCAGCAGCAGACATCAGCTTTGGGTTTTTGGAGACCTTGAGACCAAGGCCCTTGTGATCAGGACTCCCTGCCTAGTGGGGCAGGAGCTGTTGTCTGTAGGTGCTGCCTAGCTCCAGTGCAATGGAGAAGGAAAACTCAACTATGCCCCATGTAATAGAAAAAATCTTATTTGCAAATGACAAGACCACTATGCTAAACAGCATTGACACTTCTCAAGAGAGGCAGACTTGCATGTTTAGAGCCATAGTCAGCAAGGCATTGAGAATATGAGTGACCTTTAGAATTTGCATGTTGCCGCTGCTTCAAGGGCTGTTTCTCCACCACCTCTGTGGCTAAATGTTCTCTGACATAGTGACAAAGTCACACCAATCTCTAAACCCACATACAATGGGTATATTCCCACATCAGAGGTGTGCAAAGAGCCAGTGCGTCTCGTATCGTAATGTTTTACACTCCAAAGAGAGTTGCATCTTTCACACGCTTTCTGCATCATCTAAAAGGTGCAGAAAGTCAGGTCCTCTAGGGAAAATCTGCAGTTCACTTTTCTGGAGTGCAAGTGTTTGCTTTGTGGTGCCTAATTTAGCTCTGTTTAATTAGCTGCAGCATGCACCTACACCATCCCTCTCTGGCCATTAGTTATTCCACTTAAGGGCTGAAATAGCTTTCTTTTGTCTGGTGTAATCTTAGCATGGTTTGGAGGTGGAAGATCTGATGCTGGTGATGCTGATAGCAACTACTAATTGCTACTTTTACAAGATGCACGAGGGGCTGGCTGGATGTGATGGAAAAGAACACACATTCATCTCTGCAGCACAAAAGCTGCTTTTTGATTTTCATAACTTTTTTACTCTACAAATCTAATAAAAGGAAATCTGTCTGTGTGGTGAAAGACACGCTCTGATAAAAGGTAAGGTAGGTTAGATACTGAGCACTTGTGAATTGCTCACATAGCCATATTTGAAAAATACAGTTTGACTTGAAATGGTGAGTGTAAATGATAATGCAAAAAGAGCAAGGCAATTCAAAACAGACTGCCTTCTGTTATTCATAATGACTTTAGGAGAGGAAACCCATCATGCAACACCTCAGTGCTTTGTTTTTCAGCTGGAAAAACTGCTTGCTGTAAGAATTTATTCCTTATTTCTATTTCATTCATTGTCTCTGAATCATCTGAACTGTCAAATTGACTGCAGTGCTAGTTTGCACCGTTTCTATGTACACAGAAGATACAGTTAATATATCAAACCATTGTGGACATTCAAGACAGTGATGCACTGCCTCTTCAGTTCTAGAAAAGGTATAAAAAATACCCTTTTAACCAGTGAAGCGATGGAGAATGTATTATACTTTCCACAAAAATTAAAAATAAAAATTGCAGATATGATGCCTGCCTGTATATGACTGATATACCACTGGATGTAGGCAGTAATGGTTGCTGATGAAGAGGCAGGCTGTACTTTAAGAGAGAACAACAGCTAGCAGGGAAATACAGCTATATAAATGTGCTAATGCAATGTTTGCTAATGATATGATCGATTCTAGAAGAAAATGAGCACTGGAGGAGAGATTACATAGCTGGCTACCTTAAACACATTTTCTATAAATGTTTGGGAAAGCTTGTTTAAGAATACAGCTAAACATCCACTCTATGCAGAAAAGGGAACACCACTGTTAAAAGCAGTGAGCAGCCCTACTGCAAGTCCTCCTGGAATGCTGAATTTCACCTGCTGCTGGATGCACTCTGATACCACCCTGCAGAGCTCCAGGAGCTCTCCTGCAAGATCAGGCTCAGTCACATGCCACAGCCCAGGTCTGGCTCTGCTGCATGGCTGGGGCAGAGCTGGGCGGGCTGTCACTGTTCTGCAGGCTTCCTCCTCTTGCAATTCTCTGAAAATCTAGGAAGATATATAAAAATTATTATCGTTACACTCTGTCTTATCCTAGCTTGCTAGAAACATAAGCAACTTGTCACCAGGAAATTTGTTTGGAGATACTCCTTTGTAGCACTTGAGATCCCTGAAGTGACAGCACAACAGAGCAGGTAATACAAGAAAGGGAGAGCCTCATTGCAGTAAGCAGAAGTGTAAAATAAGATGGCACAAACTACAAAACCAGTCGCACTTATCATTTTAGTTTTTCTATGGATGCGGTATCATGCTCACACACAATTTTGAACAGATAAGGGTGATACCAGCAGGAAATCTCAGGTGGCAGGATACACAGATTTTGGTAGAGTTACTTATCACCCCATTAAAGAATTATTATTATTTTTTAATTACTTACAACATTGAAATAACTTCTGTGTTTATTTTCTGAATAAAAGAAAACAAGAAATGGGTCAGTATGCTTGCCTGTGTTGCACTCTACTCATAAATGCATCAGCAATTTGCCCTTCCTCAGCAGTATGCAACCAGGTATGTTACTGAGAGTAAAGCAGGCAACCAAGCATTTGAAGTCACATGGGGTTTTGTTTGAAAAATAAAATAAAATAAAACCCTACTGAATGAGGACATATTTTAAAACTCTTTTAAATGAAAATGTCAGTGTAATATTTTAATTTAAACTGTTTAATAGGTGAGTTTTAACTCCTAAATGAAACTTCATTGACTCAATCTTTCTTCTGCACATTGGAATTCCCTCTGTATGATATTTATCATACAGCTAATTTTATTATTAACCTTAAAACAGCATTTTCAGTGAATTTCAGCACGTAGCACAATTAGCACTTTCAAGACAGAAGACCTCTGTGATCTCAGTTCTTTCTGCATAGTTCAGAAATAGTGCCATTTGATCTTTCTTTTTCTCCATTTTTCTTTGTTTCCTTTATCTCATGTTTTTTCTTGATACGGTGATACCACTTGTGCTGAGGCAGATAATTCAGTAATGTGAAGGCAGTTGGAAAAGAAATGCAAAGGCAGTTGGAAAAGAAATGCAAAACTACAGTCATGCTCAGTTGGAGTGCAAAATGACTGACAACAGCATCTTTGACTAAATTAGCTTAACAGCAAGCACCTCACTTAAGCTGAAGTTGCTACTATACAGCATACCTGGTAATGCATTAATATATGCATGATGTAATCATATATTTCTCCAGCAAGTCGGTTTTCTGGTCTCCAGGGAATAATAACAAACTGAATTCCTAGTAAGGGCACCAGGATTAACGTGGCTCTGACAGCTTTCATATACATGTTGGACTCAGCACGGTGGGTATCTCTTAGCTTTGTCACCAAAACTCGGACAATGTTAAGCAAAAAGAAAAAATTGACCTGTAAAGCAAAGCCATTATAGGTGAAAGCATCCAAATTAAACAGGCATCCAAACCAAAACTACAGAGCTCTTAAACAGCTTTAAAATGCAGCTCTCTAGCTCCTTGGGAGTCTGACCTTGGAGAGTACCTTGAACACCTTCTGAAAATAGAAGTTAAGCTGCTGTATGTGCTTCCCTAAGGACCTTGAATGGATGTTTGAAATAAGAATGGATCAGTTCTAAGTCTTTTGACATTGATGTGATCAAGTTCACAAGTTTCCCCAAGAAACAAAACATCTAATAGAGTTTAAGCAGAGCAGATGAATTATCCCCTGGGAAACCACTGCTCTGGAGGTCACCAAGATGTCTTGCTTTGGACTGCAGCCAGGTGAGAAACCCATGGGTGTCCCTGGGCATACAGAGCCTACAGAGTATGCACATTCTCTGAGAGACCCGTTCTGGCTGACGTGCACCATCGCTTCAGCCTTGTGTGAGCAAAGGGCCAAGTCTGCCATTGGGAAAACCTAGGCTCAGCCTTGCCTCCATGGGACTGTAGAGTCCCATGTATGCTGCCCATAGGTAATAAAACACGCTGGAACAGGGCAGAGAGGCCAAATAGTTGAGAAAGTTTTGCACCCTGCTGTTTTGCTCAGCCGTTCCAAGGAGCCCAGAATCAGATTTTTGGAGTCATTTCTAGAAACCTGAATTCAGCCATGGGTGCTCAGTACATGGCCACATTGCCCTGACTTCACAGAGCTCCTGGCAGGGCGTTCTTGAGGCCTGTGAAGTAACCTGAAGGTGATAAGGGCTGATAATGAGCTCTGAGGACAACATAGGTATCACAGATTTCTCTCCAGTGTGTAACCAGGCTGCTCTTTCCTACTCCATTACAATACCAGCAGGTGCCCAAGCTTCTGAACTTCAACAGACTTTTCTAGCAATCATTTTTAAAATAAGTATCCTCTTATGACATAACTAAAATAGATATTTTAACAGTCCCAAAGCTATGGATATATAAGAAATCTCACTTGGATCTTTCAGAACAATAAACCACAAATCAGTACGCTTTTGCAAAGCACGTTTTAACTTCTTAGCTACTGACAGAACTTTCAACTATTTTACATTCATGCTGTACTGGAAAAAAAAAGAAAGAATAATAAATGACTTCTGAGGTTCCATTCAGCATTAAATCTAAACCTTATTCTCCATTCTCTTCTGACTTCAGTCTCTCTGTTTAACCTTCACTTTTAGAATTTTTTGAAGTTACTGTGGAAGGTGAAAAAAAAGGCTCTGCAAAGGTAAAAACCCTCAGCTCTTCTGAGTCAGGCTACCACTGTGAGATTTTTGTATCAAATCATGGAGGACATTCTGTAAATAGTGGCAACTTCAAAAGAAAAATGACACTGGAAACAGCACAAGAATAAGACAGAAATTATAACACCTTATTTTAAAAGCAGTTACAGATTGCTCTGCTTCCGTAAAACCATCCCCTCCTCTTTTCTTTGCAGCCAGGATGTACAGACCTGGGCCTTAGTGATCAAAATAAAGGCTGACTGGTGCCTCATAGAACCATAGAATGGCCTGGGTTGAAAAGGACCTCAAATATCGTCTATTTTCAACCCCTCTGATGTGGCATGGTTGCCAACCACTAGATCAGACTGCCCAGAGCCACATTCAGCCTTGCCTTGAGTGTCTCCAGGGATGGAGCACCCACAACTTCTCTGGGCAACCTACTTCAGTGCATCACCATCCTCTCAGTGAAAAACTTCCTCTTAACATCTAACCTGAATCTCCTCTGTCTTAGTTTAAAACTACTCCCCCTTGTCCTATCACTATCAACCCGTGCAAACAGACATTCCCCCTCCTGAAGCTACTAGGAGCTGGCTTTATGACAGCAGCAGCAATCGAGATCAAGCCAATAAACCCACAGCAGATGCGATCCTGAAGGTATGGCAGGCTGAACATGGCAGGGAAGTACTGGCTTCTTTGTATTTCTGATGTGCAAGGTTACTTCTCAAGAAGGGGCAGAAAGACCTTCTGTTTTTTTAGCTAGTAGATAAAGGGTTGTTTTTTTTACTCAGAGGTGTTCTCAGCATTCACCGCCCTACTCTATGATCTGCTAAGCCATTTGTGCAGGTATATCCATGCATAAGTTTGCAAGCAAGTGTAAGTCTGAAAGCTGAAAGTGCATCTTGGATGGCATGCTGAGATGTATTTGGGACTTGGGCTTTAAGTTAGACAGTTCAGTTTGCTTCAAAATCTGATTATTTTTCAGGTGGCTCCTTGGACTGATTTATGAATAGTATTGAGAACCGTTCTTTAACAGAACAAGTCATTAACTGCTTTCAAATTTTCACCAGAATACTTGAAGTACAGAAATTTCTCTACATATTAGTGGCATTTCTAAAATAATTATTAAATGGTTGATAGCAAATAACATTCTTACCAATAAAGCTGCCATTACAGGTCCATGAACAATATAAAGCAAATGAGTGTCAACACTCATCCAGCAGCTGGAGGGGAAATATACCATAGAATTTATTATTTACTCAAAATGCATAACACAATTAAATAGTGCTAAATTCCTTCAAAAACAGACATGCTACTCACTTGTCATTGAAGTATTTGGCTCTTGCAACTGCATGAATAGATGCTGGCACTAAAGGGAACCCTGAAATGATTAAAAGCATGGGTCAGTCTTGGGGGTTTTGGCTTGAATTTCATTGTCCATAAAACAAATACACGTGAAGTTCCAGTTTTCACCAGCACCTTAAGGGAAGCCACTACTCTGACAGGAAGCCAAAGAGAGCAAATGTGTACTGAGCCAGGGGAATGTGCCATGCTTAGTATACCAAATACCTCAGTTGTGTCCATCCTGACATGAAATGGAAATGTTCCTGCCTTCCTGACTATCTCCCTTCAGTTCTTGTGTATGTAATCTCCCTTTCCAACAAGCTAGAAATCTGGGAGCATGTGCTTAAACACTGACATTACCTTGTACAACTTTGCACATACAGACAGCTGGGGATCATCTACTGCTGTCTGCCCTTTGCAGAGTGCTCTGTGGACACATTTGGTGTTACTGCTGCTTGCTCTCTATAAAACATACATGTGGATATTCTGTAATTATGAGAAAAACATGTGAAAATGCCCTGCAGATAGAATGATTAGTCACAGGTGAGGTTATGAGTGATTTTACAAACACTTTTAGAAAAGGCAGAGAATCCTCAAATTCTTGAGAGTCCTTGCCACAGAGCACAGGTCAGCCAATGCTGGAGTGTCATTAAGGTCAAAAAAGTATGCAAATAGGACATTCTGCAGTCTCCAGGCATCTCTAAGCAACAGTTACTTGCTCTACAGCTAAAATAAGTTCTTACAGCAGTTTAACTTGGGAGAACAATGAAGCTGTGGGAGAACAAAATGGATTGCCTTCTCTTTTATATTGTTAGAAAATGGTTACTTTGCTTCTTGCTGCAGAATGCTTTTTTAGAGAAATAAAAATCTCAGAAGAGAAATAAAGGAGCTTCTATTCTCAGGGTGACCTTATAGGACTGATAGCTTGAGAAGGTCCCTTTGTTTTGGAAATGAAGCAAGTTTGATCCAATTTTGTCGACAGACAACATAGACTGAAATGCATTTTTTAAGGGACCACTTTAACGGCAAAAAGTATTGCAAGTAGATTGCTCCACATGATGCCTTGGGACCTTTTTCTTCTGCTAAATGCATTAACCTAAAATATTTGGCTCAACAAATTCTCATGCAAATTTGAAGAACACGATGGAAAGTTTTCATTAATAAGGTAAGAAACTCTTGACCATCTATGTCTCAGATTTCCAGACGCAGGCTGGTCCATGCAGCTAGATGTTGCTCTTGCCTTGAAAAGGGCCAGAGGCAGTGAGAAGGGGAGCACTGAGAAGGCCTGTCAGGTCCTCATGACCCTAGTGTTTCACTCCAAAAGCCCCACCTACATGTCATGAGTAGTGAGCAACTCAGAAAAGGTCCCATTCCAGCCATCTCAAGAGGAGGTATGCTATATCTGTGAAGGTCATGCCAGGTCCCTTCTGAAAAAAAAAAAACAACCTGGCAATTATGTTTAATTGTATTTCCAGTTGGATTGAGAAGGCAGTCTGCTTCAGCACTGCCCAAATAAATGATTCCCTTTTCAATTTGATGTGGATGAAGCTGCCTGAAGCAGCTTGATGGAGCAGAATGTAGTTGGATGCATCTACCTGATGCTGTTTTCTTGCCCTGCATAAAGGTGATTTTCTGACCCGCTGAAACAATAGCAAATGAAAAAGGATACTGTCATCAGCAGGTGCCAGAGAAGGTGTCACCTGAAGGCATCCACCTTGAAATACATCTGCCTGTGTCAGATTCTGTTCAATCATCTGCATCCTTGTGTGGAAGTGTTTTTGTATTTGCTCTGACTTTTATTTTTTTAAACAAAGTTATTTTACAAACATCGCTAGAGATTTTTCCAAATACAGTAATCTAGATCATCTTGCATAAGGATTAGTTAACAAGGCACAATGAGTACAATGAGTATATTCATCTTGTTGTACATTTACCTTGACTTTACAAATTATAATTCAGAGCATGACTTGCTGTTGTTGCCCTGCATTGCCCTTTGGAGAAATGCATCTCTCTTCATTGATTAACACGGCTGGACGTTTAAAGTCAGACCATGCAAGTACTGATTCTGAAAGCAGTGGAATTATACCAATTTATGCAAACTTTAGGGGTGGCCAGGTAGTCCCAATTATTAGCAATAGGATCTAATGACTTCTACTTCAGTTAGGAGGTGTAAATGACTACGCTGTGTGCTAGTATCCATTTACTTTCATTAATAAGGATGCAGACTTCACAGTCAGAATTGTGTCACTTTCTATTGACCTCTTCCCTCTCAGTATGTCATCACACCATTCTCACAGACACTGTTTAGTTTTGTGGCAGTGCTGCAGATACTGATGAGCACCCTTTCAGCTATCTTCACTGAATTACCCACCAAGATGCTAGAGATGCCCTCAACCATATTTCATCTAGTTCATAAAATTTCATGGCAGGCCAGATGTCCCAGTTGCAGTAGATGCATTACCTAAAGTGAATGTCGTTTAGAAAAATATGTTAATGCCTATTTTTCTCCTGCATAATGTGATACAGAATAATGGTTCTTCAGGAATTCCTATGCTACAAGACATGAAGACAGCAAATGTTTCACCTGGAAGGAAGGGTATAAAATTGCTTTTCAGATAGGGCTTCCATTTTCACAGAGTGCTACCAACCACTGTACATTCAAATATTCTGAACAATGAAAAATTTGTGATGGCAGAGCTACTTTTTCAGGCTCAGCTATTTGAAAGCAAACAACTCCCCCAAAAACAAAACAACAGCAATGAACAAAACAACTTTCCACTTTGATGTTATAATCTCTTAAGCATCTGCTACTGGATGGCCAACTAGCCATTGGAGTTGGGGTGTTAAAGTTCTTCAGAACTTTAAGGTTCATTTTTCTGCCACCTAATCAATTCCTTCTTTTCCTCTGTTTAAGCAGGAGAGCTGTTTTTCATTTTCCTACTGTAAATGAAATAATGAAAAATGAAATGATGTTGATCAGGCATTACATATGCAAAAAGGATGGAAAATAGAAAGTACATTCTTTATGCTTTGGTCTGGAATTGCAAGAGATGGTGCAAGCAAACCATAACACAGTGAGATAATGAACAACGATCTGTCATTTATGGCTTAGTGCACCAGTGGGTTTTGAAATACAGGGCCTGGCTCACCATAAATTGGAATGAGGCCAGAAATTCACAGTTCCAGAACTGGAAAAAAAAAACAATTGCTAATGATTTTCTGTCAATGCTGATGTGGACTGGATTTACAATAGAAATTTAAATGTGAAAGAAATGGTGCTCCACTCTAAAACATCGGTTGTGTTTATGTAGCCCTTCACTGGATCAGGAAGTACAAAGAATAAATACCCATTGTTGCTAATAATTAAAAGGCAACAACTCCCTCAGTGAAAACAGAAGAGTTCTGAGATTTGAAGCTGGAGTACCAGACTTAGCCATGGTTTCTTGGTCAATATGCATGCTATTAGACAGAGTTTGTTTATTTGTAACCTCTCTTGGTGATGTTCCATGAGATTTGCTAATTGACACCTGAAATGGCATAGAGATCACTGCTGTTAGACAAAATAAGAACACAGACATTATCTACTCCTCTGTGGGTAAAATGGTATCCTCTCTTTTAAAGTAACATCTGCCAAAGTATATCTGATATTGTATTCCATTTCAGAAAATCTCTGGTTCCTGTTTGTATATGCTGTGCTTTTTCAAACTGGGGGACATAGATATTGATTGTCCTCATTCCAGAATAAATACGCTTTTATAGGTACTGTCACAGATTAAAATTTTTGCATGCAGAGTGACAAAACTGAACAAGTTCTGTCCAGATGGGAGATGCATTTGGATAAAAATCTATTTTACCCTTAAAGCTTTGCATTACAAAGCTTAATGACTTCTTTCAGCAAATCTGAGGAAGCAGCAAATAAGATGCTGACAGCTGTTGATATTTTTGTGTCTCTAGACTCACACAAACAAACGCTCTCAAAGTTAGGACCCAAAAATTCAGTCCTAGGCTGTGACCTAGTAGTGTGAATACAATTCAGGTGTGTAAGTGCCAGAAAAAAATCAAACATCTGAAGTATTCACCAACTTGCTACAAAGCATACCATACATACCCCAGCCTAAGAGGTAGTACCAGTGCAAGCGCTGTTCCTCTGCAAACACAGCCACCACAATCAGCGTGTGCAGGTAAATGCCTTCACAGAGCATCCAGAAGTAGTTGCAGCCCAGCATGTACTGGTGGAAGAACTGCAGCACTTTGCAGCTTACCTGCCAGGCAAATGAGAAAATGTCACACACCCAACCAGCATTCTGCTTCTAAGCAGGCAAAGGCAAATCCTAATGCTAAGCTATAAGAAAGCAAAGTGAAATAGATACCCAGCTCTTGCTGGGTTTGTTTGGCACCTAACACCTTTGTAAATGAGATGAATGAAGCAAAAAATCTTCACAAAAGAGTAAAAAATGTATTATAGCAGCACTCCAGAAAGTACAATATGAAAAAAACCCCTTCAAAAGTCCTTAGTTCAATGATTTTTAGAACTGCACTTGTTTTTTAGAGCAAGCAACTTGATCTTGAAGGAGCAGGCTGTGAGAAAGACATAACTTGGAGCTCCAGTTTGGTGATTTCTTTCACTTTATTCAGAATTTTCAAAGACTTGCTCAGCTCTCCTGGGAGTCAGTCACTTCCTCTGTAAGCAACACCCAGCTCTGAACTCCCTTCTTTGAGAATTGCAAGTGCTGCAGGCAGTAGAGATGAAAAGACGTGGAGATAGGTGAGGCAGTGAAGCTGGACAGTGGTTCTTGCCTGCAGCTCAGATAAGATATTGAGACTTCAAGCTGCTTGGTAAGCAGATGGTGGAGAGAAACTCGTTGTGTCCATTCACCAGCTGGTGAAAAGATCACCCCTTCTGTGAGAGAGTCTGATGTCCACCCACTTCCACCACATTCCAGTGCCCAGGAGGCTGATGGAGCAGGAGGGTGATGCAGGGAGCTCTTCAGGGAGCAGCAACAGCTACATGGACATCTGAGGTGCCCTTATGGATGGCAAAATGCCAGCTGTCACCTTGGCCACAGGGAAATATTCCTTCCCTTTCACTTCTCCAGATGGTTTCCAAGATAAATTACCTGGACTGGAAGCAATGTTTTTATTAGCACTGATTTGCCTCTTTAGTGTGACATTTCAACCATTTATCAGAAGACTGCATGCTCTGTGAGTCTGGACAACTCACAGTACCCCTCTGGGCCAGAAAAGCAGGTTTAGTAATGATTCTCTGCACCATCTTGTAGCTGAAAAGCATTCCCAAAGCAATTCCCAGAACATGGGCATTTAGCTCTGTTCCAATATTTACGATGCAGTTTGTTGCTCTGAAAATACAAGATCATTGACGATGCAGCTTAAAGAATTCTGACAGAATTAACTTGAAGGACTGGTTCTTCTTCTTCTTATTATTATTATTATATTTAATTTTTTCTGCTTGCCACACAGAGTGAAGCAGTCATGTATTTTTTCCACACTGTGTCTGAACAGTTCCTAATAAATACGCTGAGAAAGGTTAAAAAAGAAAAAAGGAAGGATTTGCTGTTTTCAGTGAACTTTCTGAGTGAGGGAGCAACTCCATGAACAAAGCCAGCCCTTGCTGTAACTTTTATCTGTAGCTCAGTACTTGAAATACAGAAAGCACACTGCCTGAAGATGGACTGTCTTTGTTTCCTGAAGAACGATATGTCTAAACTTGTTTCATTTCCTCAGTATTTCCTTCTTTCCTGTGCCCTCCACGTGAACTATTACTTGTGGCTTTAAAAATAAAATTGAGCACCTATGTTTTAGAGTAATGGCTATGCAGACAGTTAATGACTTTTTTGAGTAATGTAATCACTTGCTATGCAGTAAGTTACAGACTGCCATTGGCAAGACATGAAGGATGTGTGTGATTAGTACTTGGATCCACACCACATTAATTTGAGAATGAATCTGAAAAAGTTACCATGAACAGATTAAGAACAAGAATGCATTGCGATGAATTATGCTGAATTCCTATCAATCAAACTACAGTGAAAATCCATCTTCGCTTTGGATGAGCTAAGAAATGCAGCAGGCTTCAGCTGTGGCTGAGTGCTGCCATGGAAATATTTTCCTCCCATGAAAAGTGAGTGTTTTTCTTAGACCAGAATAACCTGTTGCTGATAAGAACTGGATTAAAGCGTGGTGTGAAGAAAACATTGCAAATGTAACCACACATCTCAGTGTACATCAGCCTTAGCTGGGAAAACTGTGGGACTCTGAGGTTTTGTGAAGTGTTCATGCTTACAGAAACAAGTGAAATTAACCTGGAAGATGATATAGGATATATGGATCACTTCCATGCTTGATAACTTGGAGAGTAAAAAAAATGTTTGTTTTGGTGTACATTTTGATGTATGTAACTTCAACAGAAGCTCCTTATGTCACTGTATCTCACACAATATGCAGCATGGTCAAATCCAAGGCTCAAGAGGATTATCACAGCACCAGTACTGCTGCTACTACCACTGGGACTCATGATGGAAAGCAAAACATCATCAGCTCTTGGTCTGCAGGTGACCAGGTGACTTAAGCTGCAGAGTTTTAATTAATGAGCAGTGCGGGCTGGAAGGAAATAGCTGGTCCTTTCCACTGCAGCTCAGTAATTACTGCTCCATCTAGTATGCCTGTCTTCTCAGCAAAGGACAGAGAAATGCTCCTCCTTTGGACAGTGTGAAGACAGACAGCATTGTGCTGCACAGGAGGGTGACCAGGTAGTGAAGCATGCCAAAGTTCTCAGGAAAGCCCCAAAAGCCAGGTGGCCACCTCAGAAAGCAGGTCCACTGTGCCTCGAGGAGGACAGGCAAATGCTTTTTTTTTCAGAATGCTGCCTGGTAAGGGATCTGTTCTGTGATGAATAGGATGGATGCCTACTATTGTTCCCAATGCTCCGATGGATGCAAATGCTCACAAAAGTTGTTACAGATCTACAGGACAGCACCCAAGACCTTTACTGTTGTAGTTGTAAAAATAGCCTGCAATGGCCCTAAATTCTAGTTGACTACTCAGGGGAAAAAAAGGGTCAAATAGAACATGGTTGGGCAATTTTTTCTTATCGAGCAAATCTTGCAAATAATTCTGTAGCACATGTGAACACCTCAGCTGTGATATGAAATGAAAAGTTTCAAAAGGATGCTGGAATCACTTCATTGAGAAAAAGGGGAAAAAAAATCATTCTTTTATGAGAAGGATCTAGAACTGGTGTTTGTGATTTTTTTCAGGATTTATTGGCACAATATAAATACCGCTAACATTCCAGACCTGACAGGAGGGTCCCAAAGTTCCACCTGCCTTCACAAATCCCTTCAATTGCATGGCAGTGCTGCTGGCATTCCATTGTCCTTGGCTAGGGCGAAGTCCCTCTTTACAGGTCACAGGATGCAATATCATGCAATAACCCAAGTTGGAAGGGATCCATTAGAATCACTGAATCCAACTCCTGGCTCCACACAGGACCACCCAAAAACCAGAACATATGACTTAGAGCATTGTCCAAATGCCTCTTGAACTGTGGCAGTTTGAGGCTGTGACCACTGCCCTGGGGAGCCTGTTCTAGTGTTTGACCACCCACTGGTGAAGAACCTTTTCCTAATCCCCAGCCTAATCCTCTCTTCTGTTCCCTTTTCTGTTGTCCTTCTTTTATTGTGGTGCCCAAAACCGCACACAGTACTCAAGGACCTTATGTGCCATTTCTCTGCTAAACTCTCCCTGGTTATTGGCTGACAGAGACAAAGCATTGGCAATAATTACTGCAGAATTAAATAAAAACCAGAATACTGCCTTCATCAATAATAACAAAACACAACATTCACTTCTAATTGATTTTGAGCAGGTCTTCCTAGTAATTCAGAATGAGAAGGCTAAGTTTTAGCAGAGGGAAGGCAACATGCCCAGATCCCTTTGACCATGTTCCCATGATGCTTCCCCAACTGAAGGGCCACAGGCTGTGACTTGTGAGCCCTGGGTTTTGCAGCCAGCCTTGCCAGATCTGCAGTGCCTGGCCCATCACCATAGGGGCAGGATGCCTGACAGTGTGCTCAGTGAAGCCTCTCCCCAATTGTTCTCCATCTACTGAAGTGCCCCAGGCTGACATTAGCAAGAAATAAATTGCTAAGAATAGGCCAAACAAGGTTATTAATTTTCGGCCAAGCCAGCTACATGGGCCACCACTATAGCTGTGCATTTCTCTGTTTAAAGGGAAATAAGCATGTTTGCCCTCACTGAAGATCAGTCAGCGTGGGTTCTCTATATGTCTGCAGAACCCCCCTGTGCAGGCAGCTCTTCTTGATGAGAGGTTGTGCTGCTCCCCACAGAGACCAGACAGGATTTATTCCAACTCAGTTTGAAGGCAATAAAATGCATTCTCAGACATTCTTAGCATGTTTAAGGAGTAACTTGAAGTTTGGTTATTGACCTGTCTTATGCATTTTTTTCTGGTTATTAGAATGCTTTTCTATGAAAATATTCTTAAATTCCCAGTATCCATATGTTACACAAATAAGCAATAAAAGGACTTTCCAAAGCAGGGCAGTGTTAAGCACTGTAGCTGTAAATCATGGACTATCAGAACGTCATACCATTATACAATATATCTACTATGAGTCATCCATTATACTGTGTTCCAGTCAGAAAGCTGGCACACAGGGACTGGGGCTAAGATTAATGTTTTAATATACTTTTAAACCATTTACAGAACAAAATGTACACAGTTGCTTAGAGGGTTCCTAGGTTTTGTGTTACGAGAAAGCAAAATATGAAATTAAGCAATGAGGAATATTTTTAACAGCATCCATGCCCGTGCCTACACTGCAAGCAGCAGCCAGTCCAAGACATAGGCATCATGGGCAGTGATAAACACAGCCACATCCATGCACCCCAAGCTCCCACCTGCAGTCACTGTCCTAGGGCTGCCCCTAGGAACCCAGCAGGATGAGTCTGGAGTCCTGATGGGTTCATGTGGTGAACTCAGCACTGCAGTAAGCAGGGAGCATGGCAGAGCAAAGTACAGTCTCCTTGTGCTCCACTGGTTTCCTTAGCTGGGGCAAATCTCTAGTGGATCCACACACCTCGCATGCACAGCCAGCAATTGCTTTGCTATGACAGTCTCATGTGAAAGCCCTGGTGGCTGCTTGTGGTCACTGTGGCCAGGCAGGAGGACTGCTGGGTTAGATGATGGCAGCGAGGTGAGTTACTGAATAGTAAGATTTCTATTCTGGGTCCTAGGCGATCCCATGAGCTTAATATAGCTGCTAAACATACTGCACATTAAGAAGGATGCCCCAGGAAATAAAAGCAGGAAATCTAAATAAAGGTGGTAAGTGGGACTGAAGATGCAGAAATTGTGCTGATTTTGACATCAGCTGCCCTGGGTGTGCTCACCTCTCACTGCCACAATGGCAGGACCTGCAAGATCCACAGACAGTGGAGGTGTGTAAAAACACAGAAGCATGGAAGACTTTTCACAGGGACATTTGAATCTGCAGTTTGGTCTCCATCCGTGCTGAGACTGTGGGTCTTCCTGGACTTTCTTGCAGAACAGACCACAAACCTAAGAACAAACCCCAGGGTCTGAGGCCTTCAGCTGCAGGACCATGATGCATTTTGCAGTACAAGGAGGAAACTAACACTCATACTCCCAAATAAGAGGTCACATGAGGGGAAAACACTGCAGAAATAATATCTGAAGAATCTGACGGAGGCTAGATTGTTCTGACATGAAAATACCCTGGGGCTGGTCTACATGAAATCTATCATCCCTCTCTTTGAGATGCTGCTTTGAGGTACTTGAACCTAAGAGACACTGCTTTAAAAGAAGGGAAAGCAATTGCAATATATAATTTCAGAATTATTCCAAAGGAAAGGAAAATGAGGGAAATAAATATGAAAGAAATTAGGAAAATAAAAATAAAAATAAAAAAATAAATGAATGTCCCAAAATAAATCTGATTCTCTTAAATTGTTTTTTCCTCCCCTCTAAACACAGCTGTTAATCTGATGGTGTCTTACAACTCAGAAAATAAACAGAATAACTTTGTTGTGAAAGTTCAGATCTTTCTCAGAGGTGGTGGCTGGCTGACTTCAGTCCAGATATAGTTGTTCCATAAAAACCACAAATGTTCTTCACAGGAGTGTAATTTTTGAATGCTGTGAACATCCTTTAATCATCCATACTTCGTCCTCTGGCATGGCATGGCACATCATATTAGTGAATCTGACACCACCAGGATTACACAGTGCTTTGTTTTCTCCATTACTCTGAGAGTTTTGAGGATATAAACAAGAATATAAAGACCTTGGGAAAAAATGATGGGAATTACTGCTCTGCTTCATGCCATTTAGACACTGACAGCTCTGCCTTAAAATGAATGCAGATATTATTTCAGCCTGAAAATTTGTCAGAGTTCTGCATTATTCTCTTCAAATTTAATTGTGGGAAGAAGACTTGATCATTCTGAAGAGTTTTGCATTTGTATTATACTCCAGAATAGCTTTCAGTCATTTCCTTGGGCTTACAGTGGTTGCAGAGATCCCTGTAAATATTTTACCTGGAAACAGGATGAATCACACACAGAATCACAGAACTGTAGGTGTTGGAAGGGACCTCTAGAGATCATCTAGTCCAACCCCCCTGTCAAAGCAGCTCCCTAGACCAGGTTGCAGAAAAAAATGTACTAAGATGAAAGCCACTGGAGATGTTTTAAGAGGGACAGGAAAGTTCTGGAAATGGCTTAACGAAGAATCAATTTAATTTGACAAGAATGGAGCCCCCTGAAGCTCAACCCCAAACACAACACAGGAAACAACTCTAAGGATCAAAGCACCCTTATCCTCTGTGGAGCTCCATCCCATGGGGACTGCTGGTAACCATAGGTGACATAGGCCAGTATTTTTGTCGTTTATCTTCCCCACTGTCAGTCATAGCTCTCTCATTCAAAAAACATATATTTTAAAAGCCCTAAGGCTACCCAGCCTACCTTGGAAAGAGCAGAAAATAGTAAGAGACAAAATTGTGTGCAACAGTGAGAAGATAACACTGTTGCTGAAATGCTGTGAATCTCCTTGGCTCTCATACCCTGTTCATTCCTTTGAGAATAAGGGAAGCTAACAGTGCTGTAACTCCACAAATCACACTAACTACTTTATCAACTTCATCTTCCCACACAACTTTTTATTTCCACTATTCTCCCATAACAGCCTAATATGCTTGGGCACTCAAGATTTTCACTTGAACTAGTCAATGGTGAGACCTTTTGTAGTTCTCTAGTGTCCATAAGAGTACTGTATTTTTTAATATTGCTACTACTGTGGCATTGCTTTACCCATTGTAATATTAATTAAAAATGCTTGGGAATGGGAGGGGACTACACGCTGCTGGCCTTGTCAGATGGAGGAAGAACATGCTGCGCCAGCAGGGAGAGTGGCAAACTAGTTCAGAATCTTTAAAATTTATCTATAAAAGGAGGCAAGAATGGGTTTCAGCATTCCATATCCCATGTCCAGGGAATTTTCCACCTCAGCAAGAGCTGAACCTATAGAAAGCTCCCAGAAGCTTCCAGTGGCAGACTGCTCCTTGCTATGGACTCCACAAAACTGAAGTTGAAAGTGAAACTTTCACACCGCACAATGTCAGAAGTAAGGGAAAAACTGTTACATGAAAGATGAGGAGGCTAGGAAATGCCTGGAGAAATAAAGCAGGTATTCTCTCCACTAGAACAACAAAGTGATAAAAATACAATAAGATCTCTTGAAGCTTTTCCAGAAGAATTTCTATCTAATTACTGAGCCATTACTGGCTTGGGTCTCATCTGCAAACACAGTAGTGCCCATGGAGCTGATCAATTATTCAGTTTCAATTATCAATTTCTCATTAGCAGAGTTATCCCTCCAGTCATTAGCAATTTTCCTTTATCTCAATCAGTATTTGGTATTAAAATTACTAGTCTTGTGAAGTAAGAAAAAATGAAAAAAACAGATCTGATATGCAAGGCTATATTAAAAGATTAGGCAGCAAGAGTTTTATTTTATTTCTAGGCTTTCTAACAGAAGACATAATGTGTTGTCCACAGACAACTCTTCTGCAGTTTGTTCTCAAAAAAGAAGATATACCTTCCTACAAAATCTGTTCCAGGAACAGCATAATTAATGCAGTTGCTACTTCAGATACAAGATGCAAAGAATTATCTTACACAACAGTTTTCAATGCAAAAATATTGAGTATTCGTGTATGTGTTCCTGCCCTTTTTGTTCAAGTGTCCCAAACCTATTTTTTTTCTTCTTCTTATATGGCCCTCTGGGCTCACATCTTTCTCTTCTGTAATTTCAATTCCAGATAAATCTTAGGGAGCGAGGGAGAGACAGAGAGTTAAATAACCAGAAAACAGGAAAAAAAATAAGGAAAAATTGGAATTAAGATGTGTAAGGTTTGACTTACCAATTTACATGAGTAGAATGACCATAAATATCTTTGCAGCAAAATATATGTGCATAAAGACACATTATGCTATCTCATGAAAATGATACTTTGGATTTTCTCACACTTATTGTATCCAGATTCAGGGAGAATGTGGGTGTCTTGATGTTGGGGTTGAAATTCCTCTTTTGCTCCTCCTGTCTTTTCTCTTGGTTATTTAACAGAACGTTCTTTCTTCTTTGCAAATGATATGGATTTGTTTATAACCTCATAAATATGCAGTCACTCTAAGTACTTTTCCCATGATATTGCATATTTAAAATCTGCTATGAAACTTCAGGCAAAAATAAAATAAAAAAAAGCAGGAGCTATTGGGATGGAAACACATTTATTATTTTGTAGAATAAATACCATCAACTTCACCTCTGAGTATGGCCATAAATAAGGGGTACCTGTGACCCCTAAATTCCTTCCACATTCTTCAGTATTTCAGTGTATATACTTGAGGTAGGAGTCAAATACACAACACTGTCAAGCTCAGAAGGCATATACAGGAAGAAAGTGGATAAATGCATCACACTAGGGGAAGTCACAAGTAGACATATTAAAATGGACTCAACAAAGCAGAGGATGGAGCAGGTTTAACAAAAACACAAGCTAGAAAGCGTTAATTTGCTCTGTTAATCAGCGCCAAAACCAGAATACACTTTCTAGTGATGTTGGCAGACACATTAGTCCAAACACATTATCTTGCTACCTCCTTTGAGTGTACCTTTGCTCCATACTTGACTGCAGACCAAATAGAGGAGATCCCAGCTCCTCTTCGCCCCAGATTTGTATCTCAATTCTAGACAACAGTTCACTGCCGAGTCAAACGCATGCGAATTGTGTTTGGAAGAAGAAAGTGCAAAATAAGGTCTTTGTTCATCAAAGCAATTAAGTCGGTATACAGCTGAAGAGATGAGGCCAGGCCTGCTAACCCACCTATACTCAGCTATGCCCATCAGTGAAGGGCACTGGCTTGGACAACTTCCATGTACTGATTTCTTTGTGATCAGAGTATATTCAGCCACCCAGACCCTCTCTAGGGCAAGTGGCCTGCAAGATGCCTGCAGCCATGAAGCTCTGAGCTCTGGTGACTGCTCATGGCAATTCTAGTGTGCCTGTTGCCATAGCAACTGAAGTGGAGGCTTTTTGAAGTGATGCTCAGCACCCTACCATCTGTCCTGTGGCAATGTGGCTCTACTGAAGCCTCTGAGAGCTTTCTCATTGACTTCAATGGGGTCAAGATTTCACTCCAAAGACGGATCTAGTCCCAAGGCACTGGATACAGATTTTTAACGAAGTTTTACAGTACATGAGTTCTGGCTGCGGCCTCAAATTTTAATTTCAACCACTTCAGATAATTTACTTCTGCTGCCAGGAAGTATCATTTTTAACCCCAAGATACTTCCATTCCATTCTTACTTCCATTTCGGTGCTACACTAACTGCCAACTTTGTATCTTCAAATATCAGGTGTATTTCCACTGCTTCTCTTGCACAATATATGTACAATATGATGCTATGCAGTAAGGAGGAACGAAGTGTGATGTTTTAATTATTCTTCTGCTGTTTTATTTTTTTAACCTCCAGATGGTGTCTGTGACTGGTGATTTTTTCTTCAGTCTATATATTTCCGGCTTTAATTAGCTTACTTAACTGGGAGCATGTCTGAGAGACACACAAGTGATCAGATAATATCAAGTGCTAATGTTTAATTGCTTTCATAAAATTAGAAGCAGATAAACAGTTGGGGCCATAATTGAACGACCTTACTAGAAGACAAGCTGATTGGTGTTGTGACAAAACTTGAGAGATTCCCAGGCTTGAGCTAATTTCACATCAGCCAAGGCTGCAGGCTCAAGGCAATGTCTCTTTTAGAGAGCACGGCCAGACTGGGTAACAGATCTGCCATGCATATTTGTCACCTGAGGACTGGCTCAGGTTATGCCACTTTCTGATAGGACTGAACCAAGTTATTGCTCCGATTTACCACTTCCTAAGAAAGAACACAGTGAACAGGTTTTTGCAGGGAGGGGACTGGAGAAAGTTATATCCCTCTTCATCCTTGCCCTTCTCCATCATGCATGCTACTGAGAAATGGCAGTTGGGCAGTCCAAGCATCTGTCCTTGTGAGGCTTTGTTGTGAAATGCCAAACAGTTGCTGACAAGAGCTGTGGGGATCTGATACAAATATTATATGAACAGGCAATCTGGAGTAAGTCTGAGGATTTTCTGTCTGGTACTAAATTCATAGCTTTTTACTGCTGGATGAAAGATCTGAGCAAGTTCAATTCTCAGAATCTGAATTTTTTGTACCTGGCTATCATTAACTGGTGAATGGGCATGCCTTGTTTTGATATTGCCATATAATTTTATTTCTTTGAGTGTAAAGACAGAAAGAAGGAGTCATACTTACAGGATCCCTTTTCACGAGGCCTGGGTTAGGCACAACAATGATGAGGTGGGCAATGGTAAACATGGAGTTCAGCACATAAGAAAAAAACAAATTCTTATGCAGAGTTATCCTTTGACAGCTGAGACTCCTGAAAAAAAATGGAGCATGTTGTAAATTAGTATTTTTCTCCTGAAGTCACTTTAACAAGCTCTTTCTGGCAATAGTTTCTCAAGAATGCCTTTTGGCAAGGCATAATTGGAAAACACATGCCTTGCATTGCAGCCATAACCTCTGACAATTTTTTTTGTTTTGTTTTTACACCTGTTTAGTACCACATGCTTTTTAGCCATGTTGCAAAGAGCCATCCAGCTACATTCTCATCCCTTGATGCCTTTCTGTATTTCATGGTAATCTAGATATTAAGTGGTGAAGCAGAACCCTGAGAATTATTAGAAGCACATTATACAAGTAGCAAAAATTAGGACTATTGCTTGATAAGTAACTGTTCCCTGGAGACTCAATTTCTCAAGTATTCTAATGAATACTATTTGCTGCTTTAGGAATTGACGGTGAGAACGTTGTGTGGGAATACCCTTAAATTTCAGGGGGATTTGGGTTGGTATCCTGCATGTTTCTGACACCAGCTGAAGAAGTTGTTTTCCCGCTCAGAGGGAGCAACAACATGGGGGGTGGTGGGATTTCTGCTATTGTGGGTAGCAGAATTTCCCAAGGTTACAAAATTCTTGTGCAACTAAATCATGACTTCAGTTTCCATCTTGAACCACCTGCCCTTTCAAATTCCTACCAAAAACCTCAGGCCATTTCCTTGGCCACCCCTGAGCAGAGAACACCTCTGGAGCTGATTACAGAAAAATGATCCTGAAGCTGTTAGATAATGATGTGATTTCTGCTCTCAGCGATCACTGAAAAAAAGCTGGTGAAACCTGCAGGTAAGGAATAGCTAAGACAAGCAAATATTGCTTCTTGCTGAGGCATGCAAGTCTTTCACAGCCTTGAGCTGTGTGCTGGCTGTGACTCTCAGATGCTCTGTATGTGAAAGTTAAGGCAAAATGCACTTTTTCTAAAAAGAGAACTCCTTTCTGATCATTCATTTGTTTGTTTTATTTCTTTTCTTTTCTTTTTTCCTCCTTGGTGACCTGCCACATATCTTTAGTTGTCCATACACTTTTTCTGTGAGTCACTGGATGGAATTCTTCCTTTAGCTAAGATTGCTTTGCTTGTTACGGTCATCATCATCCTGCAGTTCTCACTAGTACTGTTGATCTACTTTACCCACGAAGACAACGTCCTTGGTTCAGGATGTCTATGAGATGGAGGTCCCTGGGGCTAGAAGGAAGAGAATCTCTTTACAATTGACCTGATTTGATATTATTAGCTATTGACAACTGTTGAGTACCAGACATGGGGCTAGGAGTACCTTCAGTTTGACCTCCTATAGGATAGAATATTGGGGAAAAAAGACTGTTCTTTGGACTGACCTATCCTACACTGTGTTCTTGTGCTTATTTCAATTGTTTTTGCCCCAATCACAAATCAAGCCTTATGTTCCTCTTTTGCTCCTCTGCCCTAGTAGTGTTTGTCTGGTCTTGATTCCTTCTCCCTCCCCACTCTCTGTCATTACACTTCGTCAACACCACTGGCTCCACTTGTCTTGGGACACTACGATGTACAGTATACCCTCTGTCTTTCTCTTGCTGTCCTGATAACATGCATCCCATTCTCAGTCAGTCAAGATTTCCCCATCACTTAGAGCAGTCAATGGCCACAGAGATGCAGAGATGTCTCTCCAGCTACCTCTCTATGTGGCTGCCACTACAGTCAGTCCTTTGCGACAGTCCCTGCCACGTATGTGGGCTTCCACTCTCATTCCTGTCATTCCTCCCTGCTTTTCTTGTCTTTTCCCAATCATACTTCTCTATAAAATTGGACTATGATTTGCACATTTGTCCTGTGTTTTAATTATTTCCTATGATTCCTATACTTCCTTTAACAGATAGGACCTCCTATTTACACATAGGCACCCATATTTTTTAGTTCCTACCTCCACTTTTCTACAGCATTTATGATATTGATATCCAAGGCATTTTTGGCACTATTTTCTTCAGAGATCTATTCTGTGAGTCTGTCATTATTCCTCTATCGTGAATATTGAGAACACTGATTTTCAAACCCAGTCAGTTATTTTCCATCTCCTAGCCACTTGTTTAGATTTCAAACCATTATTTTCATGTTCTCTACCACGTCCTTCCTGGAGAAAACTCACAACAAGCTTTTACAATTGATCCTTCCATACATCATTCTTTCTCAGTTTCATTGGGAAGCCTTGCCAACAATGACACTGCCAGGTACCTTCACAACACAACATCTGTTGCTCTTACAGGCCTAAACTTACTGTACTCCTGTTATATTCACAACAATATCTTTGTTTTAATAATTAATTTGGAAGTGATTTGCAGCCAGGTGTCCCTTCTTTCCTTTTGCATTTTATCATGTAAGACAATGGCATCTCAGTCCGCAACTATAAAAATACTGGAATAGTGTTAGGATGCATATAACTGTTGGGCACTCTGCTTTATGAATACTCTGCCTCCTGACATAATTATCTGTGATGCCAGATAATTATGAATTTAGATACTTCAAATTCAAATGAGAATAAATTTATGTCAGGAAAGACTGCTTGTAAATGGGAAGAATTTTTCCTCACATTCTGAAACAGAAACTTCTGCAAGCTCTGACACCTCTACATCAAAGGCTACCGTACAGCTCCGAGACCATCTCTTACTGTTTGATTGACCATCTAATTGACAGCTTGCCTTCTACTGAAGGTGAAACAATCTATCACTGCCATATCCAGATAGGAGAAGACTGCTGAAGGTAATAAGAATACTCCCATACTGCTTTATTCGTACTTCCTTATGATTTTATTTTGGTTTCTTCTTTGTTCTCTCATTTTGCGATGCTTTGTTTTGATCCCTTTTTCTACTTCTTCCTGTAATATTTGTGTTACTGATTAGTCACTGAAAGGAAAGGGTAAGCAGATGAGGAGGAGAGAGGGAGGCATACTGCTGTCAGGAAGGCTGTTGTCAGATGAGTCTTTCAGCGTGGCCTGGGAATGGTCAGGATTGAGTAGTCAGTGATTCAGAGATCACTCTGAGTCAACTTGAGCCTGCCTTGCTCACTGCAAGGTCCCAGAATAATGGAATGATCTTTCTGGACCATTGTGGGTAGACATTTTAACCAAATCCTTTCCAAAGAGCACTGGAGCCTGGCCAGAAGATTTCAGATCTCAGTTTTCTCAATGTACTACTGTAACTGGTTTTGTTCTCTGTTTCTTGGAAGAGATGGGAATTAAGCAGATCATTAGGCAATCTCTAATTATCTCTGTACCCCATTAACACGTTATCACAGCCACTCATCAAACTGACCCTCTGGAAATTACCAGAATTAATAACCCATATTTTTTATTCAACTACTTTGAGCCTATAATCTTACAGACTCCTGTTACAGCTAATGCAAAATCCAACCGTTGCATTTCCTGTTTCATAGGTTTCACAGATTACTAAGCATACTCTTTTCCAGAGTGTATGGACCCCCTAATCTCATCCATGGTGAACTTGTTCAGGGATCAGCAGCAGATGAAGTAACTAGGCAGAAGATTCATGTAACACTACTAAGACAATGTTTATTAGAAAGAACACAGTCTGAATATATCCATAGGTTTATGAATCCCAAAATATAAAACTCAATCCTACCACATTTCTGCTTTGCTCCCACCAGTAAAATTATTTGGAGTCTGACTGAATTCATTCAGAATATCCAGGTCCCCTTGTTCTCTGACTCATTGTTTTTCACCTGACTTACAGAGTATCTTAACCTCTCTTCTGAAACTTCCTTCAGTATGGTTGCTTTATTTTACTCTCATTAAAAATAATTTCATTCTTCTGTTTCACCTTAGAAACACTGTTTTCTGTTTCTCTGCATTTTCGTGTAGATATACCATTTCTTTACCATCTCAAAGAGGAATTAAGTCCTCTGCAAAAAAGATGCAAAAGATTCAGCTATTCTCTTGATTTTATTGACTGGTATGTATTTGGAATAATTAACCCATAATATTTGACATGTTAACAGATATATTTCCCAGATTTGTACATGGATCTCTCATAAGACATAAGGAGTGAGTTTTCAGAAAAGACTGTAAAGGTAATATAAATCAAGGTTGAAATCAGAAATAGGCTAAGGTCTCTCATGTAAAATTTGAGTTAAATAATACAGGGGCTTTGAGAATACAATTGATTTAAGCACTGGAACAAGTATCTGGGGTCTTATGGAGCAACTTTCACTGCAGATTGTTAAAATCAGACAACCATCCCTTGTTTTCTAGAGGCAGAGGTTCAGCAAGAGCATCTTTTTAACCCCAATTTTCTACAATTGCTGTATACATTTAAGCAGGAATTTTGTGTTTACTATGTAAAGATGGATTCTATAAATCTTCATTTTGTATTTGCAGCCAAAACACACATCTTAGAAGTTCAGTTAATGAAGTTGATGTTATCTTAAAAAACAGCATTTAAAGCATTTCATGCTGTACTGAAGTTACTCAGTTATGATGCAACACATTAAATCTATGAGTTCCAAGATACTTAAAAAATGCCATTTAGTCTAGACATATAAAACCTCTGCACTACAAGAGTCATACGAAATGTTTATAAGTAAATGGTCATGACAATATGCACTGAGTGTACTTCATTCTGATTACTTGGACTTACTGGTGACACAAAGTCCAATGATTACAGAAATACCCTTTGTTTTAAGTTAATGCTACTTCTAATTTAGAAACTGCTCATAATTCAAAGTTACTATCACAGTCACTAAAATCTGAAAAAAAATATGTATTTGGTGTATTTGTTATATTTGAGTGCCAAGTTGACAGATTTGATGGGTGGGTTTTTTTGACTTTAAGTTTTATAGAAACATCAACAAAATAAAAACAAATAATAAATTGTGACCTATCTATAAAAGTCATGCTCTTTTATCTGTCTGCTGCAAAGATAACTATGTCTAGAAGTATTCTACACTTTTGGATTACATACTTGTCTTTGAACTTCTGAAATAGATCGATGGCGACACTAAAGAATATTGCATTTCTTTCTATGAGAATGATGATAAAAGAAGTGAAAAATTCTTTGAATGCTCATCAAGGACTTTTGAAAAAGCTTAGTGCTTCTCTGATGTGGGCCTATTTGTGTTCTTACATAATTGACAACTTTAGCTTCAAATATTTTCTTGCAGGCTCTAAAACATACACTCTTTATATTAACAACCGTGATGGACTTTAATCACCATAGGTTGCCATTATTGCATAGCTATTCTTTCTTAATCCCTTCACATAAGATTGTGAAAAGAACAAGTCTGTATCCAATCAACTCAGAAAACGTCACTTGTCCTTTTAGACTACCTTACAGCTATCTTCAGATATATTCTGCAGCTGGTGAGCACTTCTCTACCTCTGGTCATAAAGTAACGGCCTTGTCTGCTGACTGCAAGTAATGTATGCAACTTGGTTAAAGCAGTAAGATAATGCAATCTCATCTGAGTCATTTTTTCAAAGTATCTGAATGGAGATAATAACCCCAGTTTCTGAATTCCCAGAGGCTTGCAGTTTACTGTAATGTTATACACCTTAAATTGATATACCTTAAGAAGATTGCTTAAAAGCTTGGAGAAGAATATATCTTATGTGAGTCAGCATAGCTCTGGATGTACAATAGCTCAGGACCCTGTCCAGCAGTTATTCTCCAATATTTTCCCCGCAGTGATCTCCCTGTGTCATGTTTACACTGCTACTGAGAAATCCTCTTTGTCTAGAGTGTGATTTAGATATGTCTAGATAGATCAACTTTTCATTTGATTTGAAAACAAAGTAAAAATGGAGCCCTTAATCTGCTGGAAATGTACTGGCTTTGGTGTCTTCTAGTGATCAGCAGTTCCCTGAGGTGAAACTGGAAGGTTATTTCCAGACAGCCCCTCGCTACTGATAGTGACTGAAACTGTGGCTAGATGTCTGAGGGCAAATCTGAGCTCCCACTACTCCTTTGCTGCTGTAATAGTGTGAAGACAGGTTCACTAAAGGACAAGACTGAAATGCATAGTCAAGTTACCAGATGGTAGTTGCAACACTTTCAGTGAATATCAATTCAGCCTCCTCTGAAGTTCAGGTATAAAACATTATTGTTTTTCCTTTTAATGAAAATGACAGGCTGCACTCTGCTAGATTCATCCTTAGTGATGAGTTCTGTAAGCACCTACAAATGTCAACAGATCAGTCCCTCAGCAACTGATGATGGTATTCCTGTCCTCTGGGAGCTGGGAGGCTTCAAATCACTGCCCTGTGAAGTCACTGCTACTTCTATGGGCTGGACATGCTCCCCAAGGAACTGGTAAATGATGGCCTTACCAGATTTCCAGTTACACCATTTCCCTACGGATGGCACTTTCACACCACTTTTGAAAAATCTAACATCATAATTTTGGCTACACATCTTTGGAAGATGTCCCAGTGGCAAGAGAACCCTGTGCTGATGCTTTTTGTTCAATCAGCATTATATAAAAAGTCACTCAGAAGAGTTGTCCATGTTCCCTTACAAGTTTTTCTTTAGTTACCACATGAGATCCCTCATGGAAAGAAGAGAGAGTGTTTGTAAGAAACACTTACTTGAAATAGAAGAAAATTGCCAAGGAAATCAACAGGGATGTTATAGACAAAGCATGGCCAACGATCGCCATATAATAAAGTATGAACGCCATCTGAAATTTAACAGAAAGAAAAGGCAAACATGAACAATTTGCAGGCACTCATTTCTTTTCTCATTAAGGAAGAATCTAAAAAAATCAACCTCCTATTTTGTATCTTTTTTCTTTTACAGGTTCTTTTGCAATATTCTTTTAATAGCAGCATTACATTAAATAGCATAACTCAAGGTCCAAAGACAAGATAAGTGTTTCTTACATAAGTTGATCTTTTTCTGCTGCACTGAACTCACTGGCAGGATCTCTGCCTAAACTATGCATAACTAAGTTTCCCAAGCTCTAGGAGAGCACAGCAGACATAATACATATGGATTTTCAAAAAGCCTATGGCAAGTTTCCACACCAAAAAAACATTGAAGAAAACAGGATTGGAAGAGAGGTTTTATAGTCTGAAAGCCATTTAAGCAGCAGGGAGTAAAAGCTTAATGGTCACTTTTGGATGGAGACGAGTCAGTTAGGTGACCTTAGGACAGATACTGGGGCTGGCTTTTTGTTCAGCGTATTCATTAATGACCTGAAGATGTGAGGATGTTATGAAATCTCTGTTTCTAGATCATACTTGGCTCTTTTAGAGAACACTAACAGACCCTTCACATAACTAAGAGAGGGGACAAGAAGACACCATGTGAACTTCAACAAAGATAAAAGCAGGGACAAGTGATCTAAGCTCTTCTTACATAATGCTGAAATTCAAACCAGCAATTAAACTGAGGACCAAGATCTTGAAGTAGTCATGGCCAGGTCTCTGAATTGCTGACTCAGCCTGTAACGATAGCCAAAGAGTCTAGAAAACTTCATAGAACATCAGGAACAGCCCTGGAGGTAGAACATAATTTTGTCTCTGCTTAAAACTTACATCCCACAGCTTTCTGGTCTCCTCACTTTAAGAAGGACACAGCAGAGCTGGAGAAGGTGAAAAAAAGACAACTAAAATAACCGAGGAGATAGAGTGACTGTGTTATAACATGTGGGTGCAAATCCCAGGATTCTCCATTTGGAGGAGACATGTCTTGGTGGCTTATGACTCAAGTTCAAGAAGTCATGAAAGTAGTAGATGAGGTGAGAACTACTCAGGAGCTCCAACCACGTTTCAGCAAGACACCCCATGACAATTCTGGTTGCAGCCCTAAAGTGAGCCTCCCTGTTGGGCAACTGGCTAGTCTTGTTATCATTGTGAAAACACTGCGTATAACCAGATAACCAGGAGTTCACTAATATCATCAAAATTTATGATAGGCCTAACCATACTTCGTGTGCCAACAGTGAAGCAAAATCACAGAACAGCACCTTGGCATCTGAATGCTGCAGTATTTAAATGTCATACAATGGTCTCAGCCAAGCTCTTAAGCATCATCTAGCTGTCAGAATACTGCAGGAGGCTAATGGCATGCCAAGCCTCACTGTTCCATTTTTTCTGAAAGCACTAATATAATATCAGCCTGTCTTGAAAAATGACTAGATAGAAGCTTCCTCTGCTGGGTTTATTTTCACCACTATTTCATTCATTTTTCTTTTGTTATGCATGGGCAATCTTCCTTTTTCAATGATTAGATGAATTTTTTATGACCATCCTCCTCTATGGAAAAGCTTGTAAGTACCTGTGCAGCATTTTGAGCATGGTTTCTTTATCACTCCCTCTTTGCATCTTTTGTGTCCTTTTGGCAAAGAAAGAAGAATAAAAGGAGAAGACATGTTTCATGCAACTCTTTCATTTCAGACACATTCAGCTAGTATCTGGCATGCTTCCAATTGTTTTCCATAGCCCTGTGCTTTGCCAGTCACATTTTTTTTGTCATTTTCAAGCTAATTGAGTATCACAGTTGAAAACAGATATGAATAAAATTCAGAAAACAAAGCTATTCTTAGCACAAGTGCACATCTTCCCATATAGTTTATTCTGCAGAGATTTCATGACTTCAGAATCAGATCCTGCTTTCATTAACATAAGAGATGCGGTGTCCTGGTTCGTATTTACAACAAAGTCACATTTACACCGTCCTGGCTATGTAGACATGACACAACTGTCCCTCAGCATGCACATTAACCACACATATTCAAGATCTCCTACTTTCCTTCCACAATGATCAAACACAACATTCTTGTGACCACAAATGTTTCAAAAGTTTTTTTGTTTTTGTTTTATTTTTTATTTTTCTGAGAGCTCCAGCAACCCCAGAGAGGGCAGATCTGAATATTGAGAAGATAGATTTCTGAATATGGAGAAGTGGGAGAGGTTTTACCTGTGTGCATGTGATATTTCCTTCATTGCATAATAAGAGGTGGCTATATGATACTAGACTGATAGAGTTTGAAAGCCTAGATTTAATTTATAGATGAATTTTCATAGATGTTTTGTTTGCCTCTCCTGTATACAACCCTTAGCACATAACAGCTATAAATAGCAAAAGATTCCAGATAGCTGCATGCAAGATCATGTGCACCCCAAAGGACTTCTGATAACACAAAATCTCCACCTTTTAGTATACAACTGCTAGATCAGTTCAAAGGTATATCTAGGGCTCAGCATAGCTTTTGTGATTACACCATGCAAACTTACTATGGTAACTGTTCAAAAAAGCTTTCCACATACAACAATGAAGACGGATCAGATTGGACTGACCTCTCAGGTAATAAAGCTTATGGTCTATTACTGCACTTTTAGGAACCGGATGAGATCTGTTTTTTAAGTGATTCATCTCCAAAATACAGCAAATTATTATTTCCAATTAGCTTCAACAAGCAATTAACTATTTTATTAACCTCTGCGCTCCTTGAAATGGCAGACTCTGATGGCCCTTCTTATGTACAGGGCTTATAATGACTCACCAAATTTTTATTTCACGCACTTTTGTGGGTTTAGAATACTTGAAATAGAAACACTCAAATGTTCTTCCTCCCAAGTTCCTCTAGTGTTCTTCTCTTGAGGAAAGAGAAGTCTCAAATAGAAATATCTTCTACTCAGTTAATTAGACTCTCTATAGTTACATGAAAATACTCTAGAAATGAAACATACTCTTGGTTTTTGAAGACTTGGACTGAAGGTCACAATCCAACTTGGTATTTCTGTAAAGATACATTCTTTCTGCATTTTCCATTATTTTTTTTTGTTTCAGAAGAATCTCAAGGGACGTATAATTTTCCGTTGTGTTCTATCTGCACTTTTCTTGAACAATATTCAAAATTCTTCTTCTGGAAGGCATGGATAATAGGCAACAGAACTACATTTTTTTGCCTCTCTACATGGGCCAACATCTGGAAAAATGGTATTTTATGGTGCTTGCATTTAATGTCTCTGTGAGCTCAGATTCTTACTATTACTCTCTTTGTTGCATAGGTGAGCCCCATTTTACTGTGATGATTTCTCATGCTGCAAAAACTTTTAGAATTCAACTCCTGCTTAGTCCAGTAGACTTTTCCAAAGCCCTTTATGCTGGATCATTTCTAACTATAACCACATACGGGTTTTTGGCTGTTTTATAAAAGATCCTCTAAGACAAACCCCAAATCAAATCACTTTCTGACTTTCCCTGCTGTAATTCCAAAGAGTCACAAATTATTCTGTCACAAATCTGTAATCAGATTTTCCTGGAACTCTGTTCATATTTGAGAAATATGTTTATTTTCATGAGCTTACCTAAATTCTTTTTTAAAAGCTTTTCTCGGATTTCTTTCTCCTTTTTTCTGTTGCTTTTAGACTTTGATCTCCTCTTTCAGCTTAGCAACTCAATTTTGGAAACGTTGATTCAAATGCTTAATTTATTAGTGTAAATAGTCACACTGATTTTAGTTAAACTATTAAATATAAATGTGTTCAGGTTTGTAGAATTTTCTGGCATAATGGTATCTTCATAAATGTTTCTATTCAAAGGGAGTGAGTAACGAGTGATATTCTTTGCTTATAAAAATAATCTTAACCTATTTTAGGATTTCCAGTCCTGCAAAGAAGTTATCAACAGCCATTAAGATTCTGGTTACAGAAAACAAATCTTAAATTCTGAAGGATCATTATGTAACTGTTGGACAATCAGGAGAAAAGCAGAGGAATTAAAAAATGTATTTAAAATACAGTGAAGTTGATGACATGAATGGCCACTAAATCATCCAGCCTGTAGCAAACGTATTAGATCTAATCTTTTAATAAGTTAAAATTAGGAAGTCAATGCTATTCAACTCCTGTGCAACAAATAAAATTAAAAAATGAAGACGATTCTGACCTGCTTCATATGTGCCTCCCGCTAGCCCAGCCAAAAGCCATTCCAAGACAACTGTCTTTTTAACTGTAGCATACCTTCAATTTTTCAGAGGTGAAAGAGTTGCACAGAGTGTAGTTGGACCAAGTTCGGTTGCTCTCAGGATGGCGGAACCAGTTTCCAGTTTCATCACAGTATTTTGAAGCTCTTTCTGATGGTAAAGTGCAATAATAATAATTATGTTAACATATTACACATTAAAAATCCATTAAAAAGAATTACAGTTCAGAAACAAAAAGCCTGTGTAACATAATCCAAAGAATTTTCAACTTGGGTGATTAATATACATTCTTATTTTTTATTTTTTTTAATTAGAGATTTATCTGACATCACAGTTGTTATTTATCTGTCTCCCGTTGGTCTTGAATGAATGCAATAGAGTATATATATCCAACCTTCACTCAGATGCAATGATTTCTGTGTTAATAATTCACTTAAAGAGGCTGTTGAAACTTGTTCAAACTGGCACTCCAGCGAGGTGCCAGTATCCCTCCACAGACACTAATAAATCAAGTTGTGCAGTAGGGTTCCATGTTTTATGGGGAATAATGAAATAATTAGTTAAAGGAGATGTGTAGTGAAAGGGCAGTGAGCAGTATATGAACTGGAGCCCAGGTGTTGGTGATGGCAACAGTCCCAACACCAGTGGTGTCATCTGCACAGACAGGTGGAAGAGTCTGCCCAAACTCTGTGCCAGCAGTGGGCAGGATCGCCACTGATGTGCCGCTGAGGTTGCAAACACAGAGATGAATAGGCTCTGAGCATAAATAATCTGATGTGCCATTTGAGCTCTCTATGCATCTCTGTCATAGGAGACTCTGGCACGCGCTCCAGCGCTCACCAGATCTATGCTCTGTTGTAATTGTCTTTCTGTTGCAGGAGCATCACCACTGGGATAGCTCAGCGGGGTGTCTGGGAGCACAGATGTGTGCTGTGCAGGCATCCTCCTGAATGCATCTGCATTTCTGACTATGAAATCATGGATGCAGGGGTACAGTCACTTTTAATCACCTGTCAATCTTGGACTAATTCCTTTGGCTTTTCCCCAAGTGCTAGCCAAAGGGGAGTCAGTGGAAAACTCGCCTGTGCAACCAAAGCAGCTACAATCAGAAGCTTAAACTATCTGATGTTTTCTTAGATAGTGACACAGTTGTTTATTTATGAAACACACAGTAGTTCAAGTCTGAGTTTTTTGGCAGTCTAAAAAGTCTGTCTTGACATCTCTTTTTCTCTTGTAGCCTCATAATTTTATTGACCTTCTCCATAGGTTATCATCATTTCCAGCCAATTTACTTTTAAAGAGACAATTACTGTTTGAACAGACACATTTTCATTTTGTGTGTTCAAAATTTGCATTTCTTTTTCTTAGTCAGCTTTGATGATTAATGGTTCTAGTAACTTGGAAGATTTCTATTCCCCCTTTACATGCTGAGAAAAGCAGCTGATTCTGCTGGCAAGGTAAGCAGTAGGTGGACTGAGCTATCTTCCTCTGACTAGACATGCACTTTGTATAGTACCACTGCATAAAAAAGATGATCCTCCAGAACACAGCATACTTTTGGAATTACTGTGAGCTTCAAATCATTGTTTCGAGGGACTTGCTGAAAATCAATACGTGCATTAGCAATACAAAGAGGAACAGTACATGCTATCTCAGCCTCCCATCTCTGCCGCATGCAGATAATCACAGGCTGCCTGTGTAGCAATGTTCTCGTTGTACTCCTTGCCAGATATTACCTAAAGCTGGAAAAAGTGTTCAGTCATAGACTGAAGATTAATGGTTGCTCTACTGTGGAACACAGTGTACAAACATTGTACCTGCTATCCCATAGACTGTGCAAAATGAGCGGCTTTTGTTAGTATACTATAGGGCATGATGATAATACCATCTATCATCTCTGCACTATAATGCCTAGGTAGGCATGCTGCCTAAGTTTAATGTAGCCTTTGTAAGTCAGAGACAAATCTGTTGCTTCATACTTTTCCTTGAAGCCAGATAAACGCAACTGATACTACTTTGGAAGTTGCCACAGCCCAGCGATTTCCTACTGTAATGTTGTCAGAAAATAGAACTAGGAGATCAGAATCCCATGATATGGGGTTGCGTTATCAGCACGTGCAATTGTGATACACCCACTAAACACATTATGTGCCTTTTCAAAATATTTAATTAAAAAATGTTAGCTAGATTGACAAAATGTGCAGGCTAAAGTTTATGAATCGAGGGACAGTTTTTCACATTTCTGCTCACTGCTTTTGTTAGATCATAAACAAGGAGGATCAGGTTAGGTAACTGTGTGTCCTTCACCTGTGGTGTCCCTGAGATGCAATGTGTTTAGTCAGTGGAACAGCTTGTTGAAGAATTTTCACAGTGTTAATTTTAATTTGAAATATGAGGCCCGATATGTGGGTAATTACTGTACCTTCATACTGCCCATTCCACTATCTTAAACTAGTAGAACATTTCTTCAAAATCTCTGATTTTATGAAGAAATGAAGCCATGAGTATGTAACCCAACCACTGCTCTACTGAAAGTTCTTCTCTGAGAGTCCAGTAGCAGGTACATGATTAGGAACCTGGGAACATGTTCTATTTCATACTAACCAGAACAATCTGTAGTAAGCCCTAACTCAAGTGTATAAGGATGAGTAAGACAATACTAGCAATGGAAAGTGGAAATTTATACTTCAAGATTATTGAAATACTCCATAAACACAAATTTTTAGGCTCCATCTGTAAGCTGTCAGCTTGGATAGGGTAATTTATTGAGCATCACACCATTCAGAAAGGAAGAACAGTGGCACTGTGTGGGATTCATATCATCTGATTTTAGCTACCTTAAAGTTACACACCTTCTCAAAGGCAGTTGTGCAGGCTATCTGTAGTTAGCTATAAAGAGCAGACATTTCAAGAGCTGTTTGGGAAAAAAGGATGACACAATCCAGTCTACAATGGCAGTTTTACTGGAATAATGAGGTGTCTAAAAAGATTAACCAATAATAATAGTTTTGCATGTAATACCACTTGTACCACCAATGATGCTTTTATGAATCCAATTTTCATAAAAAGCAACTCAGCCACTGATATGTAACAAATATCTTTACCCAATAACAGTGGAACAAACATGAATATCAAAAAGTTTTTTTTTTTACAATTAGTTCAACTCTATGGCTAGCAGATGTTCAAAGAGACAACTCCTTTTTATTTATTTTTTATCGTGGAGGTATATGCTGGAAGTAAAAAGTTTTCCTTTGTTGCAATCCATGCTCAGCACATACCATACATTGGATTCCTTGCCACTGCTTGGATTGACCTGTACAGTAGTTAGTTTTGCAGATGAGTGAATAGCTGATAGTTCTGTAACACATCTGATGTACTTACCTCCTCAGTAAAATATTCTAGAAGAAAATTTTTCAAAAATGCAAAAATTATCTGAAACAATACAATGGAAAACCTAGAAAACTTCAGTTCCAGTGTCCTGGCAAGTGAAGAATTCTCACTATCATCAAAATGCCTTTTTCTCCAAAACTGGAATTTTTACATTAAAGTCAAGATACGCACTACAGGAATATGAAATGTTTGCAGTGTAGCTGCTGAGATTGCTGAGTACACAGAAGGGTTGGGGCTGGGGACACCTGCCATGGGCTCCAGCACGTTGCCATGTGAAGGCACTATACTGAGTTGCTAGGAGCCCAGGACGGACTGGCCAGTAAGAAGGGGAAGCTGGGGCTGGGAAGGTGCTTAGATTAGAGATGCCTGAGGAATAGCCTCCCTGCCTGAATGGAGCTGTAGCTCAGACCCAGAGGGTCTCTGTCTTGTCCTCACTGCTTTGTGGAAGTGGTTTCTCATCTGCAATGACTACACCTCTCAACTTGGCATCCTGCTTTGCTGGATGCTCTTTGCAATTTGCTAGCTGTGAGAAGGGCTTGCTGTGCCCATCACATCATTCCCTGTGGTCATAGGTGCTACAGTAGCTAAATCAAAAATGGTCAGCAAGAACAAATTGATCTGCTCGCCCTTCCCCTGTGTGGAGGACTTGTCCTAATTCCCTCTTTCTGCAGGAAGAAAAACAAAATCTTTCATAAACTGTACTAGAAGCTCAAGAAGGGCACTGGAGAGCACTAGAAGAGAGCAAGGGGATGCACTCCTAGATATTCCCTTTCTCAGAACCATGTGAAGAGTTGCAAGTAATGGGTCTACACGATGGAACCAAAGTGCAAATCTTAGAGGAGCTTTGCTAGAAGCAGCCTCAGATAATGGAGTCAGCTGGGCTAGGAGCTTTTGAACTTGACATATATTCAGCGATATAAGTGGAATTATATTTGGTTGAATTAGTGGTGAAGTTGTCAAAACTGAAAATGAACTGAGCACTGAGCATGCTGGAGCTCTCTTTCCTTGTTGGTCTGCTCTGTGCCATTTTCTCCAGACTGTGATTTCTCCTGATTTACACCCTCTAATAACTTCTTGGCTTCAATACGGAATGCTGCTGGGGTTCAGGTACAGTGAGCTGCTATGCAGCACCCTGGTGCAGATGGGAGGAAGATATGATCCTATGTTACCAGAAAATGTTTGACAATAAATGACATATGCGTCAAAGCACAAAAAGAAATCTGAATGCTATCATTTTATTCCAGCACTCAAGGCTATGCATGGCCCTGAACAGAAATCATGTAGACACTGAGGAGTTAATAGACAGCAGTTCTGCAGGTATCAGGACAGCCCAGAGTGGCACAAAAGGAAATCCTTGTTTCAGAAGTCCATGGGCTTATTCCTTGCACGCCCAAAATATATGCTGAGGTGGTTTGAATGTCACAGAGCCTTAATGAGGAGGAAGTCTGATGGGTGCAATGGTTTTCATCTTAAAAGTCACTGTTCTTTGGGATGAATATTCTGCTTCTCAGCAGAAAATTTTGCTATACGCCACAGGCATAATATTACCCAACACACTAATGACTTGTGACACAAACTTGGTACACTTTTCTCAGGACAGCTGAACCTGCAGTTTTGGCCACCACTGAGTGGTAGCCAGTTCCATTAGCAACTAAAAGATTTCCTGTCCCTCCTGCAAGTTTCTTGTCTCCCTCCTAGTTTGTTAAGGTACTGCGTGGCAGTCAGGCACTCACATAGGCAGGCTTTGTGCTAGCTTTACTCCACAGCTGTAGCACATATGGGGTACTCAGCAGACATTGTAGGAAAGCAGCTCTGGTTGCACCAGGTGCAGAGATGCCTCAGAGGCATAGAAATGATGCCAGCCAGTGGGGACATCAGCCCAAAGGCAGTAGGAGGTGCCACCTGGGAGAAGAGAGATGTGCCAAGGGAAAACGCTGACTCTGGGGAAATATATGTATTGCTCCTGCACAGGAATGCAGATAGATCATCAGGAAATTGCTGAAGAAGGATTTTTGTCCCCTGTAGCTTTGTACAGATAACAGTAACACTAAAAAAATCCCAGCCTTGAAAGCTTTAAAGCGCAGCAGAAAGAAAAACTGGAGTACACACACAGCATGGGCCAGGCTCTGCAGAACACATTGGTATATTAAGGAGCCTTTTGCATTTAGTCCAATGAGTCAGAGTCCTCAACTTTAATAGGCATTAATAATCAGAAAGAGGTTCTTCTAGGATGACTTGAAGTGTTACTCTGTGGAGTGTTGCTGGAATGGAGGGATTAGTGCAGGACAAGTTGCTGGAGACAGGCAGGAAAAAGATGGGAATAGGTGGCTTGTGCAGCAGCTGGAGGATGGATCCATAACCAGCCCTGGTCATGGTGGAATGGGGACCTGGGAGCAGTGAGAGGCTGCTGTGCTGCCTTCCACCTGCTTTTACATGAACACATGGAACATTCATAAATCAGGATGGTTAGTGTCTTTTTTTTTTTTTTAACCGATGAAAAATATGGAATTTGGGAAAGACTTGTGGTAAACTGTTCTATCCATCAGAGGGACTGGTAGCCATATGTGGATGATACCATGAACAAAACAGGGGCAGAAAAAGAAGGTACTGACTCATGGCACTTCTGCAGTGAATGCTAAAAAAGCACGTGCAACTTCAGGATCCTGAGTCTTGAGCTCTCACCTGAGCACAGACACTTCTGGGACTTGTGGTTACAGTTAACTCAGGATATTGGGGCATCAAGAACTGCCTATAAGTAATAAGTCCTGAAAACTGAACACACAGCTATGTCTTTCCTCAAACAATACCCTCTGTGGAGTTTTGTTTGTACCTAATATTTCATCATAACTATTCAGCAAAATCTCTATCCTTGCTTTTTTTTTTCCCTTTTATTTATCTTTTAAAACATTCTTAATTTACATCTCCTCTTAGTCCACATGGGAGCTAACATTTATAGGAAGAATTCAATGAACAACTGGAACTTTGAAACTGAAAGAATGTCACCTCTGCTCATCTTCTTCCAAAAAATATTTTCCAATGAAAACAGAAGATTCTCATAGATATTTCATGCATATAAGACTACTTTTATCATTTTCTTGATAGAAAAATCTAGATTGAGGTATTAAAATCTGTTGATGTCATAACTAAGTCATGAATATTTCCATATTTTCATAAAATACGTTCCATAAATCCAGCAGTTATATTTACATCATTGTAGCACACAAAATATTATACAAATGAAAATATATCAATTAGGCAACTTGAAGACTTTACATATTTTCATTTCAGCCAAGCTCTAAGATTTCTTGCCTCCACTCAAGGACATGAATATTCCTTTGAAATATAAGACGATAAAATTAAGTACCATACCAGTTGGGTCAAAGTCTGGAAAATAATCTGGGCAGTTCTGAGCAGTGATTCTGCCAGCAGGAGTGTCATCCCAGCACAGCCAGCCATCCCATGTTCGGTTGCAGAACAGACCTGGATGTTGAAGAGGAATTCAGTAGTCAGTTCAGCAGTCACTCCTGAACTTATTATGCTCTATCCTCCTGAGGAAAATTGCTATCTGCAGACAATAAAGTGGTTTTGAAATATCAGCCCTTGTTATTACTACACTTGGAGTGGCATTTAGGTAGTACAAAGTACTTGGTTTTGCCAACCAGATGTTTGTGGTGTTAATGTTACTGCAAAATATTGTTGTAAAGCCACCTGAATGGAGCTTTGAGTGTAGGATCTGAACCTACACATAAATGTCTGAAGCATGACAGTTTTTATTGCACAACTCTGTTTAAATATTTGCACATTGTGATTTATTATTTTTGTTTGTTCTGTTATGCTCTTATTAGCCTAAATGAAAACTCATCTGAATCAAAGTGTTCTACATTCTACATTTCTACATTAATTATAGAACATTTCTGCATCAGGGCCTGAGTATCTTAACATCTAATCACTGACTCTTACAGACATCAATAAAATCTGATAAATAGTTACAGAATTGCCTCTTTTCTTATATTGTAAAAAAAACAAAACAAAACACTGACATACTATCTCCACCTCATTTACTATATTGTTGGATTTTTTTAAATATAACTTCTCTTAAACAGGGCCTCCAATCTCTGTGTTCTTAGAGACATGGGTTAGTGGGCAGTATGGTTATGGGTCGACAGTTGATCTTAGAGGTCTTTTCCAACCTTAATGATTTTACGATCCTATGACTTCATGATTCTTTAGTTGCACAAATTGCCACAATGCCTCAAGTATTTATTCTCTTGCTTTTCTCAAAGCTTCTTCCTTCTCTTCTGTAAAAAAAGTGGCCAGAAGAGAACCCTCAGTCCCAGCTTGAAAGGTTTCCTCATTCACTGCATGCCATTGTTGCACCACTATTATTTGTCATTTTCCTTTTTATTAATCCTACCTCCTATTCGGTAATAATCTGTCCTCAGTGCTTAATAAACCTCTTCTTACTAGTGCTACTGTTGAATATGGAAGACCTGGAACACTTGTCCTGGTACAGAGTATGACAGTTATCAGTTCATTCAGAACAGATAGAAAAGCAAAACGAGCCAAACAACAGACTGGCATTTATATTTGAGAGATCACTGTTCACAATCACATCTTTGTGTAACAGTCCCAAAAAGTACTGCACTGACAGTTCTAGAAAACTTAGCTACCTAAGGAAGAGAACAGAAATTCAAGCAGCAAAGCCCTGAGCCAGCAATGCACTTCATCTATGTAACGCAGGTACCATCTGCATGGGAAGGGAGGAAGAGCTGATCATCCCCTGGCTTCACTCTAGCCTTTGTTCTTTCTTAGCATCTCAGAGGTCAGTAAGGGAGTGTGAATCTGACTGCTGCTTACTGGAAGGCAGCTGCACCCCGAGGAAAAATATAGATTAGCATAAAGAACAAAATGCATCTTTGTAGTGATATACACAAATGTGATAATGTACAAACATAACTTTTTTATCTTCTTTACCTTTTTTCCTATATGGAGGAGCTCTGTTCATCCTCTCATAGCATTTGAACTGTGAATCTATTATCTTCTGTCGTATGACTGAATTTTCAGTTACTACAGGCTCTAATGTAGGATCAGTATAATTTACAGTAGCGGTAAGACTTGGAACCATTCTCTGTACAGAAAGGAAAAACTGTTAGTGCCACTGAATAAACCAGTAGGAATAATAATAATAATGATTAAAAAAAACTACAGCAGGTCAGAAATCTTCATTATGCATTCTTCAAAGGTCTTCCATTTGCATATTTTACATTATGATAGACCTTGCAGTGCTTTCAAAGTAAATGTTGAATTTCAACTAAGTTTACTTCACTATAAAGTCAGGATTTTAACCAAGCCCTTTCTCTTGGCAAAAGAAAGAACCATTAAATACTGGATAAAGTCTTTAAAATCTTTCCATTTAGATTAGTGATCTGCTGAAAAAATGTTGTATGTATCTGCCCGATGTTACACCCATGCATTTCTTCCCACTTGAGCAGATTTCTCTCTAGATTACCCAGTCAGTGCCACAGGCTGGAAACCAGCAGACTTTCATGTTTTCTGCTTTCTTCTTTGAGCTCCTTTAACTGTTAGGGCCAGGGTAAAGGGTTTAAACCTCACGATTTGAGCTTGGTTCTTGATTAAGCACCTAAGTGAAATACCCCCAAATCTGAGCGCGGAATGAAAAGTCCTCTTTGATCAAGTGGCCTCTTCTGAAGGATTCCACTCCAAGCTGCCTGAAGGGCACACAGAAGAACCATTGCCTATGGAAGACCACGATCTCGGGGTAGAGAGGTTAGTTGTTCTCTTCTCATTCACCCATTTGTCACACAGCCCAGGTCTATGAGTCAGGGTGGAAACAAGAGTGTGGAGCTCTAGTTAAAGCATTGTTGCCTTCATTCTATATCAGGACACTTCTCTGTGGGAAGCTGGTAAGAAAGGGTTAATTCTTCTGATTTCCAAGCAAAAGCAATGAGGCTGTGGCATTTTCCTTGTCTAACTCTCTATTTACCTTCAAAGCTATACTCAAGCCATTGCAAGTACAGTTATTTACAGTCTCCTCCAAAACCGAGGACTCCCATAAGCCCACAGACTTGAAGTTCTCGGGGATCTTTCTTATTTAAAGCCTACATTTCTCTAGACAAGCCATACAAATCATGTTACTAACATTAGTATTTTCAACAATATTTTCTCTGTAGGAAAGCGTATGTTTCAGTTTATATTGATTACCTTCCATGCACATTTGAGCCTATGAGATTCACATTAACACCAAATGCTAGTACACAGATCGTTAAACAGACATTTAGAGTTGTACAGTCAGAAATCGTGACAGGTTTGAAAGTTCAAATATGAAGTGACTTCTTAAATTATCATTTCCCTTCTTTTTTCTTGAACATTGCAAGCAGCTGTATCTCATTAACACATTGCTTTCTTTTCCATCAGCAGAGACAAAATAGCTTAGTAAAACATACAGCAAAACAGTATGTTTGACTTAGGTGAAAAAATGTCATTACTTCATGTAGATATTTCTGTGCTGAAACATCTCAGTTTCATCTTTTTATACTCTTCTACCTAACCAGTTGCTCTTTCCTAATTCAATCTAATATTTTCTCATACTGACATTTTATTTTTGAACTTCATATAACTACTATCTGAAGACTAGAATATGAAGGCTCTTAATATTACTGCACGTAACGGGAAACTTGAACTTGAAATAAAATGACAGAAAGAAGACAGAAGGCATTTTTGGTAAATATAACTCTATACAAATTTTGTGTATAAATATATATGCATGTATAGATATGCTTGGACAGCAAAGCAATTTGGAACATTTCATCTGGCCAAATAAGTGAAAAAATTAAGCTTCTAAAAGGCCAGAACAGAAAATACAGAAGAAAAGCTCCATATATTTGGGATCTCTCCTTCATGAAAAGATTAAAGGAGTAGATGGTGTCCAAGAGGACCATCTAAAAACCAAACCAGCAATGTTGCAGATCCAGCAAGTATTGCAGGAAAAAAACAGATGAAGTTTTTCAGAGGTCTGTCTGTTTTTGCCCTTTGTGTCCACATATCACCTCAGGCTTCAATGGTTCCCTGAAGTGATTCAGAGATACTCCAAACTTTTTTTTCCCCATTCTTATTTTGAATAATATCTCAGTTCCAAGCTGTTTGCATTTCAGAGAGGAACAGCAGTGTAGTCAAAGACAAGCTGGAGGAGGTCCCTTGTCACTGCCTCTGCTTTCAACAGCTCCTCTGTTAGTGGTGGCCAATCTGTTAAGGCACTCATGTTTTGAAAGCATAACCATCTGATAATGCTTGGATAAGATCACCAATTTTCTTTCCCCTGAAACAATACTTTTATTTGACTTCCATTTTCTTTTTGGAAGGAGATGGTCTGTTCTTCAGGTCTGTTTAACCAAACAAGACCAATTCACACTAACAATGCAACCATAAACATTGAGGCTGCTGGTCATAAATTGCAGTTTCTTCTGTTTCTTTTGCTTTATCTGTACAGAATAAAGCACAACACAAATAATTGTGATAGTTGACAAATGCCAGCTACACAGATAGAAACTGTAAGTACTTTTTCAAGTGCTTTGAAACGTTTCCCTTCTTTTAAGTTGTTTTGCATCATTATTATCCACCATTCTTGAAAGGACAGACTTTTCCAAGAAGATTGCACAGTACAGAAACATAAAAAATGAAATCAAAGGAAATGCTAGGTTCCTGTCCTTTAACTGGTGAAGGTGTAACACTTGGTAAACATGGATGGAAATTTTTGAGGATGAGATACAAGACAGAGAAAACATCCTTCTCTTCAAAATCAGTTTCATAATTTGCTGCATGTAAGGGACTAATCTACTTCCTGAAGAAGAGAGCTCTTATTGGGTATAGATTAATGAGAATAATATTTGGAGACAGAGAGTTGCTGTGGTCGTGGATAGGATGAATGTTTTGGATTGTGTGCTAAATTATTTCAAGTGCTCAACCATGTAACCGTTCTACTACCTTTGAGCAAGGCAATCACATTACAGCTGAAATTGCAAGAAAAATTTCTATTACCCACTTTGGTCCAGAAATTCACTTAGAGAGATTAAAAAGATAGATGGGAATGTGTCACAAAAGCTCAGTGAAAATAAATATTTTGTCAGGGGAAATCATTTAATCCATCAGGAATTTAAAATCCCTTCCCATCCATCCATCAGATGGATGTATAAACAGTGTTGATACAATAAAGGAATGGCTCATTCATTGACAAATATCTTTATTAAAGGGATATAAATATTTCACAATTTAATAAGCAGGATTTGTTGATAGTCTGTAAATAACTGGTTATGATTTCTTCAGAAGAAAAATGTTTAAGTGATGTCCCATGCAGCAGTTTAGCAGCCGTACATATGATGTCACTCCTAAAAGTCCAAGTAAATGACGTCATACATACGACCACCAAGCCACCACGTGACAAATGACTGTTACAAGAAAATGAATTATCGTAGTAAAGAGAAAGAACAGGTTGCTGGGAATGCTGAAGTTCACTTTATACCTAGAAAGGATAAAGTAATCTAGAGGAAGCAATTTGGATTCGTTATTAAACTATATAAAGCTTAACTAATAGTGCCCCAGTTTCTGGAAGACAGACACCAGCTGTTAACCTGTGTATGACTGTGCCCATTTCTGAAAGAAAGTATCCAGATAAAGCAAGCAGAAAATTCACCTTTTTTTCCGCAAAAATATTGGATACAATAAGCAAGGATTCCCAAATATTTTTCTTCCTCCATCAAAGAGCTAGACTAAACATGATATTTGAAAATAAATTATTTGCAGCTTTCTTTCCTTTTGATTTTTCCCCCTTCCATTAAATACAGCAATTTTGCAAATATACTGTTGAGCTCTGTCAAAATGTATTTCAGAATCTGGATGCTACAACTGCTTATTATTGATTGTGATAGCTCAGAAACACACTTTATACATTTCTTTTAGAACTCCATTTAGTCACCACTTAGTGGCTGACTTAACTCTTGTTCTTTGATACACCACATCTTCAAGCAAGAGCTCAGTATGACTCAGCCTCTTTGCAGAGGCCCTGTTGTACCTTCACTGCATTTGAAATACTTTTCACAGCTACCAGTGTCAGGACAGAGAAGGAAACCACTGCAATGCCTTAGGAAGGTCATTAACAGAAGGTACTTAGTAAATATAATAATTATTTCTTATTCATTACAAACGTACTTAGAAATAGCAGACAACCTCTTGGGGAAAAAACCTCAATGTGACACGTTTTACTGAACCATCGAATGTTAAAATTTTTTTGTATACAATTGCTGTTGAAGCAGGATGAAAACATCTCAGTTATATCCCATGTAACTTACATTGCAGATTTTGGCAGCTGTGTCAACGATCAGATTATCAACCACAGTAGATGAAGACAAGGCACTTAATAGAAAGCAACTTATAACCCTCTTTTCCATTGCTGCAGTCAGTACTTGCTCACAGGAGACTTTATTCTCAGGACAGGCTGATGCAGACAGGGAGCACAGAGGAAGGCTGTAGAATGCTTTAGGGATTTTGAATGCAGCTCTAATTAATCATCTTGCAAGAGACCTCTTTAGGGCAATCAGCTGCATAGCAACAATCTTATTTTGTTAAAAAGCAAAGATGGAGACAAAAATGTCCTGCTCACACTGGAACCTTTGGTGAATACAACTTCACTCCTCCCTGAAAACCTGCATGCAGCTAGTGTCTGAAATTCTCAAAATAACCTTCAGTGACTCTTTATCACAAGCAGTGTTCTTCCTGAATAGTCATTACATGAGAAGAGCTCTGGAATTTGCAAGTCCTTACAGCTTGAAACGACCCACAGCTACAAAGGAAAATATGCCCTTATCACCACGTTGTCAGCATCTCTCCTTGCCATCCAAAGGCTGGTATCTGCTCTGCACCAGGTGTTGGAGGAACCACTTTTTAAGCAGGAAAAGCCTTATGCAGAGCAGGAGAGAGCTGCAGTCCCTCAGTGCTGTGTCTCACACCTGTAGCTGTGGAGGCACAGCAGGCTGTGGCACCTCAGTGCTGTGTATCACTGCTGCAAGGGTGGGATGCCTGCACCATGAGCTGCCCTCGTCACAGTGGTAAACATCTTTCTAAATGGCTTCTGGAGACTCAAACCTACCACGGCTGTGTTCCAAAATAATCCAGTTACCTAAAATCATACTCAGGTATTCATATGATTAATTTTCTGCATTTCATGAAATGCAATTATTCACAAGCCTTTCAGGATCTGACATAGTATACTGGATTGTGTACTGCTCAGACTGAGTCTTGGTAACAACTTGACAGATCTGGACTTAATAAAATGTAAACTTTTTTTTACTCAAAATGAAATTGTTTTAAAATAAAGTCTTGGTCAAAGGGATTTAATTGAATAATGGTGTGGTCTGAAGCTGCAGCATTCATTTTGTCCTTACTGAGTGCTCTGGCTCAGGACAACAAAGTTGCAATAAATGAGGAAAAACTACTGCATCCATTCTCATTTACAGTGCAAGAGCAAATTACCATCTGCAGGCACAAGAGGAGAACTTTTACTTGACAAAATGAGGTAGAAAATACAATTCTCTTATCACAGTGTCCTGCAAAATTGATCAGTCACACAGGAAAAAGACTCAAGCTTGTTTCTTCCTCCCTCTCATTTTCAGTAGTTTGATCCCCCTGGACACACTGTTCCCTCTTGAGAAGAGAAATGCTCATAGGAGATGGAATAATTCTTCCAGCATGTGGGGACTGAGGTACTTTAGGAAACAAATCTCTGTAAATTCTGGGGCTCTAAGTAACTACTGAAAAACAGACAGTATTGGGAATGAAGTGAAGTAAGAAATATTCCCTGAGAACAGTTAGAATTTCTGAAGGCATTCCCTCCGAATTGCAAAGGAATATCTGGTGATGGTGGAAGTACTGCCATTATTCTGCATCCAAAAGCAAGGGGAGCTGTCAGAAAGACAGTAAGAAATTCACTTCTAATAACTGAGTTTTGGAGCAATAAGTGCTTTGAACAATTTGTGTTTGGCAAAGAATAATTACTATGGACCTATACACAAAGGAGTAGAGAGCTGGTTAGCCTATGTAAAGATGAAGTAGGTGAGAGACAGTTTCTATCACAAGATATCAAAACCACTTGGGACAGGTCTAAAAGCTGGAGACTGTGTGGGAGGAGGACCTATGGACTCCTTGTAATCGGAGTCTAGGACCAAGCATGCAAGGAGAGATATGGGACTGGCTCTAGAAACCCAGGAGTGATTAGAAAATCCAACACAAGGGGTAAGATCTTTTTGGAAGAGAACAACACCCTTTCCTTATTACAGACCACAAACAGAATGTAAAAAATTATATTTTTCCACCAGCTACAGGTGGAAAATTTTTTGGAAATATGACCCTTGCCAAATATTTTTCATATTTGATTTAACAGCAGTGTTCTGGCAAGTACTATCAAGAAAAAAGGAGTTTGTTCACTATCTCCTTCTATGACTGTGGCTTCTTCCTTATAGGAAGAGAAATTGTTCTAAGAAGTGTCTAACAAAATCAAGTATGGCTACCACAGTGGAAAAGGATGGAATACTGAGGTTGGAGCAGTGAAAATGCAAATAAATTTGTGCTTAATTTATACATACAGGACAGAAGTTGAAGAGCTCTCTAGTGTAAAGCAATCTAAAATGAAGGGGATGCAGATTTTACTTCAGAGCTTGTTAAATAAGTCCTAGCCCTGGGCTACTGCTATAAGGAGAACAGAATCAATGCTGCATGCGTGATACTGCGGGTGAGAGATCTAATTTAGAGAGAGGATCAGCTCAATCTTTCAAGACTGTCCTCCAAATCTATGCTGTAGGCCAGAACACCCCAAACACTCAGTAAGGGCTGTTGACAATTTTAGTTAACAGAATATTTACAGTCCTGTCATTTGATTATGGAAGAAAAATAATCTGGAACTGTTCCTTCACTTGGATTTGGTTCCTAACAGGAAGATTTGCTATTCTTTGCCAAGGCTCCTGTTATGTTATGCAGGTCAGGCAGGATTATTCAGGCACAGAAGATATCTGGTCTCTGATGGGTCCTTTGGCTTTGAGAGATCTCTAAACATGCACGATGTTCCAGCCAGCACACTACTACGTGCACCACTTGCAGGGCTATGTGTAACAGACACAAAATGCCACAGAAATCAGAATACTCTGATACATATTGAGGCAGATTTTTGACAAGTACAGAGATGACGGGTCAAATAATTAACTAATTTTGGATTAATTATTTTTGAAATAATCTAGTAGAAAAATATTAACTCTCCTCCATTCATTCTCCTATTCTCCAGCTCCTCTTTGTTTGAAGTCCCTGATCCTGAACTAGGAATTCAGAATTTTTCCAAAATAAGGCATTCTTTGCAATTCTTCTGCATTCTCCATGATCTCATTTCATTGCTTCATTCCATCATTCTCTTACTGTTCTCAGCTTCCCTCCCCTACTTTTTCTCCATGTAAATTTAAGTGGCAAACAGCACAGTGGGCAAGTTATGATAGACTGAAACTAATAAAACAGGGAGAGAGGCCTCTGCCATTCCCCGCTGTGTCTTATCACCCTATTTCTACAATTAATAACCAGAAAGGGTGTGAGCTGATAGGGAGACACAACAATATTCCATATTCATTCTACATGAATGGAAGAAAAGCTGAGAAGCAGAGGGGTCTGAGGAGCTCACCAACAAGATATAATCAAGAGTAACAAGAATCAAAAGATTCACTAGGAATACAGAGACAAATATACCTTTGAGAAATAAGGTAACATCAGACATGTGAGTAACTCAGACCACAACAAGGCAGAGAGATGCTCATTCTCAGCAGCATCATTCAGACATGCACCGACTGCTGTGTAACTGAAGAGTGTCCTCATTTCTGACTATCTGCAGTGTCTTTGATTTTATGATATCTGCATATCATTTGAGGTTCCACAAGTAAAGCTCAAAGAAACCATTCAACTTACATGAGAGGTATTTAGTCAAGTAGAAATTAATTTGCTACATATTTAGAACAATAGTTACCCAGCCATGCTGTTGTTGAATGTATTGGAGTAACAGAAATATTGAGATCAAACAGTTGAAAGTAATGTTTGAACTGAATAACTAATCTTTATAGTGGAATTTGCCATTTCTGTTGTTTTCCTAAGACCAGAGTCAACATAAGCAGTGAAAATTCACAATCACTTAAGTCAAAGTCCCACAAAACAGTTAGGAAACTTTCAACCCCATGTTTCCAAATCCAGACAAAAAAACACAGCCATTACCATCTTCAGAGTCGAAGTTCTGTCTTACTGGGGAACTGTGGTCTCAAGTTCCATCTTTTATGAGTTGTCTTATTCAGAAACTTTATTAACCTTGTTTCAAATTTATCAGTAAGGGAACTCATTACTTCGCCTGTGCTGTATAACAAATATAACTCAGTACTCCTTAGTTTTCTGAACATTACCACAAGTTTGAATCTGGCAGGTGTCATTCATTTCTCTTGTACTTACAATAAGAAGGATAATCAGTAAGAAGCAACTGCGGGTTGTTTTTTTCATTGTGGAGTTTTCCTGCAGAGGCCCTTTGTAGCTGATCCTTCTGGGAATTAAACAGCAAAAACAAAACCAGAATTAGATTTTGTAAAAATAAATTCCTATTTTTGTGTATGAACATCTTTTTAGACTTTGAGTGCATTCTGCATGAGAGTGTGCTTCCAGCCTTACATGTGCTGATGTTTGATTTCACGTGAGACAGGTATGCTTATGCTTTTATTTCAGCCTCCCCTACAGATGCTGGTGCCAATGTCAGCAGGCATGAATTACAGCTCCATGTTACTACATACCTAGATCAAACTGCCCCTCTGACTGCTTAGCTTACTTTGTCTGTTCTGCTTCTTCTGCTTCTTATCTCCAAAATATGGCTGCAGACCTATGAAGAACTTGGATATTTTTAAAATTACCCCCCCAAAAGAAAAATCTGGTGCACAGATAGGCCTCTCAAAAAGTGTACTTAGGAGGAGAGATGAGAGAAAGCCAGAGGGTGGGTAACCACAAGGTGGGTTACCACAGAGCTCAGTGTGGCAGGAAAAGAGACAAATTGGAAACACCTTAAGTTAGATCTCCTGGCAAAGGAGCAAGGCTGTGGGATTTCACACTCCAAAATGCATCTAGCTTTCCTGGGCTGTGGGACTACGGACAGACACATGGCAGTGACTCTCCACCACTGAGAATGACCACTGCAGCCATATAAAGTGCTAGAGAAACATAGCATCGCCATAACTGCTCAGGCTTGAAGGGAACTGTATCAGAAACTTTCTGCTTTTCTTTGTCTTTTTTGAGTCAGCAGCCACAGCTTTCTGCCAAAGTAAGCAAGGGAGCTACTGACCACACCTTCCTTTCCAAGGCATCTTAAAATAGAATGAGCACAGTACCTGAGCACACAATGCAGCAAGCACCAGGCACACCAAACCCCAGGAATTTAATGGGAGAAGGGCACACAGACTTTGAGGCTTAGTTTACTGTATGTGTATTGAGCAAAACAATCCCTTGTATAACTTCTGTTTCTGCCACAGCATTGTAACAGCTTTCTCAATTTGAAGTGGTGTGGAATGCCACCCATTACAGAAGGTAAGAAAAATATCAGATCACTTGTAATTGTCCTCATCTAAAGAAGAAATAATCTCAAAATGTAATAAAAGTGTGGCACTTCCACTGTAATCTAATGCACCTGCATGTAATATCGAATGAATAGGAGTGTTGCATGTGCCACTGAGGTTACATAAAACATGGAATGATGGAAAGGAGGATTCAGAGGATCTGTTTCTGATATGGAGTAGCCTTATTACTGTCCGAGCCTTGCCAGAAGCGTTCTGGTGTGCCAGAGATAATGGTACAGGCAAATGACACAGAGATAATACATAATTATGCTGTCAGCCACATATTTGTATTTGGTCAGCAATGACAGATAACTCAATTGAAGCAAAAATCAGTCAGCTAGAATCTGAGGAAAATGTCTAGAATTGATGCTATCTTCTGTATACTGTTCCCTGCAATGTGTATTGACTAAAAACTGACAAAAAATATAGGAGCACATAAACAATGCACTGTAAAGCGTTCCATAGTGTGATGTAAAGACAGTTTTCCTCTGTATTCCCCCTGCCAGCCTCTTCTGTTGCATCTACAGGGATGTGCTAAAAGGTAAGCAATAGAACTTTGCCCTACAAGCTGCTGACAGTTTTACAACACACAGCTTGCCATAAATGGCAGAGATGAATGCAATATTGTGATCTAGAAAGGACAGGCAAAATCAATAGCAATTGTAGTTACCCGCAATGCATCTAATTTCCTGCACTTGGTGCTAGAAGTGTTTACAGCATTATGTTGGATTAAAGCTGCAACTGCAGGTAAATTTTAGTCAAGTGAGATTTTGTGAACGTTTGTTACTAGGTACTGAAGAAGCTATTTAAAATACCTCTTGTTCCCATACCTCCCAGTTAAAAAAAGTCATCTGTAAAATATTTAACACATTATTTTTCCCCTCTGTTAACTGTGACACAAGTAAATGAGTAAGAATTATTCTCCACACTAAATATTACATAATCCTGATATTTCTAGACTTTCTTCCAGCCAGCTTTAACCACAGGAATGGCTGACATGCTACTTGAAATCCAGTACCTGCTTTTTTCATCCTCTTTCACAGGAGTCTTTTCCAGAGACAACAACTTCAACAGGCTAGTTTTTAACAATGCTAGTATAAAGTCCCTAACTAAGAAGTAGCTTTTCTCTAACCATAAGAATGACCTAGAGCACTACATGCATGGGTTAGAATCAGTATTGGATCAAGGACAATGAGCGTCTTGAAATGAAAAGATATGTGCTGGTAAAAAGCGTTGATCAAGGGGCAGACCAGGAATAATGTGGAGGCAGAATGATTCCCAGGAAGTGCAGTCCCAAGGAATGTGTCATCAGCCTCTGTACAGAAGGATGGACCCGCATCACCACAGCTCTGTCCTATCACCAGCAATCCTGGTTCATGTGTAACACAACAGGTAAATTGGGATGTGCAAAGTGGCACACTCAAGGCCTTGGGTTTGGGACTGTTGTGCTAAAAATACTATTTGCACTACTGCCATGGACAGCCTCCTTGCTGGAAAGGAAGCTGGAAAGCTCCAAGCATCCTGAAATAGGGCAGAGCTGCACTGGATCTGTGCTACCATGAAAGAAGCTTGGTCCTTAGCATATGCTAATGTCAACTCAACACACTGGCTCTGGTGACAGCACCTGCAGAAGTTGTCTTTCCCTTGCTTTATTCTGGCTGCTTACTGACACCTGACGCGCTACCCTCACAGCCACTTGGTAAGACCACACTATGAAGCAGGTCAAGAAATAAATTTTAAACAACACACTTTTTAAACAACACATTTCCTCTTTGTTTGCTTGTTTGTTTACCAGTGCAGAGGGAAGGACAAGAAATTCTATTACTTCAAAATTTTCTGTGCATAGGCACTTCAGATCATAGAATCAAAGAATGTCCTGGGTTTAAAAGGACCTCAAAGATCATCTAGTTTCTACTCCTCTGACATAGGCAGGGTCGCCAACCACTAGACCGGGCTGCCCAGAGCCACATCCAGCCTTGCCTTGAATGCCTCCAGGGATGGGGCATCCACAACCTCTCTGGGCAACCTGTTCCAGTGCATCACCACTCTCTGAGTAAGATGAGATGACTCTTCACTGCAGATATTTCAAGGTAGGCATGAGGTTTACCTGATATCATGCATATTGTAATGAATTTGGATCACAGAAACTAATACAAGAATGGGGAAGTACTCCAGATTTTGTTTCATTTGCTGAAGTTCTCAAGCAGATTTAAGGTTCTATCATGATTCATGTTTCTCTACTGTTTATCTTTTTTTTTTTTTTTGTAAAGTTCAGCAATGTCCTTGCTTGATGTTAAGATATTGTAATGTGCTTCATATGTTTAAGTTTTAAAACATTCACATTTAGTCATATTTAATCATAGGAACATTGTTAAAGCCCAGTAGTTTTCCATGATTGCATTAATTCTACATCATCCTCTGTTGATTTTAATAGTTATGTATGAAACTCCAATCTGTTTTTTTAAACTAGAATATCGTTCTGTATTTCTTTGTTAATGTAGCATAGCTTATTTTGTACTAAGACTCTCCTCTTGCTTCAGCTATTATAGTAGTACCATGGGCATCTTGGGATTAGTCCTGAAGCTCATCTGAGCAATGGTACAATATTCTATTGGCATTGTCATCTCTTTTCACTCTGTTCTGATTATTACAGTTTTAATACTAAACTGAACAGGGCTTTAATTACAATTACCATTGGGTTATCCAAAAGATGGGACAACCTTACTCACTCAGTCATTTGCACAAGTCAACAAGGTTGCACATGGCCAACAGGGAAGGCCAGGAAAAGGTGTGAGGATGAAGATTCAAGAGAGGGCAGTAGACAAACATTTATTTGCTGCAGTCCAAAGAAACAATAAGAAAGGCTTTTTGGAGGAATAATGAGATAAACTTCTCATTTAATTATTCTGCTCTGATTATTCTGCAATGACATATTTCACAATAGTGCTGACATACATTTGGAGGAAGATTTTAACAACACAAATCGGACTAGTAGGATTTGTAACCAAATACAGGAGAGTGATACAGTAATTTATCTTTCTCTGTGCATGTCTTACCTCTTAAAACTTTGAAAATTCACTTTGTACCTCTTCATCTGTCCAACATGTTCTTTGGATGAATTTATTACTACTGCTGTTCAGTTTTCTCTTGGTGAATAGCTGTGCACTTGTCTTCAACCCCAGTTTCTGTAGGGTTTCTTAACTCTAGGTCTTGTAGATCCTCTCAGGGAGCACTCTGCCACTCAGCTCAGGAGGACACTGACCTGTCCTGGCTGTGCCAAGGTTGGAGCAGGAAGCTCAGGGAAAGGCACATGGGTAAGAAACATGCAAGCCAACAGCCTTTGTTGCGGAGTGTTTAGGGAATTTGGATCCAAGGAGAAGGCTGCAGGTCTGTCTCACAGAATTATAGAAAGATTTGGGTTGAAAGGAACCCTTAAAGATCACTTAGTTCCAACACACTCAGTTTTTCATCTACCAGAACATCCAAGTCCTCCACAGGATTCCTCTCAATCTACTCATAACCTAGCCTGTATTCAGGTTTGGGATTGACACAACCCAGATGTATGTCACTACACTTAGCTTTGTTGAACTTCATGAGGTTCACATAAGCCTACATCTCAGGTCTAGCCAAGTGGCCTAGATGCATCCCTTCCCTCCAGAGTGTTGACTGCACCGCATAGCTTGATGTGTTCTGCAAACTTGCTGCTCTTCCACTATGATGCTACTAACAAAAGATGTTAGATAATACTGACACATAGGAGATTCCACTCAGCACTGGTTTACATATGAACATTGAACAGTTACTGCAACTCGTTGAATGCAACTGAAAAGCCAACCCTTTACTATCAAGTGGTCCATCTATTAGACCTATGTCTCTCCAATCTAGAAAGAAGGATGCTGTGTGGGACAGTACCAAATACTTTGCACAAGTCCAAGTAGATGACATCAGCAATTCTTCTCTTATCCACCAATGATTTAACCCCATTGTAGAAGACTGCCAAATTTATCAGACATGATTTGCCCTTAGTGAAGCCATGCTGGCTATTACCAATCACCTCTTTGTTTTCCATGGGCCTTTACTTAGTTTTCATCTTGCATTTGTTTTGCCAATTGTGACTGGGGGGAGGTATTAAAATTGTTTTCTCCTTCCAACCTGGATGTTATACCTCTGTTTTCATAATTTAGGTTACTGCTTTGGGCCAGGAGTCAGCTCTGCAGTCATGTTACCACAATTCCAGGTCCTGTGTAGACCAGCACTGCAGCATGGTAATAAGGTAATAACAGCCGCTTTAGGCAAAAGAAATGCCATGGTTGTGATCCCAGCTGAGAAAAGGAAAAAGAGCCAGTCCCTTACTTCTTAAGCACATGCTTTAACTATTAGCCTGCAATAGCCTGCCAGTAGATTAACTGGAACCATGATCTTCTCACAGCCATATTTCTGAGGGAAATGCTGAGCTATACTCAGTGGTTCCTATGCCAGAAAGTTGATGATCATCAGTGCCAGGTGGAGAAATGTGCCTCCTGACAGCCTCTAGTCAAACATCTAGGATGATGAGGCAAGGTGGAAGATGTATTGGTTACCTTTGAACAGCTCCTTGAGCCATGTCTGGGTTTCTGTTGAATCATCCTAAAGTTTTCATATGAAAACCTTCTGAGAAATATAAGTTCCAAATTCTCAGTTTCAGGTGTTGGGAACCTAAAGGCATTGCTACATGGTAATTGCGGGCATCTATGTAATTTGCTGGATTTTCTCTCATTCCTTTTGGTAGTCTTGGAGATAATTTCACTATCAGGGAACCAAAAACCCATCTGTTTGATGATTACCAAGTTGTTACTCAAGAAGATCACTATTAATTTCTATTATCTTTCCTGGCCAAGACTGTGAACTGCATCTGTAGAGCTGAGTAGGTGCTATGTTAACAAATGGAAACTATTAGCTATGGCAAATAGGCAATTTCAGACCTACACAGATCAAGTGACCAAATAAATCTACTTTATCGATTTATTTGGATTACATGGGAGCTGCAATACTTGAAGCTTCATTTTTCTACTGAAATGCAGTCAAGAAGAATGGTCTATTTAACTTTAGGCTTGCCTTTAACCAAATCCTTGCAAATAAACTGAATTAAAAAAAAAGAAAAGAAAGAAAAGAAAAAGAAAATAGCAGCTACCTTGGCTGAATTTTCTTTTAGGATAATCACAAGTTTTGAAAAGCCAACACAATATACACGTGGGTGATCAAGGTGATCGTATACACTGAGGAGAAAGTGGAAGATAGCTATTCATTGACTAAGTGACAGACAACTATATTTTGAAAAAAAAATGTAACACAAGAAACATGTTTTGAATATTAATCATATACTACGCATCCACAGCCTCCATTGCCTAATGCAAAAGGAGGCGATTCTCACCACAAAGTAGTAGCCAAAAAATTACATTTTTAGTACTTAGGAAGCCACCCCTCATCTCCCTCTGGTTGTTGGCTGAGAGCTTTCAGGAGGTTTAAATAAAGTGGAAACAAACAAAATTTCAGGAAAGGACTAGCAAAATATTTCAATGGACTTGGTACCCAAGGTCTGCATTACTCACAAAGACTGGGTGGTGTCATTTTAAATGTACTCTGGGAAGCTGTAAGACATAACATCTTCCAGCTCAAAAGTATTAACAGAAGTATCTAAAGAACTTCTGGAGGTTAACAAATTCAGTGGAATAAGAACAGAATGACAAGGCAGTCCTAGATGTACTTGGGATGCACACATGAAGAGGTTAAGAGAAGCAAGAAAAACTGGATGGTAAGTGTTGAACTTATGGGTGTTCCTTTTTCCTTTTCCCAATTTCTTTCTGCATGATATTGGCAGAATTTTTACTTATTTAGATGAATGTAACCACACATGTGACATTCTTCCCCCTTGGATCAATACCTATTTTTTTTATTTCATATATTGAACATTTTTTTACAAGTTTTCTTTCAGCTGCAGCATATATTGGAAAGAAAAATTCTTATTTAATATTTCCTCAAGGCAAATTCCTTCTCAGTTTTCCATTCTGTCCTTCCCCAGGCAAATTCCCACTGGTCCTTTTTTGCAACCATGCATTCCTATAGATTATTTGAAGTAAGTGAGTATTTTACAGTGTGGGCAAAATAACAAGAAAAATATTACACTTTTTTATTATGTCACTGTTTTTGTATAAATCACATAAAGTGTGAAAAATCATGTGAGTAGATTGCTGCAAATCAAATGCACATGATACACATTTAGAGCATTTTGTTCCCACTTGGCAGAAGAATAACCTGTGTTAGAGCTGGATGTAGGATGTAGGTTTCATTTCTACTCTGACAAAAATGAGCCTTCTCAAGTCTGGCTCTGATTTTATAGTAGCTCTTCTAATAATGAATAGAAATTCTAATTATGATTTGAAGTCAGAAGATGTTACCATTGATCTCACAGGGCTGTACCTAACAGGATTCCTAAACAAGCTAGTAGAGACAAAGAAGCTTTAAAGCATGAAAGCCATCCTGTGACAGTCTCTGAAGAAAGCTGTGTGTTTCTGAGCTCTCAGCCAGCTTGTACAGACACAACAGCTCGTCTACTTGGAGAGTCATTACCTCTGGTGGTAAATCTTGACTTATCTATGCTTTTAAAATATTACACCTAATGCATCACTGATTTTTCTGCTACTGTATCTTAACTACAATAAATGGAAGTGAACTGCAGCTGTTATTACATTTTACACTGTTTTTATAACTGATATGACAGACGAAGATACAAAGCTCTAACGAATGATTCAGATATCAAGACACATGTAAATCAGTAAAAAAAATATACATTCTCCATTAGTTACTACAGAATAACCAAATATCACAGCTGTAGAGCTTGATTACTGTGTTGCTCCTGTCAGGAATTACAGCACAGGATTAGATTGAATATTAGAACTCATTTCAATTAGGGCAAAATTCACACATTGCTCACTACGCCATTACACATGCACTACAAAAATCTTACAATGAAATTTACACACGATAAATTACTATCAACTGCCATTTTACCAAGAGATAGCTATTAGCCACTGAAATTAAAATTCTGAGAACTCCAGAGTGACATATATGAAAAATCTTATTTTCATTGATAATCGTGATAACAATGCAGGCAAGATTCATAGTGGACACATATGCTTGGGTGACAATAAAGGGAAGAAAGTGTCTTTTCAGAGATTTGCAGAGAGATTAGTGTTTTCTTTTCTTCTGTCAGTTAGCAAGGAAAAGAAATGAGGGAATGGGTACACTCTGCTCTTGCTACCCACTGTGCTAGGGCAATCTCAGCACTGGCTCCAACTAAGTGCCAAGGTTCTCATTCTTCAACAGAAGCTGCAGCGCAGACACAAGGCAGCAGGACTGCTTTTCTGCCAGCCCAGGGTTTTCCTTCTTCCACAGTATTGTTAAGTGGAGCTCCAGGACAGCTCTGGGAAGCAGACTTATACACTTCTAAAAGGAAAATGGCAGAGCTAGGAAATAATTTGCTGTCTCCAACGTTGGCAGAAATGTCTCCTCAGAACTTGCTACATGTAATGCAGATCTATTTATTGGCCTCTTGGCATTGCTACAGTCTTACTTGTTACTGCTCTGATTACTTCAAATTCATTCCTCATTTTTGCTCTCCTTTCATGCATCAGTTCTGTATGCGATATTCTAATCACACAGCTAACATTTTGTCTTAGGGCTTTGGTGGGGAGCAGAGGAGGCTCAGAAGCAGCTTGTTAGCCACAACTAATACAAGGTGGGTAAAGCAAAATCTGTCCTGGCATGTACCTGCTCTACTAGTAAGGCTGAAAGCCTGAAAGGCCATTGCAATTCTCAAGCAAATCGGTCAAGTCCCATTTACGATCATTTCCAACACAATGTGTTTTTTAAGGCTGCCAAAATCAACTCTGAGCGCTTCCCTGAGCCAACATTTCTTTTTTGGTAAAATCCTGATATATTTTGTCTAAAGCCTGTGTTGGGCAAGGATTTGTTTTGTTGGGGCTGTTAAACTGAATTTCTGGCTCCGCTAGGCAAGGAATTCAGAAGCAAATCCAAAATGTCAGCTGAAGTCACTAATGAGGGTTAGCCTCCAAGTTTTGAGTCAGCTGAAAACAGTCAGTTTTGCACTCCTTTGCACAGTCAGGACCCACACGGGTGCCATGGGGCTATTCTTCAGTTTACCCTATAGATTTGGATACTTCTGGACAGGTGGGCTTAGGGTTTTCCCAGATCTTCCTATCAAATTCAGCTGCAGAAATAATCTTGATCACAAATGATACAGTCAAACAGGAAAAGAAATGCCTCCAATATAGCAGCCTCTTTGTAAAACTTTTCAAAATAAAAACCTGGAAGAACTCTGTAATTCTCAGCAAGATTTTTCCTGTTTAAACCACAGGTTGCCAATGTTAGCATTTATTTCACTGGCAGTGAGTAAAAAGACCTGAAACCTTAGCCTCTTAGCACTGTTAATAACTTCAAATACCCAAATATCCACCCATGATCAAAAGCTTCATGTGGAAAAACAATAGATAGTCTTTTCCATAAATTACATTGCCAGTACTTCATATAGCAGACAGGGGACCAAAAGGAAGCCTACTTGGATAAGCACTGAGATTCAGAAAAGATTTCAAATAGCTTTGGAAAGAAGTCAGCACAGCCTATTCAGCAGCACTACAGCTGACCTTGCCTGACACCTCAACTGCCTCGCTGAATCCATACTGTGTGTGCGCTCCCACAGGGCTGATCAAAATCTCAAGGTGCAGGAATTTAAGACAGCAAAACTTGCATCTTGGGGTCTTTTGTTCTCCTTCCAATGTTGATTTGGCCTGCTGGTGGTGAAGAGTTCAGGCTTTTATTTGTTGATCTGCAGCTTGTAGCTTTTCTCTAAATGCCGTGTATTCATCCAGAGGAAGCACTTGATCTTCCTATTGAGCATATTTTTCAGACAGCTCCAGCTCTAAGAGCACCTAAAGGGTATTTTTTTCAAACAATATGAATATTTCTATTTAAAGCTGTATGACGAGTCTTCTGCACCATACTGAGATAGTCACCATCACCAAGGTAATGAGAGACCCAGCTCTCATTGGTTTCCTGGTATAAGAGCTAATCTTGCACAAGGAATCACTCACACATGGCATGTAAACAAGCAAAAAGCACTGCGGACCTCAGATAGCACCTGGGTGTATTTTTCTTTTCTGAGAGAAAAATGCCCTACACATTTCTTTGTTTTTCTTGCTTAACTCATTTGATTCCAGTGTGTGCAAGATAATACCATTTTGTAGCCTCTCAGGTTGTTCCCATTTGAACTGTTTTTTCACAGAGCTACAAGGTAAAGATGTATTTAAAATTCTGAACGAACTAAGGAGCAGGATGTTTGCATAACTCTGTTGCTTGGATCTAACAGTGAATGGATGGTCATCTTTAGAAAGGATGGGATGGAAGGGTCTAAAAAAGCAATATTTTTGTCGAATGACTCATGCACAAGAAGCTGGTAATTCAGCTGTGCAAAAATGTTTTGACTATTCTTATGTATGAGAACAGCTCATAGCAAATAAGCAAGTAGCAGAACTTGATTTTCCATGGCTTTATGCCTTAAAACCTCTTCTTTCAGACATTATATTACTAAATCTAGCACTTTACCTCTTTTCAGTTGGATCGTTTCCAAAAGATGCCATGCCCACCTTCATTGAATATATTGATACTGCAGGTGTATACTAACAGCATGAAGCACATATGAGGCTAGAAAGTCTTGTTCTAGATTTTATTAATTTGGTTTGTTATGAGGGAATATTGTGCAAATTGCTTGTCATAGTGACTTGGTAAAACACCTATTTGAAATTTATCTCAGAAGTTCAACAGCATATATACCTGGCTGTATTACGTATCTGCAAAATCCTTAGTGCTTTCCTACATAATTAGGCTAGACTTATTGAGATCTTGTTATAGGTTTCTACTCAGGCTATCTCATGAACCAATTCATTATTCAGGCTATCACTTGAATAATTCAATTTTATTTCCCTCATAATGAATTGAATCAGTAATTCAGATTGAGTTTCAATCAATGTAATCCTTTTGAAAACATTTTATATATAATATACAAGAAAAAGAACAATCCTCCAAATCCAAGTTTGGAAAGTGAGTTCTGAAAGATCTGCTATAAAACAGATTAAATGCATTCACATTTTACAGGTCTAATAGCGGCTATCAAAGGATCAGCTATGGCCCCACGTCCTTTTTGTGTCGTTTAGTTAGGTATAAATCCTTCTGCAATGCCCCTAGAAGGAAGCTGCACTTAGACAGCTCCTCTAACCGTCATTGGTATACAATTACACAATGCTATACAGACAGAATAGATGCTACATGTAGGCATGGTACGTGTTACTAAATACTTTCATGTGCCTTTTAATTTAGCACAAATGGTATAAAATAGCCATCTTTCCTTTTTGGTGAACCCTTGCCAGTCCTGAACGCCTGAAAGTCCACTTGTCCTCCAGTGTAATGGTGGTATGATCCATGCTTATAGAGAGTAGGGAAAAATTATGGATTTTTCTGTTGTTTTGGAGAGTTAAAACAAAAATCTAAAATCAAATAATATGCTCATTTTGCTTTTCCCATTAACATGGTTTTATACCATTTCCATCTTGCATGATCCAGTCTACATGCAGTAAAATCACAGTCTGGTACTGCCAGCATCACTTCGGATAATGAACAGATCTGGAGTCATGCTCTTTTTAGACAGCATTAGTTCATCCAACAGAAAACATGTCGGCTCAAAAATTGTGACACCTGTGACTGATTAATGAATTAAGTCTTTGATAATGAGAAGCACAAACTAGAGTTTATTTTCATAAAATAATTTATAATTTGAATTCTGCCAGGAAAAGCCAAAGATACATGAGAAAAAGCCTATACATGAAATGAACTACAAGCATCACCTTCATCTCTCAGGTCAAAATAAAGCACATTAAGACAGTACACTTCTGCCAGTAATATGGTTTACTGTAATAGTACAGATTTCAGGGCTTGGTATCTGCTAAAAAAATTACAAGGGAAAAGGGCAGACTGTCTGCTGTGATCCACTTTCAAACCTAGCCAATGACAACCATAAAAATGAAATGCCTCCAACATATTTAGTTTAAGCTATTAGCTTCCACTCAGGGAAAACAATGTATTATCACTGCATAAGAGAAGGACATTGCATACAAAGATTTGCCAAAGCTGTTATTTATGTTTTGCCACAGAATAAATGTCCCACTCAGTACCAGAAAAGCTCCTCTGGAGGTATTTTAAATTGCTCTTTACTAATAGCAGAGAAAATACCCATTGCCCTCTCTAGAACTGTACTGGGGTCTTGTTTGCATGCAACATTTTGTTTGCCTGATTAGATTTCAAGATACTTACAAGCTACTTTTTCTCCTCAGCCACAGACCAGGGCACAAACACTACTGGAAATGTCTGTATGACATTTCTGTAATACCACAAGAGAAGGTCTTCACATATCCTCTGTCCTTAGAATGCATTTCAGTAGATCTCATAAACACGTTTGTGTCTTTGACAGCGTGCTACAGTCAATCCCTGTTTAGTCTAACAGTCATGTGGGAGCTTAGTTTTAAATACCATTTTAAATGCTCTTTAACTAATGTGCTGAAATGAGGCACTGGTGTCTCACAGCTGAAGTCATCTAGATGATGCACTAAGCTTGCCTGCTGGAGGCAGTGCTGCTGACAATGTAAGTAAAGTAGCACATGGGAACGTCTGATGGGACTCCATGTTTAAAAGGATCCACTGCAGAATGAGATCCTTTTCAGATGGGAACTTTGGTGATCTCATTGGTAAATACCCACAAGACTTCAGACAGACAGTAAAGTCTATACTAAAACAATGATGAACAGTGGGACTTTTTGCAGAGAGATGATAATTCAGTTTCCTTCAATTTTATCAAGTTTCAGGCAAACAGTGCAGCCAATTTATACATACATACATACTTACAAAATAAGATGAAATTTATATGTCATAAGAACAATTTATTAAGAATTATCTTCAGTGATTAAATGTATAAATAGAATAAGATGTACTGTTCAATAAAAACTAAATTTACTGATGGTCTGGCAGAACCAGCCTCGTATATGGTCTCCAGCCCAGAAGTATTGTGTACTAAAGCTCTTGAAAGCTACTTTTCTATGATATCCATGAGAAAACCTTCAGTTGATTCCTCATCCAGAATGAAATTCCATCCTGCCAGGTACTGGGAAGCCCAATAGACAGGTAGTCATTCACAATCAAGATTTTAGGATATGTTTTCTTAATCAGTGATGTTTTTCGTCTCCCATTTGAAGAGGCAGCTAGCTAATGGTCAGTAGCTGGAACAGGAGGAAAGGAATGATAAGAGGTTTAGGCAGGAAGCAAATGCTCACTGTTATTTATTAGTAACTGCGGGGTTTTACTGGGCTTTCTAATCAACGGATATGTACAGAACATGCAGCCATCAAAGAATAAAATTATCATTGAAATATATAATTGTACTATAAGTATGATATAAAGAACTACTATAGTGACTCAAGCTTTTAACTGTCTTTTGGTAATGTTTCTGTAGAGACACTGAACCATGTCTGTTCCCTCTTCTGATATAAATATGCAAGCTGATTTAAATGCTAGAAGCTCTATTAAATGCAACAAAACTCTTTCATGATTCCATTGGTACAAATAAGAGGTGTAATTTGAATACTCTAGAAAGCTGGAGAATCTGTTTTAATTGGATTTCTAATTGAATGAGATAAATAGCATGTGTTACTTCATCATGAATGGGTTCTGGAAGCATCACAACAGATCAAAATACACACAAGATAAAGCAAAAGGCTTCTTTCTTTTTTTCCATCTTTCTTTCTTTCCTCCTTCCTCTCTCTCTCTTTTTTCTCTCTTTTTCTCTCTTTCTTTCCTTCATCATTCAGGAGAACCTGACTCTGAAGGCACTATCTATCCTACCTATTTAGACAGCTATTCCTACCTGCCATCCTATCCAGAGATATCTTCTAAATGAGCCAGCACAAGGATTTAGATGGAAAATTCTTAACTTTGTCCTTGAGATATAGATACACCATTAAGTGTGTGACAGTTCAGTGCAATGTACACTATGAAACACCAGTCAACACCGGTTGGCTTTTTTTCCCTATACAAACATCTGACGGGAAGACACTGAGTTACACCTCTGTGAAGATGCCTCTGCCACCTTTGTATTCTACACTGATTCTGGCTGACAAACTGAAAAAGTAAGCAGAGGATTTTCAGGCATAAATGAGAATCCTTGGGGAGATCTATTTTCACATAATAAAAAAGATTGGGTTGAAACCAAATAACAACACACCAGACTCCCATTGGATAATTGAGGTGCATAAATCATGGAAGATGATGAAAGAAAGACGGATGCTTGGAGTTTTTTCATGAGGTCTCATACACTGCCAGGACTTCTGGGAACACATACAGAAACAGCTGCTTGGCCAAAAGGATGTAGTACAGGTTGGTATCCTGCACTGACAATATAGCTGTCTTTGAGAGGAATGCATAACACTGAGTCTGCAATAGTCACATCATTCTGAAGTAGATTTGGTTCTGAGCGCTATTTCAGTACTTCATTCCACATTTCAGTCTTTAATTATATTACATACTGCCGATTAAGCAGCAATAAGCACCTGTCCCATTAAATGTAAATGAAATGAAATGTATTTTAAGTTGCAAGCAGTAGTTTCTCTGATTTATTTTTTGCATTACTTTAAAACCACTGTTGTCATTCAAACAAAGTGAACATTTGGCAATGAATTCAATGAAAAGTGGTTTGGAGCAGAAAAGAAAAGAAACATCACAAAAAAAAAAAGGCCAGACTCCCACAGAGAGCAAAGCTGACAAAAGGCAAACTATTCTACTCATGATGGATTTCTTACCAAAACATTCTCCCTGATAATAAGTTTTTCCATGCTGGGTACACAGTGCTTTTCACACAACCAACCATGCCTTGCTTAAACCACAGCTGATGTTGAGAACTTTGGAGAGAAAGAAATAGTCACATCTACTGAGGTCTTACAAATTTTAACAAAATCTATGTACAGATTTTCTACCAGGAAACTGGTCTGCAAGAATTTTGCTTTCTCCCTCCAAACTCCTGCACATTGCACAAGCCAAAGTACCATTAAATCCCAACAGAGGCTCCAGAGCCAAAACAGTGCTTAGTTCCCCCAGTTTGCTAAACTCACAGCACAAGCTATTTCTGGGGATATAATTTTCTTGCACAGAAAGATCAGCCTATGTGAATCCTTGTGTTATTTTTTTTCTTGAAATTGGTTTTCAGATGCCAAACTCACATACTGGCAGCTTTCCAAAGCTTGGTGTCAGACACCAAGCTTATTCTGAAGAGCCAGGAAAGCCAGTGGTTTGTGACAGTCTTGTATCAGGAAAAACAGTTACGGTTTCTAATCCTCCCCCAGAAGGAAAACTGTTTCTTGTTACCTTCCTAGGTAGAAATTAACAATTTAGTTGAGTTTACGATCTGACATAAACTTGACTTCAAGGTAGATCAGTAAATAACAATGGCAAAAAAAAAAAAATATCCCCAAAGACCTCTGAGATGAAAATCTACAATGGGGATGAGGTATCACTGTGAAAATTAATGTGATTTTCTATTGATGCAACAAATAATATTACACTTATTCTGTTCATACTGATAGTTAAATTGATCCAAATTTATATAACTGCTTCTTAAATCATATATACAGTCGGTCACTCGTTTTCTTTTTTTCTTTTCTTTTCTTCAATAAAGTCATGCTTAATTTCTGCTTTTTCTTGAAAACAAAACAAAAGGTTTATTTTCATACTTGAAGTATTCCTAACAATTGAACTTTCAAGAAACAACTTGATAGAGATTGTCAGAGGCATGTTGTGCATATGTACAGGAGACTGCCTAGGGATTTCAGTCAGTAAAATCATTTGAGGAATTAGATCATGAAATTAGCATCATTTTAATGATATTTTATGGCTTCTAGAGACAAACACTTGCTTTAGGATGCATGAAAAGGTGTCAGTTTGTGTAACTATCCAAAATGTATTCTTGCAGAACACATGTGGGATATAAATTTCAGAAAACAAGTATACAGTGTTTTCTGACAAGTCAACAGCTTTTCCACCTGTGGTAACAGAAGAAGGGAACAAACTCTAGTTGAGCTATCTGTTTTCTACACATGGGAAAGAGCTACATAGGATAACTGTATGCCTCTCCAAGGGTAGCCAATGTCCTGGGCTTGCACAGCTGTGGGATTACAGTCTGAATTCTGACACAGTGACTCAAGCTAAAAAGCCTTTTACTTCCCAAGCATATGCATCAATTTCAATGTCACCATTCAAGACATGAAAATCATCTCAGCACAAGCAAAGGCAGCAGGCTCTGGACAGTGTTTCTTTTGTTGTGGTACTTCAGATGTGACCACAGCCATCAGATATGAGAAGATGCCCAATCTTCTTCAATAAAACAACTTCCCAGAACTGGCCTGACATCACTACTGATACAAATCACTGTAGTAACTAAATAGGTAAAGCTATACTGTGTTGCTTTAGAGTTCACAAAAAAGTGCAGGTGTGAAAATATCTATTTCTCTCTGAGGAAAAGCAGAATACTGTACAAAAAAGGAGTGACACTTTTCATGTAGCTGTTATTTTCTGGAATGCAATGTTACTGAGCAATTTAAAACCGAAGAGAACAAAGTGAGTGTGTTCTCATGATTATGCTAGAAAGTTTGGGCAGATCTTGTCAGAATATTCTAAGAGCATGTTCTTTTCTCTCTGCATACACACCCAAATGATGTCTGAAGATAAGGGATGGAGCCAGGAATAGTAGATGTCCTTCTCTGAATGATGCCTGTGAAATCTAGTCCTTTCGGATGTGGATGTTTTTTATTTTTTATTTTATTTTTTCTAAAGGGGAATGTGAGAAACACTACAACTTCTCACAGAGACAGATGTATCTAAGCTATACATCTATCTTTCCATTCACACTCAATTGAGTTAAACAAGCACCAATAGGGCATCATTTGCTCAAATCCTATTTCAAATGTTCATTTTACGTGATATAAATTAGTACCTTTAAAAGTCTATTTCTACATCATCTCTGAATTTCTATGTTGGTCACATGAACAAGATCTTGTGTCTGTGGTAAAGCTGCAATCCACTCAGTGACACTGGGAACATCTGTGCAAGCACTGTTTTGGTTTGATATTTCAGGGTGCTTAAGTACATGCCAAATCAGCGCATGTAATAAACCTGAAGATAACTTGAGTATGCTCAAGTCAAAGACATAGTCCAAGAGATTAGTCTGAACAACTGTGTCAGCTGTATGGTTAGAGATGCAGTCATATGAGGTTGTACACAATTCCCCTATTAGGGCAACAAAGACGAGTTTATCGGAGCACTTCAGTGGTATTTAATTCCTTCTACAGAGGTCTCCCATTGAGCTTTGCTACAAAATTATAACTCATAATCACAAGAATAAGTCTCTCTTAATTGGCTTAATTAATATTTTATTATTCTTTCAAGCAGTAGGAGTTTCAGCAGAAAGTACTAGCTAATACCCGTGTTTAGTATACGTTGTGTAAGACATAGGTGATTTATTTCCAGCATCCTGTCCTACCTCAGTGTACCCTTACAATGTCACAAATCCTAGTCTGAGCAAACACTTTTCTGTTTGTTTGTAAATGATCCATCATGAACCCAATAAACTTTTCCATATAAGAAAACTATTGAAATGTTTATGTTCTAAATAGTTTTTATTTCAACAAATTGGCATTGTCCACCAAAATAATGAGGCAGAAAATAGGTTTTGTTAAAAATCCCCAAGCATCTTTAGAAATAACAGAATGTCCCATTATCAGTTAACTCTGACTCAGACTAGAAACATATTTACATTCTCACAGTTATTTAGAAGACCGCAAATAAATTATAGCAATTTACTCTAATGTACTTTTATAAGATTAAGTCTCTCAAATAAGCTTCCTGTAGATCACACATGAAAGAAATGATTGCACTGCATCATCAAATTCCACTGTTAAAGAGTCCAGCAATAATTTGTTTGCTGGGTACAGTAAAAAAGCCCATTTTCTCTAAAAGATGTTGTTCTGTAGAAGCCAGACTCCCATCAAAGATTTCCAATACCCTTTTGAGCTGTTTTCAACAGAGCTTTTACTCTTTCATTTCACCTGGCCTATTAGGCTTCTATTGGAAACAATTTTCATTATGATTACATTTTTATGAGAATTGCTGGAAAGAAACTTTAATCAGCAGCCCAGATTTCTCAGCATTAATTCTCAAGATATAATATATCAAGATGTTATAGATAATTCAAATACATGTGAATAAATGCATGACTTGCAACATTCTTATCTATACTTTGCTATTTAACAGTTATTAAGTCATACTATTGCAATTGTTCATTACATGCTTTGTGACACTATTTGCTCTTGTGTTTCATTCATATATCTAGTTCCAGCTACAGTGCATTAGTGGTCACAGTAGGACATGCAACACTGAAAACCAGGGCACAATGGCAATGACAGCTCTCTCTTTTGCAGGGAGACCAAAATGTGCAAAGAGGTAAAAACAACAGGATCAAAGACAACTTCAAAGGCATCTTTTCATTCCTCTGTGTAAGTGCAGTTGGATATTGCACTTTTACAGAAAGCAACTCACAGATTTCCATTTACAAGGCTCTTCTGGGGCCATTTGGGGTGTCTCCACTCACTCCTATGGTTGAAATAGTAGCTAAAGCTGCTTCATCAGGGAGCACTAGCTTTTCCAGAACATATAGAAGCTGTTACATTGACATGTGGCCAACGATTAGTCTTACCTGCCTAGGAGTGGCTCACACTTCAGCTCATTACTCTCAGTAAATACTTTAAAAAGTGCTGCAAAACTTACAAGGTTTTTCAGCTATAGAATCTGAAGTCCAACAAAACAGCAGTGTTATTTACTAAACTGGTTTGACACCTAAGACAGAGCTATTGGCAGGACTGACTCTACGACTAATGTTTGCTTCTTAGACATTCAAATCCGTTTCACGGTATTCTCTATTTGGGCAGGTGGAGTTTTTAAAGGTTGCTAACAACTTCTGGAGGCAAAATTTATTATGGAGAGCTCTACTTATAGAAGCATGGGCTTCAGATGTGACTGTTTTTGGAACATGCCACTTGAATTTTGGAAACTTGCTGGTGTCAGGATTTCCAAGGACTAAAAAGTGAATTATGAAAGTCAGTACTCTTGAAAATCATAATCTCTTATGTATTTTCTTTCTTGTTGCTGTTTCTCTCTTGAAGAAGTGGCTCCATCTCAGAATAGATCCAGTGAAAAGGGTAACAATAAGACTGAACTCAGACTGTCTGAAAACATCTGAATAAATAAATTGGTTTTGCCTTCAGTTGGTTTTCAACTGAGATTTCACTTGATGAAACAAAAATGAGCAAGCTATTTCTCTCTGTTTATATTTCATGAAATTTGGAAACCATAACATCAAAGAAAAAAATTCTGAGCCATAAATAATCTCTTAATACTGCCATTTTTACTTGAGTTTCAAGTGGTCCCTCTCTGTGCTCCACAAAAAGCTGTGGACAAGAAACTCCTGATGCAGCCAGCCTGCATGAGTAGACAGCCATTTCTGGATGCTCTGCTCTGCTTTTAGAAAAACAATGTTTTCAAGGTCTGTTTGCTATAGATGAAGAAGGTATAAGAAAGGAGAACAACACATCACAGTTACCAGGAAAATAGTTGCACATAAAAATACTGGCAGCTTTCAGGTTTGCTTTCATCTCCTGGCTGACAGGTGCAAGCGCACGGTGTTGAGCATAGCACATTCTTTCAAGTACACTTGTGAGACATCTGTGAATATCTGAATGGTCTGTGAACAGCTCTTTTCACTCCATCAGATCAGATCAGGAGCAGAAGACTGTGCTGCTAATGTGTGGTAAAAGAGCACAGGAATAAAGCTGTAGTATCTATGCGCTGTTTCCCACGTATTTGTATTACTTAGTGAAACACTGCTTACCTCTATAATTTTGTACTTATAAAATCTGAGTCACAGATAGAACTGTATAGATACATAAGTGTACAGATAAGCAGTATGCCACATAGTAACAAAAATGTGTGGGAAACCTCACATTCTGGGTTTATGTATTTCTAACAGATGCTTGTTCAAATATTCCAAATATGCCTGAAGAATGGCAGAAGTTTGGGCTGTGAAAATGCCATCTTTATTCAGATATTACTCATAATCCTCAGAGGAGAGCTGCCTGCTTTCTGAAGTCACCTGCAGTCAGGTAAAGGCTTTGAAGAGCAGGACATTGCAAGATACAGATAAGGTGTGCCCATGCTTGCAGGGGAATATTCAGGACTGACTCCAGTTCAACCACCAGTGTTAGCTCCTATTGTGCCAGTGAGCTGGGTTCCTATACCTGGAGCTTCCCCCAGGACACTTAACTCAGCATTCTTCAGCAAAATCTGATTTTGCATTCCCAGTTCTCCCCATAGATGTCTGGGAGGCCATGCATGAATCAGGAGTACATTAAGTCCCTTAGGAGATCCTGCTGTAAATCTCTCAAGAGGTGTCTTGAGTGAACGTCCAAAGCCTTCTGGTTAATGCCTGTCTTCAGCCATCTGTAGAATATTTGTTTTATACAGGCTGTTGACTTAACTCAAATACTTACTTAATTCCTTCACTCAGAACCTGTGTTTGTCTTTCACTGAGACTGGCACCAGGGCTCACATGTGCTGGCTGTAACATGGTATTTACGACAAGAGAGATGAGACAATTATGTGACCACAGACAAAGGCAAGGGTGCTCGAATATCCAAGTAGAAGACAGCTTTATCAGAACTTCTAGCTAGTTACTTCAAGCTTTGTCTTGAAGCCAGTGGTGCATTGTATACATGAATATTTGAAATATGCACCCTCTACTATCCGAAATACGCACTCTTCTGTATCTCCAGGGAGCAGTGCTTTTCTTTTATACTGCTAGAATTTAATTAGGTGAAACATTAGATTAGAATCCTATAGCATATAAACTCAGCAATACTGTTTCATTTGTAATTGCCTCCATCTCAGGAGAATCACAGGAGCCAGATAAGACAAAGCAATTCTTTTCCTGCTTGCTAATAAGCATGTTTAGCTGAACCAACATACCAAGAATAAACACGCCCTTCCTAACCTTCTTCCATCTTTCTTAGTCTTTATTTTTCTTCTGAAGGCCAACCTCTGCCTTTCAGAAATATACTTTATGTCAGGAAGTTACAAAGAGTGAAAGGCAAACACAGCTAAGTGACAGCTCCACTCCAGAGAAATTTAACATCCGTTTGGGAGCTAGCCATTGCATTTCAGGAAGCAGTCAAGTGTTCTCATAGGAGCCACCAGTTCAGTCAAGCTCTGGGTATTTTTATTTGATGTAAACAAGAGAACATATGTTGTGATATTTAATAGCAGCACTTGCTGGATGAACAGACAGTAATAGAAAAGTGGTAGTTTTGTACAAGAGGATGAGCAGCGGTGTGAAGCCAGCAGAGACTGGATCCTGCACAACCAGGCTGCATCAGCACACATCAGCAGAGACCAAGAGCAGCAGGCATCAGGTCTCAGTTTTACCACCAGAAAAAAATGGAAAGTCAGTCACAAGTGTCAGTTTGTTTTACCTACCGTTTTGATTAAACAGTGATAAGTCCCAAGTAGGATATTTACAAAAATATTGCAAAATGAATTTCTTGTTAATAATGACAACATGAGCTTCATTCATTCTCCATGTCTGAGTCCTGGAAACCATGGACTAAACCTGTGCCAGAACTGCAAGCATGAAAGTCAGAACTTCCTATCAGTTCCTGGGAATATGCTCAGTTTCTCTTTATAAAAGAATGAATGGTATAATGAAGTCCTATCCTACTTTCACATTCTGATTACTTGCCTGTTGCTTTGTATTCTGACAAAGACAGTATAACAAGGTACAAATTCTAAAGTCTTCACTCAATACTGAAAAAAATCTCAGCAGAAGATCAGAGGAACCTGTAAAGCCTGAATTGAATTAAGCCAAGAGGATTTTAAGGCCTCAAATCTGTCAACACTTTTCTATGTTTATTACTATGCACACGAACATTTGTCAAGATTGCAAAAATTAGGGTTGTGAGGTTCTTTTTTGGTTGTGGGATTTTATTATTTTTTCCTTGCCTATAAATTTAACCTCCCTTTCTTATCTGAGTGTGGAGCTGCTAAGAAGGAAAAAGAGAAAGCTGCAGAGTATGATTGCAGCGCAGAGGCGTTCTTTGCTGATTTTACTAACACAGTACACAGACTATGTTCCCTTATTACAGAATATTTTCAGAAAGGTTACTTTTTTGTGGTTACAAAAGAATTGGAATACTTTCAAAAGTCTAATGTCCTTCTTAGTAGGAAAAATATTTTGCACACTTCAGTACCTATACATACTTCTAAAAGTTCACTTTAGTGGTTAAACCTGGACTCTATTCAGAAATTAATTTTCTTCTTACTAACTGTACAGCATTTGAACTGTGTTTTCTGATTCATCCGAGTAATTCCTCATGCAGTTCCCAGAGAAAAAATCAATTTAGCAAAACTAATTCATATTTCCCTAAAAGAAACAACACAAATGACTGCAACAGTGAAACAGAATAGTCTTACCACAGCAGGTGTTTACCACAACTTGGAATTTCTTTTTTAAACTTTGAGAAATAACTGGTTGGCTTTAATGTCACCAGAAGATGTAGCTAGTCTGCGGTCTTTCTTTTTAATTTACTACATATAATAAATGAAAATACATTTGAGCACTGGTTAATAGCATTGTTTGGTTTGAACCTTTGCCAGTATCTTGTGGCCATTTTTAATTGCTACTGGTGAACTTAATTTAAAAGAAATATGTTTTCTATCTCTTTTCACAAGGTTTTCATCCTCTACATATCATCAGTAACATTTTCTGCTGATGTAAATTCCTGCGCTTTCTCACTAGCCTATGTCAGCTGAGAATTTGAACCCATAAATCAATTCAAATTATTATTTAATCAAATTACATTTTTAGAACACTACTCAGATTGCTGTATTACTTGGTTATTTTATAACTATATGTGTGTTTAATACTAATGCTACTTTGCTATTTAAATGTGGCATTTTTAATATAGTACTCTGATTAAATCAGTAATGGTAATTAAATCAGTATTTAATTACTGACTCTTTCCAATTGGCTAGAAGCACTCAAAAAAAGTGAATTAAAAAATTAGTGAATTAATCTTCAATGTATGAAGCCAGTCAAATACACTAATTCAAAGCTAATCTGCTGCTAGCATGTTGGTGTCAATTTTAATCATCAAATCCGGACATAAAACATAAAAATAGAAAAATATGAGAAATAAGGGGTCCAAAAGAAGTACAAGCTCTTGCAAATTGAAGCCTAGAATATCCCTATGAATGCCAATGTAGTATTCTGGTCTTCTTTCAGTGAGAATAATTAATCTGCTGTTGGACTACTCACGTTGGGATGATAAGTACTAGCAATTCCATGTAAAGTGGAAAAGAAAGGCCTAAGCTTTTCCAGAAAACCTGATGTTATATTGTGCATGATCACACTCATTTGCATGTTTCATGCACTGTTGGCTATTAATCACCACCTTCTCTAATTTCTGGGTTTGCACAAGTCCAGGCCTACATCCATCCAAGCCCACTCCACTCAGCCCCACCCAGGAGGTCCCTGGGGATGCTGTGTAATTCCTCCCTGGGAAAGAGCTGAGAAGTGGGATAAGGCAGATTAGGTAAGGAGGTTCAAATATTTGCCTGCCTCTATGGCTTACTTTGCTTCCCTAATGCTCTTACTTTACAGTTGGATGAATACACAATATGAACCAACAATCCTTAGAGAACCTCTGAATATTTGAAAATAAAAGGAAATGAAACAAAGACTCTGCCTTATCCCCAAAAACAGACTTCACACTCCAGCTTCACTTTCTGATTTCACCAGCCCAGTGTACTCACAGACTAAAAAAATAATCACAGAGCATAAATTAAATGAATTGTTTTATTTCTGGAAATAGCTGCTCATTCTATTAATTTGCCAGTTTGCTATCTGTCCAAGTGATAAAGACATTTAGCTCATGACTGCTTCTGCTTCAGGGAGGGAAGTGATGTGAATACCATCAAGATATGAGTGCTACTAAGCTATTAATTTCCACTACTGTAATGATACAGGGCCTCAAAATTAGGACCATTACCTTTCCATGATAACTGTGGCACAATCTTGTGCAGAACCCTGTTTTAGAAAGTACCATATTCAGGACAACCACAGCTCATATCCCACTAGATGCTTTCAACTACACTAGTTAATAGTAACATATGGTTCTGTTTGTTCCCATTGTTTATTATTACATACAGTGGAATCATTTTATCACTGTTTGAAACAAAGTGTTATCCACAATGCCTTTGTATTTACTATGCTGCCTCAGCAGGCTTGAAGGATGCAGAAGATGCACTGAATTAAATTAAATGCATAGTTATTCACTGCCTTGATATGTGTGGAATTGCTTCAAGCTACAAAATTGCTGCAGTTGCTAGCAGTATTTCACTGAACTTTCTCTAATTTGTAATCAGCACATGCATATAGGAGGGAAGTGTGGCAGATCTAATTTTGAAAAGAAACTGTGGCCTTCACAAACAATTTTATATTGAGATGCACTCCCAAAATGAAGCTATTAGATATCTCTGTCACATCTAACACAGAAGAAGTACATCCCTCCAAAGCCTCAGAAATAGGCAGAAAGGTAACAGACAGAGTATGCCCTCCCTGATGGGCTCTGTGGGGCACAAAGCCTGGGTGAATGCAACTACAGTGACTGGAAGACCAGTACCTGAGTGTGTGTGTTCTGCCCTACCAGTCAGAACTTTCTCCCAGTCATTTATTCAGGTTAGCTCAAAATTAGAACTCATGTCTTGCCCCAGAACTATCACCAATGTAAAGTGTGAGTCACGTACTCCAGAGAATAAACTCTGAAGAAACAATCACTATCAGGATTACAAACATTTCCTGTGTCAGACCTTCAATCCTTTTATCTGAGGTTGGTTTCCAAAAAAAAGTCCAGGCTAATATCACTTAGCTTACTCCCTGGAAGAGCACCGGAGCAGACAGGAGAATGAGGTGAAAGAACTAAAATTAGATTTGTGTAGTACACTATCCTCCTTTTGACACTTCTGTGAACTTTGTGAGAACCTGTGGAGAAGGTTAAGATTAGCAAAATATGACAGTAAGCTGAGTTTTCAACAGCTATTGATCTGTGCCTCAGCATTCAGCACTTAGGTTCCTGTTTTGAAAACATCCTGCTTCTTAAGACCTTTCTCCCTGCTCTTAAACACCCTTACAAAAAGGAAGAGAATGTGTCTGAGCAGGTTAAGATTACGTTTGAAGGGAAAAGGAGGGCTGAGAGCCTTCTGAGTGGATACAGATAGGTGAAATAGAAGCAATGTAGATAGCTGTTCATGCTTAAAATGTCTGAATCCTTTTTCCAGATCTAGCCATTATAACTTAGCCCAGTAAAGTCAATGGTATTTCATAACAATTTGTTTCAGTTCATACTTGCAATCTCTAGCACAAGAATGTACATCTTTATCTGCATACATCCAACCAAGCCCTCAGCTACACAACTATCTTTTACATTGGTATTAGCTCCATTCTGTCTCTGGGAGAATCACAGCCCAAATTCAATCCTAGTGTACATCTTAAGAACAGAATAACTGGGATATAGTTTAGCACAGAATACTTAGATTGATATCGTGTAAGACTGGCACTCATTCATTTTTGAATGTTGTAAAAATACACTGCTCTACCATTTAGCATGTAACTTTAGCACTAAATATAGCAGCAATAACTCTAGGAATGAGAAAAGTATTTACTACAAATGAATCCAAAACATAATATGACATATCTCCCTCCAGAATCCCTTTCTCAATCAGTTATGAGTTTCTGACAGAGTATACTAAGAAGCTATGAAATGGGTACCATTTAAAGAGATGAAGTGACAGAAATGAAATCTCTGGCAAGTCAGAATCCTGGGCCAGGATGCCAATACTCAAAGCAGGTGCAGCCATCCATATCCCAAGCTACAGGGATAACCCAAGGTCCCCATGAGCCCAGGGCTAGAAGATGCTGTGTCAGTGGTGGATGCACAGTCTGCCTGAGCTTCCAGAAGAAGGAGCTGAGACTGGTGAGCAGACTGTGGTACTAGTGAGGATACACAGGAGATTTACAGGGGCCAGAGACACAGATCCACAGATCCACAGTGTGCAAGAAGAAGCATGACCAGATGCTGAGAATATATATATATGTGTATGTATATATTTGCAAAGCAAATTGCCACTCAGCAAACAATATAAGTGACCAACCACACTGTCTGATGCCTGAAAATAAGCAGTGTCTGACCCCCAGCAAACTCCTCACATCTTTATGGCCTTTTGCATAGTGTCTGGTGGCAATTTTCCTAATCCAGGCCACCTCACCTGGCTTCATCCTACACCCTGCTGCCACAGGCAGCAGCCTGACACTGAGCCACTACTTAACGACTGAAACATCAGTATGCTATTAATAATGTTTCAGCTGAGACCAGAACACTCCTAACTCGTGCAGTTGGGAAGGACCTCTAAGATCACCCAGTCCAATTACCCACCTATCACCAATATTTCCCACTAAACCATGTTCCTCAGAACAACATCTGAATGTTTCTTGAACACCTGTGCTATGCACAGGACACAGCACTATGCTAGCCCTCTATAGTCGCCACACAGCCAGCTCCTGTCCACTCAAAAGTCTGCCTTCATCTCCCTTTCTCCTGTGGGCAGATGAGAAATATCCTCCCACAAAACCCCCAGCTCCATGACTTCAGTGCCAGACAGGCTGTGGAGGCAATGGAATGAGTGAGGAAACCTCAGGAGCAGCCTGCACTCAGCAACAGACTGAAGACAGGCAACCCTAGGGGAATTTTAAGATTCTAGATATGTGTTTATGTGCTGTGAAAAGCACAGCAGTCCCATTAAGCAGATTAAAGTAAGTTGTGGCAAAAATAAAGCTGGTTGTAAGCTGTCTCTAATAGAAGCTTTGTGCACTTCCCATTCTTTAAACCCAAATGTGTGCATGAAACAGTAATTCAGGTACCTGGTTCAGACTCTGGAGTGCTGGTTCATGACATTATTGACAGTGGTGTGGTGATGGCAAGCTCAAGAGGTGTCCCTGAACGTGTTCTAGAGCAGCACTGGTGTGTATACTCTACTCCACCCTATCCTGCATGGTAGTTTTGATGCCCAGGCTGTGGGGGTGTGGGTAAGTGGGAGGCTTTGTGCTACGCTCCCATCCAAAAATTTCTTCAGTCCCTTCATCACAAGTATGTCTGCTGTTTTAGGCCAGAAGTACAGTGTAAATTCGATCTTCAAGAGATCACCACACTGTGACTGGAGATATTCTGATCACCAGTCCCTTTTATCTCCCAGTGCTCATGAGGAACTGCCCTCTGATAGTGCCAGTTATACTGCTTCTAGATAAACTTCTGCCTTTCCACACAAATGTATCAGAGGTACAGTTTCCCTGAGGTCCTGAGTTACCTTTTTTAATGTTTCTTCAGAACGGACCTTTTCAAACAAAATCACTAGCACAGGTACGGCCTCACTGATCCCACTCCTGCATAGCGTAAAAGAAACCACAGATCATCAATCCAACCACCTTTATTTGTCAGAACAAAAAAATATGAAGGCAGCAAAAAGCCAAACTGCCCTTAACATAGCTTTCTTGTGTGTAGTCATTTTCCAATATCCAGTGAAGTCCCTGACAGCCTGCAATTAGTGGTTGTAGACCCCAGGTTTCACAATCAGTAAGAATGCCCTTTTTGAAGCTAGCATCTACCCATCTAATTTAAATTGTCTGTGCCACAGCAAAAACCTGTTTGGCAAAATGGACTGGTCTTCACAGCATGACAATGTCTGTGAGTACAGATATAACCCGCTGTTGACAAACACTGTAATCAGTACACTTAACGTACAAGCAGATTTTGTTAGTCATTTGTATGCCCCAGCAGCCAAACCACTCTCACAGACAAAAGAAGAGTTCAGCTCTTCTCATTGCCCTGGAGATTTACAGTTCACTGGCTGCACACAAAAACCCACATGCAGACATCCCTCACCCTAGGATTAAGTCTTTTTAAGTCAGTGTAACTTGCATTAAAATATGGATCAGGATTATGGATTCTGGTACCACAAATCCAGTTATTGTATAGTCTGACTAACAGCCTCATTCAGGAGAATCTTATCTACAAGAAGATATAAATGCCTATTTAAATATAAATATGCACTGAAGCCTCATTGTAATTAACAAAGACAGAAATAATTTCAGAGATACAGATTTAGGTCTGCATTTTCATTCTTTTCTAAATTGAAACCAATGAGAGCCAAATTTAACAGGATCATTGACCATGAATTGGACTATTACTCCACGTATTTGAACACATCATTGTTTACCATGTACTTCATGTTCTTATCTCATTACATTTATTCTGGAAATCTTCCCTTGAACATGCAGCACAAGGGCTTGTAAGCACCAACTAATAGATTAGTAGAGGAAATGACAGATGGCTTAGTTTTGAAATAAGAAATGTTTAACATTCATACACAGCAGTACTTAGGCTCCGTTCAGCTCTCTTTGCTATCATTCCTTTCTGCATGCATGGTATACCTCATAGTTAAATATACCTACTTAACTACGATACATGAATATTATTCCTATTTGTTTAATTTATGCCAGCTTTTAAACTAGTGGCAACTCACAATGCTAATCATGAATCAAGCTTCCACACTTTCTCACAGACTCTCTGGCAGAGCTCTGCAATTCAAGGCAGGATTTCTTTGGGTTAAATTGCAACTCAAGATCAGTTAGTATTGAGAAGCAACAGCAAATACATTTTCAAAATACTGTTTTTATATCGATTCTTAATCACTTCCTGAGAAGAATACTGACAACCATTTTTTTCCTATCTTTTCATGTAACAGGGAATCTTTATTTGCCAGATAGACATGCTTTGCATACCAAAGCAACAGCCTGTGAAGATGCTCAGTGTGGCTCTAGAAATGCAGATGTGCATGAGTGGAGCACAGTTCTTCTCTACATACCTCTCTCTAGTCATTAGGGAAAGTTCACAGCGTGTCTGAAAGCATTCACACAGAACAGCTAAATGACCCCATATTAAAAGAATTAACATGCAAAACTTAGTACATGACCATTCATAAAAGGTCAGAATTTGATACTTGAAGTGAGGGTCTTGTTTGCTTTCACATATGCATAATGACATCTGATTGGCATTTCTCTTTCCTCTTCCAGGTGTTTAGTCTCTAAATAAAGATTTGCATTTTTAAATTGTGATAGATTAAAAAAAAAAACAAAAAACAAAAAACCCTAGGTACAAGCTTTAAGGGTAGATCTCAGTCCAGGTTCTTCATATTCCCATATTATGTGGAGGTAAGGGGTTTTAGTTAGTAGTGCATTTAATTTCTACAGCAGCATTTAATACTCCTCCTTACAAGAAAGCAGGACAGTAATTTTCAGATATAGTCTTTCATCAGCCTGCTAAAAGCAGTATTTTTGGTCTTCCACACACTATTTCACCCTTGATGCTTAAGATCTGATGGAGAGCTGGTAACTGAGATGAACAACAGTGTTTCATAAATCACAGAATCACAGAATTGTAGGGCTTGGAAGGGACCTCCAGAGATCAATGAGTCCAACCCCCTGCCAAAGCAGCTCCCTAGCCCAGGTTGCACAGGTAGGTGTCCAGGTGGGACTGGAACGTCTCCAGAGAAGGAGACTCCACCACCTCTCTGTGCAGCTGTGCCACTGCTCCGTCACTGCACTGGGAAGATGTTCCCACACACATTTGTGCAGAACTTCCTATGCTTCAGTTTGTGGCCATTTCCCCTCATCCTGTCGCCACACACTGCTGAGAAGAGTCCAGCCTCATCCCTTTGCCTACCACTGCTTAGATATTTATAGATGTGGATCAGCTAAATGCCACATGCTATAGAACATATTCTAATTTCTGTTCTCATATTGGTTTTTTTTATTTATTTCTATTCACAAACAGTGAATTTGTGCACAGAGGCCTAACTGATAGACTTGCATTTGCAAATACACATTTAAATCCTAAGGAATATATTAGGAAGGTGATAAACACAATTTCAGGTCACTTTAGCTTGGATACTCTTTTGAATATTTACTTTTATTAGTGTTAAAACTTAGAAATAAATTTTCATTTTGGCTTTTCTGATATCAATTTTCTTAAAATTTGATGCACTCAGTGACCACAATGAGGTAAAAAATGACAAATTTAGAAATGACTAAAGCATCTCAGTGTGAATGAACAGCTGCTGACAAAGCAGTTGCACAGATTTGCATGATTTTGTCACAGCTTGGAGCATTCTAGCTACAAGAAGAGCTATAAAATCCATTAAAAAATTCAAACTGACTTCACCTGAAGCAATAATTGATCCTACCTGACATGCGGACGAGTCCACTTGGGAGATGGGATGAAAATGAAAGACATGGATATCCTCTACTTACTGTCACCTTTAGTGGTGACTAAATTATTGAGGAAAACAGTCATTTTCATCATGTAGAGCTCTAGGAAGAGCACGGATATGTACCCCTCTGCCTATTCCCAGCTCTTTTCAGCCAATCAACACACTTGCCTACTTTATGGGCACCCTATGTGTGGCAGCTCTGGCAGTGGGTAGTCTGACTGCTCATACTGTCCAACAGAATAGCAAACCTGCTCCAGATGCTCACTTTTTATACATTTTGTTATTCCTTCTTAAAAAAAAATATATATATATATATATATATATATATATATATATATATATATATATATATATATATATATATTCTTATACATTTTTCTGCTTCCAAAATGAAATCATCATTTCAGTATTATTCTCGGTGAATGCTATAAACACTGGGACCTTGTAATTTTTTACCAGGCAATCCAAAGCACTTCCTGAACATTCTTCCTGTTTTTGCTAGCACAGCATGGAAAAAATTCCACACTTTTCATTTTTGCCTGGCAATCTGAATCCAGAATGTTGCTCAACATTGTGATGGTTGTGAAAACAAAGGAATGCTGCTAAAGGGAATGGTCACAGAAACTGCCAAAACAAAGCATCATGAACCTTTTGTCTTTCTGAAACTGAGCAGGGATTTGGAATTTCTTCTTAAACACTGTGAAGAAAGCACAGTCATTGAATTCTCCTGTGATGAATATAGAGTTTTGTTAGCCAAAGAACTTAAATGGAGAAAAGAAAGTCAATTGTATCTGAAAATAAATTCACTGAAATAGTCTAAAATTCATTACGCAAATCACTGGTTCACCAGATATGCAATTTTTAGTTCAATGAAACTATTGCAAAACTGAGTTCACTATGTTGTATAGTTTTAGCTGAGAAAAAAAAAAGGCAAATGTAAGGATGTTGACCTTTTGTTTTATAATGATAATTTTTTCTTCAGCATTTGCTTGAAGATGTTTAACAAGCAACCACTATTCCACTCTTAGTTGAAATGTCCTGCAAACTGCATCCCAGATCTCACTCCTCTGTAGCAGGGAATAAATACTAAGTGGTTGGAGGAAGACCCACCTCTGAGTCCTGTGCCTGGTGCCCTTTTCAGCTGGCCTGCAGGTGCAGCTCTCCATCTCTAACAGTTTGCTCCCTGCTGGTGTCTGTCTCAAAATAAAAATGGAACAGACTAACTCACAGAGAGGCAGACACAATTCAGCCTTCCTTACAACTGCCTTGTGACAAGTGGAGCATCACTGCCTGGAAGCGATGTGATGGCAGCGGGCTGTGAGGAGGGTGTCACAGGGCAAACAGCTTGTAAATAGGTAGGCAAGTGCGTTTCATGCTATGGAAAGAAGTGGTCTATACATTCTGTCTGACACAAAAGAAATCTTCCCACGTTTCCAGTTGATGTTTTTACAAAAAGCCTTTCCTTCAGCACACACCGCAATTTTCTGCAGTTCCGTATTTCAACATCTCTAGTGGAGAGACAACATAACCAAAGACACAGACCAGAGCAGCATTTCACCATGAAGCCGATCAAGAGCCAGGAGAGCTGAGACACAACATGGCAAAACAGGGATGCAAACATACCCTAAGCTACCTCTTCTTTCAGCGGTTTCTGGTAGTCACAGGGAGAAATAACTAATTTCAGCCATCCTTGTGCCTTCCTTCCATGGGGTGCTACCATCTTCTGGCAGGCACCAGCTGGGGATGCAACAGTGAAAATTCCCATATCTTTCAGTGCAAAGAATTAAAACTCTGATCTGGGCTTCTTGAAAGTCGTTTCTGGACTGGAATGACTCAGTCTTCGGACAACAAATGAAGGCAGCTGACTAACGTTAACAACATATGTAAAGCACATATTGGACTGAAAGTAGAACTTAGATTAAAACACTGTCCTAAATCCAGCAAACAACTGTCTTAAGTAGTTTTGAGAAATTCTCCCCACTATTAAGTCACAGACATTCTATTCTTTTTCTCTTTACTTTGTCGGGGAAATTGAAAAAAGCCTTCTTAGTACTGCCATGATAGTGCATTCAAATTGCTTGTCACCAATGCCACTTTTGTTCTGAAACAAGTTTGCATGCTATTTTATCTCTACAGATAGCAATTTTAAATCTCTGTGTTTCTCTATTCCCAGGAAAAGAACTTATTTCTCAGATAAAAACAAACCACGCAAACAAAACACTTTGGCAATATATTTGCTTTTGAAATGTAAATTTGTGAGATGAGTAGTAAATTCAAGCTTTTAAAGACAGCCTCAGCTGAGTACTTTTTAATTACACAAATAGCATTCTTCACAATTTCCATACAGAGAGAGGCTATATTTCACAAAGGATAATCAAGAAACTTGTAGTTGGTTGGCTGATCCAAATGAGCTGTTGTTCACACACACACACAAATTTACGGAATAAGAGTGACTGACACCTTGAGCATGTGTGGCAATTCCCAATTCAGTCTTTCAAGCGTATACATTTCCATGAAGTATTTTGATCTTGATGCAGTAAAATTTTCTTAACAGAAAAAATGATTAGAATAGTCCTACAAAGACATCTCATCCGGCTGTTTCTTAGGATCACAGGAATAATAATCTTTCCTTAAACCAAACCAAACCAGTTTTATTATAGGCTTTTAAATCTCTAAAAGAACTTATTGGGGAATTAAAAATAGATAGGAACTTCAAAAGTGTAACATTCTAAGCAGAGATGAGGTTTAAAAAGCAGCAGAAAGGATGCTGAAGAAGGAGAACGCAAAGAACATAAAAGGAATAAATTGTTTCACAGCAGAACGGAAATTGTTGAAGCTGCCAACATAGATTTGTTGTGCTTTTAACACAAAATAAATGAATTTGGAGTAATTTACAGTTGTAAACAACTTAATTGAAACATCATTCCATAGCTGGCTGACTGTTAGAGGAGATACAGCTGAGTTGGATAAATGTTCCATTTCCCTTTTCCTGGTGAGATGGATTTGAGCTTTTTTTTAAAAAAGGGAGAAAAACCATTTTACTTAGAATGGTGGAACTTAGTATTTTCATGCCATCTGTAATATCTAGCATAGGATGAAAAAGTGTTTGTTTCTTAATAATGAGACCTGCCTTAAAATTATTCCCAGGAACATTAATAGCTTAATATATTTAGTGAAATACTCAAATATTTTTAATAGCCAATTTTAATGTAAATTACATAAAGTCTTTGAAATGTCATGTCATAACTTATTTTATTGGTTTGCGGAGCTAGAAGAACATTCTGAATTTATCCAGATCAGTCAAGCATTACTGGGATCTATGAGAATTCTGAAAGAATTCAAGAGTATACTTTTTCAGGAGTGAGAGATGCATTACAGACAGCAGCATACTTTGAGTCCACAATGAAGTAAGTAAACATTCTCTTTGAGTTTACATTTTATATATGCTTTGTTCTTTCTTTTACTATGAAACTATGAGATCTAACATACTAAAGAATTACCAGAACTGTATTTTGTTTCCACTTTGTAGACTGATTCTTCAACTCCTCTGGTATAAAACATTAGTTGCATCACTCTAATAGCCAGGAGACTTAGTTGTAGACTAACTGTTTAGCAATGTTAAAATGTACAAGGGAAAATCTGTCCATGCAACCAAACAAATAAGTATGTCACAAGAGAAATGGTATGGCAGAGAGGGACCACACAGTGTGAGGAAGATGATCTCCATTGTAACAGCCAGTAGTCTCAGCAGTTTGGCCTCTGCCAACTTTAATACACATCAAAGGAGAGGAGGAATTAGAGAAGAGTAGAGCAGGTATTGACTTCCTCCAAAGAAGGAAAGGCAGTACAAGATTTTCACCTAGCATCCTCTCAGTTGGTGTATTATTCCAATACACTGGGACTATTTAGAAGTAGGAGAGGCACCTGAGAATTTCCATGAGATAGCACAGTGCAGGTTAAAAAAGACATAAACGTGAAGGAGAAAAAATGGAGAGCCTGAGGAGGCTGAACTCCCACAGGTATGTGGGGTAGAGCTGATTCATTCCTAGGGTGATGAAAGATGACTTTTTCATAAAAAGAAGAAACATGACAACATTGAGGAGATTATACAAGTCAGCCTAACTTCAGTATTCAAAATTATACTGGAATATGATACTAGACTAACTTATAACTATTTAATGAATAAATACACTGTTAAGAAACAATCAGTTTAAGTCAAGAAGAAATCACATCAAGCCAGTCTAATTTCTTAGCAGCTTATCTAGCAGTAATGACAGCAGCTGGTGTGAATTAAATTGACTTGAATATGACTTTTCTAACAGCTCTCAACAACATTCTCATGGGTTAATCTTCTACACAAAAAGTCAAACAGTGCAAAGAAATATCCTTACAATAAGATAACACAATTCACTCCTTAGTAGAAACAAACCCATAAAATATCAGTTCTTAAAGTCTACTAAGAAAAAGGTAAGCAGTGAGAAGACTTGTATTCCTTTGTGATGGAGCATGAAAACGTGGCTCTGTATGGACATTTGGCCTAGAGGACAGATTCAACTCTGACTTTCCTGATTAGCATCATCATCGGCTCTGTATCACACTGTGGGAGAGGACTGCATGGCTGTGCAAGTTTTCACCAGCAGCAGGAGTGCAGTCTACATGTGGCAGTGTTGTATTCTGCTTTCTGTCTCATATTGTGATGACAGCAGTAGCAGAGCAGCTTTGTGATGGCTGAATGCACAGCTATTATACCATCTTTTGTTTGCTGTTTTTGCCAAAGACAGATGAACACAACAGAATGTGAGAGTGTCCCTTAGCAGCAGTAGCAGCTTATAAATAACATTAGAAGTCTACCACAATAACAAGTTTCCATCTCTCAAAATCGTTGACTTGAATGCAATGAACCAACTCCATTGTTCATTGAGTATTTATGTGTATGGTAAGTTTGCTTCTACTTTACAAGACTGTGTCTTAAAAAGTATCTTAAATAAGAAGTTCAAAAATACCCATTGACACAAGCATGCCACAGTATTCAGTGATTTTGTGTTCCTAAGGGTGGAAAGAGTTTGAATCCCATCTTCATGGTGAAACACCTCCAACCCTGAGGAACAGAGAGCATGAAAACAACTCAAAAGGACTGACAAGGATTAAATAATCACACCTTACACAGTTCTAAAATAAATGGGAAATAATTGTCTGCAGAGATAGCAAGTAGCTATTAAACTGATTAATTGTGTGGATGCTTTAGGGAGCGCACAAGTTATACACAGATATCTAGGCTAAAATAAACCAAGCAGATAATTCAGCATTATTAGTAACTAGTACACAAAAGCAGATTTTATTTAATGTTAAAAAATGCCAGTGATCAGGAATTAAGGAATGTCTAACACTGCAAGAATATAGAGAGAATTAATACAACCTTATTCAATCTAAAGAAAAAAAAATATTATTCTTCATGACATAAGACACTTAACTGTGGATGCTTAAGAAGGCAAGGGGCAATCAGGCAGAAAGACACGCAAGTAAGATAGTGCATAGCAGTTTTAAAAAGTGCCACACAGTCACAGCTCAAAGCATAAAAATCATTACTTACAGCAACCTTACACTACCAGTTGTGTCCATAAACACTGAAGCGGTGACAAATTTTTACCCATGATTTCTTCCAACAGCACTTAGGAGGGATGACATAAACAAAACGAATCTGCTGCCCTAATGTTCGGTGTATATTATTTTTATTGACAATGTTTTATGGAATTTCATAATGACAGTGTTTGGCTCTGCAAATACACAAAATTATTACAAAACAATTTTTGCTTTAGCTTAAGACTTAGCACTTTGCGTCTTTAATCATTCTTCAGATTTTAGTTACCATTCATATCCTTGATCCCTTGAGTTATGTGAATCTGTAACCTACAGAACTGATGGGAAGACACTGCTGTAAAAACAAACACCAAATATATTTATTTATAGATACATTTTCAAAGACAGGTGAACATTTCTTGAATTTGATCATTTCCAAAGAGCTGTCTGATGGAGGATTTTGTTCTGTGAGAGTTAGTCTGAACCTTTACCTAATCATTTCATTCCCAGTAAGGGTTGTCATGTACACAGAACCTTGTCACCTTTTCTGTCATCAGCAAGGACTAAAAACTTTGAAATACATCTGTCACTTGCTAAGACCCATAAACACATTTCAATGCTCAAATCCACAGAGCTGCACTGACAAGAGAAAACACGGAAACAGCTAGAGAAAGTGAACTATGAGCTGATGTCTGCCATTTGGGTCCTCATCCAGAACTGGAAAACAAAACTTGTTTTGACTTTGACTTTGGTGTTGTTTACAAGCATGCTCTCAGTGTAGCCTAGGTTTAGTGAGAACTATCGGTGATAGGTGGACAGTTGGACTGGATGATCTTGTAGGTCATTTCCAACCTTGGTGATTCTATGATTCTATGACTCTATGAATAGACATCTATGTTTAATTAAAGCATCTCAGCTGCAGTTCCCACCTGAAAAGTGATTACTGCCTGTACATTGTCTTTTCTTTGTTCACTGACTGCAAGTAGCCCTAATTTTGAGTGTCACTTCATTATTAAGGTTTTCCACACTGTCTGTAAGATCCAAACAAGGACTTTATGGCCTGGATGAGAAGAGAGTTAGATGGGTCAAACACTTTTTGGATGGTATGGTTAGCTATCACTGGGTCTTGCCCCACTTGCACATGTGTAACAAGCAGACTGCCATGTTTCCGTCCCACAACCTGTTCTGTTCAACATCTGTATCAATGACCCAGTATAGATGAAGGAGCATGCACCTAACCAGATCTGCAGGTGATACCAAACCAGGAGGCATAGCTGATACATGCAAGGACATTTAGAGGGACCTGGACAGGACAGAAAAACAGCCTGTATGGAACATTTTGCAATTCAGCACCCCTGGGAGTCCTAGCAGACAGCAAGCTGAACAGGAGCCAGCAGTGTGCTCTGGGAACAACAGCCAGTGGGCTGCATTAGGCAAATCCAGGAAACACTCCTTACTTGGCACTTTTAGATCACATTTGCAATAATATATCCAGTTTTAGGTTCCCAACTTAAAAAAAAAACAAACAAATGAACAAAAAAAAACCAGTGCTAATAATTGAAGCAAGCTCAGTGGAGAGCCATTGTGATGGATAGGGGTGAGAACATTTGCCCTTGGAGGAGAGGCTGAGGGCATGGGGCTTGAAATCCTACATAGAAGACTTTGTTGAAACTAAATAGCAGCTTTCCTGTTTAATGAGAAGATGGAGCCAGGCTCTTTGGAGTGGTACTTGGTGGAAGGACAAGTTAATGAACATAAACTAAAACAACACTTTCTGGCAGGATATAGAAAGAACTTTTTCACCATGAGGACCGTCAAACATCAGAGCAGACTGTACAGCCTCCATCCTCACAGGTTTTCAAGATGTGATTGAATGAAGTCCTGACCAACCTGGTCTGATCTAGCTGTACTATACCTTCTTGCAAGTAAGATATCAGACCAGAGGTCTCCTGAGGTCTCTACCTGCAACTAAGCTGTAATTCTGTGGTTTTATGACTCCTGATTGCATTAAAGCTGAATTTTTAGCATATAATTGTGTAAGCTCTACTGAAATAATTCAGTTTTCATCTGGTTTCCTTTGGGTCATGAAGTTTCAATTAGAATCACCTCATTGTTCCAAGACTCAGCTGAATTGTTCATTTTCACAAAGAGGACTGGAATTGCTAATTAAGTAGATGTGTTATGAATAGTCAGCTTGGATACCTTGGCCATCGCAGTCATGTTGAAATAAATTATATGCATTATTAAAGGGTGAGCATCATCATACTCACGTTATAGCTAAGGAAGTCTCTGAAGAGAAGACTTAATTTTCTCATTTTCCTGAAGAAAATGAGATATATTCCCATACCACTGAACATGAATTTTAAAACACTAACACAATTTCTCAAACTTAAATACTTAAATTGTGGTTTGAAAGAACATAAAAATGTGTTCTTCAGAATTCTGGCAAATCTTTAAGGTAATAAAATGCACTAATATTAGTAGATGTAGTACAATTTATTTCACCTGAAAATCAGCATCTGGGGAATAAAAAGACAAGTCTTTTACATATGAAAATCTGACAGATGTCGTAACATTTAGGCAATAAAAACAGTTTAAGTGTTTTTTACTGAACTCCAGAGTGAGAACACCTATCATTGGCCACGTGAACAGGATTGTGTCCAAGGTTATCACTTTCTTAACTGTGATGCTATATATATTACTTGCCTTTGAGCAAAGCAGCAGGTCCAGCAATACTAAATGGCTCCTCCACAACAGCAATGAGTCAGCTCGCTCAGTCTGTATAAAATCTTCACAAGAATTCAGTAACCGGTAGAAACCAATAAAGTGTTAACATGAAAGTTTGCACTGGACCAGCTTGTTGAGAAAAGAATAACTGTCCTTAGGGTTTGTGCAGCTGCAGATTGTAGGATACATGCTCTGGAGCTACTCTGCAGGGTGCTGTGTGGGTTGTGCAGCACAAGAAGAATCATACCTTACAGGTAAAAGATTAAAAAAGTCATGGAGTTTGAACACAGCAAGCCAAAAGTTAATTGTCTGGTCTAAATGAAGGAACTGGACTGTCCTGTGCAATGTGTTTAAACCAGCAAGCACACACTGAACACAGGAAACCTTTAAAGAGAGGACAACAAAGAGATGTGCTTCATATTTGTTTTTTTCTTTCTTTTTTTTTTCTTTAAAAAATGGATGCAGTGAAGAAAATATAATGTCAGGTAAGGTAGCAGTAGATGAGACCAAATAATTGCAGATGACTGAATGCAGAAGCTAGAGGATGTACTTTACCATCAAGTGGGTACTTGGTAGGAGCTATTTATATTTGAAGTGTTCCCTGAGAGAACCCGCAGGAAAAAAAAAGTGCCTGAGTACTAGAAATGCAGCTGGAAATCACAATGGAATTTAGGCATGGTCTGAGGGCAGGATGGAAGGTGGGGAAATGGGTCAACAAAGAAGAGCACCTGAAGAGTATGGCTGAACACTTTTGTGACAGAGACAGGCATTGAGGAAGGATGAAAAATAATGAAATTTCCAGCATGTCTTTGTTGCATTAGAAGACAAAGATAAGAAAAAGGAACAAACAGAAAATTGGATGACAAGAGGGGGGGATAGCTAGTGCACCAAGAAAGCTGGGGTCTATAAAAGTAGATGGGAAAAGGATAATACATTGAATACTGTCCAAGAGAACTTAAACAACAACATCAAAAAAAGGTACTTTAGGGACTTATTGGACATATCTGCATTAGTACTTCAGCTTAGAGCTACAAAATAGTTTTGAAACAAATCCAATTTTGACAACAGTAAGGAAGGAGTCAACATGAGATGTCAAGACGTCATTTGGAAACGGTATGGGCAGGAACAGAAAAAAGGTGTGTTTTGCTGTGTAAAGTCTCTTTGAGCAACAGTGATGTCTGGATTAATTATCTCCCATTGCCATTCACCTCCCTGTACAAGACAGATGAAAAGACTGTGTGTAAAGCCACACACACGGGCCTGCAATCAAGGAAGGAAAGGTCTACAAAAAAGCTTTGAGCCCTGTGTGCTAACAAGTTTGGGTCAAAGGACCAGAGTATTGCTAAGCTGGAGCAAAACCCTAAATCATGCACAAACATGAAGAAATCCAAAACATAAAAATGTGATGAGCATAGGCACAAACAGCTCTGATCTACTGGTTTGCTCCTGTTGTACTAAATTACTTGCTAAAATAGACAAAGGCATCACTACCAGAACTGGCAGGTCTCACTGCTGCAGATATAGGAAATGGAGGGATAGGTTTGTTGTGTCATGAGCAAAGATAAAATGGGGGCTTTTCAGAGTAATGAATAATTCCTACAGCTGCAAAATGTAGCTGGCAGGAAAAAACAGCTGTAACCACTTTTCTTCACAAGATATTTAAAGAAGACTATACTTGTCTGTTTGTTTGTACAGAAAGAAAACACATCTACACCTGTATCTTCTGCAAACATCAACTAGAATGAAAGTCAATAGTGTTATATGGACATACATCAGTTGTCTCATTTCAGCAGTCCTGTCAGGACCAGTTATAAATTATGAGAGATCTCTTCTATGACCTTCTGGGAAGTGATCAAATCAATTTTCATGGCAGTATCAGGAAGAAATAAAGAGTATGTGGATGAAGGAAAATGAGGGCTGGCAAAGAGGAGTGAAATGCCAGCTGTAATTATAAAAAGAAAAACGATTTTCATATGCATTTCAGAGTTTAGTCACAGAGCTGTGTGCATCTTCATTTTATGAGCTTCCCTATTATCAGGCTGTGCAAAACAGTGACATGAAATTAACAGCCAAATACAGGCCTTAATCCTGACATAAATAACATTCCCATCAGACAGCACTGGGAGATTTGTCTGAAAAGTGTACCCAGAACTTGACCTCTAAAAATGAATACAGTGTTGGTGGGTCCCTAATTATAATATCTCATTTAGCTACCACAATAAAGGAACCAAAGCAGCAAGAAGCAAAGGGAAGTCAAGCACTGCCAGATGGCTCAGGCTTTGCAGCCATTACTTACAGAAATAATATCTGCTCATACAAGAAGCCCTGCAGCATTCACTGGAGTGCTAACACAAGTATTAAAGGAATTAAAGGTTCTTGCTAAATCTTTCTAAAAGCGAGGGAATAAACCTATTTTTCCAAATATACATTTTCTGGGAGATAAATTCACTACTTCTCACTAACAACATCAAGGACAAAATGCTTGTTTCCGTGATCTTACAAGTTTGCAATTAATGTGTCATTCTGGCCTTTTAAACTAAACAGTCTGCAATCTGTTGCTGTATAATTAGAATGCATCTTTTCAGTTCATCAACAGTGGAAGTTCACCAAAACATGGGTGTGCTGTTAAGTAATATTTTAACTACTTTTAAAATTAATTTATATACTTAACAAGCAGTTTTCTGGCATAAGTTAAAGTTACTTGGCTTGATGCTGCAAGTGCTAAAGCCTGATTTGAAGCCCTCTGATGTAATCAGAAATTTTTTCTCTGTCTCGATAGCTTTTAGGTTACTTCTCCAAGGAATTTGGACCAGACAGTATTTCTTCAGGAATAAGGGGACAAACCAACCTCCAAAACAATAAGAAAACTCTTGTTGATTTTATTAATGCAATGAAACCCACAGCTCTGGACAGTAAACAAATTCTGCTAATGAAAGCCAGCACAGTTGTAAGAAGGATTTATTATTTTCTCTTTATTTTCTCTTTTTAAAGATAATTTAATTTTATTTTTTCTCTCTTATTTTATCTTTAAGCATACTATACTGAAAATGAAGGAAAGTTAAAATGAAAATTACAATCTCATAAGTACAGATTTAGAAAATGAGAATGAAAGTACAAAGGGATTTAAGCTCCTGTGCTCCTCCTCAATACCGAGATAAGACGGATCCTGCTCTTTCTTCCTTCTATAGAAACTGGGAACATGACCCCCAAGAAACAGAACAAAATTTTGGCACCTGCTTTTCAGTTGCCAAACACAGCAAATATGAGAGGAATGTATCCAGATGCCCTGTGATACAAAGGTCCAGACATTGATTAATACATTTTGATTTCTAGATGAGAAGGCAGTAGGTGGTCCTACTCTACTGTTTCCAGAAGTCTGAGTGAGCAGAGACACCACTCTCCACACAGTTTCTGCTTCTCTCTCCAATTTGTTCTGATCTATGTGAAGTACTCCAGCCAGCTTTTGCAGAGCAAGGCTCTGGAGTCCAATTAGTACTGTCCAGGAATACGATACAGATCCAGTGATCTTTAGTCCATGATCACCCCAGGAGAGAAAGAGTAGACAATAGATTTTATGCTAGCTAGTGTATCTCCTTCATAACATACAGATAAGAATTTCTCTATTAAAAAGTATTTTATTAACTTCGTGAGATTCCTAGGAAGGTTATCTCTGAATAACAGTGGCATAAATAGCTGGACTATTTTCCAGGAATAGAATTTTGGGATGAAAAGCACTACTGAAAACATTTGTCTTGTGTTCTTGCTACTTGCACGTACAGATAGCAGCTGTTGATGTGCCTTTTGGCCAGGGTTGCTTCAGGTTCATCAGTTAAACTACTTCTGATAGCAAACAAAGCAATTCACTGCCATGAACATCTGAATTTCAGTCTCCTTGTAAAAATGTAAAGCACAACTAATCCAGCTATTGTGCAAAGCACGTATTGAACAGACTGACAAAACACCTATGTGAGGGGCTCATCTCATTTTCTAAGCACAGTCCAAAATGCTGAAGAATGGGATTGTTCTTAGCACAATTTCCATTACTGCTTGCTGTATCTTACACATTATTTTCAGAAGAAAAATATCAAAGACTTCTGATACAGAACATACAGAAACCTGTGGGACATTTTATGAGGTTCTGTTATTACTGATATCAAAGAAATTATAGCCAGCTAGTCAGAAGGAATAGTAATTAATTAAGAAAGCATATACTCACAGGAAGCCTTCTTGTTTGTCCTAAGAAATAAATTATGTGTATTCAATGGAACTGTAACCACAGTGCTGTCACAAAAGAACATGCAGCAACTCACAAGTGCAGCAGCCTTAGTAAACAGACACTCCAGGCACATTTCTTTCTTACTATCTTTGAACATATCAACTAATGTGCAGTAAACTTTGGTTTTAGGCATGATGGCAAATTCTTGCTTCTCCTTTAGAGAAAAACAATAGGTCTACCAGCAGCAGCAATAATGAGAACAAATCCCATTCTCTTCAATGAGATATGAACATCAAAATATAACTGAAGTATTACCTGCTGAATTCATTCAAAAGAAATGCAGGTCACTAGACACAAGAATCTCTTGCACTGCTGCACACTTGAAATAGGATTTAAAAGGAAATGCAGAAGTTACCACTCCTAGCCTTGTTAGGCTCCATAGCACATCAGTTATTTTATTTTTTATTTTTTTTAAGTCAAACTTAGAGCGCAGCATTACAGCCAGGTTGCAAATTCATTACCCAGAAAGCAATCTGCAATAGTACATTCGGTTCAACAGCAGTGCATCTTGTTCTCATGCCTGTGCAGTCACTAGAGAAAAGTAGTTCATTTACACAGCTGTGATATGTTTTATAAACAGGCTGATGCTGACTGAAGAAGTGTGGCCGGCAGGTCGGGGAGGTGATCCTGCCCCTCTGCCCTGCACTGGTGAGGCCTCATCTGGAGTGCTGCATCCAGATGTGAAGTCCTCAATACAGGAGAGATGTGGATCTGTTAGAGAATGTCCAGAGGGGGGCCACCAAAATGATCCAAGGGATGGAAGATTTAGTTTAGATATAAGGAAAAAATCTATAGTAAGGGTGGTAGGCACTGGCACAGGGTGCCCAGAGAGATGGTAGATGCCCTGTCCCTGGAGACTTTCAAGGCCAGGCTCAATGGGGTTCTGACCACATGATCCAGCTGTGGATGTCCCTGTTCATTGCAGGGGAGTTGGACTAGATGACCTTTAAAAGTTTCTTCCAGTTCTAAATATTCCATGCTTCTGTGACTTTCTGAAAGTTCATGGAAAACTACTCTAAAGTGAAAAAGGAAAAACACACAAAAAAAAACAGCAGATAAATGTTCACACTTATTGTCCTGTTTACAGATAGAAACCCAAACTCTGCCTTTGTCTAGTTGCTCTGGAAAGTGGACAAAGCTTTTTTAAGTACAAGCAGTCCAATCCATCCCTGTCTGAGCAAGGCTGCATCAACCACTGCTTTGCAATCCCAAAGCAACATGATCAGTACCAGATAAAAGGCTCCTATGTTAAACATCACCTTGTACTTAAAAATAATAAAAAAATAAAAAAAGCAGCAGCAAATCATTTGCAAAGTAGAGGCAGCTTCTCCATCACTTTTGTAATGGCTTGGTATGACAAACTGCTGTCATTGCTTCTGCTGTCAACATGGTTCCAAGTGGAAATACAGGATTTTAATCTTAAGTAGCATTTGTTCTCTTCAGATAACTACATTCTTTATCAGAAATGCTTTCTCCTCATCATGCCTTATCAGTAATGTTACATTAGACTTACCTCACAACAGCTTATGCACAAAATATGATCTGATCTGATCTGGCAAAATCCCCAGTTGTGTTTGTTTAGCATATTGCATCAATGCAAACTTTTCACTCAGTCTGAAGCTGAAGGTCCTATGGACTGCTGAGTCACACATGTTTAATTCTAACAGTATTTTAATTTCCTTCATGATTAGGTAACTAATGATTTGAGATGAGATTGGATGTTCTAAATGAAATCTGTGTTTTTTTTTCTTTGATGAATTAATTGTAATTGATATATGAAGAGGCACTCTCTAGGGGCCTGACTTTGCAGTGCTTACTGATGAGGCTAAATTCCCATTGAAACCACTGAGCAGTTTTCCTCAGTAAGCACTGAAGGATCTGCCCTTAATACTTTGAAAGTATAACTAGGGCTGGCTTTTGAGCTCTTAGGACTGCAATTATAAACACTTCAGAGCTGTAATCCTAAAAATATATTTTGCTAAGAACTATAACAGAATTTCCAGGTAATGTGTACATGGAGTTATCCCAAGAGTTTTATGTCTTTTCATGAATATAAATTTTACCAGAAAAATAAGCACAGAAAACTTGAGTCCAAAGTAGGTGAACAGTATACTTGTAAAGTCTTCTCCACAAAGGCAACTAGAAACACCCTATGCTCTCTCCATAAACATAAAAAATACTGCTAATGAATACCTGATCCTCTTAGTCCTTTTCTAGTGAGTTCAAGATGAGCTCTTACAATCAAGGTTAAGAACCTGAATGTCTTTGATGAGATAGTTAGGGATTCAAAGTCACACCAATGCTTTGATCTTTTCTTAATTGATTTCTTCCTGTCATTTGACAGAGCTATTTGCATCTTCTGGAGGAAATGGATACATTTTTTTTAATAATATTAAATATTCTTCAGTTTTCCATTTACAGTGGAATACATTGAGCTTTTTTCTGCTTTCTTAATAAAGGTTTTGGCCTTTTACTATTCTTTATAGTTATTTATCAAGCAGCAGGTCTATGATGGTTTTATAACCATTTTGCTGAGATAATTCCATAATGTTTTAGCAATTTACCAAGTATTTTTGACCAAAAAAAAAGCTCCTTAACAAAAATGGCTTCAGTTTTAACTCCTCAAAATGAAAACAACTTTAAAAGGCAGTTTACCAGATATTAGTACATTTCCATTTTCTAACCAGCTGTTGTATTAAATCTGCACAAGTTATAGCACCTGTCATTTTCTGATATCATTAGGTTGCTATGCAAGAGTTTGGAAGGGCTTTTCTCCATTGATATCAATGAATGTTGAATCATCCATGAAGCCTGAGTTCTGTGAGAGCTGAGCTTGAGTAGACTAAGAATGATCTCTAAAGACTGAGCAAACTTTGGTTTCAAAGCTTTACAGATTTTCAGGTTGTTTTCTTCATGGTCAGAAACAAGATTTGCACTGGCATTTCATAAAGGTCTCTAAAGTAGTTCGAGGAAAAGATGGAGTATTTGCTAATTCTCTGCAAAAATATTTACTTCAGTAATGTCTTTGAAAACAAAAATAGAAAACAGAGATATCTATCTATTGAGCTGTAGTGGAAAAGTGCTTGAAACTGCAAAATATTTATTTCTTGAACCAACAACATTTTTTTTTAAATTAAGTATCTTCTACAGTTTCCATGAAAAATGAACACAATTCCTTCTGTTCATTATCAGACAAATGTTTAACCACGGTTTTCAGAAAAATGTAATTATCTTTTATTACTACATAAAGACTTATATACTACATAGTAAGTAGTACACAGCTCTGCTATCACTGCTTTCATCTCAAACCTAGCAAACTGTTCAGAAGATATATTTTTACATTCTGTGACAAAAATAGTCTGGTATTATTACGTCAAGAATATAATTTTAAAAAGCCTCTGGAATGTATCGAGAAACTGCAAAGGTGAGTCCACATAAGACTCAGTTTTGTTATATTATTGCCCTATTTTTTGGAACAGCAAAACTTCAACCCACTCTGGAATGACTGTTTCCTTGCCCAGCAGATCAGGTATTGAACTAGGAGTTACCAAGGCCAAGAATATAAACGTTGCAGTTCAAGTTAGAAAATGAATCCTGAGTAGAAGGTGTAAAAATTAATCTCCTTTATTAGCTGGCACAGTGTGAGCCCTGCAAACACACTTGCCAGAAAGGGATTTAAGAAACTCTGAAGATAGTCCTACTTAGATGCTGCACAGACTGAGGAAGCATGTCCCATACCTATGAATTCCCTCTAAACAACATTATAGAGCTTTCTGTCACAAGAAGAAAGCAGCCCTTCATCATGTGTCTACTTAGCTTTTTCGCATGGTTTCATAGACAGGATTTTAAATGGTTTCACCATGTGATTTTAAATTATGTGATTTCATGTGATTTAGATATCACTCTTAAAGCTGACATTTAAGAACACACAGCACGAATTAATTACATTTTAGTGTTCTAAACAGTTAAGGAATAGACATCAAGCTCTCTAAATCAAATGTTCATTTGATTTTCTGGAGAGGATCAGAATGAATTCTGATCTGCATTTCTGCATTAGATTCTGAGCTGAGTTTTAATATCATATGTGAAGATGAAAGAGCTGATCTAATGCAAAGAATACCAGCTGAATTAGAAGGTCACCATTACAATGGATAAATTGTCTAAAAACAGATTTCCATTTTCAACCTTGCAATGGTCTGCAAAATCAGATATCCATTCAAGAATGAGTAATGCACATTCTCTCAGAAGACTCCAATCTGTTTGTGGAGTGAAGCTGACTATGTGGCAGGGCTTCTGACTTGTGAAAAAGGTTGAGGGGGAAGCAGGGAGTGTTACTTAGTTTTAGCTTGAAGCAGAACAATTTTTATTTATTTATTTATTTTAATTTAATTTCCCATGAACTGGAAATTCATTGAGTATTTCATTTTGACACTACCAATGCATGCCACTTCCTGCAGGAAATAATCCGGCTGCACACACAGCTGCTGGTTGAAATCAGCAATTGTGTCACACTACCTCATCTCCATCCTGCCTCCAGCAGCTGCTCAGATTGCCACCCTGGACAGAGGGATCCCCCCAAAGCCTTGCTGCCTGCTCCAGCCCCAGCAGCTACCCTCCAGTGCCTGATTTCACAGCGGTTATCCAAAATCTCTCAGTCCCACAGGTACCCCACAGGCTCCAGTTTACATTCTGTCAAACTTCTCTGCGGCAAAAGGCAGGGAGCCCAGGAGTATGTCATTTTCCTCACTCTCCAACTCCTGGGAGCCCTGATCTGCCAGTGCAGGATCAGGCCCTCCAGAGCACCTGAGTGGGAGCTCATTTAATACAAACATTTTCAGACACACATTTGTGGTACAGTGAAAAAGAGTTATTTCCCAGGTCTCTGGCAGGCAAAGATCACCCCTATTGAGAATATACAGGTGTCATGGTTTTATGATTTTTGGTACTGGTATTCCACATCATAACATCATGTAGTGCATTTAGAGTTAAAGAGTTAATGCTCCAGCTCCGTGGATCATCGATAGTTCCAGGTATGCCTGTCTCAGAAGAGAAGAAGAACTCCATTCCCCAGAGGACTTTGCGATGCTTTGCGTTCTTACGTGTTTACGCTCAGAGGGAAAGATAAAAACTGTCTGCAGTCACGGGACTCTCTCTTCCCTTCGGGACCGAGCTCGGCAGTGGGTGTTTGTTGCAGCCGTCCGCCTTCAGCGTTAGCGTAAGGCCTTCGGTTTATCGGACACTCTCTCTCTTGCTCATTTTATTTGATTCATTTGCCTCAATTCCAATTATATTATATTATATTGTGTTATTTTCCTTTCTGATATCTTATTTAGTAAATTAGCTTTCCTCCTCAGATCGTTGCCGTTGTTTTGTTCCTGGGCCCATCTCCCTTCTCCTTTTTCCCTTTTCCCCCTTCCCCTTCCCCGGGGTGTGGGCCCGTGGGTCCCCTGCCTCAATTGTCACGGTACCGGGTCGAACTGTCCCGCAAACCGGTGACAATTTTTGGCGCCCAACGTGGGGCACGACTAGCTACCTTAGCTGGGCAGAGACATACTTTTAGAGTGAATCTCTGTCTTTTGTTCGGAAGCTTATCTGTACTGCAGGTCCTGTACGGCAAAACACGACCTTGAAGTCCAGGCGTACTGCCAGTTCTCCTGGAATATTTGTAAACTTTTCGGGTGCTGCCAGCTTGTTTGAGTAAAAGAGAAAAAAAATGTTTTTACTGTTTCTGTTAAAACTGCCCTTACAGGGATTGTATTTCATTGCTTTTTCCCTTTTAATGCTCAAAATGTACTGGAACTTGGTTAAGCTTGCCAGTCTGATCTATGGAGCCTGGTCCCTATATGACAAACTAAAAGCAGTGATGGTGGCATCTACCAGATACCTGGGCACCCCGGCTGATGTAACAAACGATACCATGTTAACAAACCAAACAATATTTGAATGGGTGTCCAGTTTCTCCTCTCAGTTCCTTATGAATTTTCAAGATTACAGCTTAGGGACTATGTTAGCATTTGGGATATTAGTCCTCCTGAATGTACTCTCTGTAATAGGATTTTACATTGCATGGAGGAAGCTTTTCCCAGAAACAGAGAATGCTGAATGGCAGGGAAAGTGGAGAGTTTTAGGAAAGAAATTAGAAGCATGGGGACCCCCGGTGCCATGGGATTTTACTCCTGAGCACTTACAGGATCCTGAGGAGCTAGGCCTGTATCTGAGTAATGGGTGTTGCGGCTCAGAAAGATCTGAGGTGGAACAGCTTATCTGGGGCTTGGCTTATGCTTACCGAGGCATATATACTGTGCTGGAGAGAGAGTGTGTCCAAACTGAGGCTCAGACCAAAGAGGAAAACCTCCCAGGCACATCTGACCATCCAGAGAAAGCACCGGTATCAAAGTCAGTTGCCCCGGTGGAAGGCCAGAAATGGAAACGTGTGTCCTCACGCCTAGAACGCAAAGAAGAGGTGGCGAAAGAAGAGGAAGATCCAGGCGAGGGGGGGTCCTCAACACCACCACCACCAAGAAAGGCAACAAAGAAAAGTGAGAGGCATGGACATAGTGATGATGAGGATGATGAGAGAGTCAAAATTACCACGTTTCGTCGACCCATGAAAATGTCTGAGATCCAAGGCTCAAGAAAGGAGTTTATTCGACGTCCGGATGAGAGTATTGTCACTTGGTTGCTTCGGTGTTGGGACAACGGGGCCAACAGCGTGTCCCTCGACAGTAATGAAGCTCGCCAACTAGGAAACATTGCCCGTGACCCAGCTGTCGACAGAGGGATCAGCCGGTATATGGATGGAATCGCCAGCCTCTGGCAACGAATGTTAGTAGCTGTGAGGGAAAGATATCCCTACAAGAGTGACCTGGCACCTAAAGTGAAAAGATGGAAAACTATTGAGGAAGGCATCCAGTATTTGAGAGAAACAGCTGTGGCGGAAATGCTGTATGATCCCACGTTTGATCCTGAAGATCGGGACCATGATCCAGAGAAAGTAAGGAGTACACCCGAAATATGTCAGAAGCTTTCAAAAACAGCACCAGAAAGGTATGCCGGTACACTAGTGACAACGTTCAACAGATATGAGGACCAAGACAGAAAACCCCCAGTTTTTGAACTGATTCTTACACTTCAAAACTTTGAACAAAAATTTCCGCCATCACACGCTTCCATTTCAGCCATATCAAGGTTAGAAGTACAGATGGAAGACGTGTTAGAGAAAGTATCCCGACTGATTGATAGGGTTGAAAAGATTGCAGCTTTCAGAAGCAAACGCCGTCCTGCTCGAGCAAATGACAGCACTAGCTTCATGTCACGCGCGGCTCTGTGGAGTTACTTACGTGAAAATGGAGAAGATATGAAGGAATGGCATCAAAAACCCACCCCTGCACTGCGAGCACGGGTGAGAGAATTACAACACAGACCAACGACCAGTGAAGTTGTTCCTGTCACTACAGGTAACCAATAGAGGGGCCCTGCCCTCAGCCAGAGGAGGGAGAGGGATAATAGAGTGTATTGGACTGTGTGGATTCGGTGGCCTGGCACATCAGAACCACAAAAATATGAGGCACTGGTGGATACTGGTGCACAGTGTACTCTAATGCCTTCAAGTTATAAAGGGACAGAACTGATCCATATCTCTGGAGTGACTGGGGGCTCTCAGGAATTGTCTGTGTTGGAGGCAGAAATAAGCCTCACTGGTAAAGACTGGCAGAAGCATCCTATAGTGACCGGACAGGGGGCTCCATGCATACTCGGTATAGACTATCTCAGAAGGGGGCACTTTAAGGATCCCAAGGGGTACCGATGGGCTTTTGGAATAGCTGCCGTGGACACAGACAACATTAAGCAGCTATCTGTTTTACCTGGCCTGTCAGAAGATCCGTCTGTTGTGGGGTTGCTCCAAGTGGAGGAGCAACAGGTACCAATTGCTATAAAAACAGTCCACAGACGGCAGTACCGCACCAACAGGGATTCCTTGCTCCCCATTCATAATTTGATCCGTCAGCTAGAGAGACAGGGAGTGATCAGCAAAACTCACTCACCGTTTAACAGCCCCATATGGCCGGTGCGTAAAGCCAGTGGAGAATGGAGGCTGACGGTAGATTACCGTGGCCTGAATGAAGTCACACCCCCACTGAGTGCTGCTGTACCGGACATGTTACAACTCCAGTACGAACTGGAGTCAAAAGCAGCCAAGTGGTATGCCACCATTGACATTGCTAATGCCTTCTTTTCAATTCCTCTGGCCACAGAATGCAGGCCACAGTTTGCCTTCACCTGGAGGGGCGTTCAGTACACCTGGAACCGTTTGCCCCAGGGGTGGAAGCACAGTCCAACCATTTGCCATGGGTTGATCCAAACTGCATTGGAGCAGGGTGGTGCTCCTGAGCATCTGCAGTACATCGATGACATTGTTGTATGGGGCAATACAGCAGAGGAAGTCTTTGAGAAAGGAGAGCAGATTATCCAAATTCTCCTACGAGCTGGCTTTGCTATCAAGCGAAGCAAAGTGAAAGGGCCTGCACAGGAAATTCAGTTCCTAGGTATAAAGTGGCAAGATGGACGTCGTCACATCCCAACAGATGTGATTGACAAAATTACTGCCATGTCTCCACCCACCAGTAAGACAGAAACCCAAGCTTTTCTGGGTGTAGTGGGCTTTTGGAGAATGCATGTTCCAAACTACAGTCTCATTGTGAGCCCTCTCTATCGGGTGACGCGGAAGAAGAATGATTTTGTGTGGGGTCCTGAGCAGCAGCAGGCTTTTGAACAAATTAAGCAGGAGATAGCCCGTGCCGTGGCCCTGGGGCCAGTGCGGATGGGACAGGATGTAAAGAACATCCTCTACACTGCTGCTGGAAAGGAAGGTCCCACTTGGAGTTTGTGGCAAAGAGCTCCTGGAGAGACTCGAGGCCGACCCCTTGGATTCTGGAGTCGGGCATACAGGGGGTCTGAGGAGCGCTACACTCCAACTGAGAAGGAGATCTTAGCCGCGTACGAGGGTGTTCGAGCTGCTTCCGAAGTAATAGGTACTGAAACGCAGCTTCTCCTGGCACCTCGACTGCCAGTGCTGAGCTGGATGTTCAAAGGAACAGCTCCCTCTACCCATCATGCTACTGATGCCACTTGGAGTAAGTGGACTGCACTGATTACACAGCGAGCTCGGATGGGGAACCTCAACCGTCCAGGAATCCTGGAGGTGATCATGGACTGGCCTGAAGGTAAAACGTTTGGAACAACGCCGGCTGAGGAGGTATCACGTGCTAAAGAAGCCCCACCATATAATGAACTACCAGACAATGAAAAGAGATATGCCCTGTTCACAGATGGATCGTGTCGCATTGTGGGTAAGCACCGCAGATGGAAATCTGCTGTGTGGAGCCCCACACGACGAGTTGCAGAGGCCGCTGAAGGAGAAGGAGAATCAAGTCAATTTGCAGAGGTAAAGGCTGTCCAGCTGGCCTTAGATATTGCTGAACGAGAGAGGTGGCCAGTGCTTTATCTTTACACTGACTCATGGATGGTGGCAAATGCTTTATGGGGGTGGTTACAGCAGTGGGAACAAAATGGTTGGCAACGGAGAGGTAAACCTATTTGGGCTGCTGAACTGTGGAAAAACATTGCTGCCCGAATAAAGAATATGGTTGTAAAGGTGCGCCATGTAGATGCTCATGTTCCTAAGAGCCGGGCAACTGAAGAGCAGCAAAATAACCATCAGGTAGATCGAGCTGCCAAAGTTAAGGTGGCGCAAGTAGACTTGGACTGGCAACACAAAAGTGAATTATTTCTAGCTCGGTGGGCCCATGAGACCTCGGGCCATCAAGGAAGAGATGCAACATATAAGTGGGCTAGAGACCGAGGGGTGGACTTAACTATGGATGTTATTGCACAGGTTATCCATGACTGTGACACATGCGCCGCAATTAAACAGGCCAAGAGGATGAAACCTCTTTGGGAGGAAGGGCGATGGCAAAAGTATAAATATGGGGAGGCGTGGCAGGTTGATTATATCACCTTACCACGATCTCACAGTGGTAAGCGTTATGTGCTCACTATGGTAGAGGCAACTACTGGGTGGCTTGAAACATACGCAGTACCCCATGCTACCGCCCGGAACACCATCTTAGGGCTCGAGAAACAAGTCCTATGGCGACATGGCACTCCAGAGAGAATTGAGTCAGATAATGGAACTCATTTCAAAAATTCTCTTGTAAATACTTGGGCCAAAGATCATGGCATTGAGTGGATTTATCATATCCCCTATCATGCACCAGCTTCTGGTAAAATTGAAAGGTACAATGGGTTGTTAAAAACAATGTTGAAAGCAATGGGTGGTGGAACATTTAAGCACTGGGAGAAGAATTTGTCAGAAGCCACCTGGTTGGTCAACACCAGAGGATCCATCAATCGTGATGGTCCTGCCCAATCCAGCTCTCTACCTACTGTAGAAGGAGATAAGGTTCCTGTAGTACATGTGAAGAACATGTTGGGAAAAGCGGTTTGGGTTCTTCCAGCTTCTGGAGAGGGCAAACCTCTCCGTGGAACTGTTTTTGCTCAGGGACCTGGGTCTACCTGGTGGGTGATGCAGAAGAATGGGGATGTTCAATGTGTACCACAAGGGAATTTGATGTGGGGAGAGCGCCCTCAGTAATTCTATTACTATGTATATATGTATATATGTATATATATATGTTGTATGTGTTTGTATTTAATGCTTGTTAATCATTGTTTCTTTATGTATATATATATATATATTAAGCATGATGTAATGATGTTGAATAAGGGGTGGAATGTCATGGTTTTATGATTTTTGGTACTGGTATTCCACATCATAACATCATGTAGTGCATTTAGAGTTAAAGAGTTAATGCTCCAGCTCCGTGGATCATCGATAGTTCCAGGTATGCCTGTCTCAGAAGAGAAGAAGAACTCCATTCCCCAGAGGACTTTGCGATGCTTTGCGTTCTTACGTGTTTACGCTCAGAGGGAAAGATAAAAACTGTCTGCAGTCACGGGACTCTCTCTTCCCTTCGGGACCGAGCTCGGCAGTGGGTGTTTGTTGCAGCCGTCCGCCTTCAGCGTTAGCGTAAGGCCTTCGGTTTATCGGACACTCTCTCTCTTGCTCATTTTATTTGATTCATTTGCCTCAATTCCAATTATATTATATTATATTGTGTTATTTTCCTTTCTGATATCTTATTTAGTAAATTAGCTTTCCTCCTCAGATCGTTGCCGTTGTTTTGTTCCTGGGCCCATCTCCCTTCTCCTTTTTCCCTTTTCCCCCTTCCCCTTCCCCGGGGTGTGGGCCCGTGGGTCCCCTGCCTCAATTGTCACGGTACCGGGTCGAACTGTCCCGCAAACCGGTGACAACAGGAAGAGAAGGAAGAAATGAAGCTGGAATGGCAGGCAGAACCCTTGCAAGGTCTCTCTACCATTTACTCTCTGTGTCCTATCATGGCCCCTGAAGGCAGGTATACATGTGGGTAAGGAATAGAGAAATTGGTCCTTCTTGCTATTTTTGCCTTAGTGGTGAAATGCCTTTCCAATAACGGCAATGCATTTTCTGTGCAGGACTCCAGGTCTGTCCAAGAAAGGATTCTGCCTTTCACAGGTTACAATAAAAGTCTTGCCAATGTCATCCTTGATTTAGAGCTGTAGAATATGGCATTTCATGGGATGCTGCTAAGTCTTTCAGTTTGGATTCATATTTGCAAGATGTACTTATTTTCTTAGTTTCAGCTGGGATGGAATTGTTTTCTTCAGAGTTTCTGGTATGATGCTATGTTCTGGTTCTAGGAGAAAAAGTGTTGGTAACACAGTGATGTTTACAGTTGCTGCTAAGCAGTGTTTTACAGAGGGATATTCCATATCATATGACATCATGTGCCAGGAGTTTTGAAGGCAGTGGGAATTCATCTCCCTCTCTTCCACTCACTGAGGGCTGAAGCTGAGCATCAGTAGGGAGCTTGTAATCTATTGCTTGCATATCACTTGTTATATACGTTTATATATATGTATATATATAGTCATAACTGTTATCCTTTCCTTTTTCTGGATGACCTGCTGAAGAGGAGCTCTGTGGAGAGGGATCTGGGTGTCCTGGTGGATGACAGGTTGGCCATGAGCCAGCAGTGTGCCCTGGTAGCAAAGAAGGCCCATAGCACCCTGGGCACATTAAAAAGAGCATGGCCAGCAGGATAAGGGAGGTGATACTCTGCCTTTGTCCTGATGAGACCTCACCTGGAGTACTGTGTCCAGTTCTGTGCTCCCCAGTACAAAAAAAAACAGGGATATTGTGGAAAGAGTCCAGTGTAGGGCCACAAAGATGAAAAAGGGCTTGAAGCACCTCTCTTATAAAGAAAGGCTGAGCCACCTGGGTCTGTTCACTCTTGAGAAAAAAAGACTCAGAGGGGATCTAATCAATGTCTATAAATATCTAAGGTGCAGGAGGCAAAGGGACAAGGCCAGACTCTTTTCAGTGGTGTGTGGTGATAGGACAAGGGGAAATGGCCACAAACTGAAGCATAGGAAGTTCTGCACAAATGTGTTGGCGAACTTCTTCACAGGCTGCCCAGAGAAGTGGTGGAGTCTCCTTCTCTGGAGACGTCTGGAGATGTTCAAGACCCACCTGGATGCCTACCTGTGCAACCTGGGCTATGGAGCTGCTTTGGCAGGGGGTTGGACCCATTGATCTCTAGAGGTCCCTTCCAGCCCCTACAATTCTGTGTGATCCTGTGATTTCAGAAAGGCTGCCTTCAAGAGGCTAATTATAATTCCTACAAGTTTTACTGAAATGAAATTCAAAAAGTACTTTTTGTACAGTTGTGTTTTATTTGAACACAACTGCAAGTGATTCAGCAATGCTCATGCTATTTCTAACTGACATTTTGATGTGAACTGTCACATTAACTAAGACTCAATTACAAGCAAACACCCAAAGCAGCTATCAGAAATACCCACAACTTGTCTTCAGGTCTTGACCCTGACTAGACAGAATTGAGATGCAGTGAGGTGGTGGCAGAGCAGTAGATGCTCCAACAGAGCTCAAACTTGAAGTGGAGCAGAGGAACTATCTCTCATGGACCACAGTTCAACCACAACAGCAGATGCCCAAGGGCTGAACAAGGTCTTTCTTTCAGCAGGTAAATTACATTCACACTATTAAGCCCCCACTTTTTTTTTTTCAACATATTTGAACAAAAACAGAATTTGGGCAGATTCTTCATTTCCATCTGAGATCTGAAATACAAAATCCCCTCCTATTCAGGACTTCACAGACCTTGCCTTTCTTCATTTCTGGAACTCAATAGCCAGATCCTTACCCCAGCTACAGTCTCAAAAATCAATTCTGTTCCTGCTCCGAATCCTGTTTTACCCCACATCACACGGAAAGAACTAATACCGGGAAACTAGTGTATTTTTAGCTGACTTTAATATGACATAGCTGGAAACAAGAACTGCTTGTTCCATGAGGACACCACCCAATTCTCCATATGGACACCAGTTAGGAAAGTATTGGTGCAACCTTAAATAACTTTCTTCAGACAGACACGCTTTCCAGGAACTTTTGCCATCTCCACAGCTCCAAGCAAGCTCCAGATGCCATGCAATTCTAGCTGTAGAAGCCTCCTCTCACACAGCTGTGAACAGGTCAGAGCTCTCATGCCGCAATGAAGGTACCATGTCACTCACACGGATACAAGGAGATGCAGAAAATTAAAAAAATATATGACAGGAGTGGCTCTCAATTTGCTTCTAGAGAGAATTAAAAATTATGCTCACAATTTGAAAGTGAAAATGAGCAGAATAGAGACTGTTTTTATATATGTCCTACATATAAGAATACCCTACAGCAGTAAAGACATTGGTAGGACTCTGGATGTAAGAATAAAACTAATTTTACTTACTATCTGAGAGTCACACGAGTTTCCTGGCCACTTATCATAGAAAATCTGAAAGGTAAATAAAAAAGGCCATGTGCTTTACATTTGTGTTGAAAGCACTGCTAAAAAAATTCTCAGTCTAAAATTAATCACCTGATTGCAACTTCTGTTTCCCGTTTGTTCTGATCTGTACATTCTCACATTTAACACTTAGTAGAACTTCTTAAGTATTTCACCTTAAATCACTGGAATCTAAAATGAGCTGTTAGTTTCATTGGGATTTTGCACCTGACTGCCTCAGCAGCAGCAGTAAGACTCACTTCATATTGTGGCCCCAAAGCAGGGCTTGTGTAGAAACAAGATGCTGAGGAGGATCAAAGCTGGTCATTGAGCCTGGACCACAGTATGGATGTGGCTCTCTGATTTCAGAAACCAAAGATGAGGTTTGTGAAAACCTGAAGAGGAAGGAAGACCACAGATGATAATGGAAGATCTGTGCTAATTGTTGCTGTGTTAAAAATTCGTTCTGGGAAAAACAAACAAACAAACAACAACAGCAAAAACATGATTGAGGCTTAATTGTGTGAAAACAACCTGAAATTAACTGAATACTAGCCTAAGTATCATTGCCATCATGAAATTAGTCAACCTAGTTATAATTAATTTCCCTGTCCTTATTTTTCATTATGTCTGTAAGTGTAATTGTGTTTTCCAGCATGTCAGATATAGCAATTAGGTTTTAATTAGCTATTACCTAACTTGATATGCTGGAAATAATTTCAAATGCTGTGCTTTCATTAGCATGAGCAAAGAATAATATAGCTCTTTCCTAAATTGGAAGAACAGAAAACAGATAGCATTAAAGTTGCATGTACTTTATTTCAACATAAAGAAAGCTCATTATATTGGTCAAATAACCTTAAGATGCAGAATGTTTTACAATAAATAAAATTGTACACTGACAAAACCCTTTGAAAAATACAGTCACTGTGAGATGGCAAAACCAATTCACAGCGCAGTTTGCCTGGAAGTTATGCAAATTCTGGCTCATCAAATCTTGCATTTATACATGATTACGTATTATGCTATTTTTTTCTAATGTATATATTCAGATACTCCAGCAGCTCAGTGCCATGACACTCCTGAGGAGCCTGTCTCTGTGCCCAACCAGTGACAGGACCTGTGGGAATGGCATAAAGCTGCATCAGGGTAGGTTCAGGCAGGATGTTAGGAGAAGGCTCTTCATCAGAGGTCAGTGGGCATGGTCCCAGGTTGCCAGAGTTCAAGAAGAATTTGGACAACACTCTCAGATACGGGGTTTGGAATCTGAGTGGTGCGTTTTGGAGCCAGGGGTTGGACTCAGTGACCTTCGTGGTACTCTTCCAGCTTGAAGACATTTGCTGATTCTGTCACCCTGGCATGGCTTCGTGTTTTTGAAAAAAACTACCATTTTCACATATCACCTCCTACAGTCTCACAGAGTGGGCTGTAAGTCCCAACTAATTTAGCAAACACAAAAACAGTTGTAAGTTCATGAAATAACTTTTATAATGCCCTATAGAAGTACAAAACATCTAAAAATCTCCTGAGTCAAGCTAGCTACACTGTTCGTGAGATGTATTTTTAGATGACTCCTGATGCCAAATTGAGAGGCACAATAGCCAAAGCATCTTCAGAAAACTAGGTAGGAAGGATTGTTTCTGTTCTTTCAGTGTTACTATTATTCAGAAAACTTTCAAATTAGTAATAGTTTGGAATTGACAACTTCTTCAGCTCCAAGCCCTAAAAATGTTGACATTTACTCTCCATGTTTTTCCACAGATCATTTTTATTAATAGCGCAAGTTTTAAACTACTTGTTGGCTGCTACAAATGAACACAATAGAGAAGTCATTCTAGTTCATTACTTCTGAAATTATTCTTTTTCCTTCCAAGATAGGTCAGTCAGGTGGCAGCCAGCACTCCCTTTCCATACCCTGGAGAAAGACTGACTTGAGGCCCAAGAAATACCTTTGGTGAGATCTGTCTTTCCATTGTACAAGCAGACTCCATTACTCAGCTGGCTAAGCCTCACATGAGTGAGTGAAAGCTGAGCAGTTTGGAAGGGTGAAGAATACGGTGTGTTGCAGATATCTGAACAATCCATCAGATTAAAACGAAACATGCAATTTGATTATTTGTATACTAGCAATATAGTGAAGTTCATTGATGAACTTTGCATAAAGTAGCTCCCATGCAACAAACCTGAAACTAGAGATTAAGGAAGGACTGGAATTAGTAACTGTGTCTGCTCCCTGACAGACACACATAGCCTAAATCCCTTACAGTATAACTCAGAGAAGTTTCAAGAAGCAACCTAAAGATAGCATAAATCTCAATGCACAGAGCTGACAATGTAATCCCATTTTTGCAGAATATACAGTCATATTTCAAACTCACATTACTGTACAATAAAGTTAAAGAGCATATTAACTTTTCTCTAGTGACCTAGATGTATTTTCAACTGAAATTTGCAATTCAATGCAATCAATTTCACTTTGGTTAAACACTTAAATGTGCTCTGATAAAAACTGGCAATTGATATTCTAATTTTTTTGTATTGAAACTAGGACTGTGTTATGAACACGCATGACAAAAAAATAGCAAGCTCCATGACAGTTATGTAGCAGAAATTTCTTCCTCAGCTGTTAGTATGAGGAAGCAGTTTGTATGGAACTTTTAATTTCAAAGGCATATAATGCACTTTACACATTACACCTTTAAAGAGCAAAATCACATTCATTTCAATGCACTGAGATACAACTGTGATGAATTTTTGAGATACATCTGTGTAATCTTCTAACATTTCATAGCAGTGCCCATCATAATTTACAGACCACTGTTACAAGTATTCTTGCATATACTTCAAATGGGAGCACTAAAGTACATGAAATAGTTCATGTTGTACGGCAGGATCAAGGCCAGTAGAGAAAGAAAACTGCAATTCACATTTTATTGGAACTGCCTGGAGAAAGAACATACAGAGGAGCCATGTAATTACAGGAGATGGATTGTGCAGCAGTTTTTATAACATTTTCTGATAACGTTTCAAAAATTCTTGCCTTCTGTTGACTGGATCAGAGGACGGTACTGAAGTAATAAAACATTTTGCAGGTTTTTCTTGCATGTTCCCTTGCTGGGAATTATTCTTAGACAAGAGAGTTACCATCAATGATCTCATATGAAAATCGACAGAAAAACTTAGAATCCTTCATTACCATTGTCAAATGATCAGAATTTCATTTTTTACCTCTGTCTGCATTTAGTGACCAACAGTCCTTGCAGTACTAGTGCAGTATAGTTGCTGGACAAAAACTACTTCCTAATGAGCCACCTGCCACATTCTTGTGTTCTTTGTAGATTTTCCAGAGTGATTTCAACAAGTTCAAATACAATAAAGCCATGAAATCTGACAGAATCACTGTCTGACACATAAGACTTGCTTCTCAAACTTGACCAGAAACACAGCTTTCATTACTGGCAGATGCATTTCTGCTTCTAAGAAAGGTTAAAGAAACACTGCACAGTGCCAGAAGGGAAACTGCAGCAGTGTATACACGAGCCCCATCATTTGTTGTTTCATGACTACCTTTCTGAGCATCTAGAACTTGACTTCTACTTATATTTTCCAAACAAATTTTCTGAAGTATGCCTTTACCACAACAAACAATGAAAGGTTATGTCAAATTCAAATAGGAATAGATTTAGAATTGTTTTTGCTCTTGTTCATTTGTTTGTTCGTTTGTTGTTGTTGTAGTTTTTTGTTTTGTTTTGCTTTGTTTTTCAGGCAAATTGTCCTTTTTAAGTCAAAAGAATTTTGCATTATGTTATCAATTATTTAATCCATCAAAAGTGAATGGGATCACCTTCGGTAAGGTTAACAGATTCACACTGATGAAATACTCCAATGAACAAGACACAACAACTGGTCATACAGTTGATAGCTTTCTTACACATTCTACCCACTGGAAGTGATCTCATTAGTTTTTCTTCTCAATTAGGATCAGATCAATTATCTTCTAGAATGATATTTTTATTTGTGAATCAATTACCTCCTATGTGTTTTTATGCTAATCCTTATTCAGTCTTCTTTGATAAATGAGAAGCTATTAAATTTGGACAAATATTTCTATAAATCAGTTAGTAGGCATGCAATAATAATAATATTGGGAAGATTTCCATAGAAATTAGCTCATTATCTCTGCTTGTTTGTGGTGAAATAGTTTTAAGTGTGTTTTGCATGTGTATTGCCAATCTGCTAGGCAGAGATAAGTGTTGAAAATGTGGTTAATAGACAAACATGGCATAAAGTGTAAGCGGCTGCATTCCAAGCTGCTCAGTTCTTAGTTCACTTACACTCTGTGCAGTTCCTGATCAGTAAACCAATAATAAATCATTCATTTCTGCTGACAATTACACACTCTGAAAGTCTTTAGGGGCTATTAAGGACTTGTCTGATATACTCTGACAGAGGTGGTCTCAGCAGTGATTTCAGCTGGAGGACCATGAGATCCTCAGGGCGTGACCAAGTACCAAGTCAGATAAATAAGCAGAAACCAGATATAGTGTGTCTAAAACAAAGATCATCACATACCTAATTAAGTCTAGACAGTTCTAATTATTAAATGCTCAGAGTGCTCCATATGATTAAAGTAAACATACCCTAGCTTAAGTAAATATTTGCATCTCTGAACCATGTGCTGTTTCACAACTGAACCATCAATAGTTGCTAATTGCAGGTCAAGGCCACACCATTTTCTGTAACAGGATAAAGTATTTGAAAAGTGCTTTATATTTCTAAGTTTAAAAGCATAGTATAGGAGCAAATATAGATTGTGAAGCTGATACTACTACGCTTGTATACACACACATTCTTTTACAGAATTCATATTTTCAGGAATGCAATTCACGAGGCATCTTGGGTAACATTTACCAAAAAAAGCAAATTTGAAAGAAAACCAGTAACATACTGTGTAACAAAACACCAATTCAATAACCCAACAGCCACAGATCTATATAGGGGATCATAAAATACAGCTGTGTTTTTAAAACGTTATTACAGTCGAGCACAAAAGAGAAAATAAAAAAATAGAAAATATATACTGGAGTACAGTTGGAAAGTCACTACTGGCTGCACAGGTCTCTCATTTTCTGTCAGTTTATCCAGTGCAGCTATTTACTGCAACCCCTTTCAAGGCTCACTCTCCACAATTCAGCTGTCTAGACAGATTTTTTGCTGTGACACATCATAAAGACCAATATCTATTCTACCCTATCCTCCTTTAACTTCATTGTCTCATGATTCATTTCTGGATCCTTTTCAAAATCACTCATCTTACTTCAAAACTTTCCATGTATTTAGTCCAATCCATCTTCTGGATTTCTTCTGTATTTTCTCTTTTAATACTAGAATTCCTTTAGCACTCACACTGGCTAGCACCTAACAGAAACTTTCTGCTACATTTGCTCTATTCATAGTGCCTATGTTGTATGAAAAGCCTACTCAGTTCCTCCTACTGACTGCTTTCCTCTTCACTCTTTGCTTTGCTCACACTTTTGTTTTCAAAGGAGCTCTATAAAACCCTTTTCCCTCCTGATTACAGTTCCTAATTTCACTTGGTGGTTGCTATAATTTCTTAATTAACTCTGTAACTATATAATTAAACTTTATCACATTTTCTGAAACATCTGGCAAGAAAGAAGCACTCCAAATAAACTTGTAGAACCGCTGAATAGGTTGCTATTAACTACTGCCTATCATCCTAACTAGCTCTTTTTCAATCAACACAGACTACATTTTTCTCTTGGCTAAACTGGTATCTCTTCTGCGACAGGAACAGCATTTTGCTTTGGTCTTTGAAAAGCCCCAAAAAACAGTAATTTAACCAGACTATATGCAAAGGAATAAAGCTTTCCTATTGAATTTGACATGTACTAATGCACTGAGGTGCTTCAGAAAATGTTTATTTCTTCAAACTGGTCTTCAGACTGCCTAAATGTGTGGGATTTGTGCCCTGCACACCACGTTAACACACTAACCATGATGGACATGCCGACAAGCCTGTTGGTCTGCTAAGCAATCGCAGCAGAGCTTGGGTTAGGACTGCAGGCAACACTTGTTAACAGATTCCCACTGCCTGAACACCAACGGAGATGAGTCATTAAAGCAGCATCAGTCAGCAAGTGGCGAGGCAGATGTGTCTGTCTGTTGTGACAATATTGCTGTGACAGCCACCGGAGCAGTGCCCGGCGCTGTGTTACAGCCTCTCACTCCTCAGCACAAGCACTGAAACTCAGCTGCATGCTGGCATGGAGGAGGCATTCTGCTCTTCTTCTTTCTTCCAGCACCTTGCTTATTTTAGGGACTTCTATCAGTCTATCCAAGCCTGCCTTTATTTACAGGGTCCCTTCCTCTGCCCCTAGGCAAACAGCTCTTTCAAGCTTCTTCCAAACAGTAGAAAAAGTTTTCTAAGTCAGCATGGTTCATATATAGCCACTCACACTCTGAAGCTGTCATAAATTTCAGTTTGGCACAACCTGAGAAAGCTATGGTTGGTGGCAGCCAAATGGCAATGCTCTGCAGGCTCAGGAAGACTGCTGCAGTTCACACCTGGCTAGAAGATTATCCTTGTAATCCTTAGGTATATTCACTTAACACTGTGCTTTCCAGCACTTCCACCAGAAAAAGCTTCCCCATATATTTGCTGTAGATTTTCCTTGCCATGGAAATATTCTTTCTCACCAGCAATAATCCACCATCAATTGGTACTTTTATCTTTTGGGGAGTTTTGTCTCCATACAGACAAACTGCCAAGGACAAGGATGGGAGAAGAGACAGATAGATTTGTTAGATGTGAGAAGCACAACACTGAGTAAGCACCCATAAAGAATACTGAAAAAGTCATACGTCCTTTAAAACAAAATCCTCAACATGATTCAGGGTTAAATATACAGTCATATATACAGGTTAAATATACACCCCAGCTATGAACATCAACATCATAGGAAGAAAAAAAAATTGAGAAATTTCAGAAGTGAACAAGATATAACAGAGGTAAATTAAATGCAGGAGGAAGATGTCACAATCTCTATCACCTATTCCTCGAATGTGAACACGATGTCCTAATCATCACATTCCAAAACTGAGTCCTCATATTAGACCAGAGTCCTTAAGTCAGAAACCACAAGAACGGTTCCAGCAGAAGCTGTGAAGATGCAGCTTGTTGTAAACTTGCTGAGAATCTTTCTCTAAACCACTGAGGGAAAAGACACTCTCTCTCATTCAGATTCCCAAATACTGATTTTTGGCAGCTTGGGTATTCCAAATTTGGGGTTTTTGACTTAAAGCCCTCAATTAACATAACTTCTACATGTGCTGATTCTGTGAAAATCAATTTAAATTCTGCAGAAAAACGCATCTAAGAAATAAATAATAATAAAAAAAAAGGATGAAGATTAGCACTGTGTTAAAAGGATGCCACCTACTGGGCAGCTTATCCACCTCCAGTAAAAGAGTGGAGAGGTAAAATCCGTTAGCACTGAGGACCCTGAAAAAGCCTGCTTTCTGGACAATCTCCTTAAAATTGCAAAAATAAATTAATAGCTCTCTGTTCTCTGTAAGGTCAGGATTTCCCAAAAGCCTGTGGTCTTTTTCTGCTAGCTCACACATTCATTATTTTTTCCCTTGTAGGAGCAGCAATAGCCATGTTTCATGAGCATTTATCCTCCATATTCTTTCCTTAACTCTTTCCCTTCCGGTGCCCAAATTCCTACTGAGAAGGATGCTTCTAACAATCTGCTCATCACTTTTTTTGTTTCCTATTCTCTGCTTTAGGCTAAGAGGCACTAAGCAATGTCAAGGCTTCCTAATGCAAAAAAAAGATGCAACACAAGTGCAGACATGCAGAGACATGCATAAGCAAACACAATGGAATTAATATCATTCTTTGTGGGAAAATCAGACTGTGCTTCAGGCCTTCCTTGTTAGGTGGTCAAAAAGAAACATTTAAATAGTTTCTGCTCTGAGTTTATATTTCCCTGTGCGTGTGTGTGTGTGTGTGAGAGACTATCTCAACCCTCTTATTTGTTCTGCAACTGCATTTCTGTTGCTATTACTGGCTTTGCTTTTCATTTAAAATACTGTTAGAATAGAACAGAACAAAACAGTTGGAAAACTGTTTGAAAAAGTTCAAGATCATCGAGTCCAACTGCCTGATCTCTTAGGTAAGCAGTTACAGCATGCATTGAAGACACTGCCCAATTGCCTAAAGCACTGACAGGCCTGGGGCATCAATAGCCTCACTAGGAAGCCTGTTCCAATGGCATTTTTCCTCATGTCCAGTCAGAAACAGTTGCAGCAAGCAGTGAGGCCGCCTCTCAGCCTTCTCTCCTCCAGCCTGGACAATCTAGGTGCCCTCAGACCCCCCTCACACATGCCAAGTCTTTGAGTCTTGTTACCTGCTTTGGTGCCTCCTCTGGGTGCTTTCAAGGATCTTAATGCCCTTTTTATGCTGAGGAGCCCAGAACTGCACACAACACTCAAAGATAAAGCTGCACCAATGCTACATACAGCAGGAGAATCACCTCTTTTAAACAACTGGCTGTGCTGTGCTTAATGCATCCTAAGATGACAAGGCACGCTGCTGGCTTGTGCTGAGCTGCTCTCACCAGCACTCCCATGTCCTTTCTGCTGTGCTGCTCCCCAGCCCATGCCTGTGTCTGCAATTGCTCCATCCTTGCTCTTTAGGAAAACAGGAAACTACTACGCTCTACCTAACATCCCTAGCAACTGTAGAGTGCAAAAATAGCCAAAAAAAAAAAAAAAAGTGTAAAATTGGCACAGGTATACAAAGTCTCCATGATTAAATAAAACCTCCAGAGAAGAGTGTGGTTCTCTGCCACATTCTCATTTACCCTCGGAACCAATTACACTTCTCTGGCAGAGATGAAGGCTTTGAAGCAAACACAGGTTGTATTTATACCTACCATTTTCAGCCTCTCTACCAGATGAATGCAAAAGGACCTCAATCACATAAGCAGCCTGCAATTCTTCACATTAGGTGCTGTGATCATTTCCATTATGGTCACTCCTCACTCCACTTCACTGACAGTACAAAGAGAACTCCAAACCTATGCATGTTTGAGAGCAGTGCCAGGCAGGATGAAGTATTTTGGGTTCAGTGCTGCAGTAGGAACACAGCTGCCCCAGGAGGCAACAGAGAGACCCAGTTCAGAGCTGGCACAGACACACACCCATCCCACAGGCCTGCCCAGCCATGCAGTGCAAAGGGCTTCTGGCACCCGTCTCGCTTTGGTCCCAGCTTCTGAGGTCACCTCCGTGCTGGCAGCACTGTGCACCAGCCCATCTCCTCATTAGGCGCTGAGGAGATTAATCTTGTGTCATGTCTTTTTACTGTGTTTTACCATTCTACTTCCAGGCGTAAAAGGACAGATGGTCTGACTCCAGTCAACACATGCATTGATTTCCAAGTATACATTTTGGGCAGTGATTTAAGTTATTATGACTTGTTTATGGAAATGCTCATTATGCACTCATTGTTTCCCAGCCACTGAAAAAACGGAGTTCTGCCCAAGGTTGGCAGAAATTATGGGAAGAAAAATGCAAATTCTGTGGGGCTTTTTTGTTTTGTTTTTTAATTACTGGACAAGTAGTTGGCTCTAAGCAGGACAGTAAATAAGATTTGTAAGTGAATGAGAAAGGGACTTTGTTTCAGACAGAAGCAATTTTGCATCATGCATATAAGCCACACTTTAAAGTTTATCTCCTGGCAGCAGAAAACTGTCTACCCCAGTAGTCCTGGAAAAAGACTTGGTGCAAGATAGCTTGTACAGTTCTGTTAAAGTACTGTTTGTGTGGAAGCAACTCTGCCTTGCTGCTTACTTGAGGAGTTGTGCTCGTTTAGCCAGAGGATACTTTGGAAAACAGGGGGCTGCTCCAAAAGTACTGCCTCCTATTTTATTATATTGGCCCATGATGTCAGAAATGGATACTGATGGTATGACAGTAGACATTGAATCTTCTCACCAATGTTCCATTACATAAGAGGAGAACTAAGGAGAATCTTCATCCTTTACTTGTTGCGGCAAGGAATGTGACCACTGAGGAAAAGGAAAAGGCTGAGATTCTCAATGCCTTCTCTACATCTGTTTTTAAAAGTCTGACCAATTATCCTCAGGGTACTTTATCCCTTGACTTGGAAGTCAGGGATGGGAAGCAGAATAAACTCCCCACAATTTAGGTGGAAACAATTTAGGTGGAAACCTACTACTCCATTTGGACTGTCACAAGTTCATGGGACTTGACAAGAATCAGCCATGAGTGCTGAGGGAGTTGGCAGAGATAACTGTCAAACTGCTTTCCACCATCTGTCAACAGTCCTGATCAACTGAAGAGGTCTCAGAGGATTGGAGGCTTGTCCTGTTCAATATTTTCATTGATGACCTGGGCGAGGGCATTAAGTGCACCCTCAGTAAGTTGGCAGATGATACCAAATGAGGAGGAAGTATCGATTCACTTGGTAGTAGGAAGGCCCTGCAGAGGGATCTGTATAGGTTGGAGTGCTGGCTGGGCTGAGGTCAATGCAATGAAGTAGAACAAGATCAAGTGCCGAGTCCTGCACTTTTGCCACAGCAACCCCAGGCAATGCTACAGGCTTGGTGCAGCGTGGACAGAAAGTTGTGTGGAGGTGTTTCCTTTTGAGGGTTTTACACTTTTTTCCTTTACAAAAAAAAGAATTCTAAAACTTACTCCCAGCTTAGTAGCTCAGCACATCATAGGCATGCTGGATGAATAAATAAGACCTAAGACACAAAAGGAGAAATGTTTAAAAAATGGCTAACATTGTAATGTTGCAGTGTCATAAATGCAGGTGTGTACATGTCTATGTCCACAGCTCAAACAATGCTTTCTATAGAGGAATCTCCCCATGCAACATTCCATAAACTATGCCCATATTTTTTACAAAATTTCTGAGTCACTATTTGTTCATAAGACAAAATATCTTCCCCCCCTCAAGTTCTCACAAATATCCCGCCATTTCTGTGTAGCAGAGACCCTGATACCCCTGCTCTGGAGTATTAGTGTATTCAGCCCTTTTCCCTTTCCTCTTTTTTTTGATATGACTGGATGCCTTCTTTCCAGACCAAAGTATCTCCCTGATCTCCCTGAGCCACAGAAGAAAACAAAAACAGAAGCAAACAACTAGGGTGGAATGGAGATCTGGAGGTAGTCTAGAACCCCTGCTCAAGGCAGGGATAACTTCAAAGTCAGAACCAGTTACTTAGGGTTATATTCAGGCTGGTTTCAAAATTCACCAGGGATGGAAATTCCACAGCCTTCCGGAGCAATCTGTTCCAATGCTCAGCTATTCTCATCCGTCTGCTCTCTTGTGATTTGGATCTAACTGTGATTTTGAAATATACCCAGCATCGTGTGATTAACACCATGAATTTCACTGGCATTTGCTCTGGCAAGAGATGAGGATATTCTAATATTTCAAGGCTCCTCTTCTTTGATATATCTTGTGCAGATGATACATCAGCAGGCATTTTTAAATGCTGCCCTCTGGATAGAGTGTTGAAAGGCATTAATTAGTTGTCCTCCCTTGTCCTATCTGACCTTCCACTATCAAATTGTACATCTAGCATAATGAAAATGCTTGTTAGAGAGGGCTTGGAAGTGATGCCATCTAGGATGAGTGGGTTGTTTTGTTCCTGTATCATTTCATGGTTGTTCTTGTGTAGATTTGCTCCCTATTCGTTGCCTTAAAGATCTTTAATAAGTATGCACACATGGAATACCCTATCATTTTCCTTTTAACTTGTCATCATCAAGTACAACTTTTGCCATGTCTTCTTCATTTTTCTAATTAACATCTTAATTGCCAAGGGGCTCAAAGTACAGATAATCATTATCTCTATGCAGTATGCCCTTATGGTACTGCCTTGTAGATGTATTTTGCAGCAGTCAATTGACATGCTCTGTCTTCAAGCACTTGGACACTTAGTAACCTATGGGCCTGATAGGCAACATCCTTTCCCAGTTTTCACTGTCTTTAATGTTTTTATGAAATACAAGAAATAGCCAAGCCTTACATTCAAACATTAACTCTGCAGAAGTATCTACGTCAGAGGTATATAGATCCTTCATCTGTGTAGGTAAAAGTCAAAGAGGTTCTTGTGTCCTGCTAGTCTTGCTGTTTTGTTCCTTAAGATCAACTTCTACTGTAGTCAGTTCTAAAAACTGTACCCCAATATTGATGGTATTTTTTATAGCTATTTCTTCTGATTTTGCTTTAAAAGTTGCACATCTCACCACTATTAGTCTCTCCTTTTACAGCAGTGTTGCTGATGGCTGCCTTCCTCCAAGATATTCTTCAGCTCATGCTTTGAAGGCTTTGTTCTCCTCACTTTACTTCACAGTATTTAACATTCACCTCCTCAAACACCTGGTTTTCATTTTTCCTTGCATGATACTTCCATATGCACTGGTAATTTGCTGGGTCTGTCACTACAGTATTTCTCTTCTAATGTGGTTGATGCGTCTCTCTGGAACTGTGCATATGAGTGACTGCTGACCTCCCACATTTTGTCATTCATGTGTAATCACCATTACTGAGGTGTCCTTTCATCTGCTCTGGATCTCTTACACTCTAGCCATTTGTGATACTAAAGGACACTCAAGAGCCCTGCATTAACTCAACTTTCCTACAATTTCTTTGAATGAAAAACTTCTCTCTTTGAAACAGTATACTTCAAATCACTACAACTGTTCATCCGCATTTCTTTGGTTTGCTTCAGTAAAGTTTCCCTTATATACACCATAAATCAATACAAGAAACAGAATCTTTCTCATTCTTTGGCTGAGGTTCAGCAAAAACATCGACTAAACCTGTGCACTGAACAAAACATTCTGGAGGTTCAGAAGATGTACACTTCTCCTTCTCTGCAAGAAGAACATAAAATTTTTTCCAGATTCTGACCAATAACTTGGTTTAGATTATTCCCAGAAAACAGTGGGACCTAGCTCAGATTCAGTGAGTCTTGCTTATACAATGAATGTGATAAAGTAAAAAGAGTTGATTACATTATGTAGGTTTTCTAATAGCCCCTATCTGTAACCGACAATCTAAAGCTGGGCATAATAACTGCATGCAGAATACTATTGTCTTAAGAACATATATCAGTATTTTAATGCTACTTAGTGAAAACATTTCATGAAAGGAACAGATCTCTTAAAGGCATAACTAACTGCTTTTAAATATTACACCCAGATGATTTCTTCATGTGGAATTATATGAGATGAATACTACAATTTACCACTTCAAGAAATCTTGTATCAATAATATTATTTGATGTGATACAGCAGGAACATTTTTTATTACTTGTTTTATAATAAAAGATATTGACCACATGTTGCCACTTATTTATTATGGAGAAATTATAGGCTTCAATACCAATAAAACATAGTCCCAATATTTTGTGATGTTAAGAAGATATCTTTAGCAAACAGTCAGGGTTCTACAGCATCCTTTCTGTGTACAGTGTGTGCAGAACTTCTTCTGGCTTTATCATAATAATTTCTCACACTCCACAGGCCACAAAGCCATTTTTTACTTCTTCAGAAAAGGTAGACAGCAACATATTTCACCATGGATTAGTTATATAGAGATCTGTGTAATTACTGCTTCTGTACAGACAAAGAAGTACAGTGATGAAAAATGCTGGAGTGGGAATGTCTTAAGTTTTTAGTTTGGATATAGATCTCAAAGCAAATTGTTTTGGATGCTAGGTGAAAGAGAATGGGGCTACGTGAAACACAGCGAGGCAGAGGAGATACGGTTATACAGGGACAACCTACAGGTTTCCCAGTGATGACCTTCAACGATATGAGGCATTTCATGGGATTCATACACCTTTCATTCAACACTGCAGATCTGATTGTCAAAAAAGTGAGCAGGAGTTTAAATACTAATAAATCCAAACATACATGTTTTCTTTTCAGTGCTGAACTTATTCCAGACTTTAGGTAGTGCATACCATCAAACATCATCAGATGACAGAAACTGTAAATATGATAAAAAACAGCAGAGTAGAAAGTACTGGGGCTGTTTTATCCCTAAAAGCATATATTAAAAAGGTTTATCATTTATTACTTGATGATGCTTCAACTCAAACTATACTTGGCAGCATTCAAAAAGAGGAAAATATTCTTTTGTAATACAAACAGCTTAAGTCCCTGAGCAGCCTGTAGTGAGGGAAGTGGCACTCAAGACACTAAAGGAAGTCTGCTTGTACCCATTTGTTCCCCATCACTGAACTTTTCTCAAGACAGGACTTAAGAGAGTTTCCAAGCTCCAAGCAGCTAATCTTCACACAGCCAGGAGCATGCGATCAGCTATCTGTAGGCTACTCCCTCCCTTTCTCAACAAATGTTCTTAAACAGCCTGAAGCTAAGCCACAAGATTTACCAGAGATGCTCTATATTGGTCAGACTCTAAGTGCCCCTTGAGTCAGCCTCACACTAATCCTGTTTGCCATTTTCCTTTGCTAGAGAATACAATTCCTGGAAGAGTTACAATATAACACTGTAAGAAATGGTAATTCACTTCAGCAACTGTTTAAGTGGTTAAAAAAGTATCAAAGATCTGTTGTTATCAATACAATGCATTGTAATACAATGTAAAATGAAGAACTGAAGCACAAATTAAAATTCCCATTACTACATGTGTAAATGGGAGACAGTGATATCTATTAGTTTATCAGATATTTTGTAAATTAAATTTCCAGAAAATCATCTAAATGCACAGATGCACACGTCATTTAAAGCATCGCTTTCTTCTGAGTATTCGTCCTTTTCTGTAAAACCCTTCCTTCTCTACATTTTCTGTTGATTTAATTCTCTTTTTCAGTGCTTCACTCTTTTTTTCCCAATATACTTGCTTCTATCTCCATCCCATGCCCTTCCAACTTCAGAATGTTTCCATTCCAGCAGCACAGCCAAGGATGACAGTAGTGAACCCTTTCCTTTCACTTACACCTTTGTACTATTTGGAGAGTAGAGACTGTTGACAGAAGAAAATGAGAACAAGAGTTCTTACTTTTAGTTGCATGACAGAAGTCAGCAATGGTGGGCAGCTTTGCCAGTACCAAAGACAAATAAAAAATAAAAAACGTGTTTCTAAGCAGTCAGGTGAAGTAGTGAACATCTAAGCATTTTCTCTCTTGTCCTGGAGTATTGCTGTTTGGACAAGATTGCATTCAGCTTGTTTAAGAGTTAGAAATGCTCACTTTCTTAGGGTATTTCAGGAGTAGTTTGGAGGACTCTCATGACAACCTGAAAAATATCAAGCATCTGTTGTTCATTGTACTCCAACAGAGGAGATATGAGTCTCTAACATATAAACTGCTCTAACTTTATGGGACAACATTTGTTCTTCTCCTGTGAGGAACGATACTCACAAATGCAGTATCACCTTGCTAGCTGATACACAGCAAACTACACCATCAAGTTTCAGTAATGAAAAGGGAGAGCAACGTATGAGAAGAACCTAGTGAGGGAACAGCTACTCAGCCACAGCTAACTAAGCCAGAAGAATATAGTTTGTGCAATAGAAAGTAAGAACCAAACAGGTTCTGTACTGAAGACAGCATAGAGAGATGTTTATTTACTATTGCTTCATAACAGAAATAAATTTCAAATGGAAAATCCCTTTGGGGAGTCACATTCTCCCTTTACAAATCACTTAAAAGAAAGCTTGATTTGATACAGATAGCTGCTCCAGTACACACATCCTGCAGAGGATGCAGTCACAAACAACAGCAACCAAATATAACTGCCGAACTATCTGTGATTTGTTTAAGCAGTTAACACTCATTATCAATACCAGCTGGAGAGAAACCAACAGAAATGGAGTCATCCACCTGCATGCATCTCAGCTGAAAAGCTGTCTCATAGCAGGCATTTCATACAGGAGCATGTACAAGAGAAACCAAAGTGGCTAATTCACCCTGTGAAATCATGCAGTCTTTCATTACCTTTCTCATTTTTCTATCAAGCTCTAAATAGTGCCATGGATTATAACACTTTCTGTTATGTGAGCACCAAAAAGTGAGGAAATATTTCTCCATAAAAATACACATAAAGTTAAGTTGGCCTTTGAAGAGATACTGCCAAATGTGGAGTCTCATTCCAGCCACTAATAAAAAATTAAAATAGAAGTTCAGTTTCTTTTTCTCTTACAAATAGATTTCAGCACAATCTTAATGGTAGAGCTTTGACATCTTTGTAAAAGCAGCAGTGTTTTTTCAGAAGCATTTCATGTTATTTAACAAAGGTTTGTTTTTATTATCAGCTTAGTTATGAGATGACCACTCTAATGACAAGACAACTCATCTTGACTCAAACAACCTCCAAATACATCTGTGAACTCACTTGGCTTTTCCTGCAGAAGTGTCCAATTTCTAGGACAAAACAGGAGAATAAAAATCTGTTTTTCCGATTGTGAAGAAGTAGCTCAGCACTTAGAAGCAGTTCAGCAGGAGAAATGCATTTCAAACACAGGCTTTTGAATAACAGCAATTTTCTAACTTGTGATTTTGTCCAAGCTAATGAAGACATCACAAACTAAAGTTAGCACGTCAAAGCTGCCAACAAGCAGACGTCGTATCTTTTTCATACTGCTAGAGCTACTAAAAATAAGATCTAGTGAAACTATGGATTCAAACATATTGCAAAAACTTATCAAATGATTTATTCTATATACTAACTGACAGTTAGTAATATAAACGATACTCATAAAAAACCACAGAGTGATACAGTTCCTGTATGCATTGCTGGATATGACCATGCAGAAAATTACTTGCTAAACAGTGCTATATGAAATTTGACATGTGAAGCTGAAATGCATGCTGCTTCTCCCTTCACGATCACCTTGCAGAACTACAGGACTGAAGTATGCAACTTGCTAAAAGCCAGTGCTCTCTACAGGATGATCCTGATTCTGAAAGCATTTGGGGAGCCATGGAGAAATCTATGGCTGTGCTGCTCTTGTGCTTCACATCTGCAGTGCTATTTCCTATTACCTCTGTTAAATGATTTCACTTTCACCTTAAGGCTGAATCCCAAAACATCTCACTCTTCCTTGGCTGTATTACATCCACAAGCATCAGCAGAGACAGTCAAATGGAGCTCTCCATCTGAGTCCAAAGTCTCTGCCACCTGGAGACCCAATCCTTAGCCAAACACTGGCTCACTGATGTGGCAAAAGCCTGCATCAAACCAAGCCCAGCATTGTTACCAGGGCTGCTGATGAACTGAGGTACGGTCGGCCTCGCTGCCCTCAGCATACTGCATTAGCTACCCCTGCATGAGAAATCAGAATGTCTGCTGCTCTTGGGAAATCCAGTTCAAATTTTATGCAATCTGAGAGGCAAATTTAAACAGGCTTGAGCACAGACTCTCCGTTCGTCCCAGCTGCCAAATTCCACCATCAAAAACCATGACTGGAACTGAAATAATAACAACAACAAAAACCTTCAGCACAGAACATCTATAGTATACCTGCAATTGATCTTTAAGCTTCTTTTTCAAACTTAACACTGCTATTTAGCCATGTCATATTTCACAGCTGCTTCTCCTGATTCAGAGCAATGAGAGCTACCCTATAAGGAGATTCCTATGGAGGCTTTCAATGCATCAGAACTACTCCTTGAAGCATTTGTATTGCAACAAGTACTCACTGGACATAACAGCCCCAAACAGAGATCACAGGGCTCTTGTGAAGCAGCGCTGTCCTGCAGCCACCAGTGCTCTGCTTTTCAGGACTCAGACACTTGCTGCTGAAATCTGTGCTTGTGTCAGAGAGCAACTGTTGCTGACAACCAGACCCACCCCTTTCAAAGCAAAGTGACCAAAAGCAATATTCAATGGGAAGTGAGAGTGTGATCCAAAAGTGGCACAGAATAAACAACATGTAATTTTGTGCTATATGTTGGTGGGCTATTGCTAGTAAATACTGAGCTTAAGACTGAAGTAAACAAGATCACAGGGTAATAACACCTAACCTTTAGGCATTGCCCACTTATTTGAGGGCGCTTTTATCAAAAGCATCAATTAACGGTCAATTAAGGGTGTTCAGTGTATGCTTGTTAAGCACTGAGTACTGATACTCCAGACCTACAGCAGGGCCTTCAACGAGGAGTATCCAGCTCAACACTTACCCTGCCACTTACCCTGCAAATTTCTGAAGGGAATGAATTTTTCTCTGCTTGGATGCCACTCTGACACAAGCAGCAGGAATTGGATGTGCTCAGCATGTACCAGGATGGCTCCTGGAAGGCCCAAGTGTGACCCATGTGAGCATTAAAATGAGATTTAATATTGACTCCAATGGCAATTCCAATTAGGACCTAAACATCAACTATCAGAAAATTTAAACAAAAAAATGTACTTAATAATACATAGAACTGATGAACATTTGCAAATCTGAATCTCATGGCACTTGCTATCACAGCTTTCAGGCAAGTGTAGCTCAGTTACTTAGCTGATGATTTTTTTTCCAAAATCTGTATTTGTAGGCATCATTTTTAAAGAAAATATAGAAAAGACTTTCTTCTGTGTGATGATTTTTTAGAAACTCTAAGTCATGACACACTTTTATTTCTTCCATTTTTGTTTACACAAAATTTGATGGAAATTATTGGCAGCTGTTTTGGTCATGACAGTGTTATTACAATGACAGGACTCTTGGATGCACTTAGCTTCTTATTGGACTATACATACAGCTTTTAAATTAACATACAATACTAACTGGCTAACTTTCAGTGGTGTCCCATTCTACTTCAATACAGGAGGCAGGTTGAAAGGGAAACAATTAAGCAACACATTCTACAGAACATTGATTTCATCTTTTAAGAAAATTCACAACTTTTGGTTTTCAAATTCCTTCTACTGTAGATATGAAAGAAAAAAGTTTGCCGAACTGGTCTTGGTGAGGTTAATAAGCCAATTCTTGCACATATATTATGCAGTAGAATTTCAGCAAGCCTTTTAGAAAGAATGTTCCTGCTCTTCTCATCGCCTTAATGCTCATGAGCTGCAGAGAACTAGACCATAACACATAACTCTATTATTAGCTGACACTTCTGTAGTAAATCAAATATTAGCTGTTTATTTGTGAATGCCTTTGCCTTAAGCAACGTACTTTGCTATGCCCCCATGCTGTCTGAACACCTGTGTTAAAATACAGTAGACAGCCAAACAGCAATCTAACTTGCTTATAAGCCATTCCGATGAAACTGCCCACAAAAATATGAGTGCAAGACTCAATAGCCTGAACAGCAAGACTGAATAGCCTGTTTCTCATGAACGTACAAAACAGCTTGTTATATATAGCCATTTCTAAACATTAAGATCTCTGTGTCTATCGCCCAGGATTTCAAAACACTGCTGTGAAGAGTTAGTGATACTATCACTGTCCAAATTTAAACACTGCCACTTGGATTTCTAACCAAAGTTGTCTGGCACTAACTCTTCAAGTGATAATGAAGACCTATGGTGAAACCCACTCCAGAAGCACTGTCAGGTAGGTTTTAGGTCATCCAGAACAATTCCATGCCCGCTACTAAATACAAGTTACCACAAAGGCAACTTAGTACTCTTAGACAAAGAGAGTACCTAGTGTCAAAGCCTGACAGATGTCTGGAAATGTTCAAAGGAAACGCTCTCCTGTAATAAATTTCCCTAATTCACAATTATGGTACGTGTGATGAATTAAATACCATCATCAACCCAAGCTGCTGAGAGCACAGAAGCAGTGCTGGGACCCTTCCAGGGGCAGGCATGGGGCCTCCTGCCTAGCACTGCCCTGCTGGTACCAGGGAAAAGGAGCAGGAGCGCAGTTTGAATCCAAGCCGACAGAAAGATGAAGCATACAGTAATGTGATGGCTGACTTCATTCATTCTTTACAACGCAACTACTGTAACGGGGAGGCAGGCAGTCTTGGGGAGAACACTGTGTTACCCTGAAGTTCAGGTGGGCACAGCAGCACGGCAGGACGGCATCTGTTAGGTATTGATGATACTGACTGCAGGAGGTCACATCTTCCTATCGGAGTTCTGGGGATCACATCTTCCTATTTGCTCTTTTTTATGAATGATTTTTTCGTGCACCATTTCAGCTACAAATGACATTCAGTAACCAGAATAAACCAGAAGTTCTTCCTTTTTCCTTACAAACCGTCAACTACCTTAACCTTGTCAAGAAGCCCGCAAGAATGAAATCAATACAGCAATTTGAAGACAAAATTGGCAGGCGTTTATATTGTGCTTGGACACACAGAGTAAATAGCCTCATACATCAACCTACCGTCACCAGCGGCACCGCTCCGTGAGCGACCGGCACCGCTTTCACACCGCGCTGTCACCGCAGCGGGAGCCCGGCGGGACCGAGGGCAGAGCGGGCAGCGCTGGGGCAGCCTCAGGTGTCCCACGGCCGCCACGCCGGCAGCCCCCAGCCCCGCTCAGACCCCCGCAGCCCGCTCCTTTTCCATTGTTCGCCTTACTTTCCCTTCCCGGCTCGCTGCCCGACCCTCTCCCCATCCCCTCGCCCGCTCGGAGCGGTGAAGTTGCCGGGACTTACCGCAGCCGCCGGCTCCCGGACGGCTCTCGCTCGGAAAGTCCGGCGCTCCGCGTCCCGCTGCGGCTCAGCCCAAAGCCGATCCCCTCTGGAGGAGCCGTACCTCTGCGAGCATCTGCCTCCTCTCGCCCTCGAGCGCCGGGAGGGCTTCGCGCAGACGTCGGTACGGGGCGGATGGAGAGCGCCCGGCGGCGGCGGCACCTCCCCCCGCGCCCGCCTCCCCGCCGCTCCCGGCCGCCTGCTGCCGGAGGGGCGGCCGTGCCGAGCGGGCGGGGCGGGGGCGGCCCCACGGAGGCGGCGGCGCGGAGTCCCGGCACCCGCGTGGGGCTCTGGGGGAGGGGGTGCGGTGCCTCCGGGCTCTCTTCGGAGTGCGGCTCTGCGCGCTCCCGCCGCCGCCGCCGCCGCCTCGTCCCGGAGAAGTTCCTCCGAGCTCAGCCCGCGTTTCGGGAGAGAGTTAAACTGCGATCAGTGCGCCGGCCGGCAGTCATCCAAACCCCTGTTCCAAAAGTTATGTGAGCCTTTTAAGCACGGGAAGGGCACGGGAAATGCTCTTCCCCTCCGCCTCACGCTGCTCCGGAGCCATAAACCGCGAGGGAGCAGCGGCTGTCGGGGCGTGAGGTGCGGCACCGCGCTGTGCCGCCGCCGGCTCCCGGAGCTCGGACATCCCCAGCTGACACGTCCTCGGGCCGGGGAGAGAGGGCCGGCTCCCAGCAGGTGGAGCCGGGGGGCAGCGGGAGTCCCGTCCTCAACCACCGCCCCCTTCAGATTTCAGCCTTCGCTTTAGGCTTCGCTCTTTCTCTTGTGGAGGCAGCCAGGAGAGCCTGTGGGAGCCGCTTGTAAAGCTCTCATAGTGCTGTGCTTACTGATTACAGATCTCTGACAGGAACAGGGACCTCGGAGTGATAGAGCGCCCGCATGCAGCACTGCCATGAGCCCGATGCCACACAATGAGATCAGCTCCACGCTAAGCGCTAGAGATCATAGAATTACAGAGTAGAATCAGAATCATGAAGGCTGGAATCATCACCTAATCCATCCGCCAGCCCATCTTCACCATGCCCCTGACCCTCAGTGCCATATCCATATTTCTTGGTCCCAGGGACGGTGACTCCACCACATCCCTGGGCAGCCTGCACCAGTGCCTCACTCCTCTTTCTTAGAAGTTTTTCCTAATATCCAGCCTGAACCTCCCTTGGCGCAATTTAAGACCATTACCTCTCTTCCTGTCACTGGAGAGCAGGGGATAAGAGGCTGAAACCCACCTTGACATAACCTCCAAGATGTCTGCGGAAGAATGGTTGGTAGGCACACCCATAGCCCAAAGATTTGAGAGAGGAAAATCCTTCCCTCCACTCTAATGATAAGTTATGCAAGGAAAAGTAGCTTTTTAAAGATCTGGAAGCTTGGAATATTTTCTCTACCAGGAATTTCAGAAGCCACTGATAGGGTGGATTACCAATTAAGTACAGATTGCTTTAGTACAGAACTACATATGTCACTCCAAAAATAATGCCTCCTTTTTTTTTTTCCCTTGGAAATGGTAATGGATACAAAGAGCACAATTATACTGTTTGGTAGAGTATGTTCTCAGCTACAAAACACTGTTTTTCAGCACAGTCACCACATTTAGCTCTGCATTTTTGCCAGAGAACCTGCATGCTGTGCTCATAAAAATCTGCACCAGTCCACTGGTGCTCCACTGTTACTGTCGTCGTGGCTGAGGCTGAAATGCACCAGCCACCACCTCTCTGTACTCATATCCATTGTCGTGGTGCCTGTAAGCATTCAACAAGCATCCATGAATTTCAATCCATGAATGCTGACATTTCTTCTGCATGGAGGAATTCAGTTCTACATCTTTGCTTTATACAGACTTCTGTGTCAGATGCCATTCTGTCAGACTGCCCCTCTGCTGCCATCTGTCACACAGTGACAAGATGTAATGAAATATTGGTGGGAAGGTTCAACCTCTGCTGCCATACCATCAACATCCGCCTTTTACATTATGGAACATCATAACATAAGAGGCATTACTTTCAGAGCAGCCTTCATTCAAGCAGGCAGATGACCATCTCTTTCGTGATGGTTTCTGCCATGGTTACAGTGCTCACAGTTTTTGGATGTTTCTGGCTAATAGCATTCATTCTGTGATTGGAATTGTCACATTTTCAGTGACTGTTTTTGTACTTCTTTTAAAACAGATTTTTTTGTTGCTGTTTTCTTGCTGACTGATGTTCATCTGCTGAAGTACAAACCTGTCATTCCATGGTATAAAAATAGCTTTTCTAAGGCTTTTCTTTCTTCCTTTCTTTCTTTTGTTTTTTTTAGACAAACTCTTCTTGTTAACCATTACCTTGCACATGCAAGCAACACTTCCTGATTTGTTCTTCTCTAAGCAATTCCATCATACCCGTGGGACTGCAAGCATGAATAGTTGCTATTTGGCATGCATGTGCAGTGCTGATCAGGCCATAAATAATCACTGGAAAATTACTATTAATGTAATAATAATAAATAAAACCTTGATGGTTTTATTTCTGTTTGTGCTCAGGAGTCATTAAAACTCATTGACTTCTGTGTAGAAGAGGTGGCTGAGCTACTGCTGTGTGTTGTGAGATGGTGGTCCTTCCTACTTGAAGAGATAACAACGTAAAAACTTGGTTCTAAGATTTCAGTAACATTTTTCTGTTATCAAGAAAAATGTATTTCCTATGTAGTCTGGGGAGTTGCACATTTCTATAGTTTGGCTCTGGAAAGGTGAGAAATTGCTCTTTTTTGCAGCATTTTTTAAAATATATTTTGTCTACCTTTAATTGTTCTTCAGGTAAGGATGCAACTTGTGAAAATGTGCTATGCTCATTTTGTTTCTGTGCTGCGGAGTTTGAAATGAAGCGTTTCCACCAGCTGCTGAGGATGCCTGCACTGCAAACTATTTGGATGTGGGTGATTTCCCTTTACAGTTTGTGCACCTTTCCTAGGAGGCATGGTTCATCCCACTGAGGCTGTCTGAAGCACAGTGTTTTCAGATAAGTGTTTGTTCATATCTTGTTTGTTTGAGGCAAATGGACAGTGAGCATTTTGCTGTCCCCAGACGACCATGTAGGCATGCTCTGCCCTTGGATAAGTAGATAATGAACAATGCATTGGGGTAAGTGCAACATACTTAATCTGGATGAGAAAAATGGGAGGAATGAATGGTAATAAATACGTCCTGATCCGTTTCAGGGAGAAGAGAATCAGAATTTGCAATTACCTTCAGTACAAGTTGCATCAGCCCCATTATGCCTTCAGTGAGAATATTTAAGTCTCCTGTGTCCGACTTTGTAATCATGACTTTGCACTCCTAGGATTGACTTGATTAAGAACTGTGAGCACAGTTACAGCATGATCAGCAGCTGTGCAGGCTTCCTAACCCTGGTGCCTGTAAACATGTCAGCTCAGTGAGAAGAAAATTCATGGAGCCACCATAGCTGCCATTCAGGCTACGTGTCCCCAACCAGAAAGTTTCTAATTTTCAGAGAAAGGTATCACTTTGGAATTAGGGATTTGAAGAATGACAAATCAAGAGCTTTCTGTATCTACTGCTTGAAGAAGTCCATTAAAAACCTGAAAGGTGAGGAGAGGTATAGAAATTCTCAAGAGGGTGAAAGGTATATGAACAAATTAGACTAGGATTACTAAGGGAACAGAACACTGCTGAGTGATGAAAGACAAGTGTAGATTAGGAAACTTGTTACAGAAAGGTACATGAGCGTAGTTGATGATCAAGGAGCAGAACAGAGGGGTTCAAACTAAGGCCCAAGGTGCCAGTTTTTCAGGAATCTGTGGCTTTGATGCATTGCACCACTTCAGGTATCAGTTCTCACATGTTAGCAGGGCATAAAATGCACTACTGCATAACATAATGCAAGACATCTTGAAAATACATTTTCCTTCATTCTCCTTCTCTCAGCAAATATAGAGACAACAGCAGTCATCAGTTTTACTTGTAATTGAAATTCTGTAATAGGTGAAGCAACTTCCCACAGGGCAATACTGCAAATCACTCATATTCCTGATGCTGTTATTTTGACCCATGTCTTCTCTTGAAATACAAAAACAACCATACTTGGGTAGGGATTAATTCTGATTATGCTATGGTGTAGACATTTATTTCTGTTGCCCTTTTAGTCCCTGTGAAACCTCTTCAGACTTAAGCTCCAGTTCTCCCAAACAAATTAATAGAGATGGAGAAAGAAGTCTCAGGAACAGCATTTTTTTGGAAATGTGATAGAATTAGTTTATATCAGAAAGATCAAAAGATGAATTGAGAATAAAAGAAGTGAAAAATGAAGGATGCCTGGCTGAACGTTTCCTCTAATGATTTGTACACACAAAAACACTGAATTTTGGAAATAGTCTGAGAGAAATAGCATGAATGGGAAACAGCTTGGTGGAGGTGTCAGGAGGACATCTTACCCAGGTCACAGATAACTTAGTGATGGGCACTTTGTGTGACCTTTATTGCCAATCCCAGAAGCCATCGTGACATACAGGTGGTGGTATTTTGTTTGTCTTAACTTTTTGTTGTTTGTTTTTAGAAACTTGAAATCAAGATTTATGTGTTTATCCAGCCTCAAACATCTAATCATGTGTACAAATTATCTTATGTCACAATAGATTTATTTCAGTCAGTTCCTTAATGTAGAGTAAAACATGGGTAATGGCACTCACCTGCTTGCTTAACTTTCTATTTTTAATTTATGTTACTTAATCTATGCAAGTATTGGTTATTCAGTTCATCTTGGAACATTCTTAAGATCTCCAAAATACTTTGGAATGATGGAAAAAATGGGACATATGTCTCTACAAGGAAAAGATTTTTTTCTTTATTAAATCAATCAATAATTAAGAAACACAAAATTTTTATTTATTTATTTATTTTTAAAGAGGGAGATGAAAAATACAGGAGCATTAGTTATAATCACTTTCTCGAAGAACAAGATAAAAATGAGCAGACTCCCTAATGTAGACATTTCAGTTACTAGTATCTGTATTGTATTCAGTTTTCTATATAGAGGCGACTTCTTATTTGTAAGACAGCAGTATGTGCTTTCATTAGTAGAACACTCAGTAATTATCAATGGTGGTTGAAACAGCGTGCTTTGCTTGTTCTGTACAAGGAAAAGAAGGAATACAGGATAATGAGAGTCTAGGCAACAGGAAGGCTTCCAGAGCCTGAGTGTGCAATTCTCTCTGAATCAGCAGGTGTTTTCTAGCTCTGCTCAGAAGCTGCCACCCTGGGCCTCCCTCAGCCAATGGGTAGGTGTGCATGAACTGAGAGAATCTCAGCCAGGCATCAGAAAGAGGATCTCTTCAGGAGAACTTAGTGAACCAACAGCTGCTAGAAATGCCCTCCTTACTACACTGCTTGTACCATATATAAATCATTAAATATTGAAGATTATACAAATCTCTGAAAGCCATTTCAAGAGCCCTATGAAATTTCTGCAAATCACTGGCAGGCATATTTCATGCATCAGACTTACAAGCTCCCATCAACATAATCTTCACATTAGCTGATTCGTTAATGTGTTTTTAATGTGAGAAACCTTGATATTCAGAGTTACAGACAATGCCAGCATCTACTGATACTCAGGACTCATTTATATACTTCTACATCTTTTTCCAATCTGTAAGAATGTGTATCATTTAGGCTTTATTTGCTTACGTTTCAGGTAAGACAAAAGCAGTGCTTCAGCTCATATTGGTTGTATGAACACAGGGGATTTTTAACTCCCATCTTTATTTTGCTGCCTGCCCTTGCTAACGGACAGATTTATTTTTTTTTTACATTTGTAAATCTGACCTGCATGTTATTTTAAAGAGTCACATCACCTGAAAAGTGGAGCTGTAATGGACACATGCCTGACTAAACCCAAGTTCTTGACAGTTAAGTGTAGTCAGTCACATTACCATCATTTGTTCGTCACTCAGTTTGACATGTCTAAAGCAAAGTCCCTCTCGATGCTTCATCTTCCTGTTTGCTGTGTGGAAGACTCCATGGCAGCATGAGGAGTGTCTCACAATACAGAGAGGTTTGCAGGATGCAGGTGTTAACCACAGTCTTTGGGAGGAGACACTACTGTCTTAGATCAATTAAATGCGCAGCAAACTTTCAGGACTAGAAATGCAGGCATACACTTAAGTAATGTGAAGCACTTAAGTAATGTGAAGTAATGTCTCAGCACACAGTGTAGGAAAGCTGGGAAATGTTTCAGCTGCTTTTGTGATTTATTGTCAGTAACACAATGACATATTAGAGAAGAAATATTTTGGGTTTTTTTTCCCTAATGTCCAGGCAATAATCTTAATACTTGTATAGGTTGGTCGCTTACAGATGCCATTGATCATATTGCTGAAGGTTTTTCTGTTTTTCTTTTTTGGAACTTTTAAGAAAGGGTTAAATTGGCAGGATTTGTTTCAAATTGGTGACTTATTTCTCTGTCTTTGTGCTTTACTACGAGAAGTAGAAACAAATTAGTATCTCTTGCAGCTGGATATAAATTTCAAGGCTATTTGAGCATAAGTGTAAATTAGATAGGAGCTGACTATACCATTCGCAGCAGGAGAGCATCTTCTGAGCTGCTCAGTTTGTGAACTGAGTTATCAGATAACTGCTTGACTGGAGATACAGCCATTTCTATTGCATTGGCTCTGGACTTTTTTTTCTTGTTGTTTTACAATGGAAATGCAAATCACTTCCATACTTCTGCTCTTTCTCTGTATTCCAAAAGCACATCTGTACAATATTAAGTCAGTGCAATCGAGTTGAAGCAGCAAATGCTCAGACGGTTTTGAGCAGATACCTTTGATTCCTTGAGACTTTGCTTCTTGACTATAAGTAATCTGTGAAATAATTTTCAACATTTCATCCAATATCAGAATCAGAACCGATGTTAGTCCTGAGAGTTTGATTAGCATGAGAAGACCAGTAACTACTTTACTATTTAACCTTACTGTAAGGAATGTGGAGCATAATTCTGAATAGATCTATAAGTGCACAGCACATAGTAAAACCAGTACAAAATGTTTGCAACTCAAAGAACATAAATTGAGTTTCTGATCACCAGACAAATGAGGGATTGTATGTGGACATGAGGGATGTTGTGGACAAATGCTAGCCTGAAAAATGGAACTGGCAGGAAAGGATCAGAGACAAGCTGTGTGCCTACCATGTCAGTTCTCATAACTCAAACTTTCTCCCTCATTTTTGCTCTCCTCTCATCTCTCTTCATACATGCCTGCATGTACTAAATATACATCTGTTCCAGCTTTTCACGATCTTTGACACTGGTTTTCTAGTAACCAATGCCCACTTAAATCTCACCAGATAAACTGTTAACAGGAACTACATACAGTCAGTGAGGGTCAGATGCTCAGTGTGAGTTAGAAATCAGAGAACCCATGCCTTGGAGAAATGTCTGCATAAAATTCCTGCTAACCTCCATCTTAACCAAATGGTTGATTTTGTCTGGCAGTCCTAGCTGTGCCTCTGAAGTCATTAGTCACTAGTTTCAACTCCTTTTCTCTAAATCCGTAGGTGAAATCACAGAGCACCTAATCAGTCCTGTATTTCTTAAAAAGCACTGTAAGGTTGGACTGCCTACTGCCAGTTAATATAGAGGGATGCAGTACACAGAGGTACTCTAGAGCTTCCTCATATTAAATTGCAGCAAGATCTTCCAGAGGAACCTCATTTTCTCTGGGACCATTTCTGTCTTCATTCTCATGATATTCTTTGGCTTTAGTTCCTCTTATCACCATAACACCATCACATTTAATCATGACTTAGGTAATCCTCTATCTCATGTTTTTTGAACACACTGTTATTCCAAAGAGGAAACTAAAAATAAAAAAGAATGGAAAGAGAGGAAACGCAGGAGCTTTCACACTTACGGGTTCCAAAACAATTATTATATCTACTGCCATACACTGAAGATCAAGAATATTGGAAGTTTTCAGAGTTTTGCCAATGCATTTCAGTCTTGGCCCATATCTTTCCTGTTTTTGTTCTGGACCATGGCTCTAGAGGAAATTGGCAAAATGAATCAAGTTTTTTTTCAGATACTAGTAAGTGAAAAAACTGGGTTTTTTTACACTTATAATAGATCTCTCAGCCAGTAAATTGCAATTGGAAAATAAATCTTCTACCATAACTTCACGTGGGATGTGTTTTTAATACACTTTTGAAAACTGAAATCTGTTTTAAACAGTTACTTTTTGCAGCCACGTACTAAAAATAAAAATACGGCATCATTTTCAGTACCGTTACCTTCTGAACTGTGCTTCACCTCATCAGGGTTTAACAAGGTTCATCTTTTCAAATTTGTCATGGCTTGATTTCTGTCACTCAACTTGCAGTTTTTCAAAGGGGTGTGAAAATCATTCAGATTCAGGCAGCAAGTATTCTAGGGGCTCTCACCTCTTGGCACCGCTCAGGCATACATATGTTCACTACTGCATCTTTGTTCTAGCAGTGTTATTGATCCATGGTTTTCTATTTGTTGTTTACTTATATCTTACCAACTGAACTGTGAACACACACTATGTGTGATCAGTGATGGCAGCGTATTCCAAGCAGGCTGCAAATCACAGGAGAAAAGCATGGGAGATGCTTATGTTTCTGGTCCCAGTTTGAGAACACAATACTAATTCAGTAATCATAATTTTCATAAACTCGTTCCAAAGAGGGTGAATTCCATGGACAGATTTGGGATGAGGTATATCTTTTTGGAAAGAATATCAACCAACCAATCAACCTAATCCTGATCATTCTTGCAGGTCAACATCACCAAATTTTCTTATTTGCATTTGATGGCAGGGCCAGAGATTATTTTTCCCAGTTATTTACACATCAACATTTTATCATCAGGCGATAATTTTGAATCTTGTAGGCACGCAAATTGGCTAACTGCATGTCTCTACAGGATCTGGTCTTTAGAAACTGAGTTGGAAGCTGATGCACATTAGTTTTAATATAGAATAGAATAGAATAGAATAGAATAGAATAGAATAGAATAGAATAGAATAGAATAGAATAGAATAGAATAGAATAGAATAGAATAGAATAGAATAGAATAGAATAGAATAGAATAGAATAGAATAGAATAGAATAGAATAGAATAGAATAGAATAGAATAGAATAGTTAGGGTTGGAAGTGGCCTTTAAGATCATCTAGATACCCCTGCTGTAGGTAGGGACACCTCCCCTTCGACCAGGTTGCTCAAATCCCCATCCAGCCTGCCCTTGAACGACTCCAGGAAGGAGGCATCCACAGTCTCTCTGGGCAACCTTGCAGCTTAAACTGAAGGAAAAGAGAGAGGTGTACAGGAAGTGGAAGCAGTGTTAGCCTGGGAAGAATTGTGTTTAATGTTAATACTATTTCCATATTTATCAAACTGTAATGAAAACTGAAGCATCTGTGATCTTCATTCTTTCTAACAGTGTAGCTATTTACAGAATTCTACAAGAGTATCAGATGGTGTGTAGTATGAAATATGTCTCAGAGGTCCCAGTTCTTGTTAAATAAAGGTCTAGCAAATGAATGTATGAGTGCTTCCAATCCTTTCCAAGGAAAGTCAGACCAAATATAGTTGTTCTCTTCATGAAATAGCTTCAGTCACAAGTCAGCAGTACCATGTATATCATTTAGGAATAAGTTTAGTTCATGACTTTCTTTGTCTGATATTGTTGCTCTAAGTTCATTCGACTTTCCAGTATCACCCCTAGGTCATTCCTGAGATATGCTTACAGCTGCTCACAGCATCAAGGAAACTTTTTCCTGCAATAAAGTGCTCTTTTTACTGCTGTTGCTTTGGGTTCTGATCTCTTCAGAGGGTGAGATTTAGAATGAGAAAATGGTTAAGAGAAGCTACTGGTAGAGGAGTATATACATTTTATTTGACTTAGTTTTTGTTTTTTAGTACCATTACAAACCTGTTAGACAACTTTGTGCCCAGAGGAATGCCACTGTATCAAGATGGATTTTCTTACAGAATGTGTTTAGTTTGGATGAAACAGACACACAAATCTTACAGGTTTGTTTACTGTGACCATGCCTATGTTCTGTTAGAAAGGATTTTTTTTCCATTATATTTACAACATTCAGGACAGGAGACTATCTTCTGATTCACCAACCATTAGAGGAGGGTATTCTGGATATACAAAATACCCCTGCATGGTACAGCCATCAGTCCAGTGCAGCAAAGTGAAAGAAGTCCAATTGGCACATCTAGTTGAAGATGGTTGTGAAAACTTCATTGACCAGTTCCGACACCTTCTGGAAAGCAGGATGCTCTTGTTTAGTTGCCTAGAATTGTATTTGAGTGCCTTTTATGAGTTTTTGGAACATATCAAACATTTCAGGAATAGCTATTTGTGGGGGGAAAACAAAACAACAATAAAAATAAAAAATACATCTCCCTGACCCCATTATTAAACATTTCCATAGCATTATTTCCATGACAATATTTCTTCAGACCTGTGTTTTCCAAAACGATTGAACATTTTTGAATGTTCAAATTCAAAGAGCTACTGCAGGATAAAAATTCATTTGATTGAATTAAATTGTAATTCTTTTCATCTTCAAATAATAGGACTGGGGTTCATTTCTATTGTAATGTACTGCCAGATCTCACAGCAGTATTATTCAGCCACTCTCCAGTACTGATCCCTCTGAAGCCCATGCCCATGCCCAGCAAAACCAATCTACCAATCATAATTTTGTTGCTACATAACTTTGGGATAAAATCAAAATACTTTTTTTCATTATTTCAGAGACATGATGATGTGTGGCAGTGCCAGGATTGTGGCTGTTTAGATCTGTCATGCAGGAAAGCTGTTGTGCTGAATGTTCGCTTCTTACTTTAGATAGTGATTTCCTCCTATACTCATTTAGATCATGTAAAAGGCAAGATTGTTCTCTCCTTTTGCATGGTCCCTTAAGTCATCTGGTATAAAGGCATTGTCTGCACATGCTAAAACTGTCCCTAAGACACTTGCTTGGGGGAATGACTGCATGGTGAATTTTTGCCTTTGCCTCCTTTTTGCGAGGTGTCCTGTTGCCTTCAGTGACATTTCTATTTCATTTCTATTCAATGTTTGTCTGCAAATTAACACTCAGCTACAGCTGGGTAAAAGCTGTATAAATTAGAGTAGCTTCAGAATAAATAAACTGTTTGGTGTTTTTATTTATTTTTTTTTTCATTTGTTTTTCTTGGAGCAACTTTTTTTTTTGTTGTTGTTTTGTTTTTGTTTTTGTAGGAAATTATCTATCTGTATGCTGTTATTCTTCATTTATTTATAGTGTTTTTTCCTCCTGCTCAACCTTTCTTTCTCCCCACTTGTCTCTGCTCCGATGGCAGATATTATACTTCTACGTTTCCTCCTGAGCAGCAGGGTCAAATTCTGAACAATGCTCCCAGCATTCTTTTAGCATCTTCTTCCTGCAAGCCACACCACCTGATAGATTTTTAAAAGGAAGAATGAAGTTTTGCTTCTCGTATTAATGGCAACTAAAAAGCATTTATAAATAGAACTAACAGCTCATTCTGTTTTCAAGGTATGCTTCTAGATCCCAGCTCCTTTGCTATTTCTTAATTTTTTGTGTTAAAGCACTCCTTTGTAGACGAGCCTCTATTCGCCCATGCTGAGCTTTGTAGGGAGTTCTGGAAGAGTTTCAGTTTGTGCCTGGAAAGGGTGTACTGGCTTGGTAGTGTTCAGCTGCTGTGAGTGTTTCTATGTTTTCTGTCTTCAAAATTTGGCAATAGGAGTTGAAAGTTAGTATGTAGTCTGAAATGGGATAAACTTAAATGTTTATTCCACAGACAAACTGAAGGAATCTCCCTTCTCTCATGCTGCACAGAGAATTTTGACAAGTTATCAATAAATTCATTAAATTTGTCATTTGATTTAAGTGCATTCTTCTCTTTCTCTGTGCCTACATGATAACCAAACCAACTATACATGTAAGCTTTCTCTTTTCTCTCTTTTTTGTACCACATCCTCACCTTTTGTCTTCTGATGCTCATGGGCACAGTGATGCTGAAACTGACCCAGTGAGACAGCCTCCCATGTCTCTTCATTATCTTCTTACCCAGAAGTTCTGTAAAGTTCCAGGTAATGTTGTGCCTGATTTACTTTCTCAATTTCCCAACAGCAGGAGATGTCTTTCACCTGGAACTCGTAAGTATCAGAAAATGGCTGGACATGACTCTCTCATCACCTTGGGACAAAACAGTTCTCTGTCTTGAGTTACAGATGCCCGAATGATCCCAACAGGTTTCCAGTCCCTACAGTTCTGTTTTTCTACTTCACAGGACACGAGCAGAATAAGTAGGCAAAGTTTCCTTGTCAAGTAGGGGAAAATATCAATGTGCTGAGTGAGACAAATTAAACAGAAAGGTTGAAAATCACTCTTTTCACTGCCTCTTGTGTCTCCAAGGACAGGTCCTCTCTTCCAGTCCCTCTTTGTAACTCATAGACTCAGCAAACTCGACACTATCCCTTCTGAAGCCAGAGGAGATCTCCTTTTTGCCACTGTAGCATCTTCATGCAGATCTGCCCCAGGCCTCCTGCTGCAATTCTTCTTACCCTCTGCTCAGCCTCAATCACTTCAGGGGACTCCTCTGCTCTCCAGGAGTTGTGTTGGGCTCAGAAGGACTTCAAGTCTTTCTCCTGAAGCATTATTGCCACTCCAGAAGGATGTCTGGCAAAATGGAGTCAAATATTATAACACTGTTGCATGTATTCACTTATTTCAGTTTAGAAGTGTCTATAATTCTCTACATGACTTGAACTTGACTCCATTGGATGTACTTTTTATAGCTAAATTCATTTCTTGCAATGATTTAGCTCTTTTTTTTTCCCCTTTCCTTCAAATAATTTTTGCCTCATTTGTTGCCAGCCTTGGAAGAACATCCATTTTCTGCATATAAACCATTATTTTAACAGCACAACACTAAATTTGTGCAGCACTTAAAGTGCTATTAAAGGTGCCTCTTCTACCCCTGGAGAATGACATATTCTCCTTGCTGCTGTCAGGGAATTTCTAGATAACGCTTAGCAATCCACTTGAGCAGCATTTTGCATGTTGGCCACTAATGGTCTGTTCCATGTTTTCATGAAACATCTGGGATTTGAGCAGAAGAAAGACTGAGCATTAATTGCAGCACTGTCTGCAATTACAGCAGGCTGTAGCTGAATGGTGAATGCACCAATTGCTCTAAAAAAAACCAACACAAATTGCTTGAAAAATTGTGTTCTTTCTAGGTTCTGCTTCCTGCATTCATTATTGCTTGGAAATTAGGTAAGTAACTGATATATTGAAAAATACCTTCTATGTCATGCAGCATTGATGTCAGTGCATATTTTCTCATCCACTGCCTCATGTTCTAGGAATTGGTTTAATGTTTTTTGTCTGGAGAATAAAAGTGATGATAAATATGGGTTTTAAAGTCCAGAAAGTGTACAAACTAACCTAGAAACCTGACACCTTGAAGCTACTCCTTCCTCCAAAATGTTTCATGCTCTTGGAAGTAAAGGCAGCCCCACTCCTTTCAGCAGAAAGCTGAGGACTACGGGATCTGAGTACTTGGGTGCATTTCCCTGTAACTCTCAAAAGGTTCCTGACAGGAAATGGCTCAGAAATCATTCCATTCTTCTGTGCTTTCTTATCAGCCAGAGGCGGCTTCACGCTGAAGAGCCTGAATGTAGCAGCTCCTCAGTCCTTGTTTATCTTCTCACTTGTTTTAGTTCACTACATTGACATTTCTTATCTGGACGTATAGTAAAAACTCTTGGATCAATCCTGTTTCAGGACCCTTTAAGTCCTCTTCTAGTTCTATTTTTGGCACCTGTTTTGCCGATTTTTGTGATTTTAAAATAAAAGGGTTTTATTTCCCCTCACCCTCCATCCCCCCAAGTCTGGCATTCAGAGATGGAAACTCATCACTTTTCACTTTTAAGATATCCCTAGAATTTCTTTTTCATTGTGCTTCATATATTTTGCTTGCAATTCTCTTTATGCATCTTTCTGCCACCAGCATCCTTTGGAGCTGCCTGAGATCAGTAAGGCATCCTGTGCTAGCAGTGTAGGAGAAGTTCTTAAGACGCTTAGGAATGAAGGGGAAAGCTTGTTAATTCCTGGCCCAAACCTTTCTTTTCCTAAATCAGACTCTCTTGTGATTTCTGATCCACAGCCACTCTGTATCCTACTATGGGCAAAGTCACTGTGAAAACCACACGGGTTTCACATCAGCCGAGGGGAGAATACAGGCTGCTTCAATCCGCCTGGCAGATCTTTGCCTCTAGAGGTCTCCCAACTCTTCGTGCATCTGAAAACCCAAATGCTGCGCTAGGTATCTCTGTCAGCTGCCTTCAGCATGTGCTCTCTCCTTTCTTCGACCGCCCCATTTGCACAAGTCTTCAGAATTAGCTCTTGTAGTGTTTGTGTTTTGTGATTCACAAATACAGTTCTGTCTTGTCTCAATCTAACGTTACCAGAACCCATTAGCTGATTATATAGGAAATGTTGTTATAGGGAGCTATACAGGGGGAAACATGGGGCAGTGGAGCCAGGTTATGTGATAACGTGTAAATCTGCTGTTTGGAAATTAACATTTGATTAATGTGCTCCATAAGCATTCTCCCAGTAAAACTGAAAGAATTTGAACAATCTTCTTTGCATCTCTTGACTGCAAAGAAAGAGATGCTGGCAAACATTTGTATAACAGTGTTGTGGTGTCTCTACCAGGCTCCTTTCTTCTGTACTGTGATGAGTGCCGGCTTGTCCCAGCCTTTGCAGGTGGGAATGAGGAATTTCCCAGTAGGATTGGTCAGCCTGCTTCATATTACTGTATTATACAGGCGCCATGCCTTCACAGGGCTTTTTCTGATCTGCATCAGTACAGCAAGAAATCAGAACCACCCAGCATGGTCTGGCACTTCCTTGTCAGCTGGATTCACAGGCAGACTGCAGCAGGAAACGGTGACATGCTGTCCTCCTTTCATTTGCAGTTAGACCTGTTTTCCCACTCAGAGGGGGGAAAGTGGCTGCGTTCAGGATGCCAGTGGGAGCTGCAGCCTCTCAGACACATGGTCAACTGCTTCCTGCAGGTGCTGTGGAGTTCCTCAAACAGGACGGCTATGCCAGCCCCAGCTGTGATCCAAAAAGGCAGTTGGACCAAGAGCTGGCACCTCTTTGCCCTAGGGAGAGGGGAAGAATCACTCCCTGTACTAAACACCCCAGATAAAGGCTTAAAATAGTCACCCTTATTTAAACTGAGCAGACTCAGAGGCATCCAGGCCATGCACAAATGTGGAAGTATTCATTTAAAGGGCAGTAAGCCACATAATAAACCTTAAAAGCAAAAGCTTTTGTGAAAATTGGAGGAAAATAGTACAGTACCTCAAGCATAAAGTAATGCTGATGTGTGTCAGCTGACAGCTGGTGTCTGCAGTTCAGAGAGACTGGCTAAGTCATAGTAACACAGGGGAATGGGAAGATGCTGCTGATAAATGTTCTGATTCAATGGAAAGCAACCGGATATTTATAGGCTGATATGTTTTTTGTAGGGTGTGGCATGCTAAGAAGAAAATTAATTCCCAAGTCATTAGCAAAGTTATATAATTTGTATGATAAATCTTTAAAATAATACAATATTATTGAATGTATGTACTCGAGTGTTAAAGAATAAAATTTGAATTTTTTTTGAGAGTCAATTGTGCTAAGAATCACCTAGACTGTTAAAATTTTGCTTTAAAACATTCAGAGGCATATGGGCATTTTTCATCTTACTGAAAATAAATCAAAAGATTTTATAGCTTACAGTTTTGGTCATCAACTGTGTTTTATAGTAAAGGTTTTTCCTGGTGAATGGACCTCTTGAATGAGACTTCTAAATTTGTAGCGTTTTCTCTTTCAACTTAAAGCAAGTTTCATTGAGAAAAAGAAGATTCAAACCTTTCTGCAAACAATGAGAGCTGGCTTAATCCCCTTTAGGAAGCTGATTGCAGGGAGGAATTACCCCCTTTCCATGGTCACTTGGTTGTCTAAGTAAGCAGAAGCAAGGAGCATGCAGCTTTCAGACAGCACTCAGATGCACATGGACCTGCAAGGAGCCATGAGAGTGATCAGCTGCCACACATATGGGTTAAGAAGATTTGAGGAAATTTGTTCAGTCTGAAAAACCCTGAGAGAAAACCTAAGAGAACAGTGAAAAGTGAAGTAGATCACGACCCCTTACTTGCTGCAGGTAGTAAGTTAAGATATCATGGTTTTAAATTTAAGTGACAAAGATTTAAGGAAGCAAATTCATTTTGCTGATCAGCAGGTGAAGCAGAAGAACAGACTGCCTGTGGTAGTGTCACTTCCTGCTCACTGGAAGATCTGAAGAATTGGTTATAGTGTCTAAAGTCATCTGCACTGCAGGACCCTGAGCTCCTAGGGCTGGTGCAGCCCTGTCTGTGCACCAACTCCATCTCAGAACAAAATATCCATCATCTCCTTGCTTCTTTGGCACTGTTTTCAAAGCAAAGTGAAACAAGGCATACAGGCCACAGAGGAGGCAGAATGTCTGCCAGCATATCCGTATCTGGATGATACAGGGGCAGGAGTGAGATGTACAACTCTCATTGTGCATTTGTCAGACCTCAAACCAGATCAGGTCAAGATGAGCAGAAAGACCCCTCCAGATCTCTTTGGGATTTATTTTTTGGAGAGCTGCTGTGAAAAATAAGTAAAGACAGGTGTCAGATGGCACCTGAGGTGGTTTGTCATCTGGGAAACCCCACTCACCAGGGCAATATTTGGGCCCCATGCAGAGGTGACAACTCATTGTCAGCTGTGGGATCAGAGATATGATATCACAGGGACAGCACAACATTCTGACCAGCCCACTAAACGGTGTCACATGGAGCTGTGACAGTTCCGAGGATGCAGCTTTAGGACCAGCAAGTAGGGAGGAACATGTGCTGTCACAAAGGCACTCTGAGGAGCAGTGTGAAAATTGTTTAATATTCTCCTGCTCGATTCTGCCTCTCAAGTGTGAAATGAACTCATTTTGACTCATTGGGAATGAGAAGAGATGCCTTACACTTCTTAACCCTTCTTTCTCTGTTCTATATGTTAGGCAAAGTAAAAATAGTCCCAGTCACCAGCACAGCTCAGAAAACAGGGCATCTTTAAAGACTTTCCACACAGAGAGAGCTGCCACTGAGAGAAACCTGCTGTGTCTCAGCTGTGCTGTGCATGAGAGCAAGTCCGTTCACTGCTCACTGTTGTGGTTCTAAGAACTTCCTGGTCTAAGAACTTGACAGAACTGAATGCTATGGAGATTTCTTACAGGAAAAATTGATTTTGAAGAAAAGATTGATAAATATTAAAATATCATTAAAGAGACTTAGATACATGTACATTTTTCACTTATTCTACTATAAAGCACAACACCACAGGAGAGGAATGGACAGACAGGGGAGGGGAGCACAGCAGAGAACTGCTGAGATGTTCCTGGGAGTGGAGCCCATGATTTCCAAGGGCAAGCTGATGGATCAGGCTTTGCTCACCCTGAAGAAGAGATGAAGTTGGAGGGACCTAATATCTGTCTTCAGCTGTTTCTAACTGATGTGAAGGTGAATTACAGAGCAAACATAAAACAGACTTTTCTCAGATCAGCCAAGCAGGAGGGAAAGAGGCAACAATTTTTCATAGTGCAAGCAGCTCAACCTCGGAACAGATGGTTCAAAGAGGCTGCGAGGTCTCCAACCTTAGAGATCTTCAGAACTCGACCAGTCCAGACCCTGAGCAACCTGGTCTAAAGTCGAAACTACCCTACATAATATCCCTTTCAAATTAAATTAGTCTCGAGCCTATGGTTCTATGATCTGTCACATCTGTTTTGGAAGATTACTTATGAAGGAGACTCTGCCATCTCTCCAAGGAATATATCGCAGTGCTTCCCAGAGAGATGAAAAAAAAAACCCAAAACATTTAAAGCAACTGTATGTTTTGGCTGGATTAAATCAGCTTCTTGAAGTATTTGGAACCTTTACATTGCAATGCTGTGATAAAGCCTGGCAACCAGAGCAGGAGGCTGAGATGCTGAATTTCTTGTAGCTGAGTTGGAATAAATGGAAATAGTTGAGCGTTTCAAGTCATGACACTGCATAATGTAAGGCAGGGATTAGCTTCCTGTTCCTTGTAAACACCATTGGTAGCCCTTGTAATCAAGTTTTCCAATATTAATGCTAATAATAATGATATGTCTAAGGAACATAGGAAATGATTTAATGGACATAATTCTCTATTTTTGTATGAGAGGTAAGAATATTACAGAATACCTGATTTATTGATATCCTAGGAACTTAATTTCCACAGATCCATTGTCATATCGCATGAAGATGGTTAGACTGGACATTAGGTGTAAACCCAGAAAGTACACACTTCTGAATCTGAATCTTAAATATTACAACTCTGTCCTCATTTTTGTCCACCAATATTGCCATTGCATCAAATCACAATATCCAATTTGTGATGCTCCCAGGAGTACTAAGCCATCTTTCAGACACAGGATTTGAATTTTGGTTGGTGCTGTGAAGAGCCAGGAGTTGGACTCAATAGTCCTTATGGATTGCTTCCAACTTCAGGTTAATTCAGAATGACTGGATTTTATTTCTCATGTGGGTTGCATGAGTCAGACTAAAATATGTGTAAGCATATAAGGCATTTTCCCGAAGCAACACAATTGATTGTAATTGTCCAAATCAAAACATCACAGATAGGACATCTCTTTCCTGATTACAAATGCTTGCTCCAAACAACCATCTAGCTAATCTGTTAGCTTCTTTTACAGTTTATTATAAGAAATAAATGCATCAGAGCTGTAATCTGGCCTCCTTTAGACTCAGTTTCCAATGAAATAAGTCACAAACCAGAGCCCTCTGACAAGATCTTGGTTGACAATGAATGGGGCCCATCCATTCCAATGAACTGAGAAGTAGTAGAACCCTCTAGATAACAGGCTCACTTTGCTCTATAGTCTTTTTTTTTTAAAGCTGATTTAAGCGCTGAACTGTTGCTCAGTTTCTTGCTTTATTTCATGCATTCTCTCTCAGCTTTCTGTGCTGATTCAACTCCCAGCATCTGCAGACCAAACAGCAGACTCCAAGGCTTAACTGAGGGATTTTGATTGATTTCAGTTTCAGTAGGGAAGCAGCAGCACTTGAGCTGCTGCCCAATCTTGAAAGCATCTGTAGAACTACGCAACACAGTCACAGTTTTACAGAGCCTGTCTTTTTGCTAAATCACCTGGATGTATCGATGAGGATGAAAGTGCCCTGGTGGCAAAAGTCCCCTTCCCCCAGTAAAAGAATCCTCTGTAGTGCAGGTTAGGAATTTGTATGGAAGTAAAGCAGTAAAATAGACACCTGATGGTGGAGTGCTGGGTAGAAATCTCATTACTACTTACTGCCAGCAGTACAAGGCACAGAACATGGTTCCCTGATCCTTGTACTGCTGAGAGAAATATTCAGAGCAAATAGCTTGGTATTCAGGTGCTTTGTCTGGGTGTTCTCAGTCACCTTCTGTTCGTTCTTTATTGTTTCATTTCATACACTTTCACATCCTTTTCCCACTAGTACTTCTGAGCTTTTCTCCACACTGTTGTCTTCTAAGGAGCCCTCTGCCATTATGATTTCCGTTCTGTCCTTCCAAATGCTGTTGGTGATCCCCATTTATCACTTGGTTGTCAGTTCAGGACACACTGCTATCTCAGGTTGATAGGAAAAAAATAACAGGAAAATATTAAGAAGTCTATATAGATCTGTAAGTGTCACTATATTTTCTTCTGCTTTTGAAGTTTTGCCTCAAGCTGGTTCTCTCTCTTCACTGTTGCTATTACAAGGTGCCTTGAAAGGCCAGAACCCATCTTTGCTCTGTCAGCAAAAAGCTTTGTACGTCTGAGCCTTGATCCCAGAAGGTGCTTAAGACTGACCTTCAACCAGCTTTGAGATTTATCACATCTTAGATGTTCAGTCAGGAATGAAGTGCTTTGCTAGATCAGAAGTATGTAACAACTGATGCTATCCAGCTCTCAGCATGTCCTTGATCTAGAAACTAAAATTTACTTGGATTGCTAAGTATTGTATGTGGGATGGGAACTGTCCATGCAAGATGTAGAGAGCAAAGGAGTCTTCTACCTTGCTAGATGTTTCTTGTTCTGATGGTGAGCTGCACTGGCAGACAGAAGAAGTAAATTATAACATGCAAAACACCTATGATGTCATAGAATATTTTGTATAACTTCGCTTTCTTGTTCTCTGTGAACATGAAAAACTTAGGTTATTGTGCTCCCACTTTCTTTGGCTGTTTATCCACCTTATAATACATTTAAAATAATTAGTTGCATTCAACCAAAATTGACAGAGGATAGTATGTTTCAAAATGTTAATTTCTAAAAGCTATGATGAAGATCTGTGACTAAATAGAGATGCAAGATCCAAATTGTTCATACACAACTGTGTTAAGTTTTGGCATTATGTTTCTACTGCTTCTGTTGCAGTAACAGCAAGCAGCCTTCTCAGTAGTGTTTCAAATCCCTTTGAAAATGAGATCTATCAACTAGTGGCACAGAATTCCATCCATAGAAATCTTAACATGGAAGCAAGTTCTCTTCAGCTATGTAAGTCAAGCAGATCTATGTTTATGGTATTAAATTTTTATAATAAATGTGTCTTGAAATGCTCTGTTGCAGGATTTTTGACATGTACACAATTGCATACATGCATCCAAAAAGGATTTAATAATTTGCAACCCAGTTTTTGCAAGGTGACTATATCCAATATTCCACAGGTTTATATACTTGACACTTTGTGCAGCAAAGCTTCTACATGCAGCAATCTTCTCGTGCAATTGTTTTTGGAATCATTAAAGCAAACAAATGAAAAATCAAAAGAAAAACAGACAAAAAGAAAATAAAAGAAACATACATATATATATATACATATATATATATGCTTTAGCAGAGTGTTGGGCTCAGTTATCTCCAGAGGTCCCTTCCAGCCCCTATAGTTCCGTGATTCTATGATTCTATGCTGTGTGTATATATATATATATATATATTATTTTTTTTCTCAAGTTGAAATTAGAGGTGTGGTTGAGAGTTTTGATTTCCTGCTCATCAGTGAAATTACTTCTTAGAATTTCTTTTTTAACGAGAGGTTTATAAATTGTGTACTTAAATTAAAATGTTAGATGGAATACCTTTTTGTTCTTCCTGCAGGCTGAGGCTGGTTTCACAAACTTCAGGCAAGAGAGGTCATATAATCTTTCTCAGTGGGTTTATTTTCTTAGGATAACTATTGTCTTTATGGAACGTGACATTATAGAAATATGCAGAGCCAAATTTTCTGAGAGATGTATGCTTTGGGAGCTCAGTTTCAGAAAAATATTATCAAGAACTGCTGGATGCAACTGGATATAACTGCTGGATTTCACTTCTTTATATCCTGTGGTCCCACTCATCCTACTTCATAGCAGCTGCAAATTAGGTCTGCCTCTCTGATTTTCTTTGTAAACAATACCTACTTCTCCATGAATGTGGGCTATACTTGTCTCTCAAACTGTCTGCTTTGATTAACATCACTCCCTGAGCTCAGAACAATCTGTACTTTGCATGAAACTTGTTGTTTCTCTTTCAGATCTGAAGGAGGCACATGATTCTCTCTGAACACAGAAAAATATTCCTCCTTTTTCCTCCTGTATCAATACATGTACTACAAATTAGTCTTACTGTCTTACAAGATTATTCATTCAAGGTTTTAAAGAACTTCTGCTTTAAAACTATTTCATTCTGAATGTCATTTTCACTATATGTTTATAAAATTTAAAGTACTTGGACAATTGGAAATGCTTTATTTAGCCCTCGTACTTTCTAAGTGGGATCATTTTGTAAATAAAATAGTATGAGGAACAGCTTTACAGACTGCCCCATCATTCCTATTTTCTCTCTGGTCATAGATGTTGAATATATTCCATACTGATATTACATACCTTTCTTCACATATTCGCTACATTAATTACAGTGTGCCTTCTCAAGTGTGCAAACCAGTCTGGTTTTCCACCTTCAGGAAACACCTGACCACTTGGAGAAGGAATACAAGAATAACAGCACTAACAACTTTGTGTGGTTCTTTTTTCAATTTAATTATCCTTGGTATTTCTGATAACACTACCCAGATGTAAAATCTCAGATTTCAATCATAGCCAAACATTGCTGTCACCCCTTAAATATAGGCTTTCTAATAGCATTTAGAATAGATGCAAAATATTTACCTTTATACATATTTTACTTATCCAGCCTTTTTCTCAAAACTAACACAACCACCATGTTCGAAAACTCACTTTGTTGTGAAATCTAATGCTACCTTGGCATCGTACAGCTCATTTTGTTGTGTTTGATGCGGGAAAAAGGTGATGAGCTGACAAAAGGCATGCCTTTGAAGAGCCCTATTTCTCACATTATGTTCATTTTAACCATCGACCATTTCTCAGCTTCCATTTGTTGTATTTACTTACTTTGTGTCACTTCTTGTAGAGGCATCCCTCTGCCTGCTGATCCTACTAACCAGCTGCAGATTTGATGGCACTGACAGAAGGACCACATATAGATTCTGTTTCTGCAGATCAGGTCATATTTTGTCAATAGGTGGAAATGGCTGATAATGTGCTGCAGGGCATCACAAAATTTATTCACTTCCTTCTGCTTCTCAGCATTCAAGTATTTCATTTTGGCTTTTGGGATTAGATCATCACACAGCACTAAATCTGAACAGCCACATCTGCTGCAGTGGATAAAAACTGACCTCTCAATCTTCTGTTTAAAGCATAATAAAGAATACAACTTTTCAGAGCTACTGTCCTCTCCTTATTCACTTGACATACTTGAATCAATAAAGGGACAAATCTTGCTCCCAAATGCAAACAGTATATTGACCACAAAGGAACTAATCTCAAATCATAAAAGTTGGAAAGGATATCAGTGTTGAACTGTTCCAAACAGTGATTGGCTTATTTTTAGTTGGCTAGTTTTATTGCTATCGTGTCTTCAAATAACTCTCACTGTGTTGGACAGCAGTATTGTCTGAAAGTGAACTGAATGCTCTTCCTCTGCTGAGGTTCAGCCACAGCCAGAGCATGCTTAGTTTCCTGTCAGTTCCTGTTGCAATTTTCTAAGCTACTTATTTAATGACATGCAAATGCCTGAGCAGTTATTGCAGAGGAAGGAAGTATTTTATGTCAGGGGTCAGAGGATTTTATTATTTTGTTTTGATGACTCAGAAGTTTAAATAAATGCATTAACTAAGAACCAGTACTTTATTGCCTGGCTGTTCCCAACATGTTGATTTATTCATTTGCAATTGATTTTATATTTCAGGAGTATTTCTTCGTTTTTATATAAAAAGAATACAGTGAAGCAATTTCCCCATTACATGAAGTCGTGTCGGTCTATTTTTGAAAAAATCAATACATTGTGGTGAAAATAAAGTCTGCAGCTCACTGACGTGGGCATCATGGAAGAGTGTCACTCCACAGTGATTTCCTTTCAAGCTGCTTGTAATGCCACATGGCTTGATCTCTCACTTGGTGACCATGGGCATTGTCACAGGCAGATCTCATGCAAACCAGTAGATTACAGTATTGCTGGGCCACGATATTGCTGACTTTCTGCTCAGGCCATGTTTTGTGGAAAGAGCCTTCTGACACTGCAGCTCATGAGAATACCTAGGTAGCGTGAGCCTTCCTGCACCCCCAGAGTCTCCACCAGCAGGTTTCTGGCTGCTCACAAAGGGGATGGATGGCAGCTACCTGCTGAGCCTGTGACACTGCAGGAGCAATGCTTGTTCATTTTAAAAGCCCTAGAGATTCCTGAGGTATCCTGGTGCAGGTCTGGTATGGATGAATTTGCTACTTGCATTTTCATAGTGTGATGTGTAATTTTATTTGCTCTCTCTTTTCCTTTAGCTGTTAAAACATATTGCATCTTTTTTTCTGGTAAGGCTGTGGAATACTTCAAAATCATTATTTTTTCTACAAAGATCATCTAGATGTACGTTGTTCCTGATAAAACATTGACACAGCCTTCCTTAATGTTGGCAGTATTTGAAAGATGACTACCCATGTCTTGGCCTCTCGTTAGCACTGCACAAAATGTCCTTTGGTTGTTTCTCTGCATATTGGTATTATTATTTAACATGATTTTTGCTGCTCAGAATTGAAACTGACCAGATACAAAAAAGCTGTATTAAGGAGAGCATATACAGTAATATAAGTTCTCTGCCTCCAAAGGCATTTTAGCCAGTTTTTGGTTTACTGTTCAGAAGACTTTAGGCTCTCATCTTCACAGGTATTTTAATTCCTGCTTTGATGTTTTACTAATGTTTTCCTTCTATTTTCTTGATCTCATGTCTGGTCTCAACACAAAACAATAGCTTTCTATTGAGGGCAAATTATTCTTTCATTTGTCTTCCTTGTCTCCCAGGCTCTTACACTTATGAGGAGTTCAGTGTTTTTACATCTTCTCTTGATGCCACAACTAGCTCTCCTATGATTTCTCAGACTTTACTTTAGCAAAGTCAATGATCAGTCAGGAATGTGAGGAATATAGGGCGTGCTTAGACATGTGGAAATCAGACCCTCAGAAATATAAGTGTGTTTTGTCTATTCTTCTATAATCAGGACACCCTGCAAAACTCAGGGAGACCTCAGAACAGCAGTGCCAATGTCGGTGAGAATCATTATATACACTATTAAAAATGCTACAGAGAAGATTCAGATATAATGCAGAAGCTGCTTTGTTCCTGCTGCAATTTTAAAAGAGATTGTTACAATAAGAAAATAGAGCAAGGAACAGAAATTAAGTACAGCAAGATACCATCTAAGGCTCTCTATATTCAGCTAGATTCAGCACCACTGATTGTGGATGCATTTGTATCTGTTCCAGTGTAATTCTTTAGCATCTGTGAGAGTCATTTTTACTCAGAATCCAGATGGGATTGATTTTGTTCACATTTTCTTCTAGAGTTTTGAATTCTAAGTCATTGCTCAAATTCCATAGAAAAAGATCATTTTATTCTCAAAGTACAGACAGCTTCCAAAAGAGACAGGTATGTAATTGTACATGCACAAATATAGGTCTATTATGTTGATGTATATCCTATAATGGGTAAGGAACTAGGATATATAGGTATGTAACTGCTATTTATATGTCTCGGGTTATATAAAAATGCTGTATTACTGGTTTGTTATTCAGGTATTTATGATAGTGTATGCATTAAGTGTAGAAATCATAGACAGTATCTTAAAGTTAGCAATTCAGCAATTTCCAGAACCAACCATTAATTTAAAAAAATATCTGCTTCAAAAAAAATTATGATGGCAGACCGTATAGTATCAAAACAGCCATGCATCGGTGCTACCATTACTGTCAGGGTTACTACAAGTTCAAAGTTAAAGCAGTATAGAAAATAAATGGAAAGTCACTGAAAATACTGGGAAAAGACACCTTACAGAGCTTCGCTGTGTCACTCCTCCACGCTGCAAGGCTGGGACTCAGTCAGCCAGAAGCACCTCCCTTGGCAGCATGAGCTTCTAAGCAAGTCCTGTAGGAGGAACTGGAGGTGGCAGGAATTCAGTCACTAGCTCCCATTAGGGAGGGAATAAATTAATTCAAATTGCCCCAGGAAAAGTAGTTGTTAAAATGTAAGAGGCCTGGATTTCTTCACTTATGTGAAAGGAAGTTTGTGTATTTTGTACCAGTAATTGCCTCAGATATATCCTGATAGTAACTATCAAAGTATGAACAAAGGCACTGAATGTAAGTAAAGAGAGGGGAGTGGAGGAATGTGCTTTCCTGTGATGACTGAATTTGTTATGGCAGACAATTGTCTGTGTTCAAAGAAGGGATCTAGACATTCATGGAGGACTGGGAAAGGAAGACAATGGAAATACTGAGAAATTCTGAAAATATGTGGGTTTTGAGTCCTTTCATGTTTCTGTTCCTCAATAACTGTGTATCCCAACTGAGAAAAGGAGGACTGGTATTATATGTTTGAATCCCATTGGATGCAGCGCAGAGCTGTGATGCATGTTGGTGCTCTCTGCTGTAGCTCTGATTTTAGCACAATGCAGCCTTGTTTCTGGGTTGCCTCTTTTGTGATAGACTGAGCTGCAAGGAGTGTGTTAATGCCTTTAGTCTTTTTTTATAACGAAGGAGCATACTATGTGTGGTCTTTTGTTAGGAGTTGAGGATTTTGATATCTCAGCAAGTGTTCCCATCTCTTATTTTTACAACAGAGGAAATAATGCAAGTGAACTGCAGGTTCCTGTCATAATTGGAGTATGTACGAAGAAGATACTGATCCTGCCCAAGGCAATCCTCAAGATTTTTGTTTGTGAGAAATATTCAGGGACTGATTGTCATTTGCTGTGTTCCAGTTTGTTGTGCGTTTGTGTGCCCTGTGTCACTTGCTGATGACACTGCTCTTAATGTTAAGTCCTGAGGTCTGAGCCCTTTTTTCAGTGAGTTATGGGGATGTGCACACACAGTGAATATGGAAATTCAATATAAAAGAGATTATAGATAAATGTCTGCCCTGCTTCTGCTTGTGAGCTGTAAAAGGCTGATCAGAGTTGTATTTCTCTGAGTATCTAGTGAGTCACACACTTTGTTTACAGTTATTGAGTTTATACAATAATTTTCTTTTTTTATCCTCCTGAAATGGAGTGAGAGAATTGATCTTTTTTGATAAGGCTTCCTGCCTTTGCTTACTATTTCCAGGCTTACTATAGAAAACTTTATTGCAAAGGCTTAATTATGCTTTAGCAGATTCCACTTTGCACTCTGTACTCCATTTCAACTCTACGTAAGTTAAAGAAAATCCTGAGAACCATTCTTGTACAGTGTTATCAGCAAGAGCAAACTTTTAAGACTTTGGGACCAGCTTCAGCATCTGCAAAGAGCCTACAGAGCTCCTCCTTTCGAGTTGCAAGCTGCTTTCCAAGTGCCACTCATGCTTGTTTCCCTGTAGAGTCCAATGTCAGGGAACTTTGGGTTTTCCAGTCCATCTATCCTAATGCATGACAATATATAAACATTCCAAAATGTTAGTGCCATGTATAAGGGCATCTAGGGGCATATAAGTTTTGGTTTCAGATGATTTAACAACCCATCTCACATTGTTAGTCACATAATTTTACTATCAGTTTCATTGTTTTTTAGAGATTCTTAACCTCCAGACACCACATCTTTCCTTCCTCCTACTGTTACTGCTCATCCTTTTACAGTCAGTAGCCTCCTATCCAATGTCTCAAATGTGAAGAAACATATGGAAGGTAAATCTGAAAATGCCCATATGCTTTATGACTTCAGACTGAGGACTGAAACTCAAGCTAGTATTAATTGGTTGACCTTTTACTGTACCCACTTATAAGACATGAAGTTATATTCCTGAGAAAAGATTTGATTAGCAGTGATCAAATTCATTCTGAGTTCACTGGCAGCGCATAAAACATTTTTAATCTGGAAACACTTCATCTTCTTCTCAGATATATATGGCAGGTTGCCTACAGCTAATGGAAATATTTTTCCTTTTGAGCTTTTATTAGGTTTGGCAGCAAAAGAAATTCTACAGATTTATCATAAGAATTGCTCTTATCAAATAAGTCAATAATCATCTGCTTTTGTTTCTGATTGGGGCACTAAGAGTCACTGACCAATTTATGGTCAGGTTCTGACTCAAATTGCTCCATGCTCTGGATGCTAAATCACTAGATTTGGGACTTAAAAACACCAAAATCTTTAATACTATTACTGATAGAAAGATTCATTCATCCACTGTAACAAATAGTGCCTGGTCAGCAGCATATATGTAATATATAAAATCATTTTCTGACAGGGAGAGGATGTAGGATCAACTTTCAAATTTTCATGTCTAAATTTTGCATAAATAGGCAGGTGTGTGAACAAGCTATCATTTTATGTGTTTAACATAGAAAATTTCAAGTGAAAAATATATTTTACATTACAAAGCCAGTGGGTTCTTCCGCAGTAAACCATTACTTACAGAGAGAGTGGGGTTGGTCTCTTCTCACTGATGACAGGTGACAGGATGAGGGGAAATGGCTTTAAGTTGCACCAGGATAAGTTTAGATTGAATATCAGGAAACACTTCTTTACAGGAAGAATTGTTAAGCACCAGCATAGGTTCCCCAGGGAGGTGGTAGAGTCACCATCCTTAGATGTGTTTAAAAAGTGTTTGGATTTGGTGCTCAGGGACATGATTTAGTGGAGGGTTGTTAGGGTAGTATGGTTAGGTAATGGTTAGACTTGATGATCTTTAAGGTCTTTTTCAACCTGAGTGATCCTATGATTATTAACAGTAGATCCGAGATATTTTGTGGGTTTCACATTTCTGAAGCTCCAGCTGAGCTGCCACATGACAGCAATACATGGATAGATTCATAAACCCACAAGTTAAGTTCATTCAGATCACATCCATGGTGATTTTTTTATATAACTAATATCATGCTTTCTGGAGGCTAATTTGCTTCTTGTTTCTAGGCAGAAGTTGCTGTCCTTGACCAGCTCTAGGTTTTGATCATGCTGTAGTCTCCATCACATGCAGTTATATGTGTCTTCCTGGGCTCTGTTCAGGCCTGAAGCACACTAAACACCCTCTGTAGGGTTTAGTGACCAAGGACTAGCGATGATTAAATTTACAAAACAGATAAAGCTTCTCTGCTCCACTCTCTAATCCCAAGCCTGAGAGGTGCTGAAGCCCCATTTCATTTGAGGCACAATGCTGTAATTCACAGTGAAAACAGTTGGAAGTATGAGGTAAGAAACTCCATTTTACACTTTGCATGACATAGCCTACAAACAGTCCAGTTCTGGAAAAGGGTTCTTTTGAATGGACCATTATGGCAGTCTGTGTTTAGAAGGGTTTTTCCACATCAAAAACATCATCAAAATATGTTCCCTAAATCTCTAGAGGGCACCAAACATTCTCTTACGCCAGCCTCCACTCCTGGCTTTAGATTTTGAGGACAAATTGTACCTAAATCCTTCATGCTATACTCGTGAGGAGGTTGGCAGCACCAACTTCTTTCTGTTCAGGTATTCAAACCCCATACTTCCTGTTAGTGAAATTTGGAACCCCCTGCCAGTCACTTTCAACATATATACTTATATATATACTCATATATATATATTTCATTCATTCATTCTAAGCAAAAATAGATATATTTATCCCACAGATTTACTGCTTGGTTTTGCAGAAAGATAATGAGATTTGAAGATAAATTTTGGACAGCCATACTCTTTCCATTTAAGAAAGTCTTAAATAGAATAAAGGGCAGAGAGGAAGAGACCTGATCAGAAGATAAGAGCAGGAAGGTAGGAATGGGTATAACAGAGGACAAACAGGACTGAAAGAGTAGAACACAGTAGGCTGTGGGAGAGGATCTCAAAAGAAAAGATCCAGCTGTCAGTGGCTGCCAAGTTAAGACATCTGTACATATAAGTGGGTATGGATACATATATATCAACTTTCTGATAGACTGAAGATATATAAGACATGCATTCTCACTCTGTCAGATATCGGGACTTCTATTTTAATTGGACAACATCAGCAGGGGAATGCCTTCCTTTTTTTCTTTCAGAAATTATCTATTTTCAGGTTTTGGTTAGTGAAAACAAAAATGCATTTGGATTTCAGATTTTTGACAAAAAAAAAAAATGCAAAGGAAAAAGCCTGTTTTCTAACTGACCAATCATTAGTTTTTAAATAAGTGTCACAGTTTTCAAGAATACACAAGATCTCTTGAGATACTACCAATACTATTCTTCTGATTGTGATTATCTCTAACTTGAGCTTGTCTTTGTGACCAAATCCTACAGATTCCTGAGGAAAATGAGCAGGATAATTGAAATACAACTGCTCTGCATTACTAAATATTTTTTTCTGTGTGCACTAACATTATTCATTTTCAAAACTCATCCTTGTTTGTCAGACAAGAGTTTTACTACAATAAATTTCCAGAAAAAAGTCTCCAAATGGGATAAAGGTGTCAGAGACCTAATACCTATGGGAAAGCAGGGCTGTGTCTTCACTTTGGGTCCCCTGAGGTTCTTATGCCTTCTTGTGTTGCCAAGTTTGGAACTTGTTTTGTAGACCACCACACTCAGAGTTACCTTTTATTGCATCCTCATTCAGTCTATTCAATAAACAGTAATAATAATAAAGAGTATCTTGCTGTTCTAACCTTCACAACTACATTTATAATGTTATCCTTCTTTACTACAGCAGGAATAGTGACTTTTGTGGTTATGACTGTTCAGACCATGGTAGAGGTACAACATCAACTTTGCTGAGCTGCCCGCAGTCACTGCACCCCAACAGAGCAGTTCCAAAAGCAGCTTCACTCCTTATTTACTTCAAATACCTGGAGGTTACTATAGTGCAATATAGTGCAATAACGTCCTGCAAAATGAAGACCTTCCCTGCAGTTCTGAGTTGTAGAAGGTGTGAATACTCATGCCAGTCATAAACTGTGGGGTGAGGATTGGGAAAAGTTCTGTGAAACTGTTTGTTGAACACACTAGTGCTTTGCCTTTCTTGAAACGGTAGCAAATTGAAAATCTGTCCTAAATGACAGAAGAGACAAATCTGGACTTCCTAGAGAGCAGCATATGATGTACATTCCTTTAACTTTCATGATAGGAACTGAGAGAGTGCATTGTATTTTCAAATAGTAATTTCCCTAAAGTAATAGCAAAAAGGGGAAAAATAAATGAATTTTCCTACACTGAAAGAAAGTTGAAACAGAATCATATGCAGTTGTTAAACGGCAAACTGCTAACAGCAAATAAGCTCTATTCAGAATTCTATATAAAATTTCAGTAGTTTATAAATCTGACTTGAAATACAACGAAGCTTAAAACCTTTGGGACACTTTCTATTGCTCCTATTTAAATTAGGAAAAGGTAATTAAATAGTTATATGTGTATTTTATGTGTGCATAGCTATTCTGTTATATAACCCAGTCATTCAACAGCTTCTTAATTTCCATTTATTATCTATGAAAACACTCTCACAGATCTATGAGTATAGATTTGAAAACCAGTTTGAAAGGAAACAAAACCAAAGTGCTCTTTTTAATGCTAATCTTTCTAGATGCCTTTCGACAGGTTTTGAAGTGGAAAAATCATCTTCATAGGTTCTCCTTTTTTCCTTCTTGTTAAAAAATATCTCAAAACTTTTTTTTTCTATTAGCTACATCTGAAAAAAAACCCAATATTCATTCATTTATGGATATTAAAATCTTTGACATTCATAGAGCAACACTTTTGTCAATAAAATAATTAGACAAGGAATTTTGGTCACCTCCAGTCCTCAGACACCATCATAATTTCAGGTACACCCAGTGGCAGTCCAGAAAGGAGAGAAGAACAGTGGTACAAGAATGTTTCATTTAGCTCTACAAGTGTATTGGTGATAGCAGCACCATCAGATCAGTGCCAGGTGCTAAGACTGGGGTTTGGAAGGAAAATGTCTGATTCAAGGTCTATTTACAAATGAACTTCTTCCTTAAGAGTGAATTTCTAGTGCTCATAACAGTGAACTACCCATGCTTCAAGAACGTCCCGTATCCATCAGGTTAAACTGAAATATAAAAGGCTCCAGGTATTCTAGAAGCATTTGCTTGGGTGAAGAGATTAGAGCAGTTCATGAGGGAGCTTGTTATAGATATCTTTGCAATGTCACCACACTGTTTCCCAAAACCAAGAGAGACAGTAATCAGGGTAATCACTGCTGCCTGGGATTCCCATCTGAGGTGCACTGATTGGCTGTACGTTCCTTCTAATGAAGTGGTTTTGAAATTAAAGCTTGGATCTTGAAAAGCATTATTTACTTTGCCATTGATATTGGCACTGTGGAGGACTGTTGTTCCTCAGCTGGAGTGGGAGATCATGGTGTTCTGAGCAGATGTCAAACAGATTGGATAACAAGGTGCAGCTGCTGTCATCAAATGGACCAGCTAGCCCGTTCTTTTCATTCCTGAAAAGAAACTGCAGATCATTTTGTCTTCAGGCATGTTTTGTTCATTGGGTGCAATTTTACTAACAGACTGACCTACAAAATAATATTTATCCTCCATTTCAATCAGTGTATTTCAGGGCTGTGACTGTTCTTTGCAGGCAAATAATAAAAAGAATAGGTCAGATTTACTGGAAGATTTGGAAGAAATACAGAGTCTTGGAAGAAGCGCTGTGGCTCTCCTTAAAACACATAGGGAAACACCAAAACTTCTGAGTGAAAGCAGAGAATTCAGACAGTGATAAGGTCTCTCATAAATACTGAGAATATGTACACCACTGCTGCCTCTGATTTACAGTAGTAAAGCACAGTGTGGATGATGGGCATTCTATTTCATTATCTAGCAGCTCAGAACCAGATTTTCCTCAGCTTTGTTCTGTGCAGGACACTCTTTCCCTTCCCAGTGTATGGCACCTGAAGGCAGATGGTGTAGGGTTAATTGGGCCAACACGAGAACACACAGGAGGGAACACAGCACTAGAGAATGATGGTGAGGAAGAAAATAGCCATGATCCCACAGGGGGTTTAGCACAATATCAGCACTACTGAGGTGCTGGAAAGTTGTGTGACCTGGTCTTGCTTGGGTAATCATGAGTGCATGAAGAAGAGTGAATTGTAGGCACTTAGAAAACATTAGTCAGGCAGGTGTCTGGACGGCTTCTGTCTTAACTGAGTGGTGTCTATTTGGGATGACAATTTAGCATTTAGGTGCCTTAAATTCCTGTAATACCACTTTCTAGGTAGTGGTATGGAATCTAAATGTAAAGATTGTATGTCTTAAGATTTCATCATCGTACCATGGAAGCTGAAACTGACAAGTGCCTACCTAAGCTTTATCTTAACATTTCTGATTGCATTGCCAACTGTGCAGCTGTGAGGATGCAGCCAGGAATTCGGATATGCTCTTCAGTCAGCAGAGACACACTTGAGTGAATTGCTGATCTCCCCAGGCACCTGGAATGCAGATAATTACTGTTGCATGTACAGCCTGATCATCCACCTGGGTAAATGGCTTTTCCTCCCTCTTCTGTGTCAGAAGGACTTTAAAGCTACTGTTTGAAACTCCCCTCTCAGGACTGGCATGGCTGAGTCCTCCGAGTATTCACAGCAGGGCTGCCTTTAACCGCCCTTCCTTCTGAGAAGCAGAAATGATGAATTCAGCAGCACTAGGTTATGCTGAAAACATGCACAAGCATAATTAGCAGTTTAGAATATCCTTCAAAGCGTCAGCCGAGTTATGGTTTATGATATAAAGCTTGGTGGCTTGGCTGCATGAGACTTCTGACTGTTATGGCTTTGGCCTGCTCTGCCAGCCACGAGCCAGCAGTGCTGCAAGCTAGGACACCAAACTGAGGAAAAGGAGAACCTTGGCATCAGCATACATTACAGATAATAAAGATCATGTTCTAGGGATCCCTTCTCCATGGGGACTGCTTCTGTCCATGCTAGGATCTCCCCTTGTATGTCTGCCTGGTGAAATTGAAGCTGATTGCTCCACAGCAGTCCTCTGACAGTACCAAGTCCTGAGAATATTGTATGGTTGTGCTAGTAGAAAGGTAAACTTCATGGATGTCTACAACCATCTCCAGTAAGCACACATCTAGAAAGATCTGTTCCTAAGGACCCATTCTCTGTATGTGGCTTTAAGTCTGGATGAAGGATGACCCACCAGAAAACACTTCTAAAAATACAGCTGAAGTTCATCTCCCAGCTCCTGCTGCGTGACTGTGATTGTAATAGATGCACAAGCAAATGAGATACCTCTATTTCCTATCACTGAAAAGAGCACTTTCAACAAAGAGAATTAAGTTGTCCAGCCTTCCACATGCTTGCTCAGAAATGGAATGGTGGCAACTGGCCACAGTTCTTACAGCTCCTCTCATAGCTCTACATACCAATCTATGAAATATGGTAAAATACCAAATTTAGTCACAGCCTTTACTCTGCCATTCAGACAAGGCTAGCATTCTGTCTGCGCTGCGTCAGAATTAAAGGTCATGCAGCCGGGACTATGGAAAGACTCTTCTGCTTTGAAGAGATAAATAATACAGCTTTACATTTCTTCTATAAGCTTTGCATTTTTTGTCGTATGTATGTGTGTTTGACAGAGTGAGAGTATGTAGGGTTACAAGTCACATATATGAGCACAAAAGGGAGATTGAATCAGTAGATTACCTTTCAGATTGTCATTAAAATAATTCACACAGGAGGGCCCATTAGGCTTAAAATGCCCATTTCTCCTCCTGGGCTTACCCCTAGCCCTGGTTTGTCCCTATGGTTTGAAATATTTTTTGCTTCTTTTTGTGCAAGGAGGAAAAGTGGGCCATTCCAGCACTGTCAGTATTTTGCTTGGTGTTCTGTTTGTTGTTTTTTTAAATATTTTCTGCTAGTTTTTTTTTTTTTTTTCAAGTGCATTTTGAAGAGAAGCTCATCTTCAGGGAGTTCTGTACGAGCTTATTTTATGTTTGTTTATCAGATGTTTTCGGTAAGAAACTGCTAATTAATTGCCAATTGATAAAAATGAAATAGGCTGCCAGAATTCCCCGAAGCAGCAAGCAGCAGCTGAAGCCAGCACTTTGGAGAAGCTTTCTCAGGGACAGTTGGTCTAACAAATACACTGACCCAAAGGTTCAATTGCCTCTTCTCAATTCTGGTTTTGTATCTTCTTCTTTGTACCTTATTACTCTCCACATATTATTAACCTCTGACATTATTGTCGTAAACAATGAGAAAAATAAACCACTCGTGTGCTTCTAATGAGCTCAGAACTGTGGCTGAAAGGTAAGATTTTGATTTTTTCTCTTCTGTTGGTACCATTTTGATTACTTGGCCCCAATGACCAAATGGGGTGTGTATGGCTGCCAGCCAAATAGTTGAATGGCTGATACTTACCCTATGGCAACAGATAAAGAACAAGGACCTTCCAAAGTTCACCTACTAATAACAGTGTGTTTCTATTTTACTGTTTTCCCTCTCCAGTAGAATTAAATGACATGAAGCCAAGTAAGTCAGACTTCAGAGTGTCAAAATCCTTTCCAAGAACAGCTGTGCCTCCAGTGCAGGTACATCTATCAAATAACATTGCAGACTCAGTCTTCCTCTTCTTAATAGGAATGAAACCAATTCAATACCAAATTGTCTCGGGTTTATCAGCACTCTCAGAAATAAATCCTGCCTCTGAGAAAGTTTGTTTTCTATCTGATGAAGTTTTTTTTTGTTTTTTAGAATAACAGGAGACCATTGCTTTGAGATAAAGTTCTGTTGCACTTAACCTATCTCATCAAATTTCAGACTCAGATGCCAAGAGGACTTAGTCACATGATAAAACCACGTAAGTACTTTGTGAATAAAGGCATTTTTATATATATTTAAGTATTCATTACATCTGGACGAAGAGTGAATCTATTTGGTTCCATTTTTGTTTAAGTAATAGAGGAGAACTGAGGGAGTGATCGTGCATGACATTTATGTAGAGGTGTGTGGGTGAATTTTTTCTGATTTGCTAACCATGAAAAAATGAATTTCCGAAGCTCTGACCTGAAGAAAAATTTCTAAAGTTTCAATCCTTCAAAGGAAAAGTGAACATTCTCCCAGACATTTGTACTTCACTTTTATAACTTTTCAAAGTTAGGTAAATTTTTGGTCAAAATGTCGCTTCAATATCCAACTTTAAAATCTACTCAGTATTACTTACTGCTATTCCCCATTTTCAGTTATATAACTTTGCTAGAATTTAAGCACCTTACCTAAAATTCCATTTTTGAGTGTCTACCGCAGAACTAGTATTTTAAATTAACTTCTGACAAGATATTATAGCCACTTTTTAATATGGATGTAGTTGCAAAGTGCACTGTCTTGACTACCCAAAACATTTTTACGTCTTATTTTGGGTTGAGTTTCTGTTTGTTTTCCTTGTTTAGGAGTGAAGATTCACAGCATGGAAAAGATCCTGAGATATAAGTTTTGTTATCACTGCTCATGTGTTGCATATAGACGAGGTATGTGCTCAAGTTTCTCAGACAGATTTCCTTGAATAAAAAATGAATGAATAAATAAAGGCAAGGAAAATCTTCCTGGGAGGAGCATGTCACTAGCTGTGCCTCAATTGGACACAGAAATAAGAACAGGTCTTCTTGACCTGTGAATCTCAAAAGGCTCAGCTGATGCAGAAGGACTCCTAACACAGAGGTTCAAGAGACAGATGAGGAGAGGGGTCAGGAAAAGGAAGAGATGTAGCACCATAATGCCAGCAATTTTGCCTTTCCATGAGAGAAAATCCAGGGAACATGTCCCAAACTCATAATTTCTTCCTGCTGGCAAACATCTATGTAGCTCATTCCCAGAGTGCCTCTTTCCCTCTATAGGACTGGTCCTTGGGGAGGATTCATCAGCTCAAGCAGCAGTGAATCAGAAAGTTCTAGCTGGGAGCCAATATTAATCAATATGAGGAAATTTGGGATTTTTTTTTCAGTTTTCTCTGTCAAACAAGCAAAAGATGACATGCCTCCATCTTTCAACTCCTTTATCTTTAACAGACATAGAGTTTTTTCTTATAGTGAGAAAACTTTCAAAAGCAAACAAACAAAAAATTAACAACAACATAGAGAAACATGGAAAAAATGAAGATTTTTTGAACTGCATAACGCAAGGTCATTGAGGCTTTTAACTTCATGTCTCCTGCCTCATATGATGCCAGGTGTGGAAATGATCTGGGAATGAATCAAGGTCTTTTCAAATTAATCCTGCTGCATTTGTTCAAGAAAATGGAAACTGAGACTAGTATTAAAGAAAAAGGTGTCCCTATATGACAGTGGATTGCATCCCAGAGAACTGGAGCCCATTTCTATTTTTCCAGAGGTTTGTGTGGCCCTGTAAAAACCTGCTGATCAAAGTTCTCTCATGCAGTCTGTTACCTATTTTCCAGTTCTCTGACTTTGGCTCTGATTTGTAAGAGCAAAGAGATATCACAGCTGCAGCTGGAGATTTGGCAATTTGTCATTTGAACACAAGTTTAGGTATTTCTAAATATCAAAAAAGTTCACATGGATATTCAGATCCTACTGCTTCAAACAGGATATTCAGATTGATAAATATTTATCCTTAATCTCCCTGTGCTGAAAGTCTCCCTCTTTATGTTGGGAATAATAGCATCTGTCCCACTTCTCCCAGCACACACAGAAGGAAGCAGATTATCCTATAGTGAGAATGAGGGTCACATTACATCTATAAGATGTGAAACATTTGTTTCATGAGCAAAGAAGCTCCTAAACTTTCCTAAACAGATAAAAGTGCAGCTGTTGTCGAGAACAGAAGTTTGGAGAAGTTAAAGAGAAAAGCTCAGTTCTACAGAACCTAGGGATGGTCTTCCTGGTGGGAATATTGCTTGACCAATTGGGTCTGTTGAAATCAGTGCACACCTATTGCCTGAGTTGGGCCTCAGAGAGAGGAATGCTCTTTCTGGGGCTCCAGATGTTGAATTCTTGTTTACTGACATGGGTTCAGTAGATTTGTGTAGAATATATCCTTTTAATCACATTTAATTCTCAATGATCTATCTGGAGCAGGATGCAACGGTTCAGGGAGAAGGCTTAAGCAGCCTCTTGAGAAGGCTTGATCTAATGTCTTGTTTAATTATTCTCTACTACCAAACTTCATTCTGCTGCAATGGTCACAAACCCAACCAGAAAAAGAGTCATCCTGCTCCACTTAACCAGGCTGTGTGGCATTGTGCACTAAGGACCTATTTTCAGAAGAAAAATGGTACAAAATAAGGCTCTAGAAAAATAGTTCATCTTTCTGGTGTAGAAGGACTGTCTGTCCTTTTTATTTATTGAACATTCTTTACAAAGATGGGTTTCAAATGCTTTATTGACTGTGCAGGAGGTTTGTGCCGGGTCACCAACAGCACAAACATTTGTGTAGCAGCCATACAATCAGCAACATGTGTTTCCAGAAAGCTAAAGCTCATGAGGAGGATTAAAGATTTACTGAAGTTGCCTGCTCTCTTTTTTGGTAACTCCCTGGTATGGAATCGTTGCAGGCTAGGGAGCATGTGATTCATTTTCATTCTTCCCATACTTCTATTTCATAATATCCCTGCTGATTCACTCTGAAAGTTCTGTTGATACCAAATGACATGTCCTACCCTCCACTGCCACACAGCAGTGCTCAAGCAGCACTGAGGGCAAAGAAAGAAGGGACTGTGCCACTCCCATCAGCACAGGGTGGGAAAAGAATCATTTATTGCCAAGCACCACAAAATTAGAAGTGTTACAGTTACAGCTGAAAGCAAAAGAGAAAAAAAAAGATATGTTCTGTTCCATTATAGGCTCCAGCGTCAAAAATGAAGAAGTAACATTTCTCTCACATCACATGTTCTCCTACGGTATCTTCTTTTCCCAAGAAGTAATTGCAGTGGTGCAGGTTTACAGTCATTCCCCAGCTTTCATTGCTTTGATCCAGGTGGCTAGAAGGATGCATGTAAAAAGTCATGCAATTACAGAAAGAGTAGAATTGAAAAATCTGCAGTGGTTTCACAGGATGCAGGAATTTCACTCAACTTTGCTCATGTTGTCCACTGTAAATAATTATGCTGATGACATTAACTTCTGGACCAGATATCATGCTTGCCTCCACTGTTCTGGACAGAGATCATCTGTGGTTTCTGTTAATAAAACACCTGATCTATGCTGTGTTTATTATAAAATCTTTACGACCATGGGGAAGTACAACCTTTACTATCTCTACTACCATGAGGTCTTTGTCTGTAGACATACCTGGGACAAATTGTCTCTGGGATGTGTACTAGGCTGTACTTTTCCCCCTGAAGGTTCATGATTAGTTTGCAATCAATTTGTGGCTACCAAAGCATTTAATGAAGGCATATTGTGATTTTCTGCTTTTATAATCTGCACCACTCCGTTTCCCATATGCTCAAAGTGTAGTGCATCTATTCCACTTCCTGAGTGAGTGGCAGTTTTACAGGACACAGCTGCTAATAAAAAGTTACTTTTGACAGTTCAGCCACAATGTAAAGTACTTACAGCTTCCAAACATGTAAAGATGTTAAATTTGTTTTTTCATTAATGTTTAGGTGCTCGCCCATAATAGGATGTTTTAAAAATTATTGTATTGTAAAACAAGTTGGAGTAGTTGGCCATTATTTTCTAGTGGAAGGTATTTCTTAAATAAATCACCACACAAGCATTCCCTATCTAACCTAGAGATAATAAATAGGCATAATTAGTAGTGTAGTATTTTAAGAGGGATAGATGCTTTGAGAAATAGATGAGGTCCAAGCTTCAAGGAGTGTAGCATTTAAAAGCAGAGATCTCATATATTTCACTGAGTCAAATAACAAAATGGAAAGGAGCAAGACAGATGTAAGCCAGTCAATGGCTGTTTCATCAGAGAGAGGAAGGTTTTCCATAGGTATATTTTTTCACCCAATCCTGACAGCATGATATGGTGCACTGTAGAATAGCAGTGTAAAAAAAATCATTTAGTAATGAGAATCTGAACCATTTTCCTAAAAATAAATGTTTGTCTACACAGAACTTTTGAAGTTTAGAAATCTGTTTATTTTTTAAATAAAAAAAATAATTGACTGCTTTCTCCTTGGACTTGTGAACAGTTTTGACTGAAGCTAGAATGATTTTTTTTGTTTGTTATTTTTTTAAATAAGCAGAAAAATTAAGCTTATTTGCAGACCTTACTACATGAAAATTCTCAAGGAATCTGAGTATCTACCATCAAAAATTTTATAATGCCACAGATTTAGAAAAAGCTGAGGATTACTTGAAGAAGACAAAAGTAATCCAGTGGACTCTTATGCCAATGGTGAGCTTGACAGTAAAAGAAATAGCAGCACAAGGACCATAGAATCAGAGTAGAACTTTGGTGCAAGTTTTTTCCTTTATGAGAACATACCCTGGCACTACACCTCCCATAAGAAGGGCGTGACTCTGAGGGCTGTATCAGAATCAATCTCTCAGCAAAAATCCTTTATTTCCATTAGAATTTTCACTGCAAAAATGATTAAATTTCATATTAGTCCTATCAGGTAAAATAAAATCTGTAATACTTCAAAAAATAAATTCAAAAATGAGTTTACATATCTCTAATCAATGTCCAGCTTTGTTAATTTCAGTGCCATTTGTTAGTGCTCGTATAGATAAATATTTGTACTCTGCTACTATGATGGGGAGAAGAGAGGCAGGTAGAGGTGAAATATATATTTTAAACCCTCTTACTTTTATACACCATCTGTTATAGAGCTTTATAGCCAATATCCAGTGGTGGGTTTTGCAACTGCTCTGGGATTAATGGAATATTGAAGAAGCAATGAACATTTTCACAGTTATTTAACTTATTGCTTTATTTCTCCTCCTACATAAATAATATCATCCTGCAACATCCGTTTTTAATAATCAGTGTGCTGGATGCAGCACACATTGCCATTAATAATAATCAGATAGCACATCATAGATTTCTGAAAGGAGACACAGCTTGTTTGGCAAAAACTTGAGACAGTTTCAGCAGTGTTGCTGCTCTCAGAGAGCAGTCCAGCTGCTGGTAGCCAAATGAAGCCAGGACAGCCTCTCCTGCAAACACTTCATGGCAAGTCCATTCCCTGCCCACCACCAGCCAGCAGCAACCCAGCTGTTGTTACCCAACAGATTTTCCCAAAACGGAGCATCTTTATCAGGTGAAGCTCTTCTGCTCAGCGGGAATCTGCTGCTCATCATGGTATTCCAGATCTGTTGATTGATAAAATGGAAGTATGGAATCATGGTAGATAATCCATACAGATTGAGCACACAAAGGGCATTTTTGCCTGCAGTTAGTGGAAACAGTCACAGCCCTCTGTCATGTATATATGAACTATCCAAATACTATGAACCTGCCAAATCCTGGATTTCTGTCTGCTGGTTTTAATATAGAAATCAAATAACAAGTTTTCTTCCAAACTTACTTTCTTTGGCTGTTGTTGTTGTTGCCATTTTACTTTCATGCAGTTCATATGAAGCTAAATAAATGTAAAGGACTGGTACTCAGAGAAAAATGTCCTCATAAGACTGTGCTGATTACAATCTTTTAAATCATGATTGAGAATTAGAAGTTTTCTTCCCAGAAGTTTTTATGTAGTATAGGAATTTCAATGCTCCAAAAATCACAGAAGCCACCTTGGACTCATCAGTCCTCAGACTCACCGCTCTGCTGGGTGTAATCAGCATACTCAGGTGCTTGCTTCTGTCTGTGTTCTCCTTCAGTCAGTAGCTGTATGGGAACTGTTGAATCATGGCCTGAACCACTGATTGGTCACCTGAGGTGAGCTCCATGACACAGGTGAAGGTGATATACCTGTGTGATTGGAAGGGGTGGAACCTGACTCCACCTCTCCCAAACCCCATTTAAGGGCTGACCACCACCAAGGAAGGTTCTCTCTTCTTGGAGATCCCTCCTGCATGTATTCCACAGTGAGCCTTTATCATCCTGAAGGTGAACCACCCTCTTTTGCTTGCTATCTGTGTAGACCTACTGAAATGTTCCATCTTCTATACTATTTTTGAGTACCATCCTTGGAGATTATTTACCCTACAGTCGCTCTGGGGTACAATCTGAGAGTGGGTATTGAGCTGTATGGACTTGCTGCTGCTGTTGCTATTCATTCTTATCTTCCTACTATTAATTCCAAATTGTGATGAAAAGGCTAGCATCGCAAAGCTTCTAGTGACATAAACTATGATATGATCTTGCTATTATAAAGAAATCTTATTTTAATCTCTCTGTATAATATGAGTATACATGAGATATGTAGAGAATCATCTTTTATAGATAATTTACATCTATACAGGTAATAATCATAATTTCTAAAAATGCTGTAGGAACACATAACCATTATATTTAGGTAGTTTCAAGGAGATTCAATTATTTTGACTTAAACATTCAAATGTGAAATGCATTAGATGGTATGCCTATAATTGTAGCTGTCAAGATAAAGTCAGTGTTCAGTGTAGTACTAAACTTTTTTTTAGAAGACCAAGATGATAAAGGAGATGTGAAAACTTTCAATTTTTCTTACACAGCACTTTGCAGTTTTGATAAAACTGCACATTTCATCAGAGCAATTTAGTGTAGGCAGACTTTATACTGGGTTTCACCTTTAATGAAACTGTATTTCTGGGGGGTGTTTATTCCACCTATGCTTGCCACCCAATGTTTGCATTTGGAAGTGCCCTTTCTTTCAGGAGGTGGGGCAAGAGCCTTTTGAGGTTGTGATTTGTAGCAGGAATCTAATGTGAGTGCTCTCAATTGCCTCCTGGATGCTCTCCATCATCCATTGGTTAGAAAGTGAGATTAACTTTCTCAAACTTGGCACACGAATTAAACAATCCATGTGAATATCCCTTTGTGCCATTTTCTTATGATGCTCCACAGGCAGAGTTGCCTCTGGCTCTGCTAGACTAAGTCTGTAAATGACTACAATCAGAATCACTGCTACAAGGGGCCATAAATCCCTCACAGAAGGATTCTCCAGCTGTGCTTGTTCAACTCCCATTGCAATCAGGCCTGACTCTTGACTCGAATTTTTAGGCACCGGAACAACACAGGAAATAGCCCTTGGCCACTGCCTGTTGGCGCTGAGCTTAGGAGACACGGCTCTGCAGCTAGGAAGTGCTGGAGTACCCCTTCTCCCAGGACAGCAGTGTGACAGCTCATGTGTTCCCAGCCCACAAAGACTCCGAGAATCTGTACAAATATGGGAAGAGCAATCAGAAACCTAGGCAGCTGAAAAGACCTTAACCAGGTTATGTTTTCCACCAGGCTGTCAAAGCTGCCATGGTGAGCACTTTTCTAGCCCCGTGCTGATGGGACTCAGACCTCTGCACAGCATGATGTTGAGTGAAAAATCATTCACATGTTTTTCCTATGTTACTTGGAAATGTCTTTGATACTGAGTAAGGCCTTTTAGGGCCATTACTACAACTTGCTTGCAACTGTGCATTTAAATATAGCCAGCAGGTAACAGAAGAATCATTTATCATCCTCTGCCTTTCTTCCTTGAGTATGAAACCAATTGCTACTGACAGGTACAATGATACCTCCAGGCAGATTAACCAGAACAACCTACTTCTGTGTCAAATGAGGAAATCTGTGGCCTTGCGACTCTTTCTAGATCAGCAGAGAAAGATCACCGCCAAGGCTAAGAATGCCAGCCACTCAACTGAAACAAAAACATGTGGACGTTTTGCACGTATTTTAAGATGACCCTGAACATAAACAGTGGGACTGAAAAGTGGGCTCTTTTCTTTTTTTTCTGTTTTTTTTTTTTTTTTCTGAGGTTGTAGCCCACCTGCACCTGTTGAAGTACTTTTGTTCTCTTGCAGAAAGAAAGGATTTCTCTTACCTTTCACAGCCCCAAGCAGACCTGTGCTGTTTAGCAGCTGCAGGCTGAGAGTAACTTTACAAATCAGAAAACTTGCAGAATCATCTCTGGAGCACAAATTCTCACAATTCTGAGAGCAAATAAATAATTCTAGGTAGTAATCGCAGTAGTAATCATGACATCTTGGATTGACTGTTGCATTTATGAAAGAAAGCACTCGTCTTCAGCTCATGACTATTATTGATGACAGCATAGCTCTCTTTCTTGAGGTTTAAACAAATCTGTTTTTTCCATTTTCCACATTAATTTCCATCATCTGAAAGTGGCTCTATATCCCCCACATCCAAAACCCTAACAATATATCCCCACCTGAAAACAGATTGAAGCCTCTTTTATACATGTGGACACTATTGAGGTGTTTTAGTTTGGGAGATATAGTGGGTGGTCCCCTTTTATGGTGTTATTTGTTCAGCATGGAGGAGGTTGCCAACAGCACTTGCTAGAAATTGAAGTGTGTGAATCATTACTGTTTTGATAAAGTTCTTGCAGGAGTGAATATCGCTGCATGCTCATTTTGCGAGGGTAATGGATTTGGAGTGCTGCTGTTGACATGGTGGCTGCAGAGAGGGAGGTGTGCACTGCCTTGCTGTGAGGAGATTCCTCAATGGCATTTGTCAGTTGACACGATTTCCCACAGCCTTCACTTTCCCTCTCATCTCTCTGCATGTTACATGGCAGTTTATCTTTGTGCCCCTGGCAGTGGTAATTATTGTCTGTGCCAGCAAAAAGGTCAAGCTCTGCATGGACTGATTTTGTCCTGAATATCATGACTTTGTAAGAACAGTTCATATTTTGCCCTTCTTTCCTAGACTGTGTGTTTCAAGTAATTGAGACAAGACAAAAACACCAAGTCTAGGGAGCTCAAAATTAGGTAGATGTTCTCCATGGGAGCCTTCAGACCAGCATGCAGAGAGGGGCAGGAGCACCAGCTACAGCATGGGCATGAGAAGACATTGGCCTGACATCATGTAGGAAATTTCTCAAAACTAAGCTGGTTACTGGCTTCTCAGAGGTATTACACTGATGATGCTGATGGTACCTAAACACTTCCTATCTGCACAGCCAATGGAAAAAACTGAGGTTCTCTGGATGAGCAATTTCTGATGAAATCTCAGTTAAGATCCAGTTTTTCATTAATGGCTTAAAACTTTATTTCGTCTCATAAAAGAGATCTTGGAGAACAAGCATCAGCTCAAATCAGCACTTCCAAGCATTGATGAGTTAATACAAATGTCACTCAGGATTTTCCTTCTTTTTGTTCATTTTGAAGGGGTCAGTGGAGAACTAAATAATGCTCCAAAGGAGAGAGATTAATGCACACCATTTCAAAATATTTTGTGCTTCTTCAGCTTTTCTTTTCATATAAACTTGTGTTGAAAATTTGGTATTAGCAGAAAAAAAAAATTATTTTCACGAAGTTTGTGTGTTCCATCAAATTTCAGTGTTCTACTGGAAAAGTTCCACCTGCCTTTGTTCTTCCTCTGACTTTTGTTTGACCATCCCTAAAGTACCCACCCAACTATTCACTCACCAACCAAAACCATCCTGAGCTACATACCAGTTTAATGCAGGCACAACTTCTCTAAGTGTTGTATTTCAGCCAGTGGGCAGAGAAAGCAAAGTGGTAAGCTTGACTGACTGCATAATCTGCTGTTAATTTCATTATAGTGAATAGTGAGTAGCAAATACAGCTAAGCAAAGATCTGGTCTTCTGAGAGGATGTTCTTCTATAGTGCCCCAGTTTCCTCCCATGGGTTAGATTGTCTTAACAGAAGTATGATAACATCTCAATGCATAGAGCAGATTGTTTCAGCTTAGCTGTTGATTTTAAAACTGTTTTGTCTTAAGGTTTGGCAGACAATTTTTTTTTTCAAATGTGTTGAAGCGCTCTATCAAGTAAAATGGAGCTTCTCCTTTTCATCCCTGCATTTTTTTTTCCTCCCATATAAGTTGTAGTGTCAGAGGACTTCAGGACTTCAGAATGTACGTAGCTGATCAGAGTGCTTCACATGTATATACAAGCTAAAGTCAGAACTGCTTCATTCTGAGTGATATGTTTTGATAACCCCATGTTATCTGAGGTGGTCCACGGTTTGTAAATGTCAGTATGGTTGTGAAGTATTGATAAAGATGGAAAGTCCTGGCACACATTTTCTTGATGTGTGTACGTAAGTGTGTGAACTCATTTGCAGCACAAGTCAAGAATAAATCGGCAGCAGACGGTATAACTGCAGGTCCTGATTTGCACTTCCATGTTCAAACCACTGGATGTTTCTCTTCCTGCAAGGACAGATGTGTGCTCCTCAACAAGAGACTAACAAGGAGTGATTAAAAAACAAACAAACAAACAAAAAACCCTATATTTTATATTACAAATATACATAACATTGAAAACATTTCTGTAACCAAATAGCACTTGAATATAAGGATTTTGTTCTTACAAATAGATCATTGTAGAACCAGACCCCAAGTAAACATAACAAAACGTATCTCCAAACAGTATTTTCTTCCAAGTACAAATTCTCCCATTTTCTTTCATTTTAAATAGTTCTCATCTGTTATATACAAAAGGAACTGAAAGAATTTCTGCTTTGAAGCTACATCCATTTTGCTTGCATGAGCCCAAGAACATTCAGAACTCATCGAGGCTACATCAAAGAGTTTTATCATATCTGTACATCAAAAAGGTAGTGACAGAGCAGCACTTTTAGAGACAAGCCTGGAGCTTCATCTTCGTTTATATATTTGAATAAGGCTTTCAGAAAGAGGAGGGAAAAAAAAAAAAACAGGTAAATGCAGTATTGTTTGCAAAACGAGAGGACTGGTCTTCAAAATAACTTTGAATTTGTCTGAAAATAAAATTGAACTATTTAAAAATAGTCCAATTAGGTATGGGAAGAAATGCTCAGCTTTCTAGAATTAAAATAAATGTTGCACACTTTAATTGTCCCCTAGTGCAATCTATAGCCTAAATGGTCCATATGTGTGCAACCCGATGGTACCCTGCAGTACCCACCACATCATCTCTATAGGACAGCTCACTACCTTGTAAAGTAAAGATCCTTTCTTTTGGATTCTTGCACATGAGAGAACTACACTAAACAAGCTCCGAAGCCTTGAGATATACATGGGATAAAATTGAAATGAACATCTGAAGAGTATTTTTTCATTATTTCCTGTTGTGACAACAGGACATCAAGACATTCCAAAGTCATACTGGTATTACTGATCCAAAGTTTGGTGCTCATTTAGGCACTTTAATATCTATTAGTGTTCATAAGAAAGCAGTTTGTAACTGTTGTGTTCTGGTTGCTGAGTGCACGGGAGACCTGTTTGCATTTATCTCTAAATCTTAACTTCAATTAAGAGCTTATGATCTAGGCAGCAAGATGATTGTGAATTAATTCTGTCAAGCTCCTCAGCATCAGAAGGAATCGCATACAAATGCAAAAAATGCTTTTTCATAAGGGCTATTTGCAATTTTAAATTCTTCTCTTAATATTCTTGAATTATTGTTTGGGTTGAATTGTTGAGTTTCTTACCCCTTTTCACATTCTGTTCTACAGTGTCTTAATCAGAGAGAAATGAGGAGGCTTTCTGAAGTACTCATTTTGTCTCTTTTTCTTTTAGTTTTGCAATAAAATATTAAATAGGTGGCAGTTCTACAATTTTGAAAGGACAATGCAATGAAAGTTACATTACTGAGCTATGAGGTCATGATTATTAAAGTGAAAGTTATTAAGAAATGCCTGTCTGTTATTTCTTGCAGTATGAGAGTTACTCATTAAAATTAACAGCAGGTTTAAAATTGATAAAAGGAATTACTTTCCTGTAAAATTTACAATTAAATTATGAGGCTCATTTTTTGCAGAAATTTATTAATATATAGCTCCTTTGTCATTAACAAATCCCACTGAATTAAATTTACCTTCTAGCTTAGAAACTTTTAAGCCACTGGTTGAGCATACCTCTGTACACGATGTCTATGAGGTCCCACTGCAGCTCGCTGGGAAGATGAACTTTGGTGTGGTGCTGGAGAAGTTCCTATTTTCTTATGTTTGTGACTCCTAATGTCATAGTGTCTCTGTATAGCATATTTTTCTTTTTCTTGTGCAAGTAACCAAAATAATGCTACAGTTATCCTCAGATCTACATCTTTTCACAAGGAATTCACTTATAAAGATTAATTTAATATAAATTTATTAAAAAAATAGATATGTTAGATATGAAAATCTATTGCCAATCTGAGTTTAAACTCTCCAGATAAGTGACACAATCAAGTCACAATTCATGCTTCAATTTTTCTCATTTCCCATGTGATTAGACACGGATCTTGTCACTAATTATCACAGATATATAGCATGGTGTTAAGTGAAGTCAGTGCATAATTTTCAGTTTGCTTTACACTTTCTGCTTTTGATCAATTCCACTTGACTCCTTTATTTATCTGTATTGGGAAATCTTCAAGTACTGATAATCACATGCCTACTAAGATGCTGTGAATGAACCTTATAAAATGCTATTTGCAGAATAGAATAATAAAATACTTAGCATTGGAAGGGACTTTTAAAGATCACCTAGTCCAGCTCTTCTACAGTGAACACAGCTGGATCAGGTTGCCTGGGGCCTGAATCCAGCCTCGCCTTTAAAGTCACTGGGGACGGGGCATTGACCACATCACTAGGCAACCTGTTCCAGTGCCTCACTACCCTCACTGTAAAAGACTTTTTGATTACACTCAACCTAAATCCACCCTCTTTAAACTTGAAGCCATTTCCTCATTGTTCTATCACAACAGATTCTGCTAAAAACATCTCCCCTTTAGATATTTAAAAGCCTTTATATTTCTATATTCACCGTATATGCCCTAGCACCCCACTACATTCCCTCCTTAGGGAAGAAAAACACCCATGTGCTTTGGCAGCCCTAAGCAGTAGTCACCTGGAGCCAGCAAGTCACCTTGTCATCCTCCCCACTCCTTTTCACACACTGTTTGAGGCCTCTGAAGGTAAAACCACAGACTATTTTTCTGTAGCATAAAGGAAAAGCTGCTTAACGTTTTCTGTTTCAGTGAAGCACAATTTCTACCAGGGGAATTTGGTACTTCAACTGGAGCAGTTCTTGGATCTTTTCTAATGTCATTTAATAAATGAGAGTACTTAAGCTGTAATCAGTCATAACCTCTGTGGTTTTGCACAGAGATCTTCATCCACAAGGTCAACTGAAGTGATAGTTTCATATAAGAAGCTATTTTTAAGTGCACACTTAATTTTCAGCAGAAATTACAGCTTATAATGAGAGGTTAATGACTCTGCTCAAGGAGTTGGATTTGTGTCACGTCATTTCCTCATACAGTATTCCAGGCTGCCAAATTTCTGCTGCGCAGGTGTCGGCTTCTCTCAAATGATATACAAGTTTATTTAGGAAATAAAATCATGAACAAGATAAGAACATTTGTAAATATAAGAGAGAAAAGCTTAAAGATTTATTCTGTATATTCCAAGACGGTAAGCTCAATAGTTGCTGGTTAGGCTTAAGTGTACCCAAGGTAAGACAGAAGAATTCACTTCCATCTGCATCTGCTTCATTTGCCTAAGAATTCCACAAAATCTAATTTGGAACAGATTTCTGGCAAATGGGACTAAGAGGAGAATATGTTCACTACCAGTCATTGTTTGATGAATGTTCTTCCAGCCCCTCTTGTAACCTTAACGTAACCTGGCTGTAGCAGCACACACTACTGACACATCCTGTGGGGTTGGTAGTCTGGCAAGAACTGCACGAGCTCCAGAAGCAGCTGAAGACAGCGGTAAAAAATATACAGCAAGGGTTCTGGGTTGAAAGAGCTACCCTGCAGGCAGTTCTAAGTTCTAAATTCAGCTATAAATAACAAAGGTCTTCTATGTTTTTAATACAAATTTTTTTGTATGGATGCAGTTCTGACTTACTTGTTCAACCAAATTTCACCTTTCACAAAAAATTATCTGTTTGAGGGGAACAGCACTGCCCAGATTTGGCACTTTTACTCAGAGTGAGTGCCACATTGTCCCACTGGTTTCATCTTCGGTGTTGATAGATCTGTGCAAGAAGTGAATGAGAGAAAAAACACTGCTGTTCAAGCAGAAAGGATGAGATTCTAAGTCCAGTGTACATTTACAGCCATCATTTTATGCAGAGAAAGTAATTTATTTTTAAAGGCTATAGATTATTTTTTATGTGACTGGAATTGGTATCATACATGCAGTTTAATCCTGTCCTCCTCCTAAAAAACTAGATTATTAAGATGTTAATTGAAGAAGAAAAAAGTAAAAACTTACTTTTCATGCTCACTTGTTTTTCTGATTGATGAAGATAGATCCCACTGCTCCTGCTTAGTTGTATTTGTGCAGTAAAGGATGGTAATGCCATCAGTTGCCCATATCTGTTTTCTATTTGCTCATCCAAGAGGTGATGGCAAGTATCTGAATTCTTTATATAAAGCACTATGAGAAACATTTTTGGTTTTTTTTACCTTCTCACTTCTGCGCCCTAAAAAAAGATGAATTCTGAGCAACAATAAAAATAAAACTAGTTTTTAAATGTTAGAAAATTAATACCTTGCATTAGGTAGTTACCTCAGCTCCTTAGCTTACCATGTGCATGCATTTGCAAAGCATCACCACAAGAGAGGAATTTTCAGACTCCACTCCTCTAACTTTTCCTGTGTGTTAAAAACATGCAGACGTCTTCCATTAGAGTTACAAGCTCTTCAAACTCTACTGTCAAGCCACCAAAAGTCATCGTGCAGCTGCTCATTGCCCTTGAACCACACACAGGGAAAATCCTCAGGGTCTAACAGAAAATGTATATAAGTTATGCTGTCTGTGGCAATGTTGGGGTGGGGAAACAAGGACAGGTGAAATACAGAGGAGGTTTTTATTCATCATTCTGCAGCAGTAGAAACTTGCTGTAGATTATATATACAGACTTATGAATAAAATGCTTTCACAGTCATGTCACTGGTAATGTCTTATTTGTTCCTCATTTAGGCAAAGCTTAAAAATTCCAGTTGTCCAGGAACAGAAGCTTATCTTGTGTCTGTATATACAACATCAGAAAGATCAATCATTGGGAGATTTCACAAACCTGTATAAATGCATGGAAACCAAGAGTCTTCCTGTTAAATTTTCTTTTATTTAGAAACAGGTACGCAAGACAGTAAATCAACCTTTTAGTATGCCACAGGCTTATGGGTGTTTTTATTTTGTTTTATTTTGGAGACTATGTTGTCCTCCATTACCTCAGGTGTGCATACAGGGATGGCTGAGCAGCACACCACTTCTCTGAAGGCAGACACTCCAATTGATGTTCTCTCCTTGGTCATTTGGCATGACAGTTCACTCACTGTTGCCACCAGGTAGATGAATCTACTTTAAAATAGCTATAATATTATGCAAATATTGAGGAGCTGTTATGATAAACTGTGGTAGGAGTTACTAATCCAATGTGTTTTATGAAATATAAAGATACATTTATTTTAGCATGAATGTAGTTTCTGAGCTCAGTAGTAATGAATGGATCCTTCAGGCACTGATCCCACAGCAGCAAGTACGTGGTTAGATACCATAGCCTGCCCAGGGCACAGGTGTTGGCACAGGGAAGATCTGAAGGGAATAGCATGGCAGAGTCTGCTGGGGGGCTCTTGGACCACTTGGTAGAGACTTGACTCTGCTTTTCCATCAGCAGCATCATGAAATCTTTTACCTGCCTAGATATCTTTTTTTATTTTTGGAACCTCAGATCTGAATCTCAAAATTGATCATGTCTGTTCTTCAGCTCTGATTATCTGCTCTACCAATAGAACTGCCGATTTGGTTGATAAACACCATTTTTTCCTTCACTTTCAGATTTTATAGTAGGTAAAGAAACCATCTGGCACAAACAACCTGTGATTTAGTTATACATCAATGACTCAGAGAGAGAAAATCACAAAACAGAGCATGGAAGAAACCCCGAAGTTCAGAGTCCCCTGAGCAGGTTGCTGAGGCTGTTTCCATTTGAGTTTTGGACATCTGCAGGGATGTGCATGCCTGGTCCTGCTCCACTGCTAACTCTTCATTCAGATTGCAGGTGTTATTTATATTCATTTCACCAACTGTTTGCTGTTGCTGGGACCGTGTTTGATGGAGGAAGAAAAAGAAATGATTGGTAAGAATTGAATAAGAGTTCAACTATTTTTTTTTTAACTGCAGTATATGCTATAGCATAAACCAACATAAGAGAGGACTTTGAGAGGTCTCTACTTCTTCTAAATAGTCAACATTTCCTGCCAACTTCTCTCTGATGTGATCTGATGCTGAGTATCCAACATGTTCCCTAGAATATTCCCTTGAAGTGCTGGCTAAAATGCAGGTGCATTTGACTGTGGTTGCATTTCACTTTCCATGTCAGACCTCAATCCCTTTTTGTACCTGATCCCCAGACACATTTTTTTGATGTTGTAAAAGAAATAGGATTTTTGAAATAAATTAGTGACCTCTGGCCTTTGAACATAAGAAGGTCTTTCAGGGCTCATCCTCTTCAAAAAGTCAATGCAATAAATGCACAATTGGATCATGCATTACTGAGAGAAAGGTCAAAGGAAAAGGAAATTATGGAAAATCATCTATATTCTATTTACCATCTGATAATAAATAATTTTTTTTCTAAGGTTTGCCTTACTTTCAAAGCACTTCAGTCTATACTTCCAGTGTACACTTTCACTTGGAAACTTAAAAACAACTTGGAAAGAATATTTTTGTGTTGATTCTCAATAAAGATGGAGGCCTATTTTAGAAAACCATTGGGTCTTTACCAAGCCTTGTCTTGCTCTGCCAAGGCCTGGTCCAGTCCCATACCTATGAAACAATCCTGCAACACGCCCATGAGGCCATAAGCCATTACATAGAAGCAGATGGAAATCTTCTCCATTTGTGAAGCAAAGCCTAAAGAACTGTAGTGGTCTGATTCATTTTGGTAGCTGTTTATTTAAAACTTACTGCAATGTGTGCAAAGCAATCCTTCCTAATATGCTGTAAAAATACACAGTGGTTGCTGTCCGGCATGGAGAATTATGGAAGGAAACCAGAAGTTGTTTAAAAACAACAGGTCTCCTCAGAAACTTCCTGATGGTGGATGACACAAACATCTTTCCTTCAGCAGTAACCTCTGACATGCACTGAAACAACATTTCCCATGGAATCTGCCAGAAACATGGGAAGGATTTTCCAAGCCAATGTATAGATATAAATCTTGTTTTGTAATGTAAATGACTGAAAATAGATATATCTAATTTTTTGGTTTTTTATGAGCAAAAAAAAAAAGATGGAGCTGGGCTTTTATTTGTGCTTTCAGGGAGTTAGGTTTGGTTTGGTTTCCATTCTTTTTCTCACCTTGGGATGACTAATGCCTGCTCAGGATCCTGAAGTAAAATCCCATTGCAAACAAGGACATAAGAAAGGGGAAGTCAGACATTGGCATAGGAATAGACCTGACTTGCCCATCTATCTCTTCTGCTGTGCCCACTGGTCATATATCAAAATGAGACTCCCAGACTGCCAGCAAAACTTCCCATCACCAGCAGGATTTTACAGCATGGTTATTCCATGTTAAACTCCATCCTTCTTCCAGTCTAAGACATACTGCTTAACCATCTTACACATTTCTAAAGTGGCTTTTGAAACACTGTATTATTATTTGTCTATAAGAACTGTCATAAGTCATCACAAAGGTCAGACTGGAAGGCCAAAATATAATGAAATGACTGAAAGGTGGAGAAACTCTAGGACTGATTTCTTCCAGTGCCTCGTAATGAGGGAAGAGTTATAAAGATGTGACTCACTGCATTTGGTGCTTGAACAATGATGTTCAGCAGAAAAATTGGTGAAGTGCTATTGTGGAACACGCAGTGCTCAGCCATCTGCAGTCTTCATACAGAGTAGGATTAAAGGTGTAATTTATTTTACACACAGCTGTTTTGAGAAGACTTAACTTCTGGGAATACCCTTCTGAAGATCTCACATTGTTAGTAAATAGTCCAAAGCTGCTCTCCATAGCTTCCACATCAGTGTGCAACTGTATGGGAAATTTATCTGGAAGGAGACAGTGCAGCACTGGGAAAATTCTCCAGCCAGGAAAGTAGCAGGGGTACTAAGGAGGTGATTGGCATATGGGACAGCATGGTAGGCACCTTCTCTCAAAATTGATTTTGATGTGAAACAATAAGTATCATAGAATCATAGAACCATAGAATGGCTTGGGTTGGAAGGGATCTTAAAGACAATCCAGTTTCAACTGCCTGCTGCGGTCAGGTCTGCCACCCACGAGACTGGGATACCACAGGGCCCCATCCAACCTGGCCTTGAGTGCCCTTTGATAGCTCTACTTTCCTACCCACACCTCCCTGAGCAGCCTGACAGCACTCTGAATAAGAAATTTCCTCTCAATATCTAATCTAAATTTCTTCTTTTTTAGTTTAAAACCATTCCCCCTTGTCCAGTCACTATCAGATTGTGTGAAAAGTCAATCTCCATCCTGTTTATAAGCTCTTTTTATGTGCTGGAAGACCACAGTGAGGTCTCCTTGGAGCCTTTTTTTCTCTAGACTGAATAAGCCCAACTCCCCCAAACTTTCTCTGTTAGAGAGGTGCCCCAGTCCTTAGATAACCTTCATGGTCCTCCTCTGGATCCATTCCAACAATTTCACATCTTTCTTGGGATGAGGGCCTAGGCTTGGATGCAGTACTCCAGATGAGGTCTCATGAGGGCAGAGTAGATGAGTACAATCACCTCCCCTTTCCCTGCTGTTACCCTTCTTTTGATGCAGCCCAGGATGCTGTTGGCCTTTTGGGCTGCAAGTACACACTGTTGGTTCACATCAGCTTTTCATTCACAAAAACTCCAAAGTCCTTTTCTGCAGGCCTGCCCTCAAGGAGTTATCTCAGTCTGTATACATATCTGCAATTTCCTCAACTCAATTGCAACACTTTGTACTTAGTGTTATTGAATTCAATTGTTTTTTTCCCTGTATTACAACCCTTCTTTCTACTGTGTCAACTGCACCACTCAGCTTAGTGTCATCAGCAAATTTGTTGAGGGTGCACTCAATCCCACTATCCTGGTCACTGAATAGTTAAAGAGCACTGGTCTCAAGACAGACCCCTGCAGGACACCACTCACCACCAGTAGTTGGGTAGAGATAGTGATAGGAGGATGGTTGGACTAGATGATCTTATAGGTCCTTTCCAACCTTATGAACTTATGAACTTATGAACCAGCTTCCATCTGGACATTAGAGCCATTGACAACAACCCCTCTGGCAGTTACCATCCAACCAATTCTTTATCCACTCAGTAGTCCACTCTTCAAATGCATCTCTCTCCAATTTAGAGATAAGGATATGCCAAAAGCCTTGCACAAGTCCAGCTAGACAACATCAGCTGCCCCTCCTTTGTCCACCTATGCTGTTACTCCATCACAGAAGGCCACCAGATTGGTCAGATAGGGCACAACCTGCCCTTGGTGCCACCATCTGGCTCTCTTGGATCACCTGCTCATCCTCTTTGTGTCTTAGCATCTCTTCCAGGAGGATCTGCTCCATGACCTTTCCAGGCACAGAGGTGAAGTCACTCGTCTGTAGTTTCCTTGATCTTCCTTTCTCACTTTCTTAAAAATGAGTGATGTTTACCTTTTTTCCAGTCAACAGGGACTTGACCTGACAGCCACTTCTTCTCAAATACAATGGGTTTGGCAGCTCCATCAGCCACTACTGCTCATATTCGGCAGGTAACTCTGATTTATTTACTCCTCTAAAGAAAATTTAGAGACTCTGTTTTTCAGCCAAAAATATGTCTAGAATCTAATGTTCTAGGATTTTATTTATTTATTTATTTATTTTCAAAAAGTTAATTTTCCACTGGGAAAAAATAGGACTCATTTGTTATTATTTTCTGCTGTCTATCGAAATTCTATTTCATGCAATAAAAGCAGTACTTATTTTTACCTTTCAAGATGAGTATAATCAAAGCTAAAGTCAACACAGAACAACAGCAGTAAAGTTTGCCCTACAAATAAGGCAGTAATTCTTCAAGGAAATGCTTTTCCTTAGGTTCTTCTAAATGACAAGGTATTGCCTGCCACTGTGTTACCTCTAGAGATCTGGATCACTTTTCTCAGTACTGCACTTTCACGTTTCCCCTTAACCTTTAGGCAACTGGATTAATCTATCTTTTTTCAGAAGAAGCAATTTAACTGCTGAATGGAATGACCACAGCTTTCTGTCCTGAACTATTTTATTTATAGAAAATGAACCCATTGGATTCTGGTCTGCTTTTTCTCACTGTATAAATATTTTTTTAGTTTGTGACATTTTTGCTACCAGAAAATGCAGGACGTTTGAAGCTTTTTATGTGCAGGAGTGTCATTACCTGACCAGCCAGGTGCAGAGCTGCTTCTGGCCAGGGCCTCTGCCTAGGTGTTATCAAGGCTTTAAGGTTGCTGCAATGGTTTTGACCTTCAGTAATGAGTCATTCACATTCTGGAAGAATTTCCCTCACTTTTTCCATGCTCCCTGTTTTTCCTTACCTTTTCCCACTCTCACTTCACCTCTGCCCTTTGATAGCTCTGCTTTCCTACTCACATTTCCTACCTACATCTCCTAGCATCATAGAATGGTTTGAGTTGGAAGGGACCTTAATGCCCATCACCTCTTCACAGTCTTCTCCTTCTTTTTCTGCTGTGGGCTGCAGGGAGATGCAGGTCAGCAGAAAAGTAGACCCACTCAGGCACGTTAACCTTAGAAGAGGGAAAGGTCCTCAGAGGGGCAATTCCCAGTGCCCACTCTCAGTCATACTGCAGGACCCTGAAAGTGTCTGATGCTGGAGGAGAGCGAGCCTTATCCCTCCTGCTGAAGACAAAGTTGTGCCTCCTAGCACATTACAGAAATATTGTTATTATTGTTCATTGTTATAAATATTTCAATTATTATTATTTATAATTTTGAAAGCCTTTTCTGTCTGCTTGGGTACATATTGTGAAAATAAAGTGTCTGCTTCACTGGGAAAAAGGAGGGCATACAACATATAACATCCATTTCACAACCTTTTTGAGAAATAGAGCTGCATATTTTTGGAAAAAGAAGATCATCATTAAAGAGTCTTCTTCACACCTCCTGTTTTCTTCCCTCATTTATTCTAATGGAACACTTAAAGAAAAAAAACCAACCAACCCTCTACAGTAAAATGGGAGAGTAAAAGGCTGAGGGATTCTTGGCATCTCCCACAAATTTTGTGTTTTCTGTTAAAGACATATTTCTCCTTGTCCTGTTTGTTGGAACAAAACGTCCCTGTGCATTTGACTTGATTTTCATTGCCCTTTTGTCCCAGTTTTCTCATCATCTTCTTCAAGTCTTCATTTCCTCTTCAATGGATTATGAAAGCAGAACTACGTTTTCAAAAAACAGGTATTGGTGAGCTGTGCTGCAACTGCACCACCACTTCCAGAAACAGATAAAACACCAGCAATATTGCTATATTTCCAAATTGAGAGAGACAAAATTCCATATTTTAGACACTTTATGCTGCACTCCAAACACACAGTTACACTTCTCTGATTAATTGTACCATGTTTTCCACGTATTTCCATCTCAGTCCAGGCACTACTTCAAAAATATAAGAAAATTATATAGGCATTCTAATCATCTTCATGTTTTATTATTTTCCCTTAGATGACAAAATGAAAATAAGTGATTCACAGAAGACATAATTTTCCAAAACAGATACTGAAACTTCTCAGTAAAATGAATGTGGTTAAAAAAGAAACAGTCAGCATCAGGATACTGTAGGAAGACGAGATGAAAAGATGGAGATATTGTCTTCCTCTCTGATTTCTTCCCTTTCTTCACCACAGCAGTCTGACCACCTGCTTCTACTCCCCGGGAATTCTTTTTCAAACCTCTACATCATGAAAAGGAATTGCTGTATACTTTCAGTTTCTGACAATTCAGTGGTAACATTATCAGCGCCTGGTGCTTTGTTGTTTGTGAGCTCCTGATTGCCTCTCAAATAGCTTCAAAATTTAATTCTTCTAGAAATAGCAAGTGTGTCTTGAAGGCAGCTGTTTATTCACTTTTAGCCATTTCCCCACAGTGTAGGTATAAAAGTATTCCTCCTTGCTCTTCTATCATTGAGTTTTTTCTAATGAAAAGGCTCCCTTAGTTGTGCTTTATCAGATATAGATTTGGTTAATATCCTCTCCCCATGCACTGAGATCTTTATAAGATGTGTTTATTTTACTAATTCTGCTGTCTTGCTTCATCTTCTCCCTGAGCTATGAGAGTATTGCCTTTCTCCTTACATGGTTGGTCTCATGGTTTTACTTTGACTTTAAAGTATTTCTTATCCAGAATTTAATTCTGATTCTGAAGGCTACAGTCTTGCTCTATACCATCCTCAGACATTTTTCTGCAACCTTTATCAGACCATTATTTTTCCTTTATTCCTACAATCAATTCTAATGCTTTTTTTATCGTCACTCCACAAGTATCCCAGCTGGTATCAATCTTCTCATAAACATCACGCAATCCTTTGAAGACTCCAAGCCCATTTAACTACCTCCCAGTATTCCTGTCCATGGCCTGGATCTCCAAAGATTCTGTGTTATGTCTGTGCCTCATCTACCCTTTTTTTCATTTTGTACAGTTCTCTGTTGTAGCAAATCATATTCATACAATAAAGAGAGCTCGCTTGCAGCCAGCTTTCCTTTGTTTTCCACTATTTTGTGTGACTTCCGTGTCTTGAATAAACAAGTGTATTGTGCAACCTGATTGATACCAACCTGTTTTGAGACTCCCATGGAATCGTAGAAAGGCTGGGGTAGGAAGGGATTTTAAATATCATCTAGTGCCAACTCCATGCAATGGTTGCCAACCATTCATATAAGCTTTCAAATGTTCTCATGAGATAGCAACATGGTCTTCCTAGCCGTGACTTTGTACTAGATAAATGGCATTGTCACAATTATTTTTGTCCAGAATTATCTCATTCTTTGCATCTGGATCCCATGCATTTTCCTTCCTCACATTAGGATACCACTCATCCAGGAAAATACCACCAAGTAAAAATATCTCACTTTTAGTTCTTCAGAGAACTTACCCTTTATTTTAGGAGCAGTGAGCTTCATTGGGATGAGGAAAGTCCCACCACTGAGACAGGTTCTGCTTCATACTTTGCAATTTCTGCTCCACTACACAATACTGCCCAACTCCTAACCAGCAAGGAGCTGTTTTCTAGGCCTCCTTCTTAAGTATGATTGTGGTAAAGACTTTATAGGGTTCCCGGTTACTCTAAAGTGAAAACCCCAGATGTTCCCACTCCTGATTATTATTTCAGGTTATTTGGTATAGAATATAATGTGAATATCTACAGCTTACAGTTTTTTCAGTTTCAGTTATTATTGGGGAAGGGATCAACAATGCTCACTACAGCTAATTTGCAGGAATTATTTCCTTCATTATTCTTCTATGTGCCTGACCTGGCTATCTTATGTCACACCCTCTGCAGTACGAAGAATAAGGAATAGACAGGTATAGGTAACTTCTAAGGATTCTTTCAGTTCATGCTTTTGTGCCATTTACTAATAAATAACTGATTCACACTGTAACTAAATAGGTGTTAATATTCAAAACAATTCAGCAAAATGTAAATACAGTAACTACCAAACTAAAAGAGAAAAAGTAAATTTAAAGCAAATAATAATCAAACCTGACAATTATTAAATATATGGAAGCAGATTTAATTGAAATATATGCACTTGGGACTATAAATAAAGCCAGAATTAGCATCAATAGTATGAGATTCCAGAAAGAGTAGTGAAGCACTGGCATGGGCTGCCCAAGGAGGTGGTGGAGTCACCATCCCTGGAGATGTTAAAGAAAGGTGTAGAACTGGCACTGAGGGACGTGGTCAGTGGGAATGTTGGGAGTGGGTTGGTGGTTGGACTAGGTGATCTTAGTGGACTGTTCCAACCTCAGTGATTCTATGATTCTATAACATCTAAATCCCTTTAATTGAAAGAGAAGTGTCCACAATGGGAAACTGAACCCAGAGCTTAGTTTTCTTGAAGGTAATGGAAGTTTCCATTCTCTGTGTGTTAAAACTATTGCTTAACACTAATGGAGGGATTAGCTGAGCTGGCATAGAGTAGGGCTTCAGTGGGCGCCTCCGTTGGAAGCGGGATGGGTAGGATGCGACAGAGGGGACCTGGTGCCCTCTGTGGGGACACCTGGCGGCTGCTCGATGCGTTCAGAAGGTGACCTTACATCAGGAACACACGTCCTACACACCATCTGCGGATCTGCGGAGCTGGGTTTCTTTCCAGGGAACTTTCCTCAGTGAGATGGACATTAGGTTTGGCAGGTGAGACATCCTGGGATCACGCTGTTTGGGAAACTGAGTGTGGCTAAGCTATACAGTTATTTTATTCCACCAGCTTTGGAGAGTTGCTCTTGAGGCTGAGAATCAGAAAACATGTGTTTACCAAAGAAAATAAAAAAAAAAAAAAAAGTATTTAACTGTGAGAACATTAGTTGAGGCGTTGACACCAATACAGGTTTTTTTAGGGGATTGTCCCCCCAAAAAACAGAGTCTTGGCCACCCCCTCCCACAGCAGAGGATGTCTGTCAGCATAAGGTGTCAGAGAAGATGCTGTTCTTTATTATTTTTTTATTTTGCACTACTTCGGGAAATAAACAGAGAAGCATTCACAGATTTATTTATTTTCACTAAGGTTTGTATTGTGCTGTGTAGCACTTTTAGCTACGCACAGGCATTAAAGTATAAATATAGTAATCACTTCCTTTTGATATCATTAATTATTTTTTTATTTGAAAAGGAAAAAAAAATTTCAAATATTTTCTCTAGAAATGCTGATTCCTGAAAGTACTGTCAGCTAAATAGAGGATATACTCACTTTCCATTAAGTCCCATTGTGTTCCTAACTCAAATAAAGTTGTGTTCATGGAAATTGGAAAATAATCTTTCTAATGAGCACTGATAAACCCTAAGCCATAAGCTCTTCTTCTCTTTTCTGTAAATTCCCACAGAGCTGTATTGTTAGCAGTAGAATACACAACTCAATTTTCAAGAATTGAGCATAAGATCAGAACTGAAAAAAAGCCAATATTTTCCAGGATATCCATAATTAAACTTTCACTTTCATGTTTAGTTTTCTAGGCAAGAGGATTTGGCATTCTAATATTGAAAATAAATTAAAGCAAACACAATCTGTGTCTTTATCATGTATAAAATACCTTCATATAAGAAAGAACATTATTTGGGTTTTCTGTCTATCTACTTAAGCTAAGATGATACATTTTGATGAATATCTGTTCCTTCCAGGCAACAGGCAGAAGGAGTGGCTGATCCCTATGTTAGCTTGGATAAAACCCAGGAGGGCAGGTTTCCAGAAAGTTCTACCACCACTCAGGTAGTCTGGCTGATTTCAGTCAACATCAGTAACTTAATGCTTATTTACTTTCCATAACTCCTCACTTGCCACTTCTTCAATGATCAAACTATTTCAATGAACCAGAAGCTTGTTGTTTTAGTGAAGAGAAATTGAAGATTATAGTTGTATCAGACCTTCCCCTTCTGCTAATAACTATAAGTAGGAGCGGGTTCTAATAACACCTTCACTGACAAGTTAAACCCAGTGTAATCCTGTATAGGAAGCCTCGGTGTAAAACACTGCCAGCCAGCACAGCCCACCCACCAGAAGGCTGCAGGTCCCCCATGTTTAGGTAACGTTAACTCTGGGTGTAGCTCAGGCTGTCTCCCAGCAGCTCCATTTACTCCTCATCTGCGTGCTCCTCCAGACTTTATCCTCCATTTAGGTTCCATCCACTTCACCAAAGGACTATTTAATCCCCTTTGCCTACTCTCAGGGCAGAAGATCACCAGTCCCAGAATAGATCTCTAGGTGCTGCTATAACACCAATAATAATAAATACTCTTACAACTATTTTTCCAGTTATAAAATCAGTCCTAGGACTCCCTGGTGTCTGTGGCTCCACTGAGAGAAATGGATAGGAATGTGACAGTTTATGTGGTTCTGATGCTGCAGGGCAGGCCCCTAAGCTGGGCCACATCTCACCAGTGTGACCAGACCCACCACCTGCACTGGGGTGAGTGGAAGGTTTGTTTGGTAAGGACTTGAAGCCCCTTTTTCAGTTATCTGAAAGCCAGGGAGAAGTATATCTTGTTCAGACTAATGTATCAGGAATTTTGCATGTTCCCTGCAACTTTCTATCTCAGGTATAGAAGTGTTAGCCCTTTTGGCTTTTCAGGAGTTTGTGTCCTTGGCAGTGTCAGCATGAGTGCTGAGTGGTGACCTTGAAAGACTATAGTGTGATACACAAATTAGCCATTATATCTCAGTGAGTTCAGGTAGGCCAAATGTCCCCAGAACTTATTTTACTTTTGTACAACCTGTGTACTCATAGCATCCTGTAGGGCACTCTCAACATAATAATAGGAAAACAGTCAATACAACTCAGCTCTGCTGCAAGATGTTCAGATCCATGAGTTAGTGGTTTTAAGTGGCTGCAAAATTTTATATGGCACCCCTACCACCTCCTTTTTGTTAATGCTGCTTGTATTGTGGGACTGGAGTGTGCTTTGCCAGTAAACCCAGCGCATTATTGAGCATGAATTTTCAGAGCATGCAGTGTGCACCTACCTTTTTCAGACAGGAGACAAAAAGCAGCAGATATCCGAATACAAATATAAGAAATATAAGCATTTTAAACCCAGCTAGATAGGGAAGAGGGGATGTTCTGCATTTCACCAGCCTTTGTAAAAAGTTTGGAGGCTGATGGGGAAAAACAGCATACACAGCCTTTTATTATGATCAGTGTAGTTATTATTACAATTATTAACTCCAATAATAAACCAACATTTTCTTTTCTAATCTCATCATGTGCAGAAGAATGTTCCTTGTAGACTTATTATCGTATTATTAAAAACAAACTTCTGAATGCATTGTGCTTTGAAAGCCAGCATCAAAATAGTGGAGTGCAGAATAATGATATCAAATGGAAGCTGATATTCTGCTAGGGAGACACTGGAGAATACATAATCACAATACCTCAGAGTAACTGTGGCTAACAATACACTTATTTACAGCCAATCTGGTTTTCACATATAAAACATGAAGCTTCTAGTTCATGTAATTAAAGCCAAGTCAGACTATGAAGACTGTCAATTTAGAGGGAAAATGTAAACACTGTCTTGGAATTAAAGCCAAGTCAGACTATGAAGACTGTCAGTTTAGAGGGAAAATGTAAACACTGTGATGCCAGCAGTGACCTGTGGAAATCAATGAGAACTAGAGGTGCTTGTTGCCTCTTGCTGCTTAGAGCTGACTGCTCCCCAGGTTCTGCTGGGGGAACTCTGGAGGTGTTCAGATGCTCATGAGTCCAATCACTTTATAGGAATATCACCGAGGTCAAAACTCACTGCAAGAATTTTTGTTACTCTGGATGGAGCACAGAACAAAAGGAAGCTAGTATGCTCATTAGACAGCAAACAACAAACAACAACAACAGCAACAAAATGTGCCAGGTAGGAACATAAATATGTTTCTTTTAACTCCTTTGTCCTAACATGAAAAAATGGTGACACCACAGCCAGAAATCTACCTTATTTTCTATTTTCCTAGGAAAGTTTAGGAATTGTAGATATATATTAAATACCCAATTGGAAAACTTAGAAAGTTTGAGAGAAATATTGTTGCTAGATTTCAGTTTTGGTACTATCAAGATATATTACTGGGGATGCTTAGGAGCAAGAAAATTGACTTACTGAAACAGTTTGGTATTCAGTGTATGTTACCATCTTGTTACTGCAGAGGACTAGCTCCTTTCTGAGGGGGAGCACAGAACATTCAAACTTTACATCAACAAATGCAAGTGGTTTAAAAAACATCATAACCATTTCCATGCGTGAATCTTACATATTTGCATTACTCGAATGGTCTCTCACTCCTCTGTTGAACAAGGCAGGAGATGACCCTTTCCTCTGTTCTACCTGAGCTGTGGACAGACATGGGGGCATCTGAACCATCCTTGGGAAAAGGCCAGGGCAGAGGGTAGGTTTCCCCCCATGCTCTCACCCCACCATAGGTGTCCCCAACACTGGAAGATGGGACATCCATGCTAAGTACAGTCCAAGTTGCCTCAAAGCCTTGGTTGCTCATCACTAGCTTAAATCTGCTGTCAGATTCCCTATTTGATGTTGGCCATGGGTGTTGTGTAGTTCTCCTGTGATGCTGAGCATTTACATCTCCCAGCTCTGAATCTGTTTTGTTTCTTTCACTTCTTTCATGAAAATATCAACTTTTCTGTATCTCAGTTTTTACTGTTTGCTTAGCATTCTGTGAGGTTATAATCCTGGAAGTGTAAAATGCTCATCAGCTGTAAGGATATCTTCAAGAAATCCAGCAAAGTGCTCTAGAAAGAAGGCACAACATAAATGTAAAACGTGTCTCTGTGACAAGCAGTGGTTTTGGTTTTAATAACTATTGATTTATTTTTTATTATCTGTAACTAAAGATGACTCACTGCTATTTCTCATTTTTAATTAGTAGAAGAATATATAATCATAACATTTATTCTCTCTGTGAGTAGTTCTGATTATAGGCAACTGCAGAAGAAAAGAGAACAAAACAGACCTGTTCATTCCCGTCTGTGAGCCTGAAATGTATGTTCATCAGGATGACTCTGATAAACACACTTTTTCCTCTCATTTATGACTCTAAGTGCTGGTGTTTGGTCAGCTCTCCAGTACTGGGGAAGATACACAAAAGCTGGTAGAACTCCCTTTCTTCACTAACCCCAAAGATTCCAGTCATCCCCCAAAACAGCTATTAACAGTGTTCAGACAAGGGACAAGCTCAAAAAGCTTTGTTGTGAAGGCAACCAGCACTGCACTAGTAAGAGACTCTCTTATAAGCATTATGACTCATGACTACTGATAAAATTTCTCTCCATTGCTTGGACCCCCCATGCTCACAAAGGTGTCCTTACGCTCATCATTTCTACACTAACCAGTTTTGTAGCAGAAATGCTAACTCACGGCTTGAACCAGTGACTGAGCACCTGGTGAGAAGGCAGGACCAACCCAGGGGAGCTCAGGTGTATGCAGTGCACTTGAGTGACTGGTAGGGGTGCAGCCAGGATCCACCCTTTCCCAGACCTCATTTAAGGGTTGGCAGTGGAGGGAAGGGTATCTTGGTGGAGCTGCATACGTGCCTAAGGCCTTAGTTAAGTTTTTTCTTTTATCTCTGTGCCCACAGCTGCTGTATTTGAGCAAGCCCTCACTTGCTGTAGCCTAGGACCTTGCTACTTTGCTTTCATTGGTGTGCTTTCCTTCATGGTACAAGCTCTATACTAAACTAATATTTTGGAAGGAGGAAATTGTGAGAGTCCTTGTCGCCAAGGTCTGAGCTGTGCTTTGTACTGTCTGTTCACACAACATCTGCGTGATCTTTGAATTGTATGCCTTTGGCTTTTAGACCATTTACAAAGCACAGAGTAGCTAGCAACCTGAACATAGCACAGGTACAGAGCTGATCGTAATGAAGAGTGAAGCCACTCCTCTAATGAGCCAGATCATCCCCTCACCTACTCATGGTAGTGAGGCCTACTTATTTGGCTTTCTTACCTACTGATTCTCCTGGCATGTTTATTAAGTGATAATGTAATTCTGTAGTGTTGTTGTATGGGGGCTGCTAAGTTACAGCCTGAACCATTGATTGAGCACTGAAGGAAAGACCTGGTCAGCTCTGGGAGAACAAGTGAAGGCAATTCCACCCCTCTTAGGTCTCATTTAAGGGCTGACTGCCACTGAGGAAGCAACTCTTGTTGGAGATCCTTCAGTTTGGACTTCTTTTACTGAGAGTCTGGTTTCTCAGAGACAGGTGAGCATTCATTTTAATTCCTTTTGTAATATCTCCTTGTTTGTGCTGGTCCCTTTGCCTTTACTGTTGTACACATAAAACAGCACCATGTCACTGACCTGTTAACTCAAGGGTTTTTAATCCTTAATTTTTTTGATTAATTTTTCATAACTGTGAGTGGGTTCTCAGTCTACTGAGAATAGTGTAGCAGAGGAAGGCAACAGAAAAGCAGAACCTTTTTTCTAAAAGCATGTTCCTCTCCTTAATTTTCTGTTCACTATGGACAGTAACGTTACCTGTGGCCATGGGTTTTGGTACCTTTTCTATTTAAAACAAATATGATTTGCATATATTGCTATATGTATATGTGCAAACATGCATTCTTTATATGTAAAAACACAAAATTCAGCTTGCTTTTTCTGCTGTCACCGTGAGGTCTGAACGTTGATATCTCAGTCAACATCTAGTTCCTGATGAAGGTTGAAAAAATCTTTTATCGGAGGTGGAGGGATTTTTTCCTGCCCTTTTCTTTTAGTTCTAGAGTTATTCAGAGTACATTTACACAATGTAACAAAGGCTGAGAGAAAAATCCACAAGGTCATTTAAATAAACAGGGCTCTAGACATTATTCAGAAAACTGGAAAAGATTTTTTCTTCTAATCTTCTGTACTGTGCTTCAGTGTTTTAGTTCTTTTTATAACAAAGCCAGGCTAATATCTCAATACTTACAAGTTATTAAAATGGAGAATGAATGTGCTTTGCATTCGAGCAGACTTCCTTTGGCAAGAATGTTTTTATCAGATCTACAGTTTCAAAGCTGCACTGGTTGGCTCTTTTCGTGGTCTTGTAGTTCACACTGCTGTATCTGTGTTTCACGAGCTGAGAGAAAAAGGTGCTTCTCAGCTGCTACCACTTTATCTGAAACTGGCAGTGAAGTGGTGAGACCAGCTGAGAGCTATGCCTGCATCCCAGAGGATAAACCCGGTGTTCCCAGAAGCCTAGGAGATCCCAGTTGGAAAGAATGTGTCTCAGCAGCACCTCTGGTGTTGGGCTTTTCCAAGGCAGAACTGTTGATGGAACATTCCTGTTGAAGTGGTTGCAAACGTTTCTCTTTCCTCCAAGAGACTGGTTTTTGATGTATTCCAGCTGTGGATGAGTCAGGAAATCGTGGGCTAAAAAAGCAAAAGGTTTTCTAATTCCCTTAATGGCTGCATAGTTCACTGAAGGAGATAAGACAGGGTGCTGCTTGTGCTCACGTCTACTGTGAGTAAACCTCAAGTACAAGAATATCTGGATTCTTGTAGAAACAGTGCCTTGGGAAGAGGCAATGGGCTGTGTATGGCCAACAGCACATGGAATACCACACTGGTGGGGCTCTGTGAGTTTAATGCTCCCCAGGGCACAAAGATTTTCACAAAGCTCAGGCTGAAGAGTTTAAACTGGCATGTTACTGTTATCTGGTATTTGAGATGCCTTATTTCTTTTCCAGATTCCTCAGGAAAATTATGTCTAGATACCCTTTCAGTGGAAGTGGGTGTGGGGTGTGAGTTCCCTATATCAAGAAGCACTCTTCTGTCTCAGGCAGTGTTTCCTGCACAAGGTGCTAGGATCTGGTCCTGGAGCAAGGATGAGCTCTGCTCAGTCAGCCAAGCAGTGTTGAAATCAAACAGGTCATTCACTCCCCTGTGAAAGCAAGCTGCTCCAGATGTGAACTCATCACTCTAGGCCAAGTAGTATTGGCCCACAATGCAAATGCCTGACCATGATCTCTTGGGGCAAAGAGAGCACTCTTGCTATTTGAGAGTGCCTGAAGGAGGGCTACGAAGATGGTGAAGGGTTTAGAGCGGAAAGTGTGTGAGGGAAAGGTATATAAATGTAGCTGAGATACTGTGGTTTGTTCCTCCTGGAGAAGTGCAGCTGAGGGGAGACCTCATGGCAGCTGCAGCTTTTCACAGCACTGAGCTCTGCTCTCTGTGACAGTGACGGGGCCCGAGGGAACGACATGGAGCTGTGCCATGGGAGGGGCAGCTGGGGGTCAGGGACAGGGGCTGCACCAGAAGGCAGAGTGTATGGAACGGGCTGCACAGGGCAGTGGGCACAGCCCTCAGTGCCAGTGTGTAAGAAACATGTGAACAATGCTCTCAGACACAGGGTTTGGATTTTGAGTGGTTCTGTGTGAAGTCGGGGGCTGGAATAGGTGGTCCTTGCAGAACATTGAGTTAGAAGAGATCTATGATTTTATGAACTTATTCATGGTGACAACTGTGTGGCTGATGAAATGAAACAGGAGGAACTGGAGCACTTGAAGTGGAATGTGGTCATTAGGTGGAGCCCTACCTCCCCCTATGGCAGAAAGTCCTTTCTGGCATGAAGGATGTTATTAGCTTTTGGCTCCTGCTCGTAAGCAGACTTTCTAACTATTTCCACTTTGACTTCATCTGTCAGTAACTCCTAGAGATTTTTCTGTGCTGATACATATTGACTGTGCTTTCAAAGAAAACTAATGGATTTTCTATACCTACCCAAACAACATCAGCAGAGTTGCTTAAGCTTGCCTTTTCCTGCTTGAATCTATGCTGGGTAGTACTATTTCTTGGTGAGACAGGAGACCATTTGAGGAAATAATCCCCTGGATAAAACTTGAATATAATCTATTTTGCTTAAAAGGTCCCAGAGCAGGTTACTAAATATATAAATATATATGTATAAATCCGAGAATTAGAACTAATAGCCTTCCTCCCCTGTAACTCCACAGGCTCCTGCTGTGCCTTGATGCATGTGGGAGGAGAATGAACATGGTTATTCTGTTTGAATGATGCCGGATATATCAAAGGCACAGAAAAGCCTTGAGAATGTGCTAATCAGTTGTGGTACAACAGTGACTCACATAAGGCTGTACTTGGAGTATGTCTCCCATCTAGTTTATTTTATGTGCTGAGCATTTACTACAGTATGTGAGGCCTAATTTACCTATATCCTTTCATAGTCTTTCACTGCACTCAAGTGAGCCTGGCTGCTCAGCAAGTGCTTTTTGCTCTGCCTTCTGAATCAAATTAAGGACATCTGATACATCCCCAGCAGATGCTGCTGAGTCAACTAGTGAGTGAAGTCAATTTACATGGCAAAGTTGCTATAAAGCTCTGGAACTTGTTATCCTGCAGGTCATCATCCTTGTGTCTGAGGAATGGGAAGAAGAGTTTTCCATTTTACCCAAAATCTGAATATTGAATGAAAATGTGAAGTCTTATACTGGAAAGATTAAAATGGAAATTCTGCCATAATTTGTGGTCCCTGATATTCAAGTGGCATCATGCATTATTCTAGCAGTTCTGTACTTTGGCACATTCCAGTTTAGTAAGTATGGTCTTTTAAGTAGACAGTTGTCAAAAACAGTTCCCATGGTATAATAAGGAGGGAGCTCAGCAAGAGACAAGGATAATGCTTAACAAATCTGTTTCCTTGAATATAACTGTGGGGGCCTACTTTTTAAACTGAAATCATCTTCTATCTTTGTTCCCTGACATGTATTTCCACCCCACCATCCAGCACTCTGGCTTTCAGCCTCAGTTTTCTTTCCACATCAGCCCCTTTTTGCTGGGTATGGTCCTTGTAAATGTTTTTACTAGTGGCCCTGCTGGGAAACAGATTAGGGGTTGGTATGGGTTAAAATATCCAGTGAAATTTATTTTCTCATAGCTTAAGTGCCAGATTCATTCCCCAGCAGCCTTTCTTCCAGCATCAGTACTGCTATGGATGGAGGAGCAGAGTGGTGCAGTTGCAGCAGTGAAATATCCAGGGAAGAAATGGAAGTACCCTGGGCCAAAACTTCCTAAACCAGCTTTGCCACAATATACAAAAATCAAAGAAAAAAATCTGGGTTTTGTATACGGATTATCATAGAACAATTAGTTTTTGCTTTCAGGAACACAAGAGCCTGGAGAATCCTGTTTAATGAATGAACTGCTGAGCTCCAGAGTATGTGTCAAATATTTCTGATGTGGAGGAGAGACTGGAAAAGGAATTTTGCATTAGTTTTAATCAAATCTTGTTCAGGATGAGGGACTAATGTGATTTTCTTTTCTGGGAAGACTTACAGAGTTGCTGGTGAGGAACTGTTCCTTTCTGTCCAAGAGAAAGTGTTTATATAGATTTATTTAGAATGACTTTCTTTTAATGGTGATAATCTTCTATGAGGCTGTGCTAGATTCTAATGTGAAACATAATCTTTCACCTAGCAGAATGAATTTATTGTTATTTTATCTTTCTTGGAAGTTGGGATGAATCATGTGTATATATAAGCATACATATGTACATTATGCTGTCTGCAGAACAACTCTTTGTCTGCCCAGGACTTTCACAGAGCTCCTTTGTTTTCATTAAATCCCATTTAGATAATGGCAGTGAACACCCAGTTTCTCACAGTAATCATGTTGTTTTCATGTGTGAAGTCCAAAACTCAAAGAGAGACAAAAAGGAACTTGAGAAGCAATGTCTTTCTACTGTTATTTTCTAAGTCTCTGAAGAGAAAAATGAAAAACTATGCTTAAGTCCAGAAAAAAATGAATATCTTTCAAAAACATTTATTTCTGAAAGCGACTCTTAAAGATTGAATGGATTCTAAACTGAATCAGGAGTATTTTCTCTTAAAGAGAGAGAATGTTTCTTTTAGCTTTCTTTAGCTTTCTTTTCCTTAAATGCTTTATACTGCTTCATTGCTTAGAGTAACATTGCATGAAAGTGAGAGCTACCTTTACATAGGAGTAATTTTTTTATTTGTATACTTAGTCTGATGGTACAAATAAGTATCAACCTGCATTTATCACATCTGCAGCTTTCATTCATTAGCTTTATTTTCCTTACCTTGGGATCATTTTCCTTATGAAGAGATTTTTTTCATTTTATCAGATAACATATAAATTGATTATATATATGACCTACTTAAAAATGAGACACATTGATGGAAGAGAAGGAAATCATGTGAGTTCAAAAATAAGGGCATGAATGTATATGGTCTCTGTAGTGCACACAAGTTAATACAACTAGGAAGGAAAATTCTGAATGGCATGGAGGGGAGGTATCTGACATTTCTGGTGGAGGAGTCAATATTTAATGCAACTCACAGACCACACTGCTGTTAACTTCAAGGTACCTAGAACAGATGTATACAAACACTGGCAAACACCAAGTATTTAATGGGGCACAGAGTGGCCTTGCAGATCTGCAAAAAAATTTGCAGTTGTTTTGGGTAAAATGCCAGACTTGTTGCAAAACTTTAGGTGGATGAAGTTTGTTTGGTTTTTTCTCTGTTATTTAAAAGATAAAAGTGAACAAAAGTAGGCAAAAAAATCACTTCCTTTTTTCATATGTGACGCTGGGGGATAAAATTGCACTTGTTGAATAGTTCACTCCAAGCAGCTTAGAAAGTGAGTAATCTCTAGAAAGAATAATGTTTTAATGCTATGTCTTATAAATATGACTAGCAGAAGTCACTAATCTGGTGAATTATGCAAGTTACTTCAAACATCTTCTATATGTGAGATAAAATAAAGATCAAATAAATCCTGAATGTGAAGTCTAGACTCTGCACCATGTTAGCAAAAGTGTTTTTTTTTTTTTGACGCGAGGTCTTAACTCTGCTCTTTCTCTCGGCTGAAATATATATACTCCTGACACCAACTTTCTGTTGTCACATAAATGAGTGAAGGACATGAGTTGAAGATGTGGTGTCTCCTCTCACAGTGTACACTGTGTACAGTTATGCTTCAGGCTTTTCATTTTTTGACATGCAAGAGTAACAGCTGCTTTTTGGGTTGGCTTATGTTTTCTCCATGACTGATTTATTCTCCAAGGGCCAGAATTATGGCCATAACCTGTAGACATGAGAGGCGTGAGGCACCCTGAGTCAATGCTTTGGGGCCTGTGTTGCAGAGCTGTGAGGAGGAAGTGGCATCATGGTGCCATTTCTTCATCTGCACAGATGTCTGCATTTCATAGTCTATCCAAGAGCTGGGCTCATGTTTGTGAATGTCCTCCACATAGGCAGTGTGTGTGTTGTGTGTTCTCTTTGTTATGCTTACAGCTGTAAGAAAGAGCTCCTACTGTTGCTTTCATGGCACGTTTTCTCTTCCTGATAGTTATTGTAAAAGTAGTATGGCACAATGCAGACAGCACAGTGATGCCTTGGATTGCCTGGGAGATGATCTTTGTCTCAGCACTCAGAGGTTCTAAACGGCTCTGTGGCTGGTTTGGTTTTCGCTTTGATTGGAACTTTGGACAAAATGAACAAAAACAATCAAAGGGAAAATGATCTTGTGCTGGCAGAGTTCATGACTCTGAGAGAGGTCTGAATGAATAAGCCTCTAAAAGGCTCAGCAGGGCAAAAGCAACAGTCTCCCGAAGCAGGAGTGGTGCCATGGAGAGGCATCTCGGGGAGACAGCAATGCTTTCCTAAAGTGCATCAAAGATACAAAGCCTTTCTGCCCTTCTCTGTGACAAAAATAGGAAAATGCCATAGTGGCTCATCAGGCTGTATGAGGAGTGTGCCTGGAAAAAAAAAAAAGGAATAAAAAAATGAAAACAGAGCTGGTAATGAACAGAAGATACCTACAAGTTGATTGCTGCAAGGAGGGAGGAGTGATATTCCCTTCAGAAAGAAAGGAGCAAGAATTGCACCTGAAAACTATGTTGTCCAAAGGCAGGAGGGGTTGAGGGATAACCCATATTTGCATCTTTACATCTCTTTTGAGGGAGGGAGAAAAAAAACTAATTGTCAGAAAGAAGATGAAAATTTTTAGAACACCTCTGGTATAGCTTTTACAGAAATATTAAGTTATCACAGTTTTAGCAACTAATGAATATTGAGAAGGCAAGTTCACACCAGGAGAGGGAAAGAGTGGTTAAAGACTGCCTGGCTCAGTGAGATGTATGTGGACCTAAAGCACAAGATGAACACACATTTCAACTATTTCCATATGGAATTGAGAGTATCTGCTTGAATAATTATTTTAACAAAAATTGCAGTTACAAAAAATAACATTTGTAGGAGACTGGAGGAGGAAAAAATAAATGTGGAAGAAGTTGTAGTCTAAATAATTGCAGCTTAGTTTTAGTACTCAGAAAGATTCTGGAGAAATTACATTGAAAGAACAGTGTAAATTATTTGAAGTTCAGAAAATATAAGCCTAGAAGAAGAAAATTATTTAGTGTAGAATTGAGGCAACTATGAGGACATAATTGAACAATATGAAGAGAGTTTGGGATAAATTTCTAAGTCACATGTAGGGGTAGAGCAAGGCTAAAAATAAAAATCAGTCTAAACAGAAGCAGATAGTATTTTAGCACAAACTTGCAAAAAGTAAATGTACCAAAGCACTGTCGTTTTCAAAACTGAGTGCAATTGGAAGGTCCCCAAGGAAAATGATAAAGTTGCTGGGAGGTGAGATTAAGGAAGCAAGCTTCACCATGGGATTGAGTGCGCACTGGGAGTGGACAGAGGTGAGAAGAAACAGTGCTTGCATGTCTTGTATCAGAAGGTGGAGGCATCCCTCCACTGCATGGCACCGCTATGCCAACCTTAAGCTGAGGGCAATTTTCTGAAAGTGAGAACTGGGGAAGCAATGCCCCTCCTGCTGTAAGCAAAGATTAGATTTGAAGTATACTGAGGTACCTGAATGTCTGTCAGTCTATGGGTCCAACGAAATGCATTCCAGAGTTGTGAGGGAGTTGGCTGATGCAGTCGTCAAGACACTCTCAATATTTGAAAAGTCATGGTAGTAAGGTGAAGTCCTTGGTGACTGGAAAAGAAGGCAATATGGCACCCATTTTTAAGAAGGGTAGGGAAGATGACTAGAAGATACTAGAAGTGGGTCTGGTCCTAAGGTTAGGCTGTTCTCAATGGGACTTATCCCAGTGTTGAAACTCATTAAAGAGTTACAGATTCTGCTAGGTAAATATTCCTTCCATATGTGGAATATGTGAGGTAATGAGTTTGCCTTGACCCAGGCACAAGAGGTAGCTGAGATGCAAGCACAAAGCAACAGCTAAACCTTGCCTGTGGCTTTATCACTAATTGGCCTGTATATCGCCTCCAAGGAATGCAGGAGCTGTGCAAGAGGTGAGCAGCAGCCAGGCACATCTGCATGGTAGTCAGGGCTGTACTGCCCTCAGCCATACAGAGGTTGTTATTGGAGCATGCAAATACCAACACCTGGAGGTAGGCCTCATAAATAAATAGGGGGACCCAGGGGGAGGAACCTCCCAACACAGCACAGGTGACTGGAAGAGACCAAGTCTTTGTTCACTCTAATAAGCACATCTTAAAATCTCTGTTCTAAAAAGACTGTAGTCTCTCTTAAAACTCATATAGCCATTTCACCTCATTTATTCTTTTTTTCTGAGCAGCTGTTCTGAAATCTTACTGCTATTATGGTCAGCACTGCTTTTGAATCTCTGTCCTAAGCTGTCTGATGGTTGTTCCATTTCTTTGTAGACCAACATTGTCTTTACGTTCTTGTGCCCAGGGAGAAACCACATCCTGTCTCGTGCCCTGTTTTGCTCTTAATCTGAGTAAGACAAGCTTCTGTTGCATTGGAGCCATGCACAGCGTCATGATTCCCATCTTTATGCTCAAGTAAGCTGTGAATGTGCCAGGAAGGCACAAGGCACTAAGCTGAAGAGCCCTGATAAAGCAGTAGAGCAATGACAGTGCTTAAAAGATCATTCAGTCTTTATTGGAGGACATCATGAGATAAATCAAGAAAAGGTTTGGGCTGAGGTTATTCTGGGCCTTCCCCAGACCCAGAAAGGGTGGTAGCAGCTGTCCTTGTGCTGCTGCTGAAGCCCAGGAGAGGATGTGTTTAGCATGGATTCAATCTAGTGTGAACACCGGGAGCAGTCTATAATTCTGAGGGGCATGCTGGGTGCTGCCCCTTCAGACTGACAAAAGGAAATGAAGACAGAGGAAAAAGGCTGTTCTGTCCTGTCACTGCTTCCTAGCCTCTCTTGGAAAGGTGGCACCCAGGAAATCAGAGAGGAGGAAGCACTACATTCTCCACTGGCTCTTAGCTCCTGTAGACAGGTTATTCCTGTCACACTGTCTGTATCGCTACAAAATTTAGGCAGAATCAGCCCCTTACTCACAACTTTCTGTGAAATAATAAGGCCATTCTGCCAATTACATCTCTCTGATGACTTCAGCAAAACTTGGATTTTCCTCTTTACCTCTTGCCAGCAGCATTTTTTACATTTCCAAAATGTTCACACCTTATCTGCTAAAAATGCATTCCTAAGTCTAGTTATGTGTACCCAGGTAGACTCAGGTTCAGTCACAAGCCTCTTGCTTCTAGAGAAGGAGCTGTGCAGTACTGATTTGTCTGAAACACAAAAGCACTTAGTGAACTCACACAAAACTGTCTGGTTTCATGCATCTACCTCTGAAAATGGTGTGCTACAGAAATAAGGTCATTGTCAGTGCAGTGCAATTATTGTTTTAAAGACTCAACTGGGTTCTTGAAGCCTTCCTTTCAAAATTAAATTTAACCTTTTACTTAATAATAAAAAAATGCTCATGTGCGCTTGGTCTAGAGTGTCTAACAATATTTCTCTTATAAGTCGACTAAGAAGTGAGTGAATCTGTGTTTTTGTTCTTTTGTTTAAAGGTTGTGGAAAGAAGAGCACAACATACATATACACAGAGATAAACTAGCAAGTTTTGCAGAGCCATCACAATTGTCCTGTTCTGTGCACTCAGCAAATGCTTTTGCTGATGTCTTAAGCCAGTGGCAGAGGGCACCAACAACAGCCAGCAAATGGTGCAGAGTGACAGCTGTCTGTGTGAAACATTCCAAATTTTGTGCATGTCACTTCATTTTTCAAATCATTCTTCAAGAAGCACTGCACACTTTGCCTGTGATAGGTAGGGTGTGTGCAAAGCATTGCCAGAGGCCAACGCCCAGGACTGGGAGTCAGCTGGGTTCAGGATGGCAAGACTGGAAGCTCAAACTCTTTCCTTACTGCTCGTTCTTACCCTTCCTGTGCACTTCCAGTTCCCTGTGAAGGAGAGGGGAATGCTACAATTCTTTGGTAATTTGTGGGTTAAACATAGTTAGAATTGAAAAGCCATGCTCTTTCCTGCTGTGAAATATTACAGCTTTTTTTTCTTTATTCCACCACTAAGTATAACTTTCAGTGGAGGTGGAGTGAAATTGGTTTTTAATGTAACCATTTGGAAAACTGGAAGGATGGACGACAGAGTTAGGCTGACCTACATAATCATAGCATCTCATCATGCCTCCAAGATAGAATATGGGTAATGCAACTCCTCTGAAATGTAGCTGAAGAGTACGTTCCCACATTTATCCATGATGTTCCAAGAAAGCACTTAGAAATATAGATAACTACTAGACAAATCAAAGCATGAACATATCTGTGTTTCAGGCATAGGCTGGCCTTGCTTGGATTCAAATACAACCTGAACTGGACTCCTGCCTGCAGAGCTAGATGTTGGACAAAGAAATTTAAATCATTCAATCCTTTAAGAAATAGAGATGTTCAGGTGAAAACTCTGTAAGGTAGTGGAGCCAAGCTTCCTTGTGGTTTACAGCATCACATTGTGCAGGGAATCGTATGCCTCAAGGCAACAAGCTGCTAAAGTGCTTATTCCTGCATGGAGAGTGCTGTGGTCAATCTCAGGCTCTCAGTGCACTGTAGACATTTCACTGTAGTGAAATGTGAATGCAGGCTGGGTTAAAGTGTTTTATCCTCACTGCACAGTAGTAAAGAACTGTGGTCCAAAACCAGCACCGTTCTCAGGCTTTGTCCCAGGGCTGCTCAGTATCGCTGTAAAGGTGGTGACGCTGCATTTCTAATTTCCTATTAGCAGTGAGCAGCAAGACTCAAAAAAGTGTATCAGAAAAGCAAACCAGAATGACTTGTTCTTAATAACTGGAACTAGAAGGCAAGAGCATGGAGGGAAGAGCTTTCCCAGCTGAAGGGCGGATCAGATTCATCATAAATCACTTCTCAGTGTAAATTGCTTCTTCCTCAGCCACAAGAGGTTTCCAGCAGTAGAATTCAACTCAAAATGTCAAGGTTCAGTCTCCAGTAGGGAACACACAAGGTACCATGGTCTTTATTTGATGTGGTGAGCTGATTTCTTTCTGTGTTTTTGTGCATTTGATGATGCAGCAGCATATGCCAAATAGTGAACTCCAGTGAGGGTAGGAACTTTTTACCTCAGAGAGCCTTGCTGGCACTGAGGCTTTCCTGAAAGATGAAGAAACTGAGGCCAGCCCTCACACTACCCTTGTAGCAGAATAAAAATAAATAAATCAGCCTCTCTGGAGACTTGTAGTATTGCATTCAGCATCAGGAACCGAGACTCACTCTGTGGCTTCACAACATTCCTAGCACTGTCCAGGATGTGACTAACACTGGTGGTTTATGCTACAAGAAAGCTGGTTCTCAAGGAACTTCTCATCTGCTAGCTCTGGGTACACAGTCTCACTGCACTTTGACATGCACCTTCTTTTCTTACTCTATCCCCTGATTTCATGAAGCTATAGGTGGGAGCCTCCATGCAGAGCAGTTGTTGCTGGACATGGAGCACTGCCCCAGCCCTGTGAGCACAGCATAAGCACAGTGCTGCAGTTGAATGAAGCTGGTCTTTGCCAGACCGTGACCCTCTTTTTCAAATAGCACAGCAAAGCCATGGCTCGATAAAATTACTTTCTTTTGATAGCAAACTCAGAATTCATTTATAGACCTTCCGTGTCTTCTGCTGAAATCACTAATACAGTAAAAACTTGCTCACATGAACATCGTGCACGCTGTGGAACAGCTCTGAATTTCTCATTTCCTTTCTGCTCCTGCTATAATTAAAATAAAATGTTTGATCTTCTTTTGGATAACGTTTGGAGCAGGTTTTCTGCAGTGGTTTGATTGAATTCTTGAAAACATTTTATCCTACCTTTGTACAGATGAAAAAGTATCTGTGACAATCTTTCAAATTAACGGAGGTATATAGCTCTATGTTTGTAGTGGAAAGTGACTTTCCTATAGCTGAAACCACATGTAAAATATATGCAGAAAAAGAAAACCATGCACTGTCTGTCACCTGCTAAGCAGAGAAAGCCCTGCAAACCTGTTAGGCATGGATAATACTGTGCACAGAATGAAAAATTAAGATTTGAGGTGAGAATGAAGAGCACCTTATATTTTATTTATGCATTCTCAGGCACTGAGTGATAACTACTATGCTTAAGTTCATAAACATCACAAGCACAGGGAAGAATGTCTAGAACAACCCTGAGTGGCTGCTGGCACTCTTGTTTCCTCCAAGCCATCAGGTCTGTGATTGTCCCCTGCCACATGGAGCAAGCTTCTCTTCTAACCCCTCCAGCAGATGCAGCATGGTGGGGGCCAACCAGTCCTGGTATTCACACACACACTGTCTCTGCTCAGTGCTACTGAGTAAATACCAGGCTGTGTTACTGACCTGGTTCAAATAGTTTGTTCTTATTAAAATATATATTCTTTTTTAATTATTTCTTTTTAAAAGCATATATGCTGTGATCAGCAAGGCTTTCATAACATTATTCTGTGTCTTCTCTGTATCACCCAGGCTTGTCCTCCAGCAGACCTATGGCAGCAGGCTCAGCTGCATTCAGGGAGGGGTACAAATCTTCCTTCCCCTGTGCTCAGCCTTGCAACAGCTGTTTTGTAACATGGCAGAATTTCCCCAGTTTTGCACTTTCTTCAGAAGGTTTTGTTGTTTTTAGGGTGCTTTTTCCAGGGAGTACTCACTCTCTACCTATAATTCTTCTGTTCTTCACCTGTGAGAGAATTTCAATGGCCAAAAGAAATCCATACAAATTAACATATTGGAAGAACCATTTGTAACTGATTAATGGACCTGATGATACAGTTTATGCTGCTGGTGTAAAATGCTCCTGCAGTCCACTATTCTCAGTCTTTCTCAGTTGAAAACCAGTGGTTCCTTACAGGTTGCAGTTAATGTAAAAGACTCTGACTTGGAAAGCAGTGTTGGAATCAGCCCTATGAACTGCTGGACATGATATTTCAGGAGGCTTTATGTAGGAAGCATCAAACAAGGGGGAGTGGAAGGTTAAGCAATGATCTCCTCTCTCTGGTGATCAATGATAGAACCTGAGGGAGCAGCATGGAGCTGCAACAGAGGAGGTTCAGGGTGGTAATCAAGAAATAGTTTCTAACCAGATGGTGGTGGGCACAGAACTGGCTCCCCATGGCAGTGGGCCTGGCCAGAGCTGCAGGAGTTCAAGGAGCATTTGTGCTCTCAGACATAAGGTTTCATTTCAGATGGTCCTGCGTGGAGCCAAGAGTTGGACTCGATGATACTTACGGGTCCTTTCCAACACAGAATATCCTGTGATTCTATGAATCATAGCAGCAAGGTCACACACGTCTTCCCACAACACCCTTGCTCCCATGCTGAGCAGCCAGCTGAATCCTGTGGTCCCCGAGCAGCTGTGGTCTGTAGCTGCACCTCTCCCTGTCAGCAGATTATTTGCCCCTAAAGGTGATGCCCTGCACTGATTTAAAAGATGAGCCTCTTCCAACTCTGCTCCCTTCTGAGTAAACCTCAGATGTTAGCAAGAGAGGATCAGTGATGGCATTGCTACATCTGAGGATCAAAATTAAAGTTAAGGTTGTAACCCATGTGCTGGAGTGCAGATTCCAGCTGTTACAGACAGCTCTATCATACCATTCACTTTGTGAACTTATTTTTGTTTTCTTTTGAAACTAATGCAGCTTCTCAACCTAACACTGACCTACTACTTCCCAGAAGGAGGTTGTTAAGAGCAGTACTTATGCAATGGGAAGGAATCTTTTATTCTCTAACTTGTCATTTCTAGAGCAAATTGAAATTAACACTGAAAAGCCCCATCTTATCTTGATGAGACATTTAGAATGATGGACAGATAACACATCACTATGGAGAAAAAGTGAAGTTGCTTAATAAACTCTGATTTCGCTCAATTCTGCTTCAGCATCTAAGCCAAAAAGCATTTTATCTGATGAAAACATGCTGCACAGTGAAAAGGTTTGATTTCCAAAAGGGGAAGAATTCAGAATGTGCACCAATTTTTCTTACTCAATAACTCTGTAGCATGTTCCCTCCCAAATCTTCTTTCTACCTGCTGTTACTTCATTTGTCACCTTTATCTGAGGCTCCCTGTAAATCTGTAAAGTGCGTTCTGGGATACAGCCCCTCTCCCATTAGGGGCTTACCATTGGATGCTGTACAGTTTGCAGTTCTTGCCCTGTAGGGCCTGTTTTTCTGCACCATCAGTACTTGCTCACAGCTCTCTACTTGTAAATGCATAGAAACAGCATGGGAATGAAATACCCACATCCATCTCTCCAAGAGACTCTCATAAATGTGTTAGGGGCAGGACCACAGGGCCTCTTTTCCACAGTCAGTAAAAGAGCATCCTCTGCTCCGGAAAGTAGATCTGTTCAGCAGGTTGTTGGTAATGCATCCAGGAGGGCAACACTGCTTTCTCTGCACACAGAGACTGGAAATAGGGAAGCTCAGAAGCTCCTTGTGTGAAACAGCTGCCAAAGCCTTCCTGTTGGGCACAGCTGCACTGACTGCTGCACCTGGAACTCCCAGCTCTCCTTTCCCTCTCACCTATTTTCAGAGGAGGCATGAAGGTTCACTCCTGCCTCATTCAATCTCATTTAATGCCAAAATTCATTTAACACCATTCCCAGTCTTGATAACGACTGCGATAATTAAGACTCAATTGGATGAACTTTGTATTAAATTCCCAATGTGGATTTTGTGTCACTTGTATCACTTCTAATCTTTTTTAAGTATCAGAGGGAGCACTTTTTTCCCAGCTTGGAAGAATAAACATCTTTTGATATATCAGAAAACATTTGGATGTTTTCAGATTGAAATGGAAAAAGAAAAACTGTTCTGAGATTTCCTTTGAGCAAATGCATCAAAATATGACCATCTTCACTCTGTCTTTCCTGGAGTAGTGTCAGCACCCTCTGGCTCAGCCTTCAGCAGCTTCCACCACCTCTCCTTCCTTTCCCAGCTGTCTCTCTGGTGCTGGAGTTTCTCTTATCTCCAGAGCCACTCCCCACCTCTGAGCACGTACTTCACCCTCACAGCTCCCCCACCTGCTGGACCCTGGTGTGCTGCACAGATCATAAATCTTGTTGGCATTAGCAAATCATGTTGCTCTTCTGGCTTTTGTGGATGCTTTCCAAGAGGTGTGACTGAGCCGGGCTGGTACCAAAGCACTTCTGTACACCCCTTTCTGTGCTTGGTATTGATGTACTGCCCACTCAGTCTGAAGAATGCTGTCATTCTCTGCTATTTCAACACTGGCCATGAATTTTACTCAGTTTTACGAAGTAGAAGGAAGCAAATTTGTTGTATCTACCATATTGAAATGAATGATTTATTTCTTTTTCTTTTGCAAAGTTACTCCATTTCACCAGTTTCCCTCTTATTGATTCCTTGCACTGTTAGGACAGCATCAAACAACTCACCAAACATCCTTCACATTCAGCTCAGTTCGCTGGGATTTTTTAAGGAGACCAATAAAACTAAAGTAAAAAAGTGATGCCAGGTCTGTGAAGTGTAAGGAAGCATCGCCTTAGGATGCATCACCATTTTCTACCGCATGAGAATCAATCTAAGATCCAATATTGCTGTGAAAATTTTTATTTGACAGGATCCTGAGATGCCTGGGAGAGCGGGGCACTACAGCAGGAGGCAATGAGCAAGCAAAAGACCAAGCAAAACAGGCAGAAAAAAAATAGCAAAGCCAAGACACGCAATCAGCCATTAGCAATCTGCGTAGATATAACTGCTGGAGTAACAACTCTTGTTGTTTTGGCTGTCTGTGAAGAGTTCCTGCTTGCCACATGCACACAATAAGACAAGTCAATACACAGGTCCCACATGACAGGACAAAGTCTCTCATGGTGCTGGGCATGAACTTGTTAGACAAAATATCTGGCTCCTCATATTCCAGCCTGAAATACAAGAACTTCTGTTTGCATTTGTGCTACTGCTATCAAGATGACATTGCAAAAGAAACTTTAAGGACATAAGTGAGATAGAAGGGCAGCACTGCTGTGGAAATAAGCGTTGGAGTGACAATAAGAAATATCTCTCCTTACATGCTGGAATGGCCAGACTCCTAGCAGGACAAATGTGACAACTATGGTAATAGTTATGACTGCTGGGGAAAAAATTAATTCCAATTGTATTTTGCATGCAATATTGAGGGCATCAGGTGAGGTGCAATGACAAGTATTTGAATAGCTCTATTGGCTTAGCATGGAGTGACACTAATTTGAGCACCAGAACAAAATGGAGCAGGAGCTGGAGGCCAAGATCATCTCCATGACTGTGATTATCAAGATATCATAGAATCATAGAAGGTTTTAGGTTGGAAAGGACCTTGATGATCATGTACTTCCAACCCCCCTGCCATGTGAAGGGCTGCCAGCCACTAGATCAGAGTACCTAGGGATGTTTTTGGATGGTTCCAGGGATGGTCATCCACAGCTTCTCTAGCCATCAGTGCCAGTACCTCACCATACTCTGAGTATCATCCATGACTGTAGCAATAATCGTATTCATTTCTTTATTAAGCTTTGTTTTAGAAGTCATCCAATGACCAACTAATTAGGAAATAATCTGCGCTGTACTCAGGAATGAACTCATCATGCTGGTCTTTTATTCACTAGAATCTATTTCTTAAGTATTTTGTAATTTCTCTGTCTAGCTCAAAATTTATTTGTCCAGGGAATACAGCTGGGATTTAAGGATCATCTAGGAAATCATAGAAAAAGCAGTATTTTACATGCACCCCCAAGAAGAAAGCAAACACACAAACTTTTTTAAAAATCTGTTCAGCAATCTGGGCTGATCCAACCCAAATGACATTTGAGCTATTACCACTTCTCAAAGCCGGCAGAGACACAGTTGAAGGTGGTGTTCAGTGTGACAGCACATTGTGACATTTCCCATGGGACAGGGAATAGGTCTAGCAACTGATCTGGAAATAATGCTGTAAAAACAGATGTTTAAAGTATAATAAGGAGTCCTCGGCTTAGCATAGGTGTTCATACCACTGGGAAGTGTTCAGGAACTGTACAACGTCCCCGCTGTTTGTGTTGTGCAATGTTTTCTTACAACAGATAAAACAGCATTGCTTAGCAGCTGCAATTATCTCACCTAACAGATTTATTACACTTGAAAACTGCCATCATGCAGATTCTCTCTGGAGAGAACATGCAGTTACTTAGAAATACATGTGAAATATTTAGGGTGAAGTAATTCTGGCACAAGGAACATTGCATCTCCATAATTCTGTCCATTCTCTGTATAGCTTCTTTGTTTCACAGGCACTTTTAGAGCTTATTTCACTTGATTGCCAAAAGCAAATAAAGCCTGAAAATGTAAGAATGAGGCTGATGTAGAAGGCACTCACTGCAGAAGTACATCTGAAACATGCAAGCAGTGTGACAGACACTTCCAACTTCTTGCTTCCAGCAGAGTTGGAAGTGTCTGTCACACTGCTTGCATGTTTCAGATGTGTAACCACACTGAATTTCAGAGTGTAACCACACTGAATTTAGGAACGAATCATCCCAGGAAACTGTTATTAAAGGAAAAGTTAAAGCACATATACATGAAACTTTTTGCATTTATCAATTATTGCTCTCTCACTGCCTGCATTCAAACTTTGAGTCCTCAGATTTCCAGCTAGCTTTGAAGATTCTAAATTCTTTTTTTTTCCTCCAAAGACTTAAAGTGAAAAAGGATTTTCTTTGTGCTGTGGTCAGAAATAAATCAACATCTCACCCATAGCTACTCTGTTGTCTCTTAATCATCTCACCATTGTCATTTCAAGAGCACTGACATGACAGAAGCCTCATATATGCAGGTACATGGATGATGGGACATGAACTTGATCTTAGAACTGTAAAGATGTTCTTTCCAGAAAGGTAGAGATTCAGATGGCAGATATTCATCTTTCTAATATGAAATTCTCCTTGAAGCAGGTTACTGTCATCCAGATTTTTCTTTTTTTGTGTGTGTGTATTCCACTGAAATTTAATTGTGTTACTGACATCTTTCACTTCCAATGAATATTGAATTATAGAATAATTCCACAGGTAGGGATTTGGAGAAGCTCAGCTAAAAATATTCTGTGTTGTGAAGCTGGAATGGTTATGAAGAATGTGTGGATTTATAATTTCTTATCTAAGGAAGGGAACCATGGATGTTCACATCTGTGTAAGTGCAGTAACCACTGAGCTAACTGATGAAACAGAAGGAGTAATATTATTTAGTATTGATGATCCTTGAAGGAAGGGTTCAGAGTGCAGATTCCTAAATGGAATCATAGAATGGCTTGGGTTGGAAGGGACCTCAAAGATAGCTAGTTCCAACCCCCTGCTGTGGGCAAGATTGCCATCCACTAAATCATACACCAGATTGGGCTGCCCATGGCTCCGTCCCACCTGGTCTCTAGGTATGGGCCATCCACAGCATCTCTGGACAGCAGTGCCAATGCCACACACCCTCTCAGTGAAAAAATTCCCCAACATCTAATGCAAATCACTGGCAGCCCACTGTTTACCAGAAGTATTAGGAGAACTAATAATGTCAGCTGAGGTTATGTTGTCTTACATCTGAGCTGTGGCTATCCTCAGTGGATCACAGCCTGCATTTATTTTTGCTTCTGTTTTGTAAAACATCTTGAAACTAATATTGAAATATGAACTTTCTTGTACACTTTGAAGCTTTCAGTGCCAGCCAGATGAATATGCACTGTATTATCTGCCAACCAGCAGAAGCTTAGGGCATGCCAAGTCTCCAGAGGCACCACTCCGAGGCTCCATTACTAGCTTGGTTGGCGCTGGCTATACCTGCAGCATCAATTCTCTAGAAATTATCTAAGTTGTCTTTGAAGTATTCACAAATTATTTTGCAGGGGAGCAGAAATCTGAGGATGGTTCAGAGAGGTAAACCTCCCCGGGGATACTTCCACAGGTCCTTCAGTCAAAAGTACTTCTTGCTTGTTTGTCTTAAGGCATTATGTGAACTTTCTGCAGTTTGAAATGTTTTCTACCATTTCAAGTAGAACATCTTTTTCAGAGTTGATTTATCTGTTCAGTATCTGTACAACAGTGAGATCTGGGGTTAAACGCTCCAGACAAAAAGGAGACTTAACTAACACACAGAAGTGCAGCTAACACCTCTGAGTAAATACCATGCCCAAGTGGCTCTCTCTGGGTGAGATGGCACTGAGCAGGAGAGTGTCATTTCTCTTCCCAGTCAGTCACTGCCCTTTCTAACCTAATAGTCTCCAATACTCTCCCTTGCTGTCAGCATTCTGCAGCTAGGCACAGGTTTTTCACTATGCAGGCAGAATTTCTTCAAGTGGGCTATTTACAGATGGAATTAGATAAAAGAGCAATTCTGGCTCAGCTTACTGAAGCACTTCGCTCTCTCTCCTTGTAATTCATCTCAAACAAGTATGTGAAAAGCTGAAGTTGAGGGGGGGCAAGGAAAAATCTTGTTACCTGTCCACCCTCATGGTATTTCTCAAGATATTAGATGCAGTTACTGAGAAAATAGGCAGTTCATGAAACAAAAGCAAATGTTGATTACATCTGGGAAAAGGCTCAGACAGGAGCCCAGCTGCTATTCCAAATATTTAAGCCACCCAATTCAGAAGAGATCAAAATAATTTAAAAGGATTCATTGCCTTATTAAACAGTTTCTTCTGTCACTAAGCCACCGCATCATTCATTTCTTCATCAGTTTCAATATGAAAGATGGTGGTGAACTCAGAACATTTGCTAAATGATAGATCAGTATTACTAATTCACCCAGGGCATTGTACAGGTTTTCAGCTGACTCATCCAGCTGCCTGGTGCCAATCTGCAGCAGGTAAGGGTCTTTTCACAGCAGTAACATTAGCAGATGTGAGAGGTCACACTTAGCTGTAATTTTTAATCAGATGAGCTTTATTGAGTGCATTCATTGCAGTCTAACAGTGGTCTGTCCCAGTAATTGTTAGGTAGGCACAATTAGCCATCCACAATCCAGGATTAAGGGGTCATGAACATGACTTAAGGTAAATTTTAATGAATATGAAATATTCATTTACTCAGAGCTAAATATCCATCACATGAAAAAAAAAAGTTATTTCATTTGCTGTGTAAAAATAGCGCCAAAGTTGCTGGGAGTTCTGGAGATAAACTCCTTGGTATTTTTAACAAGCAGAAAGAAGAGGAGGAGAAACATTTCTACCTTGGTATAATTTCAGTGTAATGCTTTTGAACCCCTCCTCAAGCTGCTCTACCTGAGAGGCCCACCAGATGTGGTCCTGTGGCATGGCACACATGCCTGCATGTGAGAAAGCAGAAACACACATCACATGTATGCTATATTCACTGGAGCACCTCTCCTATGAAGAAAGGCTGAGGGAGTTGGGATTGTTCAGCCTAGAGAAGAGAGAGCTCCAGAGAGACTTGATTATGGCCTTCCAGTACTAGAGGGGAGCTTATATGCAGGAGTGGGACTGAACTTTTGTAGTTAGTAGTTAGTGATAAGATAAGGGGGAATGACCTTAAACTAAAAGAGGGGAAATTTAGGTTGCATGTAAGGAAGAAATTCTTTATTCAGAGGGTGATGGGACACTAGAACAACTTGCCAAGAGAAGGTGTGAGTAGAAGATAGAACTTGTGCTTTGTGGGAGTTGTTCAGCCTCAATGGACAGTCATCTCTGGTTTCAGTGAGCAATGAGATTAATCTGATCTTTCAATAATTTTTCAAATTGGGTCTGGTTTTGTATTTGTAAATCCTTCTCTATCAACATTATTGGGCATAACGTTGTGTTCTGTTTTTCAGTAATTAGTTGTATCTCCTTTCATGGTGGGATATGCCATCTCTATGAGACTCTGGAACTGGAAGGAAATAATAAAAGGGATTATATCAGGGATGGGATGAGGTCTGCTCCACAGTGGAAATTCAAATGGTGTGGTTGTCCCACAGTGCCATGTGATCACGTGTCCAAGTGCAACCTGGCATTAGTCAGACCTGGTTTCCCATAATACATAAGGTGATCACTTCTGTGCCCTCAAACCACAGAGGAACAAAAGCTGCAGCACAAGAGCTGAACTTCACTGCATTGTGTCAGGGGAACCTTGGAAATCTGATCAAAATATCTCGGAAAATGATTTTATTCTTCTGAACCATAAAAATGGTTTCTCAAAAAACTTTAATGAAACAGAATGATTTCACACAGGGAAAACTTATATTTTGAAGACCACTCATTACATCTTTTTGAGCCATAAAAGATTAAAGGAAAAAAGAAAATGAGTAGGCCTCAGAACAGCTCAAAGGACTCTTTAGGCTTGGAAAAAAATCTTGTTGCAATACCAAAGGAGTTATTTTAGCATTTCTCCTGATTGTTACTTTGTAAGAACATTTCCTTGTTTAATTGCCTTTCTTTGCTGATCTTCATTTTTTACCAAGAATATGCAGGAAGTGTTGTTAAGTAGTGCCTATCAATAGTAAAATGCGGTAAAGAATGGACTGAGTTAAAGGAGATACAAGGATTTGGGGGAAGCAAATGAATGGAGAGCAAAGCCACTATGCTTTTCTGAAAGATGTTGTCATCATACTTGGCTGCGGTAGGGCATGCTTGAAATTAAAACTGCTGAAGCAAATGGAAAAGTCAAATTAGTTAAGAAGGTTTTAATGACAAATCCTATGGTATGAAGTTAGTCTTTGCTCAACTGAAATTCCCAAGAATTTCACTAGGAGTATTGCCTGGAAAAAGGCTGGAGGGATAGGCATTTGGATTCGAAGAACATGGTGGGATGCTTCTGGGTTAGTTTTATGGTACATCATAAAATAGTGGGCTATAAAACCAGAGGTATATAATAAAACCAAACTGCAAACACTCTATAAAACCATTCTTTCTATTTCAACTTTAGGGGAAAATGTGACTTAGGAAATGAAGGAACAGTCTACATTTTCTGCAAATCTCTCCAACTAGCCAGTATTTAATGTAGGAAACTGAATGGGAGACAATAGCTTTCTTTCACACTTCAGCATATTAATAACATTTAGTTTGGAAAAATGAATACTTGCTCCTAAAATGGCGACTTCACATGAATAACATATTACCTACACTTAGTTTTCTGGACTTTTTTTAATATTTGAGCTGCTTCAAAAGTACTGTCTTGTATTTCTTTATGTTGGCAGTACAACCATGACACCCACAACATCAGAAGCAGTTGATGTTGGTATGGTTGAGGTTGAAACTTCCCACCAATATTCCATTACGTGTTGTTGCTGTATGACAGATGGCAGCAGAGGGACAGTCTGACAGAATGGCGTCTGACATGGAAATGCATATGAAGTAAGGTATAGAATCAAATTATTCCATGCAGAATAAATGGCACCCACTGATATTCATCGATGCTTGCTGAACATTTTGAGACCAGACAGTGGATGTGAGCACAGTGAGGTGGTAGGTGGTGCATTCCAGCAGTGGTGACAGCGACATGAAAGATTAGCCACGTTCTGGATGGTCATAATTCATAGCTGTCACATCATGAAATGAAGAGCATCCTGATCACCTCATCTGTGTGAATTGACTAGTGGTGGTGAATATGTTGAAAAATAATGGTGTTTTGTAGCTGAATTTTTTTTATCAAACATTGTTATAAAGCTCTTTGTGCCTGCTGTAGTTTCCATGGAAATAAACAGGAGGCATTACTTTCAGAGCAATCTATGTATCATTAGAAAGAGGAATTGAAGCAAACTCAGATATACTCATGTATACATTTCTCCATATGACTTGTATTCTGTATTTCTGTCTTCTGGATGACAAACATTTAGGGGCCAGGTCTTTTCCAAAGCATCAAATATATTCCTATATATAAAAGGTTAGTCTTGTGTAATACGCACTGCCAATCATGTCTGGCAAAATGGTTATGGCTATATCTGCAGCTTGTAAAAGGTGACAGGATTTTATTTTTTGAAATACTTATGAGTTATGAGAATGGGTCCAAGATATGTGAGGAGTCCTATGTCTACCTATTCCAAACACTGCTACAGTACCTTCTCTTGCCTTTATGCCAGATACTGGACTTACGGGTTTAAAGGAAAAGAATCTAGTAATCAACATAGAACATAAAAAATGTATGTAAGGACACTGAGTATCAAATAAAATTGCATTAACACTGAATATGGAAATAGAAAACATGACAAAATAAAGTAAGATTATGTCCATCTTGATTTCTGAAGACTCCTTTCTGCTCTACGAAGTGGTCATGAAAGAAGTTGTCTCATTCATAGAGGAGCATAATAAGAATCAACAACCCTAACTTGGGAGACTGTGCCTTCAGGTGTATTTATGTGTTGGGTACAGACAATGTCTCCAATTGTCTTGTTGATAAGATTTCTTAGCTCAGGTGCAGTGTCAAGCAAATGCAGCTTTATAGTTGTTTCAAAGTCAGTTCAGGCCAGAAGTAGCATTGGTGCATTTGCACAAGGCTGTTTGGGCTGGTATTTGGTTGTAATATATTCTTTGTACAGCTCTATTATCCACTGAACCTCTGCCTCAAAGCCCCAGATAATAGAGAACTCACCTGTAGATTAAATAGCTCAAACTAGTACATTAATGGTGGTGATATAAGCATCCTGGAAGGACTGCTAGGTTTAGTAGAACTTCAAATGCTGTAACATTTGTTCTCATCTGCATTTTTTCATGGTCTCTTCAGTCAAATATTCAGTCCATGTTTTTTCATCTGCCAGGTTTCCAATATTTCTCATTAGTGTGATAAGTACAGATGAACCAGATATACATGAAGTCTCTGACTAGGCTTGGCCACACAATTACAAAAGGAAAATCCTTCTGTTGAGAAACATCAGTCTGACTGAGACCGGCTCTTTTGTGAGAACATGCTTTTGTCAACAGCATGAGAAGAGAAAAGCATTTTTCTTCCATATGCTCATCATATTTTGTTTTGTCTCAACTACTCTGATACTTCTTCTGGTAAAAGTGATACATTTGAAATGTAATTAAATCATTAAAAAAAATAGTTTATCAGTAAAAGCCTGATATTTCTACTTTTTTTTTTCCTTTTGTTCCAGACCAACAATGGAGGAAAATATTTGAAATTCAGAAGATCTTCAAACTTTATAGAGGACAGGAAGTCTGTTTTTTGACAGACAATGCTGCTTACTAGGCCTATACTTCACATTTTCTGAGTGCAACGGTTGCTTTCAGCCTGCATTCTTTGAAGTTCAGGATGTCCCTTAAGGGTGGCACTTGTAGAGTGGCATTTGTGGGGTGAATTCTGTTGGTCTGTGGTTTACTCTCAGCTTGATCACTGTCAAATTCAGTGTACTCATTAACCTCCCTGCAACTTTATTTGTATGACTGAACCCACATGAACCCAAATCTCTGGGCTTTCCCATAATCTGATACAAGGCCACCCCAAAAAAGCCTTCTGATTCAGCTCATGCGAAAGGAACTAGTGCAAGAACCATTACACAACATGTAAGGTATATATGTATTTTCCCACGTCAGTCTCCACCCATCCCAGCCATTAACCAAGTATTGGTGTACCAGAAGACATCTTGCCAGACTCGGGTCAATGTGATAGGTCATTTGCCTTTCCTGTCTTCATCATAATGTTTATAACTTCCTCCTCTTTTCAGCAGTCAATTAAATGAATTCTCAGAAACTGGCTGGATTCCCTAGAGATTTCCAAGACAGAGATGGTAATGAACAGCATAGCTAGCATTTACTTCTCTTTAGGGCTGAACTTTGAAAAAAAAAGTTGATGAATAGTTTTGGGATATATTACAATTCATCCCCCCCAAAAATGTTGGCAAAAAATCAGGAAGTCATTACCAGAAAATAGTCTTCCTTGTTGGATGACATCAAGGATGACTTAGGTGCTGTATCTACTCCATTAGCCAGAAGGACTGAGATGCTGATAGCTGCCACATGCTCACCAAAGTCCTATTTTGTGACATGACAGAATAGACATAAACAGAAAAAAAAAAAAAGAAGTCTATTGAAATGAAAGGCTAAAAGCAGACTGTTTATTGTGGTTGCATTTTCTGAAAAAATTTAAAGCTAATTGTATCATTAAGAATAGAACAGCAATATTTTGTTGGGTACTTTTTCTGGATTGGCTTCTAATTGGATGATAGGTATACATGACTTTCAGCTTCAGTCCACCCCAAACCACCACCCTTACTTTATACTTTGTGACCTCTTGCCACAGCGTAGCATTGATAACTAAGCTAACAGACTTCTCTTTGTATTCTTCACTGGTCAGTCTGCTTCTTCAGACCTTGTCTTTTGTATAAATATGTATCTATGCGCATGAGCTGCTGAATTTTTGGTTGACTTTTAGTTCTTATGAAAAGGCTAAAAGATGGCTCCCAGGTCTTTTAAAATCTTCATATTTCCTAGTCAGCTTAGGATTGTTGGCTAGAAGCACTTCTAATTTCAATTTTCTCCAAAGGATGAGACCTATTCAGTGTATCCTGGCATTGGAGATGAGTGCATTCCGTGCCCTGCAGAAGCATTCTGGCCTGGATCTTACTGGAACTGGAAGCATCAAGTGAAAGGCAGTGTATCTCAGGAATCTGAGCTATTCAGTATGTCAACACCATTTGAAGAGCCACGTGTGCGTCATGTTCTTGTTTGCAAGCTAATTAGATTACTTGTTTTGAAAGATAGATTAATGAATTAATCACGGGGTGGGGTAGATGTTTTTTCTTAATGTCCTGAAACCAATTTAATATGAGCACTTTATTTTTTTTTTTCCCTATGAATGACTCATTTCTGAACTGGGAAACACAGAAAGTGGAAATGTGAAAATGATAACCATGTTAGAAAATTACAGTGGTAACCACAGCCATTTTTGGCAGAGCAAGTTTTCTTTCATGTTATCTGGAATTGCAGATAGTACCAGCAACCATGGAGGGAGGGAATGATATGGGAGCTTTCTAGTCAATAAATCAGAGTCAAATGGAAAAGGGTGTGGTTTTGATTGCTCAAAATGTCAGACAGGTTTCTAGTTTGCAAAATTCAGACCGCAGGTGGTTCATGTCTTGATATCTTCTCATACTGCAGCATTTAAGGAAATTTAAGGATATATTTTTATCTTTAAATCAGTTATGTTTTTGGGAAAATAATAGTAGAAAATTCACCAACTTTGATTTCTGGTTCATTCACTCAAAGGCAGAAACCAGCAGAGTGGGATCCGGTCCTGGACGCTGATGGTCACCTAAGCAGCTACACTGTCAGGCGTTTATATATGTACATGTATATTTTCACCTATTTTCCTGGTTTTCATTCTTCTAATTCTAGGCAGTTGCCCATCAGTGGGCCAAATTATGCATGTCTGTGGTCGTCTCACTCAGCCGAGTATCATGGGATACTGGCAGCTGGCACACAAGTAGGGAGGGAGCATAAATCCTGGGCCACACCAACATGTGCAGTTCTGAGAAGGACAACTGAATGAGCCGCAAGAAACACAGTACTCAGAAAATGAAAGGTGTAGCTATTTGCCTCCATAAATGGAGATAGACATGTATGTCTAGGGGCAGAGATAAGGTGCCCTAGACACTTTTTGAAGTGTCTGGGAAATTCCCACTCTATCAATTGGAGTTGGGTAGCTAAGTACCAATAACCAAACACTTCTGTAAATGTGGTCTTTGTTTCCCAATCCTTTCTAGTTCCAACTTTTCCAACTTCAGTGTGGCTGACATTCTGTGCAGATATAGCATGTGCAGCTGCTTTCCTTATGACCTTCATTTGGTTCTCTTTTATCACTAAAACCAAGGAAAGAACAGCGTTACTGGTGAAGGAGACACTGAAGAGACTAAACATTTTGCATTAAGGTCTCTCTGAGACAAAACAGTTTCCAGAGTTGCTGGTTATGAAAGCAACCATTTTTTTCCTGAAAATTGAATGTCTGCTAAATGGAAACTTAATGGCCAAAGCAAACAGAAAGACTGAGTCCGAATCATCTTTTGGAGCATGACTATCCAAGAGTCTGAAAAACAGCAAATGGATGCTAGTCATAATGCATCCCATTCCTGGGTATGGCATGTTATTTACTCCTGCATTATAACTTCTCCTCATGACTGCTTAGTTTGAATGCCTTGTAATAGAGGAAGAACTGCCACAGTCATTCAGCATTAGAAAAAGTACGGAAGTTGTGCACTGCTGTGTTTTATGGGCATTTGCTCCAGCACTACTGAGAAACTGCATCAGCTGGAAAACAAAATATTCTTTATTTTTAATGATTTTGGATGTCTGCTGGAGAAAAGAATTACCTTTAGGCTGCTGCTGACTACAGTGATGCATTTAGAAGGTCTGTTAATAGTGTGTGACTCACAGAAGACAGGCAGCTGTTTCCATTTCTTATTTCTTTTTGCTGTCTGTACATGAGCTGATGCATGATAGTTCTGTAATATTGCTGTGTGGCCAACAGTATGTGCAGTGCTGAAGGATGGAAGTCCATCTTCCTCTTCAGGCTCTCTCTCTTCCCATAGTAACTTCTCTATCCCTATCCGGAGCAAATACACCATCACTGTCCCTGCCAAGCTGGGATTTGCCCCCAGCTGTGCCCAGCACTAGTGCTGGTGTCCTCCCCAAACCCAGCAAGGCCTGTGGCATGTGTTGGGAATAGGGATTTCCCCCAGCAGTGGTTATGGGAAGAACACTGGTTGCCTAGACTCAGCTTGGTCCCTAGTTTCTTAGTGATGTCCTCAGAGAACTAATTTGCATTTCTGGAATTACATTACTCTTCACTTAAGATAAACTCAAACTCTGCATACCCTCTGCTCATTCTCGTGGAGCAAGACGCCAGGTGCCACATTCCCCGGCTCTGCAGGAGCACTGCAGCAGGGATTGGCAGTGTACAGCAGGGGAAGCCAGCTCAGCCACTTCTGAGTCTCCCTTCTTCTCTCCAGATGAAGATTTCCCAGCAAAGGCACCAGCATCTGTGCACAACTAGAAAACACACCTTCAGTCACCTCTTGAGCCTGCAGAGCCATGATGGCTTTTATATTCTGCCGATTTACTTTTTTCAAGTGTGGGAAACATGCCCTGCCTCTTTTTTTGGAGTCCTCTGAGCTACTTTCCATGGGATTCTGCAATTCACCATGGATAAAATCTCAATGCCTACAAGATTTAAAGGCATAATTCCATCTGCTGGTAATAGGAGCGCTAAGTACAGATGTCTGTTCAAAACTAAGGCACTAAGAGTTGGACAATGCTCTGCCAGCACCATTTCAATAGGTTTGCAAAGATCTCCTCTGTTGTATATCCGGAGATGAGAGCAGCTTTCCATCAGCACAACCACAGAGTGCAATCTATAATCTTTTTTTCAGTTGCAGTTTGAAAAAGAAGATTCAAAATTGACCAAAAAATAAAAATAAAATAAAAATAAAAACAGGCTTTACTTTAACACTGCTTTTTCTTTTCCCAGGTGTTGCAGCTTTAAATAGTTCTGTGGAAATTAGAATTTATTCTGATTTACACTGTCCAGTTTTTGTTCATCACAGCTTAGATTAGTTTACAATAAAATGATGCAAAAATGCCATGAGAAGATCAGCTAAAGGAGCCTGGTTTAATTGCGAGTACAAAATTGACGCTTAGCTTAGGTTTCCAGTAGCACTTAATACATCAGAAGAAAGAACATCCAAGCTATCCAATGACTTTATGTCTAAATAAGGAGATTTTAAAGTTCCTTCAACATAAATCAATCTCACTTTATCTCATTATTGCTTTACATTTTGATAGAAGTGGGTCTTGAAAATATTGAAGTTCAGTACTTTTTAAAGTTGCAAAGAAAAACTCCTGATAAAACCTAGTCAAGTCAACACCTTTAATATTAAGACAGATATTTTCCCATGTTTTTCTAAAATAGACTTCAGAGGAATTGTGATGCCTGTCCTGTGTGGAGACACACTGGGGTAAAGCAATGAGTTAGTACTTTCCCAGAGGGGAGAGATCTATTGCTTCACCAGAGCACACAGTCACTGACACTGAGCATCCAACAGTAGTGTGTGCACTTAAATAATAGTAGGGACCATTTTTGCTGGGATTTTTGCTCACTGACTTGCACCCATGGATAAGAATTGAAGAAGAGCACAGGTGAAGTGCCTCACACTGGTCCAACACCACATCCTTATCTCTAAATAGGAGAGAGATGGGCTTAAAGGGTGGACGATTTGGTGGGTAAGGAATTGGTTGGATGGCCACAGCCAGAGGGTTTTTCTCAATGGCTCCATGTCCAGGTGGAGGCTGGTGATGAGTGGAGCCCACCAGGGGTCTTTCTTGGCACCAGTACTCCTTAACATCTTTATCAGTGACACAGGCAATTGGATCAGATGCACTCTCAGCAAGTTTGCAGATAAGTCCAAGCTGAGTGGTGCAGCTGATACAATAGAAAGAAGTGGTGCCATCCAAAGGGACCTGGACATGCTTGACAAGTGGGCCCATGTGAATTTAATGAGGTTCAACAAGGCCAAGTGCAAGCTTTTGCACTCAAGTTAAAACAATCCCAGACATGTATATAGACTGGGAGAAGAACTTACAAGAGCAGCTCTGCTGAGAAAGACTTGGGGAAATTTTGTTTGGATGTTAGGAAGACATTCTTTACTCAGAGAGTGATGAGGCACTGGCACTGCTGCCCAGAGAGATTTCCCATCCCTGGAGGTGCTCAAGGATGGGGCCCTGGGCAGCCTGATCTAGTGAGTGGCAGTGCTGCCCAGAGCAAGGGCCTGGTACTGGATGATCTCTGAGGTCCCTTCAAACCCAAGCCATTCTGTGATTCTATGATTGTAAAGCAGATACATCTGCTGCAGTCAGAGAACACTGTTCTGTGCAAAACCACTGTCCTGCAGTTGATGGAGGTTGTTGCAATGCTTGGACTTGTTTCAGGTCCTGTTGAAATCGTGGGAGAGTCCCTCTGGCTGGCACTGTGGGAGCTGTGCTGACTCCTTGTACTCCAGCATGGCAGCCCATGTCCTTCAGAGAGCAGTAAATACCATTTGTCATCACTGTTTTTCTCATATGACTTCCCTCCCACTTATAGAGAGAAAAAATTGAGAAAATGTCTTTATAGAGAAAAATAAAGAGAGAAATTCAAAAGCTCTTGCTAGTCTTGCTGCTTTCTTCTGGAGGTTTTTTTTATACAGTATTATTTTTTAACATTGTTAAAAAATCAAGATTTCTGCTTGTTGAAAACTACTACTATGATAGGAAGCTTGATAATGAGGTATATTTTTCAAACTTGCTCTCTTGACTATTTGAGTAGCTTTTATTAGTATAATTTATCCTCTTTATCTGGCTTCCACACTCAGAGAAAAATATCCCATAGAGAATAGCGCTCATATGCATTTATAAGTTACTGTGAGTTTTAATGCTGGGCTTTGTATTAACCTTTAAAAATTTAAATCATGCACTGGCCTCATAGAAAAGCTGCTGCAGTTTGCTAAGCAAGCAGTACCTCACCACCCAGAAAACTCACCGAGCAAAAAACGTGTAACACAACTGTCAGATCTGTGAGAGAACTTCACTCATAGTTAATGTAGTAAGGCCTTCACTATATCAAATATAGTTTTATATATATATTTATATTTATATATATTTATATATATATATATCCACTATATATTTTCATGGTCTCTCTCTCTCTCTATATATATATACATATATAGTAACTTCACAAATATATATATTGAGTATCTAGCATGAGAAAAAAAAAAAAAGGGTTCATATTGCTGTATGCTCACAAGATTGACAATCACAGCTCATGGTCACATCAGTTGCTTTACACCACAGGAACACACTTTCAGACTTCTTGTTTACTTGGATTTTTTTAATATCACTACTGCTCATTAGGTTTTATATATGATGATTAATACATCTTCTCCACAGCAATTAAGTAATTTATCAGATGATAGACGTTACTTCACAGGACCACCATAAAACATACGTGTAACTGTCACTGTTGGTCTCTGTGCTAATTACCAGCAGTGATAGTTACACGTAATAATACAAAGCTTTCTAGAAAGATAATGAAGTAGATTTTGCTTTCAATATCACTAACGTAAGCGCTCAATAACTTTGGCACATCTGTGTCGTTCTTGCAGTTTTGCACAACCACAGCTGGAGCACATGTATGTAGTGCAACAGATTTCTGGTCACTGCCTGGATAACAGAGAGCTGCCCTCAGGTTATGGTTGACCTTAAGCTTAGGGACCAATTCTGTCACCAGTGATTGAGATGCAAGTTCACAGCTCATCACACACTGCTGAGAAGTGTCCAGCCTCATCCCTGTACCTCATGTTCCTTAGATCCATGTCTTTAAATATATTCACAGTGCAGTGATGGAGCACTGGCACAGGCTGCACAGAGAGGTGGAGGTCTCTTCTCTGGAAACATTCAAGACCTGCTTGGACACCTACCTGTACAACCTGGGCTAGGGAGCTGCTTTGGCAGGGGAGTTGGACTCGATGATCATCTCTAGAGGTCCCTTCCAACCCCTACAATTCTGTGATTCTGTGATTTACTTTTTTTTAACGTGGCTCATTGTATCTAGTGAACAACTGTTCATTAAGACATTCCACATTTTCAGCCTCCTCAGCTGAAGGATCAAGAGAGGAATGGAGACATTTCTGGCAGTTGGAAATCCAACTCCATCAATGCAACACCAACTGACTGCCATTTTGCTCATGATGTAATTCTGAGAAAGTCATTTATTAGTGCTGTTGCTGTTAAAATAAGACATAGTGAAATTTAGTCTCCCATCATTCAGCCTATCAGTAAAAAAAAAAATTCCATTATTTTTCTTTTTGACACTTTAAGTTTCCACTGACATACAAAGATGAAGCCACTCTCCTGCTCCTGGAATACTGCAAAGCCATTCCCTGAGTGTTGCACAGACTAAGGAGAAAGAATCAGTGCAAATTTTCCTTTTTATGGAATCTTTGATGTACTTCTTCACAAAGTACCACTAAGAAAAGAACCAGAACTATGGACTGCAATGGAAAGTTAAAGATCTGTGTCCATATTTGCAATGGCATTTAGTCAGATCAGCTTATTTCAGCAGCTGCTGTTAAGCAGCAGGTATGACTGTTCCATGCAAATCATTAGTCATGAGCTTCCAGGGAAGTCTACCTATGCAAGATGAGATGAACCCAACTGATTATAATCACTGCTTCCCTCCTCTGCAGCAGAAATTTGTGCTGTGACACACTATAGCAGTTGCTGGACACTGGCTACTATAATAAATGTTAATTTGCAGGATGGAGTGAGCAGCATCAATTTTCAACGTGGCAAAACGCTAACAGCTGACCCAACCTTGGGCCATGGTTGTTTCATCAGCAAGCTGAAGAAGGAAGTAAGTTATGAGTCATATAAAATGCTGTAGGTAATAGGGAATTATTTAGATTAGTCAAAGCCACAGGATTCTGGAGAGGTAGCAGAGTAACCTAAGCACATCAAACAAAACAGCAAGGTGGCAGCTGAAATTCCTGAAAGTCTTAAAAAAATAAAAAATAAATAAAAATAAAAGAGAGAGAGGGAGAGAGATTAAGACATTTACCTGGAAAGAAAGTACAATTTTTATTAGGTGGAATAGTAGAATAGAGACTGAGAAATTTCTACAGCCTCAATCTTGTTCTATTAGGAAACCTGTTAAGTATAAAAACTGTCTTAGCTTAAATTCTTGTTTGGTCCTAGGTAGGTAGGAGATTCAAACCTAAGCCTCTGATATTTCACGGAGTACCCTAGAAATGGGCTCTTATACTTTGAATATTTCCTGCATGAAAAGAAAGAGCACAGGGAGAGCCACACTGCAGGGGCCTGCAGCTGCCACTGCTGTGCTGGGAGGAGGCCGAGCCCATGCACTGTTAGCCCATTTCTAAAGCAGATTATTTCCCAGAGTGATGCTGCTGAAGGACAGCCACCCTCTGCTGTTAAAAAGCAGTTAAACTGAATTAGAACTTCTGAAATGGGCTTCTTTTTCTAAACCAGTTCACAAGCCATAGCAAATGCAGCTGGGGCCTCCCAAACCATAGTGCCAGGCATCCAGAGGGATACTCTGGGCCACCGCTGCCTGAAGATCAGCCAAAATTCACAATCTGAGGAAAGAGACGAGACAGTGCCCATTGGTTAGTGTGCTTCACGTCCCACCAGAGAGCTCTAATCACTCCCAAAGCTAGAGCAGCCTCTTGGGCTCAGTAAACAGCCTCAGCCAAAATCCTGGCAGCACCAGGCCAGCACACCCCAGACTTAGCTCAGGGCTGAGTCATGGGACAGGGCTAGGATGAAAGATCCACTGAAATAAGGCAGTTTCTTTCGAGATAAAGGACAAGAAATAGAGTGGTAGGATGACTACAGCAAGCAGTTTCCTGCTTCAGCCGCAAGCATGGAGATGAGAGAAAAATCAGAAAAAACAAATCTTGGCTAGTTTTCCTACCATGTACCCTCACTGAAATAGGGATAAAGCAGGCCCCTGAAACCATCCAGCTGGAACTGAAAGGAATTTCACATCTCAGCCCACCACCCTCACAAAAGCTAATCAGGCAGCATAGCATCAGACAGGACAGCCAGCAGCAGTCATCTGAGCCAAGCACCCTTTCAACTGCAGTTCCTAATGGAGCCAACCGAGCTGTAAGAACTGTCATGGCCGAATGACATCAATGCAGTTTAATGGCTTTCTTCACATGGAGACTTCAGCATAAGGAAATGATTTAAGAGACAGCTAAACTCTGCTAGTCATAATTAGTAGATAATAGGTTCCATAACAAATATTGGTGCGTGCAAGTCACTCAGGGTAATTAACAGAATCATATGAAAGAAAACAAGCTCTTCTTCCCAAAAAATTTATTAATATTACTTATCAATTCATAGTAGAAAACATTGTGAGTGAAATGAATTGAAATTCAGACACGGTTCAAATACAAAAGTGCAATAATATTGCCACAGGCATAACCTAAGAAATACAACAGTGCCTCAGATATGTGACATTTGCAGAAGCTTCTGTTTTTTTAACACGACCCATAAACACAGCTATCAAGACCCTCAGCAGGTGTCTTCAGTGTGTTTAATTAAAAAATAAAAAATAAAAAAATGCTGATTTATGCCATAGGAGGATCTGGAGTACAACTTAGTTGAAATTGCAAACATCATGACAAAGTATTATCAACATTTTCCTTCTAATACTCAAGTAGGTTACTCATTGTCAGAGTATTTTTCAAAATATCCCTGATCCCAATTCTTTCTGATGGGATGAACCAGACTTATGTTTATATTTCTTCTGTTACAAAGGCTAAAAAGTTTTGACTATCAGTGTGACTGTAAAGAGCTGCCTATTGAAATGACAAAGTATGTGAAACTGCAGGGCTATGAGCTTCTGAACTTCTGAAAGGTGCCCTCTATTTAGCAAGGAGAAGGTGCAAAAAATAAAAATAAAATCCATTGCACAAACTTTGCTTTGTATTCTCCTTAGTTACACTAAGGCAACTTCTTTTCAAATCTTAACTGATTTTAACAGCTGAAATATTCTCCCAAGGCAGTAGTAATATTCCCCCATAAAAACATGGAAATCTAAATATCTGGCAAAGTATTACTGTGAATACAACAGAGTAGAAGAACCATAATTAGGTTCATTCTGCTTCTATTAAACGCAGTCCTTTATAAAAAGTAAGTTGGAAAACAAGCAGTTCTGAAAGACAGAACTATATGTCAATGTACAAAACTGAGTGGAAGTTATCATACAAAAATGGAACGAAGAGTCAGCAAAGTGTTTCAAGCACTCAATGGCACATTAGATTTAAGACTTTGGGTGACGTGTCTGAGGCTTTTTGATCAGTTTTCTCATCATTTTTCTGCGGAGGAGATCTTTTGGCTTGTTGATGGTCGGTTTCTGACTCCCTGCTAAGAAAGTAAAGGAAGTAGTGAGCCATGCAGAATGACCAAGTTGTTATTACTCTTCATTGGACTTTTTTTTTTTATTATTATTTATGATGCTGTTAAGCCACTTGAACCCAATAATAACACTCATGTCAGAAACTGTCGCATGAGTTCTGGACACCCTATTCTCACACACAGTAAGGTTCTCAGTGCACCTACTATGGCACAGGACTCTGTTTTTTTCTTTGTTTGTCCTTTTCCTGAGAAAGAATGCAAGTTTATTCTAGTTGCCCTGCAATAACACCAGAATGTATGCCCCCCTCTACTTGCGAAAGAAAAAGAAAACTATTGCTCCATTTCTTTGAGCAACAAAAGGGCAAAATCTAATTATAACCAGTACATGTGGGAGATGGAACAAAGATAAAATTCTTTGGGTTCCTGCACAGAACAGGCTTTCCACTCAGATGCTGCAGAGTGCTCCAAGGCAGCAGTTGGGGTAATTTCCAGAAGAGCTGACAAAGGCCACACAAAGTGTGTGAGTACAGTCCTGAAAACCAGTACTTGACAAAGTACAACAGTACTTTACAAAAGTCTTTAACAGAGCACTGCCAGTTCATCTGCACACAGAGCCCTGGCACGCAGTTTCCAATTCATTTGCTTTCACTGCAACTGTTTTCTTTTCTACTCTAATCTTCTAAAATGAAATTATTCAGGTACCTTGTGATTCCAAAAGCTATACATCATGTTAAACAGCAGTTACATACTTACATAAAAGAGGCTAAGTGATTTCAACTTTAGACTCCAGAAGGTTACAAGAAAGATAATAGGGAGGGGAACTTTGGGAAGGGGAGAAGAGTAGACTAAGTTGCCTTAAAGATTTACCTAATGTTGCTGTACACTCCCAAGCTATAGAAATGTATACGTACATAAACTAATTATGCCCTTAACTATGGGCTTTGGTTGTCAACACCTTACTGAATTTTGAAATGCACAAGTAAATCATAACAAATCCTTTGGGTTTTCCTATCTGTTGCACTAATAACAAGACACAACTTTTCTTCATGTCTTTCTTCCCTGTGAAGAGGGAGCAGAGGAGAGCCCCCAGAGAGGATATGGCTGGATATGCAGGAACAGAGGGCAAGGTACTGAAGAGGTGATTTCCTTCCTCCTCTCTCTTTGCATGCTTAGGCTGGAGCCTGGCCCTACCACTTCCAGGGAGTAATAGATGCAGATTAGGTAATCATAGGCATCTCTGATAGAATTAGCACACCATTAAGTCTCCCTTATAATGCCAGAATGGCAGAGGTACAGTCAGAGTGCTATGCCACAGAAATAGTACTGCCATGAGTAACTGGCAAGCAGTATTTTTACTTCTGGGGTCAGTACTCACAGCTCTTCAACTACCAGCTGCAATAGCCATGGACTTCAAGCCCAGAACTGGATAATCATCTCCTGACTTAAGCCTTCCACACACCTTAAATACAGCAGTACCTGGGCACTGTAAATGTCTCATGTTTAAAATAGATACAGGTTTTGGTGGTGTTGTTGTTTTCGAAAGCGAAGTATATGTTAGGTACAGCCCTATTTTTTCCCTGTTAGTATAAATTTTTAAGTTTTGTGCTGTGTCTGCTTCCTGACTGTTCTGAGGATTTACATTAATTATGCTTTTCCCTCTCTCATAGATTTACATACCAAATAAATCAAATTAGAGTATTAGATCTGCAACAGTGGATATGAACATATTACTGCAGCTAACAGCACAACCATTTTGAATTACAAGCACAAAAAGTAGCTGGCTTGAATAAAATCATTAAGAAAAAAATATATATAGCCATAATTCCTAACCCTTCCCTCCATGGCCTCAGATTCCACACAAGTGATGAGGCAGAAATTTTAGCAGTGGGAATGGGAATGGGAACAGGCAGCAGAGAATCAGGAGAGGGTGTTAGCTGCTAAAAATGTTAAAGAAAAAAAGTAAATTGATTTCACAACTTGCTTTAATCCTACTTTAAAGCATCTGGAAGAAAGTAAAACCTTAATTAGTGTTGTTGCTCGTACTCAGCAATTTAAAGACTGATTCCTTGTGGGCTCTACTAAATTAAACAGTCTTTTCATGTGCCTTTCTTCACATTTCACTTAAAAATTAAAAATTGAGTAATCACCACACAACACTCTTCTCACATGAACAATTTAGCATTGCATCTCAGTTTTCCCCTCCTTTGAGAATACTTAGTTCAAACTGTAAAAAAGCATAATTTATAAAAAACATGGTGAGTAAAAGAACACACTGAACACCTAGTACTGGTGTATGGATTGGTTTATCTGCTTTTGACTGACAAAATACCAAGAAATCTTACCTTTTCTACAGACATTGTAGCAATCTACTTCAGTAACGAAGTTGTTGGCATTTCCACCACAGCCAGTGTACTTGAACTCCTTGCACGATTTACTCGTGGTGTCATAGTAATAACGGGGCACAGAAGAGGAGCACAATCCTTCATCCTTTGGGCTATAGCATAACAAGGGACCAGCTTGAAAAAGAAAAATGAGATCATTTATATAATCTCTATGCCTAGCATATTAAAACTTACCATGCAAGTAGTTTGGTTGCTAAACACCCATTACTCCAATTGAACTGACATGAGTGTTACCAATGACTTCAGAGGGTTACTATTCCTATGAGTTATACATTGGAGAAAGCAGCAGTCAATCCCAGAAAACAAACTTAGTAGTCCACAAGTGAAATTAATCTGCTTTTCCCAAATGCAGTGCTGTATTTGAGAAAGCAGAGATGTTCATGGGAGGCAGACAGCAGTCTGATTCTATATTTACAGGAACACAACAGCGATCCAGTGGAATTACCTCTGTAGGTGAGAAAGGAACTATTTTGTCTGCCCTTGCTACACAGTTTTGCTAGTAAATCCTGCCTAATTGCTACAAAAAGTACAAAAGCTCACCATATTTCTCACAAGGATGTTTGCGTTTAACAAAATCTTACTTCTGTTTCTGGAGACATTTCACTAACAGAAATTAAAAATAATTCAGCATTTGCTTAAGGAAATGGTGACAATCTGTCATCGACCAAAAATAACTGTCTCATAAAGCACTAATGAAGAATAGACAGCAACACTATTCTGGTAGCTGCTCTTTAAAGGCACTGTCCTGCAACAGGTATCAACCATGTGTTTATGAAAGCATCCATCTACAGTCACCTCCTTATAATTACCCTCTCTCCTCTTAAAAGTTGGTACGAAGAGGCAGGGAAGGGCCACGCCAGATGAGGCAAAAAGTCTTCCATCAGCAGTTGAATTAGATGGTGTGGAGTTTTCAGCACTCCCAACAGCATCCCTCAGGCTTGAATTCATAAAGGAGCCTCTGCATATATCAGGACATCACCTCCCTGACCATGACAGCCACAATGCCTTAGACATCTGTCCCAGCACAGATCTCCCACCTCACTGCCCTTCAGCTTACAGGTACACAGCTCCCTAGAAGGCAAGCAGCTGGCTGGGTGCAGCTGTGCTCAAATTTAAAGTCACTACATCAGAGTAATAGAGCACTCTCGGTAAAAAACGGGTGAGAGCAGCCACACACCACAACCTGAAGACAATTATAAGCATCTGCACTATAGATATCTTCACAATCACCACTGTGCAGGTATCTAGAGCAAAATACCAAATAAAGTATCATCTTCATATCGCTTTCAAACGATCTAGTTTATTAAGGATTTGGGACAACCGTTACTTTTCTCTGGCAGACAGTGATCCACACAGGACTGCAGGTCCTTGAAGTTGTTGCCATTCCCGTAGCAGCCCCCATAGACGAACTCCTCACACCTCATCGAACTCAAGTTGAAGGCATATCTTCTTATGTGCCCGCGGCAGGGTCCTGTGTCAGCCTCCATCCGGCACAGTTTGGGCACCTCTGCAACAAAAACAGTTTCACAGTCAGTAAAACCATCCTTTCATGCCCTCATCCCCACAGCACGGCATTGCATCCTCAGTAAAACCAACCCTTTGTGCCCCCATCCCAACAGTACAGCGTTGCACACCAAGTGTGGCTGTGCCAGTTGTAGCAAGCCTCAGCTTGTCCCAGCACCTGCACTCCTTAGTAACGTGGGACAAACTTGGCAGGAGGAATCCGATGCATTAATTAGACACTTGTTATAACACTAAGTTTGATTCTAAGGGAGGAGGTATGCACGTTCCCATCCAACACAGCTCCCTGCCCGGGCTGACGCAGCTCCCGAGGCGTGATGCCCCCCGCACCCGAGGGCTCTCGGTGCTCCGCACTCACTCTTGATGGTCCAGCAGCTCTTCTCGCAGTCGTCGTAGCTGAGAAAGTTGTTGGCGTTGCCGTGGCAGCCGCCGTAGCTGAACTCCTGGCAGCTCTGCGTGTACCTGTCGTAGTACCAGCGCGGCACCAGGGCGCGGCACGGCCCGTCGTCGGGGGGCAGCAGGCAGGCGCGCTGCTTGTCTGCGGAGACACAAGGCCGGGGATGAGCGCACCATCGCGGCCCCGGCCCCGATCTCCGCCCGCGCCCCGCTCCTACCTGTGAGGCCGCGCGGTGCCAGGGCGGCACAGGCCAGCGGCAGCAGCAGCGCGGGCAGCGGGAGGCGAGAGCCGGCGGCCATGTCGCGGCGGCGGGCGGGATAGATGCAGGGTCCCGGGAGCGGTCAGCGCTGGCCGGCCCGACGGCAGCGTTTATATGCGTCGACACGGCTTCCCCGGGCCGCCTCCCTCCTTGCGCACGTTGTGGGAGGGGAAGGGGTGATTCACGGGGCAGCAGGTCGGCGGCGGGGCGCGGCGGGACGCGCGCCTGCGTGAGCCCCGCGGACCGGGGCGGGGGGGGTGGGGGGCTCGGCCGGGGCTGCGCGGCGCTGGCGGAGCTCCACGGCCGTGGTACGGGACGGCTCCCGAAGAGAAATTCCCGTTAATGACGGAGCCCGGGCGGGCGCGGGGCGGCAGCAGCCCTCCAGCCGGCCGCATTCAGCCTGCTCTGGTGCTGGCCAACCTCAGGGACCGAGCCGGCGTCGGACGCCTGGAAACGCCGAGGGACGGACGGGTGTATGCCCGCTGTATGGGGCAGAGAGGTGGATTTCGGGAGACAGCACGGCTGGGTGAAGTCACAAACATACAAAAACACGCACAAAACTACACCGACACCAAACAGAATCCCGGTACAGTGTGATGCGTCACCAAGGGGGAAAACCGGATTCGGGATCTTACTGCTACAGCCGTTAATAACATGCCCTCATTTTTGGGTAAACTCATGATGTGCAGCGATTGTAATAAAGCTTCGATCCTCCAGTTGGAAAAAGAAAAAACAACCACCACGTTTTCTATTTCCAGAAAAAAAAAAAAAAAAAAGGCCGTCTTTCTAATATTAGGGAACTCTCATGTGATTTTTATACAACCAGGCTGATGTCCTTTAGCTTTCACTGGATTTTGTCAGAACTGCATAGGAAGCCATTGAAATTCCACTTCAAACAATAGCAGCAAAATGAACGCTGTCACGCTAATACCATTTTCCATTTCCTCTGTGCATGCACACATACAAAACAAAGTTTGAATTAAAACCTCTATCCATCAACCCTGCAGCTCAGTGTGGCATTTACTCAGCTGCTCCTCTACTGTAACAGCAACAAAGTTCACTTAGATTAGGTAGATATTTGTGAAAACACATGAACAGGAGCAACTACCAGCAAGTGGCGAGAGCCTTTACTGCTACAGTCAGCAGAACTAGCCATGTCTGCAGGTGGCTGACAAAGGTTTCCCATACTGGACTATGATGCCAAGTTGCCCTGCTCCCACTGGCACCCCTCAGCTGTGGCTCCTCTGTGCCCCATCATTCTCTACAGATGCTCCATGTCCCCAGCGAGGGCTGTGCTGCCCAGACAGCAGCTCCTTCCCACTGCTCTGAGCAGCACTGGGGTCAGCGGGGCTGTGAGGATGCCAGCATAAGGTTGCAGGGGTTAGGAACTGCACATGGATAACAACCAAAGAGATGCAGAGGAAGAAGAGCTAATTTGAGTGAACTGACTGAAAGAAATCTAATGTAAACCCTCTGAGCACTATAGAAGTGGCAGAGGAGGGAGATGTAAATCGTGATGTCCTACTGTACTGCTTACATCTGGTGGGTGGGAGAGGGGCAGGTAGTGTCCTTGTGGCTATAGCCAGAGGTGGGAGGAGGGTGAGGGGTGACTGCCTTCAGGGGCATTTCAGGTTCTGAAAACCAAATGGTTTCACACAAGTCCACTCAAAAGGCTGCATCCAGGCCTGCAGCTTTGCTTGGTATGAAGGGCTGTGGCCATGCTGATTCCACATCTGCTGATGTTGTATGAAAGCAGCTGTCAAGAGTAGAGGTCCAGGGCACAAACAGGGTGAAGGGACACTTGTTGCAGAGGGAGCTCTCTGCTCAGGGTCTGGACCTCAGCAGTCTACGCAAGCACAGGGGGCTTTCTTAAGTCCTTGTGCTTTCTGAACCCATCACTCAGAGCACACCCTATCCCCAGCACCCAGCACAGCTGCAGGACCCCAGAAGCTCTGCACTGCAGAGCTCTGTGTCCCACCGACAGCCTGACCTGACAGCCATTCCTTCACCTCTCTGCCTTTCAGTCTGATCTGCCTGTAGTTTTAATGCAGAACTTTAGGGGAATGTTCCCAAGAAAAGCACCTGCTGCCACCGGCTCACCTTTCTCAGGATGCCGGTGGCACACGACCACACAGCACTGGGGGACAGGAGGAGCAGAGGAGAGGGCTCAGCGCCGGGCAGAGCCCGGCTGCCTCTGCCCCACGGCGCGAGGGGGTGGCCGCAGCCCGGCGGGTGCGGGACGCTGGGACCCCGCAGCGTGGACGTCCCGAGCGCGGAGCCGGGCGGGCCGTAATCCGGTTAGAGGGGATTAGCGCGGAGTTTAAAGGCCGGGCGGTGCGGGGCAGGGTGCCCGCGCGGTGGGGAGGAAGCGGCCGCCGCGGAGCAGCCCGGCGGCACAGGGTGAGTGAAGCCGGGGGCGGGCCGGGGGCGGCCGCCCCGCCGTCCCACCGTCCTACCGGGGGCTCCGGGCCCGGCGGCCTCGCTGCCCAGCGGTAACCCTTTGTCCTCCCTCCCTCCTCCCCTCCCTCCCTCCGCGCTCTGGCAGCGTACACCATGCCGGCGATCAACATCGAGGATCTGAGCGAGAAGGACAAACTGAAAATGGAAGTGGAGCAGCTCCGGAAAGAAGTGAAGCTGGAGAGGCAGCCGGTGAGCGAGGGGCCGCCGGGCGGGCCGGGGGCTGGGGCGGCAGCGGGGGCGGCCGTACGGCCCCGGCGCGGTGCCGTCGGGCGGCGGTGGGGCCGGGAGGGCAGCTCTGCGCGGAGCCCGGCGGGGCGGAGCGGGAGGGCCCGGTCCCGGCACGGCGCGCCCGGTGCTGGCGGCCCCGCCGCGGGGAGAGGAGCGCCGCGCTCTGCCCGACGGCAGTCGTTGAGATCCCGCTCCGAGCGGCCGCGTCGGGCGAGGGAGAATTCCCCTCCTGTGTAAAAGGCACCCGGACGTGCGGGGTGCTGTAGCCGGCGGGACGGCCCCGGGCGAAGGGTCGACGCCGAGCGGCTGGTGCCCCAGGGCCGAGCTCCGTCCTGCTGCTTTCGATGGGAACGCTGTACTTTCTGTCACACTGGCAATTTCTTTCCACAGGTGAATGGTTTCCAGTGATTTTTAATTGCACAGTTTCTGTAAATGGAAAAATACAACTGATGTAGCTCCATGATAAAACTTTATATTATTATTATTATTATTATTATTTCTGTATGCCTACGGGAAAAAATATACATCTAAACTCTTCTCTTTCAATGCATTAGGTCTAGGTACATAGCCAACAAGATAAAAAATCCATTATAATAGATTCATTGAATGAATCACAGAAGGACTTGTATTGGAAGGGACCTTAAAGCCTACCCAGTTCCATCCCTCTGCCGAGAGCTCATGGCCACCCACTGGCTCAGGCTGCCCATGGACCCATCCAACCCGGCCTTGCATGCCTCAGCAACGAGGCACCCATGGCTTTTCTGGGCAGCAGTGCCAGTGCCTCCTTGCATTTTACATGTCAGTTAAATATCATTGTTTGTAGATGTTATGGTCTATGGACCCAGAAGTATTAAAAGCTGCACTCTGAGTACTAGAGGCACCTGGATCATCCCTCAGAGAGTTCCCAAGCTCCTGAAGTACTCTGTAGGATGCATAGATTTTAATTTCTTAACAACACTTTAAAACTAGTTAAATATTCTAATATTTAGACATATTCTAATATTCTAATAAGCCAAAAGACTGAGGAAATGAGTACTTTGAAGCTATCTTCAGTAAAACATCCTCATTTTCACCTGTGCGCTGTACAAAAGTTTCACAGTGAGAATGAAATCTGTGTTGTAGGTATCACAGCTGTACCACAGCTGGAGGAAGTTAGGCCTTATTCTGTGCTCCCTGTGGTTGAGGATTAACCCTGAGCTACTTCTGATGGCTCAGAGGCTGTGATGGAGCGGGTGAATTCACCATCTCACTTGGCATAACTTTACCTATGGGGTAAGATATAATTACGGAGGAAAGCAGCGAGCCTTAAATTAGAAATAATGGCCCCTGTCGGCCTGGCAACAGCTGGATCCTGTTGCTGACTGTGCTGTTGTGTCTGTGAGTTGGCAGGCACAGAGCTGGAAGCCGTCCTTAGAGGTATCCCTTATCCAGGCACCTGAGGACAGTGTCTGTTCCACAGGAAGGGGAGTGAGAGGTGTGTGTGGTCAGGGCACAGAGCAGCCCTGGACCTCCTCCAGGGCAGGTTCCTGTGGGGGCCTCACCATGGGGGCCATCGTGCAAGGAGGCCCATGGGTTGCACTCCTGCTTCATGTAGTACAGTTTTTTATTAGCTGCTTGACATAACGCCACATGCAGAGCTCTAAATAAATTATTCCTGGTTATCTGGAGAGGTCCCACAAGATTGGAGGCTTGCCGATGTGACTCCCATCTTCAAGAAAGGCCGTAAGGAAGACCCGGGGAACTACAGGCCTGTCAGCCTGACCTCGGTATCAGGGAAAGTTATGGAACAGATGATATTGAGGGAGATCACACGACACGTGCATGGCAATAAAGGGATCAGACCCAGCCAGCACGGGTTCACCAGGGGCAGGTCGTGCTTGTCCAACCTCATCTCCTTCTATGACTGGGTGACCAGACAGGTAGATGAGGGAAAGGCTGTTGATGTAGTCTACCTGGACTTCAGCAAGGCCTTTGACACGGTCTCCCACAGTATTCTCCTAAGGAAACTGGCAGCCCGTGGTGTGGACAGGTTCACTCTTCTCTGGGTGGAGAACTGGCTGGAGGGCCGTGCCCAGAGGGTAGTGGTTAATGGAGTTAAGTCCAGCTGGCGTCCTGTAACGAGTGGTGTCCCCCAAGGGTCAGTTTTGGGGCCCATCTTGTTTAATATCTTTATTGATGACCTAGAGGAGGGAATTGAGTGTACCCTCAGTAAGTTTGCAGATGACACAAAGCTGGGAGGATGTGTCAAACTGCCTGAGGGTAGGGAGGCCCTTCAGAGGGATTTGGATAGGCTGAACAGCTGGGCTGAGCAAAATGGGATGAGGTTCAATAAGACCAAGTGCCGGGTCCTGCACTTTGGCCACAATAACCCCATGCAATGCTATAGGCTTGGGGCAGAATGGCTTGAAGAATGTAGAGAGGAAAAGGACCTGGGGGTGTTGGTTGATGCTCGGCTCAACATGAGCCGGCAGTGTGCACAGGTGGCTAAGAAGGCCAACAGCATCCTGGCCTGTATTAGAAATAGTGTAGCCAGCAGGAGCAGGGAGGTGATCATCCCCCTGTACTCAGCTCTGGTGCGGCCGCACCTCGAGTACTGTGTTCAGTTTTGGGCCCCTCACTACAAGAAGGACATTGAGGCCCTGGAGCGTGTTCAGAGAAGGGCAACAAAACTGGTGAGGGGCCTGGAGCACAAGTCTTATGAGGAGCGGCTGAGGGAGCTGGGATTGTTTAGTCTGGAGAAGAGGAGGCTCAGAGGAGACCTTATAGCACTCTACCACTTCCTGAAGGGGGGTTGTGGTGAGGAGGGGGTAGGCCTCTTCTCCCTGATAAGTAATGACAGGACGAGAGGGAATGGCCACAAGTTGCGCCAGGGAAGATTTAGATTAGACCTCAGGAAGCATTTCTTTTCTGAAAGAGTGGTCAGGCACTGGAATGGCCTGCCTAGGGAGGTGGTTGAGGCACCATCCCTAGCGCTGTTCAAGAAGCGTTTAGATGAGGTGCTTAAGGACTTAATTTAGTAGTTGGGTAGAGATAGTGATAGGAGGATGGTTGGACTAGATGATCTTATAGGTCCTTTCCAACCTTATGAACTTATGAACTTATGAACTTATTTCCTAGGGGACTGTCATTGCAGACACGTGGTTTCTGCTGTAGAACTCGGGATGGGGATTTGTATCGTCACTGAAAAAACCAGTACAGAGAGTTTTGTTTGGGAAAAGCGTGTGAAGTAACAGATGCTTTGTAGACAGATAGCTTGTTGTGGAGCTGAAATGTTGATTCTGAGCGTGTTGACCGTAAGTCAAGTCAGAGATGTGCAGCCCTTGGCTTAATATCAATTGATTTAAAAAATGGAAGTGTAAGCATATAGCAGCCAACGGGCTGAGTGCTGACCTGTGGTACCCAGTGGGCGGGCAAACAGAGAAAGGAGTGAGCTCAGCATCACGCTGCTGAGGAGTGCATGAGCTCTAACAACGTGTCTGTGCTCCCCACAGGTGTCCAAGTGCTCCGAGGAGATCAAGAACTACATCGAGGAGCGCTCAGGAGAGGACCCGCTGGTCAAGGGCGTCCCGGAGGAGAAGAACCCCTTCAAGGAGAAGGGCGGATGTGTCATCGCCTGAAGGACACCGCAGCCCGCTGGGCCTGTCCCCGCAGTGCAGGAGCGGTTTTTGTGTGTTGTGCATTTTATTTTTTTCCTTTTCTTAAATAAACAGATGAATCTGAACGCGAGGTCTCGTCTCTTCGCCGCTCGCTCCGGCCCGGTAACACGAGAGGGCACGGCGGTTCGGGGCGGGGCGGAGCGGAGCGGAGCGGCGGCCATGGCGCTGCGGGGTGTCCGGCGTTGGGCGCTGCGGGCTTTGGCCCTGCGCGGCGGCTGCGTGCGGTGGAACGGCGGGCGAGCAGCCGACACGCTGCAGCACGGGGCCTTGCGGGCGGCCCTCAGGAAGGTACCGCGGAGACGGCCCGGCAGCCGGCGTGTCCTGCCCGCTGCGCTGCCCCGGCTGCTGCGTGCCGCCTGTTGGCAGCGCCTGGCTCCCCGTTTCGCTTTAAGCGTCGGGTGGTGGGACTGTGGGGACTCCTGCGAGTGGGGCCGAGCTGCTGCGCTGCCTGTGCGTGGGGAGGGAGCGCGAGCGGGGTGTTGGTGGAACTCGGCTTGTCCGTGTGTGTCAGGAAAGTGTGGGGCGTCCAGTGGGTTCCCTTCCAGCTCCCGCAGAGCACAGGGTCAGCGTTCAGTGTGGACACTGAGCGTAAGGACAGGCAGAGCAGAGCTCGTTTACAGCTGGTGGTGTTTCTAGAAGGGCCATCCTGTGAAACCGAATGATAAATCGAGAGAAAAAGAAGGGCTTCTGGTAACGTCAAATGGCAGCTGAATGCCACCCTGCGAATAATGATGACAGTTGTGAACTCTCTATGTTCCCAGCAGAGGGGTCAATGTCGCTTGTGGAAGGCTGTGGTATAATAAAGCAACACCTGTCAAAGTTAGAGAATTAACTTTTTTTAAAGTTAGGAAGCCCTGGTGTGGAGCCCACTGGGAGGAAGTGGGGGGTGTGGAATGGATGGGATGAAATGGGATTAAATGGAACAGAGCAGAACTGAGTGGGATGGGATAGGATGAGGCAAAATAAGCCAAGCTGTGTGTGTGAGAGGTCTGCCTCTATGCTATGGAATTGTGAATGAAATGCCCAAGTTCAACTGCAAGCAGGAGGTGATGAGTATGATGGAATCACAGAATCACAAAACTGTAGGGGTTAGAAGGGACCTCCAGAGATCATCTAGTCCAACCAAAGCAGCTCCCTAGTCCAAGTTGCACAGGTAGGTGTCTGGGTGGGTCTTGAACATCTCCTGAGAATGTGAGGTGTTGTCCCTGATTTGCCTGTAGGTAAATGTTCAGCTCCTGGCTGCTGCTACATGGTAGTTTTCTAAAAGCAGCGGCTGCTGGATGTCCTACTGTTAGCTCACTGATGTGACTTCGGAGCTGTACTGTTATAAATTTGATAGAAGCTTTTAAAAATGACTTGAAGAGTCTTACAGTTTTATGGATAGTTTAACCTTTTTCTAAATTTCTCCTCTTTCCAAGTTCAGTTTGAAGAAAATATAGTGGGGGTACTTCTTATTCAAACAGTTCATCTTCTTTTTTTTTTTTTAGAATTAGCTTTCATACTTCCAGAGTTAAAGCAGGATATTGCAAAGGCCATTTAGTTAAGCTTTCTATGGCTAAAGTTAGACCTCTTATCCTTGAACTTTTGCAGTTATGTGCTCATTTTCTGTGTTAGAAAAACACAGAACATGAGAAACAAAGAAACCTGGCGCACAACAGACTTCCTTATACATTCGTTTCATTCATCTAAATTCCTAAGCATTCTTCAAAGCAGGAATGAGGTGGCAGGAAAAAGGTCAGTAAAAGAGTTGAAGATGATTCCTCTACTGCCACTTGGGTGAATAATACAGGATGGTTTCGCTTGTATCACAGGAACAGGCCATGTCTGCAAAGTCACCTGCCTTGCTCTGTCTCCTAGTCCTGGATTTTACAAAATGCTTATATAACCCTTATTTCGGTTTCTGTCTGATCATATAGAAAAAAAATCCTCAACAGTTTACTCTAAACCTTCTAGCAATCAGTGTTTATTTTGGCCTAAGTTAAAATTGACACCAGTGAATTCAAGACAAACTGAAAAGTAAACACTATGGCAGAGAATGGCCACTGAGTATCTGTAATGCATTTTAAATGTACCAATTATTGAATTTGGGGCACTCTTTCCACTGGGCAAATCCAGATGCAGCTACCAGATCTGTACTTCTCCAATTGTTCTGAGCAGGATGAGGAAGAGACTCCTGTAATTCCAGGAGCTGTTTTTAGCAAGGGTATTGAAATAACCTCGTGAGTGGTTTCCTTTACTACTTCATAGGTCGCCACCCTTCCTCTTGGAAATTGAAAACGTAACTTTTCTTTACCTTGTTAAACAATACTTGCAGTGCATTGGTATCCTATAATTTGATGCAGTAATTAAATTATCATGGGTTTGAAGGAAAAGAGGGTTTAAGCTATTTTTTGTGCATGCATAACTATGCATGTAGATATACAATATGTACATTAACATGTCCATATTTATATACCTCCAGCAATAGTAGTAAGAAGCTTTGGGAAGTAGGTTTGAAAGGGATTGGCATGCATTTTAATAGAGTTGCATCTAATTTAAAAGAGATTGCATTTTATGTATGGTGGTGGCTTGGTCAGTGTTAGAATAAGAGGGATTCCTGTGAAGATGGACTCCACCAAAGGACACCATTGGCTTATTTGCCACTCCTGGATTGTATGTCTGGCCCCAGTTATTAACAGTGTCATGAATTTCTGTTCATTAGTATATACAAATATATTACAGGCATGTGTATAGGCAAAAAAACTTCCCAGATTCTGGGATACTTGCTGTAGCTTTTGTCATCTTGTATCTAAAGGAAACTTTTTGTAAACATTTGAAGGCTGGATCCCTTTCTGGTGTAGGCAACCACAGAAATACCATTTTCTACTGCCTAGAATTCTGGGCAGTAGTTTAGTGGGAAGTTTTCATAATTGATTTTTGTTGTTATCAGGGCAGCTGGGAAATACCACTGTAATAAGAAATACCATCCAAGACATTCAATAGTACTTTGTCATTGTCGCACTGGATTGGAGTAGCCAGTGCAGCTATGAACTTCAGCCAATTTAAATTGTATCTTAATAAGCAGCTTATGACTGAGCAAACGTCTGTGATTTATATAGGTTGTGCCATGACCATTAAAGAAATGTAGAGCTCTTTAAATAATTTTAAGTCCCGTTAGCATAAAAATGTGTGAGTAAATCTTTACCCCTGCCCCATGGCCACACATGGCTTGGAATATTTCCAGAAATGTGATTTTATCTGCAATCTGGCATTTTATGTACTGTAGCCTTCAAAAAAAAAAAAAACACAAAAACTTGAGACAGGGGAAACTAGCATGAGTGTCATACTACACTGGTCCAGAATGGAGCTGCTCCTCAGGCAGGTTTAGGAGGGTCTCAAGTGTTGCAGTTAGAAATTTGCAGTGGGATAAGCAGAAGGATGTGTTTTGTAATTGAATTTTCAAAGACAGAAGTGGAATTCAGGAACACCTCCTTTATTCTGGAGAAAAAAACATCCCTTTCCCAGGGGAAGCTGATAAAATTCTGTTGATCACCTCATCCAAAGAGAAATGTGGAACATTTTATTTCAGCTTAGCTTTATCCCAGCCACAAGGAAAACGATAAATGGAAAGTAGATGGAATAAGAGTGTGCTGAATACAAATGTTTCCCATGATGCTGAAGCAATGTGGTAAGTAGATTCTGTGTAAGCTTCTTGTGGTTGAGATGACAGTCCAAATCTTTAGTTGATGATTCAGCATTTAGGGCTAGCAGCCCTTCAGTGAGGACAGCTGCTTGGATCTGTGAGGATACCCCAGGCTGATTAGGTACTCAGCTGATACAATGATGAGCATAGTTTAAGGGCCAGGACATACATAACATGACAGGAGTTGTGAGTCTCTGGTGTGTTTGGCATGGATAGAGCCTTTCTTTTAGTAGCTCTAGAGAATTATTTTTCCTCTTTCAGTGACACAAGATAAAGAAAAAGTGAAGGCAGCAATGAAGTTAAGATCAGTTCCTAGGACTGGATATTTTCCATTTTATCTGAAGGATTCATTCACGATGTGGGACATAATGTCTGATCATGGCCCCCTGGTGCTCTGGGAAGTCCTAGAATATTGCAGGAGATGCCTGTTGCCACTCCTGATCCAAACCATTAAAAAGCACCATGATCTGGAAGCTCTGCTAATTGAAATCTCTTGAAGAGGGATGTGTGTCAGCCTGGACAAACCAGCCCAGCCACCTCTTCCTACCACATTGCTCAAAACAGCCAGTATCTCCAGCAGTACCCACATTTCAGGCTGAGCTTCTACCTAGTAACAGCATTAAATGTTGAGCCCTGTCATGGGGAACAGTGTGTGGGTGGCAAAGATGGATAAAATCCAGGGGCACATGCCTTTCACTTTGGATCCCATCAGATTATTTCAAGTCCTAATAACTTGGAGTGGAAAGGTGGCCTGGGATTGCCACAGTGAGATAAATTGTTTTGTTCATGCAGGGATATAATCCAGAACCAATATGAATAATCACAGTTCCTAAGAATATAATTTGTGGTCACTGTGGCTGAGTTTGAACTTAGTAAAGTTGTTGGGAGGTGGAAAAGGGAGTTCTTTTTTAATCTAGTTTTTCCCCATAATGATACCATGTGTGCACAAAATGTCCTACTGACTAAAAGAGGGGAAAAGAATACGAATTTTGTGCATTCACATTAGTAGCTATGTAAGTTGCAGAGATTCCAGAGGCCGGAATGAGTAGCTGTATGGGTCAAAGTTCTGATATTTTAAGTGTTATTCCCAAATGTTTTGTGTTTCTTAAGTAATTCTGTTATATTAAGTGCTGTCCTGTTTCTAGAGATGCAGGGGAGCCTGAGGTGTGGAGAGACTTTGGGGGAATAGTGTCAGTAATGAGGAAAAAGCCTTATTTTCTGCCCTGATATAAATTGTATTTTTAGCATGTCTCTCCTTGGATATTATCCACTGGTTATATTTTTGTGTTAGGGGTGTGTATAGCCATGAATACCATGGTAGCAGAAGTGTGAACGTATTTTCTAGATTCCCGACTAATTTACAGTTTTGGCAAAAAGATCATGGTAAAAGGAACAGAATTTCTTGTCTGAGAAGGACACAGAGCCCAGCATGGCTTAAACTCTATTGTGTTAGGTATCAAGAGTGAGAAATGCTCATCTGATAGCATACTACTTTGCTCATTGTGGTGTGGTTGAAGGGAGGATGCAGCAGATGCCATCAATGAGACAGAAGAATAAATAAATACAGTTTGAATGTGGTCGAAGGAAAGAAGTTGAGAAATTCCCTGGAACCAAACATAAACACTTAAATGATTGCCTGATCTTGGGGGGGCTTTGCAAATGTATTCCTTTCTTGCTTTTGCTGGAGAAGAGGTTTTCGCATCATACTTGCAATTCTTGGAGTCCAGAGTGAGAAGCAATTTTGGGACCCTCCCATTTTTATCCATGTTCTTGGATAGGGATGCTGAAAGCATGGCTGGGAGTGAGCAGGGACTACAAAAACTCCCAGGTGTATGCAGGAGGGGTTTGTCTGCACGTGTGTCCCTTTGGACAGGGAGGAGGATCACGTGCCTCCCCAGCCAGCCAGAGCTGGTCTTTCAGCATCTTGTTCCTTGGGAAAGGTTTTAAGCTGGGCTCAGCTCCCATGTCCTGGTCTGGACTTTTTGTTTTCTTAACAGGGTGATCATATGAGCCAGAGTGACAAAAGCCTCCTTCTGCTCCATATAGGCAGAGGGACAGCACATGCTTCTGCCCAGCCCTGCAATCCCTAGAGGACGTGTAGGTTTTCGAGTTTTAGGTAAGCAGTGGCAAAAAGGTTTGTGGTTGATTCAGATATATATGTTTGGTTTTTTTCCTCCAAAATAAAAATTGTAGCTAGATGTATGTTACTAAAGGATTTGCAGTATTTAAACTTCTGAAACAATAATCAGCTCTGCTTTATGTATTATGTATATGGCAGAGAACTGTGTCTCTGACAGGAAAGAAACAGAATGATTTAAACAGAAGCATGTCCAATTATGGCCAAATGAACAGAGCAGAAGAAACTACATTATACTCATAATGTGCATGCTTTTTGCATGAAAATAAAATAGATGAGGAAAGGTATGTTATGAGATGCTGCCAAATCTTTTTTCATAGGTTTTTTCCCTCCCTTCCTTCCTCCCTTCCTTCCTCCCTTCCTTCCTCCCTCCCTTCCCCCTTTCCTCTCTCCCTCCCTCCCTCCTTCCCTCTCTTTCCTTCTTCTTTCCCCTTTAGGGAAAATTTAATTTAGTAACAATTTGTTCCTATGTTTGCTGATCTCACAGTCTTTGGTACCCAGCGCTGTAGCATGCTGCATTAATCCTTTGTTGCCTGTGGCACATATAATTGAAGGTACAAAAAAGAATTGTGGTATTATAATTAATCAATTTTAAACACATCTTCTCATTCTGGACATTTATTTTTGAGCACTCCAAGAATTCTCACTTTCTATAAAACCTACTGAGTATTGGTTTTAAATTCACTGTCAGCTTCTCCTGAAGCTCAGCTCTGGCCACAGCTATGTCTAAAGGCATTGGAGAAAGGAGAACATGAGCCGGGTCTATTCACTGTCACTGTGCAGTAATGGACAAAAAATAGCAGTATCCTAACATCTGGAGGTGCTAGCAATGGTGTGTTATCTGCCCCCTTTCAACCACCTTCACAGCACTAAGCTGGAATGACTTTTTCTTCCTAACTTGGAACATGCTGCCTAGAAAGGGAACATGAAAAAGTTGAGTGATATGAAATCTGTGGGTCTTTGTTCTTTTTACTCACGTGGCTGGGCTGCATCCAAAGAAGCACAGCCAGCAGGTCGAGGGACATGCTTCCACCCCTCTGCTCTGCACTGGTGAGGTCTCACCTGCAGTACTGCATCCACATGTGGAGTCTTCAGTACAGGAGAGACATAGACCTGTTGGACTGTGTCCAGAGGAGGGCCTCAAAAATGATCCAAGGTATAGAACACCTCTCTCCTACGAGGACAGGCTGAGAAAGCTGGGGCTGGAGAATAGAAGGCTCTGGGGAGACCTGAGAGCGGCCTTTCAGTATCTAAAGGAGACCTGTAAGAAGGAAGGGGACAGACTCTTTAGCAGGATCTGTTTTGATAGGGCAAGGGGAAATGGTTCCAAACTTAAAGGGGTGGTTTAGACTGGATGAGGAAAAAGTCCTTTTCAGTGAGGGTGGTGAGGCACAAGTTGCCCAGTGACGTGGTGGTTAACCCATCCCTGGGGATATTCAAGGCCAGGCTTGACCAAGCTTTGAGCACCCTTATCTAGCTGTGTATGTCCCTGTTCATTGCAGGGATGTTGGACTAGATGACCTTTAAGACCTCCAACTCTATTCTCTGATCATGTCCTACAGACATCCTGCAGTGTGGTCGCTTTTGCACATGAAGTGTGTGGAGAGCTGGAGAGACTAAAATAAACCAAAGGTCCTGGACAGCACATTGTGGTCCTTTAGACATTCATAGATCTGTGTTTTCAAGGACAAAGTTTTGGAGACATCCTGCTTGGTATGGGAATGTTTCAAAGTTCCTAAATGAAGTTTGTAAACCTTTATGTGGATGTTTAAACCACACCCTCTAGATTCATTACTAGTAGTTATAAAGTTTGAGGTTAAATGGATACTTAATTACCGTGGGTTTTTTTTCCTGCTGTTTCCCCCATACTCTATGCTACACTTATGTCATTATTTAATGTCTTGATGACATAGAGGTATTGAGACTTTAAAAGGAAATGTTTTCTAAATTATAATTTTGAAACTTGTTGGTTTGAGGTTTTTGAATCATGCTGCTTTAAAAAAAATGAAGTCAGAATAACTTCATTTTTTGTTCTGTATTATAATTTTCTTGATATTCTGCTTTTAGGACTATTTTGTTTCCTCCTAGGTCTTTTTACAGGGTTGTGAGCTGAATGTCTATGCATAGATTGAACTGTTTCAGTTCAACCTTGTGTTACTGTGGAAAATGTTCTCTCTGTTTGTTCCCAGCAGTAGTCTGATGACAGCTCAGAGCAGAAGTTTGTCACTGAGGCCCAAAGTGTCACTGAAGCCCAAATTGTCACCGAGGCCCAGTCCCAAATCGTGTGCTCAAATAGGGCAAATTCCGCAGAAGGCTGAGGTGTTACATCGTACCTTTTGGTGACAAAAGTGAATACAGAATAAATTCCGTCAGTTGAATTTGAATGCCATTATCTTCCAGGCTGGGAGCACAGGAGAGTCTTGCCTTCCTCATGCAAGGACGGGGAAGTATTATGGCAACCTCTAGGATATCTCCCATCTCTAGGACCTCTTGTGTAGTGGTGGGTTGTTTTTACTAGGTTTCCTAGATGAGTCCTGAGATATGGCAATGAAAGCATTTATGTTATAAAAGGGAGAGAGTGAGATAGGGAACCATAGCTTTGTGTTGCTAACAAATTTACAGCAATTAGTATTAAAAAAACCAATCCTCAGATAAAGGTCCTGCAAAAATGCTTGAAAATCTTCAGTTAATCACTCTGTAATGGTTATGTATCCCGAAAGAGGAAGCAGTGGGTTGCAGCCTTGCTGTCGAGATCACTTGAGAATACTGCATTTTGTTTGCCGGAAGAAAGCTCACTAAGTAACTTGGTGTTATAAGCAGACACAGTTTACACTCAGGGAATGATTTCTGTGGCTGTGCGGTTAAGTCATCTTTGTGTGATGGGATGATTCGTAACTCTTGTGGTCTACGATGTCCTCCACTGCCTCCACTTCTGCTCGTGATCTCGTCAGACCCACGCCATGTCCTCTTCCTTCCGGGTGCCATCCACTGCAGGCATGGGGTCATCACTGCTGTGCTCATCTGGGCCAGGTTGGGTTGGGTCACATAGCCTCCCCCCCTCAGCTGCTGTTGCATCCCATGGTGATTTCTATGGGCTTGTTTTGGTAGTGCATATGGGCAGTGTAATGGATTTGGCTACCTCAACTCTTAGCCTTGGGAAAACACTGCCTGTCCTCAGCACCAGAGTCTGCACTGTGCTATGCTGTGTGCACTCACTGCTGCCAGAGGTTATGAATTCAATTGCAAGGAGAAATGTTGTACTGCTAGCTGTTCATTATTCTCTTTAATTATTGCTGGTGTCAAAGGCAAAGAAAGGGTTCTGTAGTCTTTAACCTCCTTTCTTTCAAGTCAGTGTTTTGCTAATTGTCACGATATAATCAAGGAAGGAATGCTGTTAGTAGTTTGTTGCTTATTTATTTGTACTTTATGTTACTTTAAAGATTTAAAGATTCAGTTGTTATCTCAGCTTGATTTAAAAGCAAAATTGTTCCTTTTAACCTGATATGACATGGCACCTCTAAATCACAGAATTGCAGGGATTAGAAGGGAGATCTGGAGATCATGTAGTCCTACACTCTGCTAAAGCAATTTTGCACCAGTGGGTTGCACAGGAAAGTGTCCACTTGAGTGCCTCCAGAAATGGAGACTCCACAACCTCACTGAGCAGCCTGTTCCAGTGCTCTGTCAGCCTCAAAGTAAATAAGGTTTTCCTTACATTCGTATGGAACTTTCTGTGTTTCAGTTTGTGCCCATGTATCCAAATAATTTAAAAAATATAAGACATTTTTTTTCTCAGACATTTTCTTTTGCTTTTCTAGTAAGTCAGTCTAATCTCAACTTAGGTATAACTCACAGGGAGCTTTAGTAAAAGTTTCTTTCTCTTTGTAGGAATGCATATTAATGTGATTTTTTGTGTTTGTTTGTTTGTTTGTTTTTTGCAAGACTCAAGGCTGTACATTATCCTGCTTATTATGTGCTGAAATATTGTACTACCACTGTACAGTACTGTAGGAGGCAGATATGAGATATTATGTGTTGAAATTTTTTTGTATCTTTAATTTCTGATTTGAATTGTTTGCTAAGAGGTAAAGTTGCTGGTGAATCATGTGAAGAAATCTTCAATTGTTGTAAAGAACATCTGTAGACACTCTCAGTACCCAAAATTTCCACTAGAAATAGGATACTTGTTTTAGATTACAGTGAGAATTAAATGACAATGTCTAATGCTTCTTCTGGTACAGTGTCAGCAGAAAATACTGAACACCATGTGAAGGAAAATCTCATGTGTGCAGTTTTGTTTCTTACTCATTTAAATAGTACAATAACTTCCAGGGGAAAATAAGGAAAATATGCAAATATCTGGCAGAATTCTGGGGAAATATTTTTCATTGCTCTCCCCTAGATGGAGATTAAAATAATCCATAACAAAAAATCTGAATTTCAGTCTTTCTCCTCCCCTTAACTCCCCCACTCAATTTCCTCTTTCCTGAGCAGGAAGCTGCAGGTTCTGTTTTCACAAAACTTTGTAAAGACTGCTAGAAATATAAAACACTTTTATTTTTCTTACTGTCATTCAACATGAAATGAGTTTGTCATCTTGATCAGTTTCTGACTGGACATATGCACACAGTGTTTTTTAAAATAATTCCTGGCTGAGAACAGCTATGACAGTCTGCATCACTGAGATGCAGAATAAGCCATCTCTGTCTCCAGAGTTGAGTCCTTTAGTTTTATGTCTTTATGGGTTATTGAAGCAGCCTGAAAAACCTCTGTTCCTGTACACAAGACTTACCATGTCCTCAATGTCAGGAACAGAGCAGAATTTCTGCGGTGGCAGGAAAGATACTCCCAAATAGACATCAGGTCCCAAATACCTCTATGATTTGGCCATATGGATTAGATCAAAGGATTTCCTTTGTGGTTGGGAATATTTGTTGGATATCATTTACAGTATGTTGAGTTAAGATATTTCTGCTGAGAGGAGTTTTAGTTCTTACTGTAGTCACTATCGTAGTGATGTATGTCTGAATGTTACCCCCCATGACTTCCACATTCTTTTCATGATAAAGCCTGTAAAAATGAACAGAACTGATTCTTGGCTACTGCTGAAAGCTTTTTCTCTGTGTGGCAGGAATACTTTATGATTTAGCTCAAGGTGCCTGCAGCACTTAGTGTTTGCTTCTGAAAGCTGTGTGCACTGAGAACATGTAAGTGAATTCAAAATGAATTACTTACCATATGAATTGGTTGAAGCTTGATGTAATTCTCTGGGGGCACACAAATAACATTTTGGCAAAAGCCAAAGGAAAGGGCAAAAGAAAGAGGTATGTGGCATACTTGATCTGCATCCAAATACATCTGTCTTCAGCATCGTTTAAAGCACATGTTCTGGAAGCATGCAAATTCCTTTCGGTCATTGATGATTTGGCCCTTTGAAAATGTCTCTCTTTCAGTCAGCTTTTGTATGAAAGGGTGATAATATCCAACCATCAGTATATAATCATCAGCTGTGTGACCTGCACCACAGTTCTCTAGCATGTTGATATGCCTTAGCAAAAAGAGGAGGGGTTTCCCCAAATGCTCTCTTACATTGATGCTCTGTTGTCTGATTGACCCATAGCTTTTTCCTCCTCTTTGATTCTGTGCAAATTATCCAAAGCCCTATTTTCATTAATAATACTTTGAAGGAATTACTTTTCAAAGATTAGTTTGTTTTGCAATCGTAAATAAGACTTTAAATCATAAACACAGTTTAAAGTGGATGGTCCAGGAGTTAAGAACTAACTGGGTATTGGACTGTGATGTTCATTTTTTCTTGAATGTGGAAACACTGCAGTTTGTGCAGCGAGGCTGTCTCCATTTTTTTTTGTTGTTTAATGATAGGTAGATCTTGCTTTACTATATGTGACGAACTTCACCTGCTAATAAACTTTGGCTTTGTCAAACAACTTGAGCTCTGCTCAAAGGCATGGGAGTGAGCAGATTATAATATGCAGGAATTATGTAAAAGAACTTATTGAATGCCTTAGTTCTTTGTTGAACTTCAAAGGTAGTTTCATGTGTAGACTGTGAAACATTTGGCCCAGTACCAGCCATAACAAATACAAAGAATTGTATTAGTATGTTCACATCAAACTTTTGCCAAGACCTGTCAAAACACTGAAGCCCAACAAAGCCTTCTGTATAGGATTCACAACCACTTTTAGGCACTTCCCTGGGTGTTTTCAGATCAGCATTACCAGATGTTGTTAGAAAAAGCACAATCCAAAAGGTGCTTCACATCCTGTAACTTGACGTGAAGGGTCCATGTGCTGCAGTCTGAGCATCAAGGATATGGCAATACAGAAAATTAAGTGTAGGCTGTCTTACTGTCCTGGTGAGTATTTTGTTTCTGCTGGTCACAAGGGCTGTGTTAGGTAGTAGAAGAAGAGAGAAAGTAATTACTGAGTGGGTTGAATATTGAGCTTATACATTTTTCAGAATTTAGTAGAAGAGAAAAATCAAGTTTGTGTAGCCAACAGTGAAGTATCTGAATTTCTGTGGCCAACAGGGAAGCAGAAAGCAGCCGTATATGGGCTGAAATTCTCCAAAGAATGTGCAATAAATAGACAGCTGAGAAGAACACTCCACAGGATCTCATGAGCACAGCACTTCATGAGGGAGAGGGATCTATTTCCAGCTTAAGGAGCAGTTAGTGCTACAAGACTTGTTTGTTTAGCCTGGAGAAAAGACTAATAGAAGTTCTTAAAATAATAAATTATCTCTTTGTAGAACAGTGTAACAGTAGAACAGTGGACATGGACTAGGGACATCAGTTGCTATTGCTAAAAGGATTGTTAATATTTACCCCACTGTAGCTGTTGTAGTGGTTGTAAGTGGGTGATTTCAAAATTTTCCCTGTGCATTCCTTTTCCTTTTTTATTTAGACAAAAGTAGTCAATGTTGTATCGGTAAGAATGTCTCTGTCAGTAACTTTATTTTTCAAATCTAGATCATCGACAAGGAGATTAACCCCTTTGTGGACAAATGGGAAGAAGAAGGACAGTTCCCAGCACATAAAGTATTTAAAACCCTAGGACAAGCTGGATTTCTTGGTGTGGATAAGCCGACAGGTAGGAGAGTGCACAGCTCCTGAGTATTGATGCAGACAGTAAATGATTTGCCCCAGATTAAAATATGGTTCTGAATTCAGTGCAAAGATAACTTTTATTCCCAAGTCATAGGCGTGCTTCTTAACAACTGTGCAGATATGGAAAATGATGATGTTTCTAAGTGATCAAGTTGATATTCTCTTAAATATAAATGTTAAAAAAAATAGCTGTTGTTGTTTTAAAGCCAGTGAAATAAATGTCACTTCAGTTCTCAGTGTACAGGTCATCTAGTGACTTTTCTTTCTTTACTGGATCTGAGCACCATTAAGGAAATCACGGTTTGAATGCATTCAAAGCTCTGTAAGATTTGGCCTATTATAAATAATTAACCTGTAACCTCTGCATCGTTGCATTGTGTCTCATCATTTGGAGGGGATGTTTGTGTGGGTTTTGGGCCGCTATATCCTAGACTGTCCTTGAAGTGCACTGTTCCAGCCAGAAGCATTTGCAGAACAAAGCAAGGTTCATATTTGTTTTCCTGTATTTGTGAGAAGTCTAGAAGCCCAGATATTTCAACTCTTCAGCTAAAATGCATGCTTCAAGTTTTTTTCATTTGCTTTCAATATAGTATATACTATTTTTTAAATACTATTGTTAGATATTCCTGTCAGAATTCTGTTTTTTCCCCATTTTGTTATTTGTCAATTAAAAGTTTAAAAGGGCAGGTAGTTTGGATAGGCAAACATTTAGCAATTCTATCAAATTCAGAGCAACCTATCAAATTCAGAGCAACCTGAAGTGAAAACATTTGAACAGTTAACTGCAAAGAATCATCTGTACAGAGCAGCTCACACAACCTTAGCTATGCCACACCACATCACTATGTTGCTAAGGGTCAGGGTCTTTTCACCAGTTACTTTCAGAGGAAATCTTTCTTCTTGAAATGAACTTTCATATTTTTTATATGTTCCAACTTGAAAGCTCGAGCTGTTCAGCTTCTGGGGCTTGCAGAACTGGTTAGCTGTTGTTGTCTGACAAATCCAATTAGGTCTGAGCTGGTATTTCTTTACAATACTGCTGACGGATTGAGATTACATTTAAGATTTACATAAAGGACAAAAAGGATTATTGGAGGAAAGAGAAAAATACAACACCTCCACCTTCTGCCGTAATTGTTTGCTAGGCAGATCTGAAGCATCTGGCATGGCAGACATGGCAGTGTCTGCTTCAGACTGCTAATACTCATGTTGACTGTAATAATGGTGCCTTTCATTGCTGCCAGATTATAGCTCTGTCTTTGTTGTATGCATTTTAAGATGTGCAGAGGCCTCCACTGGGGTAAGGAGCCTCAGTGCCAAGCATGCCGTGCATGAGTATTGTGGAGGTGGGAACTTTGTATAATATTTACAAAGTTGTAAGAAAAAGGAAATGAATAAGATCTAGTGAAGAATGGGCTTGCAGAGGCAAAAATGGGCACAGAAGTCTGCATGCACTGACTACACTTGTTATACTTGTAGTTAAGATTATTTTATCCTTGGCTTTGACATTTGTGTCTAGCTGTTAGTCTAATTTGTTGGAGTTCTGTGGTTGCATTTTACAAAAGCTTTAAAAAACTGGAACAGTTCCTCAGCGCGACGTTGTCCCTCTCATCTGATCGTCTGGAGCAAGATGTTGGTAGCTGCAGAAAATGAAATAGCTCCTGTGAGATGTTACCTTTGCGTTCAGCTGTGCAACAGGAGCTCAGACCCAGCTTTCCTTTTGTACCATTGTAATGATACAATAACACCAGGCACATCCTGAGAGTACAGAGTGGGATGATCAGTGAAACAGTCAGATGGGTAACAGCACCCTCTCAATGGCATTTACTTTGGCAAAGCATGAAATTCTTCATCCTTTTTCAGAGTGCTTATGCTTGCTGTGTAACCAGTGTGTACTGTTAGCAGTAATTAAAATCAGAAAAAAAGAAAAAAAGAAAAAGCAAAGAAAAAGGTAAGAGCTGTACCTTTTTTTCACTCTGCCCAGCCACTTTTATTATTTAATTGCTGTGTGCAGAGGAAGAGGTACTTGAAGATCTGAAATGATCTGAGGAAGCCAAGAGCAGCCAGGTGTTTGGGGGATGTTGTGAGAGGTCTGAAGAAGAGAGGTTTATTGGCTTGAGGAGAGCATCTGAGACGTGGAGCCATGTGAGTAACAGTCTGCCCTACTTTTCCTTTCCAGCACAGACCAAAATTATAATTTTCCTCTTATTCCTCCAGACCTGGATCATAAAACATTTGTAAAGAAGACTAAATTCTTTCAAGCAAATTCATTCTAGCAGCTGCAGTTTTGAAATTAAAAGTTTTTTTCTGAATTTATTTTCTAAGGTCATTCTGTTGAGTAATTTTTTTTTTCAGTAGAATTAATTTTGATGCTTTCTGATTGGGCAAAACCAATTCACAACCTTGTTTTAAACTTGTTTTGCTTTGATGGAAGGAAACATCTGCTGGACTTCCCGTTTGCTGGAACTGGATTTCTTCCTGTGTAAACACAGTTCCATTTGTGAACAATGAGCTCTGAGATGGGAGTTGGGCCTTTAAGGGAACATGCCTTCCATGTGTCCCTTATCGCTGGAAACTTTCTCTGTGTCAAGAACTGATTTGGGGCACTATTTGCATTGCAAAGGTTCCATCAGTTCCCACCATGTGCAGTTGTGGGCTCCAAACTTGTCAGTGTTTTTCCTGGATGCTTTTTTTGCAGTTGTTTATGCTTGTAGTGATATTTGCTGCAGTACAATAGTTCAAGATGTTAGTTGCAGGGGTTATGTAAACACTGGGCAAGGCCAAGCCATACACATACATAATTGGAGAATGCTCAGGATGATCAGTGCATTTAACCTAATGGGCTCTCTGGTCAGTCCTCTGTCAGAGTGATGTTTTTGTTTAAATCATTTTTCTGCTCTGCTGTTCCTTGGGAAAAAAAAAAAAAAGATAGTGTAGGAAATCCTTCCTACTGGTAAAATAAATGGTGAAAAAGTGAATGTTAATTATGAATAAAAACCATCTTTTTACTATATGCAGAATGTGTTTTACTGAATCCCTCCATTCAGCCTAAAGTATTTTGTTTGTGGGGAAAAAAACCCAGCATCTCCACTTCATTTATGTTTGCTGCGTGTTTCTCCTCAAATTATAAAGTTTCTGGGCTTTTGAGGTATTGACAGTCCCAAAACTAAAGACATAAAATATTAGGGTAGGCACCAAAAATATTTTAAACAGCCTTGATAATTGGCCATTGTTGATTCCATAAGGGAAGTGGGCAAGACATATTTTTTGGAGCATTTCGTGTGCAGATTAGATGAGATATTAGAGTAAAAGCTGGAAGAATCCATGTTTGTAATCTTATGGTTTCTGAATCAAAGCCTTGGCTGTTAGTAAATTTTAGGATGTGTTGCCAAAGACAGGCCCCAGATGTGCTGTTACATGCTTGCAGAACTGTGTGCCAATGCAGATGACTGAAGATTGTTTTTATCAGATGATGAAGTACAGGAATCCTCCTGTAAAGGCTCAGGGAAAGCAAAGGAGAGGCTTGCAGGAGAGCAGCGTCTCCTGTTGCATGTGTGTATACAGCACTGCTGTGAGGACTGAGCAGCAATGTTTCCTGTGCTAGGTATTTCTCTAACAGTTTCACTGTCAGTCCTATAAATATTTTGAGCAGAATGTGTTGGCATTCACAAATGATTATGACAATACGTCCAAACAGTAGCTTTAATTTAATCCTGTCAAAGAATTAGCGGTGCTCTTGCAGAAATACATTCTTAAACATACTAGGAAAATCAGGAGAGTATGTAAGGGTTCCCATACATGAAAAAGGATTTACATTATCTCCTTCCCATAGAGCTGGGATATGTGCCAGATCTGGGACTGGATAAAGTAATAAGCAGTATATTCTTGTCACCTGAGACAGATGGGCATCTGATGCAACAAGACAAGCTTCAAATGATTGATTGCAGTGCAGCTGGAAAAGCCTGTTTATTTTATGTGCCTCTGTATCGAATGTGAGAATATAGATCTGTGCCATCCTCTGAATTCTGTTGTTTTCTTCACAAATTTATGTTTCTCTTGTAAGAGGAGACCTTGTGAGAGTTTGGTCCTGGAAAGTCACTTCTAAAGTGTGTGTGGGGGGCTGTCTCTTTCTTTCCTTTCTGTAATACTAAGCCTTATTGCTGAAATTAACAAAAGGACCTTGGAGGAGCAGTGGATTCTGTCACTACAGAGGGATTTTTCCATAGTATGGATGGAGTTGTATGGTTTTTCAGAGACTAAATGTAAACTTCTTAAAGTGTATCTATGGATAGAGACAAAAAGGGATATGGTTGCCAGTAGAGAATTTGTTTGCCTCCCAACATTCTGTATGTCAGGAGTGGACCAATTACAATGCTTTTGGGTTTAAGCATAGCCAGCTGTGCTCCAGAAGTGTGGGAGGAGGGCAGTGTGCTGTGTATTAAGGTACCAATGAACCAATAAATCAGCAGTTAGAAGGTGCACTTGTTTTACAATCAAGAAATAGCTTTGAAATAGCCTTTGAAGAACAATAAACCCCAACTAGTCACTGCTTTATTAGAATTGAATTGCTGACAAAATTAGTGATGGATGGCAGTGGCAAGGACACCTCAGTCAAGTAAGTTAAGACTTCTTAATGTCAAGGAAAACATTTTTATGTGTACACATACAAGTTCTACGTGAGTGATTCTTTTCTCTTATGAAATGGGAAGGTGCAGGATGAAATTTCCTGGTCAGACAAGAAAATGGATTCTTGATTTTTTTTTAATTACTATTATTATTTTTTTGATGCTGCCCATGATTTGGAAGCATAGGTGCTTCATTCTTTGTGTGTGGTTAGGAAGCGCAGTGGGACCTCTGGGAATAGCTTGTTTGGCTATTGAGCGGCAGGAAACACTTACTGAAGGACAGTGAGTCTTTGTGGAAGAGATAATCTTCCTTTAAACTTGTTGATAGAGGGATCAGATTAGTTCCTGGGATTCTGCTTTTGTACTTGAGATGAAGTAAATCCTCATACCTGGGGCTTACAATGGAGGACCAGACAGTAATTTGTTCATTTCGGGCGTGCATATACCAATGCTTTTGGGGCAGACTGATAACCTGATACCTGTACCCCTTGATGGTTACAGGTTGTATCTGAATGGTACTGGGAGGAAAAATAAATAAATAAATACCTCCTTCCTGGAAGAAGTTAGAGGTGTCTAGCTGGGAATAAATGCTTACGTCTGTCCCCACATTTAAGTACATGAGCTCTTGGTGCTTCATGACATACCTGCTGTGCCAAATTCTCTTCTGCATCTCTCAGGCTTCGCGCAGCTGACAGCCCCATGTGGTGTCTGGAATCCAGCTCACAGCACTTTGCCTCTTCGCCTGTTTCTGAGGGACAGCTGGTAGATGCTGTGCCTGTGGTATGATCCCCCCTTCCAGCCAGGAAGTGCTCATGGGCAGCTGTGATATTGTTTGAAGGTTGCACTGAGGTGGAGCACCAGAGTGAGATCCTTGATTTCCAGAAGCAGAGCTGTGGTCTTATCTACTGCCTAATGGGTTCTGTCTTTTTTATGTGCTGTTGCTTCAGGCTTCCAAAGAGAGAAATCCTCTCTAACTTAGAGTTCTCTCCGTTCCCTGATACTAAACTTGCAGCAGTAATGTTTGTTTTTTTTCAATGAAAAGGACCTGCATACTGCTCTGAGGTCTAAGTATTGAGTCATTGGCCCAATCTAACCTGTGGGACAGAACTAATTGTAATAATTGGCACTGAACTGAATCAAAAGCCAGATGGTATTCCTCAGTGTAACATCATGGAAAAACAGTGGAAGAAGAAATCAGGATTCCTGGTAGTATCTTGTCATCATTTATTTGGAGATGGACCTGTTTCAGAAGCTATGGTTGAACAACTATATTAAATTCTGTAGCTTTTAATGTGTTATCTGTATGAGAGGTACTCATTTTTTCATGTTGATCCTGTTTCCTTACTTCTAAATATCTATTTATGTAACATTGGTTAGAATTTCTTTCATTTTTGTAGAGAATTGCTGAGTTTGAGGGATTTTGAAGAGGCAAATCTGCTAAAATCTGATGTTCTTAATTTTATGGTTGTGAATAGCAAAAGAGCGCATCAGAGGGAGGAGCTAAATAAATTAAAGAAATAAGAAAGATTACAACACATTGAAAGAATATAGGGATCGAGACAATATCAACTAAGATGCTATGTTTGAGAGGTTCAGTTAAAATAATTGAATTTATCTGTGTATTTCTCTGGATCAAGTGGCAAGACTGTCACTTGACAATGAATGTTTTGTATTAAAAAAACCACCTTGCTATTAGAAATCTCATTAGCTTACAGTTAACCGTCATTTCCCAGTTTCAGAAGTTTGATGCTAGATTCTTGACATCTGTCATGTACCTAGATGGCATAATGAGAATGCTTTCTGAGAAGTATAAATGCACACTTAATGCATTGAGACATGTCAGTACGCTGAGTGTGGGAAAATAATCTCTGTGAAGTGTAGCTTTCATTTGCTTCTATCCACTTGCATTTGTGTTATGCTGGGAGTGAAGTCCTTTCCTGGGACTGGAACAGAGAAAAATACTGTGGAACAGTCATGGAAAATTATTGAGGAGGTATTGACTTGTCAGCATTTGCAGATCCTATAGGTCAGTAACGAGATCACAAACCGAATGACAGCTGGTCTGAGGAAATCATTAACAAGATTGCAGTAAGATTGTGTCGTTCCTAGGTTAGTGCTTCTATGCCTAGTATTTGAGCAACAGAAGAAGCTGGTGTCCTGTATAAACCAGAACATGTCTGAATAAGAGGAAATGAGAGAGAGAAAAAAAAAATAGTTTAGGTTCTCCTATGCTGATCCAATTTTTCTAATTGCTACGGACCCAGTTAATGCAAAATCATTATTACATCATTATTATGCATCATTAATAATCTAATCCGTGGTGATATTGCGTAAGCCCTTAATCATCCCAATGTTGCTAAGGGAGATCAGAGTTCCCCATACTAGTAATGTGCCTTTTCATAAAGGTGACAAACAGATCTTGGCAGTATCTTTCTCCTCTTCTGAAAGGTAGCTAACATTGCAGCCACCTTTGTTAATTTTGTCCTTATCCTTGCCAGACAACGGTAGGACTTCCCCTGCTGTACACTGGACTCCTGGGGAAAGTGATAATCTGTTCTGGAATTATGCCAGAGAGAAGGACAGCTTGTGGCACAGGCCAAGTCCTGGTGAATCTGTGTGTCTGGCAACCTGCATACAGGAGATGCACACATTTTATAGCATATTCTACATGGTTAAGAAAAAAAAAAAGCAAATGGTAAGAATGAAGCCCCTTTGTGCTTTAGATGTAGATGTATACGTTTGCAGGTTTCCAATCTGATGGAGTGCAACAAGTGAATTTCGAGGAAAAGATGCAGAGAACTGAGATCGTGATGTTTTTAATTGTGCTGTATTGTGTGACATAGATATCATCATTTCACAGTAAACCTGGAAGCTAACACATCTAGTGATGTGACCTGGGGCTGAACCTTGGTCTGCTGTGATTTCGTTGCGTACCCTCATGTAATACTGATAGGCACATCTGGTACCCTCTAGCAAGTGAAGTAGGAAATGTAAACAAAAATAAAAGGTTTGGTTCTGAGGTGCTTCTAAAATCTATTATCAGGACTGAGACATATTGTAACCTACACTCTTGTATAGTGGTACAGCCATACTGAAACCCTTTTATAGGCTTGGCCTAAATACTGCACTAATTTGTAAGGTTTGTGGTCAATTTTAAAATCATCTGATTCGGTTTTGAAGGCGAGGTACACTGGAGACAGTGATGAGTGATGCTTTAAAACTTCAGAAGTAGTTCTTTTGATTGAGCAGTCTGACCAGTGCAAGACAGTAGTTCATTTCATTTCTGGGGAGGCAAGCAGGGATTTTGTGCCATAATAACTTGCATAGCATTATCAGCTGTGTGCCTTGCAGTTCTGAGGCTTCTGTGAATTCCTGATTGGGGTGGGTAAGCAACAAGTGTCTCAGGCATGTGCAAATGCTCTGTCCAGCTGTAATACGTACCCAGAATGGAAAAGTAATATTCTGTCCTGAATAGTACTTTGTAGTGATAAGCATGACTGTATTATATATGCTATACATTTATATGACATATTGCAGTAAAGTATGTTTCATTTTATACATTGATTTTTATAGATAAGGAAGGATTTTCTTAATTAGTTTTTTGTTTTTAATCTCTCTCTAAAACTTGAAAGGAATATCCATCTAGTCAGCTTGGCCAGCTGTTTGGTTTAAAATTCTTTCAAAGTCCATTTGCTGTTCAAGGTTCATATTTCAAATTTTACTGTTTAAAATAACACCACTTTAGCCCAGTGTTGAGATACCATAACATGTAGCAGTAGGAAGGCTTTGCCTTGTGAAGGTTTTTTTTCTGTCAGATAACCACAACTACTGCAGGGATTCCTGATGGAAAAACTTCAGAATGTGTTGAAACTTGCAGCCAGGTTTGGGGTCTGTAGGAGACTGTCCCAAAATCCCAAAACCCAGCTGCAGAGCTGAGCCAGGGGAGCACCATGCCCCCTGAGCACTGTCCTGACCTCAGTGCTTGGCAGTCATAGGCTGCTCAGCCTGCTCCTTTTTTGGGCACTTTGGTCTTCTTTAGAGTACTCACCAGTTCCTGACTGACTCTTCTTGTTCTTTCCTGGATTCTTTTTTTTTTTTTTTCATCGTTCTTTATCCTCTCCAGAGGAATTGTGCCGTGTTATGCTGAATTAAGAGTGAGCTGTAGATGAGTGTTTTTAAGCATAAGCATGCCTATGTGATTGCTGTCCATACTGCCTTCCTGTATCATCTAAGAGCAGTGCATACAGCATAGGAGCAGTGTGTCCTCTTCTCCTGTGCTGCCCTTACCAGAAATGACGTCCCATTGCCTAGCACCATGCTGAAATTTGTTATAAGCACCAGAACTCAACTCAGTAATATTTCCCAGTGTCTGAGGGGCCAACCTGTCCCCAGGCTGGCCGTGTCCCAGGCTGAGCTGTGACCTGCTGTATTCCACATCACAGAGTCACAGAATCATAGGGGTTGGAAGGGACCTCAAGAGATCGAGTCCAACCCCACTGCCAAAGCAGGTTCCCTACACCATGAGACAGAAGTACGTGTCTGGCTGACCTGCTTTCTCCCAGCCTGTGCTCAGGGATCTTGCCTGACCTAGTTAATCTGGCATCTTCTGTACACTGCTAAATTAGTAATCATTATTCTAGTTTATTTTTACATTAAAAAAGGGATTATTCATATTTTCAGAGTATTTTACAATTAGGTTTGTCACGCATTTCCTAGAAACTTTCAATGGTCTGCCAAAGAGATGACTTGAACTGAAATAAGCACTTAAACTTTGTACTTTAAGGATACACGATTTGAGTGTGCTTTGCTAAAATAATTAAATCTAGAATACACATGTATCCAGTCTTTTTAAGTCAGTCGTAAGAGAAATGTGTGGACTCTTTCTTATGGGCAGTGCTGTCTGGTCAGCTTACAGGGTTGACTAGAAAACCTATTGCTTGTAAGCCTGCCAGGTACCCCTCAAACCTTTGATTGTGCAACACGGGATAACCTTTAGGTCTTTTAAGTGTGTGTTTGCATGCACTGTCCACTCTTATTGCTTTGGTTCCCAAGGACTTGGCTGCAAACCACTTGATATGAGGAACTCACACTTCAACTGTTTTTCTCTAATATAACCTGTAACATCCAAGGAAAACAAAACAAATGCTTCCTGCAAGCTGCAAACCCATATAAAGAGGACAGTGATAAGATATGAGGGACTGATAGCTATTCTTTTCTGAATTTTGTGTAACAGCAAGAGGAAATGATTTGATTTGTTGTTCATTTTTTTCTTTTCTGACACACACTGCATAAAGAATGAATATAAGGAAACGTGTCTTTTTGAAACTTTTTGGTTGTTGTTTTAAGTCCTACTTATGTAAGATGTTCTCTTTAAGGCAGAAGCTTAATGTAGTAGCATTGATAGGTCGTGTTTAAAAGCTGAATTAAAACCTTTTTTTAATTTTCCATCTATCCTTTAGATGCCTTAATCTTGTTTGTTTGTTTGTTTTCCAGTAACATAAAGAGTGGTTTTAAAATTGTTAAGACTGAGCTATTTAGGTGTTTGAAGTGCTATCCAACCAGGAAGGACAGAGGGATAAGGGAAGCATTCTTCTAACCACCAGAATTGTTTGTACACCAAAATTTAATACCACTTTTCTGTTTTACAGAATTGCTTTTGAAATCACACTACAATGCCAATTTGTTCTTTTTTATTTTTTTACTTTTAAAAAGTATGTTCATCTCAACTGCTGTTGCATCCAGAGAAATGAGTGAAGCCAGGGGTCCCTAACCCACAGCAACTTGAACTGGAACAAACAGTGGCTGATAATACCTTGAGCAGTGTATAGGAAAACTAGTACAGTACTATCTAGCTTCTTCATGGTCTAATAGCTGAGCTCTGTTATCTGCTGACTGTGTCAATATCCATTTCAGTCCCAGAAATTTTTTGGTGATGGGAGACATATTTTGGATAAAGCTTTTTTGACATAGGAGCTTTGAAACAACATGGCATGGCACGTGCGGTTTCCTTTGGCCTGTGAAGCTAGCAGAAAACGTGTGCTCCCTAAAAACCTCCTTCATTTACAAATTCACTCAATTTTCTGAGCAGAGAAGTGAAGGGCAGAATAATGGAAAGTTTCCTTGAGTATCACAGGGGCAGCTACATGAGTTTTTTATAGCATCATTAAATGGTTTAAAAATCTGTGAAGGTGACTTTAGTCAGCATTTGTTTGGCTCCCTGTTCTATACGTCAGAGGAAGTGACAGAGGCTGTGACTCTCTCTGCTCACTCTCCCTTTATTATTCAATAATGGGGTCTCTTGGTGTGGAAGTTTAGTGAGTAATAGGGCAGCAAAAGGAATTCTTTATTTTTTCTTTTTGCATTATGCATAACCCGTGAAATTCATGCCAAAGAATCCCGGAAAGCAAAGTTTAATAGGAACTCAGAAGCTGTTACATACTTTTATAGATGGTGGGACCATCCACAGCTACTTTAGGGTGAGCAATTGTATTTCAAATCGCCAAGGTCTCCAGCAACAAAGTCAGCTGCAGAATAACTGAAACAGCACAGGGCAGGAGTGAGACTGCAATGAACTGTCCTTCCCTGAGCACCTAACCCAGAAATCCTGCTCCATGCTCCCCCAGCTCAAGAGAAGAAATACATAATTTTTGCACTTCCCTCTTCCTTCACATATTGGAATTACTATGAACATAATTTTACAGGTCATTGCTACCCATATTTGTCAGTCCTAGCAGTTGCTTTCCGCCAGCACTGTCTGTGATTTCCTGCTGAGCCTCTTCTCACTTTTTTGCTGTTTTTCTCTCTTAAGGGGACACGACACAGGTGGGTTCACATGACCTCTCCAATAACTGAAATTTTCTGTTTTCAACTTCCTTTGGGAGGAGTGAGTGTAATATATATATATTTATCATGCAAAACTGATGAAGTTCTGGGCATAAAAATGGACTTCGCTTCATTGGGAAAGCTTATTAAGAATTAAATTGCATATTTTTTTCCTTACACTAGTAACTTACTGTGCTTCATTTACCTATTCTTTTGTTTATTCTTGCTCTGTAACCTTTTCAGGAGTTTTACTCTGGAAGATAAATAGCATGTCTTACTCCTTCAGCATTATAATAGGGATTTGCTTTCCCTTGTCTCTTGTGGCTGAGCAGTTCAGGCTAAGCCCAGCTATCATGGAAGCCCACATTTACAAGAGATTTTTAGGGTCGTTTTGTTTGTTGTAGGTAGAATACTGAATTTCTTTGCCCCTTTTCTTTTAAAGGAATGCAGCTGAACAAGCAGTTCAGTTTGCTGTTTTGTGGCAAACAGAAAAAAGCCATTAACTCGCAGCAAATCAGGAAATTCTTTCCAATATGTCCAGATGCTTCCTGACACTGTGCTGGTGTCATACTTGGCACGTGATTAAAAACAAATAAAGTCACCCTCTGGCTGTGTTTTATTTTGTGTTTAGCTCAGTCCTCTGGCACAGTGGAGGGGGATAGCCTCACTGGCTGGCCAGTGCTGCTATGCTCGGGGTTGTTTTGAAGAACAAAAAGGAATTGCAGAAAATGTGATCATTTCTAGCGGCTGAAAGCCTCCCTTGGCTTTCTTCTCCATGCCACCTGTACACCTGCTGACCTCCTCAAAACAAAACACTCCCGTATTCTGCATGTGCCAGGCTCTGTTACTGAAAAGCTGATTGTAGCTGCTGAGATTGGTAGCGGTGCTGCATTTAGAGGGGGCAGTATGTGTTGTCAACTTTGTGTTCTGTGTTGAGTTTAAGCTGAACTTGATACACGCTCTGAGCATTGCAGATTGCATTGCATGGCCGTGTAAACTGTACGCCTTGATTTGTGCTCATGTAACCTGTCAGTTTGTGGACCTGTAAAAGAAACCAGGATCTGTGTGGTGCATTTGGGCCGGTCTCTCCTGGCCTCCCTAGTCACCACACCGAGGAGATATCAGGATAAGTCAGATAACACTCCAAAGCAAAAGTGGTTATCTGTGCTCTCTCCTTATCCTCTTCCAAACATGGTCCTGTGAGTCCTGTCCTCTGTCTCTGCCCAAGTTGCGGTTGGATTATCATCAAATCCCTTAGTTCCAGGGCAGGATGTGGGGCCAGAAGAATGCAGGATGAAACAAATACCAGGAGGAAAGTGCTTAAAGGAAAAGTCATTTCAAAAGGAAGTGTTCTGTTCCATCCAGCAAACTTACTTTGAAACTATACTCCTAATGCTCATTGCTTTTTTCTCTGATTTATTCTTTACTGCTGAAAATCCAGTTTCTTCTTTCCTAGAAAATTCTCTGAGATAAGTATGTGCTGGTCTTTGAAAACTTTGTCTGCAATTACAAAATGCCTGCAGAGTTCTTCTGGGGACTTCTTGTGAAACTGAAGAAACCCTCCATTTTGGAGGTGTCCTCTGGACGTGCCCTGATGTGCAGAAATGCCCTGACCCATAGGGTTGCTGTTCTATGTAACCCCTGTGCAACTGGGGATTTCAGGGCTGCATCTGCCTGTGATAAACCAGAATTTGGGCCTCTGTACAGTTTGTATAGTGCTGACCTCTGAATTAGGGAAAGGAGTGAGAAATCTTTCCATTTTCTGTTTCGGAAGGGGATGGCACAGAGTGGAATGATATGAATTAGACTTTGTCCAGGCGTAATTTTCAAACAGGTGCCTTTCATGTAGTTATATAAATGTACAGAATTTCAGAGTCTTATGGCTCTGATCTTGCTAAAAGCTTTAAAAAGTTTTAATTGTTGTCACATTTAAAGCAAATGACTTGAAAAATCTTAAGATTCCAAAACTAAAATCATGTGATTATTAAACTTGAAGTGTTTTACCATTGCAGTAGGTCTGTTCCATGCAGTACTTGTGTGTTGACATGGCTGATAGTTCTGCACTGACCACTGCCTCTTGCCTGCTACACTACAAGCATCTATAAGGTGAGGTGGAGAAAAGCAGAGGTGGAAACCTGAATTTTCCTTATTTGTAGGTGAAGCAGTACATGTGGAAGATGGTGGTCTCTGACACTACATACAGTCATCTATCTGCTATCTTTTGAGTGAAAATGCTAATAGTGTTGGAGGGGACAACGAGCTGATATTTAAAATAGTTCTCCTTTCCTTTCCATATTTTGTGGATTCAATGGGTTCTGTAAGTGTCTCCACATGCTGAACGATCTCATTTTCCATGTGGGAGTACAGAATAAACTTCAGAACACAAAAGATTACAGGAAAAAGTGTCATTAATTATACAAAATTACCATCAGAAGGCAGATTCGTGTATAGAACATTCTTTTTGACATTGTGAAGCAGCTTTTAATTGAATAATAAGTTTAATCTGCCAGCTCTCAAAATTAACCACAAATCTTTGCTGTTTAATTTCTGACAAGGAAACATCCTTAACGTTAGTTACTGTAGCCTACTAATGTTTTTTGGGGGAAAGAAATTGAAATCTGAATTTTGGTGTTACAAAGTTACAAAGAAGGGCTTAATAGAAATCAGTTCAGTGATAACATAGTTTGATAGGAAAAGGCAAAATGGAACAACATGTGGATGAGAATATCTACAAGCTGGGAAGTAGTGAATATTGTTGGACATGTGAATGTAAGCAGAAAATTTTGAAAAAATGAGCTAACATTTAGATGGTACATTTTTTACAAAGACAGAAGAAAAAATAATATAAAAATAAGAGAGACTGAAACTTAGGCCAGTGTTTCTGAGGCGACAGTTACAAAATGCACAGCAACACTGGCAAGATAGGGCTCGTTTTTTGCAATTATCACTGACTTTTGAGGAGCACAAGTCCTCACAGGCTTCCCTTTCATCACAGAGCCATGCTAGGGAAATGCTGACTTATTTAAAAGGCAAAAAAGACAACCCAAGAGTTACACTTAGACAGTTAGGAAGGCATGATGGAAACCTTCATTGGACCGTGATTGTTTTCCCTTGTGTCTGGAAGCTGTTGCTGGAGTGAGCTCGTGCTGCTGGGGGGCATGAGGTGCCCACCCACAGCCCGAGATGGCGGTGGGAAGTGAAATGCAGAGGGTGCAAAGGCAGCTGGAGCCCAGCTTCAGGGGCTTGTTTGCTGTGAGAGGTGTGGGAGGAAGGAAATTCCTGCTCAGGGTGGTCTGCACCCTGTGATCAGAACAGCTTGGAAAAGTGACAGCAATGGCAGACATGAGAGATGCCAGCAGACAAGTGTGGCAGAGAAGTGCTCACGTCCAGAATCTCCCCACACCTTGCCTGGCTTCCCTGGCCTTCATCTGTGGTGTTTTTCAGTCAGGTTTTTTTTCATTGAGAGTGGCTAATTTTGGTGAGAAGGGGGGCATGCTTTCAAAACATATTACAAATGTTCTTAGTGCTCAGGCATCGGGCTGTGAAATCACTTGGCAGCGCTGTTCTTATTTCATCAGGCCCTGGGGAGTCTGAAGGATACCACAAATGCATTTTTAATGATTGGATACAACTATGTTCATAAGTAACAAATCGCAACCAATCAGATCGTTTAGGATGAAAAACAGCTCAACGATACAAAGTAATACTGAAGTGCAGGACTTGATGAAAACGTCCATGTTCAACACGGGCGATGAAAGCCAAATGAAAGCTCCGGGTTGTGCTGGGTGAGACGTGTCACAGCTTGCTCCTCAGGGGACACAGCCTTGAGGGGTTATTTGTGTTTTGAAGTCGTGTCAGCTCTATTGCTTGTTCCTGTAGCAGTGCTTTAAGCGCTCTGGCTGCAGACTGAGGCTATCAGGTAATGGCAGAGGGCTTCCCAACTGAGCCTTCCTATCTGCTTATGGGCAAACAGCACCTTTATTTAAATAACCTCCGTGCAAGATAACTTTGCAAAGTCCTGGTTGTTGTATTTTAATATTCTCTGTGAGAGGTGAGGTGCATGTATCCACAGTTTCAATTTTTTGAAGATGGACATCGTAGTTCCATAAAGGAAGCGCTGTGATAAACGTTGTGCTTCCTCTGTGGTGTGTTTCTTCACACATCTTTGCTTGCAGGTTTCTACCAAGCCATAAGCCACTCTGCTCTGCCTTAAGCCAAGCAACAAGATCAGCTGGACCCTAAGTACTTAGCTGGTGGAAGCCTGCCCTCTCTCCCAAGGCAATGATGGTGGTGCAGAGCAGAGCAGGAAAGGACAAGATAGGGTGAATCCTGCTCCCAGGGATTGAATGGCAGCATCCTTGTTGACTTTAATGAACTCTGGACTGAAGGACAGGAAACGTGTCTCATACTGCCTTTTAGACAGGATTTCCTTGGTATGATGGCAAGAGATACCACAATCTAATTATTTTAGATTTGGGTTGTAGAAAATAATGATTGCTCATCACTGATGCCATAAATATTTACAGAAAAAAATCTTCACTTTCTTTTCCACTTTCAGTGGTGGTTTTATCCTCAGCATCTCAGTGTTCACTGTCAAGTTACCCATCTGATTCATTTTTTATCCAATATACCTCTCACTTTACATTTGAGGTCTACCATAATATTGCATATATTGGTTATTAGGTGAAGAGTAATTGTGTTATTTTTGGAGGAGTGCTTTTTTGATATATACTGCACACATTGTTCACACAGTGTTTTGGTATTGTTTGAGATCATATGCTTTTATTGCTGAATGTACTTTTTCTGTGCTTGTTACACAGCAATGAAGCTTTTCTGACATTTTAGGAAAGTTTTTGCTGCAGTTATGTTTTCCTAAGGAAATCTGTATGAAGATATTTTCAGTAGCTGTGCCTTACACATAATTCATGGATTCATACATATTTTACACAGCTTAAATACGTTAAAGAAAAATTAAGGGTAAAGGATGAGCCCACAAAAACAATTAATGCATTCCAGTAAATGACCTTAAATCCTTTGAGCAATGGGAGTGGGGCATAGATAACCCTCCCCTGATACTTATTTCCATTTGTAGCTTCAGTATTTAATTAGCATGGCTTTGTTGCTGTAATTCTCTGTGAGTTTTTAAGAGACTTCATTTGAAACTAATCAGACTAATGCAACACCTGCTAATTACCCAGAGCTGCAGACGGCTGCTGGTGGGAAGCTGCTCTCTGTAGGGACCCAGGGTGCAGTGCAGGTCCTGGCTGGAGCTGAAGTGCAGCAGGGTGAGGTCTGGGCCCCCTCATTGTCATCTGCAGACCAGGGAGTTGTGGATGGCAGAGCAGCCTGGATGTGGTGCTGTGTCCTGCAGGGTGCAGTGAAGGAATCCTCAGTGCTGCTGTTCCATTACAGTGTTTGTAACACAGGCAAGGCAGGCTTAGAGATAGGTTATATGTATAACATGTTTGGGTGATTCTGTGTGGAGCCAGGAGTTAGATTCAGTGATCCTTGTGGATCTCTTCCAACTTGGGATATTCTATGATAAAAATATTGTCTTAAGACATATGTACATATATTGTCCAAGCTTTAAGTATTTTTGGACTTTTTTCTTTGCTTCTTTTAATGTGAATTTCAAATGGGAAGGCAATTGCATTGCCTGTGGACCATCTTGTATTTTTCCCATTGCCCTTTCCTAATCAGGTTTCCAGGTGTGGGTGCCTGTGGGGGAGGCCTATTTGTGTCAGGGTCGGGGTGCTTATCCCTGGCTGTGTAGGTACTGCTGGTTGGAGAAGTGTCTGCAAGTTTTACCAGCTTGTGAAACTTCAGTGAAGAATTACACACTCTTAAAGTCTGCATTCTCACTGCTGGGCAGCTGGAAATTACTGTACATTTGCAATAAGTGTGTCATAGTGAAATTTGGGAACATGCCAGATTGGTTACAGTGAGGAAACTTACTCATGCTCTGTAGTTATTGCAGTTCTGTGCAAACATTTGCTAAGCAATCTCAGAGAGCGTTATGTTAAGAGCATACACCGGAGACTCATGGTGTGCTCAGGAAAAGGGGGGGCTGAGATCTCTCACTTGCAGAAGGAAAAGCAAAATTGTGATTTTTTTACAAAATAATGCCGTGCTTTTGTTTTTATTTTTCCTGCACATTGCTTGGTTCTTGCTTGTAGTGTTAGTCTGAAGTCGTCTTCTTTATGGAGTGATCAGAGATCATTTGTTGGTGTAGAAGTTGCAGGCATGGGAGGCATGGCTGCAGCATGCTGTAAGGGTTTGCTCTTTATCCCAACCTTGGAGCTGGGGTTGTTCTACATTTGTCTCTCAACCTCAAACTGTAATTATTTCCCCATGAAGGAAGCAGAACTGTACCCTGAAGCACATGGGAGACTGAGGGTGGCTATTGGCATCTTTCTTGGGGTAGCTTTTCCTGGCACATGCTATGCCTAGTGGCAAGAAAAGGAACTTAGGGCTGGTTTCAGTACTTTAGGTCAGTCAGCTGAATTTCTCATGTTGCTTTCACTTTGCACAAATAAAAAATACAAAAAAATACTGACTTTTTATTACACGTTGCTAGAGTTTTTTTGTGTTTTTTTTTAATAGTGATCTTGATTTCAGATTTTTTAATAAACTGTCTTTCCATCTGCAAGAGATACATTTTTGAATGCTGTTTTTGTTTGTTGGGAATGCTTTGCTGCAGTGCAGGAGTGCCTCTGCCACTGGAAGACCTCTGAGCCCAGTAAGCAGCACCAATCCACACTCTGCTGTCAGAAGTTTGCAGCTGTCCTTTTATGCAACAGAGAGCAGAATTTAATTCCCTCTCTATTTTCACTTTTCTCTTTGCTACAAAGCTTTTGCCTGCAACTTTGTGTGCACATATGGTGAGAGCCATCACCATAATTGCTGGCGAAAGCTCAAAAAAGAGGAAGTCCATTTTTCCTGTGTTTAAGGGAATTTGCATCTACAAATGAACTCAAATCCAAGATTAACAGTTTATACCAACACTGAGATGAAATTGGGATAGCACCTCTTGTTTGGGCATGTCTCGGCTTGAAACTTTCTGGCAAATTGTAATGAGTTCAGGGAAGAAATGCAGAAAGATCAAAGAGCTGATTTGTAGGAGCAATTAGAGAGCTCCTTAGCTGGGAGTGATTTAAAGGCATGGGTGATTCTGTGCGTGTCAAGCATGGGCAAGGGAAGGAGGAACTGCTTATGACACAGGAATTACAACTGCCAGCAGGTAAAACTGCAAGATTTTCAATTGTTCACTAAAAGCTGGAAAACTTATGTCTGGAGATGTACCACTTGTATTAAATACCAGGAGAATATGTAAGCTCTTCTAGAGTTTACGGGATTCTTTAATTTCTTTGATTCTTTAATTCAGATTTAATGGCAAGCAGAGAGCTGCTGAGTATGTCATCCAACTTCAGGTTTAATGTAGGTAATAAAGTTCCATGCAGAAATTGAATGATCAAATCCAGTACTTATGGATAAATTAGAGAAGTAGGTTTTGGCCTGTGCCCTTTGGATCTCTGTGGGCCACTTCCAAGATGGTTGGTGAAGATGACAAACTTCTTGGCTATATGCAGTTACTGAAATAAAAATATCCATGAGACAGGGAGTAAAAAACAATGGAAGATAGTTGAGATGTGCTTGTCTGTGTATGCTTTCAAAGCTACCAGATTAGAATTTATATAGAGGAATGATTGGCATGCTAAGGCACAGTATGTGGCAAGATTGTTGTAGTGGTTACCTAGTACCTAGCCTCCCTGTTAAAAATCTATGTCTTATGTCAAGACTTAGTTTTTCTGTTTTCATCTTGTGGCTGCTGGATTGTGTATTATCTGCCTTCTTATGAATCATGACTTGAGTCATGGAGTGAAGGTAGCAGAAGGAATGACCGAAAGCCACTGTACTGATACCAAAAAGTAGCATACCAGAATAGTTGTTGACAGGTGTTTGAAGGAGTGCTATTATCAGCAGGCTTCTGTCCAGTTCATGCAGGAGCATTCATTTTTGGAGCTGGTGTAAGGTGAAAACCTTGCACCATGTGATCTTTCCAAGGTGACAGAGATGTGTTCAGAATCAGCTGCATTTATAACTTCTTATCCTCAGTAGTGCAACTGTCTGTGATGCTTGCTATCTTGTGGAACTATCAAATTTATGGTTTATTTCCTTCTTTTTCTTTTTTTCTTTTTTCTTTTAATAATGATTTGTAGATTAATTCTCTATGTACTTTTTCCATGAAACTCAGTAAGTACTGTAAAGGTTCTGCCTTTAAAGTAACAATGAAATATCAAAGCAGTGAGTCATTTCAAATCAACTTTTCATATCTTAGTTTAGGAAAGGCAGTAAGGATAAAAACAGAGGTGGTTACATGGTCAGCATTACTACTTATGAACTATATAACTACAAGTCCAAGAAATTAATATTCTTTAATGTACATGCACTAGTTTTGAATTTAATATATCTGTAGAGTTCCTTGGCTTTATTTCTCATTATCAAGTCTGTCTTCCTGATGTGTAATCATCAGCAAAAGCATTTTTCTTTATAGGTGGATACAGGTACAAATAAAAATCTCTTATCAGTGGACAGTGTCACTTTTCAAAGTGGATAATGAAAAGTCAATGTCAGGTTGTTACTGACAACAGACAACAATCTATCTTCATTATCTCCATACATTTGTTTAGAGAAAGTGTTTATTAAACAATTTCACATAGCATTTAGAAACATGTTCTCAATTAGCAGGCACGTAGAAAGACAGCTTATTTATGGCTGAATTATTTCCAGTAATGCAATTACAAATTGAATTATTTGTAATCTATTTTAGATCATATTTAAACTCAGGGATAAATAGTGAATTCTTTTGTGAACTTCTTTAAAACATTATGGTTTGGTGTTGGTTTTTTTTGTTGTTATTTTATTTTTTTATTTTGAGTAAAAGAGATCTGTCTTGAGGTGTCACTGAAAGTAGTGGATGATGTGAAGTCATTTATCACAAGAATAATGAGAAGTACTCTCAAGTGTAAACAGAAAAAAAATAAAAAGAAATCAGTCCTCTTGTCAAAACCTGTGACAGCTTGTTCAGCCACAATTCAGTTAGACTCAATGTGGGCTTAGAAGACTTTTAAAGTATACTTTATGGCACAGCCACCAAAAGCCCTAAAAATTGCTTTTCTCTCATCTAGAAGAATCAGGTAGGGTTGTTCATTTTCTGCTTTTTAGTTGCAGATATTTCCTAACTCTTGCAGGCACAGTGCAGGCATTGTGACTGTGCTGAGGAAAGGGGAAGTAATGGGAGGTAAATGATAGAATCATATAGTCATTAAGGTTCAAAAAGGTCACTAAGATCACCTAGTCCAACCACCAACCCATCCCCAGCATGCCCCCTGACCTTGTCCCTCAGTGTCACATCCACACACTTCTTGAATACCTCCAGGGACGTGATTCCACCACCTGCCTGGGCAGCCCATTTCCAGTTCCTCACTGCTCATTCTGAGAATAAGTTTTTCCTAATATCCAACCTAAATGATGCTTGGACAGGAACAGCAGCAGTGATGCTGGGAACAGGATGGAGTGACAGTCACTGCTGCGCTGGAAGTGGAAAACGCTTTTCCTGCAGACTTCTGCTTTCACAAAGGGCAGTAGTTCACCCATGCCAAGGGTCTCCTTTACCAAGAGGAATCTCCAGTTGCAGCACATACCAGATTGCCCAGCAGGATTCATATTTCCTTCCATCCCTCGATTCTCTTAAGGTTAAAAATAAAATACAACAGCCAGGACACTTCCTTCCCTGTTCTTCTCTGTAATGGATAGCATCACTCCACCCATCTGTCTGCCTTCCTTCCCCATGCACTTCGCTGAAATTACTCCATTGTTTGCCTTAAATAATTACTTTCTTCCCAGATATAGGCTTTTTTTCTTTTTTTAATCTTGTGATTCCTCTATCAATAGACTTACTTATTACACCTCTGTAAGTCTTGCAGCATCTGCCATTTTGTAGAGATAATAATTTGAATGACAGAAGTAATTTTTCTGAGTTACTTTTTCCTTCCATGTCTTCTATGCCTTTTATCAGCTTTGTGGATCATGATGTCACTAAAGGTTGGTTTCCTAAGTAGTAAGGTGCTCTAAAAGGAAGTCAGTGATACAGTTATCTTCCACAGAATTGTCCCACTGGCCATTTATTGAAGAGGCATACAGAAGGACACTTTGCTTATGCAAAGAGGTAGAAAATGAAGGTGGATGATCGTGTAAACAAGGGATGAGAGGTAGGGACGTTTGCTCCCTTTTGTTTAAACTTGGTTTTGTCAACAGGAGCCATCTGCTGTTAGGGACACCCTGCATTTCTAAGGTGGGGGCTTTGAGCTCAGCATCAGCCAGTGCTGAGCTCTTGCTGACTGCAACTGAGAAACAGCCAGAGATCAGATTTAAAAAGAAAGAAAGAAAAGAATAAGTGAGTCAACAGGGAAACATTATGTATACTGAAATTCCAATATGATTAGCTTTTATATAATCTTGTTGTTGTGCATTCTCCATTGCTGGGAGGCTAAACAGACCAGTTTCTTCCCGATCCAGCTGTAAGATCTGTGTGAATTTGTTTTGTGTTATTTTCCCCATCTTTTCTGTGTTTCCAATCAAAACAATGAGATCAGCGATAGCCATTCATCTCAGTGGGGCATTCTGAAAGCGTCCTGTGGGCAGCAGGAGAGCAGATCAATACTCACAAGGACGGGGCTGGGCAATGTTCAGTGCCTGGAGTTGAGCCTGCACTGAGGGGAGCGTCCTGGCCAAGCATAGCTCGGGGAGGCACAGAGCAGAGAACAAGGTTTGTCTGAAGTGTGATCCTGGCTCTGGAGGGGCAGCATCAAAGGACACACTGAGAGATGGGAAACAGCTGGAAGGGAAAATCATATCAAGATGCATTGTTTGATTTATACTTATTACTTTTATACTAATAAAAGTAATGTTTCTTAAAGTTTTTAATTCCAATATATTGCAGGTTATTTTGTTTGTTTGGTTTTGTTTTGTTTTTCTTTTGTTATATATATTTATTAATTATTATTATTAGCTGTTCAAATTATTTAGCCTTAAGACTAATTTTTCTGGAGGGTGCGCTCAGCCTTTCAAGCCACGGGGCTTAATTGAGCAGGAATCCAACTGCACCGACTCCAGCACAAAATCAGAGCAAGACAAAGCTTATACAGGGCACTGCAATGAAATCACAAGTGGGAGATGTTTCATATTGGTAAAACATTACCCAGGGTAACCACAGACTGCAATAGCAAAGCTCCAAAATACAGAAATTCATGTAAAATATTAATAGTTTGGTATTTTTTTCATTCCTTCTCCTCCTTCCCTTCTTCCCTCCACATTACCATGCTGGCGTACAGTCAAGCAAAAAATAAATACATAAGAAGAGCCAGTATTTTATTTTGTTTCTTAATTCTCTGAAATAAGATGTGTATTAGTTCATGTTTGTCTTGTTTCATGTCCCCTGACTGAAGCAATCAGGCTGTAGCCTTGGAGGTACTGTGAATTTTTTTGTTTTGTAAGTTGTCCCACTTTAATTTAAATTTAATACAAATTCAATTTAATTTTGTACTATTTGTTATAATGGAAAGAAAATTTCATCTTTACATAAGAGGAATAGTTCTTATAACCTTCCTATTGTTTCAGTGAAGTATAGCGTGGTCTCAAACCTTACTGCTAATTCTGAGGCCGTTCAGCCTTCAAAGAACAGTGGTTTTGTTCTTTCCTCAACCACTTGAGATGTATAGGGATAGTTCAGTGTAAATTAATGGTTTTGGTGCAGAATTTCTCATTCTTCATTATTCAGGATAATTATGTAGCTGAGAGAAAGGAGGCACAGCCACTACTTCTCTGTTCTGCTTATTAGTTTTGAGTAAAAGCAAGGCGAAGGAATATAGTTACTTTTCTGACTGAAATAGTGTCTAGGAGACCATGGGGATGGAAAGCCAAAGGCTGCACAGCAGCTTTAGTGGAGGAGCTGCACATTGAACTGTGTGCCACAGTCCTGCACTGCTCCCTTTGCTGCAGCTCTGCTGTGCTGGTGGTGCCACAGCTGGCTTGGGACAGCTGGGAGAGTAGAGAAAGAGAAATGCTCTGCAGCTGTTGGACGTGTTTCCAAAATAGTGCCTCTGAAAACGTTGGTGTGGAAGGGGATGTAACTCTCAAACACCTGCCAAAAGCCTTCATATGCTAATTATGTTAATTGTGGGTTCTGTTTCTGGCAGTGCCTGCACCTACGCACCCACGCGTTGACCGTGTCTTTGTGGTTTCAGATGTTTCACTTACTCAGTTACAAACAGCACACATGACAGTGCCATAAACTCTTGCTGCCTCCTGGATGGCTGACAAGCCTGTCGTGTTTTTCGAGTTGTTTGCAATGAGCTGGATCTAGTGGAAAGTGCATGGTACAACACAAACTTAAAAGCCAGTAGTTATAATATGTAGCTTTGACAAGTGTGTTTTCCATTGTGAACAAGCTCCCTTTCCCTCCCTCATCATCCCCAGTTTGCATCATCTACCTGAAGATGTGTGGGAGTGAAGTGGAAGGCTGATGGGGGGATCCAGCCCCCCCAGTAGTTCTGTGATGTGAAAGGAAGGTGAGTTACTGGCAAGATCGTGGAGCCATGAAGTAACTGCTCAGGTATTTCTCAGCACTTCTAAGTCTGGTTTTCCAGCACCTCCTCCAAAAATTTCCTGATCTCTGGAATTTTTTCTATACGTATGAGCTCATTTTGTTGCTTTTATTTTTGAATATGTGTGCTTTAAAGCTTGGTTTCAGAGCCATCCCATAAGTAGAGAGATGTGCAATACAATGTGTGTTTTGATTTAATATATTTCACCAAAATTATTCAGAATATGCAATGAAATGTAATTTCTTTGCAAACTTACCATATGTCTACATAGTCAAAGCACTGTTTTCCTGAGGAATATGTTTATTGCTGTTACTCCAGCAAGTTATTATACTGTTACTTGTATTTTAACAACGTGAATTTAAGGTAAGATTAATTGTGTAGCTACTTTAAAGAAAAAAAAAAAGAAAAAAGTCTGAAATGAATAGGCAGCTTCTGACATTTTTGGAGCTCCTGAGTGTCAGCTGCATGCTGAATATCCCTGCTCAAGCTCCTGAGGGATGTTAAATGTTACAGATAGTATTTGCAATCAGGAGAGGTTTGACCTCAGCTGCAAGGATTTTAAACATTCAGAACCACAGGTGCAATTTCCTATAGAGTTTAATTGACTTAGGCTAAATCAGTGTTCTGTTTTCATTGTAAAAAATCACAGTTAAATTATATACTAAAAAGGTACTTATCTCGTGGGTGTGCACGGTTAGGGTCACAGTTAAAATTCATGTAAGATTGGGATTCATGGAAGATAGGCTTTTCTGTAGACATGTCTTTTTTAAAAGAACTCATCCCACTTTTCTACACAAAAGAACAGAAAAGTTCCTTTTGTCCTAGGGTATTCGGTATGTACGTTACAGACCTCACTGTGTCAGTTGGATAATTATCTCTTAGATATACAATAGCTCAACATTCTTTTACTAGTGAGCCGTGCTCCAGCTTTATCTGCTCTGCAGCTGGGCACTGTCATTCCCACTTGTAGTGCCTTCCTTTTCCTGGCTGTAACTGCTTTCAGTGCTGATCTGTCACTGATTTAAGAACCAATTCAATAAGAGGAGACAGATAATCGGAATAGATACATATATTTGGAGTATAATACAGATGATGACATACTGTTTGTAGAAGTTATGTAATATTTTGAGTAGAAGGTTCTTTTGAAGAAAGCAGTGTTGGATGGAGGATGTGATTTCTGGCATGCTTTGAGCTATACTGGAAGTCCTTTCACCTGTGGTCAGTGTCCCCTATAATACACGCCCTCCAATTTCAAGGTAAATAAAAGAAAATAGTGATGTAATCCCATTGGTGATTGCAGTTCAGTTTAGAAATCTGTTGTGTTAGCTTTTTTAGAATTGGAGAAGGATGATCTATTTTACGATATAACACGGCTTTCATCGTAAGAGAAAGGATATACACAAAGTCAGACACAGAAGTGAGAACTAAAACAGATAATTGGAATTCCAGAACAGTAAGTATTTGTCCACAGTCCTTTGGACAGAGTTTTCGATTCATTTTTTTTTCTGTTAAAATTACTGAGCACAGATCAAGAAGGGAAATGTTGCACTTTAACTGAAATATTGATTTTGTTGTAGAAAAAGAAGAGGAAATGCACTGCTTTGGCATTGCAAAATCTTCTGTTTTCATCCCAGAATGCTTTTTTTTAATTATGAAATTTCTTTTATAGCTTACTTCAGGAAAAAAAGCAAACTAACAACTGAAATAAGAATGAAACTTCCTGTCATAAACAAATACATCTATATACATTCGTTTTTTTTTTTTTCTTTTTTTTTTTTTTTTTTACAGACTGAGTTCGAACTCATAATATTTCTTGGAAAACTGAAAATGTGCTCAGAAATAGGGATGCTCTTGTGTTCTTTGGCTTTACCTAAAGACGGGACATCAGTTCATAGTTGTCTGTGACTGTGCTAGGAGTGTGTTGACCTACAGTGAGGCAGGTACTCTGGGAAGGCATAGTAGAGCTCAGTATCTGGGCCCAGCTCCTTGTGGAGCTTGGTAATCAACTGCTGGAATACCATTTGGTCCTGCATACCCGTGCTAATTGAAGTCCTGTGGAAGCCTCCTGCGGTATGTTTTTGTTTTGAATCCTGTGCTGCTGAACTAAACCCTATTTGCTTGCCGAGTTGGCTCAAAAAAATATCTGAGCTTCATTGTATTATTCACTACACGCATTCCTAAAGCCTTTTTTTGCTAGAGTTTTTTCAAAGCCAACATTTGTCATATTTCTCTACAAACCCCTTCTAATTCTCAGTTTATAATCCTTTGTGGAGATTGAAAGTTTTGGAATGTGTGATCCAGTAAAAATTTATATCTTTGGATGTGACCTTGTGAGCTGACTGGCTGAAGTTTTCCTTGTCAGACAAATATGGGTTTCCAAAAAGCTATTTATCAGCTTGAACTTGAATAAAAGGTTTTGTAGGAAAGTACATTAAATGCAATTTTCAGCTGGTAAATAGTCAGCCTTCATATTAAGTCTTGGCATAGAAATGTTAATAAGTAGTAAATATAATAAATCTGTTTAATCCCTGGCTCACATAATATTGCTTCTCAGTTTAATTATTTATGTGGAACACAGAACCAGAATGAGCTCTGGACGTTTTTAATACTGTCTGTGTGTTCCATTGCCTTATAGAAATGGAAGTAATTAGCTTGCTTTTCGGTCATAGGGTTTGCAACAAAACTTAGTGCAATTTCTTCTGCTTTCAGATCTTGACACCATTTCATAAAGCACCTAAAAATTCCTCACAAATGTAACTGGAGTTCTTTTGGCTATGTCTGTGCTGTCTGCTGTTAAACCTATTCCCATTCTCTTTGGCTTATTCACTTACAGGATATTGTGTGTCTGTACTTTACTGTAGTTTACAGTAGGTTCCTTAAGATACTTATTTATGCTTTCACACTTCTTCAGATCCCTTTGGAGGAAGATGTGCCATGATGCAGAGTAACGTTATAGTTTTATACTACTTTTTGTGAGAGGAGGAGTCCTGTGTGGTGTACCAGCAGCTCATAAAGATACTGTACCTGCATTACTCTTATCGAGGAGTGAGATTATTTGTAATGTTATTATTAATTAATGTTCAGTTCAAAATGGATACTTTTGAAAGAAGCTGGCTTAGACCTGTGCAGTCACTCCCCTGGGAGAACAAGGGTAGTGGGTAATGCGAAGGCAGGCCTTTGGACGTCCTCTTTGGAGCCAGGAGTTGGACTTGATGATCCTTTTGGGTCCCTCCCAACTTGGGATATTCTGTGATTCTACGAACTTAAGCTGGGTACAAATGCAGCACACTGGAGCAATGTGTGTGCTCAGTGTGGGGAAGGGACCTGGCAGCTCTTGCTGGTGGACTGTCAGGGAGGCTGCAGAGGTGGTATTCTTGAAACCAAGGCTATGCCTTGTTTATGAGCTTGCCCAAATAGAAACCACATGAGAAGTCGCATGACTTTGCCATCAGAGCTTAGGAGGTGTGATAGTCAGCCAATACACCTCCTGATTTCATTTTTCTGTGTGATTATTTCCTATTTTCTTCATGCTGTGGTATTCAGTTGGAAGGACATATTCAGGCATATAATAACTGGGATCTGTGCTTTTTAACCTCAAAGAAAAGCAAAAAAATAGCTGCAGGACAGTTTAAGTATATGTTTGTGAAGTTGGTGTTAGGTTGGTTCTGAAGAGGAAAAATAATTAGCTTAAAAGTAGGCAAAAAGGACTGAGGGGTCTGTGAGCAGTGATTACATCAAGTTTCTCTGAGTTGGTGCTTAGGGCAGCAGACAATCTTGGATTTTTGTTTTTCTGTGGCTGTTCACACAGTTACTGTTCACTGTGCTTCCTTCTTTTATGCTATCAGTATTTTGCAGCTTAGCCTTCCCTTCCCTGTAACATTGTTTATATACACCTTAGGTTTTCTTTGTGATTTCTGAAGAGCTATGCTATCTTGAGCTTTAAGATACATGCAGATGTGATTGCTGGTGCTTTGGGCAGTTAGTTGTGTTGCGTGACCGTGACTCTTTAGTAAATAAGGCTGGCTTGGGAGGGAGTCTTTGGTCATCAGAGGGCAACTGGTGCAGCTGCTGTGAGCCACTGATTTAAAATACATTGCTCTGGCATTCTAAAGCAGTGTCATAGACCCTCTTAAAATGCTTCCGTGCCCCTAGCTAGGGCCAGGTCCATGTGGTCTGTTTCCCTGCTGTTCTGCTTGCTTGTTTTTGTATGGAGCTTCCTATCTTTACATGATGAGAAAAATGTCTACTGTATTTTTCAGTGTAGCTCACAGTTGACATAAAGGCTGGGAAATCACTCACCGATTACCATCATGTTTGAAGCAGATTTGGTTTTGGGAAAATAAATTTAATTATTTGCCAATTAAAATAGATTTATATATTAAGAAGGAAAAAAAAATAGACAGAATATCAGCTTTTCCCAAGCTCAGCTTCATTCCATTCTCAACTCCTCCATCTCCTCCTCCAGACCCAAATAGCACAGGGAGAGTGGAAATGGGGGCTGTGGTCAGTCCATAGCAACCCTTCTCTCCTACATTTCTCCCCTGTTCCAGCGTGGGTCCCTCCCGTGGGCTGCAATGTGACCTTTTGTTTATATGCATGTTCACGTGTGCTTACTTTTGAGTTTTATAATTCAATTTCTTTGTGTAAGTACCTGAAGTCGAACAATGGACAAGATAGCGTATGAATCTGTTTAACAGTGGGAAGTTGTGTTATCGTCAGCAAAACAGTAACAATTTGGATATAGCAGAGTTGCCCTATTCTACATGTTTTGAATTATAATATGTTAGTGCATTAGACTTTCTGAGTAGTTTTGCTTCACTTTGGTCTTTGAATATTTCTTGCAAATTAAAAATGGAAACGTAGCCAAACAGTTCTCTCAGTGTCACTCAACTTGATTTAAATATTTACCCTATAAATGCTTTACATGTGAATATTTACATATAGCAAAACCAATCAAATCTGGAATTGGTTTGATCGCCTTAATCACGGATTTTTCACCAAAAATGATATTGGACATCCTATTTGGTTTTCTGAATGAAAATTAGATCAACCTAGTAGCATGGCAGCACTGTATAGATAACTGTAAAAAGCATCATTTTGTATATGGAACTGGTGAACATAACCCTCCTGCCCACGAGCAGTAAAAAATCTGTTATCAGAATTAAGCATTCATTCTATACAGCATTTGCTGTTGTCTCTTCAGGAGGTGGAAGTGAGAAGACCTAGCAGTTTTGTTTGGTGTGAGCTGAGTGCTTGTTCCAGAGGAAGCTGTGGGCTGCTGTGGGCTGTCTCAGTGAGTGTGGTATGGATGTGTAGTGGACCTTTGGGTGGTGAGGATGGTGTCTACCTTTCTCCCAAGGCACTTCCACAAGAAGTTCTCCCTATATTCAAGCACGTGTATTTCTTCATTAATCCCTTTTGTCCTTGGCTTCTGGAGCAGAATTGATGCATTTATGTGTTGGTTCTTGTGCAGTGTTCCTGCAGCTTGCTCCACCCTTCTTGCCTCTCTGCTTCTCTGGTTATCTCTCATGTTGTCCATCCCAACAATAAAAGTCTTCGGAGCATCGTCTTCTAGTGGGTGGCAGCCCTGCCCATGGTTTGTGGTTTGGAACAAGATGATCACTTTGATCCTTTCTAACTGTGGTTCTGTGTTTCTTTGTTAGGGCTTCACCCTCATTTTCTCATCTTCTGAGTCTGCACTCTTTCTACTGTCAAGAAGGAAATTCATCAAATATCACCACTTTGAGAGCTGTTCTTTTGCTGCATTTTGTTTTTGAAATGTGCTATCTAATACCTACTCTTAAATGAGAACATTGTAAATCTGCTCTATGGTAATATATAATAAGTTATAGTACATAGAAGGAATGTGTGTAAAGTGCACATCTGCATAAAGCAGTTCCTTTTTTGGGGTTTGCTGTGTGTGTGTTTAGGAATTTAAATTTTGTCTATGTTTTTAAGGAGCATGCTTTATTTTCTGATAAAAGTTTTGAAAAGTAACTATTCTGTAATTCAGATAATCCAGAAAATTAAACTTCACGCTTAATCTTTTCCATTGATCATTTCCCTTCTCTGTGTAGAAAAGGATGCACAAAGGCAGTCTCTGTGAGTTTAGGACATAGATGATAGCATACAAAGCACTGTGTTTGTGTGCACTGTGATGTTTTTATTTTTAATGTGTTTTTTGAAAATGTCTAAGAAGATTAGAAGTGAGTTCAGATAGTACTTGACATCAGCAAGTGATAATGGAAGGTGGTCCGTTGCCCTGTGTTGGGGAGGGAAATCATATATCTGTTTATTTGACATTTTCTTATCTGGTGTTCAAATGAGTGAAAAGATTAAAAAAGAGGAAAACTTTATGTAATCAGAACTACTCAGTCAACTAATGACATCAGACAGTCAGCTCTTTCACATACTATTTCCTCTGGAATAAAAGCTATTTAATACATCTAGAAATTACCTCATCCATCATAGAAACATAGTACTGTTCTGTGTTACTCTACGTGGGGGATTATCAGTGCTGGACTGGGAAAGAAGATGAAGAATAATATCCTCTTTAATTGAATTTGTAGAATGGAATGTGGGGAGGAAGAACGTCCTGGGCCCTGGACCATCAACCTTATGTTAATGAATAATGCTTTAATGACAGCCATGACCAGGTGCCAGGATATGAAGTATTCCTGTTTAGTGTTGTGATTTTGTCTAGTGTTGAGTTCTGAGCAACAGAGGCAGCTTCACATGTGGACACCACGTGCATATGATCTTGCTTTGTGATGATTGGTTGCTAGGTGGGAGAAAGATGAGTTGCACTTAAGTGAAATGGGGAATGAGAACAAATATAATATAAGCACATCTTTGTGGTAACTCCTTCACTATAAAAAGTAATATTTCCTACTGATTTCATTTTCAGCAGCTATTACTGTTTTCTGCTGTTTCCAGTTAAAGTGATAATGCTACTTAACTTATCCAGAGGTTACCTAATATGCACACAGCTAATTAAATGGAATTTAAAGTTCGGGCTTTATAAAAAAACTGTGACATCATTTTTCTGAAATGAAGTCTGATAAAATCAAATGCTTACAAGACAGCAGTAAATTCACTTGGCAAGTCCTTGCAGTAGCAGTATTTTTTTTTCTTGTCACTTGTAACCAATTAGAACATCATTGTGAGAAATCATTTTTTCCATGGGATAAGTGACATCAGTATGATATATATATATATATAATTTTTTTTTTCCCCAGAGTATGGTGGAATGGGCTTGGACTTCTCCTATGGCATTGCAGTGGCAGAGGAGCTGGGAAGTATCCGGTGTGGAGGTATCCCTATGGCTATTGGGGTCCAAACTAGCATGGCCACTCCTGCACTAGCAAGGTAAGTTCCAAAATGTTTAGTTTAGCCTAAAGCCCAAGCTGTTGTGTGTTTAATCTTAAAAATCATCCTGGCATGTGTTTTAGAGTAGAAAAAGACATTACTGTCCAGATTATGTTGCAGTTGCTCATCTGTAATGCTTGAAAGCAGCTTTCTACCTTTATTTCAGGCATATTAATTTAGGGGAGAGAATGCACATTTTTAATATTAGAGTATTATATAATAAAGGTAGGCTTTGTTTAATAGTAACTGATGTGTTTCCATACACAGAACCTTGGTGTTACAGTCTATTAAACAATCATGATTCCAGAATCCACGTTTGTGCATTTTTTTTCTTAGCTAGAATTCCCAATGGTGTCATACTAAGGCCACGCTTAGTTCTAATTATTAGAATGAGTCTAATTATGTTTTAACAATTACTAGCTTACTTCCAGCTTTTCAAGATGTTCCTTGCCAGCTCCGGCTTTCCAGAAATAATGATCAGGATTGGTGTAAATCCTGCTAAAATTGTAACACTTATCATGCTGCCTGAACACGCCCATTCCTGTCATTTACTTGTCATACGTTTTCTCATTTGCTCGTGTCAGTGTTCACCTTTTATCATGTAATATCATTCAAACTCCTGTACCTTTTTTTCTTCTTCCTTCATTAAGAAGCAGTTGCCCACTTCTCCATCTTTACCTCACAGCTTCACACATATTCTGCCTCCTAACAGCAGTCTGCGAAACTAGAGGGAGGTGACACACTGGGATACAGGTTCATCCAAAAACTCTGGAAGGTGGTGGTGGGAATTATCTTCAAATAATGATTATGAAGACAGATTTTTTTTCTGTACTAAACAAGTATACAGGAGAGTACTTGCACAGAAAAGCTTTTTAGTATTGGTTGGTTTGTTTCTCCATTCTATTAGAAAAAATATTTCTAAATCCAGCTGTAGAATCTGGAATTCAGACTCTCTTCCCATTACATCCATCCATCCAGTCATTCTTCTGCTAGCTATGTGTGAATTTGGAGATCTCAACCATAGGATATCTTTCCAAAAATTTTGTTCTCCTTTGTGTAATGAGCCAAAATCTTGCTAAAAGTGTGGAGGTGATTGTTTCTGTTGCAACAGCAGCTTATTTATAGTCCAGTGGAGGAAAAAAAAAAAAGACAAACACCAAACCACAAATATCTTCAAAGACCTTTCTTCCTTGATAGCCTTTTATTCCCAAGGTTTTAGGAAAATCTGTAGGTAAAAGAATTTTCTTCCACTGCAGTTTTTTGGCTTTATGTTGCTCTGTTCTGATGCAGTAAAGCAATGAAACTGCATATACTTGTGCTAGTGAAATTCTAAAGCGCATATTCTCAGGAAGTGAATTTGAAATATTTGAATTTTTTAGCTAAGTATTGTTATAGATGATGCATCAGTGATGCACAAAGTAAACAGTAATTCAGAAATCAAACATCATTCCCTAGAAAACAATTTAAAAGTCTGAAGCCATTTGTTGACTTTCCTAAATTTGGGTTTTGTATAGCTTTCATCAAGCTTGTATGAGTATACCTGGGAGCTGACTCTACGAATGTGATATGTTACAAGGATGCACTGCCAGCATAAATTACACACGTTTTTGCAATTTGGTGTATGGACGATGCAGTACTTTGGATGGATGGTTACACATATGCACACACACATACACATACACACACTATGCAGCTTTTAATATTTTCAAACTTTCAAACAATAAACTCTTAAAATAGAGGTCAGGGTTCCTCCAGGTGCTCTTCTGCTCCATGGGTTTCTTGCTGCAGCGAGAAGCTATTGTAAGGCTTACACTGTAGGGACCCTTGAGATATTCAGTTAAATGGAAAGTACATTTTAGTAACAGTTTATATAATTAAAATTATAAACAGAGTAGTAGTTTTGAAAATGTTACTTGTATCTGTTTGCCTGTTCGTGGTCTTTACACCTTTTACTTCATTCTTTTTTTTTTTTTTTACTGACAACCTTCAGAAAGCTATATGCATGATCATACTCAGAAGCGACTCTGCAGATTTTTATTTATGTGCACTTCTATTGTGCAGACAATTACAGGAGAAAATAATTGTCCTTCACTGGAAGATGCCCAGACTGACTGCTCTGTTATTTTCAGATTCCTCTAATGTTCTGTCAACAGTGACCCAGCCTATGATGTGTCTGGTTCTGAACATAACTCTCTGTCAGATCTTGCAAATGCATTCTGGATAAAGTGCCTCTCTTGCTTTCTTGCTTACAAGCAGAGTGGTGGAAGCAGCTCTCAGCTGAGGCAGTGAGTGAAATGCTCTTCCCTGGGCTTGTAAAAAAAAAAAACTGTTGTGTGACACATCCATAATGATACCAGGTCAGCATAAAGCTCTTTTATCTCATCAGCAGGCACTAAACTTTACTTTTTATAGGAAGACAGTAAGGATAGTGAGGACTTTTCAGTGGGAAGAAAGTGCTTTTCTGTTTTATTGGCTTAGGCATTGCAGATTCTTTCTCCATGCTAAACAGTTGCATATCTGAGAATTAGTGTCAAAAACACGAAGATGTTACTGTCTCTGTTCCTGTTCACTGTGAGAGAATAAGTTACTGCTGACAGTAAGAACAGAGGTTCTGCAAAGCATGATCATCCGCTTAATCAGCAGGGGAAATGGTGAAAGTGAGAAGAGGTGATCTGACAGCTGGGCAGCTTGCCCACAAGCTTAGCATAGGGAAAACTCAGTTTTGTGCTCCTTCAGCACTCTTGTGTTGTCCATATCATTTGGTACTGAATTTGTTAGCATGCTGGGCCTTGTCCTGAGCCATCACAGAGACGGTTACAGATTAACTGAGGAGAAACAGAAGTTAGCTGAGGAGCCCATCTAAGGAGATCTGAAATATTTCTCACTGTCCTGTTTTTCCAGGTCTCCTTTGTGCCCTTGTGGGTGCAGGAGCTGTAAGCCAATTCCTCCCAAGCCTGAAGCTGGCACAGGCCAGAAGCAGTGTGCCCACACTGGGTGGAGCAGCCTGTGCTGGAAAGCCCTGTGGAAAGTCCACATCTGGGTGCTGACATGGAGTCCACATCTGGGTGCTGACATGGAGGAAGAGCTTCCATAGTGATATGGGTACTCTGGAGCAATGTGCCAATCAGCTGCTTCCTAACAAACTTCTCAGAGAGCAGTGTCACACTGCTGTCCCTCTCTCTGATGACAGCTGGCCGTGCTGCAGCCTTTCTGGTGAGGGAGCAGCAGGACACCTGCCATGCTAAAAACTGCTTTCTCTGAAGATAACCTTTAATTTGACTCCTCTTTCACAATGCCTGCACTTCAGTGCAAAACACATTCCTAAATAAATAGAAGGTTGATGTAATCATTCTTAACCAGAACTCTTGGAGTAGTCAGGAGGGGCTTCTGGGATTTTCATCTATATTCTGTTCAGAATTTCTCTGCAGCTTGAACTGAGCAATTTATTTCCCAAAGTCTTCAAATAACTGAAGCTAAGGCTTGATAAAAACTGGGAGTATTTTTCTAACTGCTTTTTTTTTTCTTTATGCTGTCTTTCACAAAAGGTAAGTAAGTTTTCTAAATGCAGGTATTTCTAAACGTGCGTGTCTTCTTATCTCGACTGAAATAGGGACTCACAGAGAGAAAGCTGATTGCAGTGTCAATTCTTTTAAAACCTTTGAAAACCAAATTGCTGATCCTAAGGAGGCTTTCCTGCTGCCTGAAGGAGCTTCCCCATGTGTTTCTTTCCATGTCTGTAAGGAGAATTTATTGCCTTTCGTTTTCTTTTGCTTCTTTCCATGTACTTTGAGGACCAAAGGTGTACTGCCAAGCTGGAACTAGACTTAAATAGTAGGATATCTGTGCAGAATACACTAAAATCATGCAAAAACATGGCATGTGGCTAATGTATTATTAATAGTTTGAGTGTGGAAGCAGAATAGAAAAGGAACTGGAAGTAATTTACCTGTTGCTATGTGATCGTAGGTCAGAGTCAACTCCTTCTTTGGGTGAAGGAAATCCTCTTTCTTTTCCTGGAAAGTCTGTGAGCAAATTCCTGTGTCATCTTTGACATAAAATATAGAATAACGCATAGATCATCTGAAAGCTTTTTTTGCTTTGTTTTGCTTTGATGTGGAATAATTCTTTTGAAGTTGCTTCACTGTTAATGTCCAGCTTCAGCCCTTTTGAATACATGAATGTGCATCAGGATCAGTATTTTCTCTCACAACAGTACTTGAAATGACTGTTTAGGAAGCCTCTTGTCTAAAAGGATGGTATTATATTCCCACTCAGGAAGTCCAGAGGCCCAGGTGAGAATTTGAATGTTTGACCTCCAGTGCAGGAAAGCTTCAGTTGTTCAAATGCTGAGAGCTGTGTTAGAACTGCCTGAAGTTGTTCATCTTCAGAATTTCAGTTTGCACTTAATCATGAATCAAACAATGTCAATTCTACTCAGAACACCCTTTACTAATTTAATTAATTCACTACAGCTCAGCATTTCTCTCTCAGAAACGTAAGAAACAAATGTGAATGAGATCTGGAGCTCTAACAAAGTGATTTATCAGCCCGATGAAGTCGGAACAGTGATGTGTGATAGACATATTTTCATTCAATGTAGCAACCTAACGTGTCAGAAATAATATTTTTATATATATTTGTAATTAATAAAACTGGCTGCCATTTTCTAATTGGCAGAACACATAAACAAAACTGAGTGGATCAAGGAAACATTCTATAATCTGTATTTCATCATAATTCTTTCACCTTTTACCCGCAATTTACAAGTCTGTATATCACTGTCATTTTTGTGTCTGTATTCACGGCGTTCTACCAGTGTTACTTACTAAGTGTGGACCATTTCCATGCAGCTCTTAGTGTGTTAGAATTTCACAAATAGGATTTCTGGCTTATCAAGCATCAACAAGGAGCTCTAGTTTATCACCTGTAGACTCTGTGTGTGTACACATAGGTATGCACCTGCATGAATATGTCTTTGAGATGGATTTTAATGCTGTATAGTTAATGATGTGGCACCCTATGTATGCACTAGGGTATGGTCTCAGCCCAGAAACCTGATATAGTCTGATCTATCTTGAGTCAGAGCGAGTCTCCTTGTGTAGCTTTGTCATGCTGGAGCTGTTAAAGTGGAAAGAAGTGAATATTGCATTTATGCAAACCTAATACCTTTCCAGGATGTATTTAAGATGGGTAGAGTTTAACAAAAGCGATATACTTCTAACACAATAGCTGGCCATTTGCTGGGCTGCACATCCTTCCTGCAGAGCATCATCTTCTGAAGGTAGTGTTGCCAGACTACTTTTTTAATTACAAAATAACTTCTTCTCCAGCCTCATTTTTGGGAATAGCTGAACTGTTTTCTGGAACTTCAAACAAAGCTGTCAGACCCAAAACATTTTCTTTCTGAGGAAAGTTCTTGTCATGAAAATCCTCTGTTGAAATAACTAAAGGTTGGAAAAGTTTTAAGCGTTGTTAAGCACTGCCAGAAATCTCTAATGGCAGTGCTGCCAGCTCATCTCATAATCTAATTTTTATGTTGGTTTTGGTTTGTTTTGGTTTCTGTCTTGTTTAAAGAGTGCTCTCAGCTGGCCACACACAATCATGTTCTAAGGAAAAACAACTCTGTGTAACAAACCAGGGGACTTTGTCCCAGTGTGCTGGGGGAAGGAGTGAACACTGCAAGCTCACTTCTTGTATTTATTTGGGACTGCAGCTGTGATTGTTATGGGCCAGGACAGCCCTAGGAGCTGAGCTCTCTGTGTGCACAAAGGATGTCTGCCAGCTCCCACTCTGATCTCTGGCTTCTTGTGGCCTCTGACTGCTTTGTGGCAGACTGAAAGCAGAGGGAAAGGGTCAGCCTTCAATAAAGTAGCACTGATGCCTTGGATGTATGGTGCCAGTATTGTCCAGATAGCTGCAGCCTGCTTAGACAGCTGGTGAGACAAAGGTCAGTTGAAACATTGACCTGAGAAACCTCTTAGCTAGGAGATCAGTAATGAGCACCCACTTCTAAGGCGCCTAAATCCAGTGCCTGGCTGATATGGGTTTCTGCTCACAGAGATGTCTTGCAAACCAAGGAGTTTCTGGTTTTGGGACAGCAGAGGTTTAAGAACAAGAGTGTGAGCTAACCGTTCAGGCTCCAAGGCCAAACTGGTGAAAGTTGCTTAAGAAAAAAATCAACTATGGAGCTGTATGTTTAATGGGTAAAAACAGCTAAATGTTAGGAAAAAAATCTCCTTTAGGGAAGGGGTCACTGTTTCTTGGAGCCTTAATAAAAAAGGCACTGTTACACAATAGCCCTCAAGCTCCTTTGTTGGCATCCCACAGGGAAGGAGGGACGTCTCTGGGGAGAGCTGGCTGACCCTCAGCAGCCTTTCTGCCTTTTGGAGCGGAAAGGACAAAGGAGGGATGGGAATTGCTTCACTACTGGATGAAACACAACTGTCCTTTTGCAGACAATTTATCCTTGCTCTTCCTCTGTGTCCAAAAGTGCCTCTTCGTTTCTTCCAGGGACAGGGACTCAGCAGCTCCCCCCTGTCCTGGCACCTCCCTGAAGAAATAGTAGCCCTGCTCTACTAAGGCTTATGGCATTGCAAAAAGAAGTTTGGTCCTCCTCATGTGGGTGTAGAACGCAGGCAGTTGGTAACCCAGAGCATTGGGTTTAAGTGGTTTAGAAACCATGTTCATTAGTGATGACTAAGATTAGATTCCTGAGGAGAAAGGTTTTATCCCATGTACCTATTGTTTCTCTTCCATCAGCTGGCAAATTTGACTGGTAAAGGTCACTGTTTTTTGTATTTGGTAGAGACTAGAAAGGCCGTGAAGAAGAACTTATAGATGTCACTGTTTGATTTAAATGCAGAAATGGGTTATAAATATAATGAACATACAGATGTTTCCAGAGATTGGTTGTAACTTTTAAGTCACCACTAAAACCTGGCAAAGAGCTGGTACAGAAGTCAGAAGATATGCAGAGAGAATGTCCTTCATCATGCTTCCAGCGCTGCAGCCAACATTTTTTAGATCTGATATCTCTCAAAGCAGCTGTCATAAGGATCAGATTTTTTAGTATTGGAACCACACATTTCTTTAGGAGTAAGGTGTTTGCCTTAATAAGCCATATTTAAAATGGTTGTGGCTACACTTCCAGTGAATATTGATTCATAGCTTTTCACAAAATCGCTTTGGCTTTGGCTTCAGGATAGATTCCACCTGGTCACAGACAATCACTGAGAGTAGAACAACATTTGTGAGTATCTTGTTAATAAAGTTTACCTCCAAAAGCTTTCAGTATCCTATCTTTTTATTATACTGTTGCAGATTTGGTTCTGATGAGTTGAAAAAACAGTTCCTCACACCAACTATATCTGGAGATCTTGTGGCTTGTTTGGGAGTCAGCGAAGCTGGAGCTGGATCAGATGTTGCAAGTAAGTTAACCTAGCAAACTGCTGTTTTCAGACAATCTGGTATTTTAATGGGAAGAATCTTGTTTCATTGACTCCTGCTGTTGCTGCCAGTGCTTGTAAGAAATACAGAAGAAAGTCTGGTAGGGTGAAGGCAAAAAAATAGTATTCCAGGAGCAGGAATACATAGAATCGTAGAACTGTAAAATGGTTTGGGTTAGAAGGGACCTTTAAGATCATTTAGTTCCAACTCCTGCTATGGGCAGGGACACCTCCCACTAGACCAGGTTGCTCAAAGCCCCATCCAGCCTGGCCTTGAATGGTTCCACGGAGGAGGCATTCACGACCTCTCTGGGAAACCTGTTCCAGTGTCTCACCACCCTCACATTGAAGAATTTCTTCCTAATATCTACTCTCTTACAATTTAATGCCATTTCCCCTTGGCCTTATAAAAAGTCCCTCCCCAGCCTTTCCTGTAGGCCCCCTTCAAGTACTGGAAGGCTGTTACAAGGTACCCTCAGAGCCTTCTCTTCTCCAGGCTGAACAGCCCCAACTCACAGAATCACAGAATTGTAGGGGTTGGAAGTCACCTCAGGAGATCATCTAATTCAATCCCCCTGTCAAAGCAGGCACCCTTGACCAGGTGGGCATCCAGGCTGCTCTTTCAGCTTGTCCTCACAGCCCTCTGATCATTTTTTGTGGCCCTCCTTTGGACCGATTCCAAAAGCAACATGTTCTTTTTGTGTTGGAGGCTTCCACATGCATCTGATTCATCCAAAAGCAAAGAATCTGGATGTGTTTGTCAGTGAATAAACAGATGCCGGATGAGCACAACAGGTTAATATGCAGTTGTCATGTGGACCCTGGGTATCTCTAGTGTTCTTGTCCTGCTGCCTGTCCTGTTGTGTCTGAACTCCAGCTTGGTGCACTCCAGCACCTCCTGTAATTGCACTGTCACCATTAATTGTGCAAACCTACAGGCATACGTGATCCACTGAGGGCTGTACAAATGGACAAAGCTTGCACTTCCTTAATATACAGACCTCTGCACTGAATGTGGGCAGATTGCAGAGCTAGTCCCTTCTGAAACTGATGGCATCATGCTTTTGCAATAAGTTCCTCTAGCTCATTCTTATGTCAGCTCACCCTCTCCGGTCATTTCTATCTCTGAGCGGTTAATTATTTGTTTAGGGATAATGAAGAATTTACCACATCAAATGTATGAGCTTTGTGATTCAGGTACTTTGCATGAAACTGTTTTGCTTGTTTTTAAACATATTCTTGTACTGAAAGATGGACAGGTCAACCTACAGTTCTGAAGTGACGGAGACAGTAGATAGTTCAATTGCAGCAGATTTTGTAGGAGGAGATATCTTACCTGATTGTGGAATGTGGGCTTCAAGGAAAACAAAATGACAAGAAACCACTGTGTAGGTCTTGCTATTTGAATGGATAAGCTGAACATGCTGTGCTCTTGCAAATTATGGAGATGTCTTCTTTTGTAAAAATCAACAGATTTGACAGAAGTTTTTGGTCAGCAAAACCAGTGCCGATGTCCATCTCCTCAGTCCAGATCATACTGCTTTCTCAAGACAAACAGATAATTATTAAGTACTATAGAGGAGAGGTGCAGCAGGCACTTTTCCAAGGACTGTTAATAGGTTGTGTGGTTCATGGCCTGAAACAGTGATTGAGCACCTCGTGAGATTGCAGGGCCAACCCAGGGGAGCTCAAGCTCAGGTGCATGCAGTACTTATGATGTACTTAAATGAGTGCATCTCATTTAAGGGTTGGCAGGGAGGTAGGGGTATCTTGTTGGAGATCCCTGTGTACCTGAGGCCTTCTGAAAGTATGTAGACTCTTTCCTTTGTGTCTGTGATTGTCGTATGTGAGCATATTCTCACTTGCTGCAGGCTTTCCATTGTGTGGCGGCATTACATGGGGAAAATGAAATGAAGGGGCTGTATATCTCCTTGCATGATCCATAGCTGTTTTCCTTTCTAGTAAATTAATATTGTTCTTATGAAAAATCAATAATTGCATAGGCTTGTTTTTCTCTCTTGTAAGAAACACATCATCATTTATTTTATCAAATGCATCTGTAGTTAAGTTACCTGATTATTAAAGCTTTCCAAATATGGCTGTAATTTCTGCATGTAGAGTTTTAGATAAGTAACATAAATATTCTTTCAGTTGCATGTTGCTTATGATCTAGCTTGATTGATACAATACACTTGGATTAATGGAATTAAAGAAAGACTTGGAGTGTACTCAGACTGATACAATGAACCCAGGTTGTCAGTGCCACAGTAAGACAGACTGCAGGATGAGAAGTGATATTTTTTTCACCTGCCATTAAAGATTTTATCCTTGAAATAAATCCAGAAACTAGATTATAGTGCTCTTAAAGGGTGACTCCTTTGGAGTCACATGTTGTTATTGTTACATTTGTCTCCCTTAAATAAATGAAGTGGCACTCAATTAAAGCAACTGCTCATATAAGAAGCTTAGAAACAAGTTTGTGTGATGGGAGCTGGTGTATTTTGAAATAGAGAATGTCACAGAGTAGGTGTCTGTAGCATTTTCTTCTGCCATTTTTAAATTTACTGAAAGTGATGGGAACACGATAGAAGAAAAAAACTTTTCTCTACATGAGAAATGAAAAGTGCCTAGAATTCTGTTGAATTTTCAGTGCTTAATAGAAAGGATGGTGTATTTCAGCCTTAAATTTCAAGTCAATTTAATTCAGTGTTTCTACTTTTCTGGGTTTGTTTAGGTAAGCTATTTTTGAGCATTAAAAAAACCAGAATTGAACATGGTGTCTATAATGTCATAAATACTTCCCCAACCCTGGTAGAAATATTAGCCTCTGATATGTTCTGTTACACAGTAATTTTTTTGGCTTGTTAATTGTGCTAACTGTAGTGATCATCTTTACTGGTTTTCCTCTGAAATATTGGAAGATAACAGCAGTGATTCTTATTACTTGCACCTTGCAACTAAGCAATCAACTTGCTATGTTGACTTTGAAAACTCAGAATCATCCCTTTCTTTCTGGCAACACCGGAGTCATGTGTTGATGATGTCTCCCAAGTTTGTCTTGCCAACACATTTCACAGATGTATTCCTGCTCTTTTCTAAAGATCACTACTGGAATCAGGCAATCAGTTTCATTCAGAGACTGATATCCTAGGAGAAGCTCCGTAGTACCCTCCCTGCATGTCATTACTTCCTTTATTAATGCAATCTTATGTAATTTTGTGTTGCTAAGTTCCTTACCCTTTTCCACTTTTGTCCTAATTTTCAACTTAAAAAAAAAAAGAACAACCACCTAAGACATAGTTGCCTAGGAACATATTTTAGTTTGCTTGGGTACAGTAGGATCTGTTTCCATTTCTGATTTTTCTCTAGAAAATCTATTTTAATAATTGTCAGGTTGGCTTTAAATCAGGTATCAGTGGTAAACTGAGTTTTGTTTTCTTTCCGAACATATTCTAAGTCTGTGCAACTTTCTAAGGCTAACAACCTTTGTTATCACTAGTTTCCACTGTGTACAGTCCTTCCTGTTGGTGCCTTCCTTTGTGGGCTATGCTACGACTCTTTTTGTAATCTCACATAAAATGTTTTTTTAGTTGTCAGGTATCTTCTCTGTACCTCATTATTTCTCATTCTCTTATTTCTCTGGCTGAAGTATTTTTGTTTGTTGCTTTTCTTGATTCTGTCATTTTTCATATGTAAGATTTAACACAGTTTAACTTATGGCAGTTCTTACCTTTTGACCTCCAAACTGTAGCTTACTTTATTAATCTTCTTATTTTCCTGCAGGCCACCTCCTGTTTTTTGAAGTAATTATTCATTCAGTTAAACTTGAAGGAACTTTATAGCAGTTGTTGTTTCTTTTTCCTGTTGTTCCTTCTTTTCCTGGAAATTCCACACACATGTTTTTTATTTTTTACTTAAATGCTTATCTGTGATCATAAGGTTGACCTTCAGAGTTGAAACTAACCTTGCCTTTTGTCAAATCTGCTTAGGTACATGACCTCAGTCAAGAGCACACTGAAAAGAAAGCTCGTCTCTTGCTGTGATATGAGTGGTGAAATAACCTGCCCTAGTTACTTATTTGGTATAAGCTGCTTCATATGCCTTTCAGTGTGGTGAAGTACCTTGTCTTTCCTAGAAGGGAACCTCATGGCATGCTTTATCTACCTAGGGGACAATAAACTAGATATTAAGGGGGAAGGAGATAAAGCTAGACCTGCTAGAGATGAGCTTAGGGAAATGATGATGGGAATTTGGGTGAGGCACGGGGCTCAATTGAAATACATCTTTACCAATGTACACAGCATGGGTGACAAACAAGAGGAGCTGGAAGTCATTGTGAGGCAGGCAAACTATGACTTAGTTGCCATGACAGAAACTTGATGAGATTGCTTCCTTGACTGCTGCAATGGATGGCTATAAGCCCTTTAGAAGGGATATGCAGGGAATGATAGGTGGTGATGTGGTGTGGCTTGTTATGTTAGAGGGCATTTTTATGTTGTTGAGCTTGGGGCTGGGAATGATAAGGTTGAATCTATGTGGTTTAGGATTGAGGGAGGGCTAACAAGATGGATGCCCTGGTGGGTCTGTTATAGACCATCTAACCAGGATGAAGAGACAGAAGGTGTTCTACCAGTAGCTGGCAGAAGTTGGATGATTGCTTGCCCTTGTTCACATGAGGGACTTCAACTTCCCTCGTATATGCTGGAAATACAATACAGCACAGAAGGAACAGTCTAGGAGTTTCTAGAGTGTGTAGAAGATAACTTCCTGATGCAGCTGGTAACAGAGCTTACCAGGGGAGGTGCATCTGCTAGACCCGCTGTTAATGAACAGAGAATGAGTGATGGGAGATATGGAGATCAGGAGCTGTTTTGAGCAGAGTGACCATGAAATGGTGTAATTCTTCATTCTTGGTGAAGTCAGGAAAGAGGGCAGCAAACCTCAAACAATTTGAGTGGAAACAGAGACCTAGTACTCCGACTGGACTGGACTGCCACAAGGCCATGGGGCTGGATAGGATCCACCTGAGGGTACTGAGTGTGCCCAGGTGGCCAAGAAGGCCAATGGTATCCTGGCATGTGTCAGAAATAGTGTTGCCAGCAGGAGCAGGGAAGTGGTCATCCCTCTGTACTTGGCCGTGGTGAGTCCACACCTCAAATACTGTGTTTAGTTTTGGGCCTCTCACTACAAGAAAGACACTGGGACTCTGGAGTGTGTCCAGAAAAGGGCAGTGAAGCTGTGATGGGTCTGGAGCGCAGGTCTCAAGGGGAGCGGCTGAGGAAACTGGGATTATTTAGTCTGGAGAAGAGGAGGTTCAGGGGGGACCATATTGCTCTCTACAGTGGCCTGAAATAAGGTTGTGGAGAGATGGTGGTTGGCCTCTTCTCCCATGTTACTAGCAGTAGGACTAGAGGGAATGGCCTCAATTTGCACCAGGGGAAATTCAGGTTGAATGTTAGGAAGTACTTCTCCAAGAAGGTGGTCAGGAACTGGAGTGGGTTACTCAGGGAGGTGGTGGAGTCACTGAACCTGGAGGTGTTCAAGTGTTTAGGTGTTATACTGAGAGACATGGTTTAGTGGGTACCATTGGTGATAGGTGGATGGTTGGACTGGATGATCTTGGAGGTATTTTCCAACCTTGGTGATTCTATAGGCTGTTGAGATATAAACACCACAGGGCCAGTGATATGGACATGCCAAAAAGGAGTGACTGAAGCAGACATTGAAGTAGCCTTTTCCCAGATCCATGCTTTATCAGGGAGAGTAATTACAGTAAAAAATGCCAAAGGTTCTTACAGCCATATCCATCAGACTGAGTCCACTTGACTTTAGTGAGTAGTTAAGCATGTTTTCAAATTCTGCTGTATTTTTAGTGTAAGATCTACTTATTGGCTTGGTAATACTTCTTTTAATGAAGATGTTAAACTCTTAATAAGTTGATTTTAAACAGTCATTGTTCAAGTACTTGGAACAAGCTGTTGGCTATCACACTTGACAATACTTTTACATTAGTAAGGCATTTCTTCCCTAATCTGTATTTGGAAAGTTAGTCTCTTGTGACGCCATGCTTGCAAATATTGTTTATGTTTGTGGTAGCTTAGTGTTCATCTGCAGACCTTATAGGCAACTTCAATCTAATCTTCTTAGTAGTTGTTTCATAACAGAGGGTTGTGTGATGTAAATCATTGTGTATGTTCCCATCCTTTTTACGCTAGTTGTACTGTGTCACTTATTACAGCACTTTTGCATCCTTCATGTATTGTTCCATCTGCTTGTATGATTGTTAAGTGTCTGTGTCCATGTATTATCATAGTAAGTGTTCTGGATTCCTTCACTTGGTTGGCCTTCATTATTATTCAGATTCCACGTTATGTCCTTTGGACATATTTGGCATAGATTGCTACTGTTTTAGTCCATGTTGTACTATCTCCTGATATTCAACATTATACTTCTGTAAGTTTGTTTTCTACTGCTATATCTGCAATTTCCTTACCTTACATTATTACGGAATTTTCAGCCATTTCTTTTCCCTTTTTTTCACAAACAAATCTTTTCAGCCATGCAGATCATAGCTCCAGGAAGTCATTAATTTGATCCTGTAGATGAAGATCAGGCACCTGTTATCAATTTGTTTTGAGTTTAGAACATTTGGGATGAAGATTCATGTGCAGACTAGGGTTATACCTTTCTCATGTGAGCTGGTTATACCTTCATGCAGACTTAAATGTGGCTGCCCAATACACTTTGTACCTGCCTCTTACTCTCCTAGTTGACTCCCTCCCTTACTGTATAGCCTCTTATGCACATTATAGTCTCATAATACAAGTGCTATTGGGACTGTTTGTACTTGGGTTGTTTTTCACCATCACCAACTTGCAGCTGGATGTCTGTTGCAGAGTCTCCTTCAGTTGAGGTTTCAGTGGAAGAAATTCAAGTTCAGTGAAAAGAAGAGAGCTCTTTGGAAATTCTGCTGGCGCTTAACCAGTAACTAGTGATTCACTCCTGTTGCATTTAGGGCTGCTTGCAGTGGTGTTTGTACTCATAAATGAAAATAATGTGTTCTTTTGTTTTTTGTAGTAGGTGGTTAGAACACCTTGTTGTACAGGCAACCTTAACATTTAAACTTCACTTTTTAAAGACTTTCTAACTTTGAATTTATTACACCATTCTGACCTAGAACACGCAGGAAGTGCGTGTGTATACATATCCTTATGCATACACATATATTGGAGCTTATGTTTGTTTAAGTTGGGACTCTGAAATTAACGTCTTTCTTAATGACTAATGTACACAGTGGCAGAAATGTGTAATAGATCATCCCAGGCTAAAATATTTCTGGCTTGAGTTTTCTGTGACTGAAATTAGTTATGGAGAGTTTTCTGCTTTCATCCTGTGGGATGAAGGTTCCAATTAACAGGGAGTGAGAGAAATGGTCTGCTTTCCCTGGGGCGTAATCAAAGAGACTCATCCAGGTGGGCCTGCCTTTTGTAGCCTAGAGAGCAGTGAAATGAGAGGTGAAAATTGATTGTCTGAGAGGAAGGGAATAACTTAGCCAGTCACACAGGAACCAGTTTATTCTTCTTTCATTAGAGTAACTCTTCATTTCTTTTGCTTTGAATAGGTATCAAGACAACAGCCGTGAAAAAAGGTGATGAATATGTCATAAATGGTGGTAAGATGTGGACTACATCTGGGTGCCAAGCAGACTGGATGTGCCTGCTGGCAAATACAAGTGAAGGACATCCCCATCGAAATAAATCTCTCATATGTCTGCCAATGAATCTACCTGGTAATAACATAGAGTCCTTTTCTTTCTGAGCTAATTTTACTGTTGTTTTTATTTTGTTGTTGTCTTTTGTTTTTGCATATGCACATTGCAAGGAGGAATGTTTTCAGGTAAGAGACTACACCCACTAATGCTCCTTTAAATTAAGTGTTTTGTTGTTACACAAAGTCAGTTCTGAAATTCATTTGTACTCGTACTTCCACAAAAAATGAAGAGGATGAGCAAATGAGAAGGAAATTAAATATTTTGCAGACTTCAGCTTGAGACTCCCAAACTAAATTATGTGGAAAATCTTTTTAACTGAAAAAGTTGTTCAGACACATTAGCAGGGGAGTATTTCATAACTTAATATATCCAGGTTACTGCCAAGGACAAAATTAATGCTTTAAAGAAATCATTAAGACTAGAGCCAATTTTTTTTTTAAATAACAACATCCAATGTATTTTAGTGTTGAGTAAATTCCACAGAACTTTCATCTTGTTTTTCTGTTCAGAAAAGACTTGTAGATGCAAACAGTCCTGAAAATAACATTCTCAATTTTCTATCTATTGAAATTTAATTTTGAGTAGTTATAACCTTTTAGAGGTTTCAAATAATTTTTTTACTCATTCTTGAAGAACATAAAACAAAACTGGATTTCACTGAATTAATTAAACAAGTTTTCCTATTCCTAGAAAATTATTTCTATTTTAAAAAGACCTGGTGATTTTTAGGAAGTTCAAATCTTTAAACTGGCATGACAGTTATGATGATGGGTGGCAAGAAAATATTAAAATGTATGGCATTTTTGCTGCAAACTGAATGATAAGATTGTTGTGAAATGTGTCATTATCAGTTTTGTTTGTAGGGAAGCCACCATGGCAGTGAAGTGAATGTCTGTATGTTTATTTCTAGAATCAGACTGAGAATAACATCTCAGGTCTTCAGTTATGAAAGAGTGGTGAGAGCATCTTAAGATAATTTATTTTAAGTGAATTAGAATATGGAGTAAGTCAAGAAGCAAGCAAATTGCTTTAGGATTGAAGCTAGTGGGTTGTGACTTTCTAGATTACTGCTCATGCAAAGCTGGCTTGGAATTGGAGCTCACAAAGATTGACCTGAGCTGATTCACCTGTTGACTTTGGCCTTATCAATAAGTGATGAATGAATGTGGTAACTCAGAGCAAGAATCTCCTTGAATTTCCAGATGACCTTATCAGCCATTTGCATGAAGTCCTCATGATTTTTCATGAAAGAGTCAGAGTGCAAATGCAATACTGCTTCTCTGAATTCAGCACCAATGTACTGTTACAGGTGGATCAAATATTCAGAAATTGACTAGGCGGTTTTCAGATATTTTGCTTATTCCAGAAGGACATGTGAATCACTGTAGCTTTATGGGGTTGTTTTTAGCCACACAACCTATATAGAAAATTGCTTTACCTATGGTAAAAAACAGATTTTGAGCAGAAAAATTGCCAGTCAGTCAGCTGAAGGCGATGTTCAGAGATATAGAAATCTTCCTAAAAAATATAAATTACTCTTCTCAAAGTTTATATGCTTTCATTCTTCCATGTGACATGAATATGGACCTCCAGAAAGGTCACTGTACCAAGACTGGTAACCTTTTGAAATGAATTATTGAGACAGTTGATTGTGCTCAGTGAGTGGGCTACATCAGAAGTGAAATCTGGAGGGGAAGCAAAGAGGAAAAGTATGAGGAAGGCTGCCAATTGACAGATGTGAGGAGGAAGCTCCAGCTGCTTTGATACATCCGAAGGATGTTTGTCTGCCAAAGATCACTATCTTCAGAGGGCAGCAGCCCAGGACTGTACAGGAAGTGTCTGGGTGACATCAGGAAGATGCACTATCATGCGTCTGTAGACATATGTATAACAAAGCTCAAGAGTGAGCACAGTGGAGGACAAGCATATTATGTCTGACTAACTGCTGCAGTCACTAGAATGTGTGGCAGGGAAAAGATGAGATCCAAGGTGCAGTGTTAACTCACTCCCTGCTAGCTGCTGGGAGAAGATGGGAGTCCAGTGCTTTTCATAAAAACATAATTGTTTTATATGTACATAACGTGGTGTAAGGGAAAAAATATCTGAAATGAATTATTAGCTCTAATAACTGGTAGTTACTGGAGATACAAAAAGTTATTTAATTCTTCTAGTTGTAGGTATGTACAGTGTCTGTTGTGGGTTGAAGAAAAACATGACCTATATTTGACAAACTGCTGAAAACCTCTCTTCAAATGGGAATTTGGGTGAGTGTGGTGTGGATTCACAGTAGTTACTCACATTAGGCATGTAAATACTCCTCATACAAGTATGAACTCTCTTTTGATGAAAAAAGACTCTAGTAAAGTATAAAATGTCCATCTGTTAGATATATAGACAAATGGCTTGCAGCACCACCTGGGACATAGTTATGCACTGCTTTGTCTTGTGAGTCATCACATAGCACTTGGTAGATTGCACAGAGAATAAGAGAACATCCAGGAAAGGGGAAAAGAGCATGTTTCTCAAGTTGCAATTTCAAGAGTGTCTCTTCCCAAGCACTAAAAGGCAGGAAAGAGTGACTACTTCCTGTCGAGATAGAATAAAAGAGAGATTGTCAGAGGGCTGGAGAAGTGAGAGAAAACATAAAATCAAAGAGACCTGGGAAGAACTCTCAGGGAGAGAGAGAGCAGTCCATCTCAGTGATACTGGTGCGAATAGCGCAAATGGTTTTGTTAGAGTGATTTTAGTAAGGCAAGTACTTAGCTTTCCTCAGTTGAGATATGTGTTTTTATGCTGTGATTTATTTAATACAGATGTACTCTGGGAATAATTTAGGTAGATGATTTCTACTGCTGCTAGAAATTTTATTATATGTTACTTCTTGTGAAGAGAATGAAATTAATTAAATGAAGGAAGATTTCAATGTCCATAGCACCATATCACAGAGAGATGATTACGTGTTGGTGTCTTCCAAAAAGAGAGAATGTAAAGCATATGCTAGCAACAGAGAGGGCACCTCATGCGCCTGGTGCGTGTTGGCCTCCTTCTGAATGAGATTCATTAATCTAAGTGCAAGTGGAACTGGTAAAGCACAACAAAGAAAGATGGATTCAGGAAAGATGAATGCACAGTCCAATTGAGAAGAAGTGCAGGTAGAGGTCATTGACACATTTAGCTCCCCTAACCAAACCTGTATGAGTTTCCTTCAGTATCTGTTACCTTATGGGGGCCTGGGTAAGCACACAGTAGGATTGATTTATCAATACAGAGAACTGTCAGCAATTGCACTTTTCTCCAGTTGAGGCCTTAATAAACCTCTTGTTATCAAAGATCATTAAGATCATTTTCATATGGGAAGGAGTGTACGGCTGGAAGTAGACCAAGACATGATCTTGGATGCTCTCAAAGAAAGCAAGCAGCGATATTTCAGAAGGAGAAGATGTTCCAGAAATCATTTGGGCCTGCAGATGGTTTCAGAGTGTGCTTGTTTAGCTCTGATTTTAGTAGAGAAACGTCCCTCAGATGCTTTCCTGGCATGACTGGATGCAAATTGCTGGATAACTTTCAATGCAGGAGTCAAGGTTTTCTATTTTAGCTGCCCTAATTTTCTTCCTACACTGAACACCTATGAAAGCAAATATTCCCAACACATAATCTGCTTATAGATCGGCTGATGGAGTAGTCTTGAGTGGAAGGTGTAAAGTCTGCCTGGACCTTCTTCTGAGAGCAGGCTTGGCACCTGGAAATAGCATCAGTATTTCGTCTCTGCTTTGCTGAGAGATTAAACTTCCCATAACCTTACTCAGTGTTCCCAGAGAGGATGAATTTGAAATAAATGACTGCCAACTTTTTCTGCCTGGAAGACCAAAAGACTCCTGTCAGTAGGAGCTGAGAGGTTTGTTCTAGTTCGCAAAGAGATGCTCAATGGAAGCCATGAACGATAACAGGATACAAACACATATGGAAAGAGACCACCACAATTCATGTGGTGAGTAACCCCTGCTAAACCACTTCAGAGAGCAAGAGAGAATTATAAAAAATAATAAAAATAAACCTACCAGAATAGAGTGCCATGATTAGAATACAGTGTTTGTGGATAGTAAAATGTTTGCTTTCCTGCAGAAGACATCTATGTTGATTTGAAGGGTGTTTTTTTTCCTCCATATATTGACTTGGCACGTGTAGTTGGCACTTTCTGCACAAGTCTCATACTGGTTGATGGCTTCAGTTTACCTATGAAGCAGTGTTGATCTCTGTGCAGAATTTTTACAGGAACACAAGGAGGTAAAGGTGGAAGATTTCAAAGGTTGTAACATAAAAATCAGTGGATGTTTATCTAACTGTCACGGCATGGTGCCAAGCCATGCTTGCATCTGAGCAAAAACATGGAAAAATTTGTGGGGGGAAAAAGTCTTCATGGGGGAAAAAAAAATAACCAAGGACAAATACTTCTTGGTGGGAGCATGTAGCTGAAATCTTACATGGTCAAATCTGAAGCAATTTTGAGATCTGAATGGAGATAACAACAAAAAAACCTGGGAGACAGGTTCATCTCCAGTAGACAGCTGGACACTGGGTCAGAGTCTGTGCTGCCCAGAGAGGTCAGTGGGGAGACAAGCCCTCTTCTCAAAGGATGTCCACATGGAATCTCAAAGGAATGAATCATGATTTTTGAAAGCATGTCTTTGACTGTTTAAATGGACTAAATAGTAATTACAGGCCATCAGAAAATACATAGTGTTAACGAAACTTGGAATTGATAGAGAACTGTTTGATGTTTGTATTCATACATTGGAGTCTAACTTTTTTATTACCAGGAATAAGTGAGACTGCATGATTATAAACTCTTCTGTAGGTACAGGAGAAGATCAAAATAGGCTAGAAAGTGGAGCATAAACGTGGCAAAAAGAGAAGGAAAAGAAGTTTCATGAGCAGAAGTTCTTTAGTAACGAATGCTCAGAAATGACAAAAAAATTATGTCTTCGCTGTTTGACTGTAGTACAGGGACTCGGAAAATACTTCTAAATTAAATTCCAGCACTTTATTGCAGTGCACAAAAAATCAAACATAAGCAAATAAATATTGCACGGCTTGAAGGTGTACATGAAGTGAGATTATTACTACTGGTAAATGATTATTATTTGGGGATGTAATTGAAAGTAAGACCCTTAAAGTTGCAATTTCTGATTTTTATAGTCAAATAAAATGGAGAAAACTCTTAGAAATGGGATATGGTATATTTTATTCTTGCATTCCAGAATGCTATAATGTTTTCCCAAAGGTAGGTTTTGTTATAGCCGTGGTGAAATTCACTTTTTTAGAAGTGTCCTTGTACATCTGGCTTTATCTTTTTTGTACCCTTTCTAATCTTTTTTCTTTAGGCATTCATGTTACTAAGAAGATAGACAAACTGGGCCTGAGGTCATCGGACACAGCTCAGATCTTTTTTGAAGATGTAAGAGTCCCCAGCAAAAACCTAATTGGTGAGGAAGGGATGGGTTTTACATATCAGATGTTGCAATTCCAAGAAGAGCGGCTGTGGGGAGTCGCCTATGGTAAGTCATCACTTGTGCTGCTGGGGCCTGGCAGGGATACATGGGTCACCCTTACTTCATGACTAATAGCACTTTCCTTTTATTGTAAATTATGACCTCTGTTTTTGAAATGTGGTAGCATAGCTACAGACAACCTTCTCTTTCTACAGGAAAACTTGAAACAGAAAGAAAATATTTTGTGAGGCATCACAGGGGCTAGTTTAGTTTTTTTTTCTTTTTCTCAGTGCATTCTGCTGATAAAAGAAAACAGCATCATGTTATGTCATTTAAAAATATAGTACAAAGGCTATCAAAATACTAATGTGCAATAGGATTGTGACTTTTCCTGTAGCAGAGTAAACTAGGATGTTTTCCTTTACCCTAGGTTGTAGAAAATGAGTGTAGTGGCTGTGTAAAGACAGTATTTAACAGCTTTGTTCATGCACGTTTTACCTCAGTATACACTGGATATAATGGCATAAAACCAAACTCCTTTCCCTGAACTTCTACTATCACAGAATTCCTGTTACTCTAAATTCAGGCCATACCCAAATCCACATGCTTGAGACTCAGAGAGACTGGATATTTCAGATAACCAGATCCAGACCAGAATTGTCCTTCTTCAGCCTCCCAGCCTTTCTCCTTGTCCCATAGCATCTGCTCCTTTAACTTACTATAAATATTGTTTCATTTTACAAAAGATTGAAGATGTAAGAAGGTTGTGTAAATAACCTCTGTACTCCTGTGCGTAGGCTGTTATGCCTGTGTGTGGCTGGGCAGTTGGCCACTGTACAAAGCGATTTTCTGATCCAGTGACCAAATTAAAAAAAAGACTCCCTGCTATAGGTTGACCCCAGACCAGATATTTTGGAGCTCAGAGCAGTTTAAATCAGTTTTCTATCCTTGTGGGAAGGTAGTAGAGCACTAGCTTTGGCTTTGGCCTAGTTCTGTGCTTGTGCCTCACTGGAGACTCTTCTTCATTTCTGGGGACCACCATCGAAGTACCTCAAGTATCTGACTTCATGATTCTTTGCTTATCACAGACTTATGTTATACAAAGTTTGGAATTAATCTGAAGGAATCAGAAGATCAGGAAAAATCAAGCCCTTTGGCAGGACGCAGTTTCTCTGTAGATATATTTTACTGTCTCATTTTTCTATAAGCATTATCAACTTAAAAAGAAGTCTTTCACTATTTAATAACAGTGCTATTAAACAGCAGTTACTGTGCCACCTTAGGAGAACATATGAACAGAACAGTTTTGCCCCACTGAAACCATGTCAGGATTTATTTTGATTTATATAGTTCTGCACCTTATGCTCATTACCTTTGGGGCTAGTAACTGCATTTAACCACTCCCCGTTTGTGTGAATGGTCATCGTAAGCACTATTCCAGGAAAGATTTCTCTAATCAAAGCAAAAAGACACTTCTGAAACATTGCCTTCTGAAATGTAACCAAGATACATATGTGGATTGTATGGACTTAATTATGCATTTTTACACTCATTTTGGTGGCTAAGTTAGAACAATGAGAAGCTCTAGGTTGCAGTGATATTCCCCAGGCAGCAGAGTGGCCAGCAGTGTTAGTCATGTTCCAGGCAGAGTGACGAGTAGTGACAGCATCAAAATACAAAGTCTAGCAGGTGAGATCATTCATGTCTGAAACCACTGGCAGCTTGGTACTGTCCAGCTTTGCACAACAGCCTGGCAGCCAGCACAGTCTTTCAGGAAGTGGGACGCCAGGTCTCAATTCTCTTTTCCAGAACGATGATGAACGATGTGGGAAGGGAATCTTTGGTCTCTTCTGTGACCAAGAGAGATGAGAGCTCCATTCCTCGGTGTCTGCTAGGATGGAACTGGGCCTTGCTGTGTCCTGAGTTGATTTTGCTCTTATCCACTGACATTCTGATGTAAAATGCATGAGGAGCTCTGGGAGTGAGGACAAAGCCCACAGCCCATATCTTACATCAAATACCAAATTTCAGAGATAATCGGTTGTGGTAAATGAGAGAAAAATTGTTGAGGAGAGAGCTGGTTGCCTGATGGATGTGGTTTGTTACACCAAAACCTTACAGGCACTGCAAGCTTCCAGTCCTACAAATAGTTTTACAACCACAAGTGTTTTGCTGAAGGCTCTGATATTCCAGACTATCTGCATGCCTTCAGTAATTTTGTAATGAGGTCTGTGCATGTTCATTCTAGCCCTCATTTTTGACCCTCAGATGGATGCTACTTCTCATTCCCTATTCTTGGCTGTTCATGTGACACTGAAAAGCATTGGTTGCTTTTAAGCACTTGAGGGACTGATCCTGGCATGCTTGCTTTGGCTGCTCCCTAAAACTTGGCAGAGGCAGTTTGCTGCAGTTCTTTTCTTTGTTTTTGTTGCTTGGGGAGGATTTTTTTTTTTTAATGAAATATTTTAATATGAAATGTACGGTCCTCCGTTTGCTTATTGGCTATCTTCCTCATGAGCAAATATTAGAAAGTGTGTGCAGTTTCCTTTTTTTTTTCTTTTAAAGTATATTTTCAGTGAAACAAATTTAAAACATAGATGGAAGATGAATTACCTGTAAGACTTTTTATCATTGTCAAGTTTTTCATGAATGTTACTTAGCAAAACTGGGTCACAAGCATGATCTTTTCTTCCAAGTGGCACGTTATCAAAGGTGTTAGTAAAAGTTGCTGTGTTTCCTGCTTCTTGGAGAAAGACTAGCTGCCACGTCTCTGTTGTGACACCCAGCAAACACTGTCACTTTGAGGACCTGTCACACCGACCACAGGAAGGGAATGTCACTATGGTGAAAAAGCAAACAGTTTTCTTGAGAATTGCTTAACTTGGAGGCAAAAAGGGAGTTCAGTGAGTGTATGAGAGAGCAGAATGGCACTTCTCTGATGACTTCTCTCTTCTCCTGTAGTCTCAGTTTTATGAGCACTATTGAGTCATGGCCAGTGAGCAGCGTGACAGATCCTTTTGCATGGGCAACCAACGTCCGTAAGAGACAGATGTTCAGCTTGGAGCTCGCTCTACATCTCACCAGAGAGGGATCAGCAGATGCCTGAGGAAAATAGATTCATTTTGTTCTGCATTGGGTGGAGACATAAAGCAAAGTGTGTTTCTAATGAGCAGAGAGTAATAGAAGTTGGATGGAACTAGGAGGAAAAGATTGGCAGCTGTGGAACAACTGTGAATGCTTTCACAATGCTCTGCTGCCTGGTAGACCACACGGTCCCTGTGCTGTCCCAAGGTGATATTTCCTGCATGTGCTGTCAGCCCAACCCCATGGGACCAAGTTTGCCTGGGGATGTGAAGAATATGGTATGACAAAAGAGAAAACAAATGCACGCATACGATAAAAAGATGAAAGTTCAGAGAGAAAACGAAATTCAATGTTGACAATGGCATTTCTCTGTACTTACTGTATGCCTGGCAAAGTATTGTGAGCTGTGATGTTGTACAGGATTGCTGGCAGTTCTGATTATCCATTACATGCTGCAGTGTTTTAGTGTTCACTTAACAGTTAAGCTTTGCCATTTCAGAGCTATGCTCATAGCTTTAAATACCTGTCCTGAGAAAATTTTCTCTTTACTTCATTAGTGAATGGCAGATTGGTTTACCTTCCAGCAGCTCAGGCTCAGCTGTATGCTGCCCAGCTTGGGGTCAGGAACAAGAGGTGCCCAGACACTTCTTACTCTTTCTGTAGTGTCTCTGAAGCTGGAGACCACAGGAGTACAAGCAAAAAAGCTGTTAGTGTTTTATATCTTACAGTATCATTTATCATCCTTTAGGAAAACGGGAGTGTTCCTTCCACACAGGAAACACAATTTCAAAGAGCAGTTAGTTTCCTGATCAGAAAACCAACGTTAGAATGGCATCATAGAATTAGCACAGAAGAAATTGAGGTGCTGTTTTATGTTTTTTTTTTTTTTTTTTTTTTCAAAATAAACATTCAGGCTAGTTTTTTTAGGAAGGAGGAGAAAAAGGAATAAGAAAAGCTAGTTACATTATCCAATGTGGTGGGGACAGGTTGCAAAAAAGCAGTGTTCTTTGGAAGAGCTGGTGAATGATGGTGGTGAGAGCCAAGGTCTGCATATAAAAACAGTATGGAGATGTATGTGAAAATGTGTGAGAGCAGTATAGGGATGAAATCTTAAGTAGAAGCGTTCCCAGCAGGCTTCTGTGAGGGAGCTTGCATGTAGGTACCTGCAAGAACCATGCTAGGTGGGGAAAAGGATTTCTTAGTAGTTCAAGGCTTGGTTAAATGTTGTATTGCGGATTTGGATTTCTGTGTTTCAGGTTCTAAACGTGGGTGAATGTAGATATCCATGTTTTCAAAAGAGAAAATACAACACTTCTTGTAACAATGTATTTGAGAATTCATTCCACCCTCACCCTTCTTACTCTTTGCCACAATTACTTGAGCCCACATCTGCCAAACCAGATTCCTCACAAATTGGGCACCTATTATTATCCTAGCTAAGCTGCAAGGGACTGAGCCTATCCCTTTCACTTGTAAAACATCTCTCTTCCCTTTTCTTGTTTAAAACAGAGTTGCACTAAGGTAGCTAAAAAGATAACTGCAGCAAACCGGTTACCTTACTTCAAAGTAGCATCTCCTAATTCCGGCCTGTTTTCAAGCAGTGCCCTCTCTTGATGCTGTTACCATTAGGAGCACAGTTCAGGATTCACTCAAAGTGGGTGGGAAGATTCATACTTTTCCCTTCCGTTCTTTGTTGAGATTAGATCACAAAATGCAATCATATTCTGTTCATGTTCCATGATCTCTGAATAGGTTTCTGCCTGCTCCATCAAAACTTCCTCAAATTCACATTTCTGGCATTGCTCAGTGTGCACACTGTCTGCCTTCAGATTTTCTTTTGGGATTGTATCTGCCCTGCGAGGTACAGATAGCATGGGAAGCAGGAGTTGCTACAAGATGGTGATGAGAGCCCCAAATGATGTAGAAAGGATAAGAGTTACATACTTACAATTGGATGCTGTGATCTCTGACTTTACTGCACTCTTCACACCTCCTCTTATGCTGTGTTTGGGGCTTAGGTGTATTAAGGATACGAAATCTATCCTCAAGGTACAAGGGAATGGCAGGCTCTTTTTAAGAATTGAAACTGCACCCCAGACTGAGCATATAGAATGGTTTAGTTTGGGAAAATTAATGTTTTAATGTTCGTATTGAAAGAAAAATAGCATCTTTTTCAACGAGAAGAAAAGCAGCCTGGATTGCATCAAGCAAAGCATGACTAGCAGGTTGAGGGAGGTGATTCTGCCCCTCTGCTCTGCTCTCTTGAGACCCTACCTGGAGTACTGCATCCAGTTCTGGGGTCCCTAGCACAGGAAGGACATGGAGCTGTTGGAGCAGGTCCAGAGGAGGGCCACAAAGATGATCGGGGGGCTGGAAAAGCTCCCATACAGGGACAGGTGTGGACAGCTGGGGCTGTTCAGCCTGGAGAAGAAAAGGCTCCAGGAGAATCTTACAGTGGCCTTCCAGTACCTGAAAGGGGACCTGCAGGAAAGATTGTGAGGGGACTTTTATAAGGGCATGCATCAACAGGATGAGGAGAAATGGATTTAAACTGGAAGATAATATATTTAGACTAGAGATTAGGAAGAAATTCTTCACTGTGAGGGTGGTGAGGCACTGGAACAGGTTGCCCAGTGAGGTTGTGGATGCCCCCTCCATGGAAGCTTTCAAGGCCAGACTGGATGGGGCTTTGAGCAACCTGGTCTAGAGGGAGGTGTCCCTGCCTGTAACTGGAACTAGATGATCTTAAAGGTTCTTTCCAACTCAAACTATTCTGTGATTCTATGATCTGAGGAAGGCAATGTCTTGTTCTGTGTTTTGATTCTTAAAGTCTTGAGACCATTGGAAACTATAATACAAGAAACTATTGACTACACTCGCCAGCGGAAAGTGTTTTCCCAGTCCGTGCTGCAGAACCAGGTCGTGCATTTCCGCCTGGCAGAGCTGGCAACCGAGGTGGAGCTACTCCGCTCGCTGCTTTACCGCACCATTGGTGAGTTCCTATGTCTGCCTCCTCAGGTGTGCTTTTTTGCAATGCAAAAAACAAGGTCAGGAATACAAGGAGATGGCTGCTAGGCTGTGGTCACTGACTGTGTGTGTGTAACTGTGTTTTTTCCTTTCTAGATCTCTACGTGGCAGGCAATGATGTGACCAAATTTGCTTCCATGGCTAAGCTCAAGGCAGGACGCCTGGCCCGTGAAGTGACTGACAGCTGTCTCCAGTTTTGGGGAGGAATGGGATTCACCAGTGAGGTTCTGGTGAGCAGATTTTACAGGTAAGCAAGTGAACGGTGAATGCAGGATGTTTCCTTACTGAAATTTGCCCTCTTAAGTATCTTGCTAAAAGATCACTCAGTGAAAAGGCCAGCAGCCCCTGGCTTACATGAATACTACTGTTCCACTGAATAGCATGTCCCTGATTTACATTAGGGCTCAGACTGCAATCCCTGACCACACCACGCAAGTGTTGACTGTTCTTTTGCCAAATGTCGACCATCCATAACAACGTGTTTTGAACTACCCACAGGTTAGCTTGAATTTCAGGTAAAGGAAATAAAGTCTGTGTTTTGCTTAATGGTCCTCTGGCACCTGCCAGGCAATTGAACAAGGAAAAAACAGCAAAGCCTATGAACGCGATATTTTTTTTCCTCTGCTCTTTTCTTGTAATCCTGATTACAGGAACAAAACTAAAATAAAACAGCACTGTTTTCCCTGACTGTGAGGGACCACTGAAAATTAGCTTTTTTTCTGTCTCCACACCTCCACCCCATATATCTGTTTGAGGAGTTCAGCATTGGGCTCCTGCAGTAAGCTTCACTGCAGAAAGAGATGCCACTGGCTCTGCCTACAGACCTGCAGTAGTTGTTTCTGATAGTAGTCTCCATGTAATTAGTCACACTGGGTATCACGTGAGACATCTGAGAGATGTGACTGCTTCCAGAAAGACATTAGATCATTAAAACAGCCTTTTTGCAAACTAAATAAGGCCCATGCCAGGCCCTTGAAATTTTGCAGTGTATCTAATTCTACAGCAAAATTCCTTCAAAGCAAACAATTTTCTTGGCAACTGTTTGCAAGATTCTGTCCCTTTCCAATATTGTGCTTGGAAACCAAGGTGGAGCTTAGATTTTCTTTCAAAAGCAGGTTTCAGTTCAGCCCTTCTAATACAATACCTAATTAATGGTTGGCAAAATAGTGGTTCTGTTAGTTCAGAGTTGGGTAAATGCTGTATCTGTGTAAAGTGAGAAAAGATTACCTTTAAAATAATTGGTACAAAGCTTATTTCTTTATAATAGATTGTTTTTCATTATTATTATTTGGAATAATGAGGACTACTCGAAAGTAGTAGAAACAACATGTTAAAGAGTGGTGTAAACTTATTGGTGATTTCATGGCAAGTCTCTTCTGTTGAAACCACTACAAAAGAGAGAAGAGACATAACTCCTGCCTTTTTAGCTCCTTGGTTGAGGAGATTGGTGTAGTGTTCTCCCACCTCTAACACCCAAGTAATGTTTTGATGCCTAAGCCATATAACATAGGTAATAGGGTACAGTGGTATAGGTAGTACACACACTTTCCCTTCCAGCAAATGGAGCAGCTAAGCTCTCTGTTCTTGAGAGTGTCTTTCTTCAGTGACCACCCTGCCATCAATGGCAAAGTAGCAGAACACAGAATTCCTTGGAAGTAGGAGTTACTCTTTCTACCTTTAAGAGCATGTTAAGCACGTGGAACTTCACTGTGGTAAATCAGAGACTTTTTCAACCTGTGGATTCCTGAAAGGTACACTCTGCTGTATGGTGGTGGTTTTAAGCCAGTTGTCAACAAGAGCCTTTTTTTCTTATTTACCTTTGTCACTACCTCTTTATTTAGCGTTGAATGTCCTCAGCGAAGCAGATGCAGAAAGCTATTGCAGTAGGCACTTGAATAAATAAGTACTTGTCTTAAAACACTTGCCATCAGTGTAGTCATGTACGTTTCTATGGCTGTGACTTGTCTTTAGGTTTCCTACCCTGGGCAGGGTTCTTCCATGTGAATTCCAGAATGGTTTCTGAGCACCTCAGTACAGTCACATTTTCCCTGAGAAGAAATCCAGAGTATTTCCTATTAGGATCAACTGCGTCTGCTGGCTAAAGAAATATATCTTTCTGCATCTAAAAAAAATAAAAAAATAAGCACTTATAAGGCCAAAAGTAGCGTGATATTTATACCCTAAAATTTTCTGTGATTCAGGAAAATTCCCTCATTGAGTAATCATAAGCACGAGGGAGAAGTAGAGTATTACCTAAATCAACAATTACAGGTTCGAGTTAGAATCCTGTTAATCTGTAACGATAAGCAAAGCAGCAACTTTCCTAAAGCTGTTGTGTTTTTTTGTCCAGCAGTCTGAGTAACCATTCGCGTCACTGTGATATTCGTGAAGCAGCACGCAGGGCTTCCAATAACTGCACAGCATGATAGCCTGCCAGAACATACAAAGATTTTTGTCACACAATGCTTAGCAAAGTTCTGAGGAAATGTTAGTTTCTGTTAATCCTGAAATAGCATGCAGTGTAATGCAGGGTTAGTGCATTAAGTCTTTGAATTGCGGTCATGGGTATTACTGAGGAGATACTGAACTGACCCAGTGCAACTGTCTGCCAAAAGGCTTTATTCACAGCTGTCAGTTGTAGTAGTTAATAGTTTGCAGATCAAGTATCTTCTCTGTTCCCTAGCAGGCGTAGCTGAAGGTACCTGTTCAACCATGTAGGTGCCTACACTGGGCTGATGTAATGTACTGAAATGTTTCATTTTCAGTCGTAGCGATTCTGAGAAGGAGAATGAGTTGGAAAAAAAAGATTTGAGCCCCAATATCAAATAGTTGAATAGAAACATATAAATAAGAAAATAAAGAGTGCGGTTGCTAGACTTCAGCTTACTAGTGTGACTCTGGATAAGAGAGAGAGACTGGAGTTGTGTTTCTCTGCTTGTCTGACATCAAATGCCTCAAAGATAGCACGAAAAATCAGTTATTGAACAAAGCTCCCATCTACATGAAAGCCCCAGGCTGTGATAGACCAGAGGGAGGGAAAAAGTGGCAAGTGTATTGCAGTTTCTCAGATTTCATAACTTACAATAAATTTCAGCTAGTGAATATTTCAATAGTAATCATGTACAGTTCTGTTGAGACAGGAAGAACTTGTTGACTGGAGCTTTTAAAAAAGTGTGTTTTTTTTCTTAAATTAAGGTCATGATCTTAGAGGTCTTTTCAAGCCTTAATGATTCTGTACTTCTATGGCAAGTTTAAAGTATTAAACAATATCTCTAGTGGCTGTCAGTTTTTACAGGTTTTACTCTTGTGGGGATGTGATAGAAAGAATACTGATTTCTTTCCTTGGTGCATTGTGAAAGACTCATGAAAGCAATACTGAAAATTCTTGATTGATTGGTCGTGTGAAATAGGTAAAGTGTATATAGCTGCGGAAGAAAACAGATTTCTATCTCCATCTACCACCTAGGTGTTGTGAGTCTTATTTGTAATTAAGGATAGTTAAAAACCTAATTGAAAATGCCTTTAAATAAGGAATTAATGCATTTTTTCTAAATTATTTTTATGTTTTATATTTTCTTAAAAAGACATTTGTAATATTTCAATTAGTTTCATCCTTTACTTCATTTTTTTTATATTCTTTCATTCTTTACAAAATATTTCTAAACTAGAATGAGTGCACGATATTGTTTATTTTTTCTTTAGTCTGTCTGTATCATTAGCACAGTTTATATTTGTACAAAACAGAACAAAGCCCATCCATGTCCGCTGACAAAAAATCTGCTTTGAAGTCAGCAGCTAACTGCTGAGGCAAGAATAATAACTACTGCTCAGTGATCTGTGAAAGCAAACACATGGTTTCAGCCTTTTTCTACAGAGGTCTTGTAAGAGTCTGAAGATGGAAGAGATCACATATCAAACTCAAGAATACATCTGTAAGTTTTGTGGAGAAAAATCTTGCCAGTGATGCATTTTGACATAATAACAGTGAGGGAAAAGAAGGTGTTAACTCTTTGTACTCAAGCACAATTTGTGCTGGCAGGAAGCATTCAGATAGCCTTCTTGGAATCAGTGATGCTCTGAATCACATCGAGGATTTAGCAAGGTGCAGTACCAGTGCTCTGCTAGCTGAGAAGGCAGGAAGCAGCACCCCTGAGGGAATCACTGCTATGAAGTCGGGCTGACAGGGAAAACAGAATTGAAGTAAGCAAAACCCCCACTCTCAAGAGTGCTCACTTTTTCATGTCAAAATAGCGCTGATAACTCCTACAGCATGAGCTGGAAAAAGGAAAGAGAAAGACTTCATTTTCTCAGAGCTTTACTGTTATATGAAGACATCTGCATCGAAGACCGTGCAGGTGTCTCTCTCCCTGGGGCACGGAGAACCTCTTAGATCCTATGGCTGTATGACTTTCAAGAGGAAAATGTCGTTCAGAGTGGCCCCCTCAGTAGGCAGAGCCTCTTGGATGAAAAATGGTAGTAGGATTTACAACTACAACACGTTGTATGGTTTTATTGGCTTGGTGCTGGAAACAGATGTAGTGTGTGGTGGTAGCTGCAGTCTTAGTGCCTGTGAAGCATGTTACAAGTTCAGAAGCTGTACTTGTGCTCGCTGTGAGATCTACCTGTCCCTTGTTCATTTTCTCAGCCTGAAAATCAGCCCTGATTTTCAGGATTATGAGCACCAAAAGGTTTATAGACAAGGTGACGAGCACAGCTTGGTTTCTGCAAAACTATGTCTCATGGCTTTCTCTGGATACAGAGGGTTAAACACCAGCCAAAAGATGAACATTAAAACTGAATAGATGCACTGAGACTTAATGCCAGTCAGTAACACATTGGGGCTGTAAATGAGGGGGTCCCTCAGATTCTGCAGGAGGTTCTACGTTAGGTAATTATGGCAGTAGGAAACTTCACTTGGCAATGTGCTGGGTCCTTTCTGTCCTGTTCACCTACTGACTAGAAAGTATCGGTAATGTGAACTGAATTGGTAGGTGGGAAGGGCTCCTGGGCTCTCCCTCATACATACAGGTGTTGTTTTTTTTTAAGTCAGCATTGAAGAAATTGGTTTTTTTTTCATCCATCAGAAAATTGATTGTTTTTCAGGTGTGTGGGAGCATTGCAGTTTTTTGGAGTTGAGGGGCGGTGAATACAGTGGTTATCTTTTCCTCAAAGAAATTGCTTTGCCCTTCTGATCCTCCCACTCTCCAAGGAAAACAGCATTCAACAGCATCTCCCAAAATTACACCTTTTGTACTTCTCGAGTGCATTTGGGGCTGGTTCCTTATTATCCCTAGTAAGAATGAAGCCGCTGCAAGTCAGTGCTCACCTCCCATGAGTTCAGGGTGTTTGAGGGCCTGCAGTTCTGCACTGGAGGCAACAGTACGGCAGCGCAGGAAGGAGAAAGCAAGGTTGTGGTTTCAGAGCAAAAACATTCCAGGGGAAGCCTGCCTAACACCGTAACATTCTAATATTTATATATATAAAAATATTTATATGCGATATTACTATATTTCTGATGTTGACAATCAAAGTGTTAACTTATAATAGCTTACGTACAAGTTTACTGTATCACCTTCCTCAGCATCCTCACAGGGTTCCTGGTAGGATAAGTTGTCCTGTGGTTGTTTTCTTACATTGAAAGCCAGTCTTATTCCTGGAAGAGGGGTGGCAGATTAACAGCATTTGAATCCTTCGTCATCTCAGTCCTCTTAAACCACATAAACTCTGTCCTGTCTTCCAGGGAAGAGATCAGCACTAGCTGCTTGCCTGCAATTTCTAGAGGAAATATTCCTCAAAATGGAGACAAAATAGAGACAAAAATGTAATCACCAGCAATTTTGGAAGACAGGCTGACAGACGTACGCACTCACCCACTCATGTGAAATGCTCCTCTTTTTAAAAGACATTTATATAATTGCTATCTATTAATTTGAAATATCTGTCACACAACAGCAAAGCCAGATCTCACCTCTCTATTTATAACTTCATACAAACAAGCCACAAGTCCAAGATTCCCACTGCAAATGGAGGGTTTTTATCTGCATCACAGGGTGGTTTTGTGGATTACTTACTGTGGTGACAGTGCTGTGAGATGCTAAGCATTGTCAGAGGCTTTCTGGCTTGAAAAAGCAGCACCACAGCACAAAGAATGAGTAACCTGCCTTTGTTCCAACTCCCTTGCCTTCAACGAAACCCACAAGGAGGTGGGAAATTTTCAGGCTATTGAGTAGAGGCAGTTTAGCAGAACTGATTTTCATTCGGGTTGTTTTTTTTCACTCCTCCCCAAAGAGGAACAGAAAGTTGCTCAGAAAATTGCTTGAAGTGCAGTAGTTTGCATTCTGGCTAGCCAAGGGAATTGGAGCAATACTGTGAAGGATGATTTAGCAGTATAAATGGTGGGTTTTAAATAAGTCCAGTTAGAAAGATCATATCAAAAGTAAATAAGCTTGGAGCCGCTATTCATTTTTAAAGCAGAGAAGCTAATGCGTATTTAAACTACACTTGTGCTGGCTCTCATAGCCATGAGGGAGACCAGGGTGGTTTTTTTGGTTGAAGAACATACTGTATAAAAAACGTACCTTCTCCATACAGTTCTGCAATATCTATGTACACCAGAGACAAGCAAGGTTAAGTATTTCAGTGTGTATTACTGTTACCCCCTAAAATCCTCCTTGCCTCCTAAAATCCAGTGGAATGATTGGGACCTACAGCTTTTGCAAAGGAGCAGAGGTGATACTGCAGGACCTATTGCAGATGGACTCCTGAGGAGGAGGCAGCAGAGGAGGCATTCTGCAAACAACTGGCAGAAATTCGTGTGCAGGTAACTGGGAAGAGCCAGCATCTGCACAGAAGCTCTGACCAGACTTAAGCAAAGGCAGTTGTGTATTAGGAGAAGTTTTAGCTTGTAAGAGGTAGAATAGTGTTCTTGCCAAGTTAAGGTTACTTTTGAAATAATCTAACCATCAGTCATGCTAAATTGTATCTTCTCATGTTGAACTAACAACACCCTTATCTACAGAAGGGTATTTATGGTGCTGACACACAGTTGACCACATCATGCACCCACAAATAAACAGGGGATTTAAATGTAATAAAAGCAGCTCCATAATGAATGTATAGAAGAATAAATGGGCATGTGCAACTGTTCTGCGAGTGCAGTATGCAAGTGTTTAACTCTGCTCTTTGTATTTCTACAGGGACTTGAGATTCATGTCGATAGGTGGTGGTACAGATGAAATCATGCTTTCTATTATATGCAAATACATGGAAACACTTCCAAGGAAATAACACATCTGCATTCTTCCTCGGAAACTTAGGAAAGCAAGAGCGTGGTTATTACTGCATCCTGAAGGTAACAGGCAATGTGATTCAAGGGTGGAATACATAGAAACAGCATTTATAATACAACAGTATTTTTTCCAGCAAAATACTTGTCAGTCTTTGACCAATATCATGACACAGCTTCCCCAATATCAAATTAACGTTACTGCCTGCAATATCTTTTCCATTTTTACTGATTTACAGCTTTGAGGGCCCTGGTAATCCATGTCTTCTTTAATTAAGGCATAGCTGCATCTTAGAGCACCTAAGCAACCAGTTAAGAAACGTAACTTCCACCTGGATACAGTACAATTTCAGTAGTAGTGTAATCTAATTTCTCTTAACTTTGCTTTCAAGCCACAAATCATTCATTCCATGTAATATTCAAGTACTGGAACAGTGGTTTTGTTCTCAGTTACCACTGTCTTCTCCATCTCTCAGTTTCAGCAAGTAAACATCAAAATGAGTTCCTTCAGCAACACCAAGTCAAAAATCGCAAGCTCCCCCAGTCCAGTCCCTATCATTCTATGTCAGAATGCAGTACATGTTTAGTGGTGGGATAGGGGTTAGATTTTTATTTTCAGAATTCTGCAAACAGTACCTTAATCGTATTGGAAATCTTTGGAGGGTGGAATTTGAGCAGTTAAGGTATCGTGTCTTATGTATAATTATTAATGAAAAATATTAAGCATAAAAACAATCATGAAAATTGTAATCAGTGAAATGTGACTGTAAAATCTGCATGCCACAATCAAGATGAAGCAGAAATATAATAAATATGATACTATTAGAATAAATAAAACTAAATATTTTCAGTATTTTATTGTGATCTGTTACACAGTCTTACCAGAATACACATTGACTACGATTAAGAAGTTCAAATGGAGAACTGATGCTTCAAATCTCATTCTTTACATTTAACTGTTTGTCAGCCATACCTTCAGAAACACTGGCTGCTCTTCTAAGGCAAAAGCCACAGCTTGTCTTATTGAAAAGTATGTTTCACTAGAATATTCCTTGTAACCACAGGAATGTGCTTATGCATCTTTTAAGGAGTCTCCAAAGACAATGGAAAGATTGTATTTCCTTTCACTTGGAAACAGCCCGTATAGCTGCTATCTAGAATCTAAGTTACATTAAATTGAGAAACAACGTATATTCTATAAAAATGACACATAAAAACCCTAACTGCAACAGGTACAGTCAGGGCTATATGATTTTTATATTTTATTCAGTTCATACTTTATTCTACAAATTTTATTTGTAAAAATTTAGAGAATGTCACAGACTTTAATTGAAGAAACAAAGAAAGAAAAATAAAGGCTTACATTTTTTCCCCCATTCCTTTTCCCTCAATCTCACCACATGATTGAAGATGATTGAAGAAAAGAATGAAGAAGAAGAGGGAGAGGGATCCTACTCCATACAATTCAGCTTTTAATCTGGTTTGACTTTTAAAACAAAATTCCTGTTGGTTCTAGACATGAACTGAAAGACAAGTAAGAGGTTTTTTTACCCATGTGCTCTGTCAAGAGAAACCCTCACACATTGTCCAGAACAAATACAGGAAACGTCTCTGCTGCTTAACTAGTTGCATCTACCTATTTTCTACTTCACTCTACTTAGATAAATACTACTTCCATTTACTGGTAAGACAGATTGGTTAGTAAGAAATAAACAAACACCTAGAAATTGCTCAGACAGAACATGAAAGGAAGATGAAATGTTTTCTAAACGATGACCACGTATTACAGGAGTATGGTTGTCAAAGTAAAGTCAATAATTATTACTCTACAAGCTAGACACCCTTACATTCTCTCAGTTTGGGATGGCAAAGTGTAACCTATTGACCAGCTCTGAGAATACTATGTTTGTTTAGCAAGCCTAGCAATTCTCATATAAATAAGACGTATTATTGTTACAGTAGTATTTATATGTTCTGTTCTTTGTAGACCCTCTAACAATCCAGAATCAAATAGGCTACAGACATAGGGCATAATGCATAGGGCATTCTACAAAATATGTGATTTAGATGTAATACTTCTGTTATGTATGAAAATGAACATGAAAGATGTAGCATACACCTCCATTTATTTCAGTAGTGCTCTCCATCACACAGGTCTGCTTGCTTAAGTGCAGCACTCTTCCAAAAAAACAATGGTATTGTACAGCAGGAAAGTATGCATACAAACAAGAACAAGAATAGTTCAGGACACTTTATTTGTCAGCTCATAATTAACTTATTAATAGCAGTATGTTATACAGTATTTCTAGAAAAATTATTTTATAAACGTAGATACAATCTCAAGATCTAGAAAACAATATTTTTCTGAATATTGAACCCAGAGATGTGTTGGTTTTAACCACTAGAAACTACTTTGTGAGTTAAAGCTAAGTGTTAAAAGTAAAAACCTTAATATGTCAGCACCTCCAACAGGTGTTCATAATATATACATCAATATAAAATTTATAATATTCAACCTCATATCCAAACATCATGCAGAGCAGACTTAGGGCTCATCACAGAATGAGACACAAATGAACTAATGGTACAAGTTCCAGTGATTCAATGGAATCATTAAGTTTTGGAGAATTAAATGTAAAGGAAACATTTGTATGGCATCCAAATTTGTTGATCCAAATGATCAAAGGCATTTGCTTAAAAGAAAAGACATGCAATCATTTGTCACATTTAAAAGGAAGATCCAGTTTTAAGTAACTTCTCCCCCAAACATAAAGTTTAAGCTACTTAAACATGTAGACTGTTATACCTATCAATCTAGGCATCACAAAAAACACTTCTGGGGGCACCACTATCACATTTGTTACCCTCAGGCCAAGCTTTCAAAAATCCACAGATAAAACCAATTTCAAAAGATCCAAGTATTGTTCGTGCTTCTGCAAACTAGAAGTTACTATGTGCCTGAAACTGGAGCTCTAATTTAGAGCATGGCTCAGATTGAAAAGCAAAATCAAAGTGAAGGCCTTGTAATTCTGCAATTATTTCACATCTGAATAACCTTTGGTTTTGGGGGAGTTCTTAGATTCTTGCTGTGGGTATTATTTTAACCAGTTCTATACGCTCTTTTACTCTAAAAAAGCAACCTAGAGTGTTAGCAGTTCCTGCGTATTCACAAATAATCCCCCCAAAACAGGGGACAATGGGAGAAACTTTGGTACATCAAGAAAACTGTATACAACACTGCATTAAGTACTAATGCAATTTTCAATAATTTCCTTGTGTTTTATCAACAGAATATGGCAGTTTAGATCAACGTCTTCATTAATTAAGACTGTTCAATGGTTGAAATTACACAGTTTAAACTTAAGACAACGTGCATCACCTCAGTTTAATAATCCAGTATGTTACAAAAAAAACAAACAATGCAAAGAGCATCATGTAGCATAATAGTTTTGTCTGGCTCCCTCTGGACAGCATTCTCAGCCTGCCCATAGTCGCACCTAGAAGTCCAGTTGCAGAGTCAAAATCATTATCCTGTGTTTCAGTGAAATGAAACGGGAGAGAAAAGAGGGGAAAACAAACAAACAAACATTACTCTGAGAAAACTGATTGCCCTTAAAGCATTAACTGCATTTTTGATCAGCATTTGCTGATTCAAAACAGTATCTGAAGTATTAAGACCTTGGATGCTCCTAATACTTTAGTTGCACGTCTTTAGGAACAGAAATGCTAGTGCTAAATTGGCCACATCATGCAGTCAGCAATGAGCATTTCAACAAATGTTCATACTACAAAAAGGAATGCTCTTTGTCTCTAACCACAATCTTGCCCCACCTTTAAAGAAAGTTAGTGAAAAAACACTTACCATTTCTGATAGCAATTTGTTTTGGTTTTTAACTTCTGTCCCAATTTCAATAGAAAGCTATTGAAAAAAAAAAAAAAAGGTTTAAATATGAGTGGTCAGTTATACATAAATTAGAGAAATTGCTCTAAAATACATGATACCACTACTATTTCCTTGGGCAAAGTGTGAAAGAAGTATCTGTCATTTCTGAAAAGCAGAAACATGAGTTATAAAAACAAGTGCAGCATTCTATCAATAATCCTTAGGGAAGGAAATACATTTTTATCATCTCAAAAATGCAAGATCCAGTCAAGTCTGAGTAGCAATTACTTGTTCTCCCAAACTGCTAGAACTCCTGGGTCAGAGGAGCAAGCACACTCTTTCTGGCAGTGTTGCTGGAGCTGACACCTATCATTTGCTAATGCGACTGCACTGACAAGTTATGATGCAATCAACACAATCTTCTCCTGTGAACTTGTCTGTTCCTTCCCTGGTGTGTGTCATGAAGCAACAATGGCACAGCAGAACAAGTGGCAGCCTGTCAGTCAGTCCAGAGACTGTAGCCAGGCTCAGCAGTAGTCTGGTGATCACCCAGAAAGTTCATCTTGGACTTGCATCACTGCTGTCAAGCCAGAAAGTTAACTCTGCAGGTAAGGATTGAGATTATAGATCAGGAGCATAAAAAGATGCAGCATAGTTATTGCTGCAGCAAAGACAGGCACCAGCCAGGAGACCTTCAGCTTCCAGCAGCTCCCCCATGAAGCAAGGACAAGGCCTCCCCAGCCACAGTGCTCTTGATGAGCCACAACCCGTACATTTCTGTGGCACAGCCTCAACCCCATGACTTTTTACTGCTGCTGCTTTTCACCACCATCTATAAACAAGACACAAGTCCACCTAATTTAAATTTAACTGTAATTAAATACTTACTGATTTTATTGCACTGACTTTAGTGCGCAGACTTTCGGTTAACCTTTCATTTTCTTCTTCATATACACTGTACCCACTGTTAGTATAGCCATAGTTGCCAGCTGGTGCCCCATCACCTGTAAGCAGAAAACTCAGTAGTTACACACAGAAAATATCATTGGAGTAAGTGTTCTCCACTCATGGAAAAACACTCTGCTTTTAAAAATGCATTTCCTTAACAGAAATCAGGCAACTGGGAAGAGGCACGCTCCCAAGACATAGATTCAACCTTTTTCAAGCACTGAAGTACTCTTCTCAATATGCAAATCAAAGTAGGTCGAGATTGAGGAATGACTGCAATTTAATGTTACAACGTTCTCCCAGAGAGTGTATTCAGATGGTTTTTATGGAAGTCAATCTAGATGCATTTCACCTGGAGATGTGAAAGCAGCACTGATGCAGCTACAGAGCAGTAAACCTAATTCAAAATAAGAAGGAAGTGCAAAGACAAGTAACATTGATTACAGCTGCCTTTGAAGGAGAGCATAGTCATCCTTACACGTCTCTCTACAAACAAGACCTTAGACCAGAGGCCAAGCCTCTAGGCACAACAGCACACTGCTATCGCTGTCAGCATCGTGCAGTTCTTCTCTCTCTGCCTTTATTTTTTGGGTGCTGCAGGACTGGTTCCAGACAACTGATCCTGCAGAGAGAGTAAGCAGAACAGAAGGGAACTGGTGTTGGCCTCCTCAGCTCCACGCACTCACCGCCCTCACGTTCTAATGAAGATCCCCTACCAAAATAAACTGGGCAGCAGCACTGAGGCAGGAAAAAGAAGGCTGAGTCAAGCCTAGATGGAGATCAGCCTAAGACCCCAAATCTAAGCTCTGAAACCAAAGAAGTGAGTCTAAAACAAGAAAAGCAAACAAAAAAGTCCTACCACATTCATTCTACTAATGATCCAGTTGTATCACTAATGAGTATTTACGTGACAAGCCAGAATGCCACAGTGCCTGAATGTTGTTGTGTTTGGGTGTTTTTCTTTTTGAGGAAAAAGGGAGAGAAGAGACACAATGACATTCACAGATAAATCTGTATCTCAGTTTCACTGCGTGCTTTGCGTACATACTTGTAAAAGAACTACAGTGTTACTTTGATGATAGATGTCAAGCCATAAAGCCATTGCTAAGCATACTTAATGACATTTTCTTGCACTTCTAAGATGGTTTTTAAATTTTATGCTATTAGTTAAGCTAATGACAAATACACACAGAAAGGCTGAAATGCATCTCTCCACTTAACCACAGGGAGAGCTGAGGGTTTTTTTCCCCTGCATCAAAAGTGCCAACGTGGACTAAACATTATGCCATTTAATGGAGTCAGGGTTGTTCCTATTGCTTTCCTTTACAAAGGCATCAAACTACAGTACCTCCTGCTAAGTAACAAGCAATTTTGAACGCTTCTAAGTTACTACTCATAGCAAGAGAAAAGATCTCTCCCAACCCAAGCCGTTCTGGCATTCTATGGCATTCCTTCCATAGCCACCCATCCCCTCATTCCCCCAGAAGCACCGTAAGAGGGGCGGACAGCAGGAAGAGGAGGACTCCTCCTATTTGCTCTCGTCAGGCCCCATCTGCGTCCAGGCCTTTGGGCCCGGGCCTCCCAGCGCACACCCCATCCCCCCCAGGCAAGGACGGCTCTTACCCAGTCCCGCGCGCCGCATGGCCGCGCCCGGAGCCGCAGAGAGGGCCGCGCCGCAGGAAGCAGCCGCAGGGCTCGGCCGGCCCGACGCTCCACCGCCCGCCGCGCTCACCGGCAGCGCCACGACAGCGCCACGACAGCGCGGCGCCGCACGGCCCGCTGGGAGCGCGGGACGATGGGAAGCGTAGTGATGGCCTTGTGGGCCTCAGGGCAGCGCCTGAACGCTTCCTGAACGCCTCCGCGGGCAGGGACCGCACCGCCTCCTGGGCGGCCCGTCGCAGCGCACGAGCACCCTCTCTCCCGTCCCCAAAATATTCATCAACAGTTGCTCTCTCTCTCTCTCTCTCTTTTTCTTTTCTTTTTTTACATGTTCCACGTGTCATGCCAACAGGAGCCTTTTCCCATTGCTCTTACTGGCTTCAGTTAGGCTTGATGAATAAATTTACCTAGCAAACAGTTTATTAGTAGATTACTCCAGGACTCTATCACAAATAAAAATAAAAATAAAAATAAATTAAAAAATAATAAGAAAAAAGGAATAATGAAAAGCTGTCAAGCTGTCTGAAAAGATCCCATATAATCAAACTTCCAGTACACAAATGAGAGCAAAGGAATCTTGTTAACATGATAATAATAATGGCAGCATTATCACTGTATTACTTAATTACTAAACCAGATTGACATTGTTCTTACATGTTTGATAAACAGGTTTTCAGAGTCTGTGTGATTAACGCTTTGTTTTCACAGCCAGTAAGTGTTGAAAGTAACCTAGCAGGTTACAGTCATCATTTGGGTGCTGAAAAGCTGATGCGGCATTATGTTAGTATCAAATATTGCAATCGCTGATTTCTTAAATAGTAAGCTGTAATTATTTAAAAAAAAAAAAGGTAGCTAAAGTTTAATCCATTGCACAATCAATTAACAGCTGCTGATACATTTCTGAATAAAACTATTGCCCTAGCCATGTAGAAACTAGACTAGATCACAAAATAATTAAGATTTGGCATCTTAAAAATCCTTCAGCATCTATCATCAGTATCCTTTTTTACTTCTTATCCTGGTTTATTATGCCATTTAGCAAATACGAACACTCAAAATGCTTCTGTGTAAAGAAGTCAGTCCAGTCAGTCAGGTGACTCCTCCCACAGCACTGACACTGAACTTACTATTACCAACTTAATTCTTCCTGGTTGTATTCTCCAAATACAACAATCAAGAAGATAGATGCTATGCAAAACCATGCCTTCCTTGGGACTGTACATGTTCAAAGGAGGCTGATGGTGTAGATATCTAGACAGTCAAGCAAAGAATTAATCATGTAAGTCAGAATAGTTTGTATGTTCCTTATTGATATTCTTTAATTATAAGAATGTAAGTAAATCACTGCAAGTACAGACAGACAACTCAGTTTCACCCACCACAATGATTAAACATTTTATTGAATATTGTCAAAAAGAACTGAGGCTGTTTCAGTTCTTAATGAGTTTCTATCAAAGATGACAACTTCTTTCTGGTATCAGCATCCAGTTTTGGGGCCCCCAGCACAAGAAGGACATGGAGTTGTTGGAGCAGGTCCAGAGGAGGCCCTCAAAGATGATGAGAGGGCTCGAGGACGTCCCCTACAGGGACAGGGTGAGAGAGCTGGGGCTCTTCAGCCTGGAGAAGGCTCTGGAGAGAACTTATAGTGGCCTTCCAGTACCTGAAGGGGGCACACAGGGAAGCTGGGGGGGGACTTTATACAGGGCATGTAGAGACAGGACAAGGGGAAAAGGCTTTAAACTGTAAGAGGGTAGGTTTAGACTAGGTGAGGGTGGTGATACACTGGAACAGGTTGCCCAGTGAGGTTGTGGGTGCCCCCTTCCTGGAACTATTCAAGGCCAGGCTGGATGGAGCTTTCAGCAACCTGGTCTAAATGGAGGTTTGCCTTTAGCAGGGGGTTGGAAATAGGTGATCTTAAAGGTCCCTTCCGACCCAAACCATTCTATGATTCTATGCTAAAAAATTGCTGTCACCACATCTCGTTTTCAAATTATGTTCTACTTTGGGCCTTTTTAATAACAAACTTTTCCAAGTACCTGACAAAATATCCTTTTATTGGATTTACAAGATACTAATGGGACAAGATTCAACTTTTGGAAACTTCTGGTATCTTCCATAAAACTGCGCTGCTGGGAATCAGGAGAGCTTTCTTTAGTACACTGAAATGGACTCATCCATGTCCAGTGGTCCTAGGCCTTTCCATACAAATATTCAAAAGACTGCTAACATTTTGTGCCTACAAAGACTATCTGTCTCATATCTTTCAAAATATATATATGATTACAAGCTAAAAAGCCACCTAAAATCATAATAAGATTTTACAACTCACTAAATACACTTAGAACAAATTATACAGTGTGCATTATATACGTTCACAGCTGTAGTGCATATTGCATTGTTTTCTTGTTCTTGAATTCAGCGTTTCTCAATTATTTTTCCAATCACAGCAAAAGGTGATCCTCAGGGAACCCTCAGAGAGATGGCAATCTGGACACTTCAGCAGTGACGCAGCAGCTGAGGGAAAGAGAAGCAACAGGTTAAACAGCATCAGCAGAAAGTGGCTGTAATTGAAGTGAATATCTGAAGAAAGAGAATGCAGTCTTTTCCACTTTCATGACCCAGTTTTTTTTTCTAACAGTGAAAGCTTCTTTCTCTTCATTTTGGTATTAGCTATATTTGGGAAGTATTGAGCTTTATCTCTCCTCAAGGATAACATTTAAATATATTGATTATTTACTTAATTGTTGCTGCTAACTACTGTGATTCTTCTTAGTCTTTCCTTCCATTACTTTTTAGTGGCATAAACTGTTCCATCTCTTGTTTGATTAGGTGGGGAATGCTCCCACACACCTCTGCTGTATTTTTATAGATTTCTTGTCAGTGCTGTTAAATTGCATCAGAGTAGAGATAGAAGGCTGGGGGCCCACTGATTGTCTCCCTCCTAAAATACAGAGGGCTAGAATAAAAATTTACTGAAGTCGTGGAGAATTTTTCTATTGGCTTTGGATCAGGCTATAAATTTTTTATTAAAAAAAAAAAGCTCCACTGATTCTTTATCTCCCAAGCAGTGTGTGTTGTGTAATCTATGAATAATTCCAGTCATGACTTCTTTCTCTGATATTAAGGTACCATTTCTGATGTCAGCATTGACGGGGTAATAATATCAGCTGAATGAGTGATAAGAATTCAGAGCCATTGCAGTAGCCTGAACATTAATAACTGTAATGTCTAAAGAGGAGGGCTAATACATTTAAAATAAGAAGTGGAAGTGGAAGTAATATTTTTCATTTCGGTATAACAAATGTATGGGATGATTGGAGCATACAGTGCCAATGCTTCATAAGATGCAATTAAGCAGTAATTTGATTATTTGAGTTCTGTTTGTTTTGACCTTTCAGATACGTAGGAAAGGTTTTTACCATCCAAAGTAGAGAATTTGTTAAAAACGGAGGCTTTAAGCACTGTGAATTTCAGGGAGGGGAGGGCTGTTTTGCAGACAGGTATCTGGGCAGAGCACTTTCCTGCAGCACGCTTCTGAAGACAAATGAGTCAGCATCCTAGTTGCTTCCTTGTCCAGAAAGGAGAAACTGAGAATGCAAATCAAGATTCCTTGATTCTGAGCTGGTTTTCTGATAGCTTTGAACTTGTCCACTGTGGAGTTACTTGAAAAATAAAAACATCATGTACTTTCTTAATTGTCATTAGTTCCCCAATAGGTCAACAAATCATGCACAAAACAATTAGTTTGATGACTAATTAAAGAAATTAATGCCTGAACATAAAACTGCAAAAGCTCTTGCTAGTCTCTTGTTCTCCAGAAAGACCATCTCAAGTAAATTTTCCATTCAAAGCACCTTTCTAAAGTTGGTTTTCTCAGAATGTTGCAAGGAGCACAGCAGCAGGGCGTGATGTAGCTTTTAATGAAGTCAGTGGCAATTTTTTTCAGTTTTTAAGGCATGGAATCAAAGATTGAGGTAGGTACAGTGCAGAAAGGAACGTTAATTACAGTGTAGAGAGGATGGTTTTGTTTCAGAATTGAAAGCTATAGGTTCTTTTCATGGCTTTCTGTAAGTTTCTAGTTGAAAGCAAACATAGGTCACGTTTTATGATAGACCATGAAGAACTATTTCTGACTCCACAGCACTTTCACTGACAGAAGTAGTTCTATTCACTTGAAAATAACAACAACAACAAAATAATTAGCTCAGTTGTATAGGTAAATAAATGCGTGATCTATGAGTTAAAATTAAATAGCAATCTATTCATGTGTTCCACCACATACAAACACTCACTGTACAGTTGTTACAAACTGCGCTCCTACAATTTTTAATTGGACAATAAAACCAGAATCTGTTTTCCTCTTAGGGAACACATTAGGCTAAAGGTCTGCAGGGCTGCCCACAGGATAAAAAGGTTCTATGCTATTTACCCACAGTTTGAGTCCACCATGCCTGCACCTTTTTCTGGATGTCTTGAAGTCCAGCAGCTCATGCCCACAGGGAAGCTGCTCCGAGGTTCAAGGCCCACCAGCAGCACTGTCATGGATTGTGTACTGGCTTATGGCACAAAGCCTGCCAGGCTGCTAATATTTTTCCTCTCTGAGAGTTGGCCTTGGCCTGCTGGAGCTCTGTATCCTGCTGTTTGACTTGTGGCAAATTAAGCACTGATGTTATCCAATGCATTTTCTTTCCTTTTTATGTGTTGCTGAGGAGGCCTTTTTAAGCTCATCCACCTTAGCAATCACCATTTTTTGCCCTGCTGCTCAGATTACTGCCATCCCCTTGAACAAGTGCCATCTTTGTTTCTGCATAGCCAAGTAAAGACAGGTTGGTATTTTTGAGACCTTTTACTGAGGAAATCTAATGATTCAACTGAATGTCGCACCCAAACCTCTTTCCTGAGATGCCAAAAGGAGGAAGAGCCCTGGGTTGATGGTTTATACAGAATAACTTTCCTCTCAATTATTTGGGATGGCTGGACATAACATTATACATGGGCTAACTCAAAACAGTGCTCTTGAGTTGAACCCATATTGTACATGATCATTCTTTTACTTGCACCTTCATTGGAAACTCAAAAAGTTAAAATGCAAACAATTGTTTACTACAGGAACACTGAGTCCATATACCCCACTGATGGAAAAGAAAATGTACGTGTGCACGTCTGAATTTCATCTTCATGAATCTTCATTTATAAGGATAATTTTCCTTTATGTAAGATTATTAAGATACTCATCTATTAAAAATAAATGCTGTTATTCAATAAGGCTGTCATTTAAGTGATGCATTATGTACATATTTAAAGGCTATGCTTTAGTAATCGTGTTATCTATCTTCATGATCCTCAGCTGACATTTATTGTATTTCCCTAGAGCACTCTGTTTTAGCACCTGTCAAACACATAATTTCACACCAAAATTTAACCAGTATATTCTAGTGTAGGCAGATTTTGTTAGTGTTTAGCTTGACTACCTTCATGTCTTACCACAGCAAAATATACTTTGGGGTGGCTGGCATTACCTGGAATGAAATATTCTAAGATCGGGATATCCTGGTATTAGGTTATGGAAACCTGTCTGTAATCTCAGAAGTTGTACATCAACTTTCATTTTGGGATGCTCCAGAGACTTTCTCAACAGGACACTGCAGCCTGAGGGACTTGATATGCATTTACACAGCAGGTTCTTTAAATAGCCAAACCCAGCAACAACCTCTAGCTCTTGTTCTGCATCATGCTTACTCCATGACTCACTTCACTGCCCATGTAAGAGCATCATTTGCTCTTGACCTCTTGGCTTCTGCAGTCACATACATATTCATTGAGATTACCTACATATTCCCAGCTGTTTCTGAGCACTGGCTGGGAGCAGACTGGAAGGTGGGGCAGAGGGATCCTGTACATGGGCTGGGTCTTCCCAGCATCTCCGTTCAGAACCATAGAGGTGAAGCAGATTCAGGTGTGTATCTGGGTATTTACCCCAGTATGATCCCACTAGCTTTACAGAACAACTTGAAGAAGTGGACCTGCTGCAAAGTTTTCTGGTTGTGCATGTGGGACCTGAGCAATGCCCCAGTAAGATGACAGGGAGTGCTCTTCTCCCTAAGGCACTTCTTTTGAAGAGGCACAAAAGTTGTGGCACAAAGCCAGCATTAAGGGGAAATATTACAGGCTTGGTGGTATTAGGGAGGGACACCTCAGTATACAGGTCAGAATGCCCATGTCCAAGCATACTCCAGTCTTCTCCCTTCTGTATAAATGAAGGACTCTCTCAGGGCTCCAGAGCACAGTCGTTTCTTAGCAGGATTTGTGGTCATGGATCTGGTTTCAAGAGCTCCTCTGATGGCTCCTTGCTGAGCAGTATAGACCACTGTCTGCAGTGCAGACCACTCAGTTCTATAAACGTCAGACCACATTCCTCTTTCTTGAATCATCACTGACCACAGTATGGGCACAGATGATTCTGGACACATGATTCTGTTTTAGGAGATGAAATTTTCTGTATCTGGACAAATCATGACCAACTACAATGTGAGTGACTCTTTATTGCTTCAGGATCTTCCTAGAGATCCATTCCTGAAGAAATTAATGCAAGAAAAAAGTTTAGAAAGGATAGCAAAAGCAGACAGCAAGCAAAACAGGTCTGAAGCACCTGCCTGAAGTGCCTGGGGTGTGCTCAGCACTTGTAGATCAGCTCTTCCAGTTTGAAAGCTCAGAGCACTGGAGCTGCTGTGGGTACACAATCCTTGATAGAAGTTTGATGTGTCCACCCTGTGCTGTACATGTTCATGTTCAACATGCTTGTGTACATGGCATGCTGGATCTACTGCTGCCAGATCTGAGTCATGCTGCTTGTGAATCAAAGGAAACCTGAAAGACAGGAAGGGGATCCTGAGCCAAATCCCAGGGAGAAATCTCAGTGACCTGCTAAGAGAGCAGGTCTGGATCTAGTTCTGCCTCTGTGCTTCCAGACAAGGTGTAGGCTTACAGATTGCTGTCGAGGCAGTGTTTTCTTATATCTCCTGCAGCACACAGTGCAGATGCCAGCTCAGCAAGTGAGACTGTGAAGTGATAGCAGGATGGAGAGTGGTCTGTAAACTTGCAAAAAAAAATTAACAAAATGGAGCCAAATCTTTAACATCTCTGGTCCTCTCTTTTCCCGAATCCACTAAAATGTGAATTTGTTGCTGAAGACTTACTTAATCTTTTTACTAACATGCTCTAAGATTGTGAAATGCAGAGTGCCTTAGGAAAGTATTATTCAAATTCAGTGGAAGAAGAACATCCACTATTTGCATTGCAGTAGAATCTAATGACCAGATCCATCATGTAAATTATATGCAAAGATATGATACCTCCCCCAAAGTCAGTGGAGAGAAATGATCAAGTTTTTTGCATTACAATTGAGTTGAGTGATGTGGTCAACCTTGAAAATTATGTACAAAGGCAATGATACTTCTCCCTGACACCTTACAACCCTTATGAATCCTGTGGCATAAGTCATTTTGAGCATTATATTTTCTGTCCAACTTCAGCAGTGAATAAAACATTAAAAAAAAAAAGGAGCACACACAGTAAGATATATTAATATTTAAAAATAAATAACTTTATTCAATTTTTAGAATAAAATGGAAAAACTTTTCCAGTAGAAATATTTTGCATCTTGGTAAAAGAAGCTATATGTTATGATGGACCTGCCTTGGATTTGGTGGTGAATAAACTCCAGAACATGGAGACAAGTTTGCCAAGTGCTGTTCACTCATGTCACCAAGCAGCTATATAAAAAGAGATCTCATCTAAATCTGTTCAAGGTTTTGACTTACCATGGTCTAAATATTTATATGATAATCTATTCTAGATTTATGGAGCAAAATTCTATATCAAATATCACCAAGACACATTCAGCATTTACGATGCTTTAACAGATTCAAAATATATGTTTTTTTTTTAATATAAAAAGAAAAACATTTTTCTTTGGAGGAAGTCTGACTGGGAGACAGATATCCTCCCCATACAGCTGGGCAAGCCTCCTCTGCTGAGGAAATGAGATAGTAAGAGAAAGAGAGATCTGTTTAGGCTGAAAGAAGGCTGAGGTAACTTAAGCCTTGTATGTGATCCATGCAGTTACAAGAGCAAGGCTTTGATGCTGTACATGAGACAGCAAAGGGAGCTGTGATACTGAGTGCCTCTGCCTATTGGAATTCTCAAAAACAATCTGACAGAACTATCAAAAGATGTGTAATCTTTGCTGGATATCACAGGGTACAACAGATGTGAATATCAAAGCCAATTTGAAATAAGACCCATTCTGGTGCACTTCTGCCTTCTATAAACTGAGGTGTTCATTATGACTTAGTACAGCTTGACTTGGAGTTTCTTCCAAGTTTTTGAATAAGACGGTACCAACATAAGAGCATCACATGCAAAGGGTGATAGCAGGGAGTTTTAGTCAAGATTCTATAACGAGTATAACTGTTCTTCTGTTTTTTAAGAGCTTATTTTCCTGGAACTCTTGGGAATACAAACTTAAAGTTAAATAAAACTGTTTCCGTGTACTGTGAACAAACAGCGAAAGAGCAGAAACTAACCAAGAGACCATAACACACTGGTGGATAGGGTTGTATTTCATGGAATACTAATGGAGATTTTAAATGACATTTCAGAAGGGAACATGGAAAGATTGTTTTCTTCCCAGAGCTGAATTATTAGTAGTTAAGCATGGAACTAGAAGATGCTATTATTACTTTTACATCAGTATATGGTTAACAGAATGAATAACGCTAAACAGCATTGTAGCTAAGACATTTTACAGATGGGAAGAGACAATCAGAACAAAGGAAAGTGCTTGCACATTTCCTAGGCTGATGGTAGAAAACTCCAAAGGAGCAATCTCCAAAAAGAGAACCTTCCCCAGCAGTGGTCAGCAGTTAAGTGGGGTCTAGGAGAGGTGGAGCCAGACTCCACCCCTTCCGATCACACAGGTGAATCCTTCACCTGTGCTCCCACAGCTGACTCTGTGCTCACTTCAGGTGATCAATCAGTGGTTCAGGCCATGATTCAGCAGCTCTCATACGATCATTAATACTTTTCTAACATCAATTAGCCAGAGACCAGAAGCCTCTCTATGTATCTCTCACTGAAATGCAGTTGTCAGCTATGTATTTATAAATGTGTACTGAAAATGAAGTTGTTTTATGCAATTTAACCTGAACCACAGTTTGCAAATAAGGAGTATAAGAAACAAATAAACTCAGTGGTGTTGGGAAGCATCACTGGATTATTGGAAGAGCACTACTTGGGGAATGAGCTACAAGTTCCACCAGTGGGTGGAAAGGAACCCCAACCAGCAACATCGGAAGTGCAAGAGGACGTGGAGGACAAGTGTCAGCTCACTCCTTTTGCTGACCGAAGTCACTTTTCCTTATTAGATTGTTTTCTTCCATGTAAAAAGAAGTATAATTCAAATAGATGCTGCCTAACTGGAAAAGCCCTACTGGAAATGAAAATAGACAAAATGAAAAGTATATTGTTTAGCACTCCTTATTGCTGGTTGGCTTTAAAAAATGCTTGGAAAGAAATACAGGAATCACTGAAACCATTCATTTTTAATTATTTGAGCACTGGCTGCTGAAAATAAATATATAAATCTCTTTCTTTCCTTCACAATTCCCTAATATTTGCTAATATATTTGGCATTTTCTCTGTTATAATAAAGACACATAACGGAAGGAGCAGGATTTTCTTTTTCTTTGATATCATGTTTCTTTTTCTTTGATATTATGCTCTATCAGATACCTCAGTTTCTGCTAAAAACTGTTCTTCCTTTCCAGAATAACTGCTTTTTTCCCCTAGAAATCAGGCTGTCTCTGAACTATAGAATTTTGGCTTGAAAAGTCTAGAATTAACTTCTCTGCACGTTGTATTGGAATATTAATGGTTATTTGCTTTAGTGTACAAAACCATCTGTTATATTTCTGAAGGTAAGAGCATCCTATTTTATCTTCTAGCAATACACAAAATCAGAGAGCCTTTCTGAGTGGACTAAGACTCAAAGTTTTTGTCAAGGATTAATAAGCCCACGAGCAGAACTGAGACAAAAGAAAGTGTAGCATCTTAATCCATCTTTCATGCTTCATAGAAATCTTTATCCTTTTCCACGTTGCTGAAGGGCAGCAACAATTAGTTTGCCAATACTGGGGTTGAATGGGTGTGAAACCTATGCTACACTGCCAGAATGAGGACGAAACCACTGCAGTGTAGTAAAGGAACTATCAGTCATGTTTCACGTCACACCGATGTGGTCCAGTTTGATCTTAAGTGTAATATTTGCCTCCTATTGTGTTTTATTTGCCTCCTATTTGTGTCACTGGGAGAAATCCATCTGGGGCAGTTTCACAAGCAGTTATAGCTTTTCAATGAGATTTCAAATTATATTTCCAGCCTAGCCTCTTTATCAAATGTGCAACAGTTTGATGACAGCTTTCATGGCTTCAGTTCAAACACTCCGCTTCTCGCCTGGTTTCTGCTAGTGGCTTTCCCTGTCTGTCTCAAAAAGTTTAATCTGAGATACCAAGTAGCTTTCTTAGTAATGATTATATATGGTGACAAATTAAAAGCACCTGTACTTCCATTACATCTGGTAAATTTGCAAGAATTTATTCAGCAGCCACTATTTCTAACATCGTGAAGCAACGCTGACTTTAAGACAGCAGATTTCTTCACAAAGGATAAGTAAATAATCCATAACACATCACTCCATTTTTTTAATTCTAATATATGATTTTATTAAACTATATCTGTTGGGTTTGTCATTGAAAGATGGCTCATTGCTGAGGCAAATCAGACTGATAAGCTTTTTGTTTGTTATGTAGCACAAAATTAGAGCACCTGTACTTTCAATAGACTATCACACTGGATGTGGGCTACATTCACAGTTGGTTATGCATATGCAGATCTTTGAATTTGCACTAGTGTAATGCTGTGCTCCCTTGTGTTCCTGTCACCCACAATTAAAAATCATGAGCTAAGTGCTACAGTCTGACTTATAGGAAGTACAAAATAACAGAGGGAGTACAACAGCAATGTCAATGTATGGCAATGGAGGCTCTGGGAGTAATTGCTGTGCACTGCATAATAAGACTGCATATATACACGTACCTGTGACCTACCTGTTCAGCAGTATGTAAGCTGTCATGTGCACAGCTGTATGTCCAGCAATTTGGAAGTATTTCTCATATTATTGTTGGGTCACTCAAAACAAACTAATGGATGTAATTCAGTTTTCCAGTGTAATCTAAAAAAAGTGCAAAAATTGATATGGTAGTTACTTAAGTGTATAGATTCCATTATTAATTTTTTGCTATGGTTTTATAAATGGTTAAGAGAATTGAAAGTGACCATAAAAAATCTTTTTTATATCAGTGTTGTGTGAGAGCAAGGATATTTGTGTTTATGAAAATGAACGCCTCCTTATAGTCCATGTACTTACAGAAACAAATCCAAACAGCCAAGAGGGAGTGGAACTGCCAGAGCACTACAAAGTGCTGCAGAACTACAGACAGAGGAAGTGAGTGGAAACTTAAATGGAAGAAGTGAGGAACATGGGTTATTGGGCATGGTGAGAGTGGGATGATGGTTGGACTAGATGATCCTAGAGGTCTTTTCCACCCTTAATGATTCTATGACTTTGTAAGTAGCTAATCTTTCTATCTCTGGTGAATAAAGGTTTTTACCTCTACTTGCTTTAAAATCGAATGTATTATTTTTTCTGTGACAAAATGTTTAGTACATTGTACATACTGGAGGTATGACCAGATGCATTATTAAAGCCAGCTAAATATTGAATTTCTGAAGACATTTCTTTTGTCTGGCTTTAAATGTCCATGCAGTTACTGCCCAATAGATTCAAGACTCATGGCTGGTCTAATGCTTGCTTCTGCTTAGTCAAGGTTGCAAATCTCTCTCCTATCTTTGACAGAACCATTGCATTATGCTTCACAACTTTCACAGCGTTCACAACTACTGAGGCCTTTTTCAAATCTTTTGTAAAGTGCTACATCTATGTTAAGATTATTCCTCTAGTTTACTCCACAGAGTATTGCTTATTTATTATCACACATGAAGTGAGTGTCTCCAGACACTTAGAAGGTTTATATGGGGTGAATGAAGCCTATGTGTATCTCAGAAGGAGGACTTTAGGCAACATTAAGTCTTCAAATCCCAAACTGTAGTCCTGAGAAACTCTCCATTGCTGAAGACCCATATGCCCAAACGAAGGAAGGAGAATTCTGTTAGTATAGCTGACTGCATTACTTCAGCACAGTATCAGATCTGGGAGAAAGTTGTGTAGATAAGGGCACAATTGCCTTCTCCAGCACCATTGCATCTAACTATACTGCAACCAGTTGACTAGCAGAAGCTGCAGTGTCACAGTTACTTACAAATATCCATCTTGTCATAAGGTTTATAATTAAGTATGAATATAAGATAGAAAATTCCACCTTTATATATAGACCTCATTTGGCAGAATTCACCCATTTTGCTGTTCTTCCCACTTTCTACTAACAAAATAATTTATTTCGAATTTGACAGCTTTCTCTATTATGATCTTGAACACCCTCCAAAAATCTGTTGGCTGTTGATAAATTTTAAGGCAAGTTTGGCTCAGACATTTTTTTTATGATAAACATTTGTATCTCTGGGCAAGAAAAGCTCTAAACATATGAAATAAATGACATTTACAAAGAATGAACAGGGAGAACAGCTACAGAAAATCATTCATCATGGTTATTTTCAGCAGCTATGCATTAAAAATATCTGCTGTCTAGGCTACCATATGGATAGCATTCATTCTTAGAACAAACGTCTTTTGAGTTTCAGCAACAGAGAAGAAAAAGTATTGTAAAACCATTTATCTAGCACTTTTGTTTTTGTCAGTACCTAAATAGATGATAGCATTATAGAAACATCTTGCTGTAGATGTAAGATATTGTAGAAACACCATGCGGGAATAGGAGCTGATTTGTAAACTTTTAAGGACAAAGAAATATATTCACGTACTTCAAGAGGGAAACTATTAAAATATATTGTAGCTGTTGGGAGCTTGGGGTGGGTGAGTGACTGTGTTCTGTCAGTCTATACAATAATCTCTGCTTTTCCTTTGGACATTATGGCCCACGTTTATAATTACTGAACTTATTTACTTTCTAATCAATGTGTTAATCACTTCCAGGGTAAGGGCTATTAGCAAGCCATTATAAGCTAACAGCAAGTAAATTAAATGTAAAGAGCCACATGGTTTCTCATCTGCTTGAAACAGGAGCTCTGCAGGGGAAAGGTGCAAGGCTCAAAGGAGCCCTGGTAATAAGTAATTTTGTGTAATGCTGGAAATCCTAAGTTTGCTATGTCGCCAAGCTTGTTTTGGGCTTCCTCAATAGCTCTGAAAAGTGCTGTGTCATAGGTAGCAATGCAGTGATTGTCTGATGACTATGCTATGATTGCATTTCTTTTGCAACAGGACTATATGCAAAGCTAAGTGGTTTGCCTGCTGAGTGTTTCTGTGTCTAGGACTGACCCAGCTGTTTGTAGGTAGGGGTTTTAAGGGGATTGAGGGAAAAGAGAAAAGCATTCACAGCCTTATTTATTTGTTTGTGTTTCCTGGGAGTACTCCTTCTGCCAGAACTAACAGAAAAAAATAAGGGAAAAGTGAGTTATTGCCCAGCTTCATAATTTAGACTAGGCTCTATTCAGTTGCCTACTAGCTGCACTCAGTTTTGGCTTTAGGGACCATTGCAAACAAAAATCATACAAAATTCAACCCCTTGTTTTTAGTGCTCTCCAAGTTCTGTTTTAGCCTGAACAGAGGGTGTGGTTTATGGCTTCACAACATGATGAAGGTCTAATACACGTCTGAGTAGTGTGTTACTGGAATATTGTTGGCATTATCTGGCAGGTATTCTCTGGATGCACAGTCACATAGGCTAGAATTACTTATTCTGATCCATTTAAAATATCACAGGAAAAAATAGAATCAAATTCAGAAATACTACATATGTTTTTATTTTTTATTAAGTAATCAGAATTGTCTGTGGTAAGGAAAAAAAGCTGGAAAACTCTCAAAACAAATGTTTCTTCCAGGTTGTTTGAGCATTGTGGGCACTTTAAACTAAAAGAAGCTAATTGTGTGTGCCTTCATATCTGAAGATTTCAGTGAAAACAGTAGCTGTGAAGTAGTTCAAATGAAAGCTTGCTAGTTAAGACGTACTTCTGAGTATTCTGTTACTTGGCTTTTCCCAAAGTCTTGCTCTGGTTTTTAAACTATTTAATTGATAATTGTCCTGTACCTTTTTTGACTAGAATATTAGTAATAGTAATAACAAAAGAAGAGTCTTAGAAATGTACATTGTATTAAACCTCAAGTATGCAGAGAAAGGCTTGCTTTTCAGCAAGCAAGTTGAAAAGATCTAGTTTCCTCTGATCAGCACTAGTTGTGAATCCACTGTGGGTTGGGGTCTAATTAGGGAACTGTTCATTGCCACGTTTGTTGAGAAGCTAGTGATGTATAAGAGAATCTTCTGTTGGTGATCTCAATAAAAACATGAATAATTCTTGACATCAGCAGTGGGGCCACCGCTGAATCAGCCCTATGCAATATCTATGAACCCATCAGCAAAGTGATAAGCTGATGAAGTAGTCAGGAGTGCTCAAGAGGAAAGTGATTTCCTCTGTCATTTGTTGAGGCACAGCGATAAGCATGATTTTACAGCTCTGATTTAGTGATCCTGGTAGACTGCAATTCTTCATTGTACTCTATTCTCCACCTCAGCTCTTCCTCTGTGTTCACCCCATAAGCCAGGTGTGTTATAGAAAATCCATATACTCTGATAGAGCACCAAGGGCTTCATTACTGTCTTGTTAAAGCAGGAAGCAATTATCAGGTGGATAGCTCAACTGTCTAGAAGGAACCAAATAGAAGGTAACTTATGGCTAGAAGGAGCCCAGAATGTGTAGTAAAAGCTGATTTAGACTGGGGTGGTAGAGGATGGCTTGGGGAGCAGAACTGCTGTCCCAGGTGGAAAACTACTCAAAATGTCCTTGAATACAGACCAGGGTAGGGAAAAAATTCCCACAGTGATGTCTGAGAAAGCAGATGAGACTTAATCATCAAGAGGGACAATTTTATTACTTCCTTTGTCAATTTGGGGGTAGGCTTTCCAGAACTGGCAGACAGGAAATAAATGAGTTGGGCTCAAACAACTGTTACATGATGTAACATTTGACCTTTCTAGCATGCTTCTGCGTAGACATTAGGTTGTAATTATAGTATGACTTATAACCAAAGAGCTGTTTGAAAAGGATCTGACTTTCTGGTTTTGGAAATGTCAAAATTCATATGTTTGAGCTCAAAAAGCTTCAGTTTGATTGTTACTTTATTGAAGTCAAATATTTTCTGCAAAATACATCAGCTTTACTGGATGCATTTTCCACTAGAAAATAATACTTAAAACTAGGGATAATTTAGGATTTTTTTTTTTCTCCAGATATGTCAGAGTGTTTTTGACATATGATGACATATGACCATGGTTTTATATATATATGTATATATCATAGCAAATGTGGTTTGTTTTATTTTATGATTTCAGATGAATTAATAAAGATGTTGATGTACAAATCATACTACTTGAATTTTTTGTGCATTTTGATAAGCTGATTTGTGTAATCTGCTGAAAATTAACTGTTCTAGCATCCTCACCATAATTCTCGTAGCTACAAAACTGATGTGTGCACCAGTGTTGGACAGTGTGTCCTTGGACAGCTGATAATTTGAATGAATTTTATGACTGAAGGACGGTATGGTGTATGTGAGCCTACTGCTCATGAAAAGGAAGGAATTTAATGAGTCCTAATAGTCAGCATTTATTTCTCTCAATTGCAGAAGTTTTTGATGTTTCTTCTGTTGTGATTTCTTCACAGTGAGCAGTGAACTGAAAATTATAATTTAAAACTTTCTACTGCAGTGTATTAATTTTCATAATATTTTGGATTCTTTCAGAAATGGTGAAGTCTCATCGTGAAGACTTGTAATTTACAATTCATTCTAGCCAGAATCAGATAAATAATTACATCTTTAGTTACCAGTTTCAGTGGCATACGGATGCATATACAACCTACTTGTTGTAAAGAAATGTTTTTCTTGCAGGTAGAATTAATCTGAAAAGTAACATTTTCATTTTCAAGGCAAAGGAAGATTTTTAGCTATGACATTCTGGAGGCTACGCATAATTGCAGGATGAACTATTTGTGCAATGACCTTCCAGGGTGAGCTCTGATATCTACTCATGAGCAAAGCTCACTTAGCTACTGTACGAGGGACTGGCTTGGTGACCTGGACTGGTCATTACACTTGTATTAAGTCTTTGATTTATTTTAAGTGGAGCTCATCTTTTAGAAAAGGAACAGGTATATGTTTTATATCTGTAAGTACTGGAGGGTTCTTGTCTGTAAATCATTTCAATTGTACCTTTGACACTGCTAGTCATTCAGTATTTCCAGTCTAATCTTACTTGAATTTGGTGTTCACTCTCTGACTTGTGTCTTCTCTGAAGAGACACATCTACTTCTCCAAATGTGTCCAAGCTACTTCTACTTTAATGAAAAGAGCTTCAAAGTATAACTTTATGCCTCAAGCTATCATTACTATTAGCAATTCCTCCCTCTTACCAATCAGCCATGGCTATTTTCAGCCTTCTTTGCATTAATACATATCTTCATGTTGGCTATGCAATGAACCAAACAGACAAATAGATATAAGTTAAAAAGCTTGTCTTTTTCATATTAGCTATTGGCTTTTAAACAGCTTGTATAACAGTTCTCTCATTAAATACTCATGCTGGGCTGGGAATGATTGCTTGGGAGTAAGCAGGAGAACTTCCTTCAGATTAAGTAACAGCACAGAGCAGTGGGGAAATAACAGGACTACTCTGCTGCTAGAAGGTATGTTTTTCAGGCATGAAATTGAACAGATCAAGGAACAAGAAATCCTAATGCAAGACTTCCTGTGGGTTCACGTTGGAGCTAGACTAGCTGTACTTGCTTGTTCTTTATTATTACCTTAAAAGCTGGTAACTCCCTTCTTGGGGAAGTAACTTCTTGCTTGAATCATTATCATCATGAGTTGTTATGTAATGTTTTTCCTACACTTCCCCATCTATTCGGAAGTAAGGATTTTTTTTTTTTTTTTGAGTTGTCATCAGGGTTTCTAGCTTTCTAAAGGTGCATTAATCAAAACCTAGATCCAGGAAAGTCTTTTCGTTTAGCTTACTTTGTATGTTATCCTTGACCAGATGTGCTGAGTTGATTGCATTCTCAGCAGCTGTCTCATTTGAACTACACTTGCCCAGAGATTGCATTCAATTTGATTGTATTATTTATGGGATACAGAAGAGAGTTCAAGCAATGAAGTAGTTCAAATGTCAAAAAATATTCCTGAAAGGCAATTAAACTTGATTATTTCCAGAGTTCAAAATCACACTGCAGCAAGCAGGATGAAAAAGCTACTGAGGTTAATAATTTCCTCCATACTGAGCTGGATAAGCAAATTGAAAGTGCCTGGAAAGCAGTCTTTTCTGGTTGTCTGCTATAATGAGCCTTTGAAATAATTACCTAAGTCTCTAAAATAAAAGGTCTAAAATAGACCTCAAAGACTTCAACTTTATTGCCAAGTGGGGAAAATCCAATAACGTCAGGATAAAGCGCCCTTGAGATTTTTTTTGGATGCTCATTAGTGTCTATTTAAGAGTAAACACCTAGCCCTGAAAGTGTAACTAAAAGAGCTGGGTGCTCAGAATCTTGTCATTCTAAGACCGTTAAAAGTGAAATGATTTTTTTTTTCTGCAACTATTAAATAGATGCATTATACAATGGTTTCCAAGTATGGCATATAAAGAGAAGGTCTTCATAATCATAAAATTTCATCCTTAAAAAAATGTTGAAAATCTCTCAGTTTAATAAGTCAATCAAAGAAATGAAAGAGGATGGGCAACAAGAAAGATGAGTACAGTCGTTTAGGAATAAGGAACAGAGACCTACACTACAGATGCATGAGTATAAAAGTGCTCAGTTTCCTCACTGAAGTCTTTAACTGTATGTATTTGTTGCCCAAGGAAGTCTTAGTAAAATGACCTTATATCTATACATTCAACATTTCTTTCTAAACCTACAAACTGCTTTATATGGATGTTAGCAAGGTAAGTTTGGATAATTATGTTAGACATGAATTCACACTGATTCCCATTGTCATGTAACCATGAGCAGCATCAGCTATGGTCCTTACACAGAGGTAGTGAGTTCTCTCCTGGGAACTATGTCCTTATCATGAACAAGAATGGTATCTGAGATCACTGCTCTAGTGGCTAGGAACCATATCTAATTCCCAGCTTGCTTGACTGGATCAACTCTTCCTTGAATCTGTACAGCTACTTTCTATCGAGTTGTACTGTACTGTATAAAAACAAATTAGATGTGATGGCAACTTTAAAGACTAACCAAAGCAGCTTGTTTGTACTGGAACACTATCGTATTTGTAAACTCATCAGAACTCGTTAAACAGGTGGAGTCCAAGATCCCTTATACTCTGTTTTGATCACACTCTGGAGAAATTTCTTCTTGGTGGATAAGTAAGGTCTTAATCAACTCTTCATTCATGTGGTACAGGGGTCAGGATAGTGGATTATGGTGAACTTGCTTGATGGTTTGTGATGGATATCAACTGAGGCATCTTAGAAATAGTAAGGCAGAAAAGTGTATTATGTCTTAAGGGAAACCATTCATTTATCTAGCAAATCATGCATCCTGCATGCCTAAGTGCAGCTTGTGTAGGAATGTGTTTGTGTAATATCTGCCCATTGCCTTTTTCTGTCTTCTCTCAGCTCCTGGGAGAAAGTTAATTCGGCTCATTTCTTCATCTACAGAGTGCACTCTGTAGCTTTTGCACATTAGACTAAATTTGTTGTTAAAAGACTAGATTTTTCAATAGGACATTATGTAGGATCATATAGTTCCAGTTTTTAATACTTCCTCTCACAGTTCTTAAGATGCTAATTTTCAGCTTAATTAGAAACTTTCAAAACCAAATAATCACAGGTACAGGTTCTACAAGCACTGAGGAGCCTTGGCTCTCTGTAAGGAGCGTTTGTCAGCACTTAGAACAGCATTACCCTCTGCATCTATGTAGTATTTTCTTTATTAAATATTCTCCCATCTGGCCTACTGAGTCTGTTGCTTCTGGGCAATGAAAATCCATAATCTTCATAGGAACTCTGTTAATTCTGTTTGAATGCAATAGTATTGTGATGGGCAATTAACTCTATTTTCTGCCCTTAAGAGTAAGATTACTTTTGCTTGAAAACTGCATCTCACTTTGAACTGTTACAAATCAATGAGACGTCCAACTCCATGCACAAACCGGGAAGGTCCTGAGACTGTTCCGTAGTCTCTCATTACTATTTTTCAGTTGAATAGAGTCTAACATTAACTTTTTAATTTTTAATCTTAGTGGTATTAGCACCTTTTTTGATGTGGTTATTTTCTGGAAATGTCTTTTAAATCCAGTGCTTGTAAGCTTTCTGAGAAATCTCTGAATCAAATGTCTTCTTGTCCTGTATCACTATGTTCTCATGATTCAAAGATTCCCATGGTTCAGCATGATCTCTCAGAAGACATCATTATAAAGCATGTACATGAGCTTTTTTAGTTGGAAATGATACTAGATTATTAATGTTTCCGCATCTCCATTAGGACTCAGTCTACATAAAACACTGGTTTTATGTAAAGCTGAACTAAAGGAAATGAGTCTATGTAAATGGGACCCATTCTCACAGAGAAGTTCCCTTTAAGTTCACTGTTGACTCTGGATCCTTGCCAGTGCGTTAAGCTGTGTTGCAATGCAGTGGAATACAAAATACATCTGTAGCCATATGACATTCTTCTGGCTTACTCCTCTCCACAGAATTGTTTTAAGGAAAGGGAATGTAGGAGGAAACTAATTAGCACAGCGAAATGCTGGAGAGTGGCTTCCCTGGTCTGTTAAGGTACACTTCTCCATGTAGTGGAAAGCTGCTCCCACTACAGGAGGTGTTTCCATCCAGTAGTTTGCAGATAACAGAGGTTGGTGCACCCAGTTCTGTTGCAATGTTTTATCTTCACAGGTGCTTCACCACACAGGCAGCAGTGAACAGCCTCAGAACAAAGAACTTGTTTATCATTTTAGCTGTCCAACATAGTGCTGTGTGTGTTTTATGTGTTTAACTGGAACAACTTGTAATTTTGGTGATGTTGTCAGGAGAAAGAACTAACTAGAAAGGAAGAACAACTGATAACTAAAGATGTAATTATTTATCTGATCCTGGCTAGAATGAATTGTAAATTATGAGTGTTCATGATGAGAAAACTGCTACATTGAGTCATTAATTATATAATGCACACAAAAGTTATTTGCCACCTACGCTTTAAGTAGGCATCTCTTAACCCTGTGTTTCAAAATCAGTGTGGTAGCCATCGAATTAGAGGTTTTTTCCCCTCACTTGTGTTAAAGGCTACCTTGTGCCTAACAGAACTGAGTGAGAAACTACCTCTCATGAGAGCCAACATCTTGGCATTTGTCGTAATGTATGAAATACAGATTTTATTCCATATCTGAAAATCCTTGCTGTTGTAATTGTGTTTTACAGATCTTAGGTAAGTGACACAAATTGTGGGCTATCTGGGATAGACATGGGAACGTTGTTTTGAAGGCTTGAGATGGAGGAATTTTTGATACCAGATTATAAGGGGCAGAGAAGCATACTGGAAAGAGCTCCTTGTTGCTCTGAAGAAGAATAACTTGCAGGTACCTGCCTGTCACAGGACAGAATTTTAATTTATTTTTTTGCCTAATCTGCCAAATTGTTCTAAAATGCTGGGAGCTCCAAAATGCAATTTTTGTCCTTCTGCAGTAATAAGAAAACTACCATGTGATCTTGGTAGCAGTTATTTACATGAAGACTTACAGTAAGTGAAAGGTTTTTTTGCCTTTTGAGATTCAATTTCTGGCAGCTTACAGTAAATTCAGAGAACTGGATGCTTATGTTCCCCCAGAGGTATCATACAATTCATCTTAGGAAGCATAAATTTGTTAGTTTGAAATGTATTGCTTCTGTTGTACCCAGCCAGATTCTGTTTAACACTGGGGAGCACAAAAATGTTGGCCTTTCTATTTTTGTATCCAATGAATTCTTGGCAGTGTGAAACTGACAAACGGAAGATTAAATAACATGGGTTTAATGGAGAGTAGAACATATTTTAGATGCTGCGCTTTATTTGTTACTGGGTCTTATTTTAAACTTGCTTCCTGGATGTTTATATTGTCAGTGAAATTTATTCTGCCTAAAATTTGGTTTATGGCACAAAAAATTCTAAAAACATTTTGTAACCCTCGTGTTAGTGTTTCATTGCTGCCAGGTGAAAGCCACCTCCCACTAGAAAACGTTTGTTTGTAACAGTTCAAGTCTAAATCATTAGAGCAGGCCTAGAACCAGTGCACAGATGGAATGTGGACATCTCTTCCATGTTCTGAAATGTATGCAGGTGGAAGAAGGAGCCAGTGGGTCCCAGGCACGCTGTGAACCTTGGGTTTGCTGCCTGAATGCTCTGCTGGCAAACTAATGGCACTTCAGGCAAAGTGACTAATTGGAGACTACAACAGCCCTCTCCCAAACATTTGGCTTTAATGCACCACATTTGTACTGCCTAAATACTGGAGAGGAGCACTTTGCTTTTTGTGTCCTAGTGAAATGAAGAATCGTGTGCTTGACTTGGATATTTCCATTTCTTGTCTTCTCTACCACTGATCAGCACAGTAAGAAGTTAACAAAGCTTACCACATAGGGGGAAAATGGATTTTACTTGTGACAGCCTTAACGCTAGCCACTGTTGCTTTTTTTTTTTTATGGAAATCAGTGAAACATTTTGACATGTCACATAAATATTTTTCAGAAGATTAAGTTTTCTAATTTAAGAAAAAATGCTAAATACTGTTTTAAAATACGTTTGCTACTGAAGATAAATTTTACTATTATTATTTTACCATCCTACTTCACTTTGCTGTTTTTTGGTTGAGTTGAACCATCCTAAACAAACAAATAACAGCTGGTTAAAAGGATAAAATGTGACCCAAATTACTCCACAGAGCACTACTAGCCTAGCCCTGCTGGGAGAGCAGCTTTCACCCAGCTGTGTATCATGGAGATGAGTCCTGCACTTTCCTGAGCAGCTGGGCCTTGCATTGCCTGCTGGGAGTAGATGATGTGTACACACTTCTGATGTGTATTGTCAGATTATAATATTGTGCCTATATAGCTTCTGTACTTGAACTAAGTGCTAAAGTGAACAGGAAGTAATTGTGCTGCTTTTTTGTTTTTTTTCAGTCTACTTTTTTTTTTTCCTCCAGAGAAATAGAATTGAGCATTCATTTTTGTTTGAAATAAAAACCTACTACAGGTAACCTTGACTGCAAGTAAAACCTCAGTGTAGACCTTTGCAGAGCGTGATTGGTGACATCAATTTTCATTTAAACTTTAACTGAACAGAACAATCTGCTTTCTAGTGAAAATTAAAGGTACTGTCTGATTTCCTTTGCGGTTAATAGGACCACAAACTGTGTTAGTCTTTACATAGTTAAGTTTCGAGTTTTCCAGTCACTGACAGATGATACTTTCATGTTCAAATCATCTGTTTAATCTCTGAACTTTGATAAATGAAGCAAGTTACATTGCAAAAATCTTTCTGCAATGAAAACTATCATAGCAGCTAGCATTCCAACTATTATTACTATTAAATGTCAACATGCTATGGTGACACCTGACTCCATGTTGATGAATTACAGTGTTTTACCCACTCCTTATTTATTTATTTATTTATTTTTCACCAGCTGGAGCCCAGCTTGAAGTTGAAGTTTTGCTTTGGGTTCCCAGCAAAACAGTCTGCATCCCATCATCAACCTGGCTTACTCTCCTCACAAGCGTCTGAGTGAAGGTTTACCTCCTATTGTCAGTCTGAGTCAGAGAAAGCTATCCCTTATTGTAACTGCTGACCCAGGAGATTATGACTCAGAAATGAAAAAATATCTAGACCTGATTCAGTCAGCCTTGAACCTGGTCATGAAAAATCAATCAGATTGTCTTTTATAGAGCTTAGAAAATGAGAGTTTTCAGACTAGCTTACGAGGTATGCTTGCCAATATTGTATTTGTGGTTGATTGAACCTTCATTAAATCCCTACTCCTGTCTAATAAGCCCTACAACAAGTGAGATGGAGGGAAGAACTGCAATACACCAAACAGAGTAGATCATTCCCTGTGAGACCCACCTCCAGAATAGTAGCACCCCTGAAACAGAACAGTTGTAAACCAGCTGCAAATTAAAGTCAAGGGCAATAACGTGGACTAATTCAGCTCATTGTGGAGCCTGTCAACAATATATACCCATTCCAACCAAAAGTGTTCAAATACAGAGTCCAGAAAAGGCTGTTTTGAAACCTGCATTGCATCTGCTATTTTCTTCCCCACCTACTCCATGGTACTGCACGACCCCTTAACCTGGTAGCAGGAAACCATGCAATTTAATATGAAGAAAAGTTTCTTTCTCTCTGCATAGCTTATATGCTGGCCTGGTACCTGGTTTTGCTATCTTTCCTTTCAATTCACCATTTCTTCCTGTCTAGACTTTCTATAGCATTCCAACATTTATTTCAATTGAAGCCTTAAGTGTTTTTTGAGACATCTTTGGGAGGCATACGTGCTACTGAGTGCCTCTGCAGATTTCTCCAAGCAATAGCCTCCAAACAATTCTTTCCAGAAATGTCCAGCTCATCAGTTTTCTTTCACTTCCGCGGGGCAAGTGGAATTCTACTATTTCCAATAAGTTGCTTTACCTATTACCACTGCTACAATTCCATTTCCCATACAAGGAAAGGTAGTTTTCATATGTTGGGTGCCATTATACTATTTACTAGTATAATTACTAGTAAAAAATATACATTATACTATTTGAAGTATTTTTAAACAGAAATCCAAGGGTTTTTCAGCAAAAGAAGACCTGCTGATTGCCTGCTGGTGGGGAGAAAGGGGCAGATAGTTACAAATTTCAGCTGAAAACAGTGAGAGGAACAAAACTGATATAGAAATTTGCACCAATTTCTAATTCCATATCTGTTCTTTTAGAGCAGCCCTGGCTCTTATTTGCTTATTTTCACCAAATCTCATGAAGTGCAGAAGATAAGGGTTGATGCCATGCCCTGATACTACATTACATGACGAGTCAATGAGCTGCAGATGGTCAGAATTTGCTGCTTCTTGGGTAATCCAGAGTGAGTAAGCCATGAAAGAGATAAGTGAAGTATGATAAAGCTTCATAAAGTTCCTTCACTGGAACAGTAATTCTCCATGAAACTTAACCTGCTGTACAAGAGAATTAGCCAGTGAGTGAAGGAAGATTATGCTGACAGAGAGTGTCACCTCATAAACCTCATCGAAGGCTCCACGTTAGCCTTCTTTGCCTTAACTTCATCAGTGAAGTCTAGATAATAATGTTATTGAGAGGATCTAAGAAATAAGTGCCTACCTTCCTCCTAGTCTTTCCACTAAACACCTGCATAGAGATTACCTCCCCATACCACAACCCTGTGACAGAAGTGTCTGAAATGGACAAGAATTACTACAGGGTTCACTGTTGTGCATATTGCAGGGAAAGAGGATCGCTGTTAATGAGGTACCTCAGAAGCAAAGTAATTATTTGATGAACAAATTAACCTTTCTTCAAAAATATGGGGCCCCGTGAGCATGAGCGAGGTGTAAAGTCTAACAGGGAATGTAACTAAAGATGAAGAGAGAATATAGATCCTCCACTCTTGCTGTGACAAATACCTCGAGACCTGAGTTCCATTTGCTTTTGGGAAAACCTATATTCCTAATATGACTCATGCATAACTGTCTTCTATTTTTACAGGTAGATTTGAGTCAGGAGAGAAAGTCAACAAGGGATTAGGAAAGAGTCTGGTTAAAACCATGTTCCTCTGGATGTTTGTGTAGCAGTACAAGGACATTTTGTTCAAGTTTCAATTAGTATAACCCTGTAATAGCACATTTCACCCGAAGATGCCAAAAGAGTTTATAAAATTATCCTTAGAGTCTTACTATTATGTCATCTAGGGAATTAAAGCCAATTAAAAATGTTCCAATGATATTAATTTCTATTGGATTGTGTATACATTGTAGCATTAGAAAGTTTCCTCTTATTCCGTCCCAAGAGCCCAAAGAGCTTTTGGGGAGAAAGCTGCCATGTGGTGTGGAGCCAAACTTCAGCATTCATAACAAAACCCTTCTGGAAAGCAGGAAGTCTAAAATGGCAGCCAAAGGGTAATTGAACAAGACTGCCAAGTCTGAAAGAGTTCTTGGTTGCACAGAAGGAAACCTGGTGACAGAGCCTCCAAGAAAGAAAGGTCACTGTTGTTCTGAAAGACTGAAATAAATCTGCAATTCTCATTCTGTGATGATAGAGTGCAACAGTATTTCTGATGAAGAAAAGCTTTCCTTCTTTGTTCATTCCAGGTTACCCTCCTTTCCTTACACATGTGGACAAATGGAAGCATCATCGATGTCTTTAACTTTTCCAAACTCTCATGGGAAACGTAGAATATAGCTAGCAATAAAAACTTTATATAAGAAATACTATCAGTATAAGTTATTTCTTTTATGATGAGAGTACAACTCGTGGCACTTTCATTTTAAAAAGCCACCTCCCTTTTACAGTGTGCTAAAAAAATTCTTCCAGTAAGTGGATAAGATTCATCATCAATGATTCTTGAACTGAATTGCCTTTGGACTAATAAATGACTTAATCTTTTCTACTGGACTTTATTGTAGGATTGGGGATTTTGGTTTGCTGACAGGTGATTAAAAAAACCCAGGTTCTTAGAACTCAAGTTTTCAAGAGTATCAAATCATCATGTGCTCAGGTATAAAGAATCTTCTCCAAAGAGACATTGTATAATTCTATCTTTTTTGGCCTTGATAAAATTGCTCATGACTTTACATCAACTCTAATAGTTTTTTATTTTCTTTTGGCCTCAGAATATGTTGTACTATTCTACTGTAAACAGTAGTATTAATGCTAATTACAGCACATTAACATGCTAATTTCTACTAGAAGCAAGGAAAAGTCACATTTGACAGGCACTGTGCTTGGACATGTGTTAATTATGCTATATATTCATGTTTATCAACATCAGAATCTCACTAATATATAATTTTAAAATGATAATCATCATACTTTTATGTAAGACAGACTAAGGCAAAGTTATAGCTGACTATTTACATGTGGCTGGAATCTCCAATAATTATAATGAATCAGAGCAACAAGTTCTGTTTACAGAGATCAATTCAAAATAAATGCAAAATAAGAAAAAAAAATGACTGCTGCTTTTAATTCTGGAAGTTCTGGAAGCATAACTTGCTGCTGAAATGAGAATGTAGAGTCATGAATATATTGCATGATATATGTCTGAGCTGAAGTGAATGTTTAGAAATCATTTTTTTTCTAATGTTACTTTTGGAAAGAGAAGTTGCTCAAATAATCTTTTAAACAGACAACATATATTTGTTGATTCTCTTGTAGTTTAGGAACCACAGTGTTGTGACTGAATCCTACTTCTCACTCTGTTTTTGTTTAAAAGCTTTTATGGCATCAGAAGAAAACTTCTGCCTTGTATCTCAGAAAAGATTTAAAAAAAAAAAAAAACCCTGAAAAGAATTTACAGGTGTGGGAATTATGTTACAGAAGGATAGAGTCAATAGTCAGCTCACTGTAGCAATTGTGCCTAAATATATGCAGTTGATTGGACCAGAATGAAATGTGGTGCACAGAGTGAACTTGGAACGAGTAAAGGAATTCCTCACCTTTTCATACAGTTTTTACTGTAAAAGGAGTCACAGTCCAGTTCTCCAAAAACCAGGCTCAGAAGAGGAAACACAGGCAGAAATTTCTGCTCTGAGCATTATCTGGCACAGAACATTGGATATCATCCACCAGAAGGTGTATGGAATATGCATTTGTTTCAGATTTCTACAAAGCTCTGAAAACCCCTCAAGAAGTTGCAATGGAAGTTAACAGCATTTAAAAAAAGAAATCAAAAAGACAAATCGTGCTTAATAATATAAATCATTTTTAAATACGATAGAGTACTTCATCATGCAATCATCTGTCCCTGATCCACAAAGTAGCTTAATTACCTTTCACAAAGAATCTTCACTGAATATTGTTATTAATATATACTTTACAGTAATGACCTCAGCATTGTCACAGGAATATACTAGCATTAGAATGATGATTTAAAGGTGAAATGAACTTAAAAAATACAATTGGCTGTTAAAGAACAAGATACATGAAAGGAATGTGTAGTAAATTTCAAGAATGGCATCCATCTTAAATTCAGGCTTACACAGAGAGACACATACAATCTAAGAAGGTAAATTGCAGTTCATTCACTGACAAGTGTTCAGGGAAAAAAATTTTTGGAAAGCAGGGTGTTCAGCTTAAATGTTTGGAAGACAGTACTTTATCAGGCTCTAGAGTTTTAATAATTTATTTTATATATGCAGTGTACAGAATTGCAAACTTGTGTTCTTATACTGAAAGTACTTACTTATCCATTCTGTTTTTAACACACTTCTCAGCTGTTCTCAGCATTTTTTTTTTGTGATTTCTTTTTTTGCTTGTTTGTTCCTGCTTTTTGAGCTGCTAAGAAGAGAATTTCCACTCCACATTTCCTTTGATTGATTTTTTATCAAGAAATGTAACCAGGTTAGTGTGTATCTGTACCAGAAAGTTAGTTTACAGGTTATAAGAACTTAGGAACTGATGAGGACCTGCTTCCAATAAATAATGATAACAACCAACAGTATGATCTTGAGCCAAGATCCTTGAGGTCTGAAACTAGTATTGATATTTGTCCCCTTCAGATACTGTGCTTGAACATTGAGCTAGTTGTTTTAAGATCAATTTTTATTCAAGGAACAGAGGTTTTGGACAGCATTACAACACAATTCTTCTGGCATATACTGTGAAATGAGAGAAGCTGGGCCTTCCATTCTAGTGAGAAGGTTGCACTCTGTTCTGCTTCCTGATGTCTGTTGGCTTTCCATGTCGACAGATGAGTCACATTTTCATTTGTCACCAAGTACTGGTAGACCTGTCCCCACGTCCATATTTAAGCTCTAATGAAGGAGTCGCTAAGATAGCTGTCTCTGTCTGATGCTTTCTGTGGTCCTGTAGGACCATGTGCAAATAATTACGTATCTTGAGGACAGGGTTTGAGAAACGAGCCCACTTTGCTGGGAGAGGGGTGATGGGAAGTGGGACAGTCTGGATCTGCTGTGAGACCGATGAGCTACAAACAGCACCATGCCATCATTCTGAGACATGCCTGGGTTGTTGTCTGAGCACATCAATAGGGTGTCAGGAGATTCACTGGACCAAAGATGAAGGCTCTGACAACAGTCAAACACGACCTAAAGTGTCCTTCTGTGCCCTTGACAGCAATGTTTAAACTCAGAGCTGCTCTCATTCCTCATGAGACATCTTAGGCAGCTTTGACGTGTTATTATTGTTTAATTCATCTTTATTTTACCATGCTGCCTATCAAAGTGTATTTTTGTGGCTCCTTCGTCATTACCTTTGTATCTGCATCTATTTTTCTTTAGATGGACAGTTTTCTTCTGGTTTTAAAGATACATTATGTATGGCATTCAACCGAGTTCACCAAGAAAACCTGAAATATAACATGATGAGGTACGCAGTGGGTTTTATGTATTTGGCTAACTAAGGATGCACTTTGAAAGTTTATTTTATTATAAGATTACAGCAGAACACTGCAACTTTCTGTATAACTTTACCCATAAGAATTATTCTTCATTATACCAACACATCTGGAAATATGATATAATTGATCTGGTTTAAGATTGAATTATGTTCTTAGACATGTTGGGTTTATTCTAGGCTTTTGTCATGGTTTTATGATTTTTGGTACTGGTATTCCACATCATAACATCATGTAGTGCATTTAGAGTTAAAGAGTTAATGCTCCAGCTCCGTGGACCATCGATAGTTCCAGGTATGCCTGTCTCAGAAGAGAAGAAGAACTCCATTCCCCAGAGGACTTTGCGATGCTTTGCGTTCTTACGTGTTTACGCTCAGAGGGAAAGATAAAAACTGTCTGCAGTCACGGGACTCTCTCTTCCCTTCGGGACCGAGCTCGGCAGTGGGTGTTTGTTGCAGCCGTCCGCCTTCAGCGTTAGCGTAAGGCCTTCGGTTTATCGGACACTCTCTCTCTCGCTCATTTTATTTGATTCATTTGCCTCAATTCCAATTATATTATATTATATTGTGTTATTTTTCCTTTCTGATATCTATTTAGTAAAATAGCTTTCCTCCTCAGATCGTTGCCGCTGTTTTGTTCCTAGGCCCATCTCCCTTCTCCTTTTCCCTTTTCCCCCTTCCCCTTCCCCGGGGTGTGGGCCCGTGGGTCCCCTGCCTAAATTGTCACGGTACCGGGTCAAACTGTCCTGCAAACCGTGACAGCTTTTAAATTTCCTTTCCTTTCAAACTAAGAAGACATGAATAATTAGTTGAGAGGAAAAAGAGAAATGGCTGGTTGTCTTTTAGAAGAGAGATTGAAAAAGCAAATACACTATATAAGTTGATTTAAGTATTCCAGGATGTGAAGACCTGCAGTGTATATTGATTGAAAGATTGCAGATTGAAAATCTCTGTAAGGATCATGGAAGCATGGGGAGATAATACCACCTCCGGTTACTATATTTCAAAAGACTTAGAGAATGTACTGGTGACAGCTGTTTAAAAAAAAATTGATTTCAACAGACTTGGAAAGAGAAGAAAAGGGAAAGACATGCCATAATTGATTACCAGTTTAGTAATCAAACACCACGTGTTTAAAGAAAATGGTTACTGATAGCATGAATTTAAAGTATGCTGTAATCAAGCCCATAACATATTTCAAGAATTTAATGTCAGTGCTTGCTGGGTAGAACATCTGTTCAGGAAAACCATGCAGACAATGTGAAGATTAGAATTGAAAGACAAAGTAAACAGCAAATCAAATGTTTTGTCTCCTCAAGTCCTCAACCATTCCATCTCTAGTTGCTGGAGAGAACCACACAGTTCTGTAGACTCTACTTTGAAGGCAGATGGTAACTTTTAAGTTTAACTGAAGTTTTTACAGTTATGAAGGATCTCGGTAATCTGTTTGACAGTGACAATTTGTTCACAGTGGCAAATGCTTCTTGATTCCTATTGTGTCATATCTACAACTGAAAGCAGTTTGACTTCTTTCTGTTAACTCCCATAGCACATTATTTGCACCAACTCATCACTATAAATACTTAGGCTGATTATACTGCTGCTCAAATCAAGCCTGTTTTCCATCTTGGAGATCTCATTCTCCTTGTGAACAGTTCTGATAACTTGAGTTGCTTTGGGAAGAACTCTTCTGTTTCTTTCCATCTTTACTAGCACTGACGTTGTTCTTCTATTTCTCCAGAGAAATAGATAAATAAAAGAACATTTCTCTCAAATAGACCCACATTCATTGCTTGACTTTGCAATTTTCCATTTACTAGACTTTTCCCTAGTGTTTTCCTTCTTGTTGGTTTCATCTTCCACAGGGAATTTTTAAATAGCTTATAACTATACTCCTGATTGCCAAATGCTTGGGTTTGTATCCTGAGTGACTCAAAATTAGGCTCATACGAGAACTCTAAGTGGGGATTTTTCCAGTCTTACCAGGTTTGTTGTTTTTTTTTTTTTTTTTTTTTTTTTTTGAGTGCTACTCCACCTGTTCACTTTTTATTACAGGAAAAAAAAAATAGTGTCTGTCTAAATAATGTCTTCCACTTTGTTAGTAATTAAACTTTACTACAAAATAGATGCAATTTCTCCAACAGGCTGTTAGCTTCATGTTAGAGCCCAAAAGGTGAGAAATAGTGACATAACACATTACTCTTCATGTTGATTGCATCTCTTGTATGTGTGAAGTGTCTCTTGAAGACAGCTCAACTCTAACAATTTTACAGTGAAGATGTTAATGCCAGACTAGACATTCCTCTTTCAGCTTTTCTAGGAAGTCTTTCCATTCTGTAGTTGTGTCTTCTCACTTTAATTTTTTTAAACTGATTTTAAGATGAATGCCCCTTTGTGCTGTGGCTGTGGCTGCAGCTCTGTAGCTGTCTGCTTCTTATTCCCTCCCTTCTCCAGGGTTAACTTCAGGCACAGTAGCTGAATTTTGCAAGTCAGTAACTTCACTTCTTGCTACAAGAACCTGAATGTCACTTTGCTCCTGGAATAATAAATAGCAACTGATCTCTTATGTCTGACTCTGGGCAGCTAATTTTGTACTTCCCAGTCCTTTTCCATCTGAGCTCAGAGGCTCCACTCAGAGCAAGCTAAAATGGCCTTTTGGGTGAGATTCTGAGAATCAGACCTTATCTTTTAATTTGAGAGCCACTCTTCATTAACACTGCTCTGATGTGTGTAATGTAGTGTAAGTAGTGAAGTAAGTAGGATCAGAATTGATGGGCTTTTGCTATTTCTTCAGAGCTCAGTTGTAAACATCCATCTTAGTTCACAGCTCTGTAGTTACTTACAGTGACAGAATCCAGAAAGGATAATACCTATGTGAGGACGTTCACGTGTTTTATGCATTCCATTATTTTGAATTTTAAATGGCAAATTACTGATAGAATGAGAATGTGTATCTCATGCATGTTCAGTAGAGCATTACAAAGACCTGCAATTACAGATAATTTACATAAGTTGTAGGTAATATAATCACTGTTAATATCTGGGGCAACACTGATATACAATCCGTTATTGAAAGTTCTCCTTAGCAGAGGCCCTTTCCAATAACACACCCAGGGTTACACAAGTCCTTGCTAATCACACAATCTCTCTAATACAAAACACTGTAGGACAAAGATAGTAATCTTTACTGCTTGCTTAACACAGTGGGGCATTGATTTTACAGCTCATCCTTGCTACCTTCATATTCGGAACAAACCAACTCATCCATTTTTTTTTATTATATTATCATTCAGCAGCTTCTCATATCCACAGTGCTATTTGCACAGGTTGTCATCACTAATCTTTGCTTCTCTGTGATTGCCAGCTTTTTTTGTTTCTTTGTTTTGCCACTAAATAAACTTTAATACACTCAGTAAACATGAATGAAAAATTTTGAGATTAGTTAAAAAAAGAAGGCCAATTGTACAAAGATTCCCTAGAAGTAGGTAAAATGCCGTTGTAAAGTACCAAATCCTCAGATTTTCTTGCAAAGACTTTTTTTATCCATAGGAAAGCCCATTATGTCAAAAAATACAGTACATTTGATTTCCTTCACATGGAGAAATGTTACTTTTTCATGTTTCTTGAGCCCACTTATTTGTTGTTGTTCTCTAGAGCTCAGACAGAAATTTGCCAATAGTCTTACACTAAGCTCAGTCTGTTTCTGTAGCATCCGTAACAAATGATTTACGTATAAATGTACACAAACAGTCATAATTTTAAAAACAAAAATGAACCTAGAGATTTGATGAACTTTGGATTTTCATCTGATAAGTCATGAACAGATTGTAGAAAATCCTTTATATTATTATCTAGGCAGTAGCCACACTGCAGCTTAAAAAGTTTATTGTTCTGTCTGAGGAAATACTTTGCCTTACACATAGAAATAATAGGTGGATGAGGTTTAAGAGCCACCCAGTGGCTTAAGTTGCCAGCATGTACATTTCAGAAATCTGTTAGGGTTTGGGAAATAAATGGATATATTCATCATGGATAAAAGGATCAAAAGTGAATTCATAAATTGTCCATAGTTGATAATTAATTAGACCCTTCACTCCATACCTTGAGAAGAGTGATAAGCTACCTTGTTTCTCAGTTAAAATTCCTGAAGCATCTGTTTTTCATACAGAGACAACTCATATATTAAAATGTCTTGTCAAGGCCCTGTCTACAAACAAGTTTTTGCTTGTGTTCAGGTTTTCTTTGTGCTATGCTCTGTGTGTGGGTGGTTGACTACAGGAGTTTTATCATTTTTTTGTATCTACATGCAACAAGTGGCAGGGAGGCACTCTCTGCCATGAGCTCTCACTAGGGAATTCTTTGTATGCATAATTCTGCTTCTCTTCCCTGTTCTCCATTTCTTTTCAGCTTAGTTTGAGCTGCTCAGATTGGCAGAAGGAAGCAAACCAAAAAGATGCTTCAGGAGGTGACAGAATAATAAAGGTGAGTCTGTATAAAGAGATATCAAGGCAGCTTGTCTGCCAGTTCTTCTGGTGAGATACCTCCAGACAGTATTAATCATAGTGCAGGGGCAATATTGGTGTTCCTTTGTCAATATAAAATACACGAGATTTCTAACCAAGATCATTTATAACATTTTTTAAATATTTCAAGTTTTTAAATGTTTCATCAAGCTCTTATTTCCTGTGAGTTTTATTTTGCTCAGATGTCAAAATTGATAACCAGGCTTTACTACATCTCCTGATTCTGCTATGATAGTTTTCTTTTTCCCTTTAAATGACCATTATTTAACTGCACTACCAAGCTTTCCCTTTAAATGATCATTATTTAACTTTTAAACAGCAAGAAGAAAATGTATTACAGGGTAATCTTAGGCCCAGCTGATGCCTTTCCAGGAAAAAAAAGTTAATGAGTTAGATTTTTCTTCCTTGTTCTTTTTGCAGTTTTATGAACATCATTAACTTTTTATATCCACTACAGATTTTTTCTGGAGAGATCACATCTCCGTAAGTTCAGTAAATTTGAGCAGAGGAAAGCAAAAGGACTAGCAGATAGCTGGTGGTGTTTTTTGGTCATCTTAGAAACCTGTGCCTCAGAACAGCTGTTACAGAGAAACTCTGAGCTCCCCATGCATGCCTGGGAGGAGGCTTGCAGTGAGGTGAGGTGAGTTGAAGGGAAGCCTCTGTGCCTACTGCTCTCTGACAGCCTGTTCTGTGATGGGTTGTGTTTGGGAAGAGGACATCTGACCACTGTTTGATACAATGCTTTATAAGTGAACAAACACGCCTTTAGTCTAGTATCATTTCAGCTTCTCTGAACGTGCCACATTCTGACTTTGAATTGTATATCAAGCACAATGTTTTCAGCTTTTCTAAGCCCACAGGTGGCTATGCAGAGTATTAGCAAAGTGTCACTATTCTGCAACAGGACTTGTAGGAGAGCCTGAATTAGAAAGAGCATCAGCATGTCATAATGTTTCTGTTAAATCTGTGGACTGCAACAAACACTGTTATGTGACTTGATCTGAAATACCTCCAGAGATCCTTCATTTGAGAGTCTACATTCTTTGAATAATAAAATGAATATGTATTTCTATGAGTTGTATTTCTATTCGTTTCACTGTAATTAGCAAATGCATATGACATAGTGAATCTAAAATCCATGAGTGAAATATTAATGTTTATTAAAAACATGCTACAAAATGTTAAGAATATTTCTTTCATCTACCTACTGTAAAATAAAAGAGAGCTAAATAGTGCCTGTGCTCTCTCCTAAGCTCCTGCAGACCTGATCACAGCAGATAACCCTACCACTGTGTTTGCTGTCTATTTACCGGTCTCGTTTCCCTGGTGCCTGAAGGCAGTCTCACTTCTGCATTGTAACAGATTGTATAACTTCAATTTTCACCGGACATGACAAAACGTATTCCTCCTTTTCAGAAATAAATAGTTCATTTCTTACATAACTATGAGTGCAAATGTGATTACAGAAGTGCTGATACAGTTCTGAGAACGCCCAGAGTAACAGCCTCCTGTAATAAGAGCGGTTCCTTGCTGAACTACCAGGCAGGTGCTGGGGTTTAGGCAGATAGATTGTGATATATTAACCAATATAGGCATGTATCTCTCTGGGAGCTAGGATTTAGTGCTCACTTGGAATTAATTTTCTGCAATACCTTGAATGAAAGAACTCAATTTTTTTCTTTCTGCATCACTGACTGCTCTTGGAGATGGTGTATGTTCAGTCCTGAGGTGAAAATAAATATCATTTCCACACATGCCTTGCCCAATCTACTGGGGACTGTAGTCTACATGGCTATACATATGGTGTTAACACAGCAGAGGGAATGCAACACCCATCCATCTGTATGATAACTGGGAACAGTAAAGACTTCTGTATAAATAACATCAGAACCAGCATTAAAAATGCTGTGTTTTCTTTGCCATACTTGCATAAAAAAGCCAAAAGACAAGATGGAGGTAACAGCAAAGCTTTTCCAAAAGTGGCCACTGTCATGATGGCAAGGCTCTTTCAGCATGCTGGTGGGCCTCTGGAGCTGGCTGTTTTCTGTCTCCTATTGCTACTACCATGTTTTGCTTTTCCTCTCTACTCCTGCAAATATTTGTGCATCTCTTAATCTCAGCCAAAAAAGAAAAATCACAGCATGTCAGTGAACTAAGAGAGGGTCCATGTTGGAGAAGCGTGCTGGCTTCTCTAATACCTCTTCTAATAATTAAACTTGCTATCTGCCTTTTTGATTAACAGATCTTAACAATCAATCTGAGGGTTTTGGGGTTTGTTTTTTCTTTTGAAGATAGGCAGCAGAAAGTCAGTGTGATGCTATTATGTGATGGAAAGTACAGCAAGTAGTAGCAGTGTGTCTGTCCATCTGAGTGGCAGTCAGTGTGCCCCTCTGGAAGAGGCCTCTATTCAAACTGTTCTTCCCAACCAGAGAGTGTCTCATGGGCAGGGGAGCCCCAGTGTTCTGCCTGTTTTCAATGTATGTTTGGCAGTGCAGCGTCTGACAAGAGTTTCATATTCTTTCTCTAAGCTTTGCCAGCAGTTTACAACTGGCACTCGTTTCTCATCACTGGCTGAACATGAACCTGGGCAGGCCCAGGTGCCCAGGTGTGCCATGCTCTGCTGGAGAGGGACCTGAGTTTTACAGTAGCACTCTGTACATCAATACAGCTTACAATCAAAATCCAGACCTGTTCACATTTGAGATCTGAGTATTGTTTTACATGAAGTAAAACCACATACTGCAAGCATGACTGATTTCTCTGGTTCAAAGGAGAGAGCAAGAAGAGAAACCATAGGATAGCAGAAAGAGATTAGTTTTTGGTCATTTGCTGAAGGATTTTAAACACATTAAGTGAGAAAGTAAGGAGAAAGTCACACTAAACATTACCAAAAAATCTCTATTCTTTTTTTAGCTTAAAGCTGTTTGAGATTCTCCCTTGTCCTATCACTACCAGACCATGTAAAAGTCATTCTGATCTACCACAGCTCTCCCTTCCACCCTCTTTCCATCACCCACTGCTCTCTGGCTGAGCAGAGAAGCTGGGCTAGCTCCAAGCAAAGCCAGGCAAGTACCACACAGGACAAGGGTCATCAGCATATAGAAAGGTGCTGGAGAGTATCTTGACTGGCCAAGGCTGTGAGCTGCGGAGAAAGACAGCTCTTCCCAGGAGCTCACCAGCGTGGTACATCCTTAAGTTCCCACAGCTGGAACAGGGGATCAGCTCCAAGACACTCAGCAAATGAAACTTCAGGGAGACCAAGCTTTCTCCCAGTGCAGTCTGCCAAGATCATGCTGTCAAGATGCTGAGTATCACCGCTCTTGTGGAACTCTTTCCCTTCATTCAGCTGTAGGAGGTTTTTTGCAGAATTTTCTGGGGAAAATGCCAAAATGCAAATGTTTGTACCTTTCCTCACTGCTTCTCGGTGTGACATCTGCAAGGAAGAGTATTTTTCCAAGGCATTCATGCCTGTTTGATAAACCATAATCCTGACTTTAATTCTTTCTTCTTTTCCTCAGTCACTGGTTCAAGACGGAATATGCATCTGTTCTTGTTCACCTTGGTCATCCTCTGCTAACAATCAAAACTTTTGGTTGTGTGTGTGGAGATGAGGACACAAACTGGCATGGTCTGTCTACTTGCAAATGAGTAGTCCAAACCACAGATCACCTCTCATGATTATCTCCGCTGTCCTCACTCCCTGCCTCACTACTGAAACTGAAAGAAAGATCAATCTCTTCACCTTTCCTGTATTTCTTTACTTTACCAGAACTATTTGTGTCCCAACATATTCTATGTGCTCCCCTCGCCTTATCTTTACTTCCATTACCTTCTTTAACTGTCTTCAGCTCAAAGCATGGTTTCACATGCACAGACCCCATGATGAGTGTGGGAGCTGGGGCCAGACCTAGAGAGCCAGCCCAGCCTTCTGCCAGGCACTGCACGTGTGTCCTACTAGGCAGAACAGGTTTGATAGAGAAAAATTTACTCTCTTCCCCTTTTGATAAATTTGCCTTTTATTGTCTCTGCTAATGCAGGCTATCTCAGTACAGTTTCACTGTGAGTGTGTTTATGTGCTGCCTCTAATTTGTTCCCATTTATCACTGAAAATCCACCTCAGTATTCAGTTCAACCCATATGAATCACATCATATCCTATGGCAGGTATTACTGGATTTGTCTGCAGCAAAATATTGGTTTTGGAGAATACAAAAGCATGGATTTATAAAGCATATCTATGTTTTATCTGTGTTGATGCAGAAAGACGGAGTATTCAGAATATTCAGAATTTCTGCAAGTCACTTAACCTCAAAACACCTCTATCTTCCCTCTGCACTGAAAGTACCCTCTATGTAGAAAGTGATTTTAACTATATTGATGCTTTTTGATATTAGAGACTCAAAGAAAGGTTAATTTTAAAAAATAAAAACAAAAATAAACCTCTAAGATGCCTAATATGAATGACATTAAGTTTCGTAATGGCAGAAAAAAATCTGAACAAGAAGAGTTCACAGAAGACAGCTGGGTAAATTTGTTTTATCAAAGTATGCAAAGCACCATTTTAATAGCTTAATGAAAAGGAATTTCTGCAGCAGGTTAGGTGTAGACGCAAGATAGAACTGTTGCTATATGCAGCTGCCTTGTGAACTTCATCTTACGATAGCCAGGAAATGTCCAAAACCATAAGCAATGACACAACAGCTTACAGGGAATTTGGCAGATATGAGGCAACAAGGCTGCATTTTCTGCACAGCCACCTGGGGCCTTGGAGTAAGAATGGAAACCTTCCACAGAGTGGCAGCAAAGCAGATTAAATTGGAAATGCTTAATCTCATGAACAAGTGAAAGGAAGTTTCATTTAGGTAACATTAATCTAGTTATTAATAAGTACTTCTATCAAAAAATGAACTGGGGACAGAATGAATATCTCTACAATACAATCTGTATAATTTTAAATCTGTGTTATTCTAAGTGCTTCTTTCATGCACACCTGAGTTTTTCAGTAGTCACCTCTAGCTATTTAAAGAACACAGATGGAACCATTTTCCAAGTAACAAGAAAGACTTAAAACGTAGGAAAACTCAGTCCTGGAATTAGATATCCATTATCTAAGATGAGGATCCTCAGCTGCTTCACAGGTTGCCTCAAACAAAATTGGTGTATTCAAAATTTCAGAGAGATGGTGTTATTGGTACAAAGAACCCTACTAACAAGATCCTAAGGACAGACAAATCAGTGTGTAGAGAAAAACTTGAATAATATATTCATTATAAAGTGAATGCTATTTTGAGAAGTAAAATTAATTGTAAATATTTGGCTTTAATGACAATGTGCATTAACATTTCGAATACTAAGTTAGTTTTTAAAAAAGTCATCTATCGGTAGTTGAAACAGTTTTAAAGGTTCCCTTGGTTATATGTGAGCTGATAGTTTTATCACACGGAAGAATTTCTGGCTTTTTTTTATTGCACAAATAGGGGCATGAAAAAATCAGAGGTAAACCCCTTTGAAGTTCGTTTGGACTTACAGTGCTATAAGTCAGAGAAAAGGGAAAAGAAAGAAGGAATAAGAGAAGGAGGGGGGGTGTGACAAATTGATGCAGGAAGGAAAGAAGGAAAAGTATTGCTTGGGGTTTCTTCAGGCAAGGTCTAGCTGGAGCACATATCAGGAAAATGATCTTCAAACCTATAAACATTCATAGTGGAAACCTAACATTTATCCAGAAACAAAATAGAAGCTTGAATAGGTTGTAGCTTGGAAACAAACCAGGGCATTGGATATCTGAAAAAGGCCTAGAAATTACACATTCATATGAGTTACTGCATGACTATTTTTGAAAGTGAATGCCTGAGAATATTGCAACCTACTATTCACACATATAGATTAAATTCCACAATAAATGGCTTATTGTGTATTACTCACCCAGATCTCCAAAGCAGTAGTTTAGAACTGTTTATAAAAGAAAATTCATACATAAACACTTACATAATCTATTTAACTCTCATGAGAGCAGAGGAAGTTGCAGCTATATTAATATTGTATATTCATTAAATGGGAAGACAGGGCTGACAACCCTGGAGACATAGATTTGAAATGAATAATTCTGAAAGAATTAAATGTGCAAATTAGATCAATTAAACCATGAGCCACTCAGACACATTTCAAGGCTCAAAGTTAACACCCTGCAGGAATAAGAACAGATTGTTTTGCTGAGGGTGCAATAAGTTTTGCTTCAGTTTCAGTTTGTGCATCACATAGGTGCAGCCTAAAGCTGCTGTACATTACATTCTCTCCCTTCCATAAGTCTATGGGTCCCAATCAGATGCAATCCAGAGCCCTGAGGAAATTGATGAATGTAGGTGTCAAGCCATTCTCAGTGATATTTGGAAGGTCATAGCAGTCAGGTGAAGTCTCTGATGGGTGACTGGAAAAAAAAAAAAAAAAGGCAATTTCACACTCATTTTTAAGAAGATTGACCCAGGGAACTACCAACCTGTCAGTCTCACCTCCGTGCTGGGAAGATCATGGAGCAGATCCTCATGGAAGCTCTTCTAAGACATATGGAAAAGAGAGAGGTAGTATGGGAGAATCAGCATGGCTTCCCAAGGGCAGATCCTGCCTGACCAACCTAGTAGCCTTCTATGATGGTGTGACTGCATCAATGGACAAGAGAAGAGCCACTGATGTCATCTATCTGGGCTTCAAGAAGGCTTTTGGCATGTTACCCCACAGTACTCTTCTCTCCAAACTGGAAAGGACTGTTTTGTCATGGTTTGAAGAGTTAATCACGCGACACCTCTCTCTCCCTATAGGAAGAGATCTGGAAATAAATAAATAAATAAATACCAAATTTGATTCAGATAAGAGAACTAACTTATTAAAAGAAATGTGAGATAATACAGAAGAACTAGGAATAATAAATCAAATGAACCAAAACAGGAGACAGAGTTGTTACTGGCAGGCACTCATAGCTGGCCTCTCAGAAGGGCAAAGGACTCACCCGTCACCTAGAATCAGAAATCACATGGTGAGTACTGGGGACATCTAGGAATTGTGGCTTGTCTCTTCTCAATGTATCTTCCTCTTGGAGAACAAAAATTCATGTGAAAATAGACGAGAGTGCTAGAAGTACCCAGGCAGTGCAGCTCCCCGGCGCCATGTTCCAGCACCAAACATGCTCTTCAATTTCTTCATCAATTACATCAACAGTGGACTGAAGTGCACCCTCAGTAGTTTGTAGATGACACTAAGCTGTGGGGTGTGGTCCACCCACCCTAGGAAAGGCATGTCATTCAGAAAGACCTAGACATGCTCAAGCAGCAGGCCAAGGAGAACCTCGTGAGAGTCAATATATCCAGGGGCAAGGTCCTGCACCTGGCTTGAGGCAAACCCACCAGTACAAGGAGGATGTAAAGATAGAGCTGCTAAAAAAGACTTGGGGGAACTGGTAGATGATAGCTAGATATGAGCCAGCAGTGTGCCCTCACAGCTCAGAAAGCCAATTGTATCCTCTAGGCTGCACCAAAAGGAGTGTGGCCAGCAGGTCAGAGAGGTGACTGTCCCTGTGCTCTGCACTGGCGAGAGCTCATCTGGAGTACAGTGCCCAAATATAGAGTCCTCAGTACAGGAGGAACATAGATCTGTTGGAGCATGTCCAGAGGAGGACGACAAAAATGATCCAAGGATCTCTCCTATGAGGAAACGCTGAGGGAGATGGGGCTGTTCAGAAGAAGAGAAGGCTCCAAGATGGCCTGGCAGCAGGCTTTCAGTATCTAAAGAGCTACAAGAAAGAAGGGAACAGACCCTTTAGCAGGGTATGCTGAGATAGAAGAAGGAGAAATGGTTTCAAACTGAAAGAATTTTTTTACAGTAAGGGTGGTGAGATACTGGAGCGGGTTGCCCAGAGAGGTGGTGGATGCCCCATGTTTGGAGACAGTCAGGGTCTGGCTGGATGGGGCTCTGAGCAACCTTATCTAGCTGAATCATTGCAGATTGCTTTTAAGTATCCCTTCCAACTCAAAGGATTCTATAGTTCTATGAGATGGCAGTCTTTTCCTCATCCACTCCTGTTAATTTCACAGTAGTTCTACTTAAAGCAAGGTAACTTTAAGAGCATACTAACACATTACTAAAGCTACAAATAAAGAGATATTATTTCCTTTCATTCTTCCCTTCTTTATCATCCATCCTTATAGCTTATCTGATTATTCCCTAGATGTTCACCAAATTAATTGTTAGTTTTTGCCCTGCTTAAATTTTTTCTTGTTTACTTCTGACAGTTAGCTCTTACACTTATAGCCTCCAGAGTCCCCTTACTATCTATCCAGCAAAAGCCACAAAATACAGCAGTTCAGTGGGTGCTGTGTCACAGTGTGGTTGCAGCACAGACTCCTAACTGCAGTGAAGAGCCATGGTAGAAGCTGGAAATAAAACAAAAAGTGTTCTACCACATGATTCATTTTTCATAAGCAAATGTCAACAGCTTAATGATGAGATACATCGAAAAATAGGGGGAAAAAAAAGTAGATATTGAACTTATGAAGATGATGCTGGCACAAGCTGCCAGAGAAGCTACGCATGCCCCATATCTGGAATCTCTCAAAGCCAGGTTGTGTGGGGCTCTGAACAGCCTGGTCCGGTGGGTGACAGCCCTGCCCATGGCAGGAGGTGGGAACTGGATGGGCTTTAATGTCTCATCCTTTCCAAGCCATTCTGTGATTCTATGATTTCATGATTCTGTAATTCACTGATTCTATTAGATGATGCACTGAATTTTTTTTAAATGAAGCCACAGTTAGCATCACTGACTAAAACATACACTGAAGATGAGCTATTTAGGTAAAAGTCACTGTGACCTTAGTGACATAGAGATTAATTAAAAGCTTCAGTGGTCCTATCAACAAGTAATTACTACGAGCAGAATAATGGGCTTTCTGCCTTTCTCTGGTTCCCATCCTTGTGATTTGTAACTTTGTAGAGAGCAAGTAGTGTATAACAGATGGAATAATGATTTCCAATTTCTGTACAACTTTATTGGATACTCCATTACATTTTACTTGGAAAGAGCATACAATGCTCTGCTTTGGCCCAAAGAAATAGGACTACCAGTAATTTTATACTTCATTGTAGCAGCTGTTTATCTGACCAGTAGTGCAACATGTAGCAAAACAAAACAGTACAAGAACAAAACTTCCAGATTCACAGAGGCTAGGTAGTCAAAGAACTGAGGAAGAAGATGACTCTTAAAAATCAGGTTTCCCTGCCTATTTTTTATTCTACACACTTCACTGCTTATATAAACAGCATGAGTAGCTGTAAAGGTCAATCGATACACTAGGAAGCATTAGTGATCTTTTGCTTTACAATTTTTTCAGTTGCTTTACAATGTACTAGTACTAAAACAAAGAACAGGAGCCATTATAAATATTGTGGTGCGATCTAGAACATCATCATCTTAGACTTTTTGAATCAGATCATTGGAAAGACTAGGTCAGTGGCCTATATGTCCTATCAGAACACTTTGACTTCAATGGCCTTTGGATCAAAATCATGCAAACAGGTTATTTGGGCTAAAACAAAAGACTGAGTGTTTTCTTTCTAGGCCACATCTATGAGTGCAAGGATCTGCACAACCTTCTCCCATCTATATCAGTATGTTTTCACTGTATATTACTTGCAGACCCAATTCCATCATTACTAGCTTCTAATTGACAACGTTCACTCCTTTTTTCTTACATTTTTTTCCCCATCCAGCCTACTGTTTCTAAAATAGCACACCTCATCATTTCTCTGGCACTACTAGAAACCCTCCTCTTGACACTTCCTGGTCTCCTACTCGAGTTGTTCATTCTATGCCACATTTATGACTGCTGATCATCTTGTGATAAATTCCTGCATCTTCTCCTATATTTACTGTTTCCAACTAACAAGCTTTTCCCACTTACAGAAAAAATCATCATTAGTTCTTAAATTCATGGCACCACATATAGCATTACCACATTTAATTTCATTTATACTTTTTGTCCTTCAGGTCTTCTTGCAGGAGGGTACTCTGATGTTCTATGTTCTTCGTATCTTCCACTTTGTGTCATCAACTCATATTATGCCCTCACTGACAGCACTAGGGTCATTACTGAAAACAGCAAATGCACCACATTTCTGTAGGTTTCTGTATCACAAAGATGCTGTAAGATGAGCTCTTCTTCTGCCAGTCTTGATTTTTCTCCTGCTGTCCTTAATTCCTTGAGAAATGTTGATAGAAACTTCCTTCAGTTCACCAGCTACGTTATCCTTCTGTGAGTGGAACTAGCTGAAGGTGTCACAGCCCTGGTTGGAGTGCTTTACCAGAAGGGGACAGTACTGGCACAAAATTGATGGGTTGATGTGGTTTTCACAAGGTCCACATTTTGAATATAAGCAAAAGGAAGTGAGTTTGTTCCTAACATATCTGCTTATTTGCTATTCCTTGCTTCCAATATTGGATGACAGCAGTCCTTTTTCTTTCTTACAGACACAAGCACTGGCTTCATATAAAGATTGACCTTTACTTCATTAGTGATTATGAACAGGCTCTGAGCACGTCTTTGCTGAGCTCACAGATGCCCATGGGGACCTTGCACAGAAATAGATTGTGGCTCTGAAAATTGCACAGGAAGAAATGAAAAGTCTTACTCAAGGTGTTTTGATTTCACTTGCTAATATCCAGGGGGGAGGAACCCCTCTCATCTCTTCTGTGTGGAGAATCAAAGACGATTCTTCATTTCATATGTGAGAAGGTCATAAAAGCTGATTAACCCAGTGAAAAAGCTCTAAAATATTCAGGAAAATAAATAAATTACGACTGAGTTGGGCTTAAAAGAGCACTTCAAAATGAAAAGGACTGTTATATTTTGAAATATCAGTTTTGATGAAATTAATTTCTGACTGAAAACAGAAGAAAATTCTTTTCAATTGCTCTAGGCTTTACCATTCCAGAAGATAACACTTTGTACTTTCCACTTTAAAGGAGTTTTTGTTGTTGTTATTATTGTTGTTGTTTTGTTTTGTTTTTGTTTTTGTTTAATGTATATCATGAAATCTCAACTATCCATTTTTAATGGTTTTGCAGCTTATTTCAGTTCAGGAAGATCTTTCCCTGACTGACTCTTCAGACCTACCACTGTAACTGTAAGCAGTCCCTAACCTGGCACCACAAGAAGCTCCATTATCTCACACCTCTCCTTCTGTACTGCCTTCTAGCTGTGTTGCTGAACACCAACTGATACAAGCATATACCCAACTTCATCCACTCGTTAGGATGAAGCTTCAGAGGTCGTAGGGCTAAGCACCAAGTTGCTGCCTGATGACACTGGGAATAGTGGAAAATATGTACAGTCACAGTTGGAGGAACTGAATTACAAATTGACTTGCAGCAGCCCTCTATGCAGCTGGTAGAAAAGAGGCTGTTAACAGAAGGGACAGGCTGGATGTGATAAAGTCAGGCGAAAGGAGAAGTAGTTTAGATTGAATCAAAACGCATGGGCATCACAGCATCAGCATTTGTAACAGGCAAATGCTTCTTTCTGAGATTGCTGCAAGGAGGCACAATAAGCAACAGCCATGCTGAATTCTGTGCTGCTCTGGCTTAACATCATGCCCAGAACATGCGTCACTTTGCTTATTCTCAGTTTAAATAGGAATTGTCTCATATATAATTAAATGGCCAGAATTATTCAATGAAGAGATTAAGATCTGGGACTCCAACTCTTGTTACCTTTATCAGAAAGGGATATCAAGTTCTTGAATAAGTTCTTATATATTTGTTTTAATTTTCAAAACCCATATCTAAAAATATTTTTTATTGAAGTGCAGTTTTGATATGTGGCAAGAAGTCCTTGTTGGATTTACACAGTCCACAGTATGTAGGAAGTCAGATTAGATATTCAAAACTGTCCCTTCGGAGCTGCAGGATTCCTTACAACTGATTGAATATTGCTCTATGGTGCCATCTAATGACGAGACAGGATCATACGAGATCCACTGTCACGATTGCCATAGTAGATGAAAATCTGCAACGTCCAAAATTACTTCACAGTTTTTACAAATACATTTAAAATTTCCTTCTTCTCTAAAACTTTTGAAATTACGTCAGATAATATTCATGAATACAAGCAAAACATATGTGAAAAATGAAATCTTGGGTTTTCAATGCATGCATGCTAAATGTGAGCTGTTAGTACTGTACTTTCCAGTTGCACCCTGCAGATATACAAATTTCTCAGAAACAAGGAGAACAGAAAATCTCCTTCAAGATATAGATCGCAGTAGTATATGGAAAGCAAGTCTTATAAGAAAGTAATGGTGAGAACTCTATGTCTGCAGGGAAAAGAGGCAAGTCTTCTCTAACCATCCTCTGGGATGCAGTCAGTTGCGTTCTGAGCTGGATGCTTTCTCTTAAAAATCCTTATGCCCTGGGCATGCCTAAGTTAACCTTGCTGAGGAATGTGTCAGGGCATTGAGACACTATTTCCAGGCTGTAGTAGATAACCACCCTTATGTTTCAGATATCAGTGTTTGGTGTGTTACAGCATCAACTTTCTGTACCAGGGCACTTCCAGAGCAGCTTACTCAGTGCAATCTGATCCTGTTCCAGCATGACCTGGGGAGCCCCTGTGCTGCACATCACACAGATAGTGAGTGCTTATGATAGCACTCTGCTGGCATAATTAGATACCACCTTGAAAACTCCTGAGAGCAAGGTACTCTCTGCCAGTAGTCATGTGATTTAATTGGAATTGTTAAACAATCAGGTTATGAGCGCTTAGAGGATTATGAGGTGATAAATCAAGAGCTTAAACGTGTTTGTCAAAAACAAACCCTGTTACACCAATTTTATTATTATTATTTTTTTTTACAAGGAAAGGTAGCAGATTTTATGCTCTGGACCCAAATGGAGGCGCTGACAACGCAGTAAAGTGGTCTGAATTGAACAGTCACAAAACAGATGCACAGAGAGCAGTAACTGAGATGGCTGTCAGAAAAGAAGTGTCTCAAGTGGGGCTTTACAAAGGTCCACAAGGGATTGGTCACAATCAGTTGATATTTCCAACAACAAACTGGATAAGAGAATGCAGAGCAAAGTTTTATAAGTGAAAGGCTTTGAGAATGAGCTCAGAAGCCACACAATGAGATGTGGCTCAAAAGCAGAGAGTTGATATCTAACGTTATGTCTAAGAGAGATTATATCTAATGCAGGGCACTGCACTGAAAAAACACAATGCTAATGAAAAAAAAGTCAGTAAATATTAGAACCAGATGTATGGGTCAATGCTGGCTCTCTGAAATCAGGACAATTCTACCCTTTCCTACTAGAAGCTTTTCCAGTTCTTCATTAAGAGAATGGTGACTACTGGAACTGGTTCCTGACGCTGTCAGATATGTTCACAAATACTAAAGGTTAGTTTGAAAATAAATTAAGTTGAAATCCATCATTCTCAGCTAAATATGCAAGCCAGAGTTAAGAGTTTAATGCTTGAATTCACGGGCACACACACAAGCAGCATTTCACATTCCTCCAGATGAAGGAAAATACTTGTTCTCTATTGTCATAGTTTTGTGGGTTTTGTTGTGTTGTTGATATTCCACATCGTGACATCATGTGGTGTACTAGGAGTTGAAAAAAAACCCTACAGCACTCGGTATTCCCAGGAGGTACCCATCCAAGTACTAACCAGGCCCCACCCTGCTTAGCAGCTGAGATCAGATGAGATCAGGCGTTGCCAGAGTGGTGTGGCCATAGACAGTTTTTATCTTTCCCTCTGGCTGGAAACATGTAAAAATACAAAGCATTGCGCAGTCCTCTGGGGAATGTAGTTCTTCTCTTCTGAGACAGGCATATCCATAACTATCAATGATCCACAGAGCTGGAGCATTAACTTTTCAACTCCCAACGCACCACATTATGTCATGATGTGGAATATCAACAACACTACAAAAACCATAAAACCATGATATCTATGAAGAATGAGGCACACAGCCTGTGTTGAGATACTCTTCCAGTATCTTTTTTATCCAGTTTTGATTGAATCTATGTGAGGCTCTAAGTCAAACATCTCAGCTGTACTGATCTGGTTTTGCTATAGTTTCTGGAAAGATAAAAGCTATTCAATTTATCAGACTGATAACTGCTGTAAAGGAAAAAAATGTTAAGAAGAATTAAAGCAAAAAGATCTACAGTCCTTTTTCCTGTGTTTAATTTCCTTTTTTTTTAATTGCTTTTCCATCAGTTCATGATCTCATTGAAAGTGATTTTATAAGGCCCATTATTTGTTGCTCAACAGTTTTGATTATTAATCTCAAAGTTGCTCTTTCTTTGTCACTTCTTACAGTGGAAGATGAGCTCAACTTGTTACTTCTTGTTTGTCAGCAGTTATGCCCCAAGTGCCAATCATTTCCATAGGCACAGTACCTACTAGAAGCATAAGTATTACAGTTTCAACAACATCTAAGCAAAACCAAAGGCTTTGAAGATTGAATTTCATGATGTTTAGATGCTCACCATGCACATACTTTCAGCTGAACTGAAAAAGAGAAAATGAGAAAATTCATCCTTGTTTGGACATGCTGCCTAGGATAAGCACTGTTCATCTGACTCTAGTGACATCCAGTTTTTAATGAAAATAATTCAGAAACATTAAAGATGGTTCCTACACAAACTTACACGTCAACTCAAGCACATCACTACAAAGATACTATCAAGAATGGCATGGCATAATTTCAAGTAGGTGATACTTTAACAGTCATTTTCATATGTACTTTATTGGATAAAATATCTAGGAATCTCTAGCATACAGTAACATGCACTATGCACCATTTCAAAATTTTAACACATGCTACAGTTCTCTCACAGAAGTGAAATGGTATTGTTATGAGGCAGTGATCAAGTTCAGCATAGCTAATCATTACATATGAAAAAAGAATGGTTGACAACAGTTCTTTCAACTAGAAACAGCTATTTTTAGCTCTCCATTAGGAGAGTGGAACTCTACTGGAAATGTCTCCTGATAGTCTCAGAATCACATGTTAGAATTCAATTAAATTAAAGGAATAAGTGGCTGGGAATAGAAGGATGAAGAAATCAACGTAATGGAATGAACAACACTTCCTTGTGCAGATATCTATTGTAGTGTCCACTTATGTAGCCCACTCCCAGAAATCTGCCTCAAATGCCAGAAACAGTTGCTTCTCCATTGTACTGACGATGTACTGATGTATCTGTGAAGAGTAAACAGCTTTTGTAATGATTATTCTAGCCAAAATAGCTTGAATAATTGCCTTGATTTACGTAGGTTGCTCTGAAAGTAGTGCCTCCAGTTTATTCCCATGGAAACTACAACACAGAGAGAGAATAATAATCCTATCTGACGGAGAAAATTCTCAGCTTCAAAATACTGTTTTTCAACATAGTTGCCACCATTAGCTGACTCAAACAGATGAGCTGATTGAGATTATCTTCATTTCATGGTGTGACAGCTGCATATGGCCATCTGGAACACAGTTTGTCTTTCATATCACTGTCACCACTGCCAAAAAACACCACCCACAGCCTCACTGTGTCGCATCCAAAATTATGTCTCCATAAAACATTCAGCAAATGTTAACAGGTGTCAATGACTACCACACCTTTGCTTCATATGCACTTCCATGTCAGATGCCATTGTGTCAGATTGCCCCTCTGTTGCCACATGACAACAAAACATAATGGAGTATTGGCAGGAAGTTTTAACATCTACTGCTGTACCACCAACATCCACCTCTGGAATCAGAGGCAAGCATGATTAAATAACAGGCAGTACTTCCAGAACAGCCCTTGTACAATCATTATCGTTGTGCTTGGCGTTTTTGGAAAACAGTAAGATGCAATACAAAGTTATTGAAATCTTTTTTGTGCATTAAAGGACCTAAACTCAAAGGGAGGGAAGTCTAGTGGGCTACATCCTTCAGTACATGAAAAAGGTCAAGGCTGATTTTTTCTGAAAAGAAGTCATTCTGAAGGGACTAAAGTCTCATAATTCACTTAGCTAAACTGTTGTTTTAACTCTGTCATCCAACACTAATAATATAAATACTATGCCATAGAGTAACAATAATTAAAACAAATAACCAAAATTATTATTATAGTTGGTAGTTATATTGCTGCAGCAGAAGTTCCTAATTCAATTTAAATCACATAATTTACGGATTTCATTTTGGAATCATTCAGTGTTTGCTGAACCCTTTGAGATTTATTTCATGAACTAAGGTAATTCAAAACTCACTGAGTTCAAACCTGAGTTATTTGTAATTGCAAGTTCTGCAAGATATGGAAATGCTCATAGTGATTACATTGGGCTTGAAGAGAATGGAAGGATAAGATGAAGCTACTTTTGTAACCTTTTGGTGTAGGACCTACATTCTCCCATTCCCTTCTGGGGTCAGATCAACATCATTACCAGCACCACAAAATAAATGAACTGAAACAAATTGTAAAGAGAAGTTCTTAACAGGAAAGCAAGAGGTCTAAAAAAAAAAAAAAAAAAAAAAAAAAAAAAAAAAAAGCAGTAAGATCACCACTGCTATATACTTATGAATCAGGCTGCACAAGCAAAAATAATTAAAGTGATCCTTCTTAAAGTCCTACCATTTATTTATGCTTCCTTCAAGTAAAGACAGGACGCAATATCAAGGCTCAAATGTTCCTGCAATACTTTTGTCTTCACCCAGAAGATATAGAAAGTTCACTATAAGTTCAGAAATACAGGAAAGGATTAACCAAAAAGCTGTGCATATCACATATAATAGATGGGTCCAGACACTGAACTCCTTACAAAGTTTAAAAAGTGAAAAACAGAAGTTCTCTAACTAGAAAAGGGGCTGTGAGAGTAGACATCATTATATGACTTTGTCTGCACAGCTTGAGACTGGGATGAACCCATCAGAAAGGTTACTTATACTGCTGTTCTGACAAAACAAGAAACAGGGAAGACCTCTCAAGAAGTGTATTTCTTGGAGACTTTCCTTCAATATAGAGGAAAGAATGCAGTCTGATAAATCAATTATTTTCGGACTGTACACTGTTAGGCTTTTTTTGTTCAAATTCATTAGTCCTTCTTCATGTCCTGTTTCACTACTAATTTAAGATTGGTAAACATGCTGCTGATTCGCATTTTTAAGATTTACTCTCTACGTAACATCATGCCAAAGTACATGTACACACATACCAGTGTCTGACCACAGCAACACAGTGATCATTCCTGTCCTTCCAGAAACGTAGCTCTTCTTGAAGGCCACTTGCATGACCATCGTTCAACATACAGCAAATAAGCAAATTTCCTGGCTTCCCTGTGATGGATAATGGCTGCTCTGCTGACAGAGCAGACAGATTTTCCTGCACACTCAGGAACTGTTTGCCTTATTCTTGCCCTCAGAACATAAGGCTGTGATCATCAACAGAATGCACTCCTGAAGTACTGCATCTCACCAAAAGCAACCTCATAAATCACTGACAGGAGAAACAAGCAAAGGCCACACTAAAGGAGGTCTCACTCAGACATCAGATCACAAAGGCAAAACAGAAAGAAAAAAAAAAAAAGGCACTGGTAGAATTTGAAGCCATTTGTGTAACTTACATCACTTTTAAAGCTTATTGCTGAAAACTAAAATAATGCCAGTCTTAGATCTCAAAGCAATTGATATGCCTGCATGCAACTTTTTAGTCTCTAGAAAAAAAAAAAAAGTAAATTTAAAACTGTTTATCCAGTTTTGGACTCTCCTTTAGACTGACTAAGCTCAGATCCTTCTAGGGAGATAAGAATATTGAAATGGAGTTCTAGAAGATGCTCCTAGTAATACCAATGCTTATAAAGCAGCAGCAAGTTATGTCAGAAATCAAGTGACTTCTAGAAAACACAGCAATTACTGACTGGAGACTCCTGTTTCTTTTTGGCACAGGGGAAGAACTGAACAACACCAAAACTCTATTTGTTGGGTAGATAAGGACATCATCAAGAATGTAAATATGCACATGGATAAAAATTTCCAGTGTGGTCTGTACAGCATTGCTCCAGAAGTTACTGACAGCAGGCATTATTCTTATGCTACTGCAGCTTCCAAGTCTGACTAAATACTTTAATTCTGGCTAGTGAGGAAAACCTTTATCTGCTGGAATCTCTTATGATGAATTTGAGGAATTCTAATTCACTTGGCAATAATAAAAATATTCTTGACATAGCAGAAAGTTCAAAACTGATCTTCTCTATAATGCCACCTATTAGTGATAAAACTCCTAGCACGTAGCTACTTTGATAGCTAATCACCAAGTAATTTTCAACCAACAAGACTAAAAAGGGGGAAAAGTATTCACAGGTAAGTAATTGTAAGAAACCTGGTTTGTGAGGGCTAGAGCCAAACCTAGCTCTCACATTTCTATATATTAGAATCCTGTTTTTTGAGCCTTGAATTAATCTGTTAATCACAATTTGAAAAACGAGGTCAATATATAAATGCAGAGCATAAGCATTTAATAAATTGATTAGAAACTTTTTTTTTCTTATTTTTGATTGAGGGTGTGCTAAACATTTGAAGCATGTAAATGCATAATTCATCATCATCTGCTTCCATGCAATTCCTCCCTTCATTTCTGTTAAGTATCCCTAAATTCCAAGCATGCTAAAATTCTCACATTATTACATACACATATTTAATGTCTCCCTTAGAGGCACCATCCACATTCTTTTCTTTTTTAACTGAGGCAGCAGAATAAGACACATATAATTGCATCTCCATATAACGCATTAAAAAAGAAAAATGGATAGCTTGCCCTGTTTTGCTCTCTAGCCAATATAAATTTCAGGCAAAGATCTCATTCAAATAGCCAGGGCATAAAAAGCCTGGAACTAATAGAAACTTGAAAGCATAATGGAGATTTGGATGCATCTTCATTTCCTTTTTAATTCCATACTTCAACTAAAAAAAATATTTCCACAGGATGAAAAATAACTCTTCTAGCATTTTACCATCACGTGTTGTCTTTCAAAGAGTTGGAAATTTCTGAGTTATACAAGATTACAAAACATGAATTTATTGGCTCATTGCAATGCTTTCATATAACACGTGGAGGACTGAAACTTCTTGACTGTTATAGTGCTGTTAAGGGGATTAGGAAACAAGAATGTAAAATTCATTTAAGACACATGTTATGAGCCAAAAATCTGTAGATTGCCGCACTCAGGCTATTTCAAGGGCAACTCCCAGCCCCTCCTCCAGTAGAGCTGTTTCAGATACAAGCCCAAACAAGACTCAGTTTTAATAAGGACAGTCAACAATTGTGTTTCAGAAGGACAAAGTCAGGACAGACTGGAGTGAAATGCTCATAACTATGGCTACGGCATTGCCACCATGTGCCCACTAAGATCTAGAATCGTCAAGCAACTGAGAGGAGATACTCCCTTGCTCTAGGGTCATATCATTATTGCATGTGACAGTATTAAAGCAATTACTCTTTCACAGTGATGAATTCTTTTTCCACTGATAGATAAAGACAAAACTTTCTAGAGCCTTCTGACTACATAAAAGACAGCCCAGAAAAACACTCAAGGCTTCTTTTTTGTGGTAAAATTTAAATACAGAAGCGTAAAAGCAGCAAAAACAGCACAGAGAAAAAGCACTACTGAAAGAAGGATGCTCACCCATCTCCAATGTCCCAGGCTTACAGAAAAACTACAAACAAGAAATCTCCAGCAAGAGAACCTTCCTTGGTGGCAATCAGTCCTTAAATGAGGTCTAACAGTTGCACAGATCATTTACTTTCACCTGTGATAGAAGGACTGTCTGGGTCTTTTCTCCAGGTGCTCAATCAGTGGTTCAGACCGTGATTCAGCAGTTCCCATACATGGACTGTTAAGTTCAGAACCTTTGACAAAGTGGAAGTAGTTTGGAGAGGAGACGATTTACTCAGTTTTTTACAGATGGGGCTGTGTTTCCAAGAGGTGACTAAATTTAATAAGAAGCGTTTTATAGCTGAGAATTTTCTCAATTAAATAGTGTTATTGCTCTCATTGTATCTGTTCTAGATTCCACGGAAATAAATAGGAGGGATTACTTTCAAAGCTATTGACACAGCTTCTTATGTCCACATAATTTCTTGGCATTAAAGGGAGGACAGCTTCCACAAAAGATATACAAACTGATTCCTGTAGTTGCAGAAGATTCTGGTGCCGTGGAGTGATATTCTGATGTCAGGCTTGCATAGTTTGCAACACTGCAGATGGCAGGAGTCAGGGCAAGGAACAAGCCCTTCTAGAATAAATCCAAAGGAAATATTTGCACAAGCCTTCTATGAGGTGAGGCAATCTCCAGGCGAGCTGGTTTTAAACAATAGGTAACTTTAACTGTCAGGTATCATCCATATTAATTACCGTGGCTTTTCAAATGAAGAAGATGAAAATATCAGCTGTCATGGAAGAACTATAAATAAGAGCAACTTCAGCAGCTATTTCACTAAAAAACCAAGGACCACTTCTGAGTACGTAAGTACAGGATGCAATCTTTCAGGGCTTAGTAGTTATGACTCCTTGTACAGAAAATAACAAGCACTAGCAGAGGTGAACATCACATGATTGGTTATGAGGAATGCAAATGAAAATTACACAGCAGATCAGTAATACTAACAGAAAATAATTCTATTTTTTTTCAAACCTCTGTACATCTTAGTGTACTATTAAGTTACTAGTCATTTAGCACGACTATTTAGAGCCATATTTTGATTGTTCTTGACATACATGAAACTAAAGTGATAGCATGGTAAACAAGATGAGCAGGTATCAGAAGACAAAACTCCATGACAATTCTTACTTGTCAGTCTATAGCTAATTACCAAAAGAGATCAGTATTATGTATTATTGACCACCTGTTTCATTTTATGTTTTAATGGCAAGTTGGATTATCAATAATTTATTAAATACAACCACACTGCTCGTTAACAGTTATTGTCCTTAAAACCTAAACAATACCTTGCTTAAATTTATTTTAAAACACACCTTTTGTGACTCTTGGTTACAAAAGTATGCCACTCTGGATTACTAAAAAAAACCTCATTTTTAAAACTGTTGCAGTTTGCAAGAAAGATCTTGGGATTAACAATATTAAATCAGCCCCATTCTCTCCAGGTGACACTGAAATGTAAAAAAAAGTTGACAAAGGCTAATGAGATTTTTGTGAAACTTCTGTGACCTCAGGAAATAATACTAGAAAGAAAATTGGTTGTACTTATTATATGTTTGACAGCAGAGGTTCTGGAAAATAACTTTTAACTAACTTCCCAAGCACCAGTGCTTCCTGAGCATGTAAGGTCATTTTAATGAAGAGTCAGTAATTAATGATTAGCCACTAAAGGGTTTAATAATGTAAAAAATCCAAGAAGGATCACTGCATTATTAATTCAAAGTAAAAAAAGCTAACTGTGAATCACAGAAAGATGGCTGTGGAATCATAGAAATGGCTTCTGTTGATTCAGTGCACATTTGGTATTTTTATAATCCTCATTTCTATCCTGTCCTTGTTTTTATTTCTCATACGTGCTCTTTCAGCACTTTACTTCATATAAAGCTTCATATTTAACCTAGCAAGCCTTCTACCAAAACTAGCATTCTTCTGGCACAACCTTACGTTCTGCTTCTGAACTCTCAGACAATTTTCTTTACATTTCTTTCCAAGTAACAATCTTTATTACAGCATCTTTATTTATCCATGCTTTAAATCACTTGGAACTAGATCCTGATATCTTCAAACAGTTATAATTCACATGAATAAAATTATTTTACAAATGATACATTTACAATGCTAGTAAGCATTATTTTTTTGTTTGTTTGTTTGTTTTTTAATGCCAATGCTTACTTTGGTAGATTTCGAATATTTTGCATTGAAGCTACAAAGTTTTAACCTCAATCAAAGAGATGTAATACATTATAAAGTAATTTTAAAGTCGATATGTCATGCTTCTGACTTTCGTAAGGCTATATGCACTCTTAATGATAAACATGAACTCTTCTTGGATTCTGGCTTAGATGTGACAGAACCAGGAGACAAGATCTTTACAAGAAATTCACAACAGTTGGTAGATGTGTGGCAGTCACATTACATGCTGCATGGTTTACAACTACTGTAGTAAGATTAGTCTATGATGTCTGAGGAGTGCATAAAAGCTTCTACTGTAGGGAAATAAGAATCCTTCACAGTAAGGGTGACTGAGCACTGGAACATGTTGCCCAGAGAAGTTGTGGAGTCTCCTTCTCTGGAGATGTTCAAGACCCACCTGGACACCTACCTGTGCAACCTGGGCTAGGGAGCTGCTTTGGCAGGGTGGTTGGACTCAATGATCTCTGAGGGTGCTTTCTAACCCCTACAATTACTGTGGTTCCTGAGCTTTCTTCCTGTACCCTAAAATGATTTATTGTTTTTAAAGAGGGGCTTTAATTCAGTCCAAGTTTTGCTTTTCTTCTGAGCATCAGCATTCATTGCATATTACCTTCACTTGCAGATTAAAACTGGTCATGAAAGAGCCTATGAATATGTCCAATTATTCCTCTCTACTCATCTCAAGAAAATCAAAGTAAGGCTTTGACATGACAAACTTGTTTGGTGTTTATAGAACTCACATTCTTATGGCTTTCTGAAACTAGAAATACTAGCTTGGATTTTCAGAGCCATTTAACCTTGTTTATTTGGCATCATGTCTGACTTTGTCCTGAAAGAGCTCTCTGTTTTTTTCATGAACAAGCTCAAAATAAGATTGCTTAATCTGTTCTGCAGCATTGATTTGTTTTTATATCTTGGCATCTTGTATCTAGACAACAGCTCTTGCCTCGACCACTTCTGTTTGAAAATTCACAGGCAAAGAGATATTTCTTCCAGAATATAACATCTTAACATCCCTTCTGCCACGTGTGGCTTAGCCTTTATTTAAAATCCAGGTTTGCTTCAGCATTAATTTAAAGGATGTGTAGCCAACAGTATGCTGACTGAATTATACTGAACTCTACATTTGCTATGTGAGACGATGCTAATAGGGAACTGCAGCATTCCTAGCCACAGTGCATTCATGCTTGCGTACTCCAAATAAAAAACACCTTGAACAAATCACTGAGGTGTTTTTTTTTTCATTTGCATCCAGGGCTGACATGTATAGCCATTATCCCCGTTTTCTAACAGAATACATAAGACTGATAAAATGTGAAGGAGTGAAATGAAGGACAGCACAGCTGTGAGATCAAACACCTGCTAGGTATGAAATAGAGAAGTGAAAGCTCCACAAAGCAAATGATATCCATTCTACATGATTGAAGAAACGTTTTTGTCTAAGTGGATCAGAGGAAACAAATAAGGTCCTTTTCATCATTCAAAAGAGAGCAGATAATTCTCACACTGGTCTAGTGGCCTCCACAATGTTGACATTTATTAGGTATTAAATGCCAAGTGTTGCTTTAGTTCTGTCACATTTTAGAATATCTTACATCTTCTCAGTCATTTTATCCCCCTCTGTCAAATTAATAAGATTTCCAAGAGAGACTATGCTTCTAGGCCAGTATTTACAGCAGGAGAGTCAAAAGTTAAACATTAACTATTAGTCATGAATATTTAATGCAAGTGCTTTTAAAATAATTTTAATAATTGAATTCATTAAGGCATGAGGCTAGAAGAAATTTTAATGATTGAAGGCCATAATTCAACTGATACTTTTTTTTCAGATAGAAAAAGGGGAGCCAACAGGCACAAATCTTTTCTGTATTGTACAGCTGCCAGAGGAAAGAGGATCAGGATATTTTGTGTGCCTGCTGCTGCTTCACAAATACTGGACTGCCCACTATAACACTAAAACACAAACTAGTTAGTAATGCTATTTCCAGGTATGCCTAAGAGGTTACTCTTTTGAATACTGCCGATTCTGCCAGTCTGGGTATTCCTATAATGGAAGAACTAATGAAGAAGTGTGCAAATGATGTGTAAGCTTTAAATAAAGCAGAATAAAAAGGTAAAAATAAGATTTTAATCAGTGTTCTTACAGAACTGTAGCAAATGATTATGAAATGTGAAAGTTTTTAAATATTTCTAAATATTAAAAATGCTTCCACAATTCTTTATCAGTAAGTGACATGAATGCATTTTGAACAGCAATTCTTCCTTTTTCAGTTACCCAATGTAAGAAAAAGCAAAATGTGAAAAAAAAGAAAACAAAACCGAGAAAGGAAATAGAATGAATTTTTGCTCATATTTACTAAGAGTGATTTTTTCATTTAAGGAAACTTATGAAAACATTGGATTAGACAAAGTAATTTTATTTTCAAGCCCATGGATTTTGTAAACTTTCTGAAAATAAAAGACATTATGTGTGCATTTTTGTGCACATACTTCATGTTTTTTTAATTACCTCAGAGATATATTATACCACACATATCTCTGTGTTGCAAGATACCTGGTCTTTTGAAAGTGTACCTTTTTTACCTGGGGTAACCAGTGATGATTTAATATGTAGATCAAAGGTGGCACTGAAGATAAACTCTGTACTGCATGCATTGCATAAGTAGAAGTGTGACATGCAGGTCAAGGGAGGTTATTTTCTATTCTCTTCAGTACTAATCAGATCATATCTGAAGTGCTGTGTCCAATTTTGTGCTCCCGCATACCAGAGAGCTGTGGACATGCATGGAGCATGCCCAATGGAAGGCACCAAGTTAATTATTTGGAGTATGTGAAATATGAGGGGATACTGAGAGAAATAGGTTCAGCCTTTAAAGAAGACTAAAAGAAAATCTTACTTATGTCCTCAATTCCTACTGTGAGATGATAAAGAAGCTGAAGCCAGGTTCTCCTAAGAAGTGCCCAGCAGGAGGATAAGAGGCCAGGGACATCAAATTATATGTGTCAACACCACTGGCCTTTACACTGACACTTGGATATGAAGAGTCTTGAAGATGTATTGAGTTTCCATTAAGGCTTCTTACAAAAAGTACAGTTGACGTGTAAGGTGCAGGTAGGAAACTGCACTAAGCACAGTCAGTCTCTTTGGGTCTCAGAAATGGTAAAAAGGTCACTAGCTTTTCTGTAAATCTCCTTTTCCCAGTTTCTATGACCCTATGGGATTCAAAGTGTTTTGTATCAATGGATGCTGACCTCCAAATTTGTCACAAACTGTTTACATTTGCTATGGTCTACTAGCAAACTATGAACCTGAGTATGCAAACATCTGCCTACAGTGTGCTTAGAGATAGTGCTACTCTTAGCCCTTCTTTGTCAAAGTAGATTGAATACTAAGAAAAAGAACACATTTATTTATTCAAACCAAAATGCAAATTTGATTTCACACTTAAAAAACCCTTTGTTCTTGTTTTCATTCATGCCAATGGATAGCTATTGTTTCCAAAGGGGTGGTGAGTATTCATTTCTCTAAAAGCCACTTGGAAGTTCTTAGGAGGCTGGAGAAGGAGGATAAATTATCCAGTCTCAAAGAAAACAAAATCATGTGACTCCGATAATAAGTCATATTCTTACCACCTTATAAAAGGGTGGTAGGTGTTTGGGAAGGTGAACACTTCATCATTCATTAGCACAAAAAAATATGAAGTTTATCTGTAGTCATAAACAAAGATACTGTCTAAGTTAAGGCAATAAACTCCCACTAAAAACAAGTTTTCTTGCCATTTTCTCTGGTAATTGGAACCACAGAATCATAGAATCACAGAACAATTTTGTTGAAAGGAGTATTAAAGAACGCGTACTTCTAACCCTGCTGCCATGGGCAGGGTTCCCACTCACCTATTATTACTCATACTAATCCCATTCATAAATTTAGTATAACTTAATCATAGAATCATAGAATCATAGGGGTTGGAAGGGACCTCAAGAGATCATCGAGTCCAACCCCCCTGCCAAAACAGGTTCCCTACCCCAGGTTTGGAAGCTCTTACTGTATTGCTGTACTTCTACAGTTTTTATTGTCTCCATTGCTTAATAAAACAGTTTACAACATCATTGCACATTGACCCAGATGAAAACCATTGAAAATACAATCTCCTGAGTGTAATGACCAGGATATACCTCAAACTTAGAATTATTAGTACTACTTTTTGTGTCTGAAAATTTAGAGCTTCCTATAATCAAATACTTTTCAGCAGCAGTTAGCTTTCTATAAGCATTATAGCTGGATCCACTATATTCAGTACTAGATACCTCTTATATATACCTGGGAGATCTTCCTTAATAATCCATCCCTAAATTGATTTTCACACACACACTGTGTCGTCTATTTAATAACTTTTTCTAAATATAGTCCTTTTTAGCAGTAATACACAGTCCTAATGCACCTATACATTTATTTTCCAAAATCGGTTCTCTCTAATATCTATTCCTTTCATTATTCTTCTTTTCTCTTTTATCATTTACAATAGCAATTTGCATGTTCTTCATTCTTACAGATGTTATCTATGTTCTTTCTTACGTTTTCATACTGTAGAGTTCCTTTATACATTTTTCCTTTATGTTCTTTCACTGGATATATATAATTTTTTTATTGTAAAAGTAGGCCAAGAGATTATCTGAGTCTTTCATGTTCATCTTGTTCTTGTTTAAATCTCATTAGATCTGTTGTGCCAGCCTTGAATTTAGAAAAAACAACCCTCTTAATCAAGTGTGTCAACTCACCACATTGTTTTTGTGAATGCTTCTACCTGTGTGAATACTTGCTCATCTCTAGCAACTCTAAGTCTCTATAAGTGTATTTATACCAAAATGCATAATTTTCCTTAATCTATTCAAGTGGGTACCTAGTAATTAGTGTCATCTGTCCTGTTCTGTGTAACATTCATTCACAACACTTTAGTCTCCTTTATTTGCTGTGAACAATAGCGTGGCATAGCTAGAAGAGAATAGCATAGAAATTTCACTTTAGGTTGTACAACTGACAGGTTATAAGAATGCTATTGCTCAAAAAAAAAACCACAACAACCCACTAATAAAGGCCTTATGTCTCTCCATAATATGGAAATAACTGTGGTTCTTTCCACAGGATGACCCTTCACGCTGTTCTCAGTGTTCCCTGTGTTGGTCTCTTCTGTACCTCTGCTTACCTACATCCATTGGGTTTTTTGACTAACAACAGCTCCTTAAGCTCTGGATTCTTTTGTATTTTCTAGATACTTCCTCCAGCCAGCTGGCTGTCAAGAGCTATTGCAGTATGCAGAGTCTGGAAGTGCCATTGTACCTATGAGACATAACCCCTGGCAGAGGTTTAGTGCCCAACAGAAGAGATAACAGTGATTTCTTCCTGATCTCTCAGAGAAGCCACCAAGAATTTTTTCTTTACCAAACCACTCTTTTTCCCCAAAATGCCAAAGAACTCATGTAGAGACAGTTATGTGTTTAGTTCAGTTTCAGGTTCAAGCATAATCTCATGTGATTCTTAGACATCAGTAGACAAACTTTGAGATGAAGAATGGAAACGACAGAGACAAGAGAGGAATCATTTATTTAAGGCCAGGGACAGACCTGGAGATATTTGAAATGCTCACACCTGACCTTCAGCTTCTGCCCCAGTATATTTTGTCATATCTGCAGCCCCTCTTGATTTAGTAGTTGGGTAGGGATAGTGATAGGAGGATGGTTGGACTAGATGATCCTGTAGGTCCTTTCCAACCTTATGAACCTATGAACCTATGAACCCACCTCCATGCTAAAGCTCCAAACTGAAGCAAATACTCACCCGAGTTTGATGAGGTCACCAGAGTACCCACATATTACCAAAGAATCATGTAGCTGCAATTAACTGGCATTAATAGTGATGTATGTTGACTTTCTGGTATCCTCCTTATTAGAAATAATATTGTCGGTAATTCTGCATGTGATACTAGTGCAGTCTGTTTGTTTCTATAAAAGGTAGAATCAGGGCCAGGAAAAGACCAATTTTAACTTGTTTTCTGCATACAGAAATACCATTGCAAATTGGTTTCTCTTCAGTATTTATTTCTGTTTCCAAGTATTTAAGCACCTCCTGAACAAACACCCAAAAGTGGTATGTTTTTTATTTTGCTGTTTCATAGAAGGAATGATCCCACACAAGGCTACATAAACTGCAGCAAATGGAGAATTTCTACAATCTTACACTGAAGTATTACAGCACATGAAAAAAAAATGTTATTTTTTAATTTGTGTCAAATCTCTTGAACAAGTTTAGAGAAGACTTATATCTTGAGCTTGTGAAAAGACAGATTTCGAGGTACCACTGTATTACTGAGATACAGTAGCCATCTTCAAAAGAGCATCCTTTTGGAGAAAAGGTATCTACTGGGGATGAGGACAGAATCACACGATGCCAGTAAGAAGACTCCAGTGTTTCTCCTCCCTCTTCACACTAATTCCATTATGAAGCATTTGTTTTTGGAGACCTTTATTCTTTCTTTCATTATAGGTAGCGTCCCTGTATTATTCCCAAACACCAGTAATATCTCTGATATTTTCATTTGCTTTCATATTTGATTCAGTTATTCTTAAAGGACAGTAGAAAAAAAACAAGCTGATACAAGATGAACTCAGCACTCTACTGCTTCACACTAACAAAAGCCTTCCAATTATTCTTACACCTTGGTCTTAGCACCAAAATGAATATTCAGTACAATTAAATGATTTCTTAAAAGATCTTTGATGGATAAAAAAGATGTTGTCTTTTTTGAGTGGAACACACAGAATAAGTTTATCTTTGATTAAAATTGTGGAAGTCTCAATTCTGAAAAACACTGGAGTTAATAATGACAAAGAACTACTGATCACATGGAACACCAATTCTCTTTTTGCAGTTTATCACAGATTAAAGCGCATGTTTGCCTAAGCTTCTAAGTCACATAATCTGTAAAGTATAGATGAGTTTCAGTTCATTTGCACAATTCAATTTTCTTCACCAATTTTTTTTTTCTGCTAGATTAGTGGAAATTATGGGAACCTAAACCTATAAATATAAAGAGAGCTTTTATGCCAACTGAATACTTCAGTATCCTAATGTTCTCCTAGTGAACATATTTGAATTGGAAATAAGCAGCTTCTGAAATAGACAAATTCCTTCTTTTTTTAAAAAAGAGAAAGATTTACAATTAGCATTTTATCTTTTTGGAAAAAAAAAGTTAAATGTCATTATATTAATTTTCCCTAAATATCCATTGGGAAAAATTAAAACCTATGTCTATGTAAAACTTTTCTATGGGGAGGATTTTTAACACTTTGAAGTTTATTGATCAGACATATCATGGCAGGGAGGAAAAAAGGGATACAAGAGACCCTCTTCAGCTGGCTGTGCCTGGCTTTCAACTGTTAACAAGTTAGGCCTCAGGTTGAAAAAAGGAGAAAGCTGGATATTCAGGTTTTCTTTCCATATCTTTCTATATATATTTAGAAATATACATCCATACATATAAAAATCCAATCAAATATATAAGATCTGTAAGTTTTATAAAGATATGAACTTAATAATGTATTTTGTGTGTGTGTGTGTTTTGAGTATTGCAGATGTTGTGGTGTATCAGTTCCAGATATTCCATACATTTAATCTGAAAAGTCTGAAAGATTTAAATTGACTCGGTACATCCAGATATGGAAAGCTCAACATAAAAACACAGTAGTTATTTGGGGAAAAAAGGAAAAGGAAAAAAAGGGGACAGGGGAAAAGGAAAAGGAAAAGGAAAAGGAAAAGGAAAAGGAAAAGGAAAAGGAAAAGGAAAAGGAAAAGGAAAAGGAAAAGGAAAAGGAAAAGGAAAAGGAAAAGGAAAAGGAAAAGGAAAAGGAAAAGGAAAGGAAAAAGAGAACATCATTCACTTGGTATTTTTCACTGTTAAAACTCAAGATTACATTTATTGTCTTTTTCAGCATCTCCAGATATATAGCCTTCTGGGAAGTGAGGCAAGTACTAAGGCCTTACTCCTTTGCAATCGTATCAGGGAACTTATCTTTCAAAGTGTTCATGATAAGAGTCAGTGAGGAGCTTCCTGGGAACAATTTCCCCCTGGCATGAACCCAGCTGGGGGTCTGATTCATGAGTGTCCCTTGGAAGGAGAATTTGGAGGCACCTGCCATATGGATGCAGGAGGCTGAGGCCACAGAGATCTGTGTACTGGTAGAAGAGATCTGTGGATGAGAAAGAAGCCTTCCCTCACAGCATGAAAATGCCAAGAGGTAAAATTGCTTCAAATAACAGATTTGGATGGAACAGAAGATCTGAGTGGGATTGTTTAGGTGGTGCAGAAATATACTCTCTGCAAAGATGCTATTAGAAGTGTAATTTTATTTATACACAGCTTCCAAGCAATGCCTGAAAGCTCCAGGAGAAAACACCTTCCATTTCAAAAAGCTTCACCAAATGACAGGTCAGGCTAAACTTCTGGGGATTCGTGTCCTTCCACAGAAGATTTCAGTCATCAAAAACTTCATTCCAATTAAGGACGATATTTTGCAAATGCTCAGTACAAGCTTTGCCTTGTTAAGCACAGAAAAGTTGAGAAGCAACTCAAATAGTTCAGCAAAACATCTAACAGTCAATGTAGCATCTATCTACATCTATTTTCCTGAGAGGGAGAAATGATTATCTGGACAGAAAAACAAAATTAAAAACCATTATTTCAAAATAAATGGTTTCCATTATATTTGTTATATGTTGCTCATATTCAATATTTGCTTGTTACTGCAATGTTTACATTTAAGTTCAACCATACATTTGGTGAAGTTGCTAGCATTGATATTTTAAAAGTGTTTAGAAGTATTTGCCAGAGGAAATACAGCTATTTTAATGAACTGATGTGCTTGCTGCAGAAAAGAAGCATCCCAGCACCATTCTAACATTTCTTCAAAACTAATTAAATTAGAGTCATTTCCTGCAGAAGCCTCGCATGCTTGACTTTCTTGGTAGCCAATTAGGCACAGAGGTTTTTCAGATGTATAAGTGGGAAATCGATAGAAGCTTCTGACCTAATTATCTTCTAAGTTGCAGACCTGAGAGTTTTCTGGTTGGTCCTTGACAGGATGTTCATTCTTTGTTTTCCCGGTGGTAGATGCCAGTTAGACAGACAACATTTCCATTTACAAACTGCAGCTACTTCAGAACGGTGATCTTTCTCTTTCATTCTTATCAGACTTCCTTTGCCTGTCTCCCCCACTGTTTTTCTGACTTTTTCACCGAGCTACTGAAGTGTTTCCAACTTCAGAAAGTCACAACCGTAACTTTCCTCCTCTTCACAACAGGTCAGAATGAATCTTTATGAAAAACGAGCAAAATGCAAACACTGAATGATATTAAAAGTAGCATCTGATGCTTTTCCTTGTTTACTACAAAATTTGTTTTTTTTTTTTTAATTTAAAATACATTTTGGGTATGATACCTAATTCATCTCCTTCAGGCTTGCTGTGATCTTATCAAGGCCTCCTCCAGGCAGCTTGACCTGCAGGGCAAGCGAAGCTGAACCAACCTTCTCTGTCACTCCTACAGCAGACAAGGAATTACTATTGAATAGAGATATTTGCAGGTGTTTGGGGACCACTGCAGGAAGTCTACACAGATCTCTGCACCAGCAGTGTCTGGAACCACAAAGGTATTACCAACATGGCACCCTGCAGTGACTTTTCACAATTCTTATGTCACCATATCATTGAACCTTGTTGGAAACAGCTGCTGAGTTCCTGGAGGAAAAAGGAAGAGAAAACAGGCCTCCCTTCATTTCTTTTGCTACCCTTCCAGTCCACAAACTGCAACAGAACTAACAATGTCAAATAAAAACAAAATAAAGAAGGAAAGAGGAAAAGGAAATGTCATTTCATGGCAGTTTTTTGTTTGTTCGTTTTCCAAATAAAAGACTCCCATACCAAAAGAAAGTAGTTTTTGTGAAGAAAGATTTGGCTGTTCTCCAGCACAGCACTGGCTTTGAGTGTTCTGACTTCATGACTATGCTCAGATCCCAACAGATCCTCATTCCTCAGGCTAATGAAAGGAACTATGTACGAATAAAGAAATATTTAAATGCAACCAAGCCATTACACTATATCAAATAAATCCTGAGGTTTATTTACTCTGGACAGCTTAACCACTTTCTGCCAAGAGACTTTTGAATCTGCTTTGCCCTAAGAATCATAGTGTGCCCTGGGTACGTGCTCCTCATCTGTGACTGTGCATGGTGTAGACTGGTATTTGGCCATATGGTAAAAAACATGTGACTCCTAAAATTTATTGCATTAAAAGCAGATGACAGAATGTAGACTAATGACAAGTTGTTAGTGATTAGGTTGCCTCCAGAATAAATTGTTTGGTCTTGGAGATATTTTATATTCACTTGACAGCAAGCGTGTAACTGAAAACTGGCTTACAAAATATCTTTGGAGGAAATAATTTCAATAAAAATGATGGATAGAGAGCAAGGCTAATTGGTAGGTTGCCTTGGGCTTTAACTCCATCTATGAGTGAGAGATGATGTGTGTAAATGTTAACATCTTTTGGATTATAACAGAATCTAAAAACTATCACTGGGCATGGAAATACAGCTAAAGTTGTTCCATCTTGATTGCTATGGCTTCAAACATCTGTGGGGAGGAAGCAAAGTATAAAAGATGATCCAGTTACTCACTGCTTATAAATGTCTTCTCAGCAGGTACATTCCTGATGGTAACAAAAAAAGTTTTCAACATCAGGATTTTAATTTCCAATATTAACAGTAATAATTGCCAGAAGGACACAGAAGCTCTAAAAGACTTCTGGACTTCTGGGTTAAATGTAAATGTTCCTGTTTCCATGAGCAAGTGTTACATGAGAACAAGTACACATTCTGATCTAACATTAAAACATTGGTACAAATTAGTTACCAGAAAGCAGAAGGCAAAATCTTCCCTTTATCACCTGGATTCAGTCTTGGTTCAGAGCATCCTCTTCAGTACAGGTCATTCCTTTGCATGGACAAAACCTGTCTCCCTTCTCTTTTTCTCTACATTTAGGTCTGAACAAATCAGTTTAAAACACTAAATAAATAAATAAACCACAGTTGCAAATCCTTTACCAGACTTGGTCATTGAAAAATTCCTCCTGGAAGATAATGTAGAATATTACAACAGACAACACATACACTGCTCTCTGATCTTTCTTGTTTTTTTCTTTTTTCCAGTGTTGCTTTTAGTCTTATAGTGATTCCATGAAGACAGGAAGCCTGAACTTTTCTCCTTGCTTAACTGCTGCTTTGATCTATTAATTCTCATTTTCATTCTCCAGCTTTTTGACCAAATTACAGGCAACTTAGGATAGGAACCACCTTCTTGGATAGGAGCAGGTCCTCTGTAGCTTGGAAGTCAAGGAGTGTCTGAGATACAGAACAAAGGAGTTGTTTGCCAACTGTCTGACATTTCTAGAACGTGTTTCTACAGTCATAGCAGTGCGTGGACTCACTTCCCCATGCAGCTATCAGTTATGGCCCCCAGTTATCATGATCATGGCCTGAGTAGAACACCAGGAATCACTTCTTACCATATGGGTTTCCCTCCAATGGAAGAGTACGGGGAAAGAGGGAGGGGAAAATGCACATGCTTCTCTGCTCAACACTCTGTGGTACAGCAAGATTTGGATCATCGTTTCAGAAACTGAGCAACTTCATGACTGAGAGAGGAATTCCTTTTATGCATTTGATCAGAAAGCTGCAAAATACAGGATTTCCCTGCAGTTGTTGAGAGCATTCTGCGAATGTTCTGCAAGTGCAAGAGGATACATTGCCAAGAATCTAACTGCTCTTAAAATATTACTAAAGAACAGGGATCATAAAGGAGTATAAATGTGGAAATAATTGTAGTTTTATAATAATTTCCTGGAATATCAGTATCTTAACATTGCAAAAAACAAACAAAGGAAGAAAAAAAACAACAGCAAAAAAACCCTGTATCGATTACAAAGGATCTGCCTTCCCTTCTGTTGTAAATAAAATCCTTTGGTGGAAGACTGATTATTTTAGCATCCTACTCATCTTTCCTACTGCTTTGTACATTTCAAAAGTATTGTGTACTTACAGAAAAATAGTTATCAGATATTTCCCTCTTCAGTTGCTATGGATATCACTCTTACTCTTTTTTTTTTTCATAAGGCTCAGCTCTAACAGGTTTTGAAAGACTGAGTCTTAGATACTGACTCCAATTTCTCTCTCTCTTAATAGAGATCAGCTAAAACAGAACAATATGATCATTTCCTATAGAAATCATGAATGGAAAATCAAGCTCTTGCAGTTGGATGATGTATTAACTTTTGCAGAAGACTAACATAACCTACTTTAATATTTTGGCATTATTATTATTTATGGAATGTTTGGCTCAAATACATGTGAAATATCTACAAGATGTGAACATACTGGAATTCAAACATTCCATCTAAGTAAGACATAGCAGTCTCCAAGTAGGATAAAGATTAATCAGCTGTTAATAACTGCATCCTACTCACCTCTGTATCCAGGTTTGGTGAGCCTAGATTTCAAAACTAGTTACAATCATTTTCTGTTCTTCAAATTACAGTATATTTTTTAATTGTAAGGAACAGATTCATTTTGCAACGGAGGGACCGTTCTTGGCAAATTACAATATGTTGAGAAAACAAAATATTCTAACTTGGATGAAGTTAAATAAAAAATATTTTAATTTAAAGAGTTGTGAGATGAAAAAGCAGTTATTGGCTGGACATTGTTATAAATAAATAAAATGACTCTATTAAATAATATGGTACCAGTTCTTGACTTCAAACATCTGGCTTTGCAAGGAAAACTCTGTTATGTATTTACTCACTGAAAATTTTTGCTATTTTTTCATTGTTCATCTTCTGTCATTGCACATTTACCATATATTGTGAGAAAAAAGTTACAGTATCAAAAATATGAAATGCTACTACTTCTTGTGAAGGTGTCACTTTTCTTTCAAGTATGTTATTTCCATGGTGAATGACAAAGAGGTCCAAAGACAATAGCTGAAGAGGAAAATAGAAGTTATTTTAATTAAAAAATATTTGTGTGCATAGTAAGTGGATGAAGGCAGAAGCAGGTCTTTATGTGCTAAGCTCCAGCAACGTACTGTAATTATATCTATGCAGTGCAACTCTCCTAGAAGGCAATTCTTTTCTGAAAATAAAACAAAGCAGAAACACCTGAACTGAATTCTGAAGTACTCAAAATTACATGATTATGCTTCTGTATGCTACAGAACCATCACTGCAAAGAGATTATCTCCTTAGTAACTCCTTGTGTTTTCACAAAATCTACTTCATTTAATCGAAGAACATAAAAACATTTTTTTCCTAAGGCATCTGCTGTAGCACCTGGTTATGAGGATAGTTACCTCATCAAATAACCACATACACAGGGACAAATTAGCCCATAGGAACAAGGGAATGCTGCCACTTGGTTTGTCTTTCACTTTGTATGTTTGAGCTGACAGTGGTGGTCACTACAGTGAGAAAGACTCTGGAGGAAGGAAGTGCCCAGGCAGACTGTGGAGGGTTTCTGAGGGAGCTTTGGTGAGGGTGACTGTCAGCAGCTATTGCCATGTTCTGCAGTTGTGTTATATCAGTCACACCGGTCTTCACTTCAAACTGTGTGCATAACTGAGTATGGGCCATGGAGGCTTGTTTCTTCAGACGGTGTTTTCTTATTACTGAACTGGTCATGATGAGAATGCCTTGGGGAATTCCTTTATTTTCCATTCTCTTTCCTACCTGCACCAATGCTTTCCTGCCTGCAGGCAGATTTCTTATCAGTTATTGCTATGGATGTACCTTGTTGCTGACCAAACACTAATCAGACTTTCTCAGTGATCAGGAAGACACTACAGCATTGCTGCTGGAAGAAAAATTGTTGATAATACAGGTGGATAGAATAGTAAATAACACTGTGAATCATTTGGTCAATAGGTCACTATCAATGTCAGGTGTATTTATTATAGCCAAAGTCATGCTGCTGTAATTACGCTTAGTGGCTGTGAAAATTGGTGTGCAAGAGTGTTTGGTATAAGCAGTTGGTTCGACACTGTGGCTATAAAAGCTGAGTCGCCAGGATGCACAAACAACTGAAATCTAACTGGTGCTGCTGAAAAAAGCCTGCAAAGTGACACCTCTGTAAAATATGAAGTATCCAGAGCACTGTTATAATCAGCAGCCACCAACAAAACTTGGTGCACACACCTGATCTCTAACTGCTGGAAACAAGAAAGTGTTGCTGTTCCATCCGCAGAAGAGTAAAGGTCACTGTGCAGTAGTATTGATAAAAATGCTCAGCCTCTGTAAGGCCCAACTCAGCAGCAATTCAGGAAAATGCTTGTTGCTGAAGAGATAATCCCTTGGGTTGCAGGTTAAAATGGAGGTCAAGGCTATCATGGTTAGAAGGTAATAGCCATCCACAAAATGAGTCAATGGCTTTATTCCACTATAAAAACAGCATTTTATTGCTACCTGGCATTTCACCAGTTTAACAGGGAGACTGTCAGGTCATGGCTGACTTTGAGAAGCAGTTGAAGCATCCTTGTCCACCAGTTCCATACTAAATTAAGGACATAAAATTGAAGAGTGTAGCAGAGATTAAAATGAATTGAATACTGGTCTGCTCCTGGTGTTTTGGCCTCATAAGTGATATTATTTTCAAAGTATCTCATTATTAGTGTTAAATTTCTTTCAGAATTTCACAGAAGATATTGAACTCAGTGTTTAAAGGGAGCAATAAACTTACTGAATGCATTTGCTTAGTGGTGGATGAAATCAAATGCTTAACTGAAGTCTTCTAGTTTATGTGATTAAATAAAAAATATTTTTGTAAACGTTCCTGAAGAGCTGTAAACAAAAGCCAGTAACAAGTTTTCTGATCAGAGTGAGCTTTTGGTCAGACTGTATGTAGAAATGTATTTGTGTATAGCCAAAATCTATGATACCTCATTTGGCAAATCTTTTATTGGCATTAGTTATAGTTTACCTGACTTGAAGAAAACCTGATGTATTTGTCTACTGGTTTTTTTTGCCATGGAGATATAATCACTAATCAAGCAGCAACCATCTGGCTCATCTCAGTGATATAGTTGTCTGGTCTCTGTTCCGAGAGGGAAAAGAGTCAACAGATCCTTGACAAACCATAACCATACTGTATAAAACAATTTGTTACTGGCTTGAGAAATTACTTCTTTTTCTGTAAACATATGCAGTTTGAACCATTTCATCACAGTATACAGAACACGAAGAAAAGGAAGCACTTCTCATTTTCTAATTGTTGTCCTTAACAAGTTTAACACAAGGTTGTCCTAAAGGATTTTAAAGAGAGATTTTGTTCCTGAAACATCTGATTAGTTCTATAGAGAAAGCTTCGTTTGAGATGGGTTTGTCAGAGTCTTTTTGTGACCACAGAAGAATTGAAAGCTAAAGACTGTTTTTGTTGGACAGCTGACGGTAGCTGATTAGTAAGTAAGTGGTTTATAGACAACCGCCCAAGAGAAGAAAAGTTCTGCTTCAATAAGCTAGACCATATAAGAAGCTTGTAGGTTGTTCTGTTCCCTTCCAGTATTATGGAACAATTCTGCAGAATTAAACAGTGCAAGTGATAAGGAAATTTATCTAATAGATGCCTTTCGTGGAAGACTTATAACTGCAGTCTTAAGAAGTGGACAGCAAAGGAGAAACCTAGAGTAAAAAAGACACTGCAAGGAGACTAAAGATACTTATTTCAGATACTGCCAGAGGCTACTTTATTACCTGCTCATTCTAAAATGTAGCTTGATTCAGTCAAAAGATTCTCCTTAAAATGTATTCCAGTGCCTGGAATGTGGTTTTGGCTCATTTAGAAGGCACAGCCCAAAGCTTTCTTTTATTCAGCAGGGTGACAACTGTTTTCCATACATGCTATCAAATGTCATCATTTATTCATATTCAGCTGCTTTCTGTCCCAAAAGTTTCACTGTAGATGTAGAATATCTGTGTGCTTTTTTTCTGATTAGTGGTGACTAGGATTCCCTAACCAAAATGGAGTCCATTTCCCTGTGCTGTCACTGTAGGCCACTAAAAGCCTGAGCAGGCCAGGCCTTCCCGTGGGACAGTCCTACGCTTAAGTATCACAAAGCTGCACAAAATAATTCCCCACTGACAACACTTGTCCTTGAAATGGGAATCAAGGGACGGACAAACTGCTGTCAAAAGCAATAGAGCTGTTAGCTAGTACTATAAGTATCAGTGAGATAAAAAACAATTTTGTAATTACCATTTATTTTTATTCCTTTCACTTTGTTGGTATTAAATTAACTTCATAGATTTCTTCGGTGTCTGCTCTCATGCATTTCTTGTAATATGAAATAAAAACATCTAATTGTCACTCCTTAGGGATGAGGTTTACTATCAATATTCAAACCATTGCTTGTTCTAGTACTAGCAATTACTTCAGTAGTCAGGAATACTCTGAGCAACATCAGAGTAATCTGATATAAAATTTCCAATACAGACCTCAAAGAAAATTTTTCATGCATTTGAGCAAGAATAATTATCCTTCTTCTAAAGTTACTAATGAAGTACCTTTACAATATTGAATTCCAACTGAATCATCTGAAATGATTGAAGATTTAGTCTCTTGATAATAGTAATGTTTGGTGTGAACACTGTCAGCATAACTTATGCTTTTACATTTTACAATGCACTGACTATAAACAGAAAGGATACATATAAAGCACAGAGAAAAGATCAAAATGAATGTACTACTGTAAATTCTTCCTAAAATTCTGAATGATGTGACTTATTTCCCCCTTCTTCAGAAAAGCCCGTTTTCACTTTCTTATATAATAGCTTAAAACTTTTCAAAACGTTTGTAGCATTTATTAGACAAAGTGCTGAAAAAATCTACCTTAGAGTCTGAGATTCTTGAAACAATGAAAAACAGTAAAAAGGGAAAGGACAAAATCCAGCCAATAAATATTCAAATTTTCCAGTTCTGAGTGTTACTAATGATGGAGTAACTCAGTGATTCTGAGCTCATTCATTTCTTTTTCTCTTCTGTCTAGCAAAGACTTTTATTAATGATTGCTTCATAGAACAGATCTTTACTTCATTTATCCAAGTGATTTATGATGAGCTCTTCTTTACCATCTAAGTTATGCAGAAAAATTGTGAAGCATATATGAATTTCAGAAGGTGGTAAAACCACAATAGCCTTTCTAAATCACTAGGTTTTTTGTTAATGCCTCCTAGTGGGTCTTACACATAAAGATACAGCGGACAAGCAGAGGAAACGGTGTATACAAAAAAAAAAAAAAAGGTCCTTTTAACCAAAAAACAAACAAAAGGATAGAATAGCATTCAGAAACCAGCTTATAGGCAGAGACCTGGCACACACAGTGACCTTAGGAATACCACTGGAAAAGGGGTTTTGTAAGGTTCACTTACAGGTACACTTTAAATAAACAGCTTGCCTAAACATGATGACTGTTTTGGTTTTGTTTTTTTTTTAATTCATACATAGGTCTTGTGGTTACTGGAAAACAGACACCATCACTGAGCTATTTAAGTCCAAAGGCACTAAATGCAAGAAACCATGTTTCCTTTGGAACAATCCTTTAGGTACTTGACATAGTTATTTCAATATTTGGATCTCATGAAAAACTTATTCACATAACTGCATCTATATAGCACAGAGAAGATATAATTATGCCAATGAAAGATGTCATAATGAGGATACCTACAAGAAATCTGTGAAATGAAGGCAACAAAAAGATATACACTAAGAAAGCTAGCATATATAAAACTTATAACAAAATCCCTGTTGTTCTCCACCAGTAGCAGAATCCAGACCTACATGGCAATTAGCACTCCAAATGAGCCTAGAAAAACTCACACTTAACACACCTCACACACTGGGGTAGAAGCATATGAGTGAAGTACCACCTCACCAAAATGGTGAACCTCAATACCGACCTATTGTAGTTACAGTCTGCATGTGTTCATGACGTTTTTAAAGTAAACCTAACGTAAAAATTCAAGGTGAAAAGATGGTACTATGTACATGTAATACTATGGTATTACATTAAAAAAATGGTTAATCTAGACCTTTGTAAGAAAAAACCTAGACTTCACAAGAGAAATCTTGCTGTTTTACTGCATAACCTCACTTCTCCCACTCCATTGAAGGAGAAAGACAGAAGATGAAAGGCTATTACACTTCATCATTGTAACTGACTAGCCCTTCTTATTATCACCACTTTTCATCTTTCTAATGGAAATAATGAAAGAGTTACACTGTGGAGAAGTGTAGCAAGTACTCTAATAAGGATCAAATAAGTTAACATTTCTTGACAACTATAAAGGAGAGAAAAACTCCTAAGACATCCAAATTAGATCAGTAGAGTACAATTGAATCAAATCAACAGATAACTATATGCTTGTTATCAAATTCTGGATGACTAAGTGAATTGATGCTTGCTGCTGTTAATGCACAGTGATTCCAGAATAAAAAATACTTAAACTGCATTTTAATGCACCTTGCCATGAGTGATTTCCTTCAGAAAATCTATAAACTTCAGTACGGTTAGTCAGCAGTTAGCTATTTGCAGTCAGCTTCTCTACAGGCATTGGAGCGAAAGAATATTTTGTGTACTAATGGAAATGCTTGCAATTTAATTTGTACCCTTACAGCCTCATAATTGTGAAATAGCCTTCACTAATCCATAAAAATATTCAAATCAATGTCATCCTGAAAAATAGTTAATGCCTCAAATCCATACCAAAGAAAACTCTGACTAGTTGCTCACCTAGAAAAGTAGGCAGACTAAGCAATAGGATAAGCAGTGTGTATTGCTCTTTCACTCCCAGAGAAAGAAGAATAGATTAACAAACCCAAAATTTACTTTGGCTAAAATTCACTTTGAAAATGGTGCATTTTACTGCCTCAGACAAAGTGCAACCTCAGTGTATTTTTTCTACATGTGTTATGCGATATAGGCTCTGAAATACTGAATATAGCTATAGCCAGTCTCTCCCAGATTGTTATGAAAGTTACTTGAAAGGAGACATTTGATTTTAAGTCTATAAAATAATATCAGCTTGCTTTATCCTCCTTTTTTCATACCATTAAAAAAGAATGCTGTCATATCATTGATTTTTCATATTGACAGAGCTCCTATCGTTGTGCTTAGTCATTCATTAGGACCTCTTTGTGCACAATATCTCTGCAAAAATGCTTCCTAGGGACCAAAAATAGTTTATACACCATTCTTCGGAAGGTAATTTTAAAATGCAAACCCATTATAATATTATCAGAGTACTAAAGAGAACACTTCATTTTACTCATTTATGGGGGGGGGGAGGAGTTGTATTGCTATTTTTCCCCTGGTCTGTTAGAGAAATGAAAATGCAAATTTTATAACCTGTTTGGTTTTGCTGTTTTGAGGCCAGGAGACAGTGCTGTGCCCTCTGCAGAGCTGGGGAACTATCTCTACAGGAGTAAGCAACGTTCCCACAGCCGATTCAATAGGACTTAGAGGAGCTCAGCTTGTCACTGTCTGGTGACAAACACTGTCGTTGTAAAAATGTCAAAGAGAAACCCATGCTGGGAAAGGAAGCTACAGCACATAATGCTCCCACATACTGGTACCACTATGTGTGGGATGTTGTTTTGCTTACCCTACAAGAAGAGGTTGCACAGACTCTTCCCTACACAGAAGATGTTCTATATGTGTCTCTAGGGAACCACCTCCATTTCTCCACACACCCCTTGTTCAGGACTTTGTAGAACCAACCACCAACATTTTAGAATTAGCTGAGATGCATAGGACATAAAGACCTAACAGATGAGTGGATGGGTAAATCTCTTAAAAATATGCACTGCTTATACCTGTGTATATACTAGGAGAAACACTGCTGTTTATTAACTCATACTGAGCAAAGAAAGTCTTGTTTGTAAGCTACTGAGCTGCTAAATGTCCCACATGTACACAGCAACTTATTAACACAAAGCTAACTTATCAACAAGGTTCTTCTTATGCATGTGTGGGATGAGGGCAACAAACCACATGAAGTACATCCCCTGTTAGACTGTCTCCTACTCATTAGGCATGACATCAGTTTTAATGGCCAGTCAGGCAAAGTTACTCTTGGGTCATGCAAGGATAAGTAACAGAAGCAGTCAAATTGGTTAACACATTCAGAAGTATTGTTACTCTGTGTCAAACCTATCCTTTAATTCAATATCATACCTTATAACTGCCAGAACACGCCCAGTAGTATCTTGACTGATTCTTCTCTTATTTAGCATCCATTTTTCTTTTTTCATCCCAAGGTTACTCCTCTGATTGTCAGAATTGCATACTTTACATAGATATGAAAGCAGAAGCCAGTCCTTTACATCTAAATTTAATTTACTTGAGCTTTAGAGGTGTGCTGTTTCAGTTGAGAAATGGAAGAATCTGTCAAGTTCCATATATTATCTTCCTGAACAAAACAGTTGAATGAAATAGGAAAGGCTCTGTAGTCAATGACTTTATCTTTTGGAATCTCTCTTTTCAAAGCGCTCCACATTATTCCAGAAATCAAAGTGCTACCACTACCCATAAGTCATAGATGTAAATATGGTTTACATACAACCTCTGCCATACAACCTTCCCTCTGAAACATGAGGATAGCAAAGGGAACATGTCCAGCACCTATGACAACAGGATTTTTCCAGAAAAGTGACAGACTTTGTCACTGGCTGGCTTGTGAGCAGTGAGCCACACAGCATGGATGTCATGCTGAGCTCACCAAGCACATAGGGATCAGATGATTTTTCTTATAGTTCTGATGTCATCTGAAATATGTGAAGAAAACTGTCTACCTCCAATGTGGTGTTAAAAAGCAGCATTCCTTTATTCACCATGATTCGCACTGGGTGACTTGATAAGCCAGTACACTGTCTGAGAATTCAGGTTCTACATTTAAACAGTTAAGACATACATATGCAGTACTTTGGGATACATATTCATTCTTTTTCAAGGACATTAATATATGCTAATGTCCCTTTGGGAATGTCCAGTGGTATCTAGTGGGGTCAAGTGCCCACCTATTTCTTCCTCATTTTCCACCATCAGCTTAATGACTGAGACCTTTGACTCACTTTTAGCTGCTTTTCTCCAATTTGGAAAAATTCCATCACTAATTAGGCCATAGTGAGCAACTTTTGAAACAGTATATGCTAAATCTGAAGAAGCTGTCCTTGTACCTATTGAGGCAAAATATAAAAGCATTCTGTTACAACTCCTGCACAAAATTGAGGAAAACATGACTACTAAATTTCACTACCATTCAAAATACCACTACAAAATTCAGTACCAAAAACATAACTACCATTTCACTGAAGTTGAAATGGAAAGTGTCAGAACTAACACTCACGGGTTCCTCCTGCTAAACTAATACATCAGTTTAAGAATCAATATACTACTGCCTATTGCTAAACAAACCAACATATACCACTGAAAAACCAAATGCTAGCTCATCAACTGTATTCAGGGAGGCATTCTGGCATCTGAGCTGTGTTGGTGTGATGTAGCATATGGGGTATATTGGTCACTATTAATCATTTATTCAAATATGATCAGCTTTTTGGAAAGAACAATCACAGAATCTCGGAATTATAGGGCTTGGAAGGGACCTATAGAGATCATCAAGTCCAACTTCCCTGCCAAAGTAGGCTCCCTACAGCAGGCTTCACAGGTAGGTGTCCAGATGGGATTTGAGTATCTTTAGAGATGAAAACTCCACCACCTCTCTGGGCAGCCTGGTCCAGTGCTCCTTCACCCTCATCATGAAGAAATTATTTCTTATATTGATATGGAACATCCTATGCTCCAGTTTATGGTAATTTCCCCTTGTCCTGTCCCCATAGACTTCTGAAAAGAGGTTGGCCACATCCCTTTGTCTCCCACACATAAGATATTTATAAACATTAATAAGATCCCCAGATCCACAATGTCTTGATACGTAACAGCAATGACACTTCTGAAAGTACTGCAGCCAATTCCTATATTATGGAATGACAAAAAGAGCCCACAGTGAACTTAAGCAGTAAAGGCTAAAAGGCTAACATCTTTTGCATTAGCTTTTCATATTGGGAAAATAACAGGAACAGTATTTTTAAAGATGATCACAAAATTTTCTTGGCTGCGCAATGCAGCTTTGCTTAACCAGCAGTAAAAACAAAAAAACAAAAAAACATTTCTTTCAGGAGGTAGCCTTCAATGTTGAAAATTTGCTAATACAGTTTTCATCTTTCTGTTCTATGTAATGGTATCATTAATGTCATAACTTTTCGCAGTTATGCCTTGATAGAGATACAAGGAATCTATTTTCTTTCTGCTTTAGCGCAGCTAAGGGAAAAAAGAATATCAATTTCCACTCTGCTTAATGCAAATGAAATACTCATTCTAAGAATAGTGTCAACTATAGATCAAACATTTGCTGGCAGCCAGTGCAGGAAAGCCATCAGACTTTATCTATCATATTTAAGGAAGGAAAGAAATATTCAGAAAGGACTTGATGACTAGATAATGCATAATTCTCCACCCAAACATGCCAGAGACAGACAGATCATACATCCACGTAAGGAGAAAAGTTTCATCCCTTGACAGTGGGGGCAATGAACTGGAAAAAAGTAAAGATAAGAGAATCAGTTAATGGTGGTACCCAAATCAACAGGAAATGAGAGCAAAACTGAAGATTGAAGACTGGGTGCAGCAGCCGTGAGAAACATCTCCTTTGTCTGGGAACTGATAGAAGTGATTTCTACAAAGAAATGATGTCTACCAATAGGCAGAGAGACAACTGGAAATTGTGGCAGTGCTCAGAGCTTTTAGAGTGATGGAAAAGAACAAACTACTCAGAAATTGTTGATCCCCAAAACGAATTTTTCCTGAATAATGAGTTGATCTATAGAAATGTGTAAGAGAAACTTAAGTACAGTATAATCATATCATTCAGCAAACAAGATACCATGTTGTATTGCAGAGCTATAGGAATAGTATTTAAGAAAATATTAATGAACAACAGATTGCAGTTTTACTTTGTTAAGAATATAATTTCTTATAGAGTCTAAGATGGTCAGAAAACCTATCACCACTAAAACATTTAAGACAGGAAAAATGAAATTTAGCTATCCAGCTGTCCTTAGAGAATCCAGAGCTTTTTGTTAAAAGTTCCATTCTTTTAGATGTTGCTTTCTGAGCAAACAATTCCAGCCATTAGTGGACATGGTAACACAGTAAGATTCTGCTAAAGGTAAATAATAGTACAGTTCAATTCAAATTAGTGTACTGACAATTTCAGAATAAAATTTCAACCCTTCAGAAGGGCAATATTTCAGTCTGTAACCTCAGAAGGTTAATAATGCCTTTACTCTTTGTCTTAAACCAAAGTTAGCATCTGATTATAACATTTGCACTCCTGAATCATTCAGTCAAAAGGATGGGTACAGAAGTACAATGAAAACAGTGGCTAATTTCTGAATTCTGGTACCTGGCTTTAAACTGAATGAGAACCCAAAGTGTAATTGCACACTGCAAGTAACCAGTGAGAGGAATTACAGGAAAAAAAACTGCTTTATTTATTGTTAAATCCTTCAACTAAGCCAAGATATTACTATTAAAGATATAACCTATTAAAAAGATAGGTATGCAATTATAATAAACAATCATTCTTTATTATAGGAATCATAAGAACTTAAATTTAGAGTTAATAATATCAATATTTCATTGAATGTCATGTCATCATTTTATAGATCTCTGAAAAATAACATTTTGCTAAAAGAACAAACATCACAGTTGAGATGATAATTGACACTTTCACTCAAAAAGTTGCATTCTTTCACAGATGTCTTGTAAAAATTCAATAAAGAAAAGGTAACTCAGGAGCTTATTTGAAGAGCACTCACAGTTTAATTCTTTTTAGAAATCATAATGAAGTCATTGATAATGACTAAAACTTACTCTTGTAAAATAAATTCCTTAGCTATATTTCAGTGTGAAAATGAAAGCAGACAAAAGAAATAAAGACTTGGAATCTGAGCAAATTTGATGTTTGGAAAGACATTAGAAACAGAGTAGCCACACTGTGACACTTTATTGATATCAACTCCTGATACCCTTCAACTCTAAAGTAGAGATCATATCACTGCATTTAATAGTCCTCAGTGGGATTTTGTTCCACTGATACCTCTAGTTTTTAACTCATTCAGTGTCTGGAATTCACAAAGCAACTCATAGCTTATATAGTCTAAGAAAAAAAGGAGTAAAGAAAGGACTAGTAACTGCCAGGCATCAAGGTCAAAAAATAATACATTTGAGGCCACATAGCTCATATACTATGATGGACAAAAATCCAGCTGCTCCCTAGTTACGTTCATCCCACTACACATGGCTAATAGACCTTCATCATAAGTCCTTTCAAGTATCTCTTAACAGGGCTGAGGAACTGGAAGAAACTACAACTTCCCTTGCTTAGAAGCCCTTCCACTGAAAAAACTGAATAGAGATGTGACAACTGGTGATGGTGAGAGACTGAACCTGTATAGGTTGAAATTAGGCAGTGCTATTCAACATTAGCCATCTTTCATAGTTGCTGTGAATAAGCAGAAAAATCTAAAAAAATTATATTAATGAAGGTACTTACCACCATCTAAAATCAAGAAATACCCACATTTTCCTGAGTTGGCCAATAAAAATTAGTGTCCATTAGATGCATCTGCTGTCAACTACTGAGAATGGGCTGCTTGTTTTCAGATGTGTAATTATAAAACCCAAGTGAATCTCACCAGTACAGTTATTACATATTTTTCACTCATCTTGAAGAAGGGCAAATTGTGGTGCCTCAGAAAATACTCCCTTACACAGTGAAGTCAATGTATTCTCAGAAGAGTATTCCTTCCTCCAGAAGAGTTCATTAACTGCATCTCTCTAAATAAGACCTAAGGCTCCTATTGTCTGCCTGCCAAGATGTGATTGCACCTGGCCAACAGAGGCATCCGATGGATGGTCCTAAGGGACCCAATGTGCCAGTTCAATATACTTGCACTGTGTCTCCAGCATTCCTTCAAGCATTGCTGCTGCTGCCATTTAATATAAAGGTCAACTAGTACCCAAGGTACTCCAAATCTAAAATTACTGTTTTCTATATACTGATTTAAAAAATTACTGTCTTCTATATAAATTTAACAGGATATAGTACAGCAGACTCAAAATAAACCTAGAAATTGTCAAATTATTTTTTAAGGGACCTGAGCACTGCAGTTTTCCATTCAACATTCCACATATTTATTCGGAAGAATACTGTGAAGTATCTGTACCTATCATTTGAAGGTCATGACTTCTCACTGCTAACACTCACAGCAGTTCTGGCATCTTCCTACCAGAAGACTTTCTTTTTATAAAGTAGCCAGAATAACATTACCATGAAGTAAACAGAAATGTTTTTCCATTTAGATTAAAATAATTCTGTGAAATCTGATTGGAAAAAAGAAAAAAAGAATCCCAAACAAATGACCATACAAACACAACAAACTGTCAGAATTTAACTTCACTATTTACTGGGAAAAAAAAAAACTTAAAACCCACAAAAGTTATTTTGTTGGGCCAAAAGAACAAACGTGTAACTCATAAGGTGTTCCATTAAGTTGCATAAAATCTCATGTAAACTGAAAGAAAAATAAGCTTTTTTTCAGATACATAATGTGCTTATAATGGGTAATGTTTATAATGGATACATTTCTTAATTTTTCTCTTCACATCAGATACCAGATTTTAGAAAAACCTATGATCTTGCCAATTCATCTTATGAAGCTTTGTTTTCCCACATTGCAGTGGAACAGCTGGCAACCACAACTGGAAGATGGAAGGATGTAGCTTTAGTTCATATCAGCATAGAATAATTTGGAGGGAATAAACAGTGTTGGGCACTTCCCTATAACACTTTGGGTGAAAGGAGATAAACTAACAAGAAAAAAAATTTACATTTCTTAGGAAGTACATCTCTTTTCCAGCTCTCCAGGTGAACAGTGGTTTTGTAGTGTTTCATACTTTCTGAAGTAGAAATGACAGCAACAGAGCTCTTGAGTGAACTGATTCTTCCCCTAAGACACCATTTATAATTTAGAGGCTTAATTCTTGACAGTTTATGTGTTTTTACTTGTTTTACTTGCAGGAAAGATCTACATGCGAGTCACCTTCTTTATGTGAAGATCTTTTGATCTGAAGAGAGAAGATGGGTCATCAGCCATTTAATATCAGCCAGGGAAAGCAGTTTAACAAGATCCTATTAATGCTACTACTCTTAAGATGGGTTTGTCTTAATGTAATCTGTTCAACAATAAAATGGCTGCAAAGAACAATGGCAGACAAAATAAAAATAGTCTTCCACAAATGAGAGCAAAATAAAGTTCTTTTCAACATGAATCCCTTTTCTAACTCAGTAGTCATCAGTTACGTAGATTGAGATGCGTACAAAGAAGATGCCACTACGTCCTCATCTGTCAACATTACTTGAAAACTTCCAAATTAGTCCACACCAGTGGAATGCTTTCACTCTCGTCTACTAGGAAACATGCCAAAAGTTAGTCTAATTGATAATGGCTCTTTTCAATTCAGCACATAGAACTGGAACAGTGTGACATGAAAGGGTGTTTCAGCCAACCTTACATCTGGATGACTCAAGAGAAACTTGGCACACTGCTGCATGTTCTGAGACATGTGCTCCACATGGATGTGTGCTTTGTGTACAAGCCTAATTTTTAGCTTAAAAGATTAAATCCTGAGAAAAACAGGTGGTTAGCAAAAATTTTGCTAGTGTATTATACAATGTCACTGGTAAATAGAGAAGGATACCAGCTGTCCTAATTATTTCTTTAGTTGTAGCTAAGAAACTAGAACTAGCAAATAGTCCCATCTTGGTATTCATAGAAACACAGAATTGTAGGGGTTGGAAGGGACCTCTAGAGATTCCCTTTGCATAACAGCCAGATGTTTCCCTATGGCTAGTTTATTTCTACCTGTTTCTGCAGTTGTTTAACAACTTCTAAAGCACACTGCTTCAGGAGTCTAAGGACTGGATGTTGCTAATGGCAAATGTACTTAGCCGATAATTCAGGAAAGTAGCCAAGAATACACTGGAAGTGATCTTCAAACAGAAGACAGGTAACCAGACCTTAAACAAATGCTGTCCATTGCTACAAAGCAGCTAAGCACAAGCTGTGTTAGATCAGTATTTATCCTAAAGTCAATTCGTGGTCAAGTAAAGGGCTTCAGATTCAAGGTCCATAAGGTTAAGTGCAAGCTGCTTTAGAATTTAAGAACTAGTTTGTGCTCCTGTGCAACGTACCTTGTGAATGTGACTTGTTCCTCCTAATAAAAAAACGCCAGGCTGCTGCTGTCCCTCAGTTAGCTGGAATAAGTCTGGTCACAGGAGCAGATGGACAATGTGTAGGGCAATGTCCAGGGTTACTTTTCCAATGACGGTCTGGAACCTAAAGAACACACATGCTTGTGGAAATCATTTTTCATACCTCAAAGGTATCCTCATAAACCTAAAAGTGTGAAAATTGGTCTTGGGTGGAATTATAAATTTTATTATTGCCAGTAAGTTTTAAGATTTTTAGGAAGAGAAAATTATTCAAGTCAGTCAATAAGCACAGATAATATGCAATTCAAATTATTTCTCAAGTCTCCTAGCTTTCTTTTCCACATTTTGAAAGCCCTCAGGCAAGCTTCTCAGATTCAGCATGTGGGTGAGCACATTGTGTGGGCTGTCACTGTGCTGATTTTTCTTCAGTCAGGTATTGCCTAGAAGCAGTAGATGAGAAAGCATCAGTGGGCAACACTGAAGCTACTTGCTGGAGAAGACAGCCCACACATTTTAACTTAGGACCAAGAAGGTTTCAGCACCTAGGTAGGTAGAAACAAAGCTGAATAAAAAAAAAAACAGCTCTGTAGAAGCATAATAGAATGCAGGTGTTTCTCATTTACTGATGCCAAAAAAAAATAACATGAAGATTCCGTGTACAAGTTTAGAAAACCCAGAACTTAGGAAACTGTTTTCAAATATTTGAACAGCGCTAAGGAAACCACATTAAAGCAGAAAAAAATACTTGCTTTAAGTGCAAGGTAGATCCAATTTCTACCCAAATTCTGTCACACCCTGCATTCCATTCTGCACTGGCTAGAAAATGTGGAATATATTCTAAGTCTAGCTTTGTCATTGAAGTAGTAATGGCTCCCTAACCAGCTTCTGCCTAGCCTCCCAAACCTCACACACACAGAGCAAGGCTTACTATGCTCTGCTGCACCCACACAGCTCTCTGCAGAGGGCTACACTCCTTCAAATGCTCCTTAGGCTGCCACACACATCTACAGGGATGTTTAGTCCCTTTTTTCCCTCCCTCAGCTTTTCTTTGTAAGGAAAGTTATTCTCAGGGTACATAGCCCTGAGTTGGAAAACAAGGGCAGGGAGTAGATGATATTCCTATAATATAATAGAAAACTAACAGCAACCTCTTGCTTATTTTGTATATTTGTAAGTCTATGGAATCAGAGGTCTTTTTTCAAGGGATACTGAAGTAGCTGGCAGGAGTGGTCACAGAGCCACTTTCAATAACTTTAACATCCTGGCTAACAGGAGAGGTCATGTTTTACTGGAGATTTACAAGTGTGACTAATAAGGCTGACCAAGTGGATTCTCCACCCCTGGAGGTATTTAAGGGATGTGTGGAGGTGGTGCTAATGGGAGTTTGTGGGTCAGGTTAATGGCTGGACTTGGAGCTCTTGAAAAATCTTTTCCAGTTCAGGTGGTTCTGTGATTCTATGACCAATCTTAACTTATTTTTATAAGTCACACAAAGGCTGATAACTTTTCACATCATCAGAAATAAATTAAATTGCTGTCCTAAAAACACCCCCCCATCCTTTTCTCATACCCTGGTATCTTCATTTCTACTTCAAATCCTCTTTCAGCCCTACATTTACTTGAAAAACACTGTTCTTGTGAGCCAGCACACTCTGCTGGTAGACCAAGAGAACATGACTGTTATAGCAAAATAAACAATCTAAAAATAAAACATGACACCGATATAAAAAACAATTAATTGTATCTCACGAGAGAAGGAAACAAACCTCAGTAGTACATAAACCAATCTTCCCGCATAAATGAATAAAACTGTATTAAATTACACTCACTGTATTGAAAAGGAGTTGGTTCATACTATTAAATCTATTTCTTACGGTCGTCTCAGAAGGAACAAATTAGTTATGAGTTAATTAGACCACAGCATGCAATGCTCCAATAGGTCCAGTTTCAACTATCATCTTTTCAAGTTTGAAAAAAACAAGAGCTTGAAGTAGAACTTCAACTCCAGCCCTTCAATGCAGATTTTAGCATCAACACTTGTCCAGCTCAATAATGAACAGCTGAGCTCCCTCAGTTTACCACATTATGAAATTCTGGGTAAATATTTACTATTCTTACGATACCCTTTATAAACAGATAGTAGTTATATAATGCATTCTCTGATATTGCAGATTTCTCTAGTGTCCTTAAGAGTTCATGATTAGCTTTGCTGCATCACCAAGAAGCCCCTAAATCCAATATCAGTCTTTTTTTTGCTGCTGTTACTCCCATATCAGTGTTCACTCTTATTTTGGGTAACCTCATTCAGTGAGGGTAATCTGTATGGAAAAGGTTTTTGGAAGAGGCAACAGTAGAAAACTAAAGCAACCACCAGGAAAACAAGTTACACATGAGTTATAAGAAAAATAGCTGTGAATATCTGTGTGTGCTATTTTACATTTCGAATGCCATTTGAAAACCTGGTGAGCTTGCAGGGTTACCACAGTGTAAGCAACACGAATATTCACAAGTTCTTTGGAAACATAATTATCATTCACCCTGCTACCACAGTTGAAATTTTAAATTGGGTCCAACCTGAACAATTCTATGATTCTATTCCATGATTTTAAAAGGAAAGTTTGCTTTCCCTCAGAGATAGAAATGAAACTAATGTCCTTTGGTTTACAAGGATTCAGTTAGCATATGAACTACATTAAAACTAACAGAAGAAATTATTGCTCCTGTCCCAAAAACATTGTAACTGTAGTCTTAATTTTATGTGCACAAAAAAGTCCCTTAAGTAGCAACAATTTTCAGTTATGTTTGGTGTGAAGTCAGTAATTTTTGCCCTTAGTGAGTTGGATCTGACGTGTTCCCATTTCAGTGAACCTGAAGAAGTTTTGTCGCTTTGGAAAGTCTCATTTATTCATCACCTGTATCCTAAATATATTTTCCTAATTTTGGAAGGCCCAGCAAATCTGCTGGTTTCTTCGCTCTGCTGTTCCTTTCAGAAAACTTGGCATTCCTTATGGGATTCCCAATTAAAAACTGCTGCATGCAGCATGTTTCTGAACAGTAAACCCAATCTTTTAAATCTCATGGACTCTGGAGGTCACATATGCCGCATGCATCTTCTAGAGTGATGAGCCTTCTGCATCTGATAGATGTTTCCAAGTGGTTTCAATTGCTTCCAGCAGCTGGTCCACACAGACTATGGTGAAAGCAAAGAGAAATAGAGGTTTAATCAATTCTGCTAGAAATAGCTTCTTTATGAAGGTTATAGTCTCCTGCCTCTTCAAGAGGAAACAGTACATGGCACTAAAGCTCAAGAAGAATGGAGGGAAGAGGTTGTTTCTCCATCCTTCCCCCCTTACATATCAGAGACAGCTGTATCTGTATTCCATGAACTGGAAAACAGATGGTCAAAGGGATAATTAATGAAAATATCCTCCACCTTAAAAGCATCATGTACAACATGTCAACTGTTATCCTTTTCTTAGATCAGGAGAATAATTGAGACTTTATTAATGAAGACAAAATTTATTAATGAAGACAAAATAACAACCATATGTTTATGTTCCAAAAAATAAAAGCAGGAAGACATTTTCCCAGAACCTTTGTAGAGAAATTTATTTTGGAGCTGAAACTTGATGGAAAGCAACAAGATCCCAGGCTGCAATAAGTGAGGACTTACTCAAATACAGCAGCTATGAATACAGGAAAAAAAAAATGGAAAACAGCTGCTTACCTCCAAAAGGCCTCAGGTATGTAGGGATCTCCAGCAAGATACCCCAATGCCATTTCCAATCTTTAAATGAGGTCTGGGAAGGGGTGGATCCTGGCTGCACTTCTTCTGGGAATTGCACACACCTGAGCAACCCTGGATTGGCTCTGACTTCCTACTAGGTGCTCAATCACTGGCTCAAGCCATGACTTAGCATTTCCACTACAGGATCCAGTGTTTCTAGTGGCAAGATAAAAACAAACAAAAACAACAAAAATAAATAGAAAAGACTAAGTCAGCGATAGAGTTTTCTGAAACAGTGGAAGAAAATATTCAGTTTTGCCCTTCTATTTCACTTTCTTTTTCTGTAAGGAATGGGAAGATAAAGATGTAACAGAAACAAAGGGGAACAGCCTCCTGCTGCTCAAATACTGCACTGCAAACGAAGAAACAAAAAGTTGTATATCAAACACACTGATTTTCCAGATATCATTGCACCACACATGTCTCAATAAATGGGATCTTTAGTTTCATTAGAGGTGACAGGTACTGAAATACACAGCAAGTGAATTACATATCTAGAGTATGGGAATTATATTGCAGTTCTGGTCCTTCCAGAGTAGAGTAAAGGCAATTGGCAGAGGAGCAAGATGTTTGAGTTACTGTCATTCATTTTATTTTATGTGTGCAGGCCTTCTCTTTTCCAGTACTCTAAGTTCTAATCCTTTCATTTCAGCTATATGATTATTTAAAAATTATTTAAGTTTTATTTCAAACACTTCTTTGAAGTCAGTATTCTTTTCATTTATGTAGATCTCAGTATAGTAAATTATGGCATGTATACAGTAAAGTGAACTCATATAGCATATACTCAAATGGAAGCAACTCCTCCTGAGTAGTGTCCCTGATAATGACATCATTGTAGTTTATGCAACATTCAGATGATCATTATATTGACATTTTTGCATCCTCAACGTCAGTTCTCGAAATCTCAAACTTGATCCTGTCAGACTCCAGGTTGGTACAAAGATGTGACATTTACCTTCACTTCTTCCAGTTCACCAGTTCTCTTCACCTGCTAAAACTCTGCACTGCAGCTTAAATTTAATCAGCCATGAAATCTCTTCTAAGATAATGGTAAGTCTTGAATCTGACACATTGTATAGTCTTGTACAGAAGTCATTGCTCTCGTTCTGTGGATCTAATGTGTGATTAGCATATGCTGCTCTTCATCAATATGCTGGAAAGGGTCCCAGCCTGCCTCCTAATACTAATATCCCTACACTGTAATCTGGTACTGTCTATTCGCCTCTGTCTTTTAATTTATTTCATAAAATGATAATGTGCCATGTTTTAATATGGTGGTTTTAGAATTGTCTCTGGATGTGACTAGCAAATTCTCAACTATGACTTTTTTACTAGCAAAATTGTACTTTTACAGGAATCTAAACCTTTCAACAAAATCCTGAAACCTGAAAAAGTGGGGAAAAAGTCAGAATACAGTGTACTTACCCACTTTATAGGAAACTGTTCATTTTCCAACTCTGAATTATTTATTTATGCAGCACAGCTGAATTAAAGTAAAAAGGTGCAATTTAAAACCTACTAAAATTAAATGTTTTTTTGCATCCTTTTTAATCTTTTTTTTTTTTTTAATGGCTGAAATATATTCACTTTAAGAACATCTTTGAGACTTCTTTATGTCAGCTGAGGGTGGATGATACATCTGAAATGCTGATGAATTGGGAACTCTTACTTTCCAGACATTGTATTTCAAGATTTATATTTCGAGTCTTCTGTGATGTGTTTAATGTCATCCTTTGAGAAAATCTCATTATTTTGCTTTCCACTGACTCTGTCTCCTGGTAGCCAGCCCCTCACTGTGATTGTCCCTGTTGAACATGTAGGTTTTACTCTTGAAAACATTGAAGCAGGCATTTGGTTGACATTCTGTTAATATTTTAGGGTGGATTGATTAAAAAAACTTAATTTCCTAGAGAATCTGTGCCATTCACAAAAGCCACATTCCCTAATGAAATAGCTAAGCCTTCCTAAAGCTAATAACTGTACTATTAGCTGCTGCATGTACATTTAATTTAAAATTTTCTGTATGAACTGCCTAAAGCGTGACCCCTCTGTCCCTGCAATAAAAGCTGTGTGCAAAATCTGCGGAAACTTCAAAGTCTGAAATTGCTTGCTGTCTCCCAGGGACACATATGTGAATGCCAGTTGATCTGAAGAATAAAGGACAAAATGTCATTAGTAGACAAATGACTCCCATTCCATAGTTTAAATCTATTGTTTTACAGTGTGCTTATATTTCTAAATGGGTGACTTACTTCAGTAAGGAATTGCTGTTTCAGCACTTAGGAGAATTAAAAACTGCTAAATGACTTTTCATTGGTGCTGTGGCTTCATTATGCATTTTTAGAATTCACTTGTACATTTCTTATTGTTCTGCTATTCCTTGTTTGGCCAGGAGCTAGAAACCCTGGTATTTTTTTTCTAATGTTTGGAGCTCGGCCTTTAATGCCATCACAATTTGCACAAAAATATTAAATCCAAAGTTCATCGTCCGAAATTGCAGCTTACTGAATGTGTTTTTCTATTTGTAAATTCACTGCAAACTTCTCACAATGCCAACGTGAGAGGTTTGCCTGAACAAATGAGGGGAAAAGTATGCAGGACTGGGCTGCAGATGGAGTACCCTTTCAATGAGGGGGTCTAGATATTTTTCAAAGTATCAAGCTTTCACAGTAGCAAGCTTTCTTTCTCTCTTACAGATTGATCTTCTTCCTAAGAATATCAAACATGGAAAGGCTGCTATATTTTATTAATTAAGTACACAGATTCCAAAAATAGACATTCCCAAACCCAGTGAATCCACACGCTTAGGATTCTGATAAGATGTCATTTCCATCTGTCAGAATACAAATAGTGTGTGGTGTTAATTATCTGTGCACAATGAAGTATCATCACCACTCAATTTTTCAAGGCAATGCCTTCAGCTGCAAGAAGAGGGGTACTCAGTGAGGTGGTTTCCATAGTACTCCTGTCCTCCCTGTGCCATCAACAGCCAGAAACTCTCTCAACCTTCAATGACAGTGTCACCTGTTTTAAACTCCTGAGCAGGTCCAACACTTCTGCAAGGTCCCAGAACATCAGGCCCACCAGCAGGTGGAACAGCAAAGCCTGAGCTACACTGCCTCCCAATAGTGATATCTGTGTGCAGAAGTCAGTGGTGAGAGGCAAAGCTCCAAAACCCTCTCCTGTTTCAAAATGTCCCTCTGCCTTTACAAATAAAGTCCCTCCACTGCTTACAGAAGCTCTTCTAGTTCTCTGAAACTCCTATTTATTAATCCTTGAAGCTAAAGTATGCTGCAAAGTTGTCTCCTCCTTCAGCTATATAAAACACATCCTAACAACTGTAGGGGAGAGTGCTAAAAGCAAAAATCCTCAAGAAACACAAGTCTCTGAAGAAATTCAGCTACATCATCAAAGTACTGCAAAACGTGACAGGAACAATATGTGCAAGTGAAAGGAACAGGGTTTTCATAGTGGAAATACTATGAAGAAAAGGGTGCCAGGCATGAGAATGGTCATGTTGGATGGAGATTAATAAAATGGAGCATGATTGTTCTGAGGCTTGCAGTCAGAATAATCCATCAGGAAATTCAATATAAAATAAATCTCACACATTAAATAAGAGAAAGGAAGAACCACTGCTTAATATTGAAAGTCAGCCATAAAGTTCTTCTGAAGTCCTCAGAAAAGGTGATAAATAGTCTTGGAAACTCCTTTCCTGCTTCATAGGAAGGGCATCCTGATTTTCTTACATCGGTGTTCATAAGTCATGATGTAAATTACAAGCCAATCGAGCTGAATGTGCAGCAAGCTGCTTGGGGCAGCAGCCAGTCTTCAGGAGCCACTGGTCCCACAAGGAAGAGACAGGATGTATGGACAGCCAGGCAGGTGTGCTAGCACATAGCTACACAGAGCAGAGCAGTGGGCAATTGATAGCAGAAAACACCTGAAAATCTCTGCACTACTAAGATGCCAAGGCTGAGTAAATTGGATGACTGATGCACAAACTCAGCTGGGCCTTCAGGGCTCCTGCTCTGCTCATGTTATACAAACAAAAGCCAACAGGAAGCACTGCTCTCAAAGTACATCAAATTAAAAAAAAAAATCCCCACAGGTCCAAAGCACAGTTACATTTTTCAGCATTTGAGTCAGAACAGCACAGTATTAACAGCGATCATGATTTAATGGGAATTTTTTTGGCATGATATTTGACCAGACTTTAAAGAGATATTCATAACCCCTATTTGCCGTGGAATCACAGAATTGTAGGGGTTGGAAGGGACCTCTGGAGATCATCTAGTCCACCAATGTTAAAGCATGTTCCCTACATTAGGCTGCACATGGAAGTGCTCAGGTGAGTTTTGTACATATCTGGAGAAGGAAACTACGACCTCTCTGGGCAGCCTGTTCCAGGGCTCAAAACCATTAAAGTTGAAAATGCTTTTTCTCATGTTTTTATGGAACTTCTTATGTTCCAACTTGTGCCTCTTGCCCCTTGTTCTGTCAATGGGCACTGCTGAAAATAGCCCAGCCCCATCCACCTGACTCCCACCCTGTAGATATTTAGAAGTGTTTATAATATCCACACTCAGTCTTCTCCAGGCTGAACAGTTCCAGGTCTCAGTTCTCAGCCCACCTGATTCTTGACTCATCTATCCCACACTTCCTAAGCTTACCTACAAGGACATTATGGGAGACAATGTCAAATGCCTCACTGAGGTCAGACTACATCCATTGCTCTGCTCAGCCACACACTCTCCTTCAAGCCCCATTAACAATATGGTTGTCTATACAGCAAACACATCACCAAAGAACCAAGAAGCTTTTGTTCCTCCTGGTATGAATTTCCCCTCTTTTGTTATCTGAAAATGACAAACTAGAGAGGATAACGATTTAGTAACAGCATGCTGAGGGCCATAACTTTTAGTATTTCTGCTTCACTTTCACAGGGTAGTCCTGCAGGCATTGTTCAGTCTTAGAACAAGTATCTGTTATATAAAGAGTGTTTTTTTGTGTATAACTCATCATTTCAGATGCTCACAGTACACAGCCTGACAAGTTGCTTGCTGCATTACATGTTTTGTTGCTAGGAAACTTGAAAAGAACCAATTTGCCATTCAGCTATTTTCTGCATGTGCAGTTACATGGAAGAGAACCCAAACTGACCATTATTTTAGACAATACTCTCTAGTTTTTGCATGGCACTGCTAGAAGCAGGGGATAGGTGCTATGCAGTAACATTGGTTCTGTGTACGATGGAGACCTCTGAAAGTTCAAGAAGACAGGAGCTGTATCCAGTTTGGATTCTTTCATCTGAATTTCATTCATCTGGAAATGAAAATTACCCTGAATCGTGCTTAGCTGCTCCATCTGTACATTTTACATTTTCAGTGTTTGTATCACAGTAACACATACGGCTCCAGCCAGAATCCCCACTTCACTGTTGGACTGAGCCCTTGCCTTGAAGAATTTATATTGTGCTGGCTTCATGATTTTAATCAAGGAATGATGGCATTTCACATTTTTTGTAGATTTACTGAACATGACAGGTGAATAGGAAAGGCTCATGATGATTTTACCCTTCTAATGTTTATGTGAGCTCAGTAAAATCAGTGATGCAGAATTCTGTGACCTTTCGGATCAACGATTTGGGTAAAACTTCCTAACACTCCACTGTGCCCTTCTTTCTAGATCAAGTCTTTAAACAGGTCACTAGACTTGGTGACTACTGAAGCTGAATGAGTTCTAAAGAAATGAATGAGAGCATAGAGGAACCGTGGATAATCTTGACTGTAAAGAACTACTTGTCTTAGAGCAAATTTAGATTAAATTTTTCTATCCATACTTACCCTTTTTCCTATCTGTTCTAGGTTTTCAATTTCATTTGTCTGCAAGCTATTTCATTTCATGCCCTTCAAGGTGTGATTTATAAAATCAAAGTTTCCCAGTATCTGTCCTGAGTTGCTCACAAATCCTCAGAGATTCTCAAAAATGTTGAGGCTACCACAGATGCTAGCTATTGATTAATTTATTGAATTATTTTATTTCTTTTTCTCTCTAGATTCTTCCTTTCACATTACCATGATCATGGTAACAATATGCATTAGGCATACATTTTGAAATAACATCTACAAAAATACGTTTCTTTCATGTTTACTGTCTCATCGTACGTAGCTAAAATTCTTCTGAAACAGATGTTTCTGAATACTTAGCGGTTTATACTTGTGTTTAAATATTTATGTTGCACCATGCTTTGCACTTGGCAAGATTTCTGTGTGTCTTCCTCTCAGGGAGTATAGCGCTCTATTATCTTAATACATAATTATGTATTACCATTATAGCAAACAGTTCCATAGCAACGTAAGCTTGCCTCATGCTTTCTAAAATGATAATTTTTACCCTTTACCATAAAAACCTTTTTAGGCTATGTAAGAAGACGGAAAAGAAAGGAGGAATAGAGGAGAAGCACTAACTACTAACACAGAAAGCAAAGGCTGGAATCTATATTCTAGAGTTACTTTCAAGGCAAGAGGATGAATATTAAGCAAAAGATGTTGGTTTTTCAAAAACACTTTTGTTATTCATTGAATTTAGAACAGAACTGAAATAGAATTTTGGTGGAAAATATATTTTGGGATTAAAAATTAAAAATTTTGCGGATGTGAAAACCTGACAATAAAAAACAGATTGTGAAAACATACATGTTTTGCAGATGTTTCACATTCACTAATTACTTCAACTAGGTTCAGTAAAGACAAGGAAGTAGAAGTAGAAATGTCTATATGAAGCCATAGAAGTATCAATCAGACAAAATCTTATTTAATTCACACATCTACCTGAAGCAGTTTTTTGCCAACACAAGATAAGTTGCGGCTTAATCTAGACCACTGTTGAAACCTTCCAAAGATGGAGATCCCATTAACTCCTCAAGCAACCTCTTCCTGTTCTGTGCTAGTCATGTAAACATTTTCCTAACACCCAACATAAGCCTCCCAAGCTCAATATGTGACTGATGTTCCTTGCTATGGCATGAAGCGGGCTTACAGGAAAGCTGAGGAGGGACTTTTTGTAACGGCATGTAGTGACAGAACAAGGGGGAACGGCTTTAAACTGGAAGAGGGTAGATTTAGACTGCATATTGGGAAGAAATTCTTTACTGTGAGGGTGGTGAGACACTGGAACAGGTTGTCCAGCGAGGTTGTGGATGCCACCTCCCTGGAAGCATTCAAGGCCAGGCTGGATGGGGCTGTGAGTAACCTGGTCTAGAGGGAGGTGTCCCTGCCTATAGCAGGGGTTTGGAACTAGATGATCTTAAAGATCTCTTCTAGCCCAAACCATTCTATGGTTCTGTGATCTGCCACTAACATTATCTTTGTGAAGGCTCTTCCAGAAGCTTTAGATATCTGATAACTCACCTGTTTGCTCTTCATCTCAACAAAGCACAGAATTTCCAGTCTTTCCTCACAGGCCTGTGCTCATTTGTTGCAGGCTTCTGCTGCTGCACCACTTTCTTCTTGAATTAGGCACCCAAGCCAGGAAGAGATGTGGCTCTACCACGTAAGAAGGTGGGATGATCACATTCTTCATTCTGCTGGTCACAATCTTCCTATGTAATCCATACATGTATACCAGTATTCTCTAAGGGGTCTCTAACCTCTGTTATCTCTGCCCCAGATGAGCACCTTCCAAGTCCAAATCATCCAGTACAACTTTAAGCTCCCTGTTCTTGGTTTCCTTTCTCTTCAGTTTTCTTCTGAGTGGAAAATGTCATTTGCTATGTTGTATTTTGATAATTTGGTTTTTACAAATGAGGGCAAATTCTCTGTGTTAGGGAAAAACCACGAGGGTTATGATCATAGATGTTCCAGGCAATATCATTACATAAATCATTGCCTTAAATCATTGTGATTACAATGATTAATTTATTCTCTCACATAAGGACCATTTTATTAAATATAACACCCTCATTTGCTCATTGTTTATCAAAAAGTAGAACTGACAGTTACTGCATTGTATCTTTCAGTTTAACAAGCCCTAAAATTTTCTCAGTAACAGGCATAGTTAGCATAGCTTGGTTTAGTCTTGCTCTGCAGGAAGACCAATTGAATCACATTAGGCACAAAAAAAATACCTCTTAGAGAATTCTCAGAATAAACCTTGCTTTAAATAAAAAATAATGTAGGGCTTTTGTGACTTGGGGATTGCCTAAGCATACAAGAAACCTAAAGCCACTATAAGCTGGAATATCAAATACAATAAGCACAGGAGATTTTTCCATATGTCATTCTAACAGAATAAATCTAAACTTATTCCAGTAACAAAACGTAAGTAACAGTGAATTCCACTGTGGAAAACATTAGCATATTACTTTTATAAGAATGTCAGGAAATGAAAAGGACAACTGAAGACTGGCAGGAGAAGTCAATGTTTTACAAAGCCACCCCACAGGGCTAGGTGAGAGCACAGGTGAGGTATGCTCCCTGCATGGGGCCTCTTCCAGACTGGATTGCTGTGTCCTGTAAAGGCATAATGTCCCTGCTTCTGCAGTGGATCTTCTTAAGCATGCCTATTTGTATTGGAGTATCACTGACAAAACTGTTGTCACCTCAGATACTTCAGTAGTTCTAATCATCAGTGGGAAGATCTGCAGCAGAAAAAAAGTAGTGAGCTTCAACCACTCATAGAAAAGCACCAAAATCATCTACACAGCCAACTGAAAGAATCACATGATAGCAGCCCTCACAACATAACCTCCAAAAAGAAGGTTGTTTGCTTAATTAGGACCTACATGGATGCTGCAAGTTGAAGGATGCAATTAACTTGTCTAGCTTCCCTCAACCTGAATAATTTCTTTCCTATTGAAATTTCTCATGCATTTCAGCTAATGCCAAATAAAAGTAATCTGTTGTTGGTTTGGTGGGTTTTTCTCCTATTCCAGATTGGTAAGGTGGGCAACTCCCACTGAAAGAGGCACTTAGCCTCTCACAGAATGAAACCAGTAACATCTTTCTGCTTCTCGCAGAGCACGTCTAGGATTTGGAATGAGAAAAAAACATTTCTGAGTCAAAAGCAGAGAATACCAAAATCAGTAACAGTAGCTTTCCAAATGTAAACATACATGTTAATGATATTTATGAGATAAACCATAAAAAAAAAAAAAGAAAAAAAAATAAAAAGAAAAAAAAAAACAGATGCACGCACACACACAAATAGTATTTCAAAGAACAACTATGCATGATTAAGTAGAATAAATGAGTTAGAATATAATTGCTACTGTGTAAAACAAAGAGCTCATTTAACTACATGTTGTATGTCTAGTATAAGATTCCTCGGGATGTATGCTCAAATTTGAAGCTGGCTTAGGAAAAAGTTAACATTGGAGTCAATAATAGAGGCATTCATAGCTAAATATGTGATGCTGGAGGATTTGACTGAGTAGCAAGGTAGTGATGGACTTCCTGAGATAACTTCTAGAGCCTCCTGTGACAAAGATGTTTGTCAGGGCTCATGTGGGCTGAAATGGCAAAGAACTGAAGACTTTGAGGTCCTTGAGCCAAACCATGACCTGTTCACTAGGGACTGAAGATGGCACACTCATAACATCCTTTAAATGCTCCTATAGCCAGGTGCAAGACCAGACAAAGGACAGATGAAGCATTGTTCCAGAGCATGGTTAAGAAAGCAATCTGGAGAAACAGTTAAGATTTACTAGGATCTGGAAAACAATGTGGGTATGCTTTGCATATGTAGCTAAGCAAAACTGACTCAACAAGTTATAACAGGACTGAATGACACCAAACTACTAACTGGGATTACATTAAATTCTTCCAAATTCAGTCATTTTTTAGGTTGACTTGTCAAGCGTAAACTACCGGACTAGTTCACCTGGCTGCTTTTTAATTGTGACAACCTTCATTCTGAGACATTTTTAAGATTTAGCTGTACTTATTTTTAGTTTACTGTGACTCAGACTACGCACCTTCTGCATTGACAAAAAGAAGTTCTGAAAAAAAGTCTTCTCAGCCTAAGGAAGGAGATTGAATGTTAAAAGTTCATAAGTTACACACAAGTCACTTGATTCAATTTCTTGAGTGAGGTGAGTTGGAGCATTGTACCAGTGATAGGAATCTTTCACTAACTGCACTGCAGTCCCCCAGTATCCTGAGAGATCTGCCACTTATAAGCAAAATGATGCATTTCAGCCATGTATTTTAAATATCTGAAATTGTTAAATGCTTCATATCTCTAAATACATCTGATTTAAAATACAAATGGTTAGCTATAAAGTTTTGACTCACTGTAGTGGCTCCAGTGAGCAATAACTTTTGGACCAATCCTCTAGTTAATGATTCTGAAAGTGCTTTGCTTCTCATAGCATTACTTAAAACTTCTGGAAGGCTGCTGCCAGCAGGGTGTGCTCTCTTTCCACTCAAGCCCTGCAAAGAAACCAACCAAAACCTCAGCACTGTGTATCTACAAAATACACAGTGAAATACACACTTTAGAATACACAGTGAATATATACTTTAGAAAACAGTGATACCATCTAAGCAGAAATGTCAGAGAAAATCTAATAGAATGAGAAATGAAAATCCCCCACTATTATTTTGCAACCATACTGTTTCAGATAGCACCTTCATTAAATTCAATAGTGTAGAAGTAACATGAGATCATGGAAATGATAATACTCTTAATATAGTGTGAGATATACCAGGTAGAATATTTTACAGCAGGTTACTTCAACTCTAAAATGTTTATCTGTGAGGTGTTATTACCATAAAGAAAAAATAAGAGTACATATAATGCATAGAAATATCAGGATATTTAACACATCTTCATATGCTTGTTATGAGCACTGTGCTAAATTTGTATTATATTATGATATATTATATTATATCATCCCTGTATGATATAAATAGGCATATTTTGTATGCTATGCTACTTGAAACAGAGATGAAGACAAAAAAAAAATCCAAGTTGGATGATAGATTTGGGGTGAACATTGATGCTACAGAAGTCAAGGCCTTTCACTCTATTTTTCACTTCACTCTAGTACTTCAGGCTCCTCATTCAAACATAGATTGGACATTTCAGCATGAAAAGGTTGACCTGAGACTTTTTAGTTCAAAATGTTTGTGCTCCTTCTTTGAAGCACTTAAGATTCAGGGAACTAGGCCCCTGACAGTTGTGGCTGGTTGATTTCATAAAATGTGCCCGATGGTCTTGCTACGCTGCAATACTACTTAAAATAATAGTGTCTGCTGAATAGAGCCTTCAGTTTTCCAGTCTCAGTTCAGATACAGATAAGTACCTGAAGGCATCTTAGAAGTAGTCATAGCCTATTCATTTCCTGCCATAACCATCACAAATCTTTGCTCCTCACTACTGCCAGAGTGACCCATTCCCAGCAACTGATACTACTTGCATGTCTGGTCTCCCAATGGCCCATAGGAATCTGTCATGGAAAGAGAAGATAACATTTATCACAGAATAATTTTGATGTGCTTTTTGCTTCCCAATGGACTAAGATTAGGACTTGCTTTTACTGTGCAGCTCCCTGTAGGAAAGAAATGGGCTCTGTAGCTCATTTGTTCAGGACAGGCTTGTAGCACAGGTGGTATGGGTGTCAGCAGGCAGAGATACTGCTACAACTTTGATGGCTGCTTCTTAGCAGCGAGGGCTGGATCTAGGACTACCACAACTTGGGAAGTAAGGGCTTCTCTGGCCTCAGTGGTACTTCGTGAGTGTGGCTCCCAGTCTGTAGTTATTCAAGATTACTCAAGACAAAAATGCCAGGGCTTGCTGGATATTTTCTTCTGTATTGTCTTTAAATCTGTTTAGATAGTGCAACACTGCAACACGGGTTTTGTCAGTATTGCCTTGGGAAAAATTGTAATAAACTTCACTTTTAGCTAATCATAAGCAATGAGATTTACAGACACCTTCCAATGCTTTTAACAGTATTTCCACAAACCTCCAGGCAACCACAGTACTCATCTAAAACCTGCAGAGTTTAGAAGTTGGTTACAGTATACAGCTGCCGTTCCCAGCAACCTCTGCAATCAGACAATGCATTGTCACTTGGTGTGTTGGACATAGTGCTGGGACTAGGGCCTTCTCTTTTCTTTCAGCTATCAAAAACATATTAAAGAATGAAAGTCTCCTTAGAAAGATAACTGAAATATTATAGAGAGAACTTAGTAGCTTGACTGGTGAATTTTTTTCAGTTGAGCTTTACCGTCAGAGATTTCTATTCTTATTATAATTCTCCTCATTAATATCCTCATGCTGCTCCAGAATCAAGCATTCAGCTGTGAATGCGATGTGGGTACCTGATTAAATAGTCTATGTTTACAATGGTTTTTATAAAGAATTCTTGAGTCCTTCTGTACTAGCTTCCAGAGGAACCCCCAAAAGACAGAATGGAATTGAGAAGAAAATAAATACCTTAAAAACATTGACAAGAAAATCATTCAACCACCAGCTCACTAACAAAAGTAATCACTTTATTATTATTCAGTGAGAACAGAAATCCTCCTCTAAATTTGAAGACCTTGCTGTGCATCACTCAGCACAGATCAGAAAAAATAACGGGTTATTTACAAAAATGAAGGCTGGCAGGATCAAGTTCCACTTCCCTTTCATTCTATACTTACATTTCAGATGATTACACATCTCAAACACACTCACACAGATCTTACACAATGTACAAACTGTTCATTTAAATAGTTTGTTCATTAAGTGCAAGAGTATTTGGAAATGAAAAATAAGTTTATTCCTGAAAATCAGTTATACTGAGTGTTGTTTTAACTGGAAATGTGTAAATATGGTTAATGTACCAGCTCATTCCAGCAAAGGACACGACAGTCTAACATCAAACCATAACTTGAAACAAAGACTGAGTCAGAGTCTTGTAACTGGCATCAACCAGTTTTAGCCACTTCTGCTTGTCTTGTGTGCCTTTACTTACCCGTGGCCATAGCTTGACAGAACTGCTTGACAGAGACTTATGAGGTAACTTGTGGGAATTAATGTTGTTCTAAAACAGTATAGCTCGTTGAGAAGGGAGAGACATGACAAAAAAGACAGTTTGCCCTTTAAGACAAGGATACATCTGATTTAGATGGCACTGTGCTTTTATGAAAGCTTCTCAGCGATAATTAAAGAGGAAATACACTTCATGATACCAATGAACATAGGAGCAAGAGACACGAGTATTTTTGAGAGGTCTTACAAAATTATCCATGGAGTACCTTTTGTCATTTCTGGAAACCTGAATTACTCAAATACTAACTAGACAGGGAGTACAGACCACCCACCAAACCTCTAGAATGGATTGGTAATAATCTGTGACATAGTAGATGGAAAAAGTTAAAAGGCATGATCTTCTGCATACGACATAAAAAGATTTCTCTCAAAGTAGAAAGTAACTAGGGTGAAAATGGCCATTAAATGACAAAATTCAACATCATCAGAAAAGCTAGAACAGTCGATTTTAGAAAGTCAGGCACCCATAAACTCAGGTGGATTTGTTGATATTATCTTCTGTTATACTAAAGGAAAAAAATGATTAGTAGTAAGAGTTACTTTTTTGGAAGAGGTTCAGGAAGTAATGTAAAACCATTTTGACAAACTTGTTAAAAATCATAATGGAGTTCAACTGTAAGAAAAAAGCAAAAAGAAAGACCAGGCTACTAAAGATGAAGACATAGGTATAGCACAAATGCTTGGAAAGGGCAAGAGTAGAATGAGCTGTAACTAACAGAATACAAGCAAAAGTTAAAAGAAGACCGAAGCAATGATTTTCACTATAATAATTGTCATTAAAAAGAGTGCCAGCAATTGGTGTCAAATGATTAATGTATGGCAGAAAAGAAAGACTTCTTCCTGAGTATTTGAGACAATCATTTGAATCATCTGAGTCTGATGACTTAATCCCACATTACTTAAATGGGTTAGATAATAACTCCCAGCTCTGCAAACAATTTCTAGTTACTCGAGGAGGAAAAAGTAAGTCAGCAGCATATAAGAGGATTATCTTTAAAAAATGATAAAGAACTGAGGAAGCTAACAGCTCAACTTCAGTTAACTTGGAAAAAATGCTAGTCATGATTGAACAAAGAATTCGAAATTATATAGAAAAAAAATTAGCAATGACTAATCCACTGCCACACTTGATAAGCATGACTTATCTTGAACCATGGAAGGGTGCACAGAAAATCTTTCTCAGTGAATAACTGTAAGTGATTAGTTATAAAAATGGAAGACTGCGCTAAGATTCTTAAGAGGTCTCAGCTACATCCAAGTATCCTCAGTAACATCACCTGGATCTGAAGATACTGCCACCCTGAGAAAATCTGCAGCCATGCTGAGAACCAGAGTTCAACAAAATCCTTAAAAGTTGGAGATATGTTCTGAAGAATCATGCTGCAAGAACAAGAATAAAGTGCTTCATTTGGTCCAGGAAAATTAATTGGACAAAAAAATGCTCTGGCAGTTACATGGAAAAAGATTAGGAAAGAGTGGCAAACTGAATAAGGTAAATGTATTAAGGAGATGCAACTACCATTCAAAGATGAATAATAGATGAGAGCTAGCAAAATACAAAATCAATTTCCCTATTCTCTTCTCTATTAAAGGTTTGAGTTCAGCCCCAGCTCTACACGTGCATGAAGATGTGGATCAGCTGGACAAAGTTCATGGGAGTATGATGAAAGAACAAAGGAAAGAATGAGTCTGTAAATCCACAGAGATGGAAAATTAAGTGTGAAAGACTTGGTTCAAGGGAATTAAAAAATCAGTGAAAATCCTTGGAAGACACTGCAATAAAATCTTATTTCTATTCCTTCTTGCCTTCTTGCTCATACATTCTTCTTAAGCACTTCTCAAAAGTGACATCGGAGTCAGCTGCAGAACCAGGTAATCCTTGGAGCCCCTCCTCAGCCATGTCTTCCTATAATTCCAAGCTTTCATCCCTTGACTCTTTCTTCTAATATACTTATTAGAAAGCAGCAAATGTTTTGATTGCTTTCATTAATTGTAATAATGCTTCCTTTTTTTCCACTGTGCAAGTGTAGTCAGATTTCCAGAAAAATAATATTTTTTTTTAATTGGGTTATATTTCATATGACTTCTTTTCTTTTGCACTACAGACACCATGTGGTGTTTCTGACAACTACATGGTATCTGGCTGCACTTCACTGTTAGGAATACTATACAAGAGGTTAAAGCTTGTAAAGTTGTGTATGCACAGTTTCTGTACATCTCTGCATGTAAGGCAGAGTATTCCTTCTATCCTTTCAGCAACCGTGTAAGTCTTGAAAGAGAATTAAAGGTAGGAAGCATTTTACTTGCCAAGAGCATGCAATTACATACTTCTGAGGTTACTGTGAGTTTCACAAGTTATCTGGTCTGTAGAAGGGCTATAATTTTAGATGTTCTCATTCAGTCATTAAATGAAAAGTGTCTTTCAGCGATTTCCTTAAAATCTTTACACAAAGCAGCTGACTTTGTATTTCCTACAACACAGAGAGACCGTATATGTGCAAAGCAGTTGATCTGCTACTCACAGCTCCATGTAGGACCTCTTGGTTTTCAGCAATGATGCATTAGTTAGCTACTTTACTAAAACCTTGTTTATCTAACATACTAAATAGAAATAGGGTGGTGTTTTGAGTCACAAATTTCCATGTTTTTATCATTCTCTTGCATAACATTTATGCAAAGCCTGAACAAAATCTGAAGCTGAATAATTCAATGTACTAGTTTTCATTTACTTTTTAAACAAGTGATTATAACTAATTGTTTATTAATAAAAGACTTAAAGTGCACCTATGTTTTTGTTTGCCAAGTGCTCCCACTTGTTGCAGATTAAGGTAACATGTTTTTTATGATGAAAGAGTAATGTATATTTTTCATTACTGCAAATCAGTCGACATGGCTCCAGCCCAGTTTGACCTACTTCTGTGGCTAATGGGGTGGAGGGACCCACAGATCACATGATTCATTCTTAATGCTGGACGACATCTAGATCTTGATAACATAAATTGAAATCTGGAATAACTCCAGTGACTTGTACTGTATCATTCATACCTGGAGATATCATTGTACCTATGGTTTTCATCATGAAAATGCTTATTTAATTTGCTATGATTTTCATGGGCGTATTACCTGTGAGACTGTCACTTTGAACTTCGTTTTTGTTGATATCCCGCATATGAAAGGAAAAAAATATGTGATGCATTCTCAATTTTCATAATTTGACATGATGAATAGAAAAATAGCAAATTTATGATTAAAAAAAACAGAAATCTGAACATTAATGCAGGCCATTACACGTTTAATGTGTAATGGCTCTTCTCCTTGAGGAGAGACAAACAGTCTGTTTGCCTTTGAAGATATATTAAGCTGCAAGCAGTCACAGCTACAAAACACTGCAGCTGTTTCTAAAAACCCAGCATAGACTGCATACATCCCCACAGCAGCAGTACTGGCAGGACAGAGGTGTGTTTTAAAGCACAGCAGCTTGGACTTCAGTTCCATTAAGATCTGATAGCATTCAGAGGAAAAACAGACAATGCTGTTTCATATCTCTGCTAGTAAATGCCTACTAGCCCGCTTTCTCCAAACCAGGCCTTTGTGAGTAGGTTGACATAAAAAATACAGGGCCATGGGAAGTTCTGGGGGGCAGATTTCTATGTATTTATTATTCTGCTAATCATAAGGCCTCATCTCCTCTGTGGTGACTGTTTTTAGAGGCCAAAAGGGGCTGCTACAATTCCCTTCTGGAGTACCTCACAAACAAGTGTTGGTGGCGTAAGAGGAGATTGCTGCAAAACTGTTCATAGGCAGAGGGAGCTGTATCCAAACTCTTGGCAGATCTTCCTAACTCTTCTCAAGATGCACATATCCCTTTATTCCTCTTCTTGCAGCCCAGGCTTCAGAGATTTTTTTCTGAAAAAGTATTAGAACAGTCTGGTCTGAATGAGGTCTCCAAACTTAACAGTCAGCTAGTGGCAAGAGCTGCTCCTCATGCCATGCTATTAAAGAATCAGACTTTTTTTCTGGCAGAGCAAGTCAGATGAAGGTCAGAGGGCTCTTTTGCAGTGAACAAGCAAATAGAGAGGCTTGGGCAGCTAACCCAGAAGATAATCAACTTGCTTTCAGCTTAATTAGCCTTGTCATCTTGTTCACATGAGCCACTTCAGTGCTGTGTCAGTAGAGGTGAGGAGAATCACAGAATCACAGAACTGCAGGGGTTGGAAGGGACCTCCAGAGATCAGTGAGTCCAACCCTCCAGCTATGAGGTTTCCTACACTAGCTCGCACAGTTAGGCATCCACATGGGTCTTGAATATCTACATAGAAGAAAACTGCACAACCCCTCTGGACAGCCTGTTCCAGTGCTCCATCACCCTTACCATAAATAAGTTCTCCCACGTGTTAGTATACAACTTCCTATGTACAAGTTTTAGGCCATTACTCCTTCTTCTTTTGTCAGTCATCACCAAGAAGTCAAGGGAAGATCTCCTTTTTGGGCAAAGACCAGATTTACACCAGACAAAAGTGTTAATGAGATTTAGACATCGAACACCTACAGTGTGCTTATACTTATCGTATGGTAGCCCTATTTTCATTAAACCACAGGCTTGTGCAATTACTTTTCTGTGTGTCAGATTGTCCCTCCACCCCCAGTTAAATGAAAAACTGGTAAATAACCTCAGTCAGATCTGATGGAGCAGCAAATATCTCAGAGAGATGGTTCCTCAAAACACTGGAAAAAGCATAGTGGAGGCAGTTGCACCAGGAGCATCTCTTGGCATATCCTGGCTAATCCTGAACGCGCTGAGGACCACTTTGCTTCTTATCCAACAGACAACATGGAGCCAGACTTACTGTAGTGCTGGAAGTGGGTGGAGATGGGCATGGTTTGTTATGTGGGCAGAGCACACTCACATCTGTTTTGATAACATGGCTGATCACTCCAGTGCAAGACCAGTAGCACTTGAGATGTCATTGTCATGAAAAGCAAAACTTGAAGCCATAAGTTCAGAAATTAAGTAACATTAGGAAAAAAGTAATTTGATGCAAAATCCTTCATCAGAGTAATAATTCTGAAGGCTTGAACATTACTGTCCCAATAAATAGACTATTCATTCCAAGGAAGAACATTTTACTCAAGTGTTTTTATTTTTTTCTACTTTTCTTGTTTCCTATAGCATGGCTGAAAATAATTGAGGATTTCCCCGCTCTTTCACATGAAGAACTCTCAAGTTTTTCTCTCAGCCCACTTGTAACTAACAAGGTCTCACCCATTTTTGCACTGTAAGTTAAGAACAAAACTTGTGTCTTGTTAAATGCATACTGTGGAGATACTGGCTGCTATCTACAGTAAAACTATATAGTACCTTATGTACATTGAAGTTTACTAAAATATATTATCCTTCTGGAAAGGTGATTATGGAACACAAGCATTTTGGCTTGGAATGAAAGTGCTCTCTTGATCTCAATTAATCAAATCAAGTTTTCCAGAACAGGAGCATGTACTGGCATGATGAAGGTTCAAAAAGTTCAATTTCACAAAAGAAAATAAAAATAAAAATAAAAAAGTGTTTTTGAACACTCTTGTCAGATTTCAACCCTTCTGATGCATATTGCTTAAAATTATTCCTTGCACTGTCTGTTCCATCCTATACAGTACCAAAGCTAAGCCTTGCTGTCCTGGTGTATGGATCAGGGATTCTTTCAAACTAAAGCATATATTTCTTCCAGCCTTTCTCTTTTCCATGATCTGTGGGTCAGAAGACATGTCCAGGCTTACATTCTGTCAATGAATCTGCACATAGACAGAGTTTATATTCACTCCTGGAAGCTGGGCTGCAAGTATGGGTGTATAAGATGAGAAGTACTATATAGAATTCCTCTTGATTTGGACAAATGTTTGGGATAACATGAAAGAATTTTTTTTTTATTTAGGTTTTGCAATGTTTTAAAATTTTAAATAAGGAAATTATGAGGTAAAGTTTGAAATACATTTCATTTGTCTAAACTAAATGATTTTTTCCCTCTTATTCAGAACTATTACCAGCTTTCTTCCTTTTTTTCATGGGCTGAACCATTTAGTAAAAAAAAGGCTTTCACAGTCTGTTGTGATCAAGCAAAGTCTTGCTTCAGAGAAAAATTCATCCTGATGAAACACTGTGCAGCAGAATACACATAAATCAGGCTTCCAGGGAGTATGATCTGAAAGAGTTTTTTCCTCATCCCCTCCCTCCTTCCTTTCCTGCCCTTATTGCCGCTAGATGTTCTTTTGAGGAATTTATCTGAAAACTAAGATGTAGTCAAGCCCAAAGTTTCCTTAAGGCCCTCCTCCTCTTTTATTTTTATTTCTAAGTGAGAAAAATAACCCTGGGATTCTGACAAGACCACAAGATTTACAAAAATCTTCTGTCCCATTTACCTTTTCAATTGTGGATATAATCAGGAGTGTCCAAACACAGCAAGAAACTCTACTGCACTTCTGTGTGGGATCAAACCACGAAGACTGACTGCATTCTTAGAAAAACTACTCTTCCCAGAAGCACAGCCCTTGGCAGAGCCTGACCCTCTGAAGGGGCAGATTTCTAACCCCAGAAGAAAGAGCAGGAGAAAGGCAGTCCACTTTGGAGGTCCCCTGTCGATGATTCCCCATTACAGATGTGTGGCTGGGGATGTATGTACATGGCAAGCACTGCCTTTACACCCCCAGCCCTGCCTCACAGCTTCACTTTCTCACCCTCATTTTCCCTTTCTTGGGCTTCCACCACCTAAGCCTTGGCTGGAGCCCAGCCTGCAGCCCCACTACATTTTCTCTAGATTCCTCCAGCATGCTGGAAATCCCCACTCACTTCCACGCCCCTCCACTGACATGAGGGCATCCTAACTCTCAGCTCTGCAGTTCCTAAATCCCTTGGTGACCCCACCCCTCCCAGAGACCCCAAGATCCCTCTAGCCCAGCAGCTCCTGGTGTTGCAGCTGCCAGCTCCAGGCACTGAGAGTGAGCAGAAGCACAGGCTTTTTCCCACAGAGTGATGGACATGGGATGATCTCAGAGTGGCATGAAGACATCTACAAAAATGCAAACCTCGATCCTTTTGAAGTATAACATTTTTATTCTTGACACAAAGCAGTTTCTGCTTTGTATTTAAAAAAAATAAGGTGAAAAGCATATTCTTTGTGAGTATGTTGAAAAGTACAGCTTTCATTTTCTTTGGAGCAGGATACTGAAAAGACAGCTCAAAATACTTTCCTCATTTTATCCATTGGAATAGATGAAAAACGGTTCTGCTGACCCACAATATTCAGCAGGATTTGATTTCTTTCTCTGAAATGCATTTCAAGCCCTAAAGAGGAAAAATAAAACTAAACTAAACTAAACTAAACTAAACTAAACTAAAATAAAATAAAATAAAATAAAATAAAATAAAATAAAATAAAATAAAATAAAATAAAATAAAATAAAATAAAATAAAATAAAATAAAATAAAATGAAGAAACAGAAGTTGTGATACTTAACTCAGAAGACTGCAGTGCAATGTCTAACTGCCTTACTCAGAGCGAAGGCATTGCTGCTGCTGTGCAACATGCAGGCTAGAGACACTAGAGGGTCCCTGTGATCCAGTTTAGCACTCCTTCTGTTGATGCAGCCAAGTACAATTATGGTACGTCCTTGCAGCTGGGGGAAAAAAAAAACAATGTTGGCAATCCAAAGTTACCACCCAGAACCACATTAAGAACTGCGCAAGTAACCATGATGGTTTTCTCAGTGTTTAAAACTAGCGAGCGACGTGGCACTCTCAGTCTCCTAAGCAGAGCAGAGCAGCCCTTTGGAAAGTTCCTCAAGAACAATTGGCCAGAAGCTTTCTTCTGAATTTGGATACACCCTGTAATACAGAGTGGTTGCTGTACTGAAAAAGACCAGATAAAAAAGAAAGTTAAAAATAAAGTAGTGAGGTTTTGAAAATAATAGTATGTATTTTTTTTTCACTCTGAGTTTGAGGGTGTGCTGCACAAACAGCATTTGTTAAAGAAAGTAGCTGTCCTTCATCTTAGCTTTATAATTAAAAGTCTGGTATTCATGAAACAGTCAATTAAGCCTAATTTATTATGCAAATAGTCTTTTGGCCAAGTTTTCAAGCCAGATTAGTTTGCAGAAGTCCCACTCAAGATTTAGAACACTTTTTTTTGCTTATATTAGTGGGCAATGTTGATGGTAGGTGGGCGGTTGGGCTAGGTAATCTTAAAGATCTTTCCCAACCTTAATGATTCTATGGTTCTATGATTCTATATCACCAGTTTTCACTGTGAGAATATTGCTATTTTTCAAAGCTATAGTCCTCATGATAATCATGCATTTTTGTTTCAAAGCTATGCTCCAAAGCTATGCCCAAACTCTGTTGCAATATACATTTGAAACCACATTAGATGTCTTTAAAGGGTTAATGAGGAATAGGTATCCTAATTCAACCCTTACTGAAGCTTTTTGGATGTGCCAAAGTGGATCCTGTCAAGGCTAAATGGGTCACCACAGAGATTAAAAGAAAAATGTCAAACAGGAGGAGCCTGGAAAGGAGGTGGAAAAACCTGCTTCCTTGCTGCTGGGGAAACAAAAGAGCAAGATGCTGTAAATTACACAAGAACCCATATGATGTTATCAGTAAAAGAATTTTTTCTATGAAAGGAGGCTTTATCCTCTGTGGGTCTGAGAGAAGTCAAGGAATGAAATGAAATACTTTCCATGCATTGGGAGAACCAATACGTGGGAGCTGGGTGAACACGCAGTAAGTCTGTCCCTCCCCTTCTTTCCTGCCTCCCTCTCAGCCTGCCACCAAACCAGCTCCCCATGCCAGGAACACACTGGTTCTACTCTGTCTGAAAGGGAGGAGGGCTGGTCAACAACTGCCAGAGCCTGCTCAGAAATTTTGGATCTCCTTGGGCACCAGAAGTGGCTAGCATGGATAAGTTTGGCAAGCATCAGAGGTGGAGAAGAGCGTCGCCTAAAAAGGCTGTGGAGATGGCACTTTATTTATGTATTTATTTATTTATGTTATATATGCATGCTCTGACTCAGTACAGGAATTTCAGGTGGAGCAGGATGATGAGCTCCAGCTGAAGATCAGGTGGTGCACAGCCTTTCAGAAAGAATGCGGGAGCCAAAGTCAAACCACCAGAAGTATTTTTATGATTGCTTGTATTCACTTATTCATGTCAAGGACATAAATCTTAGCATGCAAATGCAATTTCACAGAATCATAGAAACGTATAGAAATATTACGGCTGGAAAAGAAAGTCATGTCATCTAATCCAACCATCAGTCCATCCCCACCATGCCCATTGACCCACATCCCTCAGTGCCACACCTAGACATTTCATGAACACCTCCAGGGACACTAAGTCCATTGCATCCCTGGGCAGCCTGTTCCAGTGCATCATCGCTCTTTCTGAGAAGAAAATTGTCCTAATATTCAATCTGAACCTCCCCTGGTGCAACTTAAGGCTGTTTCCTCTCATCCTGTCACAATCTACCTTGGAGAAGAGGCTGAGCCTCACTTTGCCACAGTCTCCATTCAGCTCATTGTAGAGAGCAATAGGGTCTCCCCTGAGCCTCCTCTTCTCCAGACTGAACAATCCTACTTCCCCCAGCCGCTTCCCATAAGACTTGTGCTCCAGACTCCTCACAGCTCTGTTGCCCTTCTCTGAATAAGCTCCAGGGTTCAGTGTCTTTCTTGCAATGAGGGGCACAACACTGAGCATGGTACTAGAAATATCACCTCACCAGGGCTGAATACAAATTTCTCACAAATGTTGCCTAGGAATATCTATTGATGTTTTCCTTTGTATCTATAGATATTTTCTCTTTTCCAGGGAAATTGCAAGACTATCATTAAGAATAGAACTAGCATTTTTAGACTTATTTTTAGGGATTTTATTCTCATACAGTAAAGAATGGGGAATTTCAAAATAAATGCCTTCCAGAGATCTTCAGCTCTTTGTCTCTTACACATACAAACACACACCATCTACATATAAACAAGCACACAAGCACACCAACAGACCTTACACAACATTTGGATAGCCATATCTTTGTATAATGGCTTTCATTTAACCAAACAGTCTCAGATCAGTAACCTGCAAACAAGGATCAGGGCACCAGAAGGAAAGGAAGGGTGCTGTGTACTGGTGGGTGCCACAGGCCTCAGCCTGAGATTAATTGTTGCCTCCAGCCATGCACTCCCAGGGTACTGCAGCCCTGTTAACAGTCACAGAGTGCTATCCTGCCCTTCAGAGGAACCAGAGCACTGTGCCACACTATACCTAAAGGATTGCCTTATTGTATGATGTCCCAACTATTGAGTGGTATGTCTATTAATGAATTTTGGCCAAATTAGAAATAAGTCAGAAAATGACTGCAAAAATAAGTTGTTTCTGATTTACAGGTGAAGAAAAGTAAGACACAGAAGGCAGAGGGGCTGAAACTAGATGATCTTTGAGATCCTTTTCAACCTAGGCCATTCTATGATTCTATGATTCTGGTGCTTGCCATAAGGTTCATACCAGCAGTGAAGCACAGACCTTCACGCTGTGTTTGCAGTGTGGAACACGTGTGCCTACAGACTGTATCCTTCCACCAGTGTGTGTTCCTCAGCTAATCTGCTCGTTCATATGATACAGGTATTTCTTCAGCCCTCACAGGTAAAATCTAGAAGTCAGCAGGGTCTTCTAAGGAAGGACAGCAGTGAAGTACCAAGCTACAAATGAATCATAAAATCATAGAATCATAGAATGGTTTGAGTTGAAAGGGACCTTTAAGGTCAACTAGTTCCAACCCCCTGCTGTAGGCAAGGACACCTCCCTCTAGACCAGGTTATTCAAAGTCCCATCCAGCCTGGCTTTCAATGCTTCCACTGGTGGGAAGGCATACACAACCTCATTGGGCAACCTGTTCCAGTGTCTCACCACTCTCACAGTAAAGAATTTCTTCCTAATATGTAGTCTAAATCTACCCTCTTCCAGTTTAAAATATTTCCCCTGGTCCTGTTACTACATAACCCTTACAAAAAGTCCCTTCCCAGCTTTCCTGTAGGCCCCGTTCAGGTACAGGAAATGGACTTAAATGATCTCATGTACTTCCCAAAGCTCTGAAAGGAAAATTTAAAATAAAATAAAATTTGGAATTAGGGTTATTCCTAGAAGAGTAAAAAAGATTTTTAGAAAGTGGCTGTTCTCTTAGAGTATTATTGAGTCACTAACAAAAGTACAAAATGCTACTGATAATTTGGGGTTAACAAAAGCCATGAGGTTTATAGGGAGGAAGATGGAGCTCTCTGAATGTCCATCCAATAACTTCCCTTCTGGCACAGTCTAGAGGAACAGATTTGATGATATCTAATGATATCTATGTCCCATTACGACTGGTAAAGTTCATTAAGTGGATGCTGTGCAAGGTCTTAGGACTGTTTTTCAGTCAGAGAGATGAACACTCCTACGGAGATACTCTGGCTGACTTCCCAGGAGCAACTCTGCAATGTAGCTGATCTCCCCCTATACTGGCCTCTGCATTTTTCCAACATTTTCTCTTCTCTTCCTTTCCACTACTTACTCTCCTTGGTTTGGGTTCTGTTATCTCTATTATAGTGCTCTCTCACTTTTCTTTCCTCAAACGTTTACTGAGTTGCAGTCTGTATTTATCAGCTGCCCAGGGGATTTCATCCAGCCCTCTCACTTTTCTTCATAGCAGCCTCAGGTGAATGAGGATCTCGTCAAGGACTGGGTCCATCTGGCACAGGTCCCTCTTCCCCAACGTGGGATCAGCCACTCCATATGTGAGTGCTCCCCAAAGTGGTTTACCCCAGGATACGGATGGGGAAGCAGCTGCAGGAGGATTCTGGAGCACACAGCTCTCATAATTCCCCACATCACAGGAAGGAATTTCTAAGAATACTGGGGGTCCTAAGGCAATTTTGTGAGTCCATGGCCCCACCTGCTGAGGAGATTTATGGCAGCAGATGGGGCATTATGAATCCCATAAGGTTGCAGGGAACCTTCAGAAATGAGTCTCAAGGCTCTTGTCATTTTGTTAAATTACTGAAAATCCCTATTCTCTGGTTTAGAGACTAGATGTAATTCAACTGGTTTTAAAGTCCTATGTGTTCCCCTGACACCTCCGTTGGCATGGAACAGGAAAAGAGTTTTGTTATTTTTGTTTCTGTTTCAACTTATTTAATCAATTAATTATCTAACAATAATCTAACACATTTTGACCTGAGCTGTGTTACAGGATGATGAGCAGTGTAGGAAGATGTTACAGAATAGGTCTATGACTCCCAAAATACAAACAGAAGATGGAGATTATCAAAGGTCCACTCAGGAGCAGTATGCTCTGCAAATGAATCATCAGGTTATATACATTTATACTTGTTTTTAAAGTTAATAGAACTCAGGTAACAGAGAAAAACATTGATAGATATAACTGAATGGCCTAAATCCCAAGTTCACTTCTGTTTGAGAAGCAGATTCTGCTCATAGCAGAACAAAGTGTGTCTCTGATGAGGATGTCCTGTTGGCCTTATCTTCCAAGAAAGAAAAAAGTAAACAGAGTTGTTGTAGCAAGATGACTGAGTGCTTCTACTTTCACAGTAGTAGGGATACACTACAGGGATAGAGAGAATTTTGTTTTGAGACACTTTCCTGTTTCCTACCTGATTTTGCCCTTTCCTACAACTTCTGCGATAATTCTGCTGTAATTTAGTAATCTTTTTTTTTTTTTTTCCAGAACCTCTGTCCCGGAGGTGTGCCAAAAGGCCCCTGCATCCTGTAGTACATTAGAAGTTCTCCCTGTGATACATCCCAAACCATTACCCTGTTCTACCTTCTTAAATCCCTTAAATATCTATCAAACCTCCTGAAGGTATTAACCCCATTCTAACAAATCCTTAGCAGTTCCGTGGGCTCCGTGATGCTTCCACACATCAGCAATCTCTCAGCATAGTCATGGATCTCTGCTCCACAGTCATGCCCAATCCACTCCCACTCTTACTCTGCTCCTCCAAATACAATTTCCGAGTGCTCTGAACTTCTTGTGTACATTGCATGCATTACTTACTTCAGCATGCAGCACATACATTTTTGGGTGATGAGCCTAAGCCAAGAGAACAGACAGTAACAGCAAAAAGTGTCTCTAGTATAAAACAACCACTGCAAAAAAAACCTATGTGTGTGTGTGTGTGTGTGTATACGTATATGATAGTTTAAGTATCTTTATCATTAAGGGCCAGGTTGAATCTTGAAGCATCTCACACTCAGAGTAAATTGAAGATTAGCAAACTACGTGTCTATTAATCAGCAAGGCTTATCAGCACTGAATTTCCCACAGATACTAAGAAATTAGGGGTTAAAGCAGAGCTACAAAACAGGGCTAAGATGATGTTCCTGCCACGTAGTCAAGCTGAAAATATTTGAGGTTGAAGATGTGGAAAATCACTGCAACTCTTCTGTGACAGATGTTCATTTGAAGCTTTATTCCTTAAATTCTCTCTCTTCCCCTGGTAAATGCTGAGCTGCGAGATGAATTGCTAGAGCTGCTAGCTTTGTGAAAAGGGAAAGATTTTCTGATGCTGAGGCACTTTTCTCTGCCCTTTGCCCTGGCTCTGCTCCATGTAGTGTCCACGTAGTCAGTGGGCTGTACACACACTAGAAAAAGTTAAAAAAGGAGGAGGAGGAGCCTGACTGAGCTGTTACTGAGCTGCAGAACTCACTCCATTCTCAGGACAATGAAAGAAATGCAGGAAAAGCTGTGTGAAGAAGGACTAATTTCTTTCCATGATCCCCACTGCTCTCCAGGCAAAGTCTTAGTAGTTGTTCAATGCACCAAGACCAGCATGGCTACAGCCTTTGCTGTCCCAGTCCTGGGGAGACATTCATATGTATGGGTAGCTGGGAAAATAGCCCCATTTATCTATCTACCTACCTATCTATATATCAGCTTCTCCGACAGGTTCACAGCCATGTTGCATGCAATAAGAAAGTTTGAAGAAAATGAACTCACACGGATATAATTTCATGAAAAGCTGCAAAAGAGGAAGTCTAGAGGAATTCCTTTCTGCCCCTGCTTCCTCAGCTGTGTGCTCACTTGCAAGGGGTTACAGGCTTACAGTAGAGAGGTGTTTTCATTGGGAAAGTCCCAGCAGGCTGATTGAGTGGGCCCTTGCCCTCCAAATGAATGCCAAATCCAGCAGTCTAGTAATGAGGATTTTTTTTAAAAGTCTATCCTGTTACAAGCCTAAAACAACAAAAACTGGAGTAGACATCATGAAGTCAGAATTGGTTGGGTTCGGGAGGGAAGGTAGCTGTTACCAGGACTTCCCTCACATCCTCATCTGAAAGCTTTTCTTCCCTCTGAATGTCAAATCTGTTTCACAGGGATCTGTGTCTTTTGCATTCAGCAAAGCATTTCCCAGTAAACACTGCAGGAAGCAGAGAGTGCATGTGTCCCCCTGACCCCCTGCAGTCTGCCAGGCACTGCCACGTGCTTCATGCGGCAGTCTGCTCCCTGCTTCTTCCTAGGGAGTGTCAAAGGAAAGCAAGGAGTGGCTGAGCAAGCAGTAGCTGGGGTGTCTTGGAAAGGAAAAGACTGACCACGTAATCAAAATGTGGCTAATTGCAATAATCAGCCACCAAATGGCATGCAATTTAATGCTTCTGGATATTCTCACAGCACAAGATATGTTCTGGATCACTGACTGACCTGCTGTTGGTGTGTTCATTATTTCAGCCTCCAAAAGTTTATTTAAACCATGTAGCCTTCTTGCTTCTTACCCTCCCAGTTAATTTTAGATGGGCAAGAAACCAGTTCACTGATCTTCTTGTACAAGTTCAGTTTTTGCTATCAAGGATAATTTATTTTCCTTCCATCTTCAAATGCAGTCACCTCTGGAAATAGGATTGTTCCACATTCTATTCAGTGTGGACCAAAACAAAGCTGACATACACCCACAAAATTATAGGTATGGGTACAGATGTATGTATAGGTTTAGGCTAATACTTTGGATGTGCTCTCATAAAAACTGCATTTGTCAGTTTTTGTTCTTGGCCCTTCGGATAAAGATTATTCTGATGATAAGCATATACTTGTTGTAACATAGGTGAAAATAAGATTTGAAAAATAATTGTCACACAGAATCTGCAAGTGAAATTCAAGGATGACATGTAAGTCGTATGTCCTCATAGACTGAGTCTAGGGCGTCAGTGTTTGATTCATGGTTGCCTTGAGGGTGACATCGGTGCTGAATCTCCTTTGCACAAGAGACAAAAGAGGTGGTGAATCAGCCAGGTCATACGTGGAAGAAGGAAAATTCAGAGTGCGTTTGCCTGGTTCTGATTTCAGTATCATGGCATTGGATTATAAAAAGCAATACGTTCTTAGAAGTAGGCAGAACTATGGTTCTCTTTTTCACCTTCTGGATTCCCATTAATTTTAATTTCTTTCCAACAGAGAAACCGGAGAATACCTTGCTCTTAAAGTTTGCTTCAATTAGATTCATCTACTCCTTTCATCTCTTTTACTTTCTACTATTAGTGATCTCAGACTTACATGAAGTCTTCATTTTCAAGAATATATTTAAATTATTTGAAATTATTATCCATATAGGAAGAATGAAAAGACAGTCCTACAGAGTGCCCTTAATTTTAATATTGATGGGAATGACGATGCCTGCTTTCCTACCTAGTGACTAGCTACCTGCATTTTAAACTGGTTTTGCTGCAGCAGTTGTTCAACACCAGAGCCTAAATATAAACTCCTGATTTGGACTTGGCAAGTTCACGTGAAGTATGCACTTCATTGCCTGAGGAGAAATGGAGAAGTGGGAGCTCCTTATGTTTGATGGTGAGCCAACCACAAGAGACTGCCCTTTCTGTTAGATACAGTGCTGCACATGCATGCATCATCCCAGCTTGTGTGTGTGAAATCTGCACAAAGATGGGTTGAGTGAGTGAAGCAGGATACTTACCCAGACAGGAAAATGAGAAGTTTGAGCAAGGGGGAGCTCCCCACTCCTGCCATGATTCTGGTGAACCTAATTGTTGTGCCTTGCACTGTGGTTCATTGAGCTCTGAGCAGATTGGCCAGAGGCTATTTGGAATTCCCACACTATCATTTAGAAGAACTTTATATGGCATGCTGAGGATTGACCTCCTCTGGTTGATCCTAAATAACTATTGTTACTGACAGCCACGTTGCTCCCCTTACCTCAGCTTGCATTTTTTATTTTCAGATAATTCCCTGTCATCTTCATCCCACAGATCACTGCCTTGCTTCAGCAAAGCACTAAGGAAAGATTTTCCATGTAGTCCTGTTTGCATTTAATGAACGTCACTTCTCTAAATTAGATGTTAGTTTGATTTTGCATTGGCATTGCTTTATAGGCATTCCAGTAATGTCTATACTACAGTCTGTAGTCTACACCAGGAGAGCACTGGGGGCAGCCTGTTCCAGAACTGCCAAAGAATCAGAGAATCAGAAAATGGTTTGAGTTGGAAGAGACATTTAATGGTCATCTAGTCCAACTTCTTGCAGTGAACAGGGACACCTACAGCTACCTGAGGTTGCTCAGAGCCTCTGCAGCCTGACCTATAGGAAGCACTGATATGCACAGTGAGCGTATTTAAGATGGGAAAACAATCTTCTCAGGCTAAAGTTAAAGTGCTTTAAATCTGTGAAACATGAAGCTATTGTACAGGCTTTCAAACCCTGTTTCTTTGTGAAAGGCTGAACTCACAGTATAGCGAAGTCAGTTATTTTGGCAGCATTACACTTTCTCTATTTCTGCCAATAGCTGAATTTAATTACTGCTGCATTTATGGAAATACTTACCTAACTGGAGGAGCTACATATGAATTTCATCAGTTTCATATAAAATGAAGCAAATGCAGAGACATTGTCCTTCAGAGAGAGCACAGAGAAGATTAAAACAGAGATTTGCAAAATCATTTCTAAAGTTTCATTTTTTCCCCTCTCCATTTCAAATGAATTTTAGCAAGTCTACTAAATGCAAGACTGTGACTGGGGAAAACAAATTCCTTTCTCCTTCTACAGTGAAGTCAGCATTCCAGTGCTCTAAGGGGTGATGTCACCCTGGGAGAAAAGGGTGCTGAAGTTTTCAAAAGCAACAGAGACAAACTGAATCCCCATTCTCAGAGTGTCTCAAGCTGTAGTTTTGTGCAAGGGGCACCTAGAGGAGGCATCTTGTTCATTCAGCCTTAATCCAAATACCAACTGCATCATCTCATTTCCTCTCACTTCAGAAAGTGGAATGGTTTCTGCAGAGCTTCCCAGTAGCAGTCCTGCCACCTGAGAGAGAGCCTCCTTGCAATTTGTTTCTGTTAATGTCAGGTTTTTGTAGGCTCCTTTTTGTTCTCTGTGCTTCTGGCATAGCCCTGCAGTATGAAAGTACATATATGATGTACCCCAGTAGTACCGTATTTTGGGGAGACATAGCAACCCTCACCATTTTATAATACAGTGAATTTTAGTTGTTCATGGAATATCACTGCAAAAAAAAAAGACACTGTGGCTTGAGTGAGTCAGTAGAAAAAGTGAAGTATTCAAACACTGATTTTAGCTGAATTTAAATCACACTTCAAAGCTAGGATAGCAAGTCAGCCATTCTGGGACTAGCCCAGCAAAATATATTTATACAGCAGGAAGCCCAGCAAAACTTAGAAATGATATTTTTGATGTAATGCTGCTATAGCATGCTTCCGTGAGCTCTTACTTAAAACATGTGAACAAAATTGTAGAAAAAGTTACTGAGCACTATGGTCAGTAAAAAGTGCTTTACAGCCACAAAGGGTTAACAGATTCAAGACAGGCTTTCATCAACCTTTAGAAAAAGTTGTGGCTGAAAGTGAATCTATGTGAATGATACCGCACAAGAATTATATAAGTAACATAGAAAGTAAGATGGTAATCATTTTGTAGTGAGATTGAGTAGCAAAATGCATGGATGAGATTGTAAATGATGATACTAGTATGGAAACAAGAATTAAAAATCTTGTATGATTGTATGAATTTGACACTGCATTGTGATCTACAGTGTAATTTACTTAATAACTTACAATATTTAAGACAAAGCATAGCGTGCAGCTTGGCAATCGCTTTGCTTAGCTTCCAGAGATAGGAATTAAAATGTTTCTCGCTCTGTAATAGTGAACAAATTCATATATTTGGTGTAACTTTATTTCAATCTGGTTGAATTTTAACATGTTAAGCTTTATGAAACTATTGTTAAAGAAAATAGTGCAACTTAGGTCACTACTGTCACTTAACAGCCTACCAGTGATTATAATTAGCATTTTCCATTGCCTGTTTCTAAATGTCATCAACCAAAACCAAATTAGTGTCATTTCCACAAACCAATATTAGCATAATAACAACGTTGTTGTAATGGAGAATGCAACAAATACAAGGTTTATTGGCAGAGGAAAAAGTCATTGTTAGGTTAATTTATGTAGTCAGATGCAGAGAACAATACTTTGGGCACACAGAAAAACCACAATTCCAATCACACAGTGTTTTATGTGATCAAATTGTAAAGTTGAGCATCTGAAGGGCTGGACTTAGTATTTAACCCTGCAAATAATTTCAACACATAAAAAAATATGTTTAAATGATTTGATAGTAAGTTCAAGGTGGAAATTATCAGGCTTGTAACCATCAGGATAATGAAGTTGAACAGAATGGGGCAAGAAATCTAAATCATTTAAGGAAGTTTTTATAGAAGTAAATGTGGCCAGTGTAATAGCAGGAGACTGCATGCAGTGATCAGTAGTCCATTTAAAGGCATTTCTTTTATGAAACACAGAAACCCTTCAGTTTCCTTCTGAATGTGTTTTCATCCAGTTTCAAACAGGGAATGTCTAATTGGTCGTGTCTCATGAAATTAATCAAAGGTGAAAGGTATGGTGGCATCTGGGCAGGACCTGGAGGAATACATTATATGTACATTAGGAGCACTCTACAAAGGAAATTAATAATAAAAACACAAAACCTAATCCAAACCACAGTCCAGTGGACACCAAGATTATAGAGCTATAATATGATTTGGTGAGACAGACTTCTGGACTCACACCTGCAGTCCTTGCTACAGCAGCAGCTATCACTGTTTAATGGTGATGGATAAGTCTGATGTTTCTTCTGCAACTCATTCATTTGTTTCCTGAGATTTTAGATGCATACTGAAGGGTTTGATGTTCTTTCCTCACAGATTACATGCTCCATAAAGTCTCACACTGAGGACAGGCTGTTGCTTATCCCAGCTTGTTAACATGCTTTCTTCATCATCTCTCCTGTTAAGGAGACAAAATGAGAAGACCTTTAATCAGCAGTGTGTGTTCAACATCAGAAAACCAACCATATTCCCTTTACCTTTGTGCAACCAGGAAAATATTTCCAGCTTTAAGTATCAAGGCTTGAGTGACACGTCAGCACTCTCTGGAGCCTTCACTGAAAGTAGTGCTCAAAACGTATTTTCAGCATTGCTTTTTAAAGAGAGAGAGAAAGTGAGTTTAGGGCGGAAAGGACTGAGACAGCTGCTAGACTAGTTTCAGACTGGCAGTACAGCAACAGAAATAAAAACAGAAGTCTCAGAATCTGGGGAAGAAAGAATGTAAAAGAGAAAAGAAAACAAGCAGGGAAGACGTTACTTTTGTTTACCAAGGTGCATTTTTTCATAAAGCTCTCAGTAGCACTGAAAACCACAGTGTGAGAACAGGAAAAATATCCTTAGAGTTTTGTTTTCTCAGGAATGGCAGGGGGCTTTGTAGACATCACAGCTATTATCTTTCTGGTTTCTGACTGATGAATGGGCACTGAAGTGTAAAATGTCTCTTAAAGAAGTGAGCACTACTGATCGTGTCATCATTTTGGTAGAATTTTCCTTGTGAAGAACAGATTTAATGCCTGCTCACCATGAAGAAATCAGGTTGCCATGAGTTCTAAGGCACAAGATAGCAAATCACGCTGAAGTATTAAAATGGAAAAGTGAAGCCTACCTTTAGGAGGTCACAGAAAACCCACTTATGTTTCACAACAGACTGTAGTGAAGGCCATGAGGTTGCCCAGAGCCATCTGAATGCATCTAGTGTCTGCAGTGCATAACCTCATTGCAGTAAAGGGCTTCATCTTACTTGACTGCAGAGTACCATTATTCAACTACTTTTTATTCCCAGAACAATAAATAAGTGGTAATAAAGGCAGGAATTCATTCCTCTCTTCTTGGAGACTCCTTCTTGCATGTACTATTAAACTGGAGAATTAACAACCATGTTGTTTTGTTGGTGTGAAAATGTCATCTATTTTCTTAATCTTAGGAACAATGACCATTAAGAATGACCCTGAGTAATATTAACAGTGGGAAAGCTGCAGATTAGTGCTTAAAGCTTTGCTGTAGATTAAAATTTAAATCTTTACAAAATGTTCATGGGATCCACAGCTGCACAACAAATGCCTGTCTGCTAAGGATGGTCTTGCATGAAATGGAAATATCCCTAAAAAATTTTGTGTTCATTAGGAGCAATGGAGGAAACTCAGGATATTCTTGACATTTCTTTCTCCCTAATTTTTCAGTGTTTTTACTTTTCTAAATTTTAAATGAGTGACATTTCCATTCTAATTCCTTAAGAATTGGATGCGTGCTATGCATTCATCTACAAATAAAACTTTATAAAAGAGCTAATAAACAAGACATAACACAAACTACAGTTTAACAGGCATTTATTTCAGGAACACCTGAAGAACACCCATTGCACATGACACTGATATGGCAAGTCTTGCACTGAGCTCTCAGGTTGGTGGGGTATTTTTTTGTTTTGTTTTTCACAGTCTCTCTGATCAAAAAGAATAAAATCATTTTCAGCAATAACACTAACAAGTGTATGTTCATTAAGAAAAAAAAAAAAACCAGATTTGTTTGAATGGAAGTTCCAATGGCAGTCCAAATGGCAATTCCACTTGAACTGTAATTCCATGACACAAATTATGGTACTGAAAGAGAGCAGTAGTTTTTTGAGACTTCTTTATTGCAGCCATGTCACGTCCATTTTCAGCAGTTTCTTCAGTTATACTGCACAGTTTCACAAGTGCTACAGATCTACATAAGTCTAACTGTAATAACATGTTCCAGATAATTGTTGGTTTCTTGGTACACATTTGCCCCTACTTCATGCCATAATTAAAGGAATCACATAAACTTTGGAACAATCTTTGGAAATCTGAAAATAGGAGTTTAATTTACAAATGCTAGGGTGGAATAGGAAATGAGTGAGCCAAAATCAGCACATAGCCATGCTCATTTCAAGTGCACTAAACAAGGCATCCCTTTTGTTTTGTCCACCAAGACTTACCCAAAGCATCTTCTGCATATGTCGTATAATGAGAATAATATCAGGTCCTCTTCAAAAGAGACAAGTATATTTATTATCAAGACAGGAAGATATTATTTGAAACTAAATGAAAGGCTTCCTTCAAAGAAGAGAGAACATAGCCATAGGGAAAATAACTTATTAGAAATGAGGCCTTCTCTTATAGCTGTTGAACACTATTGCTCAGAGTAGGTGCTGAAGTCCACAGTAAAAACCAGGCTCTGGTGGTGTTTTGTTTCAAACAAACAGATGCCCGTAGGGGTGTGAAAGGATTATGCTGCACTGAGACTTCACAGAAGAAAAAAAAATCTGAATGAATGCACGTGTACAGGGGCCCAAGGGGGAATGAGATTTGTCAGGAATATAGTTCCACTGGTGACTGTTGGACTTGACATCTGATTGAAATCCAGAGGTCTGCAAGCCCTAAGCTTCTAACTTTTTTATAGCAGGAATAGTGCACATCTGTTCTCACATTCCTGCTGAGGCATCTCTGTTGGGTGTATCTGACTTTCAGATATTCCTTCAGTCCAATGCATGTTGTAGATATACGTTCCTCTGATGACTCCATCAAGGTCAATGGTGGGGAGCTCTCATAATGTTTCTGTTGTGTTTTCTGTTTGTACACCTCCGTCACATTAAGTGGCTGATTTCTTTGAGAGAAAAGTCACAAAATTTCACTAAAGAACCCATGGTCAAAACCAGGTTATAGCTCATCATATATATGATTTTTTAAAAAACATTCCTGTAGACTTCCCAGCAATGGCTACTCTGATCAGTAAAGTTAGCCTCAGCAAAGACTCCTTGGAGGCTCCTGTTGTCTCCATTGAAACACAGAAATGTGATACCATTTTCTATAACCCTTTGAGCCCAACTTGTCATCCAGTTGTTCATCTATCACATTATGCTTTTGTTAAAATGTGCTGGACGTTTTGCACAGATACAGTGAGAAACAGTATTGAAAGCTTTGCTGAAATTGAAAAAGATTGCATCAAGTGGCTTCCCTTTGGGTAACTTTATCATAAGAGGAAATTATATTCATTAAACTAGACTTTTTGCTCACAAAAGTCCCTTTTTTATTTCTTATTCCCTGTGACAGAATGGAAGATGAATGGCTGAACACCACCTTGCAATTTACATACCACTCCCTGAGGAATTGGGTGACTCTGTTCAAGTGTAAGGAATCTGCGTAATCACTTGCTTATAAGATTAACAATATCTGATTATGAAGGCTGAGATGATAGCAGGAAGGGAATTCACATGAAGCTGCTTGCAAGCTGTTTTTTTTATTTACTCAGAATGTATTCCCTTTCCTTTGGGGAAGGTCAAAGCAGTTAGAATGGGGAAATAAATTAGTATTATGTTAATGACTTTTCTGGATATATTATTTATATTTATTGTTTGCCATCTTTGAGTATACTGAAAAAAATACGTGAATTACACAGAGTCACCTGTAAGGGTGACAAAAGAGATGTCAGATGAGAAGTGTGGAAAAGAAATTTGGAACAAAGCAATCCTCAAGAGCATTCAGAGTACATAAGCAACAAAGTGGAAAAAGTTTATGGCTTTCTCCTAACACTCAGAAGCTCTGACAATCCCACATCTACCTTAGGCTAAAAGTTCTCCTGTTTCAATATCTGGAAAACCTAGCAGTTTTGTCCACTGTATTCCAGGATTGATGCTCACTGCTGCTCTTGGAGATTTTACTAAATAATTGAAACCAGGTATCTTTGGGTAACTTAATCTGATCAGAATAATGAGAATTAATGTATGTTTGCACATGATTGTCTTTGTCTTGGGGGGTTACCTCTGTCACTGATTTCCAGCTGCATTCCCAAGCTTATTTTGTGTTTCTCATGGGTAAACAAAAGTACACAGCAGTGTCAGAAAACATAAATCTTGCACTCCGCAGAATGCATGAATGAGCTGACAACAAGCCTGACTTCTCTTTGCCTACATTGTGATCACTGTATTATAATATTGTAGGATTTTGTGTGGAATAAATGTCTCCTATTCCCAATTCTTCAATATTTTCTACAGAATAGATCATCATGGCATCACAGAATCACAGAATTGTAGGGGTTGGAAGGGACCTCCAGAGATCATTGAGTCCAACCCCCTGCCAAAGCAGCTCCCTAGCCCAGGTTGCACAGGTAGGCGTCCAGGCGGGACTGGAACATCTCCAGAGAAGGAGACTCCACCACCTCTCTGTGCAGCTGTGCCACTGCTCCGTCACTGCACTGGGAAGAAGTTCCCATGCACATTTGAGTCTTTTTTCAAGGCTGAACAGACCCAGTCTCTCAGCCTTTCCTCATAAGAGAGGTGTTCCACACCCTTATTATCTTTGCAGCCCTCCGCTGGACTCTTTCAAGGAGATCCCTGCCTTTTTTGTACCGGGGAGCCCAGAACTAGACAGAATACTCCAGGTGAGGCCTCACCAGGACATGCTTATGTTCATCTTGCCTTGCACATTTCATGGAGCCCCTAGGTTCCATCATTCCAGATCCATACTTTTAGTCACAAAAAGATGTTTTCTTGCTTCCATAATTTGCTACAGATCTGACTACTACTCATTTACCTGAAATAGTCAGAGCACCCATATTGCTGCCCCTATTGATAGATCAACCTCATCTCCACCTGAAAGCATAATGTTTTGTGTTTGACTCATACATTTACTGATTACAACTGTATTGCCCAAGGGAGAGAGAATTATCATGCATGTGGAAAAGCATCTGGAATCAGTCCTACGTGGTCAAAGTTTCTTCCCATCTTTTCAGGACTCTTATATTGCTTTACCTTTCACATCTCTTCCCATTCAACTTATTTTGTGCCCCCTCTGTGAAGAGAACATAACAGAAACAGACTCTTATAAGCTCTTTTCCTGTGTTACTGTAGGCTGCGTTCATTCTTCCATTGCATCTGCACCTGGCTTCAAGCAAAATCATCTTAGCTACAGATGATTCATTTTTAATGGTGCCTGCAGCAGGAAACAATAGTTTGACAGCTGATCCATTGGCCCCATTGCAGTTTCTGAACAAAACTGAGAGCGGCCAAAACAAAAGAAAATATTAGTGGAGGAGAATGAGACTATACCATAAGCAAATCCAAAGTTCAAATAAGAAAAGAAGTTGGGGATTATTAATTTAAGGAGGTTATTGAGGCACGCATTTTAGGCTGAAAAATTAATTTTGAGATCTCAAGGCCAAAATAATACATAGGCTAATTCCTTTTAGCAGCACTTCTGTGATTTGTGCTAAGGCAGCGGGAAGCAAAAAACATCTGTTTCTCTAACATGAAATGCTAGACAAAGCCTACATACCTGATTTTCCCATAAGCAGGGTGAAAAACAGGTTTCAAGAAGCTAGAGGAAACAGTCACCTGTGCTGAGGCAACCCTCACGGCTCACCTCTTTGTGCTCACGTGGGCAGTGGTGGGCACGAAGTAAGGTACAATCTGCTGTCCTCACTGGTGGTCGAATCTCTGTTCCCTTCTCCAGTCTCTAGGGCTCCTGCCAGGTGAAATGGCAGAAGCAGGACGTCTGCACATCATCTCCTTGACTTCATTTTTTCAGTACACGACTTATTACAGCACAGGAAAATGAATTATAGTGTAAGAACCATAAAACTATTCTGAGTGCTAACAGGTAAGTTTCAGCTGCACAGCTGAATCTGTAGCTAATTGTTCATAATTAAGGATCTGCAAACACTTCTGGATGCATCCAAGGTCAAATCTACAGTGCAATCCAGCAACAGAATGCAGTTGCTACTGTCCACTGTTTTTCATATTTTAGGTGGAAGAACACTGATAAGAGCACATAAATAATACCTCTCCTTTCACAGAGAAAGAAAACAGAGCATCACAAGCTTGCAAGTACAGCACCCTTGCAGTGGAATGCTGTACAAATACAGTGTAAGCAGGCATGAAAACTTTACAGTGAAAAGTTTCAACGTATTTATGATCTTTGCAGGTGTCAGGAACAGTGTCTATCAATTCAGTAAATTGGCATTTTGAAGTGAGATAAGATAAATACCATTTATCTTTTACATCATTTGAGAAAAAATCATTCTCAGATTTTTGACTGCAGCTGATTCTGTCTTTGTAGTAGAATAGGTTTCATACTACAGAGTTAAAAATGGAATGAGAGACTTCAACAGAATAATAAAGGATCAAGTTTTCAGACTTTCGCATCAACAGATGTGTGAAGAAGGATGTCCCATTAATTACAGAATCCTAGAATGCTAGAATCCTACAATCCTACAATCATGGAATGGCTAGGATTGGAAGGGACCTCAAAGATCTTCAAGTTCCAGCCCCTCTGGCACAGGAAGTGTTGCCAACTGCCAGATTAAGTACTAGATCACATTGCCCAGGGCCTCGTCCAACATGGCCTGGGTTGAAGGTAGTTAGGAAAGGAGGACCCTGGCATCACTAAGGTAGCAGTAATTGCTACATTCAAAGCATGCACTGGCAGGAGTTATTGAGAGAAGACTAGCAGCCCAACCTACAACACCAATGGCTGCAAGAGGAAAATGACTACACACAGAAAAACAGTTTTGTCAACGAAGGAGGCTCCAGAAAGATAGATGTGCATCTCTTACCTGATTCTTATAATACTCCCCAGCTTCAATGCCAAATTATAGCACTGTATTTTACAATGCCAGTATAATATTTCTGCTATTGTTTCTTAAGGTGAGAGAAGAGCTAGAATTTTCCAATGATTATAAAAAAACAAAAATAAAAAGAAGAAAAAGTAGCAAAACAAAAGTAAAACTATTTGAACTCTCCCAAATAATGAGGGAAATGTATATAGATGTTGACAGAGGAGATAATTGAAATTGCCCTCAGGAGGGAAATGAGGTGGCAAGAATTATCTTTCTTGAATATTCATAAGATTCAAAAGTTTTATTTGATTGGTTTAAAGTTGTTTTTGATTGGCTTAGAAACTGTGAAAGAAAAAAAAAAAGGAGCAGAAATTCCATCCTGCTTTAATCACTGCCCACTCCAAGTTTCCCTAATGACTTCCAGATGCCTTCTTTTTATGCTATTGTTTTGGCACAGTTTCCAGACAACTTCTGGGTCTGTTAACACAGAAAAAAAAAAGAGCCTGACTGCCCTCCCCTCCTCTCCCTCCTCTTTCTTCTAACAGAAAACAGATTTCACTCTGGTTATATAAATGCGTGATGAGATGGAGAAATAAAATGCCTGCTGCAGTCTTCCTTCAATCTTCAATAACCTTTCTGACAGAAAGTGAAGGAAATATATTCATGTAAATTCCTTGAAGGGAAAGAAGTGAAAGCATATTCCCTAAAATCTATTGATGTTTATATTAAAAAATGAAGCATGAAGTTTAGTAGAAAAAAAACAGTCTACAAACATATAACTTTCCATCACAAAATGATTTTCATTGTGCTGTCTGTGCCACTGTTCTGCTGAACCATCTAAAGCAAATCATCTTGCCTTGTAATGCTTCTGTTACCCCCTATGTGAGATGGAGACAAGAGTACTCAGCCACACTACTATAAGAAGCTCTAAAGACCTTCAGATGCAAAGCAATCCTGTCTTCAAAAAGAGCAAGGAGGAGAACCTAGAGAATTACAGTCCTATCAGCATCACATCCCTGGGAAGGTTATGAAGCAGCTTAACCCAGAAACCATTCCCAGGCATGTGAAAGAGAAGAAAATAATTGGGAGTAATGGGTTCACCAAAGGAAAGTCATGCCTGATCAACTTGATAAGCTTTTATCATGTAATGACTTGCTTGGTAGATTTAAGAAAGAGCAGTGGATACTTCCTTCCTGGCCTTCAATAATGTGTTTGGCACTGTCTCCCATAAGATCCTTAGAGGCAAGCTGTTGATGTACGGGCTGGATTGGCAGAAAGTGAGCTAGAGTGAATGGCTGAGCCCAGAGTGGCATGATCAGTGAGTGATGCAAAGTCTAATTGGAGGCCAGCAGCTAGCAGTGTAACCCAGCAGTCACTAGTGGGTCCAGTCCTGTATAGTATCTACATTAAAGAGACAGATGATGGGATAGACTGTACCATCAACAGGTTTACAGACAGCACAAAACTTGAAGGAGCAGTAGAATGCTAGAGTCATGCTGTCACCCCCAAAAGGCTGAAGAAATGAGCTGATGTGAATGATATGGAGTTCAGCAACAAGGAGAGCAAGGTCCTTCACCTGGGGAAGAACAACCCTGGCACTGGAACATGTTGATCCCAAAGACTATGGAATAGTTTGTTCAGGCTTGTATGAGGTACCGAGAACCTATCTTTCCTGTGTATTTATCCTTCTTACTTTTCAGCACACTGACAAATGCAAGCCTAAGGCAAATAACCCTCAGCAGGACACTAAAATTTTGTATCAAGAAAGCAATTTTAATTTATTTTTCCACTTCGTCATTTAATAAGTTTAGATAGATCATAGAATCTTAGAATCAAAGACTCACATAGATGAGCTCTATGAAAGGTCTTCATTAAATGAAACGCTTCATTAAATGAAATCACCTGGATTTTGCTGCTCTGAGAGTATCTACTTGACACAAAGAACTTTACATATTCTAATATCTAACATAAAGTTTCAGATAGCTTTGAGGCAAAATCAGATGTTTCATCTCAGAGATTACATACCATCTCACTCAGTGTGTAGAAGTAACTAGTGCTTGAACAGGTGGTCTTGGGCAGATTTTTAAGTTCTTGCTCATCAACGTTTACACTGTCAGAAAAAGTTCACAGCTCCTGCCAAGGTTTTGCCAAGTGGAGCTTTTAGGTAGATGCTGGAATCAACCTTTTAACAGCAAGCCCATTAAAAATCTAAGACTCTGAGTCTATTAAATCTAATAGCAATATAGAGATGACAAGGAAAAAAAAGTCATCTTAATTGATTTCATTACTTCTTAGCAAGGTTTAGTATTTCTATACAAATTCCAAAAAATACCTAATATACTTTTGAAACAACTAAGGAAAGATTTCTGCCACTTGTTTCAGCAGGTAAGTGGTACTATTAGAATTTTTTCTCTAATATTTCAATGAAGACTTTTTGCATTTAAATAATAAGATAAATTTGGACTTCTTCTGCAAGTGTAAGCAACTTTTCACATATTGACTAAACATAGATTATATACCCATTCAATCTTAATTTCCTCAAAACTGATTCATTAAACTTTGTTGAATGAGTTCCTGCTTGTAATCTTTCCCTTTGTCTCTGCAGTTGGTCTCCTAAGCACTTCAAGAGCAAGCATAGCTTCATCAGTGCTGAAAATGCAATATAGCTGCTTATATATGTTGTTCTTACAAGCAGACTTCCAAATGACAGCAGCAATACTCAGCTTATCTTCCATTGTATTCCCCAGATCTTCCTCTACTGTGTTATGACCCAACTAATAACTATTCACTGTGTATTTAAGCAATCGTTTCTTTTTCTTCCTGAATTTGTTTTACTTGTGTTTGCTTTAATTGAATTTCGCTGTGCCATTTTCCTCTTTTTCTCCAATCTGATAAGATCGCAATGAGCCCTGAGAATATGGGGTGGAACAGAACTCGCCTATGGCCTTTTTTAATATGACAATGAAATGCCCCAAATCTAACATCTGTAATGAAATAATGCTGATGGGCCATCTGAGGTTTTTTTTCTAGGTTGTTCCAGTATAAGAGTTTTTATCTTAATCTAACTTTTAAAACTCAGCTCCAACTGCTATTTTTATTCCTTCACACAATTTTTTATGTGATTCTCATGAACAACTGTTTCCCCTTTCATAAAATCATAGGAATTAAGTTTGTTCACCTATTCCTTGTAATGGAGGAGAGAGCTTCTGGTGACAGCACAGGAAACAAGGAATGCTCCTGGAGAATCTCCCATAAGGGCTTGTGTTGAAGGAGACTACTTTATTTCGTGCTATATTTTTGCAGAATTTCCTGCAAAGTTCTTTACATGCTAGTTTCCTGTTCATTTGTCTCATACCTGTCCCATATCTTTGGAAGACTTTAATCAGAAATCTCAACACAGAAGGAAACAAAAATAACAGTGGCAGGAGGTGAATTACCTTTCCATTCTACCTCACAACAAATGAGAGAGCTATAGTTGACAGTGTTTGCACCAGTCTCATGTAGAAAGCTGAAATAGCCAGCTTCCAAACATCCTGACCAGAAGATATTTATGTGATTCTGTGAAGGGGGTGCTTCCTACTGATGGATAGAAGTTTTCAAGTTCTTTTCATGTAAACTTTATTTAAAATAAAAAAATCTTTCAAGTCAGAATATTTCATTTAAGATTACTCCTCTGCTTTAGTGTAACTTTAGGCTCTTGTAAACTTTTCAATAATGTTTTTAAGTGAAGCATTAAATATGAATATTGTTTATGAGCCTCTATGTATACAGAAGGCTTTCTTCCAAAAAAGAAAAAAAAAGTTATGGCACAAAAAAAGGTTTTTAGTTCAAAATCTTTTCTAACTTTTTTCATAGAAAAGCAGATTTAGTAAAAATGCCAATTACTTAAACTTGCAGGAATTAAAAAGAAGAATGTAAAACTTTTCAGGTAATGTTAAATGCCTATTTACAAAACCTTAAAATTAGAAGTCTTGAATCTTATTTTACGAAACAATTTTCTCCTTTGTCCTTGGTGCCTCCTCTTTTCTAAAATCTTAGTAATATAAAGCTCTCCTCCATAAGCATTAAGGATTCCTCATACTTTGCACAACTATGAGTCGTGGGTCGTTTTCTCGACGAGATGCAGGGGGCAGTTTAGCAAAGGCTATTTTATACTTTGCCCAGGCTTTGTGCTCAGCCCAAGTACGGTCTGTCATTTGCGTCCTCCTGACACGTCACGAAGTGAAACAAGCCAGCTTCCCTCTGCAGAGCTGCTCCATGAGATGCTTTTAATCTGACCTTGCCCGGGGGGTTTGAAGCTCTGCCTCTATCCTGCGTGTGTTTTCCAGATGATTTCTTTCACTCTTTTGTTGCACAGCTATGTGAAACAGCCCAGACTGGGTTAAAAAAATAATGCCACATACAGTGTTTATGTTGCAGCAAAGAGCAGGGAAACTTTTTCAAGAGGGTGGGGGGAGGGGCAGCAGGGAAGTTTAGACATTTGCAATTCATTAAAACTGCTCTTCCCAGCGCAGCTGAGGAAACTCCTCCTGTTCTGTGTGTTGTTCTAAAAGAAAATCAACCACCTTTCAGCTTAGCTGTAAATTCTAGTTATTCACTTAGCTTGGTAACAAAATGATGGCATTTAAGGCACAGCACAGAGAAATGTCCTCTAGCTTCATCTTGCTTGTTTGTGCTATTCAGAAATACCACAAAGCCACCCCAGATTTGGATTTTACCCCGAAGTACTGAGGAATGGGAAGTCTCAGAGGTGACAGAAATTTTCACCCAAGCACATAACGCAAGGGCACAAAAAAAGAGGAGCAGAATGTTTTTTTCCAAGGTGAAAAGGAAAATGCTAACTCCCCTAGTTTTCCAAACAAACTCATAGGATATAGAAATGTGTTGGGAACCCAATGGGAGGTAGACATGCACTTGGAAGGAATGTTGGCAAGATATATGCTTACGGGTTAAAGATGCAAGCGCTTGAACAGAGTGCAAGAAAACTTGCAGGTCAAAAAGCAGAGGATTCCCTTCCCCCCTGTTCTGCCTGCATACTTCTTCCAGGGATTTGAGAGCTGCAGGATGACGTGGAAGGGGGTCATAAAACCCTGCAAGGCTCCGGGTGTTCCACAGCCTGGCCCCGCTCACAGCAGCTCCAGACTCTTAAAATTAAAAGTCCCAGGGACGAGTGAGTCATCCAGCCTCCAGATTCTCCCCTTTCAGAGGGAGCAGGCAAAAGAGGCTGAAAGATTTGACCTACGGATTTCTTGATTTGCAAGCTTTAGTCGAACTGTAACAGTCATTTCTTTAACGTTACTGAGAAACTGTAACAAAGACAACAAAACTCTCTCATCCTGAGATCTAGCAGTTCTCTGAGCATCGGGCTGTGCTGCTACCACACTTCTCCTATGGGAAGAAAAAAGTAAAGAGGAAGAAAAATCTTTCCTATTTTCTTTTTTCTGACAGACTCTTCCCGTTATTTCTTTTTTGTTTTGTTTTGTTTGTTCGTTTGTTTTATATGTGTGTGTGTATTACGTGGCTCTTAACTTGGAATTATTGACTCTCCCCTTATCCTGACCAACACCAGGGACATGCAGCATGCGTACTGTATCATTGGGAAGCCGCGCAGGGAGCTGCCACGTCTGTAGTGCTGCAGCACACAAAAGGAGGCGGAGGTAGCAGCATTACCTTCTAGCTGACAAATTTGGAAATTCTGGTGCCACATCAGCAAAGGCATATCCCAGCACAGTGCTCTTCAGTCCATACAGAAGTGAAAACGTACAATAAAAGAATTTCAAGGCAGAAATCTCTTGCTAAATGCCTACTTATTTCTGCTCTTCTGTTCCTCGTATCTCAGTCAGGCTTGAAAGGTGATATCACACAATTAAAGCCTCAGTATTTAAAACAAAATACACAATTCCATTTAGAAAACTAAGAATGTATAACTATATCTAGAAGACTCACAATGTTTTCTGTGGGTTGGAAAACAACTGAAATATGGGGATACTGACAGTATATCTACACCACATTGTACAGTCCCACGTGCAAGTACCTGAGCTAACTTGGGAATCAAAGCGTGACAGATACTGCCGCCCAATGCTGCTCCTGTCCTCATGCAAAGGACCACAGGCTCCCATTGCTCCTAGTGAAAGAAATGATTAAGTTATGACACTGCAACTCCCATGTTTATTATTCATTTTTAGCTAGCTTAAGTAGCACTATGTTCACATTCTAAGTACTCACATTTATCTAGAAGCTTGAAGAGGCATTCTGAGCCACATACATGATACCTTACCTGGGTTTGATTTTCAAAGAAAACATAAACAAAACCAAATGATTGTTGGATCATCTAGAAAATAAATGCAATTATAGATATGTATCAACTAATGACTGGAGTTAAGTCATCATGCTTGCCTGTCCCCATGTACACTTCTGAATCACCTGAACCTGAGCTCCTGGTGTAGAGAACAGAGACAGTATCCCAGAATGGAGGAATATGAGTAGTTCACATATTATTTACTATACACATTCTGTAATTGAGTGAAATATCACATAAAATGTGTTCAAAAGGCTCTTTGATGTCTAATCATCCTGTGCAATAATCCTTGCATATGTGCTAAACACTACTAGAATTTAACCTGTACTTTTAATGCCTATTTTAATGTAAAAAATTGCAGAGAGATGAAGTGGCTGAAGTATGATGGCAGCACAGTTTGCCATCTAATTCTACTGATGGCAGGACTTAAATTCCAGGCTAGAGGAAGTATTTATTTTTCTGAAACAACATCTGGCTCCTTAATGAATCTGACAGGTAGCTATGTTGGTGGTTTCTCATCTCTCATGTGGTTAGAGTTGTGTGTGGACTGCTTAAGAAGCCCATCATGTCAATGGCTGATTCATTCAGCCTGAAGTATTTTTGTTGGACTTGGAGAGTCTGTGGGATCTGTATAACCACACACAGGTCTCTCCTGAAGTAGGTGCTTAAAAGCATCTACAGTTCAGACCGGAAAACAGGATGGTATGTTTGTGTACATAAAGCTTAGCACAGCCAAGCTGCCATCTAAACAGTCTTTCTGAAACAGTTTATCCAATTTATAATCTAAATAGGAAATAAAGCATATGAAGGCCTAAATTAAAAGAACATTTTAAAGTCAAGCAGCCAAATATAAAAAATTAAAGAATTAAAGACCACTATGAGGGAAGGAAGTGTTCAGAGTCAAGAAAGAGAGTAAGAAGTATAGCTTATTCTTTTCTTATCAAAATGATTTTGGATAGCTAACATAGAACTCAGCAAGAACGTTTATGCTGGCTGTAATTTCCTGCAGAAAACTAATATTTTGGTTCACCAATGTAATATGTCCTTGAACCACTGTTAGTGCGACTTCATAATAACCCATTGCTACCAATGCATCTTCTCATGCTCCCTGAAATTTCTGACCTCCTATTGTTTTCCAGCATTTTACCTGTCCACTGTGGAAGATAAAGGGCATTAATAATTACACCAAGATAGCAGAGGACAGAGAACAAGGTTTGAGCTCTGCCTGGTTAAGTTCAGCACAGATAAATTGGTCAGAAAAGCTTTCAGAGTGACAGCTACCAGGAGATTTTGTACAAATGCCTCTGAAGGGGGAAGTAGGAGATGGCTCAAACCTAAGCCAGATTCTGGCCTCCTGGGAAGAAAGAGGCTTAGCTTCCAGTTAACAAATGAACAAACAAACAAACCAGAAATAAGAAGAAAAAGCAAGCCATTTCATGAGTAGCAGAATAAATTAAGTCTGATTTCCTCCACCTTTGCTCAGGTACCTGGTGTCCAATAGCACGGCTGTGCTCTTATTATCACTCTCCCAGAGCAGGATGTAGAAGCTTTAATTCTTCGGCATCCTGTTTACATTGAACTTTTAAGAGCTTAATACTTCTGAGACCTCTAACCCTCTTTCAAGTGTAGTTAAAAATGACCAGGAAGTCAAAACATTATTAGGATAGGAACAGAAAGAAAATGTCCCTATTTAAGAAAAAAAGTGTTGAAGAGTCACCGCACTACATCCAGCTTTTATCTGATAAGTTGGTGAGGGGAAAACTTTCACCTAAGCAGGAGAGAATTTTTCTCTTCCTTCTGCTGATGCTCAGGAAAATTATCTTCCAACCCCATAAAGCGGTAAGAGACAGGGGTTAGACTAGAATAAAGTATATATGGGACACACAACTGGCTTTGGTAGGGCCCAGCTATTCAACCTTTTTATTTTAATTTTTATTGTTGTCATGTAATGAACTCCACAGAGTACTCAGGTGCATGGGGACCCAAATGCCGCGTCAGCTCTGGTGAGATTGCTCGAGAATGAGGTTAGAATGTATCACGGACTTCACCAAAATTGTTCACACCCTGAAAAGACTTGTGAGAATCCATGCAGGGAGCTCTGTTACCTTGAGTAACATGGTAGCATTGAGTAATTCTGTTTAAGATGTATAAATTCCTTGGATTATAGTTTACCACCAAATCTAAGGTTTGTTCTTTAATTGTAGTACTTGATTTTACATCACTTCAGGTACCAGCTGCTAATAGCAGGGGGAAGCCCAGTTAACATAATTCTATAACTTGGTCCTGCAAAGCCAAACTGTTTGCTAAGTGCCATGGAGGACATTCAACCACTCATGCTTAAGATGTACAATGTTTCCAGCAGACAGGTTTTGGTACCTTCTCTTGCCTCTTTCCATTTCCATATAAAATAATTCTCAAATTCCAAATTCAGCAGCACTCCTACTTAACAAATACTATGAACACAACTGTACATTTTTAACTTATTGCACAATTAATATTGTAGATTACTTTCTTGAAATATTATGTATAGGCATTCAGACAGATTTAAACCTATGTGTTCCATTAAGCATAAGAATTAAGAGCATGTTAAAATATCTTCTGGTCTCTGATGGTCTGAAGAACAGATCTGTTCTGAGGTGGATCTATCCCTGCAAGGAATACAAAAGTAGTGCAAACTGGTGTTAAACATGCTCATGAAAAATAGTGCCTTCACGTAGATACACTTCTGATCATGAAACGTTGAAAGCTCCATGCATATAAGGATGTTTCCGAATGCTTATATCTCTATCAACTCTAACTGTCTTCCTTCTCCACTGGGGCAGTGCTGTGCCTGGAGTTCTGAGCACTCACTGCTGAATCAGTCACCAGAATCAAGCCATGGAACAACACCAGCTGAAGGCAATGTCTGCCCATCTCTGCTGTCCTAAGATTACTTATGCTAGAGAGTGTAATATAGAAGAAACATGATGGCTCTTTGAGTCTGAAAATGATATAATAAAACCTCAAACCTGAACTAAGTTGGGCTGAGTAGAGCTAAGGATGATCACTATCCTCCAATTGCAGAGTCTAAGATGTTATACTGTGTATTCTGCACATCTGGGAATCCTCTGTGTCCTTCTCTTCCTGCAGTCAAATAGGATAGCAACCCCATCTTCATGTGTGTGAATCCTCCACTGGTGAGGAAGATTAGATGACAGATATGTTATGCCACGGTTTGGGCAGTAGTAGAAACAACTTCCTCAGTTTGTCTGAGGAGGCCTGAACATGTCTGAAGCCAATACCGTAGCTGACACTTCAGTTGCTGGGTGGAAAGTTTCTCTTAATGTTTTCAGTGTTGTCATTTTCCCCTTAGTGCAAACTGATAATAACAATAAAGGCAGCAGAAGTGCTTTTCTTTCTCTCTCTAAGGTAAAAAAATAATGGCGGTATAATGACTTGCAAAAGAGAAATAAATCTCTCTGTTTAAACAACAGCAACAACAACAGCAACAACAACAAAAAAAGCTTCAAGAAAGGAAGTTAAACTGAGAGAGAGAATATCATGGTCATTCTTTCCATAGCATTCTGTTTATACATTGAAATATTTCTTTCCATCTGTGGCGTTCCGTTGGCTACAATTTCTATGGTTAATGAGAAAGGCTTTGCACAAATTCCATCTCTGATGTGTGATTGCTGCTTTTATGAAAATGAAGTGGACATGAGGGGGGTCCCATGTTTATGTTTACTTATCTCAGCTGGACGTTGTACAGTATCATTTATTTATAAGGTGAAGCCACTTGTGACTGGGGAGTCAAGCATACTGCAAAGCATCACAAAGTTTTATTTCTGTAAGGATTGAGTTTTGCCTTGGGTGAACCCTTACAAATGCAGAGGACTTATCATTACAGATTCTGTAGTTTTATTCTGAAGACAAACTCCCTCTGAGGCTATGGAGGTCTCTGTTGATAGAGGTGTACCTAGCTGACAGCACCCATGGGCCTGTCACTTCAGTTCTAGTGACATGCTTAACAACTATTCATTCATGCTTTCTTTTATCATCCAGACACACCGATCTCTTTGATAAGAAGCTGCAGAGTGGCAGGGAAGATCAACTCACCCAGACACTGGCTTACATAGATCTAAATAAATAGATAGATATAGATATAACAGGTAATAATAGATATATAATATATAGACAGTAGGTCTAGTGACATTGCTCTGTACTGCTTGGATTTTTAAGGAGTTCCTGTACATCTCATTGAAATGGAGTACTGAAGTTAACTTCACAGAACAGAGGGCTATGTGTAACAGGATGATGCAGATTCAATAACAAGAAGAAGTACAGGGCAGTTTAATTCATGAGAATATAGTTGCACGATGCTGAATTTCACCAGAACACAAAGGATGATTTCTTTCCAGTGCTGGGTGCCATGGGAGGCTTCAGTGTGTGTGTTCATTTCTATATCCCATCTGAGATGTGATATCCAAGCAAATGAAGTTTTAATTCCCTACATGTGATCACTTTGCTTATTTGCAGAAACCTCTTCACTTTCTTATTCAACTGAAATAAAATATTTTGATATGTAACAGTGCTGTGTTCAAGCCTGGAACCTGCCACAGACTGCCACTCTGGTTTTATTCACTTTTTTTTTTTTCTTTCTACAGTCAAATGAAGAAATCAGAAATGATGTAAAGATAGTCCTATAAATGTCTTCAGAAAGGTAGGACTGCAGCATAGCAGGTAGAGCCAAGTGCTGGTAGTGGGCTTCACTGCCAGACACGCAGAGGGAGATGAACCAGGACCAGGGTTTTTCTGGACACAGCCCAGTCATGAGCTTCAGACAAAGTTGCACAGCGAAACGATTACACCTACAACAAAAGTCAGGAAGGGAATGGTGGCCCCAGGCTGTGTGAAAAGGGACTCTTCAGCCCACAGATGATGGTAAAAGTGCTGGAGTGAGAGTGGTCACCAGTAAGGCTTATTCATGGTCTCAGTGTCCTGACAAAATATTTTCTTGAAGGGTGGTATCTTCTAAACTGGGGAGGATGAGATGTATAATGCCACTATCTTTAATATAGAAGAAAGCTGGAGAAGAGAACACTTTGGGGAGACCTCATTGCATCTTTCCAGTTTTTAAAAGGAATTTAAAAACAGGAGGGAGATCCACTTTTTACAAGGGCAGATAGTGATAGGACAAGCGAAAATGGTTTTAAACAAAAAGAAGAGAGATTTAGATTATATATTAGGAGGTTATTTTTTATTCAGAGGCTGGTGAGGCACTGGAACAGGCTGCCCAGAGAGCTGTGGGTGCCTCATCCCTGGAGATGCTCTCAAGGTCACTTTGTATGGGGCCCTGGGCAGCCTGGTCTGGTGGATGGCTGCCCGGCCCATGGCATGGGGCTGGAACTAGATGGTCCATGATCCCAGTCTCCCTATCTTATTAGCTATGGCTTTGAACAAACAACAAGAACCAGAACAGGAATAGCTTTCTAATAGAACATGCACTACACATTATCTCTGCAGAATTCTATGTTCTTCAAGTGACTTTTCTGAAACTGAGGCATTCTCTTTTTATTTTGCAAAACAATATTTTGAGATGAATGAATTTTTCTGATGCAAAACCAGTCTGCCAGACACTGTTACACTCCTACAAGCACAGGGAGCCAGCACAACTTCTTCACATTCCTATGACCCTCACAGGGATGGGACATACGTGGCAGATGGGCCCTGTGCTGGTAATCTGCCCAGTAAATAAATTTCAGCTTCAAATATCAGTTGTTAACTTCAGAGACTGGAAATCTGACTCACAGGCTCTGTCCATTTGGTGTCTCCTGCAGAACTGCACTGCAACAGGGAGGAGAGATGGAATAATGAAGAAACTGACAGATACACAGCTCAAGATTTTAATATAAAAGCTGGGATGCAGAGCTCACTGTGAACTGTGAGTGCTTACTCAGCAGGAAAGGAGCTATGGAAATTCTTGCAATGGGAAAGCTGAACTCTCTTTCTCCACCTTCATTTCAGACTGCACAAACATCATAGGAAGAAAGGAAGGGTGGGAGGGAGGGAGGGAGGAAAAGGAAGAAAAAGGAAGAAAAAGGAAGAAAGGAAGAAAGGAAGAAAGAGAGAGAGCTTCTGAATCTTCTTTAAATATTTGTCTTCTCACTCCTGCAATCCAAAGGGAAAATGAGACTGTCATTAACAGAGAAATGTCTTTTCTATGGAAAAAAAAAAAAAGAAAACTGATAGTAGTTGATAAAACATCTAATTGGATTGCAGAGTTAAGGCAAGACAATATACTTGGCTTGATTTGCAAGTTTATAAGAAATTAACCTTCCATTAAAAAGGGAATTAAACCACATCCAAAGACAGCCATTGTTTTAGTTTTGGAGTATCTTTTTTTTTTCCCTCTTCCATGTCCAAAGTACCTCCACCAATATGTTTATTCCTATTGTTTTTTGTTTGATGTCAAGACAAAGTTCCTGGGGTAGGAGGCTGGAAAAGAAAATACAGTCTCTTGCTACAAACTGTTAGCGGACTCTTGCTTTGCTTTGCTCACTTTAAGTATTTTGCTTAGTTTGGCTCATTGCTCTGTTTTTTCTGGAAACCTCTCATTTTTCTTTCAGTCTGCTTTCCAAAGCCACAGAGCACTGAAAAAGAATTTCTACTATGGCGCATCTCTACTTCAAGGAATGCTCACTTTCTACATTTCCATATACCTGCACTCTACATTTTCAGGACTATATTTATACAAACAAAGAATATTTATCCCCCCATGTTTTTATTTTTCAAAAAGCAAAGGTTAGAAGTTTCAGTTAGTTAACAGGGGACGATTCAGCTGGCATCTCTGATGGAAATGATTACCACAAAAACATTTGCAATCACTTAAATGTGGGCTCCCATGATGCTTAGCAGAAAAGGCTGAAAACAGTTCAAAATAGATGTAGCGCAATCTAAACAGGAAAGGCAGAAATGAATGACAATTTGCAGCAAGCAGAAAAGAAGTTTTTCTCAAAGCCCATCAGCTAGAAGATTTTAAAGTTATTTCAGCAACTCTGCTGCAGATAAATGGAAAATTAACACGTCTAGAACCTACGTATATTCTGCAGCTCAGCTACAGTCAACCACATCTGTTTCTGGTTTAAGCTATACCTCGCTCTGGCATGGATTCAAAGAGCAGCAGTGGAAGTGAGTCTGGGTCTGAGACTTGATGGAGTAAATGGATGCAGCTCTGCTGAGAGGTCTGAAGCTAAACCAGTTCATAATGTGGTGCTACATTTCTAGAGAAATGTGTTTCTAGAATTTTTCCTCCCTTTTACTCACTTTGTGATCAATCAATTCTTCTCCACAGCAAAAGTAGACTCCATGCCTTAGCTACAGGATTCAGAGGTATAACTTTATTTAAACTTCTGTGCAATGGCCTGCTGAAAAATGGAGAGTTTGAACACTATTATATTCAAGAAGCAGTTTGCATTCCTATCAAGATGTTCTAATTTTTGCATTTAAGAGGATTATTCATATAAGATTATTCATAACATTAAGATCTGAGAACATATAAATGTCTGTGCATTTGCACATATGTGGGATATGTATATGAGAAAAGTATCTTGTGTGAAAATGACTCAATAAGCAGAAAATTCTATAGAAAAAAAAATTACCAGGAAAAATTACACTTTTCCAGGTAAATAGGTAACTTTTCATACAACATCATAAATAAACTGAAAATGAGAAAATCATCCCTTACGTTGTTTTGAGCATTTCATCTCACAAGACTGATGTGTTTCTGTAGTTTTATTGCCACCATTTCATTTCAGTGGTAAGTTACCTCCATTTCCCGTAATTTTATCTAGAAAAACCTTTAAAATCTTTTTTAAGGGATCTAGATCTTTCAGTGAGAAGTACTTTTTTTAAAGATTAGAGTTTATAGAGTGAAGACCAGAGCAAGTATTATTCTATAGACTAAATATATAGCCTAAATTTTGCATACTTGCAAGTCTTACATAGCCTGAAATATGCAAAATACAGCCTTCTACTTAACCTCCACAAACTAATCTCTGGTAGCCCAAATGTCCTCAAATTTGCAACTTTCTCATTACTTTATAGCATTAATGAATTTATTCTCGTAGTATGGCTAACAGAGAAGGATCTTCTGCTACAATTAATTCTTGAGGAACTGAGACAAAGAAAAATGAAATGTGAGATCCATCAAAGCTCTTAAAATTTGAACTAAGTATTCATATCCTAGAGACATAGAAATTGCTACTAATTATCTATAGAAACTGCTGTAAAAAACCTTTTTTTATATCAAATATCCCCTCTTTTAGTTTGAAACCATTTTTCCTTTTTCTGTCACCACAGACTCTGCTAACAAGTCTGTCCCCTTCTTTCTTACAGCCTCTCTTTAGATGCTTGAAAGGCCACTCTCAGAGGTCCCCTCGGAGCCCTCTATTCTCCAGCTTGAACGGCCGCAGCTTTCTCTGCCTGTAGGACTACTGCTAATGTAGGTATCTATAGAGCAGATTTAAAAAGCTGGACAATTTGAACCTCAGACTTATTGCCTATTTTGTATTTTTAAGAGGATGGATACTGGCATTTATAAGCTATTTATCTATTAGAGCATGTGAGCCATGATGATGCAATTCACATAGATTCCGTTTACACAGAGTTCAGGGAAGTCTTGTAACAAAAGTCAGGTGCACAGAGGTTTACTTAACCAGTATAGACTAAAGGTTCTCTAGATCTGTTTCCAGCATTCTTGCTTCATCTGGTATTATATGTATCTCACTGAACAGTAACAGACCAAAGATGTACTACTGAGAAAAACATTCAAGATTCATACCTGCTATAAAGTCACTAATTTTGCATTCCAGTTCTGCTGATTTTACTATTTGGCAGCCATGTCATTTTCCAGCAGGTAATGGGTGAGCCAGCTGCAACAACTGGTCTCAGAGACTGCCCAATTCTTGAACAATAGGAGCCCAGACACAAAAGGTTGTTTTGGCTTTCTTCCATGGCTGTATTTTTCACATTCATGGTAAACTAATCTGAAGGTGCAAGAAGTAAAAATCAGGCCCATGGCAACCTGCTTAGGAAACTCTCAGGCAAACTATAATCTCCTTCACTTTATGTCCAACATAGCACAGTATGTGTAACTGGTTTATTTGGGATTTTCTCTTTCTTTATTGTTTGTTTACAGCTGTCTGCTTACGTGAATGAGAAGCCAAAAAAAGCTGAAAACTGGTGAACAATGAGCAAAAGTAATTTTCCAGTGACATAGAAGGAATGGAGGAGAGATGAAACACTTGGAGAAAATGAAAAATAAACTTATTAATATTTTTTTTAAATAATTATAAATAAGATCTTAATGTAGGCCGGCTCTGGCAAATTTTAACCTGCTGCAAGTAGCAATGGGATAGACAGGTGACAAATTAAGTAGTAGACTTTGAACATGTGAAATAAAATGGAGAATGTTCATTAGGAAGTAATGGTTTCAGTAAGAAATCCTAGACCTTGATTTAATAACTTGTCGGACCAGTATTTGTAAGTGCAAATTAGGTGATGTGAAAAGGATGCACATTTACATGATGAATTAATTGAAGCTGAGAGCTTATAGCTTGAAAAGGGCAGTTCTGCAGTCCAAAGCTCATCTGACTTCATTCTGAGTAAATCTGGATTATTAAACTTCCATAAAACAAATAAAAAACAAAAAAACAAAAACACCATGAACAGTGGTTTCCAAATGATTAGCTGATTTAATGAGTAGAGTTGATCTGACAAAGACTCAGCTTATCAAAAGTCCTGCAGCCAGGACCATGTGGGAATGGAAGTATTGCCTTAGACAGCTGATGAGATGTCAGACAAGCTCAGTCCACCTGACGTAAATGTACATAAGTAGGAGCAGTATTTGTTCCTCAAATACTTGTTTATATTTAAAATCCACTAGACCTACCATACTTTACATAGCTACAGATATCACCTGAAAAAGAAAAGGATCACGTAAAGAAAAGAATACATATAGATACAGCATAAACAGTAAGGTGCTTGTTTGTTGATTGTGGTTTTTTTTTCTTCTCAGAGACTGACATTTATTTGAACCAATTCCCTCATCTATTTAACTGAGAAACTCCATAACGACTGGTTCACAAAACCAGCAACATTCATACCTCCTATCCAGATAGCTTATATGGGTACCTGCAAGTGAAAGTAATAAGTTATGACAGTTATTCCTATTGTCATGTGTAAATCAAATGCATTTTGGAAAAAAAAATCATTAAAATACATTTTGTAATTAATTTAATAGACTTTAAATCTCAGGTACCTTTGGAACCCAGGATTGTTCTGGTCACCTGTGAAGTTTTCTGTAGCCTACTATCTTACAGTCGTGCAGTGGTCTGGAGGTAATTAAGCACAAAGCAAATGCAGAGCCATTGGTCATGACTGGGTTAAATTTAAAACATTCACTAGAATGACAGTAATAATGGAGGGGTTTTTTTGTGTGTGTGTGTTTCTAATATATATATTTTAAATTCAGTCCTGCCAATCAAAAGGATTTGCAGATAAAGATTTATTTTCCTCCCTTTTGAAAGAAAAATCTTAGGAAGACATAACTGCTGTACAAGCACGTCACTGCTATGTGACCAATCCACTCCTGCGTATTTGTGACACAGCCAGTTCAGAATGTGTTCATTACAGGTTTTTATCAAGCTGTAGCATACAGAGAAACAAAGCACTGCCTTATTGTTTATGTTCAGTTTGTCTTGCCTATGCACTGATTAAGGCACAGCCTCACTTGCAGCTGTGTGACATAGACCAGGACAAAGCACAGGCTGGCCCTTCATATGCATCACCACAGCCCTAGGAATGAGCAAGAATGGCTGGGGTCAACCTGCACGTCCATCAGCACCTGCCATGTCAGAAAAGGACAAGCTGTCCATTCTTCCAAGAAGACAGCACACAAGGACTAGTTCAGGATGTAATTTCAGTCCATGAATCCTAATAGTAATTGAGAGAGAAAAAAAATCACATGAGCTTTCCCTATCAGCCAGCACAGGAATCTCCTTCTCATCATTGCACAGAGTGCCACGAGCTCTCCCCAGGGCCCAGCTCACCCAGGCCATGAGGAAGTCCATCCCCCAGGCTGGGCAGGCGGTGGAGCAGGCCCTGTGCCTCCCAGGTGCTGCAGCAGCATGGCGGGGCTCGCAGCCCATGGGGGCTCAGCCAGAGGCTGCTCCTCGCTGAGCTTAACCAACAGTTCCCGCCCGTTCTGGGGGAGTGTGTGAACACTGCCGCACAGTATTTCATATTTCATGGATATTTCATGTTCAGGCTGTTGGAGGGAGGGCAGAAGGAGGCTGTTCTCTTTTTTTTCCTGAGAGCTGCACAGGCCGTGCAGCCCCACAGAAGAAACGTAATGATGAAAGAATCCTATTGCAGCAACAGCAGCAGTGCCACATGGATAGTGCTGGAACAGAGCACGCTGCCGCACTCCAGCCCCTCCCCGAGACACAAGCAAACGTGGCTCAGCTGTCAGTTCTCCAGCCAGGATTCTGGCTTTCAGACAGAACGATTTCAAGGAAATTTTGCCACAGTCCTTTCAGGATCAGCAGCCTTTGTTATGGAAGTATTTCCTATTCTTTTCTCCCCTTCCTTCATGCCTTCAAATCCCTTTGCTGAGGCAGTGCTTTCCAAAGCACTTCAGGATCATGCTGACAGGAATCAGAAGAAACTTTTCAGGCATCTGTGCCACCAGGTACATAGGCCACAAACACATGCTTCTGACCATGCTCCTATTTAGAAACTGTCATCTTAGTAAGGTTTTCAGCCTGTTTTGTGGCAGCTGCAATCCAACTGCATTCACTCCAGAGTAATAAGAAATGAAAAGGAGACAGTGCATCCAATGCACAATACAATAAAAAGAGAAGGCCCATCCCAGCAGATTTTCCAAGCAATTTCCAAAAGCTCATATCTCTTCATTGACTCCTCAGATGCATTAAAAATCAATCTTTATGAGTTAAAGTTATTTCCAGCCCTAGAGAAGTGCTGAAGACAATTTTCCAATTATTTTGTTATTTTTGTAGTATTTTCTCATTTCTGATATTTCTGTCAAAAGGATTTCCAGAGTAAGCTTGTCACTTTTCTGACATTTTGCTAAATAAAATACATGCTTTATTTTCACATGCACAAGAGGATCGGAGTAGTCAAAAATTGGATTTTTTTTTTTTTTTAATGTCTCTAACCAGCTGAGGTCACTTGGGCTATGCCCAGCTGAAGCACAGCAGTCCTTCGGGGAACAGCAAGGCAGGGAGGTTAAAAGGGTTAAAGTCTTGAAACACAACCCCTCTAGGAGTGACCCTACCCCAAGCTATAGGAGCAGAAGTAATCTGAACTGCCACTGAATTTCAGTCAGAATGATTGTTTTTACTCCACATGTGCAGGGGCATTTTACACTTTCATAATTTAATCCCAGTTTTAAAAATAGTTTGAATTTTCCTTTAGGTGCAGGTCCAGGAGTCAGGCTGAACATCTGAACAAAATCAAGTTCAGCTGAAATGTGTATGTTCAAAAAATAGGGAATGAACATGGAGGAGGTTAAGTGTGTACCTCACATTTCACGTCATGATTTTTAAATGAGTCTCATGATGAGAGGAGGGAATAGAAGACATTGAGCCAAGGGTCACTTGTATTCTCAGAAACAAGATCCCAAATCTCATTGTGCCATTCACAGCATCTCACCCTGAACCAGGAGCCCTGGTAGTCTTTCATTATAAGAACCTGTGGAGTGACTTTAAAATATATTCCAAAATAATCATAAAAAACAACTTGGGACAGAACATATATCTGCTGTGGAGCTCTAGAACATGTGTAGAGTAATAGCTCTATATATATTTGTCTGTCAATAAGAAGTTTCACTTAGCTGAGAGAAGAGATGATATTGCTTAAGAAGTGTCCACAATACAATTAAGATGGCTGAATTGCCACTGGAGTCTAAAATGAGAGTTTCACTGGATATTGTGTTTAAATAAAGAGGAGGGTTGCTAGATGCCACAGCTGGATTAAATCTACAATTCATGCAGTCCTTCCCTTCATACGTATCTGAGCGTTGTAGATATATTTAATTCTTTAATGTGTCTGGTTAAAAAAGCCCTGAGCTGTGTGGATTTCACTGAAAGGTAAGTGGTCATTATGCTGACCAAAGGGTGTGCCCTTCTCTGAGCTTTCAATTTTGGGGTCTGTGCTTATATTCTACAAGCTAGCTGCCTGTGAAATGCTGCACAACACTGATGAGAAATGGAGAAGCAGGAAAACAGAAGGTTTTTATTAACAAAAGGAGTTTCTAACCAAGTAGTTAACCCTGTATTATTTGGACTGCTGTACTCTTCAGGTGAACTAAAGCACACAGCTGGCCACTTCTGCTCAGGCTTCTATATGAGGATAATGTCTCTTCTCTTCTGAAGGGATGCATGAAATAGTGTCTTAAATGTAATTACTTACAGCCAACAACAACTGCCCCTCACGTTTCTGTAACAGCCATAGTTTCACACTGGCTTCCATCTCCCTGCCCTCTGACTGCACTCCTGAGCAAAGAGCATGCTCAGGATGGATTTGTTCTGCCTGGATACTGAAACCAAGGAGCTGAAAACGGTTTTAGTGAGGGGGAGGAGGGGGGACGGCTGCAGCCATACAGGGCTTTCAGAGGGCTGGACAGATACTGTACTTCCCAACAGCTGCACTGCATCAAGGCAAACCACAAAATAGTTTTGCAGCTACTCCCCAGAGCACAGTGGAAACAAAAGTCAGACAAGGCTGTTAGGGGTGTTGCTTTTTAATGGTGGAAGGCAGGAGACAGGAAGGAAAGAACAAAACACTGCGGCAATACACCACTGTGTATAGGCTGCTGTAAATGTATAGGTAGCTGGCAGCAACTTGTAACATCAGGTGTTACTCGTTTGCTGTGACTCAGACACAGAGTTTACAGGATGGAATAAATGGAGCAGTCAGTTACAGTACCAAACTACCAATATGGGCATCAGCAAATGTAAAAGAATATCTGAAGATATAAACCATGTTGATTATTCAAACTCTGGAAAAAAAAAAAATCACTGAATTTACTGGTTACTCCAGATTAAAACTAGTGCACATGAGGAAGCCTTTTCAGTTCCTTTTCAGAAAACTGATGTCAGTTATTTGGTATTTATTCTCCTTCTCATACAGTTCATGAAAATATAGCTCTTGTAGTAAAAAAAATGTGCCTTGATTTTCTGTGCCTTTAGCTATTTAGATGCTCAAGTACTAACGAGAGGGTTAAGAAAAATAACTCCTCCCCAAGACCTAAAAAACTGTAGCTGAAATTGTAAGAATGTCTGAGCCGCCCGTCTCCCTCCCTGCCCCCATTCTTCAGACTGTACTTAACTTACATAAACTATTTGGGTTGGAAAACATTCCTTAGGTCTATTCTGACTCATGATTTCTCTGCCACTTTAAAATCCTTAAAACACCAAGTAAATCATCAAGAATTTCATTCTACCTAATTTGATAGAGAAAAAAAAAAAAAACTAAAGAGGCAGCTCCTCAGTTTCCCAGCACAGAGAGCTCAGTCCAAAGCCACTGTATTGGGCGATGGCTGCTGCTGCATTACGCAGGGGCTCATTCCTGGATTTCCAAATTACAAAGCCAGATGCAGAACCAACTTCATGGAACTCCCACTTCTCATTCCAACATTTTTTTCTACTTTTTTTTTTTTAACAAGTTTTGGAATCAGACCATCAAAATGTAGCCCTTGACCAGTGCAGAAAAAAAGACAGGTAATTTCATATAAAAAACAAAAGAAAATTGATGGTGTAACAGAGAGCACTGCTCTGGTATTGATACTACAGTAAAACTGTCATCTCTTTAGGATTAACACATGTTTACTTACCAAACAGTTCCACAAAGAACAGATGTAGGCTCTCTTCTCAAAAAGAGCACAACAAATTTCTACAGTTAAATGGATTTAGATGGAAACAGGTATTGACCCAAGCATACAAATCAAATCAGTAGTTAAAGACATGGTTGCACTGAAACTGTTTATGGCATTGTCAACAAGCACACGTTCAGTTCACCTAAAATGCAAACTAACACAATTTACCTTATCTTTTAAAGGAATGGGAATCAAGTAATCTCATTTTCTTACATTTATCACAGATTTCTTAATCTCGCTCAGGGACACTGCAGTTCAGCCAGTGCCAGGTCCCCTGTTAAACCACAGGTATCACAGTATTACTTGTAATCTCATATGCAAAGACTAGGAAAGACTGATAGGGCTCCACATTTCATTTGCTAATTAGTGTGACTGTAGAGTATTTTAGCTCAAGTATGCTGTGTGCCATCCTGTGTTAGTCTCTTCTCACTGGTGACAGGTGACAGAACAAGGGGAAATGGCCTCATGTTGGGTCAGGGGAGGTTTAGTTTGGATAGCAGGAAAAACTTCTTTACAGAAGGGGTTGTTAAGCACTGGAATAGGCTCCCCAGGGAGGTGTTTGAGTCACCACCCCTTTATGTGTTAAAGATCCATTTGGATGTGATGCTCCAGGACATGATTTAGCAGTGGGTTGTTAAGAATTTGGGTAGTACAGTTTGGTTGCAGTGGGACTTGATGATCTGGAAAGTCTTTTCCAACCTGAGCAATTCTATGATTCTGTGAAAGGTTGCATGGTGTAGTAAAGTAACTATTATAATTGCTCATTGAAGAGATACACATGAGCTCAAAGGAAAGAAAGAGAATGATCTCCTCTACCGCCTGGAGGAATTCAGACCACTTCCCATCCAGGGCCTGCAGCTCTCTGTTATCCCAGCTACAGGGATATCTCACACAGAACAACCCAAACATCATGTGGGAAGTGATGCCCATTTCACACATCTGTGCCCGTGCCTGCTGGCACTGCTCCTTGTTTCTCTCACAGCTGGCACAGCCAACTGCAGCTTCAGGCCCATCAAGGGAGAGGCAAATGTTCAGCAGACATCTCACAAAGCTCACCTGAGAGAGCATATACAGTGTCCAGCTCATTACACACTGCTGTGCAGTCTGGAAAGGATATATGAATCCAGATCAGCTAGAACACTATGGATTATGGGACAAGTCCCAGAACACTTACTCATTATGGGGCAAGTTCAGTAACAATGAACTTAGTTCATGTGCTGCTTTCTTAAAAAGGTTTGATCTGTAGAGCTGAATCTTGAGAACAGATTATATCATATATACATGCAGTATATCTGGAACATAGAAAGATTAACTTCGACCATCTCCTGCCCTCAGTTATAGTAATTCTGTATTTTTTCCCACACTTTTTTCTTCTATCCTTGCACTGAAATGCAAGATGTGTTTGCACTCTGCCTACCCAGTAGCTTCCGTAAATCTCTGATCATCATGATCATATAGTGAAACTGTTGTTAGCTGGCTCTTTGTAACCACCTATTTAGTTGAAATTAGGGCTTGAAGATGAGGGCTTCCTGTTTGCTCTGGTTCTTTTACAGCCTTACTGACAGGTAACATTTGTACAAATGACTAGTTATAGCCCATTTCTGGCCAGCTCTTTAAGTACTTGTAAGAAACAGAGACTAGCTAGAGCATAGCCACTCTGCTGTGGTTCAAAGTTAGCATCTCAGGTTGTCAGAACCATCATCAGCCACAAATTTGCCTCCAAAATCTCCTTAGAACTGACAACCATATCTCTGGTCATCAAGATGGAGTCTCCCACATTTGTGGTTATGCCAACTCAGTGATAAATAAGGCCTAGTACTCTGCTTACAAATGATTCCTAGACAAGATCACATACAACATGGGCAAGCAATCTAACAGAAACGTGCAGGTGATGACTGAAGGATCATTCTTGAAGTATTAACTACTTAGTGGGACATATTTCTCACATGTATTTAGAGCTGAGTGGATAAACTCAACACTAAAGGCTCAGGCTGGTATTAGAGAGAGCTATCACTTCTACTTGTGCCAAAATATTAACATTTCCATGTCAGTTGAAGGTAAAGCAGGACTGACTAAAGGAAGAATGTTTAGCACCATTGTTGAACTTCCTATCTTCAAAGTCCTAAGCCAGCATGAAGCTATTAGTATGCATCACACATCTGTAAGTCATGTAAATGAAGGCTCTTAGAGGCATCCTGGAGGGGAAGAAGCAGAAATCCAGGAGGTAAATTGCCAGACGTTTACAGGTAAATTTGTGGCTTCACATGAAGCTAAATGCTTGAGTGCTGGCTTTGTGGCCAACACAGTCATGCTGCCTTTTTATATTACTTGTTTGCAAATACTTCATTTGTTGCATGAAATTCAGAAGTTATCTGAAGACTTTATAAGCCTTTGAAATGAGGAGATCTGAGCTCTGTTAAGTTGGCAAATAGTGGCTGTAGCTAACTATTCTGAGTCTCCTGGCAGTATTAATGACCTGAAATCTGAATACTGGGGTATGTGGCGGGTTTATCTTGCAAATTATTAAACAAATTTCTAACAAAATTTGATTAACTGTTAAGCAAAGCTGTGGAAAGTGAAATAACAACATGAGTTGAAAGCTAAGAGCAGAGAACTATGAAACTAATACCGCAGGGAGTGAATGCAAAGGTGCTCATTGCTTCACTCAGTCTAATTTTGGCAAAGATGTTGAAAATGAGAGCCAAATTCCTGTCATTTTTAGTGGCGTGATTCTTGCACCAAGGAAGCTCCCTGGTGTGCTGTGGCAGATTTCCCCGTGTGTGAATGCAATTGTTGTTTAGTTCTGGATCTCTGATAGGCGAGCCTCTCTCCTTCTCAGGCTTTTGTTTAGGAACAATTGATACTTTGGTGAAATATGAACTGAGCATGTGCTGAACCTCACCTTCTGAGGCTATCCAGACTATCCGGTTTGCAACCCCAAGCTATTCTGTGGGAGCATTGTGCTACAGGGAGACTGAGTAGGGAATCCATGTAGCTCTTGCATTTGAATCCTGCAGCACAGCATTTCCTTCTAATGCATGCTCTTCTTTACATGACCTGTGGGTTACCCCAGAGCAGGACAACCCGTTTGTTAGTGCCATAGCCCAACTCTTCACCACCACCTGTCCTACAGGGCAGCACAGCATCATGTCCACCACACTAGGTTCCCAACACTGTGTCTAACACAAAACCTGCTAGATTCCTGAAGTGAATCCACTGAGATTTCCTAGTGTTTCAGGACTGGGGTCTGCATGCACACAGAAACTTCACCAAGGCACCTCACTTCTTAATCATTATTTCTGAAATGCCTAACACTGTAAAAATGGAGTAACTATGTTAGCATATACAAAACAGCGAAAATAGGAAAATGCATTTTTCATCTTGAGGCATTCTCTGTAAATCTTATCCATGATTCAACCCCTGTTGAATCATGGCCTGAACCACTGATTGATCACCTGAGGTGAGCACTGAGTCAGCCACAGGAGCACAGGTGAAGGCAATTCATCTGTGTGACCAGAAGGGATGGAGTCTAGCTCTACCTCTCCCAGACCCCATTTAAGGGCTGACCAGCACTGGGGAGAGGTCTCTTGTTGGAGATCCCTCCCCTGTGGAGTCCTGGGTGAGCCTTGACCATTAATGACAGGTGAGCTTTTCTTTATTTATGGGTTGTCTGTATACCATCCACCTCCCTTATTTTCTGTGGGAACTATTCTTTTGGGCTATTCACCCTACAACATCTCATTTCATGTCACAAAACAAAAAGTACTTTACAAATGAAAGTATTTTTCCCTTGTGTCTGCTTAGTAAAATCATGATCAGCTTGGACAGTTGTACTATTCTCATGTGCCACCTGCTCAGTAATAGAGATTCCAAAGATATGGTCCTACCTTTATCAGCCCCATGAGTATACCTGACAAATACATTAGTTTTTCATGGCATTCATGAAGAACTTCCGTGGCAGTTTAAGACAAAAAAAAAAGTACAAAGTGAATCTGAAAAAGTATACTGGAAAATAATATTATTTTAAATACACAGCTTCAATACTGATACATTTGTAAACAATGAATGGACGCAATTGGCTTTTTTGTTTAAAGAATACACATTTCTTTCAGTAGTGTTATTTAGTTTTGTTTTATTTTCCAAGTACTTTGAATCCTAAGAGTTGCCCTATGAGGTTAAATCAGGGGTATACCTAGTGCAGTGATCTATCAATAGCAGATATTTGGGGGGGGGGATAAAGGTAAAAGAAATTATATTTTATTAAAATGTTCCTACTGCCTCATGGTGCAGCAACCACACAAGACTCAATTCTTACCTTTCAGTTTGCTCTTCTCACAGATTCAATGACTCCAGCTATTCTTTCATTAACATGTCAAATATATATTTTTTTAAATTCATAACCTGTGAAAAGAATGAAGTACACACAAGGCTATGTATTAATTTAACAAGTCAGGGATTAGCAACCACTTTCAAATAATGTAGGAGAGAGAATGGAGAGATACCACTCTTTCCAAGTTGTCAGCATTTACTAAAAAGGAAAGATAAATGCTAAGAACGAATTCTGTGCTGAATAGTGTCAGCAACAGTTAGCAAATAGATTTTTGGTCTGAAGGCATGACAGGTTTCAGTAACAGAATGCAGACATTTCTCAGTGCTTGCTCACTGCTTTCACTTATAGTGTGCTGCAGTAGGAATGAAGGAAGAAGACACAAAGATTCTGCAATGGCAGGTAGGTAGAGGGCAAAATCAGCAGCTCCAAGAAGGAAAGGCTGCAGAGTGAGTTGGAAACTCCATTTTTGTATGCAGGCTGGGCTGGGGCTAGCACCAGCATAGGCGGATTTTTATTTGGTTGATGTTTACACAGCAGGGAGCTGAGCCTGGTGAGATAAAGCAGTGCAGATGATCATAGCATCATTAAGGTGGGAAAAGACCATTAAGATCATCTGGTTCAACTGTCATCTCATCACTGCTATCCCCACTGACCCATGTCCCTACGTGGGGACAATGTGGCAGGGCAATCTGGCAGAAGAGAGGAGCTGAGGTTTGTAGGATGAATGATACATATGTCTGTAGGGTCTATTAGTTTCCCTGCTCATCAAATCATGCAAATGTGTGGTTTTTTTATTTTTACAAAACTGCATGCCATCACAAGTGAACAATGACATACTAATTCATATTAAAAGCTTTTAACAAGGCACAAACATCTTTAAAAATGCTTCTAGGAAGGGTCATCATACTCTATGCCTATTGGTTCTACCACTTAAAAAAGGAACGCTGTGGTATACAAGTAACTATGGGACTTGCAAGATACTGCACTTAGGTGACCCTTACAGGAGTAATTGTGTCTGCAGAGATTGCACGTTTCTCTCTGTGTGAGATGAGTGTATGTCTCAAGTCCTTGTATTGGATGGTCTAAGATATCTTCCTAGTCTGCAGCAGGATGTCTTGCTTGACTTTTCACTGAATGAGAAAGTTGTGGGAAAAGACATCCCAAAGTAATCAGCATTCAGATGATTTTCCCCTGCGTCCCTTCTCCAGAATGAGTTCTAACCACACATAAAACACAACAGACGTCTGTCCGTAGCTGTTGTAGGAGATGAAAGCATTTCAGACACATGCAGAATGATTTTTTTTCCTGTGAGATGACAAAGGGTGAGAAGTTTTGAAGTCAGGGAAAAGCGTGGACTGACAGGGCTATGCTGTTCCTGAGTCTTGCTAAAACTGGGTGTCACCTCAACTTTCAAAGCAGCATTCAGATGTATTTGGAAGCTACACCCACTGCCTGTGGGAATTCAGCTGTCTCTAAAGTCAGCTTTAGAGATGCACATTGCATGAAACAAGCCTTCACTTGCACTGCTGCTTATGTTAGACTGTCAGCATGCATACCAAGCCATGTCTATATAATGAAGGATCAGGGAGGCGCTTCCTTCACTGAAAAGGATTTCTTTCTATTAAAGTTATGTACTCATTCTTGTAGCTGGAAATTCTCTCTCGATACGGAAAACTACCATCTAGTCATGTTCAGTGTTACTCAGAACGTAAAGAAAAAAAGACTGATTATTTTTCTATCAGCTGTAAACAGTGTGTACTTTTTTAAATCATTTTTTTTTCTAGAAGTGAAACAAACATTTTCACTAGTTCTTTTCAAGGCAAGGTTCCAATGATTTGGCAGTCTCCTATGATGTTGCCTGTGAGATTTTGAACGCTATAGTAAGCATATCAAGTAATAACTAGAGCTTTATCTGACATCCTCCAGGACCTTTTGTGCAAATACGTTTTCACAAAAACCAAATACAGCCAATGATCCTGTTGTTTTCAGCTACTCTACTGATATCTCTATTATATTTTCCAGCACTTCTTTTATTTGTACTTCTGAGTCCTAAACCTTATCAGTTCCAAACCTGTCAAGAATATGAAGGAATGGATCTATAAACATCTCCTACAGGTGATTTACCACATTTTCTTTTTTTTTTTTTTCCTGTCAGCAATAGAAAGAAATTAAGAAATTCTGGAAGTCCTCAGAAGTTGAGGTCTCTGTTGCTGCCAGTTCACAGTGCTATGCCATAAAGATGCAACAGAACTTTTACAATTCTATTATTTTACCACCATTTCAACAATGTGCTGTTTAACAACAGTACAATCTTAGTATATGAGAACACACCAATTGAGAGTTTTGCCAGCTTATTTGAAGCCTCATTAATATTTGTGCTCATATAGGGAAAGGATTCACACCAGCATCACCTTAGCTCGCTTTTACTGGAATTCACTGTGACTGATGATTGTTTTAAAAGGACTAACAGCCTCGATATTATTTTGTCTTCCATTCTTTGATGGGAATCATGTGTCCATACGCCAAAATTCCTGTGTTGGAAAATGGAATGATGGTCAAAGCAAACAAGAAAATCAAAATGTTTATGATACAGCTTCATTCATGTGACGATTTTCAAGCTTCTGAGGCTTGCAGCTATAATGATCAGTGGCCTGGCTCTGCTACTTCTGAAGTCAGTGGGAGTTTCTATTCTATTATCTGATTGAAAACAGAATCAGAGTTGTGTGGAGGGCTTTTTATAACAGCTGTGTAGACTTATGCTTGATTAAATGGAATGGAGGTGAAGACCAAACAGTCTTAAAATTGTTTTTAAAATAATTTTTCAGATGTAAATTAGTCTAATCTTTAATTATCATTTTAATTATTATAATAATTGTATATCATATAGTTACTTAACAGGATAATAGTGTTATAAACCAATAGACTGAGCTGATAATAGTTTGTGTCCTGAGCTTACTTAAGCCTGATTAACTGGTTTGACCATAGCAAATATAAACTCAATCTTCTATAAATATGTGGACTAAAACTTTTGTTTTGACCTCCTCAGTTCCTAATTATGTAATCTTTGAGGAACAATAGAGAAAAAAGAAAAAATGAATAAAAAGTGTACATTTTAAATAAGTACATAGGACATAGAAAGCTCAATGACTGTGACTGCAGAAGTCATCCATTGGAGGAGGACAAGATATCTCGGTTTCATTGAAACAGCTTTGAGTAATCCTCTTTTTATTTTTTTTGTCTTAATTTAAATATAACTGAGAAAAAATTTTAATTAAATTTGACCACTGATCCCTTTAATAGTATTCCTCCATGCACTGCTGAGGTGCAACTCTTTCCTCTGCCTACTAGCAGCTCCTTGAGAATCCATGAGCATTGTCCTTGCTGTGAACAATGAATGATGATTTAAGTGTTCACGTCACCCAGGGAACAGGAATTAAAGGCAGCAGCTGCTATAGCTGTTCATGTAGAACCTATTTATTTCTCATTAAAGGTCAATTTGATGGACTATCATCTAAAGTCATTTTAGATGATTCTGAAATAACTGTCTTAGAATATCCAGGAGGTCAGTGGTTATGTGTTATTTGCACAAAGGACAACATTCCTGCTTTCATACCTTCAAGTGGCACTGTATAAATTCACTCTAAATGCTCATACACCGGTCCAAATAATGACTGTGTCATGCTCTTAGATCTCTATATGTTTCTAGCTGCACAAGAGGATGATGAGCTGCTTTGTTACTCATCGTTTATGGCTATGTATTTGGGCATGTATCCATTATCTGAATGAATGTGTGAAGCTTTGTGTTGGAATAGATGCTAAGAAACCAAAAACTAATTGCACCACCCACAAACACTGTTGCTGTCCATTCATATCATCCTGAAGTGAACTGGGTTGTGAGAGTGTGCAAGACCCAGCTACCCAACCTGAGCTATGAGGTTTGGGAAGAGTCTAAAAAGATGCAGATACCGTCCTTGAGTTCTGGCAGTGTTTCACACATTCTTGTAATATAGTACTAGCCTAAGAGTATTAAACTGTCTGGATGGATGAATGGCTAATAAATTTGGAAAGGGTACTCAGGGCAAATGGTTCCCAGTGTAGGTACTGGAAACAGTTATAGCTTAAAGAATTTTAGGTCTGTGTTCTTGTGAACTGTTCCAAATAATAAGAAACAAATCTGCTTTGACATTACCTGGAGAGTCATTTCTTTAAGGGCTTGGCTTAACAAAAAACTTCCAGAGATAATTTTTTATAATCATTTGTCTCAGTTTTAATTATGCCACAGGCATTACTGGCTTCAGTGTGAAATAGTTCCTTTAAATACATGTGATGCAAAGGGAAAAGGAGTTCTCAGATTTCCTTGGTAAAGTCACCTGATCAAATCACTTCTGCTCTGTTGATGGCTCCAAAAGCTGTAATATTACTTTTGTTAATTCAGGAGTAGAGATAAAATGAGTTTCCTCTTTTCTCTTCCTAAATTTCTTCAAAAATAAGGAAAAACACTATGGATGTGTGTTAGATAAGAGAATGTCCAGTGGCTCCATAGGTTGTGAAAGTCCACCACTGTTACGTCAAAGCTGCCAGTCCTACAGAACATCAGGTATGCTTTTTTTCAGCATAGGAGACCTACATGGGGAAAGAGTCATACCAGCTGGCCAACTCCAACTCCTTTTTTTCTTTCTTCTAGGTAAGGGCTAGAACTTGTTGTAGCACACCAAAAACGTATCTTTTGAAGTCTGAGAAACTATAAGGGATTGTATCAATAGCTTTTGTGCTTTGCTGAGCTTCTGGCTATATCTCAATCTTGGCCCTTTGCTTTTTGGTAGTAGTTGCAATACCATATGTCCTGAAGAGGTTTTTTTGTTTTTTTTTTTTTTGGGGGGGGGGGGATGGGAGAGGAGGTGGAGAGAGGGAGATATCATTTTCCTGTGTGAAATACGAGGGGAAGGATGGAGGGAAATGGTGGTATACTTTGGTTTGAGCAGGATGCGTGTCCATGTTCTTGTACCTCCACAGAATTCCATTAGCAGAGAAGGGCTATTGTTTCCTGATTTAAGTAGGCAAGAAGTAGTTACTTGACATTATACAAACACAATTAGAACAGACTTCATCACAAAATAGTCTGAATATCATTACAACCAGGCAATGAATGTCGGGCTGATGCAACAGAGACAGAATTCGTTGGACCAAATGAAGAAAAACTGGTTATTTCCGAGTCAGGAAATACTCATTCTTGGAATCAAGCTGCAGCACTTGAGTCTAATTTCAGTCATCATCTTGTTTGAAGCCCACCGAGTAATTTTAGTTTTACGTGAACTTCGAAGCAGCTCGCTTCGCTTCCCGCCTTAGCTTTACGTCCTATTTGCTCTTAACTGCCACAATTCACATCGAAGAAACACTGAATGAGTACCGTTCAAGCGGTACGCTTTTATTACAGCCTCCGTACCGCCGCGCTCAGATCTTCCTCGTTGGATCCCCTTTCGCGAATGCTCCGTCTCAGCCTCATCGCAGGGCTGCATTGAGCCGAGCATCCCGCGGGGTGAACTGCGGGAACGACCACCACCCGTCTGAGGGCCAGCCGCCCGCGCCGCCACCCACACCCGCGGGGTGGAGCTGGGGGAGGGAAGCGGGCCGCCACGCCTCCTCACCCCCTCCACCGGGATGGGCGACCCCAAGTGACTGCGGGCCCACCCCCACCCCGGAAGGCAGAAGCTAGACGTGGCGAGATCGCGGGTGTCGGCCGCGCGGGTGGGGGGGGGGCTGCGGGGTGCCCTCCCTCCTCCGGCGCCGCAGAGCGGCCGTGGGGCTGCCGGCCCGTAGTTGTGCGGCGCTGAGGACGCGGGGGCACCGCTGCCCCGTGCCATGCGCTGCGGGGCCGGGATGGGGAAGGCGCGGCGTCGTGCCCGCGGGGACCTCCGCGTGGAGGGCGAACCGCCGCAAAGGGCAAGGAAAAGTGGGGGGTGTGGGGGTGCAGCCGCCCCAGGTCCTGGACAGCTCCCGCTCCGACAGTTATGGGAGCGACGTCCCGGTGCTGCCCGGCGCGGCCAGCAAAGCAGGGCGAGGGGCGGGGAACGTCTGTAAAAAAAAATAAAAAAATAAAATCAGACGGCGAGTCAGATTTTCCTTCCGAAAGCCTCAAAGTGTCCACGTCCTCAAAGCATGGAACCAATTTAGCGCCGCCGCCGCCTTCCTATTCCCTCCCTCTTTCCACCCCCCCCGACCCCGCAGCCGAGCAGCGCGGGGCTGGGGCTGGTGAGCACGTGACAGCGCTGGGAGCCGCGCGGGCCCCGCGCGCCCATTGGCTGCAGCTCCGCCGGTGCCTCGCAGCCGCGGGACCCTCCTGCGGTATAAATAGGGCGGAGCGGGACTTGATTAATTTAGCATCCCGGGCAGCAGGTTTCTGCTAAGTTTGGAGTTACTCCTCGCGACTGTATGCCTGCGTCCTGCAGGTAATAGCCAACCACGTCCGGGGGCTCTGCAACACAAGGAGTCTGCATGTCTAGCAAGTAGACATGCTCAGCTTTGTGGATACGCGGATTTTGTTGCTGCTCGCAGTAACTTCATACCTAGCAACAAGCCAACGTAAGTGCTTTCCGCTTGTTCGCGGCATGGGAGGCGGCAGGGGGTGGCTATCCCGCTCTGAGCGCTCCGGAGACCCTCTGTAAAGCTGCCACCTCCGTCTCAGAGCGGCGCCTCTAGTTCAGAGCTACCAACGCACGGGAAAAGGCCGAGAGATAACACCCTCCCGCTCCAACAACAACAAAAAGAAAGAAAGTCACAGAAGATGGGCTCGCATCCTAAGGAGAACGCTAAGCCCTAATTGAGTTGCAGAGCCATAAAGCTCAGGAGCCCGCACGCACCCACTCCGCGCTCCCCGGAGCGGGCGCGGCTCGCCCCGTCCCTCTGCGGCTTTGTGCCGCTCCGCCGCCCGCAGCGCTGTGTGGCGCCGCCTGCCGGCCGAGCGCGGAGCGGCCGCGGAGCCTGCTCCGAAGGGTGGGGGATCCCCGCCGTCCTGCTGAGAGGGGGAGGCATTACGAGGCGGGAGAGGAGCGGACGAGCGGGGATATCAGCTCTAGCGGGAGATTTTAAAGGGTTCCTCCCGCGCTGTGCTGCGGGAGAAGCACAGTCCCTTACAGTGCGCGGAGAGGGTCGTTCCCCCCTCCTCCTCCGCGCGGGGAGAAGGGCGCCTCTTTCCCCGCTTTCCGCTGTGCGGCACTCAGGGAAGCGCTGTCCCAACCGCCCCCGCGTCGAATAAGTCGCTTTGCGGGATGGGATGGCTGGCTGCGTTATCCCAACACAGCCCCACCGCGCTGCCGCGGCTGCTTCCAGGCGTGGGCTGCCCCGTGGCCGAGGACCGAGAGCCGCGGCGGGACCGTGCCCGGCGGGGGGACCCTGGTTGAGGCGCTCCGGGACGCCCCCGGCCCCTCTCCTCCCCCTGGCGGCAGTAGGAGCGGCTCCGCCGGAGCCCTTTGCCCCCCTGAGGGGGCTCCGCTCGGAGTCCAACCCCTGTGCCACCATCACCTGGAAGCAGCCGCTTTTTGCACCTTGCGTTGTTGGTATAGGCAGTCTGCAATCCGCCGTAGTGCTGCTTAGTGATGTTCTGCGCTACGCTGCTGCCTTTTTTTGTAGCGTGAGCCGTTTGAACGTGTTGTGATCCTGCGTTGCTCAAGTGACACTTTATAGGGGGGAGGTATGTCCAAAATCCTGTGAGTTACATCTCAGGTCATTGGCATTTGAACCTGTGAGGTGGTTCTAAGTTTCAGCCAAAATAGATGTTCACTGCTTGAAATTCAGAAAACAGACTTTGGAAATGGCTTTCTCCAACTAATTGGCAAAAGCATCCTTTGTAGTAAGTAGCATACAAAGAAAGCTACTTGCCATTTGGTGGCTGACAGCTTCACGCAGTTCCCTGCTCTACACAGAGATGTTTTACTGGAAATATAGGAACTAGACATGCTTAAATGTCCTCCACAGGAGTAAGAGGGGCCACTTATGTTGGTGTTTAAATATACCCCTTCCAATTAATATCTTCACATATCATGTCTGGGTTCATTCAGCTGTTGAATGCGCATGTGAGAATGAGTGGTGTGTTTTTGCTTTTTTTGAGATACGTACTTCTGAGCACGTTTAGAGCAGGATTTTAGGAAACATCTGTTGCTTAATTACATTAAGGAATCTGCTTTGACTTGGGAAAATATAATGAACTTGGCCGTGTGGGTTCACACAGTTTGATATAATGTCATGAAGGGAAAACTTGCATTAAGAAAATTGACAAAAATCACGTTTTTATTTAAAAGCATTGAAGTGTAAACCTTTTAAAGCAATAGAATCCACATTCTAATTATCTCTTCCTTTTTCTTTCCCTTCCTTCTGCAGATGTGAGTGAGGTCAGTATGATTTTTTTTTTATTTTTTATTTTTAATGAAGTAGTTAACACTCAACATCCACTAACAAGCTAGATTACTTCATCAGGACAGTACCATGAAGTAACCTTAGTTCCCAAGGTGACCCTGGGAAGATACCAGTCCTGAAGGGACTGCCTAGAAATGTACCCACCCCAATTTGTGCAGTGGGCTGGCCTTTTTGAGGGACTGCCTTCATAGGTGCAAAGACCATGAGGAGAAATAACAGAGCAGTGGGGTTTGGACATCATACCTGGCAGTTTGGGTTGGAGAAGGCCAGTCTTCTAGGCTAAATTTCATTGCGTGGAATGATTATGAGAGAACTCAGGTGTGATTTTCATTTATGTTATATCTGTAGGCTATAATAAGTATAAAATTGCCATCCTTCAGTAGAAGGTTCTAATGTAGGTGCATATATCTTCACTATATAATAAACTCCTAGCCTTGCTAGTAATTTAAAAAAGCATAGGGCATACTTAAATATAGGGTACTGGCAGAAATTGTAGGTTTGTAAGAAGATGAACTTAAGTTTGTACATTCTGTTATTTTTTTTTTAAAGGGATAATTTGTGTCTTTTTTTCTAATTCTCTTCCTTTTCTCTTCCAGGCATCTGCAGGGCAGAAGGTAAGCAGCTTCCTTTTTTTTTTTTTTTTTGTCTGGAGATGCAGATGACATGAAATATTACTCTGCTCAGGAATATTTTGGGAAGTATTGGATGACAAAATTGACTAAATTCATTATTTCTCGGTTTTCACTGAGATGAGTAAGAACTGAAAAGGAGAAAATGAATGCAATAACTTAGCAAAATGGTAAATTCAAATTTTGGATTTAAGCTTCTTTATCCAAGAGCAGAACTAAATATACCAAGAACCCAGCTTCATCAAGGAAGGGTTCTTGTTCAACAATCCCTTTGGTTCAACCCCTTTGGAAGAGTTTAATGAATTGAGGAGTACAGCAGTATCCATACGGATCTGAAAGGTTAAGTAGATACCATTTTACTTTAAAGAGTCTCAGTTGTTTAAATAGCAGACAGTTATTCAGTAGAGAACAAAACAAACTGTGCAAGTACTTCTGTGCTGTGATACTTCAATTGACATGGTGATGATGGTAATTTACCTGTTTCTTGTTCACGTTGATGTCAAAAAATATGCTGTGGAAAATAAATATGGCACTTATCTATGCAGTTTATTTCCCTGTTTTCATGTACACCAATCATTCTTAATGTATCTCTTTCCTCGTATTGTCCTGGAAAATTTCCATGGTAACTTGTTAAGTTTTGTTTTCTTAAGGTCTATTTTCTTCCTTTCTTTCTAGGGCCCAAGAGGAGACAAAGGGCCACAGGGAGAAAGGGTAAGGAAACAGATTGATATTAATTTGTTTGTGGTCTTTGAGCAGTTGTTGGAAGATCAGTAGGAAAAACCTAGGTTTAGAAATTAATGAGATTAATGTACTTGGTATAAGCTTGCAAATACAATTTAAATAAACAGAAATCAAATTATCTATGTACAAATGCTATTCCTGGCAATACCTCACCAACCTTACTATGGTTATTGATCAGATGTGATTTGGTTTGGAGAACAGCCTAGCTCTGCAAGTGATGGTTTGAAAAACTTTTTTTTAGCTGCACACAGTGGAAATAGAGCATGAAAAGGCAGAAGATAAAGTTGTCACATGAGGAATGCAGTCTTTGAATAGGATAGTATAAAGGGAAGCTCTTTACATAAAACCCAAATAGACAAGGATAGCTTTGAGGATCATTCAGTACCTGTATTTCCAAAGGTAGCTTGAAAAAGCTCTCCTGATGATAGCTATTAAAGATAGCAGGTATTGTGCTGTTGAAGTTTATTATAAATGTAGCCAAGGATGAAAGTGGTTGGATGCTTTAAGTGTGGTGTCCATGCACATTGCTGATACTTGCTTTTCTGATTTGTTTCTGCATTGCTGCTACTTTTCATAAAGTTGTATTCTGAAATTCGTGTGCTTATATGAGCAGTGTGTGGTTATCATGTATTTTTTTGTATCATCTTCTGAAAATAAAAATGCCTGTTACTAATAGGAAGCTACTGAAGGTTTCCTCAGTTTTAGTATGCTGACAAACACAATGAGAACTACTAGGAAGTGTGTATCTATATGGTCAACTGGATGTTTGCCTTGGACTACTGTTGATTAAATCTGTTTAATGTGAGGAGATGCTGTCTTCAGAATGAAATATATAAGCCTAATTCTGCTGCTTTTGAAATCTAAGATTTTAATTATGGATTTTGTGTAGGTCAAATCAGATCCCTCATATCAAATACTGTGATAGCAAACCTTTAACAGCTTTGTGCATTGAGGATGGTAGTGCATAAAGGCAAATATTCAGGACTGAATACATATCATTTCAAGTTTCTGTAGGTGTGGTTATGACAGTGATAGCAGAGTGATATTAAGAAAGCCTGTAGAAAGCAATGTTTTGTTGTAGTCAGATTTGCAATTTTAGCAGTAAATAATCCGAAGTGGCATTTGACTTGTACTGGATCTTTGTTAGTTTGTAACAGTAGGGCTGACCTGCCAATCCCCAGTTTGTCTGGGAAAGTTTTTTAGCTCTTGGCTAGCAGCATCTGTCAGGCGGTGTGGGTCCACATGGGTAACCTGGTCTTTATGGGTACAGGCTTTGGTTGCTTCTCAGTTTGGAGGTCAGTAGCACAGATCCAATATTACCCTTGTAAATCTTCTGAAAAATGGTACTACAGTGTATTTCTTAAGTGGAAAGGCAGTATAAATGCAGGCTATGGTTATTTTCTGACATTAGTCAAATATGGAGTCTGCTTGTAAAGCAGTGCTACAGTATGAGTTGTAGGTACCTGCTGTCTCTCATTGCTGCAGAGTTTTCATGAGCAATTTCTAATGTTAACTTTATAATCCTCATTCTGCCTCTAGGGTCCACCAGGTCCACCAGGCAGAGATGGTGAGGATGGTCCACCAGGTCCTCCAGGCCCCCCTGGTCCTCCAGGTCTTGGCGGAGTAAGACATCCAAACTTTTTATTACTGAAATTGATAATCTCTCTTTTGTGACAACAAAAGACTAAAGCCATATTTATTGGGAAACACTGACACTGAACTGGAGAGCAGAGGAAGCATTCTTGTGTGATTGGCGTGAGATTTGTGGTCTGAGTTCCAGTGAAATTCTCTTTAGGATCTGTATTTGACGACTTTGGATTCTATATTAAACAGAGATGTGCATAAGAGCAAATCAACCCTGTTAATTAGCATTAGATTTGTGCCATCATAATGTGTTATGGGTTAGGATTCAACTCAATGAAGCCTGTGCTGTTAAATGGATGGGCTGTTGTGTTCAAGAGAAAGCAACTGTACTGGAATAAGCTGGAGAAAAGTACCCCTGAACTTAAAGTCCGTACTTAGAAGTTGGCACCGTTCTTCCTTTAGAACTTTTTGTATGTATCTATCTTAAGTGGACAGATATATATATATATATATATATATATATATATACTTTCTGCACAAGCATTCTGAAGAATGCTGGCTTTAACTCTTTGCTTGACATCAGGCTGAGAACATGAAGGCAGTGGTTCTTTTCATGTTATAAATCCTCCTGCATGGAAGAATACACTTACCTTCAGTATGAATAGCTACAATTTATTTTTGTTTTAGCAGACCCGAACTGTTTTTATTAGTTTTTCTTATTTTAATATGCTGATAAAAAAAAAAAAAAAGCAAGAGAAGGATTTTTGATTGCGTTGCATATAACTTTTCTCTATTTTAGTGAAGAAAGCTGGATATGTGTTTGTCTATACAACTTTCACTGACTGAAAGGTGAAAAATCCAGCACAGTGTTTCTAAGCCTTCATGTTCTACAGATCTTTTTGAAGCTGATAGAACCACTTCATCCGATAGTCTGTCAGGGATGGACTATAAATTCTACGTAATTACTTTTGTCATTGGAAATGACACAGAATTATTTAAAAGATTCAAGACTGTTTTCAATTTTTTAATGGGCATTGAGCCTACATATTTCAAAGCCTGAATGTCTCTCCTGGGTAGATAGTTGAGGGCAGTGTGTGAGAGGGCCTTGCTACTGAAATCATGTCTTTCTGGAAACAAGTGAATAGAAATGTATTTGTAGTAGGATCATGTTTACTGAGTTTTAAGTACCTTGCTTCAACGTATTGTCTAGCAAATCGGATAGTGGATGAGGGTATAGATAGATATATAGATATATATTATATCTATAGATAGAATGAGGGTTATCAATACTTTTTGAAGTAAGAACTGTAGTGATTCTTGTTTCAAATTTTTGTCACCTACAGAATTTTGCTGCTCAATATGATCCATCTAAAGCGGCTGACTTTGGCCCCGGACCTATGGCAAGTATATGATTTAGCACTTGGTAACTTGCATAAACATGTATTTAGGTATACTACACCTATATTAACTCAAAGCACAGTTTTAAAATTGGCATTTTGGTCATATATGTGGAGTCAGGTTGTATACTGATCTCTAGATAGAGCACAATGTGTGGTGTCTGACAGCAGTCTTAGGTCTTCATTCTCAGCTTGGATATAGCACTACTGGGTCTTGTGTTTTAATTCGCATCACGCTTTTATGAATTGGTAAATATCATAATCTAATTTCAGCACATCTACTTTGATACAGTGTACTTTACCTGTGTTGAGACAGAAGAAGTCTGTTTTAGGAACTGGATTAACTGTAGAGATACTGACTACAGCAGACATTTACCTAGAAAGTAACACAGTATCTCTAGTCCAGTCGGTGACCATTTTTTCTCCCAAAGGCTGTACAGCTCTTTTGGCATCCTTGCACTGCACATATTTGGTAGAACATCAACTGCAGCAATTGATTCTGGCCAATTGAAAGCTAGCACTTGCTATCTAGGATCTGTCGTTCTGTGGTTCTATGACTTGCAACTACTAAGCTATTGTGAGGAGCAATCTTTACCAGTTACTGTAAATGCTGACATCTAAAGAGTCTGCTGCCTCTCTATCCAAATTTCTAACCCTTGCTGATGTCAGCAAGTATTTTTCAGTGCATGTATATAGCAAAGTTGTGGGTTAAATTTGCCTCATCACAAATATTACAGTGAGTCTGATGGTGGGTGAACAGCAGGATGAAGACTGCCCAGGATTATTCTGATTCAAGTACTTGTTTCTGTTCCTAAAAATAGCATAGTAGATTAATTTTTGAAAATACATTTACATCCATTTAGATGATTAAAAATTATCCTGCTTTCCTATAGTTATTAAGATTGGCCTTTGATGTCTGACAATGTAGATGACCATTTGGAGAGTCACAACTCTAAGCTCCAGTGTTCTACTGGATGAGAGCTCACTGACAGAGAAGGCAGTAAATTCTACTTTCTATGAGGAATTTTCAACTTCTATAAAGAAAATCTGAGACTGTGAAAACAGAAAAGAAGGGAAAACAATTAGATTCATAGGGCTTATGCAGTATAGATGATTCAAACTGTCTAGAAGCAAGTTTGTAGTAGTTTATGGACTAGAACGTGTGTACACTTTTATATATATAGCCTTTTACTTCATTAGCTTTCCAAACTGACGTGTGAACTTCCCAGTTCCTAGTAACACTGTCATTTATGCACATTTGTTTTCCTTTTTTCCTCTCTACCTTTTAAATTATCATTTTTTCCAATATATCCTCTCAAAAGTTATGACAAAATTGATAGTCCCCAAAATGCAGCCTTTCTTAATAAGTCATTATGACCTTTAAACTCTGGAAGCTCATGCTCAAAAGCCTCTATGCAGAGGTGTGAGCCAGCATGTGAAAGCACTTGTTAATGAGCTACAGTAGAATGAGAGGCCTGATCACAGGGTTCTTAGACATAATGGTACGTTCTTAATCATCTCACAGGATTCACTGGCATCAGATCAGTTTATATTTGGGCTGCCTTTGCAAATTCATACAGATCTCTTAACTTCTTCAACTTAGTTTTGAACATTGCACACTGAAATTTACCATTTTTATCAGAATTTTAGGAACGTCAGAAAACTAGTATTACAGGTGAGTTTATGTAGTAGTGTTTGGTTGTTTGTTTTTTTCAATTATTTCTTTCCTCCCTAGGGTTTAATGGGACCTAGAGGCCCACCTGGAGCATCTGGACCTCCTGTAAGTGCAGTCAATGTTAATTAATCAGTAGAAGGACTTTTTTTTATATACCTATAATATCACAAAATAGCCTGTTCAATAGCAGAATGTCCATTCTTGTCTAGGGTCCTCCTGGGTTTCAAGGTGTTCCTGGTGAGCCTGGTGAACCTGGTCAAACAGTAAGTACAGATTTCACATATAGACATTATTAGTATTAGGAATAAAATGCATAGGTAGGCTAGTAATGCTTAGGCCTGCTACTCCCATCCATTTGCTTACACTTGAATGTTTGAACTGGATATTCCTGTTACAGAAACAGAGATGAACATTCATGTTCACTCCTTCAGATTTGAAACTCACAGAGCCCAAAGACAATTGGTGTGTAAGGACCTTGAGTTAGTTCAGGCTCTTGCTATGTTATACTGAGGTCAGAAACCAGGGAAGAAGCTCACCTTGCTTGACATAATACTCAGTCTGTTTTTAACAGGGCCCCCAAGGTCCTCGTGGTCCCCCTGGTCCTCCAGGAAAGGCTGGTGAAGATGTAAGTTGTTTTTCGTCTCTTTTAGGGCTATGATGCAACTCTAACATTAAGTTGTTGTTAAGCTAAGCATTCTATTGACCATCACTTATACATTGTTCTGTAATATTTGATGGAATAAATAAGCCCCTGAAGTAATTATTTAATTGTACAAAAGATGCTGTCTGGAAAAATGAGTAACCTTAAAATCTCTCCAAATACATGGTTTGGTTCACCGAACATAAGGAAAGGGAAGCTCCTGACTTCTCTGTTTATTAAAAGAAATCTTTCCTGTATTTTCTTTTTTAAAAAAGCTTTTTGTTCTTTTATGAAATGAGCCTTCCCTCTTAGTGCATTTTTACTGCATTTTTTAGGGTCACCCTGGTAAACCTGGAAGACCTGGTGAGAGAGGTGTTGCTGGTCCTCAGGTAAGTAGTGATTTACTGTCTATTATTTGAGGTAGTACTCATATCAATGAAACCTCTAATGGTATTTCTGAATTGCTCTCCATAAACAATCCATTAATATTCTTCACATGGATTCATCAATATTTGTTTCATTTCTTACCTTCCAAGGATATCGTGTAGTTGTTGTTTTGTTCCCTGCCCCTCCCTCCTCACCCCTCTTTACTAGCAACAGAGGTAAAATAAGATGCTAAAATAGCTGTGGTGTCACAGGTCAATTAATGACATTCCTGGGATTCAGAACTGGAAAATAAGTTGATTGTTGTTAGACCTTGAACAATTCTGATCCTGGGAGGTTTGGGAGTGGGCTGTGTTCTTCACTTGAGTGAGTGAGACCCCAATCTACTTATTAATATTAATGAAAGACTTATGTTTTTTCTTTATTTTTTAACTGTGTATAACATGAGAGACAGTCATTCACCTTCTATGTGTTTTTAGGGTGCTCGTGGTTTCCCTGGAACTCCTGGGCTGCCTGGCTTCAAGGGAATTAGGGTGAGTATGTGTGTACTTCTTCCCTGAATAGTTAACTGACAGTACTTCAGTGTACTGAAAACCCCTAAAAATCCCCTCGAAGTTAAGAGTATATATTCTGAATGCTTTAATATATTTGAAGTTTTGAATATTACCTGGCAAAACAGAATACGTAGTTTGTATATAGCATTTAGTGAGAAAGTACATATTTAACATTTAATTTTCTACTCAATATAGGGGCATAATGGTCTGGATGGTCAAAAGGGACAACCTGGTACTCCTGGCACCAAGGTAAAGATGAGATCTGAAAATACAGGATGCATTTGTAGCACTTTCTAGGGAAATACATATGTGATCTTCTCCAGCTGATCTTCTGTGTTGTCACTGAATATTGCCCAGCTGCAATAATCCAGAAGTCAGCAGCTCCATCAGGACAAAATATGTGAGGCTCAAGATGAGAAATTAAGCTGGGGCCTTTTTCTTGAGTCCTCAGTCAAGTAATAACTGTTAATGAGTAAGAGCAGCAGAACTAGGCTCCTAATAATTGGCTTTCTCTGCCTTTCATGGTATGTAATTGAGGTTTGAGTGTGTTTTTTTTTTCTTTCCTAAAGCATATTAAAATGAGAATCTAATCCATCTAGAAAGCTCTGCTGTGTAAGACATGCTTTAGTGTAAGGCTTTCTGCTAGAACTTCGGATAAATGGAGTGCTCTTCTGAGTTAAGGCTGCTTGATCTTCAGACTTCTTTCTTTCTGTCTTCCTCAGCTTAGTGCATATTAGAACACTGCTTAAGTTTTTCTTAAACGTGGTGTAGAAGCATATTTAGCAAGCTCTTCCTTTCCATTTCTTCATCACTCCATTCCACTTCAGTGCCTACATGCAATGTTCTTAAAAAAACACTACTGCTTTTTTTGGGTTGTAGGAAGTTTTAATGCTGGTGATTCATTCACAGTAGGTCTGCATTCAAAAACTTCTAATGTAACAATTCAAGGGTAGAATTCTAATCCTCATTATTGCTTGTTTACAAGAGCACTACTTGCTTATAGAGTTATTTACTGTTGCATGGTATTTTTCAATATCACTGCAACTTGTTAAGCTCCAGAAAAAGTTTGGTAATGAGATAGATTGGACAGAGCTCTTGCTATTGTTGGAGACTAAAAGTGGATGAAGTAAATTATTAAATGAAGCAACAGTTATTAGGAATGTTAACTGACTAAAAACACGAGTATAATGTGATTTAACTGTGATTAAGGCAAAAACTTCTACAGTTTGCAGCATTTAAGGCTTGATGCATTCAAATATGCTCTGGATACTGCTCCTCTGGAGCACACTTTGTCACTGTAGGCCAGTCTAGACAAACTGTGGACTTACTGAGAACTCCAAATACTGAAGGGAGATAAGTCATGTTTTAGTGGTTGTCACTTATATCAATATTATTGGTCCTAAGAATTTGACTCAGGTATTTCTGTCTTATTTTTAGTCATTTATCAGTACAGACTAGGAATTTTGTTGCCTTAACTGAAGGCAAAAGAAATTATCATTTTCTTTCCCCTCTAGCTAAAGAAAAAGCTGTTGTTTGATCTGAATTGGTAGTTGACTGTTCTCTAGCCCTATCTCATAGGTGTGTGCTACAGAGCAAATATAACAGAATGAAGAAAGGGAGTAAAGAAAGGCAAGTGAACTAATTTGCTCCAGGCCTTCTCTTTTAAGAGGATTTCAGCTGGCTTTGCTCCAGTATATAATGGAATGGTCACAGTCTCTGCACCATTAGGATCCCATGTCTGCTGTATCACTCACACCACCATATAAAATAACAGCACAACAATAGGACACAGGAACTGAGTATCTCCTCTTTAGCTGGCTTTGTGCTGTCAATCCATGAAATCCAGTGAGTAACTTAACCATGTGAATTTTTTCTTTCATAGGGAGAACCTGGTGCCCCTGGTGAAAATGGTACCCCCGGACAACCTGTAAGTATCTAGTGCTGCTGTGGGAAATCTGATAGGTATGGCTCAGTCAGCATTTGGCCAATTACTTTCATCAGTGGCAGTCCAGCTGGCTAGACACTGTAATGTAATAATGCATGAATATTTGAAACAGAATTGCCTGGATGCAGTCCACTTCACATAGGGACTTAGCAAATGAAAAAATCTGTATGTCTTCATTTAGTGAACAGGTCTAAGCGAGTTAATTTTTTCTCAGGGTGCTCGCGGTCTCCCTGGTGAGAGAGGAAGAGTAGGTGCCCCTGGACCAGCTGTAAGTAGTTTTCCATCTGTTGGTACTATTGACCAGCCACTTACTGTGGCTTTCTCTGATCTTTGACTCTTTCCAATCTGTACTTACTATGTTCTCTGCTTTCAGGGTGCTCGTGGGAGTGATGGCAGTGCTGGCCCCACTGGACCTGCAGTAAGTTTCATTTTTGATCTGTGACAACTTAGCTCCATTAGGCCTTATGCCTATCTTTCCTTTCATAGAGGACTTTTCAGGCCTCAAAGATGTTGATTGTGTGGATGTTTTAAACACAGGTCTTTGTTGCTTAATGCATCATCACAAAAGAGGATCTAAAACTGTAAGCCCTTTGCAGACAATGTGCTGTGATCCTTGGGATTTATTTTAAACATCTATATTTACGGGACAAAATATTTTCTCATTTATTCTGGTAAAATCATTGTAAAAAAAGCTGGTGAACAAAATCCTTATTTGTACCAGTTTAACAGATGAATTCTTATCCCAAAACTAAAGATGGTACCTTTTAACAGGTAGATTTCATGCCTATGTTGCAAATGTCTAATATTATGTAGATTCTAAAGGTATATATTCACTCTAGGATGCACGTTTACACCTGCAATATAAATTTACCCTTTTTAATGGAGTTAGTGTTACTACAACACACCGCTTTACTAAACCTCATTTATTTAAGTGGCATAAACGTCTGTAAAAGCATGTAGTTTCAAAGATGCAAAAAAGAAAAAAATCAGAAATAGACCAGAACAGCTTTTACTTCCTGCCTTCAAAATGTACATCAGTAATGTAGCCATACTTGGTTCTCTCGACTTTACCAGAAGTTGATTCTAATGCTCCTTGTCACAGCAAGTGTCTGCCATCCTTCAGCAGAGCAGAGATGTTAGCAGAGGTTTGGATTTCACTCCAGTCCTCCCATACAGGGCATCTAAAAATATATGATTAAGCATTTAAAATGCAGACAAATAGATACCTTAGCCAAGATCTGATGTTATTCTTTGTAGAAGAAGCAAACTGCTTTGGCTGTGTTGAAGGTAAATGAGCTACCATAGGAAAAATATGCTGGTTCTGGTGGCTGCACAGAGGTGTTACACTGACTGGACAGCAACAGAAACTTGCATTGGGTTTTGATGTCCATACCAGTCAAGTTATTTCACACATATTTAGGTCATCATGTTGCAAGCATCCTGTATAGCATTTTTTTTTTGAGCTAGAACAAAAATATTGTTGTTCTTCTTTGCCTCTGGGAATTTAAAATGTATAAAGGGTCACCATGGTGAAAAATCAGAACATTTGTATTTTCATAGGTATTTTACAGGGCACTTGATCTTTTTCTTTGCTTGTGCAAAAACAGTGAGAGTGCCACATACCCATTTATCAAATGCCAGAAGCCACTTCCTCTTTACCTTTGTCGGCTCACCTGTTCTATTCCTTTGGATCTATGTGGCAGTTATACCATAGGTATAAGCTCACAAAAGTAGATATCGATCCCCAGTTGCTATGAATGAGTTTTGTTTTATTATTAACCAAGGAATAACTATCCCTTTGTATTACTATGCATTAAAGACTGATGGGCTATGAATCCATTAATACACCTTCTCTTTTGGTGTCTGCATACTGTGCACTAGGAAACTTGTCCCATCATAATAATAAATATTTTAGTAATCACTAGATGCAGTAGGTTCAGTAGAAGGCTTTGGCAGCTGAAATGCTGTTGCCTTTGCCATAAAAGAAGTTTAAGCATGTACTGACTGCCTCAAACTGTACTTTTGTTACCTCTGCCTATCCTCTGTTCATTCTTCAAGTGTTTGGCTTCATTGCTTAATTCATGCATTTTTCAGATACACAACAAGTGTTTTTCAGCATTAACCTCACTCTCAACTCTTTGTAATGAACCAAACCTGTCTGTTTGGAGTTGCAAAAAGGAAATAATATTCCAATGTGTAGAAATGATTAAGTAAAAGGGCATTTATTTTTTAATCTCTTTATTTCACTAAAATTCTTGTCGTCACTTTGCTTAAGTGCTTCTCTTTGGTTTCATAGGGCCCCATTGGTGCTGCTGGTCCTCCAGGCTTCCCAGGTGCTCCTGGTGCTAAGGTATGAATATCTACTTCTACAGGTACATTTGATGGTGAATACAAAATACATTAACTAGTATTAGGTAGGCAGCAGAAATCACCTGAAGTGATAGTACCATCTTATCAGTTGCAGGTCAGAATGAAGAATAATTCCTTCAGTATTTGGAGAGACTTGTAAGTGAACGTTGAGATAGTTATTTCACAGTTGACACACACAGACATTGAAGAGTCTGTGCTACTCAAAACAGTATTATATAGCTGGAAGAAATAACCTGCTTTGGGATGCAGGGCCTGATATACTCCAGACGTGACTGTATTGTCTTGTATTTTTGTATATAGCCCTTCATCTGTCACACACATAGAGATCAGGAGGCCAGCATAGCCAGCAAGTCATGTCTGGAAGCTGTAGCTACAATTTGAGTTAGAAGGGAGCTGATTCAAATGGTTGATGCTAGGCAGGTGTAACCTGATTTATTTTATTTTTTTTTACCACAAAAAAAAAAACTTTCAAAGTTGTGTCCAACTTTGAAAGATGATGTAGATCATTATGAATAAATGAAGTAGCAGTTTACATCACTTGACCAAAGAGGAGGGTAAAAAAGCTTTATTTGTGTATCAGGCTCCTTCCAAACTGAATTCTTGAAATTGATGGAGAGTTTAAATGCAATGGTGAAACTGCATTTAAACTTTTTAGCTTTCAGGCAATACCATTTTGTTTTTGTGGACTACGTGATTCAGTTTTATAATAGATTTGGTGAATGATGGTTTCTGAGATTGGTATCAAGAATCTTTTTCCCTGTCACTTACACCACTGTGAGCACTGGACTGCAGTTCTCTGACCGGGTACACTTTGCATCCATGCAAATGACAGCTTAAGGTACAAGATAACTGTCCATTAGATCTCCTACACTTTGAGACATCTTAGACCACTGCTGGAGACACATGGTTGTAGAGAAGACAGGAATCTTAATTCTAATTTTGTAGGTTAGTCTTCAGTGCAGATATGCTGATCATCTGTTGTTTCATGTTGTCCATCAGCTTTGATGGGGTCTACCTAAGTTTACCACCTTCAGTGCCTATAGAGTCAAATAAAGGCTCTCAGCTTCTTGTTTCCCTGGATTTTGAAACAAGGACATATGTTGGATTGTCTTCATAATGTCAGGCTAGTGAGATTGCTCTGCAATTGCCCTAAAGCCCTTGATACTGTTACAGAGCTTTATTTTTTTCTCAAACAGGGTGAAATTGGACCTGCTGGTAATGTTGGCCCTACTGGTCCTGCTGGCCCAAGAGGAGAGATTGGACTTCCTGGTTCCAGTGGTCCTGTTGGCCCTCCTGTGAGTGACTTGCCAGTCTTTATCTATTGTAGATTCATGCATTTGAGACTTTGAATAACCAGTATTATTTTTTTCTGCCTTAATAGGGTAATCCTGGTGCTAACGGTCTTCCTGGGGCTAAAGGTGCAGCTGTAAGTATAGCCACACACACACTTATTTGCTTTAAGGAAAAAAAAAGCACAGCACATTCCAGTTAATGCCTCAGAAAGGTAATGAACTTACAATAGATTTTGTCTGTGTTGAACAGGGTCTTCCTGGTGTTGCTGGTGCTCCTGGTCTGCCCGGTCCCCGTGGTATTCCTGGTCCTCCTGGCCCTGCTGGTCCAAGTGGTGCTAGGGGACTTGTTGTAAGTGACTTTGGCTACTTCATGTCTCCATTTGAAAACTGGATACAGCATCCATCATTGTAGAAACATATCTGGAAGAAAAATTTTTTACATTTAATATAGTCACTTTTGTTGCTTCAGTATGGTTGAGCATTGTAGCTTGTTTCTGCCTCTGAGAAACAAGCTTTGTACTCCCTTTGGGTGCAAGAAATGTTAAGCTCTGTCTATCTTGATGATATCAACAGAGATGTGGCAGCAGTCTCACAATCAGACCATCAACGGGTATCCTCAGTAGAGGAACTAGCTCAAAATGTTTCTTAGTTCGATTACAAAAATTCTTAAACATCTTCAACATGTTTATTTTCATGCCCATTAACCCTAAAACACAGTTACATTAACTGTCTATATCAAAATAGAGTCAGGCATGACTCTGGATGAATAGAAATGTTTTTGTTTCATGAAAAAGTTGTACAGGTAGAAGAAAGATCCTAGAATTAAGCATCATTCTAAAAATTTCTTTATGTTGAACTGTAGGGTGAACCAGGACCTGCTGGTGCCAAGGGAGAGAGTGGTAACAAGGGTGAGCCTGTAAGTATGGCAATTTGTGAGTGTTGTTTTAGTGAATAGTTTCATAGTACCTGTAGCTCAGCATTTGATTTGTTTTCCTCTCTTGGCTGAAATAGGGTGCTGCTGGCCCCCCTGGCCCTCCTGGTCCAAGTGGTGAGGAAGGCAAGAGAGGAAGCAATGGTGAACCTGGCTCTGCTGGTCCCCCTGGCCCTGCTGGTCTAAGAGTAAGTTTTCTTTTCATGTTCCAGAAGTAAAAACAAAAAGGAAAGAAGAAATAAAGCTAGATTCACAAAGGGAAATTATTTTATTATAAATGATTAAATTTGTGCTAATGCAACTAGACAAAAGATGTTTTGCTATTCTGAGCTTTTTAATTTGTTGGGACCAATCCTGTTTTTGCTTTGCATTAATGCCGTTTATTATCTTCTCCCTAAGTTAATTATAGGTTGCTTTGCATTATCTATTGATCAGTATTTAGAGAATTGGCACTGATTTTGCTATAAAGCTTCATGATAGGATGTAAGTGCTTGAAAGAGACAGTTAGATCACATGTAGTGTGAGGGAGAGATTTAAGTTCAGTGTCTTCAAGGGTGTCTGTAGCACTCATCGCTGGGTGAGGAAAGCACACAATGGCTTTCAAGGGACATGTAGCTTTGTGCAGGTGCAGGAGTAGGAATTCAGTGGAAAAGGATAGGAAAAAAAGGCAATGCTTTCATCAGCTTCTTATGTTAGAAGTAAGGTTTCAGTACTGCACCTTGCATGGGTTGTACAGGGTCAAAGAGAAGCTAGTAACGCTGCAGAGATGTGAAGGTGAAACACCTGCAAGGTTGTGTGATCCCAGCTGAAAATGCACTCGTAAAAGCAGATTAGTGTTTAAAGAAATAGAAAGGGAGAGGGATTTCTTTCACAATATGCTGAGCTGTGCATGCCCAGAGCTGCACTTATGTCATATTTAGCAGATCTACTTGAAAAGCTGAAATTTAGCCAGCACTATCCACCTCACAGGAACAGTTCTTTCTTTCTCTTTTTAAATTTGATCTGTATTCACTTGCAGGGTGTGCCTGGATCTCGTGGTCTCCCTGGAGCTGATGGCAGAGCTGGTGTCATGGTAAGACTTGTCTCTGAGTCACTGTTTCTAAACCACCTTCTTTTATATACAAATGTGTGATGTTTTTTGCTACCTTTTCCTAATTCTGTTTCTTTTGTTGTTAGGGACCTGCTGGTAACCGTGGTGCTAGTGGTCCTGTTGGTGCTAAGGGTCCTAATGGTGATGCTGGCCGTCCTGGTGAGCCTGGTCTTATGGGTCCAAGAGTAAGTTTGAACTGTGCAAAAAGAAAACTATGTACATTCTGTGGATACAATTATTCAGAAATTCAGGAGGAAGTGATTAAGCAGCATCAAAATGTTTATTGAAATTCATTTCTTCAGTATGTGACACCATCTAATTGCCTTGGTCATGGAGCAGCATCCCCTTGTACTGGATACTCCACTGACTTGTTCTGCTTGTTATTATTTACAGAATGGGATCATTAAGATCACAGTTGAGGTGTATGTGTCCTCTGAAACTAACTAAAAAAGGAGCACATCATACTAAAATGATATGACTGATCTCAATTATTTCAATTTTATTTTGCTGATGATTTCACTGAGAACAGCCATTCACTGAAAACAGCCATCCACTTTGGTGGTTCTGGATCCACTCAGATTATGCCCATATCAATGACTTTTGTCCTTTTAATTTTTCCCTTCTTATTCACCTCTCAAGAAGTGAGAGTTTTCAGTGCATTTGTGAACTATTACGTGTCTGCAAACTTTCTGCTGAAGTAGAACCTAAATCAGTTTGTCTAAGCAGCACAGACAGTAACCTCAGTCATTTTCAGCTGCAAGGAAGCACGCACCAACAAATTAAATTTCAGTTTAGATGAGATGTGAACTCAACAGCACACACAGTCCTAATGTGTGTGTGCATGCACGTGCACATTTGTAAAAAAAAAAAAAGAATGTATGGACTAAATGTTGGCTACTTTGATTGCCTTCTAAAAACATGAAACCTTTCCTTTCTCAGGGTCTCCCAGGTCAACCTGGAAGCCCAGGTCCTGCTGGCAAAGAAGGTCCTGTTGTAAGTACTCTGGTTTAATTGTTTCCCTAGTGCATGCAAAGCATAAATGGAGATATAAGAAGCAGAGATCTGAACTCTAACACAGCTACTTAAAAACAGTGGTTAATTACTACTTAATTACTACAAATTACTACTTAATTACTCAAAAGATATGTAAAAAGACTTTCCATTCATTTCTGTGGGTCTTAGATGGTGTCTTTTTCCTGTAAGGGGAAGAAGAAATATAGAGCTCTATAAGGAAGGACTGCAGGTGCATGTGATGCACGATCAGTGTTTAAAAGTTAAATGACAGACTTACTGTGAGTATACTTTACTCCACCAGTCATTTCATAGGTGTGTTTTCTTTTTCTAGGGTTTCCCTGGAGCAGATGGTAGGGTTGGGCCAATCGGGCCAGCTGGTAATAGAGGAGAACCTGGCAACATTGGATTCCCTGGACCAAAAGGTCCCACTGTAAGTACAGTAGAGAAAATTTCTATTTCCAGAGTAAGGTGTAGGTCCACAGCTCTTAACAATCAAATGCATCTGCATCTTCCTGTACTGTCTATTGGAAGGCATTTACTTACTTTCAGGAATCCTATCTTAAATTTCTTTCTAATGATCTAAAATATGACTAAAGAAACAATAATATACTTTATTTAGTAATATTTGGAAATTGAAGTGATGAGATTAATCATTTCTGCGTGATTCTGCGTTATCATGTTCTTTTTATCATTTATATATATAAATAACTTGATAAAAGTTCTGTAGAAAATGAAATCTTTATTTTTGGAGTACAATCCCAATTCTCTCTTACTTTAGAAGAAAGCTACCAGCAATTTCAGTGGGGCTATTGATATGACCTACAGATGAAACAGATAATAGTTCTTTCCCTGGATGTGTGGTATTGCTGTGTACTCACATACACTCATGGATATTAGTGTATTACATACAGAACTACACAGCATATCAGAAGCTTGCATTATTATTTCAAAAGTGATCAGATGAATTTTGAAAAGAGAAAATATTTGCATGGTTGTTCTTTCTCTCTGATTCAATTAACAAGCCAGACACAGGTTTTTTGTTTTTGTTTGTTTTCTTTTATGAAAGAAATGGTATAAATCTTTCGTCAAGGAGAGGTATTGCCTTCTGTCCAGCAGTATAATCTGAATCTTGTATGAAGTCTTTAACTTCTGTGTTTTGCTTTTTTTTTTTTTTTTTTTTCCTTCAGGGTGAACCTGGCAAACCTGGTGAAAAAGGCAATGTTGGTCTTGCTGGCCCACGGGTATGTAGATATTTCTTCTTTATTAATCACCAGAGAGGAAAATATGGATTTTCAAAGCCTCTTTATGATAGCACTGTTTTGTGCAAGCATGAAGAGGTGATGAAACAGGAAAGTGCATTGGAATGCATTCATATAGTTTCATGTCAGTGGAGACTGTTACTTGAGGATTAATATTAATGAAAATCAAAATGACTCTTGTTAGATATTGAATAGATAACTGATTATTGGGTATTAGCTTCCTATTAAAAGGAAAAAATAGCAATTCCTCTACAAATTTTTGTGGAGGGTGTATAGTTTCTAATTTGCTCTGTGAATTTGCAGCACTTTCTTACTGATAGTTGAGATTTGCAAAATCTTCCATTTAAGGAATCAAATAATTGACCTGTATTGGGAAAAATGCCATCTACTGGGGAGATTCTGTATCTGTAATTCTGAAGGGATTTTTTGTAAGGTTAAAGGTATGCAATAACCTAAAATTATCTATTGCAATTTAATTTTGTAAGCATTTGTATAACCTTTTGGTAATGAAGCTCTTATGAGCAATTGAGTAAGTTGGAGAAACCTAGGGCTTCAACTTAAATGTAGCAGTATAAGTTCAGAATAAGCAGGCAGAGAACTTTGGTTTTGTCATGGAAGAGCTTTAGACAGATGCTACTCTTAACAAATAAAAGCTTTGATAACAGCTTTCTGCTTGAACATATTTAGGGTGCTCCTGGTCCTGAGGGAAACAACGGTGCTCAGGGTCCTCCTGGTGTCACTGTAAGTAGCAGCCTCCACAAAAATCCAATTTGTGATTTATTTTTCATCACTGTGGCCTCTTATTTTCAAATTCATGTTCTTCTATCCAGGGCAACCAAGGTGCAAAGGGTGAAACAGGTCCTGCTGGCCCTCCAGGCTTCCAGGTAAGAAGCTACGTACTCTGACCAATCTTGCCTATGGTTTACAAAGCATAAAGTTCTTCTGCCTTAACTTTATTTGCATCCTTGTTTCTTTATGCTTAGGGTCTGCCAGGTCCCTCCGGTCCAGCTGGTGAAGCTGGTAAACCAGGAGAAAGGGTGAGTAACAGATAAAGTACTGCACAAATAGAGATGTGTGTTGCATAAGCCTTACGTTAACAGCTGTGGTGAAGCACAAGTCCATTGGATCCATTTGCCAAGACAAAGCAATCTGTGTAATATTCAATGTTTAATAGTCCCTTTTTTTTGAAGTTATCCACAAATAGAGAAGCAATACACACACTAGGCACTCACAGCATACTTAAAAAAAAATTCCTTTATTAAAAAGGGAAAAAAAAAAAGTTATTTGCTTTTGAGGCCACAAGCAACAATAAAACATCCTCAGCAAAAGACAAGACAGCACATGAAGATATTGTATTCCAGATTTCCTTTGAAATCTGTGTGGTTCAATCAAACAGGAATTACTCTATATATCCCTTAAGTTTGTAGTTACATCATTCCATGGCCCATGGTGAGAGTTTCCCCTGCGTGTACCCTGACCAAAAAAGCTTGAAATTTAATAGCTCTTTTCACATGAGAAGTGCATCTCTTAGCATGTGTGCTCTGAGATTTTCTGCAGTTATATGAGAACAGCTTATGTATCTAAAAAAAACATTTAAATCTGAAGATTTTCAGTATACTGCTGAACGTTGAGAAGCACTTCTATTTACTGCTAAGAAACAAAGTTCAAAAGTTCAATTTGGGTCAGTAAGTTTGCTCTTGAAATAACCTTTATCAATCCATATCTTTTCTTCCAGGGTCTTCATGGTGAATTTGGTGTCCCTGGTCCTGCTGGCCCAAGGGTGAGTGACTCATCTGAAATCTAGTAGAAACTTGTCTTAACGAAGTGTATAGAATTAATAGGAACTATATGAACTTAGAAGTTTCTCAAGACAAATGACTTTTCTTGAGTACAGAGTACCATATATTGCAGCAGACTACCTAGAAGCAGAATTTTTTCTTCTTTCTACTTCTCAGGAAATATCTGATAATATAATACAGTAGTTGCCATTGTTAGTATCCTTCTGGATAAGGAATACAAATATTACCCAACTATGTCCTGATGAGCTGGTCTAGTACATTTATGTTAACTTATCAGTGGGAATGTGGGTGACAAAAAACTGATCCTATAGTTAACTCCATTGCCATCTACCCAAAGTAGTAGATTTATAAACTTCATAAGTTCAGTTATACCACCCTGCCAGCCAGCTTCTGCCTCTCATGTGATGTTGTGAACAAATGGTAGGCTGAATCCAGAGCCTGGAGAAGTCATTAGAAGATACTGCCCTCAGCTCTCTTTACTCCTGATCTGTGAATAAATGGCTGTAGAGAGCTTTGTGTGGAGGCTTTCCTGCCTTGCAGAAAAATCCATTTACACAGAGCAACAAGTACATTTCAGTTTATAAAATGCTCAATTATTTATTTTCTTTCTGAATCTCTTTCTAGAAAAGTTGGTATTTAAACTATTGCTTCCTCTTCTCTCTGACCAAAAGCATTCTGCCTTTCAGTCTAAATGTATTTGTGAGTGACAAATATTCCCATTCATTCTTAATGTCAGTCAGCTGTGAGGCTGTTAGTAACTGTTTTCTTTAAATTTTCATTTTGCTAATCTATCCATCCCAAGATCCCTTTACCACTGTAGGAGCAGTACAAGCAGCTTGTACTCAGCGAGACTGTATTTCATTCAGTATTCCAAATTAGGTCTTACCAATGCTTAGTATAACGAAACTAGCACTTCCTAAAAGTTCCCTGGTGTTTGCACAAGGTCTCATTGGTGCTTTTCTGAGTGTGTCATCTCTCCCTGAGTCAGTTACATTGATCATGTTCTTGCTCTAACCTTCAGATTCTTTTTCTCAACAACTAATGAAAGTTTCCATTATGCCCTATCAGATTATTCACTACTGTTCAGCTTGATTACAGTGGGATAATCTGAGCCTTTTTTTTTTTTTTCAGTAAAAGTTATATACATTTGATAATCTGCTGTGCATTTGAGCCTGGTTTCTGGTTATTTCCAGTTAATACCTTGTTTGAAATTTATCCTTATACCTGTTACGTTGTTCAGGTCCTATTAATAGGTTTTAGTTGCCACCTTTATTCTCTGGTGGCATTTGCCACTGTTGAAACAATTTGCCAATTTCTGTGGCCCTCATCTTACTAGAATCCATTGTCTGACCTCAGATTTGTACTTGGCTTTGTATCAAAAGCTAAATCCACTTTTTCCAACCAGTTCAGTGTGCATCATTCTGATATTAATAGTGGTTTGTTCAGCTGAAAATGCATCATAGTGTCACTGCTACCAGTCAGTGCTTTTAAATCTCTAGCCTACAGAATGACTAAGGGAAAAACTCAAATCAGACTGTCTCTCATAGGGTGAGCGTGGTCTTCCTGGTGAAAGTGGTGCTGTTGGTCCTGCTGGTCCTATCGGAAGCCGTGGTCCATCTGGCCCACCAGGCCCTGATGGTAACAAGGTATGTCTTCTCCAGCTACCACTGCATCACTGTTGAATTGCTGAGGAGGGCGGTCAGAAACCTTCTTCACACAGTATAAATGATTGCTGCAAGCAGTTAACCTGCAGATATCATAGGTGCTGGGCCCTTTCATCAAATAGTTAATCTCCATGATGGCTAGTCCATACTAATATGGAGGGGTTTTTTTGTTTTGTTTATCACTGAGAATGGAATGGGAGCTTCAATTTTGAATGAACTTGTATACTGATTGATAGTTGGGAATACTGTTACTCAGATTTTGGCTAAAATTCATACTAACCTGTTTATACCTACCTGAGAAAAGAAGTTCTCGTGTAAGCAATGTTTTTCCAAAAAACATTGGCATGATAACGCATGGTCATCTGCCAAAATAACACTGGATGGATGCTACTTGAGTGTGGGGCTCAATTTTCAAGATCTTCTGTGGTATTTCCACTAAGGTTTAGTTTGGAATTTGGTACCACAGAATCAGTGAGAAATAATGTCCACCATCTTTGCTAGCTGAAAAATTAAAAATAACTAAAGACCGAATACCACTACTCAGTGTATTTACAAGGACACAGAATGATGGGCCTATAAAGTAAAGACAGTTTTGTTCCATATTGCAATATTGTTCCCTGTTTCACCATCTCTTAAACAACTGTTGCTGCTAGGGTGAGCCTGGCAACGTCGGTCCTGCTGGTGCTCCTGGTCCCGCTGGGCCTGGTGGAATCCCAGGAGAGAGAGGTGTTGCAGGTGTCCCAGGAGGCAAGGGTGAGAAGGTAAGGCTGATGATCTTCGTTATATGTGCACAGGTCTGGGAAAAGCTTGAATTTCACTAACTGAAAAAAATGCAGGTTACCCAAATACAACTTCTATTTGCTGTGACTGTATTTCATGGTGTCTCATTAAATCTCAGTAAGTAAAGGTTGTGTTGGTTCAACAGATTGCAGCCTTAGTACATCAAAATATTATCATTTTGGTCTTTGCTCAGCATTTAGAATTGGTGTAAGTGGCAGGCAGGGCTTCGCAGGGTTGAGTAACAAAGAGCTTAACTTTTGTGAAAGCCATGTTAAATCTGAATGCAGGGTTTACAGCAGGAGTGGGCATATGGATATATGGATCATGAAGAGAAGAAAGTCTGATCAAACCCATAACAGCTCTACTCTGATGCAGTACATATGATGTATAAATGGTTTAGTGAGAACTACTGGTGATAGGTGGATGGTTGGACTTGGATGATCTTTCCAACCTTGCTGATTCAATGAAATTAAAAAAATAAAATTGTGATTGTATCAGATGTGTATAAAAGCAGAAAATTTTAGCCAAGGTAAGCACTTACATAAAGCCATGAAGTCTGTTTAAGTGCAAGTCCTGTTGCAAATTCTGCTTTATTCATATAATTATCTATAAAGTGGATTTTTGTCTTGTTAGATACACCTTGTTCCAAATTCTTATTTAAACTTTAAACTGAGATTTCTATGCATTTGTTTTGACTAAAATATCTACAACTGCATTTATTCTAAATTAATATTAAGTAAGATGAAAATTGCTTGCAACTTTTTATTAAAACTATATACTGGCATGCAGATTAATGCAGAAGAGTAGGATTTCTTCAAAAAGAAGAGAACAGAGTGCTGGTCTGACTTTTTGACACTAGTGATGACCTAGATACTATTTTTCTTATATAACATACACACCCTTTTACATGACCACTCATGATTTCATTTTTTTATCAGTTCTTTCCTCGCTTCAAATACAGTTCATAACATGAGTCCCCAGGAAAAAATTATATTTGGTTCTTCTGTGACCAAAAGAAAAGGGGTTTTGAGGTAATATTTACGTTCACCATTTGGAATTGACATTGATTTGATTTTGAATTTTTAATTCTTGGAACTTGGGAGAAACAAAATAGGTTTATATATAATAAAAGAGACAAGATTATAATTCTGTCAAATTCTATCGATCCTCTTGGTCTACACATTTTATCTTTGCAAATACATACTCAGCAATAAGAATGAAACCAGTCTAAGTCCATTCCCAAACCAAAACCAGCAGAAGTATCTCTAATACGTGTGCACTCCGTGAACAGCTCAGGGCTTCCTTTTGACAAACTGTTTTCCATACTACTGATATAATGCTTGTTTCCTCTCTGTGTTTGTTTTAGGGTGCCCCAGGTCTGAGAGGTGATGCTGGTGCAACAGGCAGAGATGGTGCCCGTGTAAGTATCTTTTGGTTCTAATTGAGTTTACCTTGCTGCACCTGACCCCATAAGTGACTAAACAGGATATTTATGACTTATTTTCCAGCGTATTCCTTTCCCTCTTACAGCTGCTTGCTTTTGGTGCAAGTCAGTATCACAGTGTAGCCCCTTGTCCAGGATGTGTGAATTTGAGGAGTGAGAGGGAAGAGATTGCTCTTCATGCATTGAAGCAGAGATATGACATTGGCAGAGATCACTGTTTCATAGACAGCTGTCAGTGTGATGTCCTCTGGAACATTATGGGCTCAGCCCTTATATCCAATTGTAAAGGCAGCCTGCAAAGCCATGCAACATTAATTTGACATTTTGGCTGTTTGTCCTAGATTTCATACTTCAGGAGGAGAATAACAGCGTAGACTTAATATATTTTACCTAACCAGGTGTCCTTTAAAGAATAACTGAAATAAAGTCACATGCCTATCTCTAGGAGAAAAGAGCAAAAAAATTTAACTAGTCACTCTTGCTTACATTTTGTCCTTCTCTTATCCTGTAGGGTCTCCCTGGTGCAATTGGTGCTCCTGGCCCTGCTGGTGGAGCTGGAGATCGGGTAAGTTTGCTCTTTGAGTGAAAAGTGTCTTGTTTATACAGTTTATCCACAATATGAACATTTAAGAGGAATTTTCTAGTCTAATACAAAACTTGCACAGCAAAACAAGGTGGAATTATTTTCTAAGTTCTCACATCATGGGAAGCAAGTGTTACTGGGAGTTTGCCATTGCACCCCATATCTTTTCTTAAAAGGCCAGGGGATGGATGGAAGTATATCTATACAGCAGTGTTTTACAGAGGAGATTCAGATTTGAGCTTTGTCTGAGTTCTTTCCAATTGAGGCTACAGTGCTCTTCACACTGTGGGAAGAGGTTCTGATACGGTGTTGAACAACCACACATTAGAGCCTAATGACTCTTTATCCTGTCCAAGTATCATTAGAAGTTGTTTTTAACATGGGGTACACTAAAACAAAGACATGGGGAGATAGACTATATGCATCAGTACCACAAGATCTGCTTTGACAAGTGTGGCCTTCCCCCATATTGTGTCTCCTGTCTATTTCAGGGTGAAGGAGGTCCTGCTGGTCCCGCTGGTCCTGCTGGTGCCCGTGGTATTCCTGTAAGAAGCAATTCCTTCAATTATTTTGTTCTATCAAAGATGTGATACTCAGAGAAGTGCCCTTGTAAAGCCAATTCCAACTAGTTCTCATCTTCTCTTTAGGGTGAACGTGGTGAGCCTGGTCCTGTGGGTCCTAGTGGATTTGCTGGACCTCCTGTGAGTATTTTTTTCATTTTCCTCTTACTGATGCCACGCTGTTCCTTTACTTTCTTAGCTTGCTCTTCCAACTCCTTATTCTGTATTTTTTCTGCCTACAGGGTGCAGCTGGTCAGCCTGGAGCTAAAGGCGAGCGTGGGCCTAAGGGACCAAAGGGTGAAACTGGACCAACAGGTGCTATTGGGCCAATTGGTGCTTCTGGACCACCAGTAAGTGAACAGTATCTTTGTAAAAGGAATGGTTCTTAAGTGTGCTATGCAAGCAATGTGCTAACCTGAAGGCCTCGGAATTTTGAAAAGGTAATTAAAAAAAAAAAAAGAGGAAACTATTTCAAATTGGTTTGTGAAGGAAGTCAACATTCTGGTTTTCACATATTATATAATACCTTATCAGTCTATTTATGTGGGCTGAGATCATGAGTCTGAAACTGAAATGAAGAGGAGAAAAAATAGTTTTCAACTTGTGCTGAAGATCAGCAAAATCAGTCTATCTCGAACCATTCAAAAGGTGTTTGTGGGTAAGTTCCTGAGATGAGGACCTTGATAACCTTCCTCTTAAAAACAGAATGTGCTACTGCAGTCTGACTTAGATTCAGTCATTGCAGGTGCATATGTGCAAATTTGTGCATGCCCTTGCAAATAAGCTTATAATGTAGCCCAAAGGTATACACTGTTTCGCATGCAGCCTTCTTACTGGCTTATTGGTGGAAATGATGCAGAAAGTGAGACCTTGGTATATGAAATACTCCAAAGTTTTGTAAGAGGACATAGGCAGAGGTTCTTACCATATGTTTCTGTAAGACCAATACCACATCTTGAAACTACATGACTGCAGCAGTCATACTGTGCAAACAGAGGTCCTGCTGTTCTTTGCCTTACTCTACACCTTTCACATTTTACTTACAGATTTGCTTAGATTATGTACCGTTGCCAAGGCAGATTTGTTTGAATCATGAATGCCTTATGCAACTCTTCAGTCCTTACCATATTGAGTTAAGAAGTACGTTAAATTTTTCTTCCCCTAATATCAGTACATTGTTTTGTTGCCCAAAAATCTTCAATTAAAGTAAATGACAAAATTCTCTTTCTTTTTTGTAAGGGGTCAATCTCATTGCTTACTTTCTCTTATAACAAGTCTTTGCTTATCTGTCTCTTTCTCCCCTTTGCACATAGGGGCCTGTTGGTGCTGCTGGTCCTGCTGGCCCGCGTGGTGACGCTGGTCCTCCTGTAAGTCTTCAGACTTTTACCATTTGCTTTGTTGCTTTCCATGAAGTCATTGTTTCCTTTAAACTAATTTTTCCTTTTGACTAATATTTTTAGGGCATGACTGGTTTCCCTGGTGCTGCTGGAAGAGTTGGTCCTCCAGGCCCTGCTGTAAGTATCTGATGGAGAAGTTTTAGTGGAAGACAAGTCTGAAGCTGTACTGGTTAGGGATAATCCTCATTTTTGTTATATGACTCAAATTCTGACTTTACTAGAATTGCTTCAAAACTTTACAAGACTGTATAAGACAGAATAAATGCTTAATTTCCAGTCCACGAGGTTTTTTTTCAAAAGCTAACAGGCATCCTTCTGCATCTTGAAGTTCCTTGCCTGTTGTAAAAATTTGGCTTTTTTTTTCCTTTTATTCACTGAGAGTAACTGCATATATATTGGTTTTGAGTGGAATAAGGTCATATCCTTCCTCAAAAAGAATGTAGAGATTACTTCATTTCCACACTTTCTAAAGTATCTGCAGTTCCAACTGATGCCCAAAGCAGGGAAGCTTCTCATTGTCTGTGAAAGTGACTGACTTTCTTTTTTTAGCCCAAACTTCTTATTTCCAATTTTTTTTTTTGTAAAGTTTACTTTTCACAAAGGTGTTCCAAGCCTTGGGAAGAGGTATTTCTTTCCTGTATTTTAAATCACACTATCCAAAGCTAAACAATCCTGCTGAATGGAAAGTTGTAGGTTTTTTTTTTTCCCTGAAGACTTTATAGTTAACAATGAATGGGTCTAGAGCCAAATCAATATTTACATGCAAAATTTTGCCACGTTCCCTAATTCAATAATCTGCTGATTCCAGCTCTGCACTGCTTAACAGAAGTAGGAGTAGTTGCTGCTCCAAAGCAGCTGATCACCTGCTTATTGGAAAGCACCATTTCTGTGCATGGCTTGAAGCTTACTCTCTTCTCCCTAGTTCTGGGTCTCTGTTGTAATGATGACAGGTTCATGCTCTATCCTCTAGGGCATCACTGGTCCCCCTGGTCCTCCTGGCCCAGCTGGCAAAGATGGTCCAAGAGGTCTGCGTGGTGATGTTGGTCCAGTTGGCCGTACTGGTGAACAGGGTATTGCTGGCCCACCTGGCTTTGCTGGTGAGAAAGGTCCATCTGGAGAGGCTGGTGCTGCTGTAAGTAATGTCTTGTTACAAATGTCTCTCTTTGTGTAAATGCTACAGCTACTAAGATACCTCTGGCACTTTTGAAGGGCATTTCTCCTATACCAAATTTAGCAAAGTATTTAAGCAGTCGCTCCACTGAGATTCAGGAAATTATTTATATGGTATGTTTGACAAACGTACCTTAAAAAGTGAGCAGTACCTGTGTCAAGTATCTTGTAGAAGTATCTCTTCATGTGAATTACCTCTCTACTGTTTCTCAATGCAAATATATAGAAGCTTGTTCTGTGATCTGTAGAGGTTACAGCTCAGAATAAAGTTCTCACTGTCACTGTTGGACATGTACATTAAAACTTCTTAAGGGACCATTGGAAATTATACTTTGCTTTCTGGGGCAAAAGCAGTACATTTTCTAGTTTTGTTGTAAGAAAATATAGTTGTACTAGAGGGTGTGACTGCAATTAGGAATAATGATCTTTCAGGATGATTACTTAAGCTAAATCTAGCAGCACATGCTCAGATTTTAAGGAAATTGAAAAGTCTCTTAACTAAACAGCCTGTGCCTTTTCAGAGGATCAGTAATGAGCTCTAAGGCTTGTGGGGAGATGTCATATACCATCTAGGTACCTCCTGAGGCTGTCACTGAATTAGATGGTCAGTTTCTTTACTGTGGAATTCCCTCAATACAGTCATCTTCTCCATTCTGAACACTCCAGTTTTCACCACTCACTGTTAATGAATGTGAATGGCATAGTAGAAGATCTTTTCCATAAAGGAAAAGCAAATTGGGGGTAGAATATAATCAACATTACTTTCTTACAAACCTTTAGCTTTGATCTTCTGCCTTGGTCATAAATCTTTTCATCTGGAAACTGGCAGTGACCCACGTGGAGATCTTTGGGAAATAGTTATAGAACAAAATAAATGAGAAATGTGGAGGGACTTTTTCCCCCTGATAATAATCATCTTTTCATGTCACAGGGTCCTCCTGGTACCCCAGGTCCTCAGGGTATTCTTGGTGCTCCTGGTATCCTTGGTCTTCCTGGCTCTCGGGGAGAACGTGGTCTTCCAGGCATTGCTGGAGCAACAGTGAGTATTTGACTCATTAACTGCCTTAAACTACAAAGTAAAATGCTGAGGTCTCCTCTAAAGGAATATTGGAGGACAGGAGGTATAGATTCTGTTGTTTTCATTGCTGCTGCAAACAGATCTTGGTTAAATGGAGCCTATAGACTTGAAGTGGAAGAAATTATTGCTTACTGCAGACAAACAAGACTTGTGCCTGCAGGTGAACATATTTTTGAATGACATTAGAAGCATCCATTCTTAGCAAGACATAGAAGAACTAGGAACTTAAATACGAAGATATTTGCTATAGTTTAATACATTTCTCTTTGTTTGGTTCTGTTTCACTTCCAGAACTGACTGCAAAAGAAATGTTTCTCTTAGATACAGGCTGACAGTTTCACAAGACTGATTTTTGTTGTATTATAATACATTTTGTTACTACTGTTCCTGTATTAGGGTGAACCTGGTCCCCTGGGTGTTTCTGGTCCTCCTGGTGCTCGTGGTCCCTCTGGTCCTGTGGGTTCTCCCGGTCCTAATGGTGCTCCTGGTGAAGCTGGTCGTGATGTAAGCTATGACTTCTTTCTTCTCCAAGATTGCTTTACTTTTGTTCTGAGTCAAAGACAAACACACAGGGAAAACTGAATGCAATTGGATGCTGTTCTGCTAGCAGACTTTTACCTTCCAGTGTCTTCAGGGAAAACAGTAGCAGGATCCCAATACACACATCCCATATTTGGCAAGGTCTAGAACAGAGGGAACCTCCTCATTATGGAGCTAATTTCAATCCTCTTCTCCAGTAGCACTGACTAGTTGACAAATTCAAGGCATAAGTTGTGTGTGGGGTAAATTCTGGAGTCACAATCAGAATCTTTTGGCTTAATTGATGGAAAAGATTGAGTGGGAAGAAGCCTTAATTGTTGGAGCTGGTAAAAAAAATTACATCCCACACAACAAGCTTTTCTCTATAGAGAGGGAAGCTATATCAGGGAAGCTGGTTATCTGTGATTGCGTATCTATCTGACATGCGTTCCTTCACCATGAGATGTAAAGGAGGCTAAAAACATGGTGAGACAAACTCTGGCCTGTGTGGCAGATAGCGCTGAGCTCCACAGATTAACGCAGGGAGTTGAGGACCTGTATCCTATGTAGAAAGGGATATGTGGGAGTACTGCAATATAATAAACTGTCCCCTCTAATACCCTGCCTCATGGATGATTGTTTGGTGGACAGGGCCCTGCAACCAGCTTTTCATAGAGCAGTGAATAAACTTAACCATTCAACGTGGCCATCCAGGTTAGTAGTTCACTTTGAAGGGTATCCACACAGTGTCTAGGTATTGCTTATACTCTTAAGAGAAGTAAAATATTCATGTTATAGTTCTTAAGGATTTAAGATAAATTTTTCTCTGGGCATTATAAGGGAAGTTTATTTGATAATCTGAGGCAGTGTTAGCATAGAACTCCTGTACTGACTTTCTGTTTACAAAAATAGAACCAAAAATCATGAACTTTCTCCTATATTCATAATGTAAAATATTTGAAGGCCACCCTATGTTTTCTGAGAATGTTAATTTATTTAAGGGAATTGAATGTAAGATTTAAAACAAAGCTTACCTTCAGGATTCATGCTATTCTATCTCAGTGTCTATATCCCATTGGGAGTAATTAGTCTGGCACGAAGTTCTATGTGAGTTGAATATTGATGGAATACTGACTTTTAAATGGTACTTTAACAGGGCAATCCTGGAAATGATGGTCCTCCAGGCCGTGATGGTGCTCCTGGTTTCAAGGTGACTACTTGTTCCCTTTTATTTCATATTCATGAAAGAAATTTTCCAGTATGTATAAATCAGTAGTAACACAGCATCTCTCTTCTTGCATTCCCTTGTTCTCAGGGTGAGCGTGGTGCTCCTGGTAACCCTGGTCCCAGTGGTGCTCTGGGTGCTCCTGGTCCTCATGGTCAAGTTGGTCCTTCTGGAAAGCCTGGAAACCGTGGTGATCCTGTGAGTTGATGAGATCTTACATTTTTTGATTGATACAGGACTAACATTTGTCCATCCTACTTACATACATTATATATATAATGTGCATACATGTATGCATCAAAACCCTGTAATATCTGAATAACGACTTCTCTTTCTGTAGAGATAGGTTTAGCATGGAACCTTTATTAGGTATGATATACATCAATGATATTTTCTTGTTCCAGGGTCCTGCTGGTGCTGTTGGTCCTGCTGGTGCTTTTGGCCCAAGAGGTCTTGCTGTAAGTCTTCATTTCTATATACATTGCTACAGGAAGAGAAAACATATGCTTAATTATTAAGGACCCACAACTGCATTCAGCATAAAAAGTAGTTCTGTAAATATTTATAAACCTAGGATCTGGATTGTATCATGGAATTGAACCTGAAGCTTTTGAGATTCACACTTTTCCTGGGCATCTTTACAGGATGCACATAAATCTATCTGGGGCAACCTGTGGCATTATGTAGAATGCTTTTATATTAGTTCTTTCTTTGTCAGTAATATCTACTTGAAGCCTTCTCTGGCATGTGTATCCTTTCCTAGGGCCCACAAGGTCCACGTGGTGAGAAGGGTGAACCTGGTGATAAGGGACATAGAGGTCTGCCTGGCCTGAAGGGACACAATGGATTGCAGGGTCTTCCTGGTCTTGCTGTAAGTAAACCATCTTCAGTACTTCGACTTAGTTCTCTCTGCATCATGTTTCAAAGGCTGAAAGATCCAAACATTTGGTGCTCTCCTCATAATAGAGCAAATTTTATTAATGACTCTGATAGTTGATTTTAGAACTGTGAGTACCATTGCTTGCCCTGAAAATCAACTATATTTGACAAGAATTCAAAAAGCTCTGCCTTTTAGTGTTACTTCTTCTTTTCTGGTCAGAAATTGTAAAGCTTCTGTATCACAGAGAAACAAGTCATTTACAGGTTATCTTCCCTTTAAATTCTGGTATCCTCTTTGGGAATTTTGGCTCTTATTGTAAAGGCTTCTCTGGAAACCCTAAGAAACAATATAGAGACTTTTATAGGTTATCCTTCTAAACGTCTCTCTTCATTCTCTTTCCTCCTGCATTTTATATCCCAACTTCACTAATGCCAGTCATCCTAGATTTCCATTCTCTGAACCCAAATTAATCTGCTGATCCCCTCTTGAATTATGTTAATACATGATGTTGTGGCACTGCATTTTTTTTGAGTATGCATTTGTTTTTTCTAACAGGGCCAACATGGTGATCAAGGTCCTCCTGGTAACAATGGTCCTGCTGGCCCAAGGGTACGTGAATTTAAGTGTTTGCAAATAATTCTCCCATTCTTTTTATGGAATATATTTACTCATGTACATGAATTCCTATTTGTAGTGTTCCCTGTTGTCATTAAACTGATTGAGTTTCCTTCTAGGGTCCTCCTGGTCCTTCTGGTCCTCCTGGTAAGGATGGTCGCAATGGTCTCCCTGGACCCATTGGCCCTGCTGGTGTACGTGGCTCTCATGGTAGCCAAGGCCCTGCTGTGAGTATAACTTCTGTTGATTTAACACATTTAGGTAACAGTTAAACAAAAATCACTTCAAAATCTTAGTTCATAGAGAGAGGTATTTTTATTTCAAAAAGGATTTTTGAAATGTTGGTTATTGAACATTCAACATTTCCCTAATAGATCTAAACCTGAAGTCCTTGTTCATTTTTTATGGCTAGCAAGATGTGGTACTCCTACACAGTGCATCTTCTGCTTTAGTTCCCAGTAGTTACCACACAGCAGGTCCACGGGTCCTTCCTCAGATTATGGCTGATGGTGCTAAGGCTTCGGCAGGACAGTGCTTGTGTGGAAACACTCTGCTAAAAGAATCATATTTGTAAAACAACATTTCTTGTCTTTTGCTTTTGGAAAAACTTTAGGGTCCTCCTGGTCCTCCCGGTCCCCCAGGTCCCCCTGGTCCCAATGGTGGTGGATATGAAGTTGGCTTTGATGCAGAATACTACCGAGCTGATCAGCCTTCTCTCAGACCCAAGGATTATGAAGTTGATGCCACTCTGAAAACACTGAACAACCAAATTGAGACCCTGCTGACCCCAGAAGGCTCCAGAAAGAACCCAGCTCGCACCTGCCGTGACCTCAGACTTAGCCACCCAGAATGGAGTAGCGGTACGTCAGTGCCAGATGTTTGCCCTTTCTGGCTCAGCAAGTTATTTTCAGCTCATTAGCTTTCCTTGATGAAAGGTATCCCTGGTCAACCAGCAGAAGTACTAAATGGGCAGTGAAGTTCCTTCTGCCTCCAGTGAAAATGCATTTCTGTGAGGACAGTTGGAGACATTTGAAGTATCTACTGTTGTGCAATTATTGCAGTCTCTTTTAAAATAATGCAAAATGTTTAATCCTGGTTTTTGAATACAATTGATTTCTTACACATTGATGATCTAAAAGATGTGTTTCTTCCAGTTATCACAGTTAAGTACAGTACTGAAGTGATATTTGTGACCACAGAGTTCCTCTATCAAACCATTGAATATAAACTGAACGCAAGTGTTTCTTTCTTCAAAGGTTTCTACTGGATTGATCCTAACCAAGGCTGCACTGCAGATGCCATTAAAGCATACTGTGACTTTGCCACTGGTGAGACTTGCATCCATGCTAGCCCTGAAAGTATTCCAATTAAGAACTGGTACGTCAACAAGAACCCCAAGGACAAAAAGCACGTATGGTTTGGTGAAACTATCAACGGTGGCACTCAGGTATGTGATGCACTGGAGGATGATTGTTTCCTCCAATGCTTTCTGAAGAATTCCCTACTCGCTGACTCTCAGTGAACAAAACCCGTTATATAAACTCTTAGAGGAGAAATATGAAAAGGGGAACAATTTTTGTTTTATCTCAAGGGAATGGGGTTCCAGTGTTGACTTCAAGCACAATTTGCTAACAGGATTTCCTAGTATTGTTCTCATTTTCATCAGTGTCTGCAGATGATCAATTCAGCATGGCTAGTGGCTATTTGTAAGGGAATCCTGTCCTGGAATATGTTACTTTAGGACAGAGACAGTCCAGAAACTGAGAAAGCAAAAGCTATTTTATTACTATCTTTTTAAACTGGGATTTATTTTTGACATATTGCACCTAGAAATATCTTATTGCTCATAATGGATCCTAAGTGTATGCCCGTGTAGCACTCAGAATTGCCACTAAGTAAAATCAGTATGCCTACCTGCATGTCAGCTACTGTGCCAGCCTGCTGGAAAGTCCTTTTTATGACTAAGAACTAGTTTCATAATTTTTAAATGAAATTGAGTTCATCTTATGATGAAATCTCACTGTCCAAGGTCTATAATATAAAACCAAAAAAATTTATTACTGAATCAGAACAAGGGCCCTACATATTCTAGAGTCCTGTTTCTCACATTGGCTGAAAGCAGATGCTGTTAAAGAATATAAGGAAGCAATCATTCATAACATCCACAGACACTATTCTGTGAAACTAAAATTTGAAATAAAAGAATCAGGGCTTTCTTCAAGCAGGAGTTCTGTATATTTGAGGAAACAGTGAATTTCTCCTCTTTTGAATATGTTTGATCTTATCTTTAAATCCACATAAATTGCTTACAACAGTCATATCTTGGATCAGAGTTCTACAGCTTAACTCCACCCACTCCATGTGCCCACTAATTAATTCCTGCCAGTTCTGTGTGGTGTCTTCTAGCTCTTCAGTTGCAGTAGGCAATTGATCTCAGATGTCTGTGGCCTTTAATTCTTTCCTATTCCTACAGCAGCTATGCAAACATTCACTTTTCCCCAGCAATTCAATTGAGTGGGTTTCTTTGTCTTTTTCAGTTTGAATACAATGGTGAAGGTGTGACCACAAAGGACATGGCCACCCAACTTGCCTTCATGCGTCTGCTGGCCAACCATGCCTCCCAGAACATCACCTACCACTGCAAGAACAGCATTGCCTACATGGATGAGGAGACTGGAAACCTTAAAAAGGCTGTTATACTCCAGGGATCCAATGATGTTGAACTACGAGCTGAAGGCAACAGCAGATTCACTTACAGCGTTCTTGTGGATGGCTGCTCTGTAAGTATCACAAACTGTGGGCACTGTGATTGTACTGGTTGGTGAGGGCTGTGCTTTGATTCAGATTGTCAGTCAGACCAGAAAAATTTTACTCAGTGAGGATAAATCACCTACAGAAGCAGCTACGCCAGATCTTTAATGAATGGCAAAGAGTAGGGAACTAACAAATCCTTGTACTGTGCAGTGTGGCAAAGAAATGGAAAAGCTTTCCTGAGGAACCAGACCCAAATTCTGTGGAAACTGAAGTGTGCTGGGAATGTAGTACGCAAGGTGCAGGAGAGGCAGGGTCAAGTCTTCAGAAGATCAGGGAACATTTCCTGAGGATTTAATCAGCATGAAAACTATAGAAATGTAGGGCCTCACAAATGTTAATGTTTTCTCTGTATCCAAGTTCTGATTAGTTGGATATGAGCATCTTATTTGCAAACAGTGGCAGTAAAATTAAAATTCTTTCAGAAATGCTCCAGTTAGGTGAAACAATTTTCAGTTCTATGAACAATGCGATAACAATTCTAACACATCTTCTCTTGCAGAGAAAGAACAGCGAATGGGGCAAAACGATCATTGAGTACAGAACAAATAAGCCATCTCGCTTGCCCATCCTTGACATTGCACCTTTGGACATTGGTGGCGCTGACCAAGAATTCGGTTTGGACATTGGCCCAGTCTGTTTCAAATGAATGAACTAAAATTAACTTAAAGTCCCCCCCCAAAATTATTCTTTGTCATTTCTTTTTGTAATGAGAGCTGACTCCTTCCATTTCTTCTGTTCATCTACTTGCTTAAACTCTGGGCGAAAGAGAAGGAGAAGAATTGATTGGAGCATTGTGCAATGAAATTTAATACAGCCCCAAAAGGACTTGGAAGTCTTTCAAGATTTAACACCTTGCTTTGGGAAATGTCAACCTTTGTAAAGAAAAAAAAACAAAAAAAATAAAATAAAAATAAAAAATCATGAAAGTTTGCACCACTTGTGGCCTTTGACTGTCTTCCACAGACGAAGTTTAAAACCACAACTTCCAAAGGTTTAAACTACCTCATACATTAAACCAAGTGTGATCCACATCCTTTGTAGGCACTTTTCGACATCGTATGAGTTACTTTCAGTCCCACTCTGAATATAGTGGTGCTAATTTCATTATTCCGGAGTGTGTTTCCAATACTTGAATTCTGATGGTGCTAGCAGCAGTTAAAGCATTACTTCTCTGTTTCTTTGAAATCTGTCTCATCCCCAGCTTAAGCATGTGGATCGTTTTTCCTCATCTTTGTCCTTCCAAAATCAGGTGTTTCTGCTTCCAAATCTCATTTTCATCTTCTCCAATGGATAAAAACGAACCACCATTTCTCAAAAGGAAAAAAAAAGAAAATGTATTTTGTATATGTGAGATGTTTAAATAAATTGTGGAAAAAAAATAAAGCATGTCCAGTGTTCCAAAAGAAGGTATTGAGTGAGTAAAGTTACTTGCTTAGGTGCATCAGCAGAAATTCGTGCTCACAAAAAGAAGCACATCTTCATTATTTCTTAAATTATTGCTGTAAACTCTTTGCTTACAGCATTCAAAGACTTCCTTCTGCTGTCTCCTGGGTGTGATTGTCTAGTTGACCCTTCAATTCAACATCCCCTTTTGAGAAAGTCCTCAAGAAACCATGCCTGGTAGTATGTGAACTTCAGAAGTAGAAGAGATTCCTTCATTTTATCTGAATCCTATCCAAAATTAATGTCTAAAGGAAGGATAATCATCTCACTTTAAAGATGGAAAACGAGGGTTCTGTCTTGTGGAAAACACTGTGAAGAGAGCTCTGCTGCAATCAGCAGAGGTACATGCTTTTGAACTAACGTGGAGGAAGAGTTGGAACATCAGGATTTGTTAGGCCTTTATACTTAATTCAGTTGTGTATGAAAGAGATCTACCTACTGTTAAAGTTAACAATTGACTATCACAGTGAACGTGCTGAGAACCAAAGACTGTGTTTGGATGAGACCTTTTAAGATGCTGCTCTCATACAGCGCTTTTCTAAAAGCCCAAAATGAACAGCAGTTTCAACAGCTGTGTTCAGGCTTTGGGAGGGTCTTGAAAGGTGATGGAGACATCATATGCAAGACTGCGAGGACAACAGCTGAAGCAGGTAAGGGAAGATGTGAGATGGGCTTCATCAGCAGGAATCCCCAGAAGAAAGCCCAGAGAAAATAAGCAAAAGAAGATCCTGGAACTGGTCGTGGAGTCTCCTTCTCTGGAGATGTTCAAGACCCACCTGGATGGTGGCACGGGGGTCGGACTCGAGGATCTCTGGAGGTCCCTTCCAACCCTACAGCTGTGATTCTCTGATTCTGTGATCCTGTAACCTGAGCACAGCAACATCCCAAAGGCTGGTGGGTGAGTCCAAAGGCTGCTCTGGGCAATGGAAGGAGGAATAAGGGCTAACTGTTTCTAAAGGGAATCCTCTATTCTCACAAGCAATTAATTGATTAATGGAAAAAAGGCATATAGGAAAAAACAGCCTGGCCTGCAGCTGCTGTGTGCTCTCTTCGCTCACCTTCTGATTTCTCCTGAGCTCTCTCTGATCTGTTTCATGGCATTTCCTTCCAGATGAAGAACGCTTCCATTCTACTTCTACCAGCCCTTTAGTAATACCCTTGGTCTGTGTCTTTGCACCTTTGTCACCAAAGTGGGCTCATTTAGAAATCAAACCAGAAGAAAAAAAAGCAGAAAAACTGGAGCCCAGAGCCCCCACCTTACAATGGGTATTAGCATCTGGGCAATACTCAGTTTGGGGTTTTGAACTTAACCAGAAATTACTGCACAGCAAGCATTTTTGTTGTGCTATGCACAGTGTTGCAGAGCTTCTTCCTTTTCCAAGGACTGTAGCTGAAAATAAGTGAGGTGAGCTGCACACAGTGCAGGGAGTCTGCAGTATGATACTGGCTCATTTCAGGAGTAGAAAATGTTGAATAAATTTTTGCTCGAGTTCGCTTACTTGTCTTTGGAAGTCATCTGCAGATTGCCTCTGGAGAATTTAATAACAAGTAGGTGTGCACCAGCACTAACACAACTGGACCATTAGCACAGATGAGCTAAAACTGCAGTGTTAAAGCCACTGCTGAACCCAGGGCCGGGCTGTGGTACAACTGTAAATGGCAATGTGGGAGGCCAGTGTTGGCCCCATCTGTTTCCTCCCTGCAATGCTGTGGGAGCAAACACCCACCTGCATGGTCAGGGACAGTTCCACCTAGCAGCTCTTCTCATGCAGCCTTCCCAGGACATGGCAGAGGCCGAGCTGTTCCTGTCAGTAACTTGGCTGAAGCCTGATGTCTCCAATGAAAAGCTACTTCACCGCATCCATGAAGGTTACTAAAAACTTAACAGAAGCCAGGCTCTCTGCAGCACTGCTTTTGTATGAATGTGGCATAAGTAGGTGAAAAATAGAGGTAGGGAGATGGAACGTGGTAAGTTCAACCTGTGCAGAGAGAAAAAAAAACAACAAAAAAAACCCTTTAAAACTTGGGAAGAGGTTATAGAAGGGAAAATTGTAACTGTCCAGTCTTCTTCACTGGGGAGAAAAATCATGACCCACCAAGAGTCACCTTAAAGATCTGTGTTTACCATTTTAAAACATGAACACTTTGCTCTGGGCTATGGATAGGCAAATTTCTTTTAATACAGGTGAATGATGAAACAACATTGATAGAATGGCACCGGTTGCAAGGGACCTTAAAGACCACGCAGTTCCAGTTGACAGATCTGTGTTTCCACGACACAGCTTTAAATTGTACCTTTTGTTGTGATTTCTGTTTGTTTTCTGTTCTGTTGTAGTGCTTGGAGGTTTCAGACAGGCTTTCCTAGAAGATGTTATTTGGAAACCCATTCAATCCAGTTTTACAGCATTAGAATCATGTATACTGCTTCCAAACAATGTGTGAGTAGCACATTCAAATCAAGCAGTTCTCAGGCACGCTATCAGATTATAATTCATCTCCTCACATGCCACCTTTGTTATCAGCTTTATAAAAAAGCATTATTTTTTCTACGTTGTTTCCATGCACGTATCAGTCTGAATGCACTCTGCAATGCATATGGAAATATCTTCCACAGAAATGATAATTGCTATACTCCTGGGCTGGAATCCATAGGTCCCTTCCTGGACATTAAGTGTTTGGGTGCAGGTGTTACATGAACAAAATTTCCTAACCACAATTCCAGGCATACAGTTCATCGTGAAATGATGGCTTTTGTTAACCCAAACTTAAGTATCCAAAGAAATACATTTGCCCATTTTGATAGCAAGATTTTGAAATATATGTAAATCACTACAGTAATTATTTCAGTGTAAAAAACACATCAGAAAGGTATAATTTTCTCTTTTTTTTTTTTTTTGATAAATCATTGTTTCTTTGGGTGAAATGAAACAGGTTTTCCTGAGCGCCATTTCTTAAGGCCGTGAGTGAAGTAGCAGAGCGATTCCACAAGAGCAGTGCACCACCTATTGACATAGGCAGCAATTACAGGCCGTTGAGGAGCGGCAGCATAGCTGTCACCTGCCGTGGCTCCTACCGAAATCTTCTCAGTTGTGAGTGGCCAAGAATATCCCACGGGGTATTTCTGCAAAATATCAGCACCACAACTCTCTCTCCAAATAAACCGGCTTGCCAGAAGAACAGTCATCCAACCCAGGAAAGATCGTGGCAGCAAAATGCAGCCTTGCACAGGGTAGAAAAAAATCAAGGTGAGAATGCTCTTGCCTTCTAGTTTTCAGTGACCATGAAACCAAAGCAGGAGAGGCAAATTCATCTGACTGATAGCTAGCTCCTCAGTGAACTGAATGCTCACTCAGTTCCCACGGGTGGAGTGGAAGTACTGTCAAAGGTAACAAGCCAGACCAAAGATCTCCACTGTTTTCATTTGCTACTCTTTTGCACCTAGATCAAGGCCTCCATTTTTCCCTAGCTGTTGGTTCAACTCTTCACCAGCAAAATAACCCCTTCCTTTTCCTCCCTCCCTCCCTCCTTCCCTCCCTCCCTCTCTTCCCTCCCTCCTTCCTTCCCTCCCTCTCTTCCCTCCCTCTCTTCCCTCCCTCTCTTCCCTCCCTCCCTCCCTCCCTCCCTCCCTCCCTCCCTCCCTCCCTCCCTCCCTCCCTCTCTTCCCTCCCTTCCCTCCCTTCCCTCCCTCCCTCCCTCCCTTCCCTCCCTCCCTCCCTCTCTTCCCTCCCTTCCCTCCCTTCCCTCCCTCCCTCCCTCCCTCCCTTCCCTCCCTTCCTTCCTTCCTTCCCTCCCTCCCTTCCTTCCCTCTCTTCCCTCCCTTCCCTCCCTCCTTCCCTCCCTCCCTCCCTCCCTCCCTCCCTCCCTTCTCTTCCTTCCTTCCCTCCCTCCCTTCAGTTTTTGCTCAGACAGAAGGGCTGAGTTAAGGAGCTGCTGAGGATACAGTCTTCAGTAGATTCAGTGCATCAGAATTTTTGGGGGTTCCAGGCTTTAGGGAAAGTCATATTCTGTTAGCGAAACATTTTGATACAAAAGTTTTCAAAGCATAAGCAAAGACATGGAATGAAAAAAAAGTTAGATCTGTCTATCTCTCATTGGGGCAATTATTGAAGTGCGTCATGCAGAGGACATTTGAAGCTACAAGCAAACAATAACAGCTGCCTTGCAGATTCCAGCTCACTGGGCTTTTATGCATATTTTATAGGAATGGCACAGCTACTCAGCTATCTGTTAATTCCCAGGTGACAAGTCTTTGCTAAGCCTGAGGTGTGCAGATAATCTTTCTGAGTGCATGTTTACATTTCAGCATCACAAAGTTACTTAGACCCACAAGAGCTCACAGCAACACAACAGAGCAGCGTAGAGGCAAAAAGACACAGCAGGACAATGCAAACCCAAAGGGACCACTCTGTAATATTCTGCTTAAATTAAATTATTTCTTTGCAATTTCATCTTTAAGTAACGACTCACGGGAATATTCTAGTCTGTTAATCCATTGCAAATGCTTGAACAGTGTTTTACTGAGCCTGAGGCTGAGATATTTTTTCCACTGTTACAATCATCCTAATAAAAAGCTATTTTCCTTCCTAACATACGATTGCCTTCCTAAAAACATTTATTCCAGTAGTACAGACCCCCTGCATTAGGTTCTATGAAATTATGAATATTGCATGATGAAAATTTTATATAGCATCTCAATCATTTCAGGTTACAATGTAAAAGTGTCAGTGTGAATTCCAACAAAAAAAATAGGATACAAAAGAATTAAGATTGTTCTTACAGGAGAAATCAGACTGGCTGACAGGTTGTTCCTCTTAGTGCTGAGATAAGAGCTCTCTTCCAAAGGCTTGAACCCCCTCTACCAAAATCAAAAGCTGTCATGCATATAATCCCACATGACCTCAGGCAAACATGCTCAGTTCCACCCAATTTCACTCATTTAAAGAAACCTGGGAACGTAGCCATTACTCTAAAGATGTAGAGTTACATCTGGTCCGGAGAGAAATGACTTTCTGGAGATATCCTTATAAAACTGACTCCTTCCGTTTCTAAACAAGAGAAAACACTAGTTTTCTAGAGAAGGCAGGGCTGACAAAACACAAAATAATTTCAAGGGTGTGTTTTTGCACTGGTGTTCAAAACAGACCATCACAATTTTCCATCTGAGGTAACACTTCTAGTACGTAGTTTTCCACCTTGGTCTTTGTCCCACAAGTAGCCCGTAGTCCTCATTTTCACATTTGCATTTAAGGTATAAAATCATGGCTGGATCCACAGTGAAATGTATGCCAGTTTCACAGCCACAGTTTCATTGTCTGAAGTACTGCCAGATAATCAACATCCACTGAGAACATGGAGGGCAGAGTGCTGGAAGAGGACAGCTTGAAAGATGCCCGGTGGACCTGGTACATTCTCCACGGCCATCTGAAGGGACGCTGTGAAACCACTCTCCAGCAATGTTAAACGACCTGGTCAAGGCTGAGCAACATGGGTATATTTAATATTTATCTTTAGAAGAGGTTCTGAAGTGCAGAACTGCACAGAAATAGTCTCAGTCACACAGCAGCGGAAAAGCTTGGTTATCTTCAGGGTCTTCCAAAATTCTTCATTCTTCCAGATTTCTCAGTAGGAGTTGTGGCTTCATTCCTCATTAACACTTCATTAAGTCCTTAATTTTTCTTTGACCAAACATCTTTTGTGACTTTGAAGTTTGCCTCTGTCCACTCTCAGGGACTATAGCTTCTATTTTTTCTTGTCTATCTCAGCATCTCTGGCTTTATTGCAAGCAGTAACAGCTGCTTGGCCTCTCTTTTCTAAAAGAAAAGCTTTGCATTCTAGTTCCAGCTTTTCACCTACGTTCAGTTTTCAGAATGTCATTCCTTCTCTACTGTTTTTGTGCTTGTGAGTATTGCTTCACTGGGAAATCTAGATAACATCATTATCTGAGCCTCTTCATTATGTTCTTTTGATCACTTTCCAGGTTTTTACTGTTTCCCTGTCTATCATACCCTTCTCTTTGATGTGCTTTGCCCTATATCGATTGCTGACCTCATTACAGACTCCAGGCCTCTAAAACTAAAGTGATTCTTTAAGAACGAAGATAATTAGGAGAACTGCTTTATAGAGATTTATCTCAAACTGCTTTATCTTTAACTACCATTCATATCACGTCCAGGACAATTTATTTCTTTCCAGATAACTTTTCCTCACTTTGGGCTATTTCTCAGTTTATTTCTTTCATACCATTTTTTATTACATTACTATATTTTATTATATTACTTTATTTCATTGCTATACTCCTTAGTTAACACATTCTGTAAAGTCCTTCCTGGAGCTGTCCTGCTTCTCAGCTTCACATCAAGGAAATCAGCACATGAAAATCCCCTCTCAGGCCTATAGGCACCTGTCCCTTTATCAGAGTACAGTGATCTAACATCCATGACAGCAGCATCTGCTGTAGTTGGATATATTATGACTGCACACCAAGCATGAGCTGCCAGAAACGGTGTTGAGGAACTTCTGGAACCCAAGGATAAGCTTTTTTTTTTTTTAATGGGCCAATATCACATAGAATAGTAATGTATCATACAGAATGTTAATGGCAATCAATATTAATGATTTTTATTGGAGATTACCCTGATAGAGGTGGAAATTATGTTCTCTGCTCTAAAGAGAACATAATTACAGGATGGCACCTGTATTTTTATCTACCATAAGAAAACGCTCTAATGCTCCTCAGGCATGACACAGCTTGGACAGCAGCTGCACTGGATTCCAAAGACTGCCCCATGGGTATACAGAATTTTCAATTTTAAAGGGGCACATCTGGGACCATAAGGGCAACCAGGAAAAAAACATGGAATATGGACAGAAAGAGAACAGTTTGGCTTGACAGTGAGCTGTCATTTTTTCTTATCTAAGAGTAAAAAATGAGTAAATAAGTAAAAGACAGAAAAACAGAAAAAAAAATGGCATCTACAAGTTAACTACCTACTGATAAAAACTGAAAGTTCTGAACCTGTTACATCGCTGTATGCAATGCTTTGAGGGTAAGAATCTAAGCAGCTGAAAGAAAAATCAATTTGCACTAATGAGCCGTGCAGAGTCCCCATCTGACCTCCAGCCTGCATGGCTGCGTGGTGATTATGTCCCATGGTGTAGAAAGGTGCATTCTCTTAATGGAAGAGAAGGGAGCACTTACACATTTGAAATTTGGCTACTTCCCATCCCTCCAGTCCTTCCAATCCCCTTCTGTTCCATCCCCACAGAAACATGAAACAAAAACAGTTAATCCTCATGTTATAGAACTGTGGATTCATTTGTCTCTTAGTGATAAAGCTAAATATATCCTTTGTTAATGTGATTTTTCAAAACTGCTTTATTTCATATCAGCTTCCTTTTTGTGCAGACTATTGAGGAATATTGTAGCTCCTGCAAAATTAGAGATCTGTCAAAGCAGTAATTGTGATAGAACTTTCCAGATCTCAGGAGCCTGGTGGTGTATCACTTTCAGGAGCTGAGACAATAATTGGGGTGCCCTGCTTGACAGAACAAACCTTGTTGTTTTTGAAACTCTCGCTTCATTAACATAATTAAATATTTGCAGGGAGACATGATGCTTACAGAAGGACTGGTTGCCATTGTGAGGCTGAACACTCAGCAATTGAAATGTTTGATGTTGTTTGGTGACTAGCAGAGCTCCTGAAGGAAAACCTGCACAACATACAGTCTTGTTCTCCCCAGTAATCTGTTAGAAATACTGCTTTGTTTCTGGAATTACAATACCTGGGGAGCAAACTGATAATGATGCACAAATTAAATCAAGATCTGTTACGGTTCGGGGTATGGCAGATCCCACTTACTGATCATTCAGCACTTGATCTATCAAATAACACAGAGGATCATTCAGTCAGTATATGGCAAACAGTTTGTCCCTAGAATACCACAGGAAATGTACATTTTAAATGTATGTTGGAGTTTTTCTTTCAGCTTTGGTGTCTATATTCCTCACTAAATCAATGTATGCAAAATTAATTCCACTCCTAGAAGCGTGTAAAAACTCTGAGGGAAAATTACCACATGGAAAAGCCCTGACTGAGAACACACATATACAACCTCTCAATAACAGATTGTCACTGTCTCTGTCAGGTTCTCGGGCTTGCCCCGCGACTTTGACTGAGGACAGCAGCTCTCTAAAAGCTACACCTGGTTGTAATACTGAAATCAGCAGAATCAGAGAATGAGATCTCCTGGGACCTGAGCTCATCAGCAGACTCATATGTGCATGCCCATTTCAACTTGCAGCACAGCATTCTCCTCCCATTAACAGCAAGCCTAACAAGGAAAACAGGAAGCAGTAAAATAAGGATTATCTCAATTTAATTACATCTGTGTAAATGACATCTGTCCAGTTCAGTTATCTAAATTCAACACAGGACTGCCACACCTAACAGTGAGTGTATCGACTGTATTCTCATCTATGAGTAAGCCTTTCTTCCACCAGTCAGATAATGAATTCAAAATAAATCCACTTCCTGTTGCAAGTGGCTGGAGCTAAGTTCAATGAACCCAATTTCTCCTGACCATTTCATTATTCAGACACACTGGGGAATAAGTGTGGTCGAAAGCCACCGTGAGATCTTCAGCTGTTGTCAGTGACCATACACAGCACCACAGTATCTTCTCAAAATAATGAAGTTAAGCCAGGGCTATCTCCATAGAAAGCAGAAATGGGAAATCTCTCCTGTGGCTGTTGACTCTTCACAGCCATTACCCTTACCATTATGAGGCACTATCACACTTCCTCCAGCCTCAGATCAAATACTTGTTGGTGTGCTGAGTGTTTTCTCCATGACTGCTCCAGGTCTTCCCCTCCCACTGACAGTGCTGGATGCTTCCACCAGCGCAAGCTGATCCCAATGCCAAGCTGAGCATTTGGAAAACAAAAGCTGAGGTATAACTGCAAAAGAGCTAGCATACTTCTGGTTTACTTCCAGCATATTAAATTTATCAGCAGGCAGGAACATAAGTTAGATATTTAATGGAAGTTGCAAAGCTTCTAGATAATTCATGTCTGGTGTCTGTTTCATGGGTGATCTCTAATTACCCTCTTGTATCAGGCCTTTCATGTGTAGTATTGGTGGTGTGAATTATTCAGGTGTAGGCAATGACATCAAATTCCGTTTTCTAGTAACAAGCAAGGGGGTACCCATGAGAAACTGCATGTGTGCAAACCTAGCTCATAGCACTGCAGCCAAGAGCTTCTGAATGCAATGAGGAACATCTCTCGTCAGGCACCTGCACAACCTCTCCAAAGGAGCAATGTAGCAAAAGCAGAAGTTCTGCTTATGTCCACTTCAGTATTAAATATACACAAGTGGCTGGACTTTATAAAGTCTTTAAGTTCCAGAAGCTGTTAAAAAAAGAAAAAAAAATATTAAAGTGCAAAGTGCTTGCATCTACCATGTAAACATCTGCAATATAATGATGATGAACACTAATAGGAATATTTTAACAAATAATAAGGTTTATTCACAGTAAGAAAGCTTTGAAAACGCTTGAATTTTTTAAGGTGGTGTAACTGTGAAAATAACACACGAACAGGAGCTTCATTTGTGGAGCAAAGGAATCCATATGACCAGCAGCTTTTGGTTTGATTGAGTAGAATCTGGAAAACCATAGACTGGATGCTAGCAGGTAGTGCAGGCTTTGTTGGGTGAGTACGTACCAATTAAAAGAACACTTAAAACTCAAATCCTGTACGTTTGCACGGTGCCTGAGGTTCTCCAGGCGAGATCCGAATACAGAATTTGCAGTGTGTAGGCTTCCTGGCTTTGTTTTGCCTATTTCATCTCAGTTTCCATCACGCTCCCTTTTTCATTTCTAACGCGTTCTCAGCTACGAACAGTCAGACGCAACGAGTCGCAGGTCTTTGGGAAGATCACTTTCTTTGGCTCACAGAAAAACGGGAGGGAGCTGAAACGACAAGCACAGCTTTCGGTGTTCCACATTCTGGCGTTTCAAGAAGAGCTCCCAGCCGGGAGCCCTGGGAGGAGGAGAGCAAGGAGGGGGGGAGGAGGAGGAGGAGGAGGAGGAAGAGGAAGAGGGAGGCGGCAGCTCCGCCCCAGCTGCGGGGGGTCGGGCTGCTCTCCGCCGCGCCGGTGTGGACGGTGTGAGCCGGCGGCGGGGGCTGCCTGTGCCGCCCGCGGGGACCCGGTGCCGCCCCGCCGCGCCCGCTCCGCCGCGCACTGTTGTCATGGAGGAGCCAAGATGGCGGGCCTGGCCTACTCTGTGGGCAAGCGGGAGATCAACTACTACTTCAGCGTGAGGAGCGCCAAGGCGCTGGCGCTGGGCGCCGTCCTGCTGCTCGCCGCCTGCCACGCCGCCTCCCGCCGCTACCGAGGTGAGCGGGGCCGCGGGAGGCGGAGCTGAGGGAGAGCGCGGGCGGGCTGGCGGCGGCCCTCGGGCCGGGGAGCAGTGTGTGCCGGGCCGGGGCCGCCCCGGACAGCCGGTGCTGCTCGGGCCGGGACGCTGCGAAGGCCGCGTTCGCTGTCCCAGTGTGCGAGCGGGGTTGGCAGCCGGTACCGGGCGGTCAGCGCCATTACGAGCTGAACTGGCACAAGGTTTGATGGACTTGTCTGGTTTCTTTGGGTTTCTTTGAGCTGCCTTAGGTTGAGGAGGATTTCTCATTGACTAATAATTGTACGAGAGAGGGGAAGTAGGAAATGAGCACCGAGCTGTTCAGCTTGGTCTCCTTTGAGCAGGTAGCATTCAGAGCACGCAAGTGGTCTAGAAAAGGAAGATGGGGAGCATTTGTAGCAGATAACAAAAGTTTTGGGAATAGGCAGAAGCAGACATTGCCGAGAGAGTGTTTCGCAGCTTTCTGTGATCTTCAACATCTGGTGTTCAGCAAACTAAGGAAAAACAGAAGATACTACTGTGATGTGCACAGTTGAAGCTGACTGATGTCTTGCTTGATGCTGGTGACCCCCTCTTGGAAACTGTATGGAAGATCTCGAAAATGTATACAGAAGGGCAACACTATCAGAACAATGAAACAGGGAATGGAATAGAATAAAGAATGGTAGCCTGGACAGAAGATAAGTAACCTGATTATGATTCAGAATATTCTGAATTATAGGGGGAAGGTGAATTTATTCATTGACTTGTTATTGTAACACAAAAAGTACCAATTGAAAAATGAAATGAGAACAATTAAAACCACCAGAAAGGAACGTCTTTTCCTCGCAATACGAAATTATGTTTTGAAGCACGCTGACAAGATCTTCATACCATAAAATCCCCATGGAAAGGTTGTAGGGACAGGGGCATGGATTGGGTGTGGTCTGCATGCCTACTGTCATTGATACAAGTCAGTTTCTTGTGGTCCAAAGCAGCTGGAGGTGAGAAGAATGGGGCGGTGCCAGGAGAGGGAGCCCTCTGTTGTGCCTTTTCAGGCTGTTTTCAGGCAACTGTCATTGGCTGCTGCAAGGAAGAGGGGAGCAGGAAAGGCAAACTTTCATTTGAACGACAAAGTAGCCATTCGTGGATACTGTTTTTCCTCTCTAGACGCCCAGGAGAGCTGCATATAAATAAAAAGTATATAAGTAAAAACACTGTGGAAGGTCGGTGGGTTGTTTTTTACCCCAAGATCTGTCTCTTTCCATTCTCAGTTTCTTCCAGATGTTAAAGCTTTCATTGGTTTATACTTCTGTGCAACAGTGCTGAGCTGCAGTTAGGGTAGGTTAAGTTCATATTTAGGGATCACCTAATTTTCTTGCAAAACTTTGACTGCGTTAAGTTAAACTGTCTCTAGCTTGCATACAGCTTCTTCAAGGATTTAATTGGGCTACATATCTCTATAATATCCAGTCAAACCAGTAAAAAGTAATCAACGCATTTCAGTTATTAACATATGTCAAAGACTCAGTCTTGGAGCTCATTGGAAATAAGTTTCTATTTAATTTTGTTTGCGTTCTTAGAGTAGTGATCAATTTTAGATCTAGATTTTAGTTTGATTAGTAGTAAATGGTTGGATTTCCATTTCTTTGAAGTTCTCATTGCTGATCTCCTTAATGGTTAAGAAGATGCATTTCCAGAGGCACCATCTTGTATGTAACCTCCAGTTTACTGTCTTAGCTTCTGTTTCCATCCATTTTTCGCTCCTCCCTCATCATCCTTCCTCCAAACTTCTACTATTTCTTTAAAGAAAGACTCGGGTGTTTCTAATAATGGATTTTAGGAGCTTTTTGTGTCTCTTATGGAAGTAGTCAGAAAATCAGTAACTGGAGCTAGGAGAGAAAGCATATCTCCATTCCCTAAAGTATTATCTGTGGTTGAAATCAATTCAGTTAATGTTTGGAATGCAGTTTCAATAAATGCCATGTAGGATGGAGGCTTTCATCATTTGTAAGCAATTCTGAGGGAGTGCCATGAAGTGCAGAACTTGAAGGCTGTGGTTGTGAGCTCAAGGCATGGAACGTGCTCTGCTCTGCAGGGGTCGTAAGCAAGGATCATAGATTCATAGATACATTAGGTTGGAAAGGACCTACAAGATCATCTAGTCCAACCATCTTCCTGTCACCGTCCCTACAAAGTCTTGAAAACAAATGTAGACCACTTTCAGTCCTTTATAAAACAGGTTGTGATAAACACAAGTAGGATCTGTGCCTGTACAAGTGTTAGGAAGACTAAATAAAGCTGCTAGGAACTGTATGTGAAGTAAAGGCAGGCAGTTCTCCAAGCAGCAGCTGCCGATGTGGAGGACACATGCAGAAAGGTGCTATGAGGGGTAAAAAATTGAAGAGATTACATGATACAGTGAGAGAGAAATTTGTTGAAAGTTCTGTAAAATATGAAGAAACAATGTCCAGCACAGGAAGTCCCTGAACTTGGGAAAATATTGGGCAGGAGTTGCCTGGTCTGATCACCAGTAACCATCTTGGTCTTCTGCATGTTTCTCAGCATTTAATGTGTTTCAGAAGGAGCGTAGTGGTGCATTTTCCTTTACATACTTCACTCTTCTCTGATGTTTTGTTGTTGTTTTGTTGTTGTTGTTGTTTTTTATCAGTTTCATTTTATAGCAACTTACTAGAAGTGATGTGGTTTAAGTAGAGAATTAAGGAAATTACAGTACTTGAAAGCCAGTGTACAGAAACATTTGACATGATTAAGAAAAACTGAAACTATGGTTGTCTTGAGTTTTTGGTTTCTATTAAAGGTATCTGAGCTGTGCCAACACAGTTAGAAAGTAGGTAAGGATCTAGCTTTGTGTGTCTTCTGCTGTGTTCTGAGCTACTGATGCAGCAGTGGGATGATTAATAGACACTTTGTGATGACACAAGTAGGAGTTTATCACTGTTTGTATGTTTTATTTAAATTTGAAACGCATCTTTTTTCTGTGCATCAGAATCTGTCCAACCCAGAGCTTACCATGAGTGATAGAAGAGTCATGTGTGTTGCTCGTGGAAAAGCAGCCTTAACCAGAGCTGTGACTCAGAGATGTTTATCCAAGCTCTTTTCAGGACTGTTGCCACTCCTCAGGTTGTTCCAGCTTTTATTTTAGTAGTCATGATGCAATAGCAGTGCTAAGTAGTTGACGTTCCAGGAAAGGAAAGAAGCCTGGTTATTAGGACTGCTTTTTGAAGTGAAGGAATGGGGAGCCTAAGCTGCAAATGATAATACTAGATTCTGTTGCTGTTGCTGTTTTTGGTTGAATAAATAAACCAAGGGGTAACAGGTGGGATACAGCCTGTTCTACGTTCCTTTTTCTGATTTTCATGGAAATGAGTAGGAGGAGTTTCTGGGAGGAAGGGAAGGACAGATAATGTCTTCAGCTGCCAGTTCTTCCTTCCCCAAGCTAATTTTATGTTCTGCTCCACGAAACATGAGCTGCATTGTCTGCACATCTGACAATTGTGAATCCTAAGTAAGAGAGAGCCGGAGCTCTGGGGTAAGAGTTAATTCATGGCTTTGGCTGTCAACTGTGCTTTAAACATGTGTTTTATTTTTAGATTTTTAATTATATTTTCCCAGTTTCGTAGATAAAACCTTTATTATTTTCCTGGCTGGACTCTGGAGGAGTGAGCAGCTTGGAATCAGCTCACAAATGATGGTTACCAATGTTAATGGAAGAGTTTTCTGGAGAGATCTGCAGTCCTGGTGCTGCATAGTAGGATATACTGATATGTTTCCATCATCCCTGTGTTCATTAATGCTGATTTGCCCTGTCGTGGTAAGAGATTTATGTTGGCTGGCTATGAAGTACCTTACTGGACACTTAGATTGTAAGAGGGAATTACCTTCTAACTTCACCAACTATGAGATAAAGGACAATAATACTATTGAAGGAAGAATGCTGAGAAGCCAAGCCTGCGGCACTGCCTCCTTCACGTTGGATTTACTCCTGCAGGAGCACTGGGAGTGTCTCCATTGCCATCTTCCACATTTCCATGCTCCTCAGCGCACCTGTGAAGAGAACAGCTCACAAGTCCATGGGCAGTTAGTCCAGCAAAATACATACTAATAATTACTACTAATAACTACGTACATTATTTTCACCAAGAAGCAAGAGTGAGTTTGTGCCTTGTGCAGTACTTCTTGCATGTTGTAGAAAATAATTCAGTTCAAAACTTCAGGGATTGAGATACAGAGCTGTCACTCTGAGGATGGTGTGCTGGAGCAGGGTCAGTAGCACTGCGCCAGTTCCCATTCCAGCTGGCCTCAGACATCACCCTGCTGAGTGCTCTCTGTTGTCCTGCCTGATCCACAGTTTGAGATAAAGCTTTAGATTGCCTCTGAGTAATTGAAATGTAACACCTGCCAGTCTCATTGTGTGTGGCTTCCAGCAGCTCAGAAAGGAAGCTGATAGAAAATGCCCCTTCTCTACAATTAGTGCAGGTTTCTCTGGAGGAGAACAGTAGATCTTGGCTGATTTACTGAACTCCAGGTTTCATAGAAGGCACTAGCTAGGGACTGTGGCACCCTGTTTCTGCACAAGCCAGCGCAGGTACTCACTGTTTCATTCAACATCATTTTCTTGTTTGTTTGCCAACTATGATAAAACTGTTGGCAGGCTGCTCCTCAGCACAGTGTGGAGCTACACTGAGTTTCTGGCAGCAGACCCAGATGTGTTTGCTGGAGGATAAGTCACCGATTTCATATCAGGTATTTTATTTATATTAATTGAAAAAGTGACCCAAAACATCACCACTTGCGAAGTGATTAGTTGTAATTAATGTAAAACTAATGGACTGGAAAATGGTAGGCACAATTCAGAATCATGAGTAGAATCTCAAGTAAACATTTATTGTTCTGCCTATTAACCGAGCGTGTAATGTCAGCTGTTCCAAGGTGACAGCTGCATCCTAAACAGGGCAATTGAATAGTCTTTCTTACAAATCCCATTTTGAGCCTCATGGTCTATACAAGAAGCAGTGTCTGGTAATTCTGTGTAGATTGTTTTATCAAGCTGTTAATTCTTTAGTTTTGTATTAGCTTGTTCTTGGGTAGTAGATAGCACAGCGGATCGATGTCTTTCAGTGGATACAACATTCTAGGTCATAGCTTTACGACAGCAGAAATGATTTTGCTAATGTTTTGTGGACAGAGGAACATTTTGCTGAAAAGTACAGGATAGTAAGATGACAGTTTGGAATCACCTGTGCAGGATGTTTTTGCAGTTAAGTTAAACTTGGTTAATGCTATTGTTTGCTTTGATTCTTTTATGTCTGTGGAGAAGGACCTGGGTGTCCTGGTGGATGACAGGCTGGCCATGAGACAGCAGTGTGTCCTGATGGCCAAGAAGGCCGATGGCATCCTGGGGTGATCCTCCCACTCTACTCTGCCCTGATCAGGCATCAGAAGGGATATTGTATCCAGTTCTGGACTCCCTGGTACAAAAAAGGACAGGGATCTCCTGGACAGAGTCCAGCAGAGGGCTACAAAGGTGATAAAGGGCCTGCAGCTTCTCCCCTATGAGGAAAGGCTGAACAACCTTGGTCTGTTCAGCCTTGAGAAAGGAAGACTCAGAGGGGATCTGACCAATGTTTATAAATATCTAAAGTATGGGAGTCGATGGGACATGGCCAACCTCTTCTCAGCAGTGTGTGGTGACAGGACAAGGGTCAGTAGCCACAAACTGAGGCACAGGAACTTCCACACAAACGTGTGCAGGAACATCTTCACAGTGCAGTGACGGAGCAGTGGCACAGCTGCACAGAGAGGTGGTGGAGTCTCGTTCTGTGGAGACGTTCCAGACCCACCTGGACACCTACCTGTGCAACCTGGGCTAGGGAGCTGCTTTGGCAGGGGGTTGGACTCAGTGATTTCTGGAGGTCCCTTCCAACCCCTACAGTTCTGTGATTCTGTGAAATATTGTCAGATTTTTTTTTAATTTTTCTTTTTAACAGCAGTGGGGCTTTGAAAATAATCTTAATGTGTCTTATTTCTAACCATAATTTTACTATTTTAAAGGCGATGATACGTGTGAGTATCTTCTGTCCAGTGGGAGATTTCTTGGAGAAAAAGTGTGGCAGCCTCATAGCTGTATGATGCACAAGTATAAAAATAGGTAAGGAAACCCTTCTTCTGTGCTGCTGGGAAAGAAGAGTGAAATTACAGTCTCATCAGTTTGTTTTTTTTTTTGCTTTGTGGATGATTTTCCAGGCTTTCAAAAAATCGGTAACATCTTTCAGAAGATTTTTTTTTTTGCTGTACGTTTTCCATGTATCTGTAGTGTCTACCACATTTCTGTCTGTCTATTATAGTACAAGTAAATGTTGGTAGCAGTATTGATGCTTGTCATAAGGAGCTCCCGGGTAGTCTGGAAACTGCTTTCCTTGTAGCATTGTGGAATAGGAAAGCCTACTTTATCATTCCAGTAATCATATTAGCAAAAGAGTTAATTTTCATTTGTATGCAAATTATGCTAAACTTTTAATTATTTCAGCATTTAAAAGATGTAATACTTACAATTATTGCTTTATAGATTTCTCTTAAAATTTTTTTCTAATGTGTTATAAATTTCCTGTAACACAAGTGTTGCTGTTTTGTTTTTCAGTGAAGCAAAAAATTGCCTCATAGACAAACATATTGTGTTTTTAGGAGATTCTAGAATTCGACAGCTGTTCTATTCGTTTATAAAAATCATAAATCCTCAAGTCAAGGAAGAAGGAAATAAGGTGAGATGGTATATTTCAGGGATTTCTGTTTCCTTTTTTTCCAATTTACTTCATTACTCTCCTCTGAACTTTTTTTGCACTGCTTGCTGGCCTAGGAAGATGAAGCACAAAAAGGAAGAGCAAGATTAGACCAAGATAATGAGAGTTTGAGAAATCAACTAAGAAGCTTGAGAGGAAGCTCCCAGCAGTCTGGGAATAAACAGATGAAGCTAACTTCTCCCATAGCTTCTTGGGCTTTGTATTTGGCTTCTTGCTGAGAGAATGATTGTTCCATTCTGTTTTAAATAGTAGCAGTTCCTACTGTGCAGTTTATCTTGTATGTTGGTTAGGTTGCTGACCTAACCTGTTCCTACAAATTGTTGGGCAATGACAGGTTTCCAGGTCTAACTTGAGACTGTAGCTGTAACTAAATCTGGCTTCTGATCTCACCATACTCTTGATTGTAGCAGAGACACTGATTTTTATAAGGTAGAGAATGTAAACTGCAGCCTACTGGGTGGAAGCAGTAGGAGAGAATTTAGCTGTAGACTATTGATTTTCTTTATGGTATCACTCTTCTTGGGTCTGACTCTTCATGGATGCATGTATGTATGTGAGAAAAAAGACACTGCACTTCCAACTGTAAATGAGATTCATCAATATGTAGTTCTGTGGTTTAAATGTGCAAGCTGGCAGCTTGTCCAACAGAAAGGATGCAGTCACTTAGACTTGTCAAAACAAGACATTTAATTGATGGAGCAACTTTCTTTTTTTTTTCCTAGTTGTATCACATTCACTGCCTAAAAGTGAGAGTAAATTGAGCAGCTGTGAGATGACGGAGTGCTATAGCTAATTTTAAGCTGAGAGGTATCTTCTGTCAAGTATTTATAAATCAAGATCTGTTCACGGAAGATAAACATACTTGTTAATAGGATCGAAGCTAACACTTTGTAGTATTTAAGGGATTGTAAATGCTCTGAAGGCTAGCTGACTGCTTCCTTTCTAGTTTCTCACAATCTCACTCAGAAATGCAGTAATACTTTCCAGGCTTTGTTTCTTCCTGAGATGAATTTTTTTCAATTCTTTAATGAAAGCTGTTCCATTTGTTCTATGCAAAGAAGATAGGTGTATGAGCAGGAAGGCTTAGGGAAAGGAAGTGGAAGAAAGGGAGAAAAAAATCTGTTCTCATTTGTGGAGGGAAAATGTAGGAAAAGATTTAATGAGACCTTTCTAACTGAGTGAACAGAAAGCATTTCAAATGTAATTCCACCAGGAAGAATAGCCCTCTGTGAGAGCAGTTTGTTTTATCAAGTAAATGACATAAACATTATGCGTTGGCACACTGACTTGTTTATACAAGAAAACTCCAAGGGTAAACCTTTGGCTAAGGGCAAGTCAGCATATGCATTTTTTTTTCTTCTGAAAGATTATCTTACTTTGCTTTTATTGGTTTGTTTGTTTTGACAGCATGGAAATATCCCTTTTGAAGATAAATCCGCTTCAATTAAAGTGGTAAGTTTTTATCTGACATTAAATTGTAAGACATAATAATTCATATCTGATTTCACAAAGCGTAATCCAAATTTCACTCAGTTTCATTTTTCAAATTTCTGCTTGTGCTGAAAAATGAGAAGTAGTTTCAGAGCATCAACAATCTTTATAAATCTTGAACAATCTTTATAAATCTTTACAAATTACATAAGAGCACATCTTCAACACCATATTTTGTATAAGATACTTTGAGAGATGTCAGCTTTGAGTACTCCCACACACTGTACCCATCAGTGTATTTACGTTACCCAAAGGAACTTCAGAATCTTTAGGTCTGTGGAGGCAAAAGAGATTTCCTTTCTTCCAGGGGTATTTCTGCATTATGAAGTTTCCTTACAGTAATTTCTGCATATGTAATCCTTGCAATTTCATTTTAATGTGTATATGTAGTCCTGATACTTCTGCAGAGTAACTAGGTACCTGAACTTAACTGGGAGATAAAACAGCATTAGCCAACATATAGTTTGTTTTTGTAGCCGGATGCTGGCACTGCTCTTGATGTCTAAAATAAAGAATGTAGTAGGTGGTGGGTTTAATGTCCACGACGTGATTAAACAGGCAGCAGTTTACAAAGTGGTAAAGTAAAATATTGGGATTTCTTCTTGTTTGAAAATTAAAATTCCAAACTTTCAGTCATCGTAGTCTGTGAAGTTTCAGATTAAAAAACAAACAAACAAAACAGTTGTTAAAAATTGGGAACTGAGGAAAAAAATCAAGTCATTTTATGTAGATTACAAGATGTAAGTTTGGTTTTAGCCATGGATGGGAAACCTGAGGATATCCCACTTGACAGAGTCTAAGAAGTTAACTTCTTGATGAAATCTTGACTCTTGAACTACATGTTATTACTACTTTTTTTTAATGGGGACAACTTGTGGCTTGGTTTTGTTTTGTTTTTCCTACCACACTGCAGCGTCAGGCTTATCAGACCTGCTGTAAAGGAAATCTCACTTGGGCTTATGTGGTTTTCTTTTATGCTTGAGCTAATGCTAATTAGTTGGTTTTTCTGATTTTTGTTGTTAGTCTGCTGCTTGTCTTAGTGCTTACAGATTAAATCTGCATTTCCTTTAAAGGATTTCCTGTGGTATCCAGAAGTTAATGGCTCCATGAGGCAGCGTATCAAATCTTGGACTGAGGTGAGTCTTAAACTGTTTATTTTAGAAAACTATTCTAACTTATTCCTTTCATAAATACAGCTATGAGTACAAAAAGGTTAGCAAATGCAGCATACTGCACTATATTCAGTCAGCTCTGTAGCAGAGGTCTGAAATTTGGCATCACAGTAGTGAAGGGGAGTGTGTGCGTGTGTGTATGTGAATATGTATTTATTAGCATCCCCTGCTTCCCAAGGATGCCTTCACTTGGGCCAAAAAAGCCTTTGCCAAACCACAGAAAAAAACAAACAAAAACACCTGCTTTCTAGGAGTGGGTCAGTTCATCCCAGTAGGAGCTGAGAGTATTTTTCATTTGATTTGGCAACTTTAGGTTCTCATTAAAAGCTGAATTGATAGCAGTTGTAAATACTTATCTGCTTTCATTCTTGCAGCTTCCATGACATGAAAATGTTGGTATTTTTGATGTATCTGCAGTCTGTTGTTTTTTCACCACTATAAATGTTGGACGAATTTGAGTAACTTATTTAAAAAGCAAGTCCTAGTTATCTTGATTAGTACATTAAATGATAACTATGATTTCTGAATATTTAAAACTAATTTCTTTCTACTTTGTCTCATAGGGTTCTGTGGCAAAACCTCATATAATTGTAGCAGGAGCTGCCACGGTAAGTTATGCATGCATGGGGGCATGTGAGTAAAGGAAGTTCTAGTAGGGTAATTTTTTTTCTCTCCAATTGGTTACAAGATAAAGCTGTTATTCCCAATTTATAATAAAAATATACTCTCCGTGAAATTCCTGCTTATATCAAGTAGTTACTTCTAAAGCATCAGCTGTGTTGTGTTCTAGCTGTGTGATACACACTACTTGCTTTAAAAGTAGTTTAGTTCAGAGACTTCAGGTGTTCTGTCATTCTAGGAGATCCACATAAATCCACTGGGCTTTAGGAATCTCTTTAAGGCTAGAATCTCTCTGCTCTATCTTTCTGCTGAGTGAAATGTGCTCCTTAAATTGTATGTAAAAATACTGCGGGTATTTTAGCTGTGTAGATTTAGCTACTGGAAGCCATACAGGTTCTGAATCTTTCTATTTAATTCTCCAGTGGTCTATCAAGATTCACAATGGCAGCAACGAAGCCCTCACACAGTATAAAATCAATATCACTTCAATTGCACCTCTTTTGGAAAAATTAGCAAAAAGCAGTGATGTTTACTGGATCTTACAAGGTAAAGTAATGAACAGTAAGTAACAAGAATTCATATTGTCACTGGCAGTTGAATCAGTCTCTCTTAGGTTATGAAGAACTTAGCCCATACTGCTGATTTACAGAGTTCATGTGTTGGCTGAATTGCAGTGCAGCTTTTTGTGCAGCTGTAACTCGCTGGCTCCTAACTAGCTGTTAGTAGCAATGGAGATTTTAATTCTCCCTTAGGAATTTTTCTTTGCCTTCTGAGCTCTTCATTCTGAGTCTCTCTCAGACTGAGGATGCTAGGACTATTTTCTTTGTGGTGTGCTCCATACGTGCTTCTGGAGAACAGGAATACGTAAAACTTCTGTATTCCTGTGTTTGCATTCCACTAAGTTTTCAGATTACATAAATAATAGAAGAAGTTCTACAAATACAGCTTGTGCATATCTAGGATTAACTCTGGAGAATATAGAGAATTTAATTCTTTGAAGACAGACTTGCATCTGTATGCTAAGCTTTGGTGAGTTAAGATCAGGTGCCGGAAATCATGGCTCAAAATGAGCTTGTGAGGTTTTTATCATGGCACCAACCTCCTTTAGCTTTTCTTTGATAAAATTCAGGTATGTCTTTGATGCTGAACAGTGAGCTGATGGGTAGAATGTGTTCTATGAGCCGGGGAATGTTTCAGATGGTTGTCATTTCTGTGAGAAATATAAGCAGGTTTTGAACCCTGAGAGCAATATAGCTGTACCCTTAAAGTCATACACAAGTTCCTGTCAAATATAATTCTAGAGATTAACCAGAATCAACAGGTTCATCTTCTCATGTTACTTTCAAGACCAAATGTGTCTATTACAAGAGCAATTAACTGTCAGACACACTCCAAAATTCTGTTGATAAAGATTCTGTCCATTTAAGTAATCTCTGAGCTCTTCATGGTCATAATGGAACAAACAAGAGCAAAAACTGTACACAGAGTGTGGTATACATATGGTCTGTACACACAAGTTTGTGTGGACTTGGATTATTGTTATTATTAGTCATGAGACAGCTTGAGTAAATATCCTTATAGCTTTTAGTGTGTTTTAACAGCATTATGAACATCAGCAGCTTTTTCATAGTGACTTGGAGATTTTTTGATCTGGAATCCTGTGCAGCTTAGTGTTAAGTTCTAAGTAATCCGTGAAGCCTGCAGACAGCTAAGTACTGTCCAACCTGCTGAAAAAGTGGGATTCAAACATCAGTTAAATTGGAGTCAGCAGGAGCAAGTGGAAAATGCTTATGCAATGTGGCTTAGGGAAGTGAGAAACTAGTTTCATCTGCAGCAACTAGAGTTTTGAGATTATTTTTTTCCTCAGTGTGTCTGTTCTGCCTGTCTTCCATCATCTTGTCTTTGGAACCTTTACTTGGCATTCAGTTACTGAGAGAAGGCGTAAGCAGCTCTATTCCAACACTGTGCTCCTCAGGGAGCACAAAGGCATTTGTGTCTGGCTAAAGCTTTTTAATCTACTAGCACATGTGCATAACTAGGGAACAACATTGAGAATATTCCATTATAAACAAATCTGGTTAGAGTAATGGTCGCTGATTCCTCACTGGTTTTGCTGTATCATTGAACAACTTTGAATACCAAAATGAAAAGAACCTGTGCCAATTTGAGCTAACCAAACGCGTTTGTGATGTATAGGATTCATGTGGCCATTTTTTTTGTCCTTTCAAATTCAGATCCTGTTTATGAAGATATGCTGAGTGAGAGTCGGAAAATGATCACTAATGAGAAAATAGATGCTTATAATGAAGCAGCTGTCCGTATTCTGAACAGCAGCTCCCGGAATTCCAAAGCTAAAGTTAAAGTATTCAGTGTATCAAAACTGATAGCACAAGAAACTATTATGAAGTCCTCTGATGGCTTGCATCTGCCTGAATCAAGCAGGGATACAGTAAGTATTTTTAGTAAGTATTTAAGGACAGTGTTAAAAAGGAACAAAAGAAAAACAAGATTTCAAGTGAATAAACAGCAGACAGTATGAATGTAGCGAGGACCTTCTCTCCTTCAGGAAATTTTGCTCAGAAGATCCTAACAGGTGGAATGGTAGGCAGTTTTGTTTAATTTTGTTTAGCAAAGAGTGTGAAACAGATGAGGAAACGCACAGTAGAGATCTTCATTGCATGGAGTGCCAGTGACTTTAATCCTTGTATTGTCCTTAAGCTGTGAATATATATGCATGTCCTGAGCCTCTCAGTGTGCCCTCTCTGTTGCTGAGCTCTCCTGCTGGGTCAGTGTTAGTTCTGGTCCTTTGTAGGTTTCAGTTGCTTTTGAGCATTGGATGATATCATCTCATCACACGTTTTGATCTCGTTATCATACTGTAAACATTTCCATTACTCTGCCCCTTGAGGATGCTAATTTTGTGAGCTATTTTTTCGTTTTCAGGCTGTGTATTTATTTATAATTTCTCTTAGAGCCAATAGAGAGAACCCTTCTGTTGTAAAAATGAAGTTTAAGTCATTTCCTCAAGAAGCTAAAGATTTTACTCTATGAAAGAGGCATCTTGATTTTCATGCTGAGTGCAACTAGAATTATGGGGGCTTCTATGAAGTTTTACCCACATGATAAGGGAGAAGTGCATAGGTTTTTTGTCAGTGCATCATCTAGTTAAAAAAGATTTTATGTGATGAAAATATTTAGAGATTAATTGAAAACTGTCTGTTTCTTTGACAGAATGCAATGATTCTCATGAATGTCTACTGCAATAAGATAATGAAGCCCATCGACGGCTCCTGCTGCCAGCCTCAGCCTCCTCTCACTCTGATACAGAAATTAGCCTTCTGTTTCTTTACTTTGTCCATTGTTGGATATTTCATTATCAGTTTAATTCATCGGAATAATTATAGAAAGAACAAATCATGCACTGATTTGGAAATCGGAGAGGAGAAGAAACCTACCATCCATACTCCTAATGTTTCTACTTTAGAGATGCTCTTACACTGTTTCTGCAAACTTGGTCTAATCATGACCTATTTTTATCTGTGTGACAGAGCAAATCTTTTCATGAAGGAAAATAAATTTTATACACACTCATCTTTCTTCATACCAATCATCTATATCTTGGTTTTGGGGGTATTTTATACCGAAAATACCAAAGAGGTAATGATCAAGTTGACATATTATTTATAATGTAGTGTAAATTTCAGATTGCTGAATGTTGAAAGTAAACTTTTTAATGTCAGTATATCTCGTCTGCTGAAAATATACTTGCAAGCAATGCAATGTTTGTATGGAATTAGATGTAAAATTCTTTTAAAAGCACGTGGGTATGAGTGTGTTTAGCCTTTGCCACAGTCAGTTTTTAAGGGGGTGTAGCTCAGGCATGCAAGAGTGATGTGTGTTTGCAGGAGGGCTTTCACAGTTTACACTTATGTGCCCATGAAGTGCTTTATTGTTTTGAACTTTTTCTCCTCATTTTGTAGATTTTCATTGTACTTTTTGGAATAGCAACACTCTTGTTTTGTTTTGCATTAGACTAAAGTGTTAAATAGAGAACAGACTGATGAATGGAAGGGCTGGATGCAGCTTGTTATTTTGATTTATCATATCTCTGGAGCAAGCACTGTAAGTGAATTTCTAGGTTTCTTTGGGGGGAATGCAAGTTGGGCAGAATGCACAAATACTTAATAGGATTGAATAGAATGAATAATTAATACAATTGTTCTTGCAGTTTTAAAAATGATGTTTGCACAGTTAGGGTATTCTTCAGCTTCACTGAGAAGAGCATGTTGTGCATTTCTTAACCAAACAAAAAATATACTTGATTTATTGATGCAGAAGACTGTGCTATTTTTAATTGTTAGCAATACTTTACATTCAGAGCTTGAAACTATTGAAGTTAAGCTTTCAAAGATCCCTTCTTAACTCTATCTTAACTGATTAAAGAATATGGAAAGTGTAGAATGATAATAAATAGAATCTAGTGTAGTTCAGAAAAAAACAAGCTAGGAAAACCAAAGGCATTTGTGTGGTCATTTATAAAAGGTACACTGTTTTTCTCAACAGTTTTTGCCTGTGTACATGCACATTCGAGTTCTGGTGGCTGCGTATCTGTTCCAAACAGGTTATGGGCACTTCTCATACTTCTGGATAAAAGGGGACTTTGGTGTGTACAGAGTGTGTCAGGTAAGAATATATTTACTTACTGTTTCCAGAAAGAACTGTTTTCAGATAATAGATTATCTACAACACATCCATACTCCCTGAGTATTGTGATTACTTAAACAAAGTTTTCGGATCCAAAATGGATATTGTTTCTGTGCAATCTGACACATTTTGTGTTTATTTGTAATTATTTTGCATAACGCAATGTTTTCATCAATGAAAAAAATGCTTGTAGGCCTTAAAAGAAAAAAAGTTACTAATATTCTATAGTGTATAGCAATGGTATTTCCATTGTGATGTGTGTGTATATATATGTATGTACATATATAATGACCTAAGCTGGACTTTGATTTTTTTTATGACTTGATAAATATTTGGTGAATTCAAGAGGCAGTTGTGTACAGACATTCTTTATTTCTCTTCCTCTGTGAATAAAGCTAATTGTTGAGTGAGTTATTCAGCACATGGGTTTGCTTGCTCCCAGCACCACAAGTTTTTATGTAGATGAAACAAATGCTGTCTTGTCACTGATTTAAATTAAACTCATTTCAAGTGTTTACATTGTAAAAGCTTTTAATTTTTACATGCATTTTGAATCTTTTCCTTATCGTTAGGGGAATGAAAATATTTGGTCAGCTTGTTGGGACCTTTAATAGTGTCCTGAACCACTTGCAGTATGCTTTTATTTTACTTCAGATGAGTGATATTTTGGATCTGTTGAAAAAAACTTTCTGCATTGCTATTTCATTAAGTGTCCACCTGTTTTGTACTGAAGTAGGTTACTAACACATGAACAAGAGGCATCACTGTAGTTTTTGCTGCCTCTTCCAGAGCGTAGCAAAGAATCCTCATGTGTTCCACGTTAATATTTTGCTCATTACAGACTCTCAACTGAATTTTTCTTCAGTCAGGACAGAGTTCTGCATGACAGCAATGTGTTTAACCACTTGGTGTCTGGAGTATCACATTCCTCTAACATTTTTATTTAGCAATAATGAAAATTTCACCAATATTTTAGGTGTAGCTGCTTCCTTGAGGGAGGAGGGAAGAATCAGTTTATCTTTCATTTTTTAAATGTTTTATTTTCCATAAGCCTTTTCACTTGAGGGTTCAAATTTTCAGATCCAATGGCAAAATGGAGAAAGAGCAAATACTTTCCAAATGGCTATGTTAGTTTACAGGGTTTGTGGGGTTTTTTTTGTTTTTGTTTTTCCTTTCTTTTTTTTTGTAGGGTTGTTTTTTGTTGTTGTTGTTTTCCCTTCAGAGGTGCTGTGTCAGAGATCACAGCAGATGGGATGCTTCCTCAGTCCCCAGGCTGAGAGCAGCTCTGTTGTACCCTATTTTCATTGTTGTTGCTGCTGAGGTAGGCCAGGGTAGACTGGTCCCATGCTACATCATTAGCCTGCAGTCTCATATTGCTCAGGTATTGCTTCTGTGTTTCACCGGAAATATAATCATCAGTTGAGGTGATGTTTTCATGTAATGCTAAAGAAACATGCACCCCTATCTCTGCCAGCTTTGCCTTCCCAGTCTATATACCCTACATGAGAGTGCCTTCTTTCCTGTGGCTCCCTCCAGGTCTTATTTCGCCTCAATTTCTTGGTCGTGGTACTGTGCATAGTGATGGACCGACCGTACCAGTTCTACTACTTCGTGCCACTCGTTACTGTCTGGTTTATGATCATTTATGCCACCTTGGCTCTGTGGCCTCAGATAGTCCAGAAGAAAGCAAATGGTAAGATAACACTAGTTATAGTCACATAGGATTTTTTTAGTAGTTTTGACCGTCAGAAATGTATTCTGTCACGAGCTGTAACACTAATAAATGAAAGCTAAAACCATAGATTGGACTGTGTTAGCTGAAACTACTGCTATAGTGTAATGACTGGTGTAGCATGAGCAATGGGAATCTGCACATTCCCATTCTGGAATGCCGACGTGCTGATTCTTCCACATCCTGCCAAATAAGGGCTTGAGGGTTTATCTTTAGCCCCTTGGATTAGGGGAACTGTATGAAATATTGTGATGTGGTAACTCGAAATAGAAATTGAAATGAAATCCCAGTTTGTCGTGGATTATAGTTCAGAGAAAAGCTGTCACCTTGTGGTAAATGCCTGTTATTTAATTCACCTAAATTAGAACCTACAGCCCAAAGAGTCCTGGATGCTCTTTCCCAGTGTGTGGAGTAAAATTCAAGTCCTGTAGTTTGCAGATAGAAAAATGAAATACATCAAATGTGTGCCAGGAAGGGGTGTTGGAATAGACTTGAGGAGTTGGTATTAGACTTGAGTGGTCTCTAATATTATTTGACAGCTTTGAGGAACAGTTTCACTGTCTTGTTTTAAGAAGACACTCGTCCTTAATGTACTCCAGAGCTCAACTGCCCATCATCTGCTACCCCTGAGTTTGATAATACATGCCCTACTTATTTCACGTAACAAAAGCTGATGGATACTATTTTATTTATTTTTTGTTCACCTAGAGTGAGAGATGATTATGTTTGGGAAAACAGAGGCTTTAGAATACTACATCTGTTTGAAGACATTAAGCATTTTCTGTGTGGATGCTGACTCAGTTTTTAGGTGTGAGGCTTAGTTTAGGATTAGTAGATAGAAAATTGCTGTAATTGTTTCTCTTAGTCACTGAAAGTAAAGTGGAAATGTCTTAGGTAGTGATAGAGTATTGTTCATAATATTTGAATGTTTAAGAATGTTTCTAATAGTAAGTGTAGCTACATAAATAGTTGAAAATTGCAATTAAATGCTTCCATGTATTCTCTAGTGGAAAAATGAATGACCATATACCAATTAATTCCTTTTTCCTCAGGAAACTGCTTATGGCACTTTGGTTTGCTGCTTAAATTGATTTGCTTACTGGCTTGTATATATTTTCTGTCATACTCTCAGGTTGGTACGTTTCTCTTATCCTTGTTGACTAACAATGCTGTTAACTATTTCTACATTTTAGTGCTAAGTGTTCGTTTCTTTATCACATATACAGATCATAAAATGATGTTTCACTTTTGAATTGGTGTGGTTGCTGGAAAAAAAACCCCACAGTTCAGTATCTTATTTCTTTGTAATTCATGGTAAATGTCCATTACACGACAGATGTAATGAGTATGAAGTGCAAGGGGTTTTTCTTCGGTTTAGTGATGGGTTTTTTTGTGTGTGTGTGTGGTTGGCTTTTTTTTAGTTTTTATTGTGCCCAGTTATCACATGCCATGTGGTGTTACAGACACCTGAGTCTCTCAGAGACCTGCTGTTGGCTTTGATACTTTATCAAAAGAGTGATTCTCATGCTGAATGATCATCTTACTGCTTACTACAAGTAGAAATGACACAAATAAGGGGAGCATCTGTCCCTCTAGAAATCACAATGGCTTTTTTAATCTTCTGTTGGTTTTAAGGTTACTGAACTGTAGTCTTCTGTGGAGCATGCATTTGTTATCCCAGTGTATAAGTGGATCTCTGCCTTTGAGCCTCCAGTATAAAATGAAGGAGTGCCAATACCTTTGTGGGGAGGCAGACAAAGGTATATTTATTATCTGAACAAGTATTTTGTACTTCATTTATTTATTAGCTTTGTCAGGAATAGGGAATACTTCAGAGGAAGGTTATTTTAGTAACACCACTTAGCTTCAAAGTCAACTGACAAACTAGTGAAGTTGGAATGACATAAATCAGTTAGCCGTCTCTTGATAGGAAATTTAGTAAATATGGTTGACATCAGTGTTAATGCTTTTGTGATGTTTATTTTTTTTTTGCAGGGTGCATTTGAGAAGGTATTTTCTTTTTGGCCTCTGTCCAAGTGTTTTGAGCTGAATGGGAATGTCTATGAGTGGTGGTTTAGGTGGAAGTTGGATCGCTACGTACGTACCAATTACACACATTTATTCTGTATTTTTCAGTGTACTTTATTATTATTTGGAGGGTGTGGGAGTGTTGTTTCCCCTTCCTCTAGAGAAAGCAGGAGTTTGTCACAGTGAATTGTTCTCTTTAAGACTGAGATGCATCCATCTTAATTCTGCAAATGTCTGCAAAAGCCTTGCTTTAAAGACAGATGTTAGCTTGCTTACTGCTTGATCCTGCTTAGTTGCTTAAAAGATGATCTTTTATCTTCCCTCCAAAATGTTACTGTGAGAATCTACTATCAGTAGCACTTCAGATTATTCTGTTGGCTTTCTTAATATTTTTTTTGGATGTTGTATCTGTTGAGCATGTATTTCTTTTAAAGTGGCCTCTAGCACAGCTTTGTTAAAACTGGGCTCTGATGCCAAAACCAGACTGCTCTGGCACATGTTTTAAATGGTTTTCTCATGTCAAAGTGCTTTCTCATTATTGATCCTGTAACACTGGGGATAAAACAGAGGGACACAGTTATTTTTTTTACCTTTTTGTAAAGGTGAATGGATTGTCTGAGGTGGAAGCTTTTATCTGCTCACCTTACTCTAAGCTGGATCACTTGCGTGCTTCTCCCTCTGGAGCTCTTAAATAACTGTGGAGTTGATGGGGCACAGCATTGCACACACAGAGCTCTGCTGGTTGTGAACAATGCATATTCTGTGATGCTGCTGACAAGGAAGTCCTAAATTAGCACTGAAGACAAGCAACGCATGGGCCTGAAACAGCATCACGTTGCTAGCTAATGAGAAACTGGCATAACTTCATAAAACACTCAGCTGAAGAATTGTGCCTGTGAGAGAGGGAAGCAGTTGTAGTGCTTCTTGAATATTTTCACCTGCCAACTTGGGAGAAGGCCAGGGACTTGTGGCTTTTCCCCAGAGAAAGCCCTTTTCAAGTGCTGGCACAGATTGCAGAGAGGATAGTGGGTAGTTGGAAGCATCTTGAAACTTCATTGTCTTGAAACTTCACATCTTTAACACCCTGGGAAGAATTAGTAAGAATGCTTTATCCATAGTATTTAAGCTGAGTTAAAAAAGGAGCTTATGAGAACCTGGTGTAAGAAGCCTACTTTTGTTAGTTTCAGTAAATCCCTAGGCTTTGGGTTACAAATGGATTATACTGGAGCATTTCTGCTGTAGAAGTTGAGGCATGTAAGCCATGAAATGCTCATTGTGTTATCTTTTACAGGTGGTTTTTCATGGGATGCTGTTTGCTTTCATTTATCTGGCGCTGCAGAAACATCAGATGATCTCAGAAGGAAAGGGGGATCCTCTTTTCTCCAGCAGAGTTTCGAATGTTTTATTATTCATCTCAATTGTATCCTTTTTGGTAAGAACCTCGGCTGATGGTACCTTGTGTTTCATCTGTCTGTGTGAATAGTGATGGTGCTTGTCAGCTGCAAAGAGGAATTTGCAAGAAACACAAACCTAAGCACCGTGCTGTTCTTTCTGTTACTGTCCTACAACCAAATGCTGCTGAAGCTCTTCAGAATGACTTTTCTGTTGTTTCATTTGCAAATGTTATGCACTGCTGTTACTCAAGTGGTATTTGTGTCTTCCAGACCTACTCCATTTGGGCTAGTAGCTGCAAGAACAAAACGGAGTGCAATGAACTGCATCCTTCTGTGTCGGTGGTGCAGGTAATTACCTTCCTTTTTCTTACAGCATTAAGTCTAGACTGGCAATCTTCAGACTGATTTTAATTATAATCATAAAGATATATGTAACAAATATGTATAGATGCACTTGTGCTTTGGTTAAAGTGAATAAAGTTGCATGTGTATGCATCACCTACTTGTCACCCATCTTTATCTTTCTTTCTTTTTTTTCCTTAAGATTTTAGCTTTCATCCTCATCAGGAACATTCCTGGTTATGTCCGCTCTGTGTATAGCTCATTTTTTGCGTGGTTTGGTAAAATTTCTCTGGAGGTAAGTAAGATGATCAGAGCTGCAGTGGTTTTCAGCTTAGAAATATAATGTGTTTTTCTTACATAAATTGCAGCAGTATAAGAAAACAATATGCTTTCTGTATTCATATTTAATGCTGTTGTTTGACCTGTTTTATTGTAGCTTCCATCTGCACTAAAAAAGCACAGCTGCAATAACAGTATCAGAGTAGCAATCTTATTTCTCATGCTGTTTTTTTTATGGGAGACTTGGAGACTGTGAGAGTTGAGGTGTAAGGCTGGGGTAAGCTGTAGTGTCTGCAATTGGAAGACAAAATTTAAGTCATTTGAACAATCAGTGTTAACTCTGCTGGCAGAATAGGCACACTTATCATTCAGATTGCCCTATTAAGCTTTGTTGCATTAATAAAGAAATACAGCTTTGCAAGCAGAGCCCTTCTTTGTACACATTTTCTAGACCCATTGAGTGTATAATTTGAAAGAATTACCTTGCTTCCCATTTTGCTTGCCCTTTATTAGCTGTTTAATTTTACTGTATTATTAAAATACACTTATATTTTTTTAAATCTTTAGAAAGATTAGCTTACAGGAGAAAAAAATAACTGCTAGGAGAAGCTCAGTGTGATACAATGTAGTCTGTGATGAAATTTTCTAAGGATGGTGTTTTCAGCATCCTGATCCCCGGGGAGCTTGAAGGTGCTGATCAGCTCCAGGGGCCACTCCGTGCAGCAGCAGTTACAGTGTTATCTTTAGTTTTCAGGCACATTAGCAGGTCCTGGTAGGTTAGTAAGCAGAGGGATGGTTACTGAGTGCAGGTGTATTCCTGATATGTTCTGATAGAACGCAAATCATGTGTCCAACCCACTAATGTTATGGTTTTGTTGCCATTTTTTTTTATCATTTTAATTAAAAATGTTTTAAAAATAAGAGTTCTGTTACTTACACACATTAACTGTATTATTTTAACATAACTCTATGTTAGTTAACTATATGCAGTCCTCTTCATTCAGTGTGGTCCAGGGAAGCCAAAATGTTGGACACCCATGAAAATGGTGCTCCCATGTGCCTTGTGCTCAGGACTAAGCGAGGCTAATTTGCTGTGTGCTCTCTCAGGCAAATAGCCTCCAAGGTCACATCCTGGGCCTTACCTGAGGGAGCTCATAGCAAAGATGTGTGGAATACACCTTCTCAAAGCACATCATTCAGTCCTAAGTGTCTTACTTGAACAGAAGTACGCTGTGTCACTTGGTGCAATAGCAGTCATACGTAATTTTTCTGTAAGCAAAAATATTTATGGTAAAGACTTTTAAACATTTTTTTCTTCTAGCTCTTCATTTGCCAATACCATATCTGGCTGGCAGCAGACACAAAGGGGATCTTGGTGCTCATTCCTGGCTATCCAATGTTTAACGTTATCGTCAGCACTTTTATATTTGTGTGTGTGGCACATGAGATTTCTCAGATCACTAATGATCTAGCACAGATTGTAGTTCCTAAAGATAACTCAACTCTGCTGAAAAGGTTGCTGTGCATAGCTGGATTTTTTTCTGGACTTCTCCTCTTCTCAGCAGTGCAAGAGCAGTCAAAGGCATTCACTTGAAAAGGTTCTTGAAAACCCTTCAGGTTTGCTTTGTCTCTGCCTGAACAAAAATTCCCAACTTGGAGGTACAAGAAGACATCGACATGAAGTGAGTGGAAAATGTAAATATGGAAAATGTACATATTTTGTGTGAAAAGAAAATAGCCTTCTCAAAGAGACTGAGAAACGAGAATGCACTGTACAGGATTGCATGTGAAAACAAGTCTTTTTCTACTGGATATACGTTTCTGTTTACATATCTGTATAAACGTGGCGAGAAGAAGTGAAGTGGAAGGGGTTAGCAGTGACGTGTGTGCATCGTGGAGCCATCGGTTCCTTGGGTCCGCCAGATGGAGGGCGGGTGCTGCTGTACCACGCGCAGACGAAACGCGCTCCGTAGTTCTTTTGCAGGAATGAGAGGAGAGCAGATTTGCACTCCGTAGGTAATGGTCACCTTGAGCTGATGTGAAACATGAAGTTAGTTCTCTGGTAAGTCAGGGCATTTTTCTAAACACAGTGGTCGTTTGTTGTTTAGGTGAAGATACTACATGTCGTGTCAAACCCTTTATACACAGAAATAACAAGTCGGCACCACTTCAGTGACTTAAGATGACGTACAAGTTTACATAACGTTGTGTGTGTTTCGAAGACATTTCCAAGAAGTATGGTGAATTCCGAGGTGAAATCTTGTTAACTATATAGAGAAAAAATCTTTTTTTTTTTTCTTTTTCCCTGTTTGCTTTATTATAAGTTAGTTATCCACTAACTCATTTACCTACGTGCAGTACTTTCTGTACAGTCCCCATGCTGAAGCTATTGGAGAGATGCTGAGCTATTTGTTCTTTGTGTACGTTATTTCCAATGTTTGGAAAGTTATCCTCCTTAGTGAGAGCAGGAATCACTGAGAGATGTGGTAGAGGTCACTGGTGGACAGGATGCGTCGCCATCTGTGCCAGTATTGGCAGTCATGGAGATCTTTGAGCTTGAGGGGATACTTTTTGTTTAGTTCTTCACAAGCTGAGTATTGTAGATATAATTTTATTTATCTGTTGTACAGATTTGGTTAAAAGATTTATTTTTAATGTTTGAAATATAATGCACTTGTTTACTATTACTGTACGTGGGATAAATATATTTTCTTTTCATGTTACGTAATATGAAGTAATTTAAACATTAAATAAATGTGCTGTGGATGCTTATTTTTGTAATGGGAACAGCATCAATGAAGTAGAAGTTGTTTCTCATTGCCTGACTCTTGCTGGGCTGCAGTTCACTACCAACTCCTGCTGTAAATTACCAATTAGTACTGCAGAATTTCTCTGAAGTGGTATTCTGGACACTGTTGGGGAGTGAGAGAATGCAATCCCCTGTGGGTTAAAAGCCAGAAAGTGTGGCAGATTCCTGCATGAAAGATGAGGAAGTGATGACTTGCCTTCAGTAGCATCAGGAAACCATTCTTACGATTTGTTGGGTTGAGGAATTAACTTTTTAATTCAGCTACTTGAGTGCTGTACAAAGCAGTCAATACCACAGAATCATGTAATTGTAGGGGTTGGAAGGGACCTTTGGAAATCATGGAGTCCAACCCCCTGCCCAAGCAGCTCCCTAGCCCAGGTTGCACAGGTAGGCGTCCAGGTGGGACTGGAACATCTCCAGAGAAGGAGACTCCACCACCTGCATATATCTATATCTACCTATAATCTATAGATAAAATATGAGTAGGGGCTCCTTTCATAAAGGATTCAGAGCGTGCATTCCTCTCTCCCCCAGTATCGGGGGAGGTCTGGGGCTGTTCTCTCGTGCGGACACCTGAATGCAGTGATGCAAATGCTCTCCCATCCTTCTCCCTGTTACCTGTGCAGTTGGCACCACTGCTTCCTTTAATTCTGAAGCACCATCCGTCCTCATAGAACAAACAAACAAACAAAACGTTGTTCAGGCATCATTGTGTAATAAACAGGCACCAACACTGCTACTGAACAGTTGCTTTATTAGATGTTACATTTCGTATATTTACAAAGACACCTGTAAGTGCTTTCTACCTGATTGTAGACAATCTGGTTACAATATCAGTTGTACTGTCACTGTACATTGCTGACAGAGGCTGTAACGTCTCCATTCCATCACTGCATTTAACTAATTCCTCAACCACAGAGTGTCTTCAGCCAGCTTTATATATCTGTGCTTCCATGGTAGCTATTTTAAGAAGTAAAAAATAAATCATGTCTTACTAAACTTACCTCAGCTGCCTGAAGCTTTCAATCAAAAACAATTCAGGAGTGCTCAACAGCCATCAGCTACGTGGTCAGCTTTGCTCAGAGCACGTGCAGCACCCGCTGCCTACACCTGCTTCTTTACGCATGTATGTAACAGCTTAAAAAACATCCTTAAGTAAATTGGCCCTCCTGTGCCTAAATACAAATCAGATGGGAGCAGCTCGATGGGTATTTAAGTGATTGTCACGTCGTCCTAAGGTTATCAGCCATGGCTGTGATCCAACTCAGTGCTATTTACAAAATGTGGTCTTCAGGTGAATAACAAATCATCATTTAAAATCTGTCCCATTCGTTCCTGTTGCGGAGCACTGACCGCTCATGCATTTGAACTTAGCAGCAGAAACCCAAAGGCTGATTTTATTCAACTTCTTCGCTGCGTGGCGAGGAAAGGTACATTTTTAATTTAGCATACGTCTCGGTGTTATGTGGTTTCTAATTGATTTTTTCCTGCTGGGAAGGCAGCGTTCTCGTGGGAGGCCACGATGAAATCTCCCTTGGTACATTCAGAGTGAGGTAGATGTGAGGCGTGCCGCTTGGAAAGTGAGTAGGAATGGCTCTGTGTTCCACCCGTTGCACAAACTGACTTGGTTTTTCAACTTACACCATAGGAACGGTGTCATGAGGAGGGGAAAAAAAAGCCACTCACTACTGTCTTTCTACAACCCGAGTGATGGTTTTGAAGTCCCTTCTTAGGGTTGGCATAAAGGCCCTGAAGTAGGTAGATTTTTTTTCTTGGGAGAGACCTGGAAAATCTCAGCTACAGAAACGTAGTCAAAATAAAGCAATTCTAAAGCAGGTGCAGCTTGTTGCTTACAATGCCGTGTCCCCGTGAACGTACAGCCTCTGGAAGACAAAATGCTGCCGAAAAAAGAAGACAACCAAAGCACAGGTGTCAGTCAGGGCTGGATGGAGGCCCTGCAGTCCGTGTTGCGCTCTGAGGCTTTGGAGAAGCTGTTAAGCGTGTTGTTGCATACACAAATGCATCTCACAGGTTCCAACCTCCCAGGAAATGCCATACCAGTCTGCTCCTTTTAAAACAGCTACACTAGAATCCGCAGCATATGGGATGGCCAATTCTCCCACTGTTCTTTTTGCCCCAAAATTACAAACCGAAACCTTCCAGAGGATATTTTTAAAGGCTTAACTTGGTAACATGCCAAATGGGATGTACCCTCCTTTATCGGATGACACTAATTTTTGCCTGCAGTTGCTTGTAAAAAAGTTTTCTCTAAAATAATCCGATGAATGAATGGACAGATTTTAAATGTTATTGCTTCTGTGTTAAATGCCTGTAAAGCAACATTTTTCAGCACGAGTAGTTAAAGATTTTGGATCATTTTTTTGTGGCTGTTCGTTGTCCCCTCAAAAATAACTTACTTATTACATTCTGACCATCTCTAGGAAAGGAACGCCTCGTAAATCTGGGTGCTATTTCTGAGCCTCACATTGCATCGGTGTTCATGCTCATGCCCCTTTTGGTGTGCAGCCAGAAGGCAAAGATATCATCCCATCGCACAGAGTCTGAAATCCTCTGAACCTTGTGCTTGTTTTCAAGTTCTGATTTCCCCGTTAAAACTTGCAGGAGAGATCATGAGACAGAAAAAAAAACCCTTGGATATTTATTAATACGTATATTTGAAAGATTATTTTCTGAATGTAACAAATATAAAAAGTTATCAGTGTTTACAAATTGTCAAAAATGTCCAAAGTACAAAAGGATACAGTACATTATTACGTGGAAGTGATTGTACTCTGTGGCACTGGAGTCGGCTTAATACTGTGGGCATGCACAATTAGACACCAGGAAAACTCATGCATCAGTGAGGACAAATATGGGAACAGGACAACTGCTGCTTTCTGTGATCACAAATTCCTCGCTTCTGTTAGTTTCCGCTCCTCAGGAATACCATTTACCTGCCAACAGACAAGAATGCACAGAATCCATCAATGGCAGGCGGTGCTTTAACAGTGGGGAATCAACAGGGAGCACAGCACGTAGGTACTGCTTCTTAGTGCTTTATCAACAGCCTTTAAAGCATCAGGGGAAAGAGAAACGGTGTGTGAGTACAACCTGAACAGAAGGCAGCGTGTGCAAGAAAGCTTTGCTCGTTTTCTTTTGGGAAAGGACTGGACAGGGAATAGATGTTTTAACTGGGAATACATCTTTCTACTTCAGACCTCACCATTTCACTGGGAGACTGTGCAGCTCAGCGTGGAAAAGATTGCACAGGCACTATTTAATCTTTGGCATCACAGGAATATCTTTGTTCACCTAACCTTAGGATCACCATCATTGATTTTGCCAATGTGCAATAGAAACAATTATAAAAATAGAACTGAATATACCTTTACACGTTGGAGGTCAGCAGCAGTTTTCAGCAGCGTCGCATACACATTACGTACAATTCCTTCCCAGTAATGCATTAACTTTGTGGAACAGTTGAGCATTACATCAGCTGTGAAGGCTAACGGCCGTATCTTACAAATGGTTAAAAAAGCTTTCTTTGTGGGTTCGAATGGCTCCCGTGGGGGATATCACTGTACACCCTCTGCTCTTCAAATCATGACTGACTACGGTTGGCTGAAGTTTCAAAATCAGAAATATCCTCTTAGTGATGGTGGTGAGCGGTGGCATGTTGGCAGATCTGAGTACAGCACTGGGAATTCTCCATAGGAAGGAAAGGAAATCCAACCGTGCACGTTACGTTCAGTTTCTTTGGCCTTGAGCATTTTGGGTCTCTACGTTTCTTAGTTGAGCAGACCAACAAAATGGGCGGCTGAGTTCGTACCAGTGCTACTCAGAACTTTAGGGGAGCCCAAGTTTTCCATTCAGCCCGACATTGTGAAATCCTGAGCACCTGAAAGCCTGCCTGGGACTTTCCTGTTTAGGAAGAGCAAACTGATTGCAACCAAAAACAATCAGAATAGATATGGGAGGACTTCTAGCACGTCTCATGGCAGCTCTTCAATGCAATTTAAGCAAGTGACTACCCCGTGCCAGCTCACAGCTCAGGCCTTTTGTAAAATCTCTCTGCCTTCAACATACAGCGCTGCCATGAGATTCTGCCTCTTTTTACTGCAAGACTGACTGACTTTCTTACAGCAAAACTGTCGTAATGGAGCAGCTGACGTTCATGACGTCTTATTTCTGCCCTCTAAGTGCTTGCAGTAGTGAGCATTTTGAATTATGCTAAAATTCAGCCCAAACAGTGCTGGGGGATTCAGGTGGGTACTTTCAGGGTCATCCACCATTTCCAGTGTATGTCTAATAAAGCACACAATGGCAAAGCCTGTAGCACAGCATTAAGGTTGGTTTCTTTGGTTTGGTTTATGTTTTTTTTTCTTTTCCTTCTTTGTTTTTATAGATGTTTGTTTTTAACTTTCAGATTAAAAACAACAAAACCAACAAAAACCACAAGTGCAGAAGCAGCTCTTATATACTTGCCTCAAATCTTTGAAATGTTGTCATACGAAACTCTCCTTCAATCCCCGAAAGCAGTAATGAAGAAGAAGGATTGGAATGAAATCAAAGAGCAGCTTATGTAGCCTTAACACAGATCTTTCTCTCGGAGCTGTGGTTCACACACTGTGTTCAGTATATACATATCTACCATTTTGCCCAAACAACTGTTTGAAAACTGAAAAATTCTACTCTCTGGGCTCTACGTTTTCCTTATATCCTCCTTTCCTACAAGGAAGACTGCATCCTTCTCAGCAGTGACACAGTAGCTAAAGCAAGCAGTCAGCCTGAGCCAGCACTTTGACAGGGAGTGCTCAGCCTCAGTCAGTACACATTGTGAGTTGGGAAAATGGTGTAAGAGTGAGGACTAAGATGCTGGAGAGCAGTGGCACAGATAGCATCTCTCATTTTTTAATGAAATATTATTGTTCATTATTTTAATGAAATAATAGGAAATTAGATTCCCTAATATCAAATGTTTAAGCTTAGTAACAGAAATAAAAAGCTCCTTCTTCAACGCTTCACTGCTTTTAGTAGAAAAGAGAAATGCTGAGTTTTTGTACTGAGTTTTAGGGAATCTGAAAATGGTTTGGGAATCTGGCTGTAGTTTGCTGCTGTAATAGAAAATGATTTCTATGAGGTTTCTAACTTAGCTGTACCGAATTCCAGTGTCTCACATGGAGTCCTGATACAGCACTGCTACTTGCTCAACCAGTGCCATCCCAAAATTTTCACTGAGGGATCCAAAAATGCCTGGAATGACAGTGCTGTAATAATCGTATTTGGAAATGTTTTCCACTGTCCTCAGACTGTAGGTGTTGCGATTGCCCACTGATCACTTCACAGTCACAGTACTTTCTTTTAGTACTGACCTGCACTCTGCTGCTGTGGAATCTGAGTCTGATGTGGCAGGTTCCTACAAAACACAATTGAATATCTTTAATGCTTCCGCACCACGTGTGAAGTATGTTATGCATAACACTCCAATAGGTCAATTTGAAAGTTGTGGGTTTTTGCTTATGAAGCACTGATTGATCTTCTGCTTTGCAAATACAGCTGTGAAGAAGTCAAAGTGAAGAGTGAGTGAGGTTTAAGGGGTAGTTTTTACATGGCACGAAGGCTCAGAGGCTCAAACTTGGTGAGAGGCCAAATGTTAACAAGAGGTTTCTGATGTTATGCAACGTTCGGTTTCCAGAAGAGATGAATATGGAAGAGGTGACAGTCTTTGCCAATTAATTACTGGCTGCACAATGAACAGACATTTGCTGCACGGCAGATCAGTTCACTTATCAAGGCAAAGTTAGATTCTGTGCCCTGCTTAAGTGTTTGGGACCAGATATTAAAAGCTGCCTTTGCAGAAAGGAATGAGGGGTTGGAATGCAGATGAAGTGGATCAGAACTGTATGTACAACTGCAGAAAGCCTTTGGCTCCGGCACCCTAGTCAAAAAAGCACTGATCTATCCACAGGGTTGACTGTCTTTGGATTTAATCAGTTGAGTACAGGCAAATACGTACAAAGTTCTACCATGTCATGGTCTAAGTGTATCAAGTAAAGAAGGGAAATACCATCCAGAAATACCATTTAGACCCTGTCTCATTTCTTACACTTATCCGTGTGTTTGGGATACATACATACTTACAGGTCTTTGTTTCTTTTACATTCTGCTGCGGTGAAATAACAGGGTAGAACACTTCACAGTACAAGAGATAAATTATACAGCTGTGCCTTCTGGAGATTTTTGGGGGATACAATTTGGCTTAGGAACAAGGGGAAGAAAATACTTAGTGCATATGTACATTGTGAAGGGATCTCAGGGCAACCAAGTGTGTACTGGGGCCAAGTCCGTGCTGGCACTGGACTGGTATCATGAGGATCATGCCATTCCCTCTCTCACACACACCCATGAGATGAGGAGCTCCCAGCCTGACTTACAGTCTTCCCAGGCATTGGGTAATTATGCCAGTCATCTCCAAGGCCATCATTTCAGCTCCACATACCTCAGCCAAACCTTTACAGAAATGTCTTTTTTCTGCACTACCTACTTGACAGTTGGTAAATGGGCAGAGCACTAGATGACTTTGTCTCAACAGTTTATGTTTTTGATAAATCGAGGAACAGAAGTGAATATTTTTCTGATTTCTATCTTGTCAACCATGAAAATGGCTGAGTATTCTGAACGATTTCATTGTTAAGTCTCTATTTATTATCTACCTAATGGAAAACGCTCTTCTGTTCCATGCTAGCACTTCAAACGCAAACCATGAGTGACTGGCACGTGACTAAATACTCACAAAGCATTTTACAGGGCTGCTGTTATTTCTTATACCAGTACTCCTAAGAGGCAGGGTTCCTAAAACGGAACAGTCTTAATTGATTCCTCTGTCAAAAGTAGCTTTCTTCAAAATACGATGGAATGCGACTGTTCCCCGTGAAGCTTCTTGCCAAGTCTGCAGCCTGAAGACCCACTCATTTAATCACAGAAGGCCTTCGTTTCTGCTTGAACTGCAAGCATCAGGGCAATCTTGAGCTACAGAGCCACGCACCCCCACAATGAACACATTTCAGATGACGAGCACTGCAACAGTTAAATAATGGAGCGCTCTAAGTATTAAAAACAAACAGAAAAAAGGAAACACTTACTGCTGTGTCTGCATCAGTGGCATACTGGTATTGTCGTAGCTGTCCGGGTGAAGCGGTGGCACCATCTCACCAGTAACTGGGTGGAACACCGGCAGCGTTGAGAGGGGCCACGCTATCTCTCTGTTTTTAGACATGTCTCGGAGCTCTTTGGTTGATTTCTGTATCGCGCTGTGGTGGACCAACTGGATGCTACGGTGAAAGGAAACAGAATAGTTACTACGTGCTTTAAGTGCTCTGTCTGAATGGATAGACTTTTACAACTATTATTCCTCTTTAAAAGAAATTGAAGGCTGATGCATGCTGCAGACTCAATAGTGCACCAATAACAAGAAACCTCTACACAGATACTTTAATACAGACTGGGTATATTTAATCTTGAAGGCAGTCATTATGCCACTAGATTGTGCTGTCTGGATGAGTTTTTTGCATAGGATCCAATACTGTGCAATTTGTTTAGTATTCCGTTTATTTGCTGCATTTAAAATAAGTTTTGGTAACTCCTAAGCCTTCTTGTAGATACATAAAAACCCACTGAGAATTAATTTTAAAGCACTCTACACTGTAGCCAATGGACACCTTCCAAGATATTCCTTCTCCTGTCCTCTGCTTGAAACATACAGACTGGGAGGATCAAAAAGGAGAATCTCTTTAAGACCCCCTCCAGCCTAAGCCACTCTATGACTCTGTGAATAAATTATAGTTTAAGATATTTATTCTAACAGAACTAATTTATTTGGATTTCATAGTTGTTAATTTCAAACCCTTTTTATTCTGATTCTTCTATCCTTGCCAAGGCTCTGATTTAAAAGCAGCTTTCACATTAAACCGTGGGTTAGAGAGAATGACAGAAGATTATGACACACATGTATGAAGCATGACAAGCTACTGAGAATGAAAATTAAATGATAAAAGAAAAATAACAGGAAAGAAGACACTTACTCTGGTGTTTGCATGTTTCTCTTTTCCCTAAAAACAAAACAAAATTTATGAATTAAATAATAGCATTGATAGTTGGAACATTAAGTCTATCTGATGATGGAAATAGTACGTGGTACGGAAATGCTGACAACGTCACTGCTAAACGCAACTTGGCAGCATTTGCAGCTGGGGTTATGATGAGGCCTCGGTGAGCGCACGTGTAGGGATGCTCTGATGACAGACACATACGGACACACACACACACGGAGAAATGGAAATGCAAGTTAAAGAACAAGCTTCTGGCTGAAATAAATTCCGTGGCAAAATGAAATTGTAGTTTGTGTAAGGAATGGCAGGAGTTAGCTACTTGCTGCTTTCCGTTTAGGTTTTGCTCTTAGACATCTAAATTCAGTTCACATCCTCAACCATGTGTTTAAAAAATTAGCATTTTAGAAATTACTTAATACTTTCCTGAATCGGTGATCCTTTATTAGTGTTTTATTTGTTTGGGGGAGATGAAGTCTCACGTTTATGTGGAGATTTTTAACCCTTTCAACTCGAACATTTAGAGTCCCTATATGCACTGTCTTAGAAATGACCGTATGCGGTTAGGTAGTTCAGCATTTCAAGACCGATGTCTTCTGGCCTGCTCTAATCTTTTTCTTATTAATGAACTGAATGGAACCCTTCTCATAAATAGTCTTCTGTGCCTTTTAACCTTAGAGAAACCTTACAACTTCTTATTAGTGTGTTAAAGTACTCACACTCCTTCCCGTCGGCAGCACATGATATAGGCAAGCATTAGGAAAAGCACCAGTGCTACCGCCGAGGGCACTGCCAGTGTGATCAGGAAATCTGAGTAATAGTCTCTGCTCTTCAGCGTGTCGGAAGGCGGCCTGTACTCCCCGCCATCAGGCAGTATCCCTTCTCCACGAATCACTTCCTGAAAGGTGGAAACTTGTTTCGTATTGTCAACCTGACAACCAGGGAAAAGAAAAGGAAAAAAAAAGACAATCATATAACAAAGGAAAAGAATATAAAACCAAGAAGGGCTTAATCGACAAAATTAAGAACTTATGTTGCACAACATTTGTCAAGTTCGAGAAAATTTTGACATTTTTTAAGCAGTACAATTTGACAGAAGTTTCTGATAGAGGATTTCAAAATATTATTTTCTTATAATATTACTTTATTTTATTTACAGCAAAACTGATTTCTGTGTGATGAATACATCAATTTCTTACCAATCTTCCTAAATAACAATACTGCCCTCTCTTGTATGAAGGTGGTAGAGAAGAAGAGCACCTCTCCTCTTGGTGTCCCACTGAGCTTCATACAGAAGCTTCATATAGAAGGTTGGAAAAGACCTCCAGGATCATCCAGTCCAACCGCCCACCTATCACCAGTATTTCCCACTATGTCACGTCCCTCAGTACAACATCTAAATGCTTCTTGAAATCCACCCAGGACAGTGACCCCATCACTTCCCTGCGCAGCTCTCTCCAGCCCATTTCTGGACATCTGGTGCCCAGAACTGCAAGAGGCAGTAGCTGAGCTGCTGAGGGTTGAGCAGCTCTATGCCACCCCCTCCCACATGATCCAGGAAGCGTGGGGTGCTCCCGAGATGAGTGTTTTATTTAACAAACCCAGACTCGCCAAGGTTTCCTACCTCCTAACTCAATTAACTTCCAGCAGCCTGCATTCCTTACCACACATTTTTTAACATCTGTATCTAAAGTTCCTAAAAATACAAGCTTTTTGGTTGCATAATTTCATATTGCATTTAATTGACTGCCTCTCCTGTGATCTCTCTATTTTTTGACTCTTATTATCTTCATTTACCCAATTAAAAATAAACTATTTTCCTACCCACTGGACCTTCTGTCTGTTTGCAGTTGATGGGCACGCCTTTATAATTTGCAAGTTAATTCTCAAAAGGACACATTAAAACTTGTGCAGCAGATGAGAAGGCTGTCATGTAACGCTACAAAGGATGTGTTTTTTTAAATGCAAGACTCTCCAGTCATTCATGTTGTGCAGAACATTTTACACTAGGTACACCAGTGCCATGTGGCTGCATAGTAGAGCCTCCAAGACCTAGGCAGTGGCAGAAAAGCCATTCATGCACTTAACTGATGTGAGAGGCAGAAGCCCGCACAGGGAATGAGAGCAAACTATCTGACTGCAGCATTAAGAGGAAGGAAGTCTTCTTGTCCATCTTTTCAGAACTTGGGACCCACTAACTCATTGATGTAGGTGTTAATTGCCCACACCAGTTCATGCAGTGGGAGGAAGAGGATGCAGTGCTTGTACTTTCACTCGCTGGTCGAGGTTATGGTTACAGGAAATGGAGCTCAACTTTCCCAGTCTGCGGATCTTAGGAGGACTTTCTGCCCCTTGTCTTTGCCTCAGGAAGAACAGACTGCGATCAGATGGAGGAAGGCTTGGCTCTATTTCCTCTCTGAGGCACCACGTCGTAGATTGCAGAAACAATGCAACAGTAAACACCCCTAAGAATGTCTAAATTCAGTTATTAGGGTACGCTGCCAAAACAAGTGCCAAGTTTAAGAAGCTTGTGCAATTAACTGCTTTAGAAAATTACGCTTCTCATAGGGAGTCCATTCCTTTTATATATCCAAGGTGACCTCTGCCTTTCTCAAGACAATGTTGCTTCATGATTAGTTTATGAGCCAAACTACCCTCTGCTTCTCCCTTAGAAATAAATCCATTATTGTTTCTAAGGCTATTTCTCCACTGTCTCAAAATCTTCCTGAATTCTACCTTGTCCTTCCAAGCCCATGCAGTTTCTTTCAATTTCATGGGACCTGCAAGCCTAATTTAATACGCATATTCCATCATCCATCATATTAGTGGAGAATGGCAGGGAATTATTAGTAATTCTGCTGCAATTATGTGCAATTCTCCACTAAGTCCATAATAGTTTCATCTAGGCCGTGTTTCCTCAGCTTATTTACAAGATGGTGTAAAAAAATATTATCAAAAAGAAAGGACATCTGCTGCTGCACCTGTGTTCTACTTATGTCTTGTAAAAGGGGATCAAAAACTTGATACAGTTTGTTCCTGATAAAGGCTTGCTTCCTCAGGTGTTGCCAAAGCATTCCTGTGTACACACACCTTTCTCAACAGAAAGCCAATAAGCAGTAAGGAATCTGGATGTCCTTTAGAAAACAAGTATCTTTTTCCAGCTTTCAAACAGCTCTCCTAATTCACAGTGTACAGAAGGAAAGTGTTGGAGGTTATCTGATGGATTTTGTGAGTGAATAACATTTCTCATCCTCACTGTTTTATGTTGTACACAGTCCTTCCACATCTCCCTAACACTTTCCTCTTCAGCAACATCTGAATGTCGCTCAACAATTATCCAGTTTTATTTTATGTGCCTTCACCATCTTTGTTCAAACTTATCTGCAAAGTCATCTTTGGATACTGTACCAGTTCTTGATTTTCCTTACCAAAATTGAGCAAAAATGACAATAAGACCTCTTTGTGGATTACATCCCTTGAGTAGAAAACAAACCAGTTTTCAGCCACTGTTCTTGTATTCAACTGACCTCAAGATGGGTGCTCCCTTTTGTTGTGATTTCATTATTCAAGACTTTTCTATTTAAGCTTACGTTGTGTTTAAGATTTGAAACAATTTGGAAAGATATTTTGACAGCACATAAATACTATTTAACTACTCAGTGCCACAGACTCAAAGCCAACAAAACAAAAACCAGCAATATATATTTTTATATTATATATATTTATATTTATATATTTTTTTATATTATTATATATTTTTATATTATATACAATTCATAGGAAAGCAAGTGTAACTAGCAGTATTAGCACACTGAATTAATGAACTGTCTAAATGACTCTCATTCATAGATTCATAGATACATTAGGTTGGAAAGGACCTACAAGATCATCTAGTCCAACCATCCTCCTATCACCATCCCTACCCAATGAACTACTAAATCAAATCCCTTAGCACCTCATCTAAACGCTTCTTGAACAGCGCTAGGGATGGTGCCTCACCCACCTCCCTAGGCATTACTTTTTATTACTTTCATTACTTTTAGCTCTGTAAGTCTACAGTTCTTTGACCATTTCTATAAATCACCATTAGCAAAAAGGAATATGGTTGTTTCATTGTTGCTGTATTCTTACAGAATTCTGCCCACAGAGCAGAACATTCTCACAACATTAAGTGAGACTGCTAAGCGGAGAAAGGCATCAGCCACAGTTAAGTGGAATTCAGCATGGTGTTCTGGCCAGGCTGTTTAAGTTCTTGCCTAAATGATGTCTAGAGTGAAATGCTGTAATTCAACAAATATAATTTTAAGCAAAACAACTCACCAGAGAGATTTTACACCAATCAATATGGAATTGAGTACGAAACTTTTTGTCGCACGTTATCGAAGGCTCCATTTCTTGACTGCATCTCAGTTGATTCTGTGGGTTTTCCACTTCCCGTAAGCAGGATGAGAACGGGACATCTGCACCAACCATAACATACACACTGCAAAAAAAGATGAGTGACAGTGAGGATGGCTCTCGACAAACAATGCAAAGCAAGGACTCTGAAACCACAATCCTGTCTGCATGTAACTTGGATTTGGATGTACCAATCCTTTCTTCTATATTATTTGACCAAAATATCTTCTAATAAATAACAATATATGTCAAAAGAAACCTTTAATTTTGCCAGGGAAAAGCACTGCCACAACCAGTATTTTGGAAAGACTGGATTCTTATTATTTTATAAATGAAATATCATATTTCAGAACAGAATGTATGGTTACGAATCATGTCTGGAAACAACGTATTCCTGCAGTTTATAATCAAGTATCTAAACTCCACAGATACCTCCATCTTATGCCTTTCATCTGCCCAATGTTCCTGAAAGCACATAATTAGGGAGGAATTTCAGTAAGAAAGACTATAGCTGCACGTGACACTGTTAAACGGTGCCCATGGAATGGCTCAGGTTGGAAGGGACGTTAAAGACCACCTAGTTCCAACATCCTGTCATGGCTAGGGTTGCCAGCCAGAAAACTGGGCTGTGCAGGGTCCCATCCAACCTGGCCCTGAGTGCCTTCAAGAATGAGGCAACCACAACCTCTCTGAGCAGCCCGTTCCAGTGCCTCACCACTTCTAAGTAAGAAGTTTCTTCCTAACATCTAACCTAAATCTACCCTCTCTTAGTTAAAAGCTACTTCCCTTTGTCCTATCAGAAATTTCAGTGACTCTGTATCCTATACTCTATACCATTGTGTATCAAACATTTTAATTTTAATTTTGTAAATTCGGAACTATTAAAAACTCAAAAACCATATTAAACAATTTCTCAAGATTGGAACTTCACAATCATTCTATTTACTACTATTTTGTAACTAATGGAATTTATTTTTATTTATAGTATTTGTTGGACTGTAAAAATCGATGCATAGTGACTGTGATATGTAAAGAGCACAATAAATCCATGGTGGTATACAATGGGGCATGGAACATCAGAAAGCTCTTCATATCTAACACCTGCCTGGATTTGCAAAATATAAAACAGCAATTTCAAAGTTTCTGGAGTACGTGAATAAAATACTAAGCCTTTCAGTAAGAAAAGAAGAGCAAAGCAGATCTACCAGACTGTCACGTGCGCTTACCCCTCCTTCATGTCATTAATAGGAAGCGGAACTCTCCCTCCCCTGTCTAGTGCTGAAGTAATGTTTATAGCATTCAAACGTTCTGGCTGCCATACATTTTTCACTGCTCCAAGAAAGTCTCCAAGAACTTCACTTGCTAACATCTCTTCTACGTTCATATTCCTTATGAAGAATTCCGCTTGATATGGTAACGGAAAATCTAGTTGTAATGAACAAGAAAGAGTTTGGCCTTAAACAATGACCTCATAACAAATAATTTAAAGCAATGATTAATGCAATTCCCCTTAAAGATTGATAAGCCTTTCCAAAAATCTTGTATTTAAAGTAGCCCACTTTGAATTTGAAATGATTGCATGCGTTTAAGTAACAATTGGTACCATTAGTTAATACTGGAGCTGAAAATCATGACTAATTTAAGAAGTTACAGTGAGGTAGAAGAGGAAAAGATTCTCAGCTCCTGAAACTTCACTAAACAAAGTTACGTTCATGATAACACTGGGATCAGAACTATTACCTTGCTATCAGAAAATCTGAACACAACATTTTAACTCCAGGATTGCTGCTCTGCTGAAATATTTTATGTTAGGAAATTCGTTCATTCAAAGAACATAAAATACTTAAAAATACCTTCACGCAGTTTTACCTGACAGAAATAGTTTAGATAGAAATAAAAATTGAATCAAAAGGGGAAAAAGTGTCCTATGTCTCCTTCATGGCCCCACATTTGGTTTGATTACCAGACAACTATACACTGCTATTTATCTTAAAAGAACAGGGGTCCAAAAGATTTTTTTCTTTGATTATTCAATTCAAAACTCAACAAGCTACTTTCTGTACATACCTTCTGCTGACATTATATTAATGATCAAATTATGTCTTGCTGTCTCAAAAGTACGCCTGTTATATGCAGTGATCTAAAACAAAAAAGAAATGATTATAAAATGACACTGGAAATACAAAGGAAACAGTGAAAATCAATAACTTAAAAATACTTATCTTCTACATGCTTTTTTCCTGTTTGGTACAGAACTACATTCAAGTCAGGACTCCAGAATTTTCTCTAACAGTCTCTAGACAAATACAGTTATCTATGGGACACATTTCAATGTAATATACTTTGGTCCAAATATAAGTTTTCAGCCATATACGTGTTCTTTTCCATTACGTTTGATGTAGAAAGAACCATAAACAAAGATGAGTTTCTTCATTTCCCCTTCCACCCCACTCCCCCAGTACTGAGATTGTAAACTCATTGATAGCTCTTAAGGAACTTAACTAACTAGAGATACATGAATAAAAGATCATCGGAAGCCAAGCAATCGCAGCCTTTGGGAATGGGATTTAGTTTTAGCTCTAGTCCCAGTGAGGTTTTAGTGCATGAATGGATTCATAAGCACTCAAACACAAGCTGTTTTGAACAAATATTGGAATTTGTTACTGCAGAGGAACTGAAAAGTAGTAGATAGATGCAACTCTCATACCTCATACTTTTAGAAACTTAGGTACTCGTTATCTAATTACACTGCATTTTAAATATATGGGGTGTCTGAAATGTTCAAATGACAAATGGAGTCCTCAGTGGTTACTGCATGACTACTCAGAAACTGAACTACAAACGTGTGCTCATTCATAACAAATACAGAATGAGGTTGGATACAGCCACTACTATTTTCTCTACTTTTTTATTTCTTGAAAGGTGATAAATCTTTCATAAAATACGTAAAACAAACCTTTCTCTTTAGATTCACAATTCAGCTTGTTTTACTGAGAGATGAGAGGTAGAGCAAATCCCTGGTAGTACAAAATTCACATAGCAACAGGAATATAGCCATTTTCAGACTTCACTTCAGCAATGCCAGTTGCTAGTCTGGATACCCATATGCCTCTGGCTAGTAAAGCAACAATGGTGGATACTGCCACTGTGCTCAGTATCCATTCAAATAAAACTGTCTTTGGACAGCTTTCAAAGGAGCTTAATCTCCTCTGCTATCCATTCTATAGCATCTAAGCATAAGTCAGGACCTTCTAAATAGGAGGTCTTGTCCAGCTCATTTAGCAACCCACGACATCACCTCATGAATTATGTCACGGTGAAAGTTATGATTCAGGCCAAGTATATGCAACCACACCTCTCAGATTCTCAGATGGTAGTAGAAAAGCTTTTCTACTAGAAGGAGAAAAAATGCAACCTGCCCTCATCTCATAGTATGCAATTAATCCAAAAGCCTCATGTAAACATGGGTCCACAGTGAAGTAATATGTATGCTAGGCAAGTTCAAATATAGGCTTGTGCTCATTTGTGCAGTGTAGGTCTTGATTTAGACCCTAGAATGTGAAAGCACGAGCCATTTTAAAAAGGACAATTTTAAATAATGGTTTCCTCTGCAGAAAGCTAACTGGAGTCTGCAAGTACTTTTGCACATGATTAATTTTGCTGATGTGATCAGTCATGCTGAAATCAAAAGCGAATTAAACACTAGTAAAATTATCTGTCATATAACTTAACTTCTAGAGTTGTCATTCTTGAGGATGACAACTATATCAAACACAATTTAGGGGAAGAAAACTCGTCAAAGGCTTAAGACAAAAGTGCTGTTGAAGAAGCAAAATGGCTGAAGCATGTTAATTTGCAAATTTTCCTTGACACCGTGAACTGCATGGCGTCTCACTCATTCTGCTATGACATACACGATGAAGTATAGCCCTTTTTCCCTTTCAATTGCTGCTCAGAGAATAATGGATGCTTTTAAACATTTGGATAGTTAACTGTCAAAAATAAAGTAGGGGGTTCTGTCATCGTCACAGCGATAAGAAGCGACTTAGGTACATGAAACTGCTAATTAAAATAAAATCTGTCAATAAACATGAATAATGAACCGGAGAATTTTTGATGAAAAATAATTTAATTTTCAAAAATTAAAGTCTATTTACTGATTGAATGCATTATTTCCTAGTCTGGTCCATATTTAGGATAGAATGCTACGAAGTTCAGAATTCAAATATCTGAAGGAGTGCAGTCATTTACAAGCCATTTTTGTTTTGTTTTCAAAAACTAAGAGGCAATACCTGTTGACAAACAAGAAAATACCTCAATGACAGTTGGTTTGCCCACGTTTTCTACAGTTGGCGAACCATACAGCACTCCATCGCTGTATGGTGTCCTTTGTATGTAACGGAGCCATCCAGGTCGGTCAGGGTAACCCATTAAGTTGGTATTAAATGTTATAGGATCATTGCTTATTTCACCTAGATAGGAAAAGCAATATTAGAATATTTATAGCATAATATTATATGCATTGATTTTGATATTTCCATCAGAAAAATCTTATTCTGACTTCCAGCTATATCTTCCAAACACGCTCAAAGAGAGAAAAAATATTGCTAATCTTTAATACATCAGAAATACTTGGTTTCTTGCTCAAAACTTGTAAGCATTAAGAAATGCGCATCTAGAAAATATAACCAGCTACAAAGATGAATGTTCTTGTACTTCCTAGACTTTTAGCTAGCTCAGAGGGCTGGCTTGCAAGCACACTCTACTGGTTCTGAGTTTTGAGTTCCACCTAGGATCAAATCATCAAATCATCTCCCTGCTGACGAAAGCACAAGGTCCTCAGTCCTCTAGTTCCCCAAAATTTCTGTCTGTACTCAGCACTGGTTACGACACACCCTGAGTACTGTGTTCAGCTGTGGGCCACTGTCTACAAGGAAAACATTGAGGACCTGGAGTGTGTCCAGAGAAGGGCAGCAAAGCTGCGAGGTGTCTGGAGCATAAGACTTATGGGGAGCGGCTGAGGGAGCTGGGCTTGTTCTGTCTGGAGAAGGGGAGGCTCAGGGGTGACCTTATCGCTCTCTACAACTGCCCAAAGGGGGCTGTGGTGAGGTGAGAGTCAGCCTCGTCTCCCATATAACTAGCAGTAGCACTACAGGGAATGGCCTCAAGTCATGCCAGGGGAGATTCAGGTTGGACATTAGGAAAAAACAGCTTCTCCAAAAGAGTGGGCAAGGGTTGCAAGAGGCTGCCCAAGGAGGTGGTGGAGTCACCATCCCTGAAGGCGTCCAAAAAACATTCAGATGTTTTACTGAGGGACATGGTTTAGTGGGAAATAATTGGTGACAGGTTGACAGTTGGATGGGATGATCTTAGAGTTTTTTTCCAACCTTGGTGATTCTATAATTCTATGAAAAAGGTTTCTTAGTTACTTTTTATTATTTATTTCATTTTAACGACGACTCTAGGGACACAATGTGCCTGGAAGGGCTTAGCATGAACCAGCGCTGTAGGAAGGCCACACTACCCCAACACCAAATTGCATTGTGACTTTCCTCTCCACTACTTCAGGATGTCACAGTCATCTATTGCCAGAGTAGTAAAAGTTCCAGCATCACAAATGAATTGGAGAAAAATATCTTAGAAGCACTGGTGATACGTTCTTGTTTGCCCTTCTTTAAGGTATGTCATATCAGTGGCAAAGCACAGCTTTTCAAGTGGCAGATAGAGATACAGGGACCATGCAGTCAGTAGGCTTTGGTCCTACAGTCCGTTTCTGATACGATCACAGCCAGTCTGCCAGCCAGAAATTTCAGACTATCTGAAATCAAACTAATGCTGCAGGAGAATGACACAGGCTGTGGGGATTTGCAAAACAACCCACAGCCAAAAAATGTTCAGGTTCCTTCCATCTACATGGCAAAAATGGAAAAAAAGCTGGGACCATATCAAGCTTGGCTGTATTGCTGGCAGTAGCTGTGCTGGCTGCTGTTCCACAAAACAGTACAAGGGTAAGTTAAAACACTCATTTTCATAAGGACGGAGAAGTTTAAAAAAGCTGGGTTTGTTCATACAAAACTTAATCTACACCAACAGAAGCTTACTTTTTCTTTCAAGTGAGTTTTGAAAATGATGCCCTCAAATTAAAAAGCTTATTAATGAAAGTAGCTTTTGACTACATGCAAACTATACATTTTTTCCCTATTTTTATAGGAAAAGAGCAGTGTTTGTATTACATTAAAAATGCACCTATTTATATATTTATTCCCTTTCACTGTTGTAGGACAAGATGTTCTGTCTTTCTCTTTTCCCCTCCTAAGCTTGTTTACTCATATTCTGCCCTGCCATTGACCAATCCTTGGGCTTTAACTTAGATGTCTGTCAAAACAACATACATAAGAAATAACAGCTCTCACTCTAACTGTCTAATAACATTAAACCCTAAACATAGAACTAAGTTTGAATTAAAAAAATAAAAAAAGCTTTTGTTTCCAATGAAAAAAAAAACCATCATTGCATAGTCTCATATTTATTTTCTTCTTCTGTCTCTAGATCACTGTATACTTGAAAATGCTCCTTCATACTACTTTTGGAAGACTGATCAATAAAAGGCATTTTCATCAAATTATTACACTTCTACCAATTTGTATTTCATGGGAAAGCAAGGAAAATGCATACTTCTTAATCTCTGATATACACTGTATGTTATTATGCCTCCTCAAATTAAGTGCATTTTTCAGAACATGGGTACATGCATCATTTCACAACTGATGATAACAAAACAGAAAACATTTGAAGATATTTCAACAGAAACACTATCCTTTGCATATTACACTGCAACACATCAAATATGTTTGAATTTTTAAAACATTTCTTTCAAAAATTTTACATAAAATGGAAGATCTTAGCATCCCGTACCAGGCTTTGGGTAAGGAGGAAATTCCCCCTTAAAGTACTCTCTCTCCAAAACATGAACAAAAAGAACTCCAGCAGAAGGGTATACATTCCGATCAGAGTGCACCTTAGACAGAATCGTGTACACTGAAAAGCAGAAGGAAAGATAAGAGACAGAAAAAAGCAAAAATGAGACATGCTGTAGGTCATACCGCATGCATTTCAATAGCAACGTGGGCATCTGGGAAAAGGAAAGTAACAAATATTAGATACCTGTTAATAAGTTTTTTTAAAAGGTTGCATGGATTTAAGAACAGAATGCAGAGCAAACTCTCTCTCTCCCCCACAAGATCCCTTCTGAAGTTGCAATAAGCAAAACTCGGCTGCATTAGAACTTTGAAAGTAGTAGAACCTATTCATTTTTTCACCACAATGAAAAAACAAAACAAAACAGAGGGAGTCCACTGTAGTTTTTATAGTTGGTTTATTTGCAATGATACACAAATAAAAGCACGTTAAACATGCGATACAATCATATTTCCTTAATGTTTTACAACACAAGTAAGGAATACAAGGAATTCAGAGGATTCTTACCAATATATGGTACTGATTCCTCACTAAACAAAAATGGCAGATTTTCAGTTCTGGAGCAGAAAAGAGCAAAGCAATTCACTTCAGCTAAAGATTTATACAAGTCCTTATAGCTAGATTCTCTTGTCAGGGTCAAATAGCCTACATATAAACATTTTTTTAGGGGGCTCATTCCTGAAGATGTTACGCTTGTACTGAAAGTGGATAAAACAGAAGGACATCAGTAGTTACAGGTCAGTCAGGTGACACCGACTGCAAATAAACTAACAAAAACCACCACAGTTACATCTTACAGGATTTAAAACTGAAAAAAAACCTGAAGAAAATTGTTATTTTAGAACAATATGTCATTGTTGTGCAATTACAAACTGGGATGATGGAAGCATACCTTACTCAGGTATATTTTAATGAACTAGAAACAACACATTAAATGCACTTGATTGGCAAGTTTGAATTTCAAGTATAGATGGAGAATACCAATGTAACAGATGTCTCACAGGATATTAACAGGACTGATTCTAGGTTATATTACCAGTCCACATTATTATTCAAGTCACTGACCTGTAAGAATCAATCACTGTGAAAAATGTTGTACATTAAATGAGGATTACACGAACAGTCAATAAAGATAAGCCACAGACACAATGATGCACTGTGCCTGCTTTGCTTGCTAACTGAAAGAAACTGTAGGAGAAGTTACATATGAAGGCCACACGGCATGACAGTACTGTACTATGGAAGAGGATCCTCAAAGAGATTTTGGAGTTGTAACAAACTCATAGTTCCTAGTAGATGAAAGAGCTAATTTCAACGCTTGCATTAATGAGCAAGAAATACCAGAAGTTTGTATCAAGCTCAATTTTCTAAACCTGCTAAAGTTTCCTCAGACTCATATTCATACTGATCCTCTCATTTGAGATCCACTTAAAAGAAACACTACTAATTAGTGTTACTAATCACAGACATTCCACCTCCCGTACCACGTACTCCTTGTGGAATCTATCTCACCTAATTTTAGATGCCTATAGAAACAACATCCACCACTGAGTCAGCCAGGCTCCTTTTATAGTCAGCAAAGAGAAACAGACGCTTCTAGGGGTTGATTAATTTGATTTCTCCAGTAAAATGAGATGAATCATGTCCTAGATTCCTGGCTGCTCTCTCTAGATCTCCACTCACTACAGCTGAGAGGAGAGCAAACATTTGCACTGCAGACCTCTATGTTGTGTACATCCCAATCTCTCAGACTGATATGCAGAATTTAATAGTCTCAACCTCTCCATACACTATTGATCAAATTCCGCAGCCAGAAAATTTCCATTAAACATCACTGCCTCAGTAAGACACCATAAATAATGAATTCTCTTCTAAGGATTGATGACAGGATCTTCTTACAGTTAAGAAGTGTTAGATGCCTAGCTTGAAGTAAGAACCAGCTATTTTCCTACTAATTTATACAAAACTATATATACAAAACCAGAAAATTGTCAGTCGTACTCACAATCCCTTGTTTGTGTAATAATCTGCTTATTGGAGTTGTTCTTTCTCAGTTTTAGAAGTTCCTTTTGACACAGTACTGAACAGAATTGCTGGTAAGATTTTATCTTAAAGAAAATAATTCAATTAGACCTTAGAGTTTAAATATAGTTCATTACAATTTTTTGGTTCATAAACCAGTTATTGTAATTATAATTATGAAGACTTAAGCATAGAAACGCGTGTATTTGATTTGCAAATTTAAAGTAAGTTAATGGCCCCAAACACTTCTGCATTCACTTCTGTGAATAGGCCACAAATAGAACAAGAACACTTAAAATTCCTTCAGAATTCTTTCAAGAAAAGCTGGAAGGGTGCCTATGACATTAATGAGATTCTTCACAAATCAGAAGAGCTGAGAAAAATACAGTGGCTGGATGAAAATGTGGCAAATATCTGTTTTTCCAATTCTGGTCTTTGGACTCTACGGTGAAGATCAATTTCAAACAGGAAGAACAGAAAAAAAAGATGTGTATTTTCTCCATAAGTCATAGTTAGAGAAAGGAAGAAACTTAATAGAACCAGAAGTTGACAACTGAAACAATATACTTCTTACATCTGATAATAAACCTATTGCCACCACTGAACACTTGCACATCCCTAGCCATGAGACTTCCTCTCTTGTTAAAAACATAAGGATTTTCACTAAGATCACTTATATAGGCACAAAGGCCAAAAGTGCTTTGAAGGGAAAAAAAATACATCTTAGAATGACAGATTCATTCTAGTGAATCCTCATCTGGAGGTTAAGAATTGCAAAGTTCTTGCCCTCCTTGTCTGCCAGAAAAGCTCTCCTCTTTTTCCCCAGCAAACTTCCTTCAGAATCAGAAGGGACCTGATATGTCTTCAGCTTACTAAAGTAATAACAGCTTTCCAATACTGAAACATGAAATGCTATTTTCTTCAGAGGCTTTTAAAACCCACAATTAATTACATTGTATGAGATCACAACAGATCCTTAATAGGAAAAAAACAAACAAACTAAAAAAATAAAAGGCAGTCCCAGCTTCCTCAACAGCATTGTTACTGTTTTTCTTTCCTGTTTCTGAATCCCTTAGAGGACTTCCCAAGATCTATGCCAGAAAGGCTAGAAAATCAGAAACAGAAGTTTGGAAAACAGACATCACTTCCTTTGAACCACGTAGACAGCCCCAGCTGCCTTGTAGAGATCTCGAGCACGGACACAGCCAGGAATTCAGCTAGGATTGTATCAGCCTCCAGACCAGGAGCTGTTAACAGCCACACATCAGAGCTTGTACATCAGATACAGGTGACTCTAGCCCGCAGAAATTTCTGAAGATTCACCATGTTTAATCTTAGAGTTGGTATGTTGATGATTTTCAGGAAAAAAAAACAAACAAAAAACACACACCTGGACACTTCCTCTAGAAAATTCAGTTCTTCACCTGTTGCCTTTAGCAGAAACCCCCAAAATAACTTGATTTGTGGGCCAATTCAGATTGCCTACCTATAATGCAATGACAATAGATAGGTCTTTCTCAGCTAGCGTACCATAGCTACAATAATCCTAGGTATACTTTCACAAGTGACAATAAAATAGACTTCTTAGGTACACATACACAAGTATTCTTTTTAATTGTTTCAGAAAAGTTACTGTATTAAGCAAACTGCAGAGGTGTTTCCAGGCAAAAAGCAGCAATATGAGAATATGCAATATTAGGTGTACACACAGCCATTATTTCAAGCAAAGCTGTAGCTGCAACAGGAAAAGTTGGGGAGAACTCACATAGACACACAGGTCTGTGAATGCTTAGAAGGCTGAAGAAATGCAAAATCTTCAAATTACTTACCTCAGAATAGCACCTTACTCCTAAAACAAGGACATGACTGAAAAAGCAAGAGTAATATTAAAAGCATATTTGACTGAACCAACACGGGGTTTAAATTTATGACCTAAACTCACCATTCTTCTCAACAGCCTTTATTCTGCTGATAATATAACTGTTGGCTTGCTTAGTCTTCCAGTTAACTGTTCCATTACTGCCATCAGCAGAGCTTAACAAAAAGGCTTTTCAGAATAAAACAAATGCAGAAAAAGAGAAAAAAAAATTAGTCAGATCAACAGACTTCCGGAAATTAAATATCCAATGGGATCAGACGCCTTCTAAACCTGGTTTTGTATTTAGTCAGACCTTAGGAATCTCAGGTAAGAAAACGATGGTGTTTGACATGAGTATTTATCAGCATATAATATTCCTTTATGATCATATTTTGACATTCATCCTCCAAGTATGTGCAGTAAGCGTGTACTAAACGCTGGAATATCTGTAGACACTTCCGCAGACATGATTATATTGGTAGGAAATGAGAAATGCAACGAGGCACATGCTGTGATCAGTACACTTGCACTGGTAAAATCTCATATACAAAGACATACTTAAATTTACTTTCACTAGCATAACGTATTGTAACCAAAATAGGGAAAGTAACATAACGAGGAGCACAGCTTTGTTTATATGAAGATGCCAGCACGTGGGGCTGAACATCTTGTCTTGCAGCATAACCAGTAATCAACACTGAGAAAAGAGCCAGTCAAAGAGTAGCTATCTTCATCCCTTACAGCCAGAGAAAGGCCTGAAACGTTCCAGCTAGAACAGCTGAAGGCACAAGGTTTAAATGGGTGAGGAGCAAAGCATAAAGGAGAGTGAAAGCAGCTGTTGGGCTGACAAAAAGGCTCTGCTTCAGCTGTAGCAGAACCACCTGAGGAAACTCCTTCTTCACCTCCAGCTTTTTGTTCTTTTGTTCCCCTTCCTCTGTGCAGATAAAGGGAATTGCAAGTGAGATGCTACGAAGGGGAGAACGGACATAATAAATAGTATTTCTTTTGACATACTTGGGAAATACAGAACAGACTAACATCTAAACTTGCATATAAAAATAGCTGTGTCAGAAACAAGTAGCAGTACTTTGTCTCAGATACGTCTTTGTTGACGAACGTGCATTCCAAATATGCAACTATCATTAATGCTAGAAGCTTAAACATTTGTGGAAGCTTCTGCTGGCATAGCTACGCTGGCCAGCTGTTACTTTGCTGACACTGCATCTTCTGGAAAGGATTTAGGAGGTACAACAGACCTTTAAGCAGCAATAAAGATACACAAACACTGAATCTATGCACACAGCTGAGACATTTATTAATGATAATTTACCCCGCATACCTAAATTTAATTGAGGTTAAAGTGCAACAAAGCCCCCTATGTAATGAAATAATCATACCAGTGCAGTAATGTTTCTAAATTGTGAATTCGTTGCTACACGGAGCGTCTTAAGATAACAGTCCTATGGATTGTCCCACTCGGTGCTGTGCAGGACTTTAAGTGCAGGACTTTTAGTGATGCTAAGAATGCTCAAGAAATTCCAAAAGAAAAGTTGTTCCAGTAGGAAAAATAAGGTTGTTCCAGTATTCCAAATGGATGACTGCGGAAATCAGAGTGTTTTCAGCTACGCACCAATCCCAAACAAGACAATGAGCACCAGATTTGATTAATGAAGAGTCAAATGGAGAAGAATACCAATCACAATCAACAATGCACCTTTTCAAAATGATTCTTTTGATGAGCCCAAAATTTGTCTGATAAAGACAGCAATACCAACGTGTTACCCCTGGACACGTTGCACAACACCCAGTGCTTTAAGAAACCAAATGCAAAACCAATCAAGCACCTTTAAGCATAATTAAGAGTTAAAAAATACAAGTTCCAAGATACATTTCTAACCATAAGTGTTCACTGTCATTGACTTGTCCACAAGTTTGCTAGGTTTAGCTGTGGGTATCCTACGCTTCAGTCCACATGGGAGCTGGAAAAGCACAAAGTGTGTCTGTCAGTCAGATGCCACAGTTTACAGTGTAATGTTTTAATATAAATATATATATCACCGTCTATTTGATTTTAAATGGCAGGTGTGAAATGGGACAGTTCAGGACATACTGCCCATTCAACAGCTTTCAGCACAAGAAGCAGCAATCTCAAGCAAGAGAACAGGTCTGATGGATAATTCATTTGTTATATCAGATTTCTGTTATGTCTCACAAGCCTCTGGCACTGGTCTTATGCTATTGGAATGTATATATATATATATATATATATATATATATATATATATAAATGTATATATATATGACCTGAAAATATATGTATGTTTGTGTGTGTGTGTGTGTGTGTGTACTGCTACAATTGGCAGGTAAAAGCAAAGGCTGGGAGTTTTGTAAGTACTGGAAATGACAAGCCACTACACAGGAGATGTTTGGGAGGCTTAAGGTGATTGTAGATGTGCTCTTCAATAGAATAAAAAGCAAATGCATACCCAGGAACAAAGAATGCATGCCATACAGAGCATGCAATTCAAGGATCTTGTACTCTGATGACAGAAACTAGGGAGATGTGGCAGGTAATGACAGAAAGTGATTGAACAGAAGCTTTCAGTAGAACACTGCTTAGAACAGCTAATACATAAACAACTGCATCAAGGAGCAGTAGGGAGATTTTTTGGTTGTGTTTGACACAGATACGATCACTGTTCAAATGCTGTGTCTGGTATTTACACAGAGCCTTCAAGCATCATAGTGACAGTGTAAAGAAAGCTCAGGGAAGATCTGTGAATGTGATTAAAGGACAACAAAAGAGGCCTTATACTAAAAAGTGCAGGGGTTCATAGTGATTTTTATCAAAGAGAAATTCTAGAGATAATGTGATCAGCACTGTACTCACAGTGAGAAGAAAATTAATGGTGTCAGGCTCTTCAGTTTGCTAAATGTTACCAACTGCCAAGGCACACAGAGGAGCAACTCGTAACTCTTGACCTATGGGGCCCTTTTTCTTTAAGTATATTTGCACAGGTCTTATGTAAAGGTTATAAATATTAATATTTAACAGAGAGAAATGTTAAGCAGAGAAGATATCCCCAACAAGTTCTGCCCACATCGCAATCCAAAGAGGGCCTGACCACCACAGACCAATTCACCTTCCCCGCTGCTGTGTTACTCTCTAACATCCACCCATCATTCTGCACTCCAGCCCATCCTCCTTCCTGCTTCCTTAATAAGGATCTCTCCTCAGTCTCTCCCACTACTGATGCAGGACAGAGTCACCTCTGAAAACTCTGCATTTCCCCTATCTCCCATAGCTCCACCCACACAAATGTTCCTGTAATTATCTGTGTTTAATAGGTAATTGTTACATGTTTCTGTTCCATCCATTCACGACTGTAACATCTGCTGAGATTCCTGCCTCACTGCATGGGTCTAACTTCCCATCTTCATGGCTTGGACAACCACTAAAAATAATCTACAGTAAAAAGACCTTTTGATTGTGTTGCAATTATAACAACATTTAGGCAAATGTAGCTACAATTGTGAACTGATGGACATGGAAAGTTGCCTTATTTTCACCAACATTATTATTAGGTATTACAATTAAACAGTTACCAGACCTGAGTTCCCTCTCCACTACTAAGAAGGAAAGGTCATAGAATATTGGTTATTCAGTGATGAAATCATGTTCATCCCAAGACATTCTGTTAATGTATCCATATCTACTCCAGAAGAGTCCAAAAGTTGTACCACACTATAAATTCTTATCTACTTTGGAAATTTGTTCTTCTCAGTTTGATTGTTAACAACTCCTCTTCTAAGGAGAGGGCTTTATCTTGGTGGCTAACATCTGAAGCTCTGTAAGGAACTTTTAACCAAGTATAAATACATCATGATCAAAAACTGAACTTTCTTTACATACTAAAATTTACATCTCGAAGACAAATTCCTAACTGCCTGCAGTCTGGCTTTGGGATCTCTAAGACACCTCCTAAACTCTACTACCCATAAATAATGACCTTCTGTAATGAAAAGCGTGCTAATGGAATGGCTCTTCCCTTCTGTAATGATTTATCCAAGCAAGTACTTCCTGAAAAAAGATTTGATTTATTGATCTGCTCCAGATCAGTACAAAGACTTAACAGGCAGCATCTTTACCAGCTGATACTCAAAGCCCAATACAAGGAATAAGAGCCCAATACAAGGAAGAAATCTTCCTTTGTCGTTATGGTGCAGGGATGTACTCCCAGATCCTTGTACCAATAGCCTGTGATTTCACAGTTCTTTTAAACTAGCATTCCCCAACAGCCCTGCTGAAGGAGGGGAATCCCAGCTCAACCTCATCCACATAGCACACACACCAGTGCAAACAACCCCATAATGATCCTGGACAGTGAACAGATTAGAGAACAATTTTAGCTAGTGTGTGGACTAGTTCTCAGCCAGATGACCCAGTTCAGTGGCACTATACAAGTAATTTAGTGCCCACTAGGGAAGTACTGAAAAACACTAACCATGGAAGAACAGGAGAGTATTTTCTGACAGCTTCATGACAAATGAATGTGACCATATAATCACATGAGAACTAATCACCTCCTTCTTTATTCTGACCACCTTCATAGGAAAGGAGCAACATAACTCACTTGCTCTACTGACCCCCATTACTACCTCAAAACAGAGATTCCACTATCATCAGGGGCACCAACAACCAATCTTTCACTCAAGAAACACAAGGTAACTGCAAAATAACCACCCTCATTCAACTATATTTTTGATGGCCAGTCATTCTTTACAAGCAGAGCATGGGAACAACTTACTGGCCTGTCAAATGTGACACTTCTAGCTTACTCACATAATCTTTGCCACATCTGGTATTGTGACAATAAAGAACAACTGGCATCTAATTTGATTTAGAAAAGTTCAACTGTCACTTCCAACAATGCCAAGTCCCATTTTTCCTAGCACTGGTGATGATCAGCAACTACTGATTGAGAGACAGTTCCTTCAATCTGAGTGCAATACTGCCCCTTGGGATCAAGTGTGAGACTCTGAAATTGCTCTTCAAACTCTTAAAAAGTCTCTTGAAATACCTGAATTTTGAGTCAATGTTCTATGGAGGAGGGAAGAAATCAAGACAAAGTGAGCAACAATCTGGACTTCTGTTAGAAAACCTGCTCCTTCCAAAAGCCTCCAAGTATGCACTTCATAGATCTTTGACAAGTGCACAAAACATAAGCCATGTTCCTTCTGTAGTCAAGTGCTACAAGAGGAACAGGAAAACCTGATCTCTAGTAGTAAAAGAGCTCAAATCTAATCACAGGTCTTGTGGTTTTTCCCATGTTCTGTTTTTGTCTGTAAGTCCTATTTTTGCCCCTAAGCAGTGCTGCAGTACTACACCATCTATTTAAGAACAGAACTGAAGAGGAAGGATTTTTATGCAGTGTTGTGGCTTTCCTCGGGGCCAACAATCCTGGTTGGACATTCTCCCACATTGTCATAGCTGAGAAGTCAGGTTCTGAGAGAGCAGGGAGATGGGCTCAGCTCTAGAGCTGACACTGGAGAGCTATGATGAATACAATGCTACATTTTTGCTTAAGGGGAAGAAAACAAAACAAGCTAGCACTTGGGACAGTATCATTCGAACCATATGAGTTCGTGTAGTACTTGAATTCAGATCCAAGACATACTGCAAAATTCTATTCTGAAGGAAATAAAAACTTATATAGGTATCACTGACAAGAACTTAATACTGTTCGCTTTTCCTTTTTATATCACTCTCAAACAATCTATTCTGCTGCTTGAACTAAAGAAGGTCTGAACTGGAAAAGTTAACCCTAAAGAAGTCCTCAAAACTTCTTCCTTTCCTGGGGAGCCTGGGTTAAGTTCACAGCTCAGCTCCCAGAAGCTCATCTCAGTAGAGCATTTTTAGACTTTGTATCTTAGCTGACAAAAGTTCACTTCAGGACTGCCATAGTTTTCCCCTGGTTGCTACGCCACAGCTGGGCTCTGTAGTGGGAGACAGGACGAATTTCCACATTAGGAGAAAGCAGTATCTTGTACACAACAGATTCAGTTTTATCCTTAACGCTTAGATGCTAATTGCATCTGTAATATCTCCAGTGCCTCGTGACACATCTGCCATCAGTACCCTACGGCAAGTACAGTCACACACGTAAGGTATTTCATGTTTATTCAAATGTTACTCAAGAAGATACTGAGCAAACTTGTTTTCCAGATGATCCCCCACATCACAGAACAACACAGAGAGATAAACCGAAATCCAGCAGCAGATTTTGCTGCCCTCGGGGTGAAGCAGAGCCCTGCCGACACCGCCGGCAGCGGGTGAGCAGGAGCAGCTGGAGGCCTTTCACTCAGCAGAACCCTGCGGGTGCGAGACCGGAGCATTATGCGACAGCCGCTATTTACAGGCCGTGCGGAGCGAAAGGAAGAGCTGCGCAGCCCCGGCCCTGCCAACAGCTGTACTAAGGATGGCAGATAGCTCCAACGGGCGGGGCGGGACGTGAAAAAGGCCTCTCTGTACGGTCCCGTCCCAGCCCGAGGAGGCAGCGGCCCCGCTCCCGGCACGGAGCCACGCGACCGCGCAGCGCCGCCGAGCTTCCCCCGGCCCCGGCAGCGGCGGGGCGGGCAGGCCGCCCTCGGGGCGAACCGTAACCGAACCGAGCCTCGGAGGAAGGAGACCGATGGAGCCGGGCCCGCACCCGCAATCCGAGCCGAGCCGCCGCCGTGACCGACCTGTAAACAGCAGCGTGGTCAGCGCGCCCCCGCCGCGCGGCCCGGGCCCCGCGCAGCACCGCATCGCCGCCCGCTCCTCCGCCCGATGCTGATGCCGCCGCCGCATCCTCCGCCCGCCGCCGCCTCGCCCCGAGGCCGCAGCATCCTCCCGCCCCGCCCCGCCCGTCTCCAGGCAGCGCGGCGGCCCCGTGGGGCATGCCGGGAGGAGGCGCTCGCCACCCCGGGCCCGCCGCCATCTTGGGGTGAATAGTCCTTGCGACTAAGTTCCTATCGCAATTTTGTGTGCGAGCGCAGCCCGTCTCTTTTTTTTTTTTCTTAAAACGTTCTGTTGTTTTCTTAAAACGTCCGCTGTTTGTGTTGCAGCCCGAAAGTGATGACAGTACTTGCACCTTTGTGGAGGCGAATATTTGTTCCTGTGTAGCAGCTACACGCTTCAGCTTCCTATATTGTATACGCAGTGTAGTTCCTGCATACAGAAGTGTCTGGGTTTATGTATTATTTAGTAAGCTTGATTAACTTACTTAGGGCAATTAGACACAGGAGGGTAGGGTTTTTTTTTTTTTTTTTGACATACCAAATGTTTTATAAACTTCTTACTGCATATGTTAGCATGAGAGCCCTTTTAAACAGAGACAAGATGGTTAGTCTTCTATCATCTATGTGACTAGCACTGCTTTGTTGTGCACAGATAATTCGGTTTCATGGAATTCTGTAAGTATTTGAAGCCTTGAGAGCCAAATGTCTTTGCAATAATGACAGTATGCTCTTGAGGTTTGGTAAGGAGAGAGAAAATCTGGCTTACTCAAAATACATTTGGACCTACTGAGCACTTTAGAAACAGAGGAATAAAAGACAAGTGTGGAAGACTTCACCCTGTCTGGTTTTAATCTTGTTACAGCTCCATATTTCCTACAATTGTCATGAAGGGGAGCCCTATATAGTAAGAGGCTCTTCTATATAGAAATTCTGCCTGAGATATGGGTTCAAAATGCTCTGGTGTCCTAGTCAGCCAGCTCATTGTCCCAAATAACAGTTTTTTAATTCTTTTTCCAACAAAACTTTCTTTCAGAATGCTTTTCCATTTTTTATTTGACTGCGCAGATATTTATGAGCAGAAACTCTTTCATTTACACTGGCTAAAAGTACTCCTCTGTTTCATGGCACTTGATATTCAAGTAGGCCTACTTCTGCTCACCTGTTAATGTAATGTTTTGTTCATTTCCCCATGGCATTGTACAAAGCCACACAGGTGCAGCTGTGCTATAACCACATCAGATAGCTAGCTTATCCAACGATCATTTTGATGCTAGTAAAAGTTCTGATTTTTGTGAGCACTTTTTTGTACTGTCGCCAGCTTACCCTTAACCATTTTCCTTACAAGTCATATAACAACGAGGCATTTTTCCTACAGATGCTATAAAACTGTCACCATCAAGGTTTTTCATGCAGTAGCAGCAGTTCATTGCTCTGCCAGTCTGCACAGAAAGAAGACTGCATTTATCTGAAATATGTTTGTGGGGTACACTGCCCAAGGAGAAATGGTTACGTGCCATCAATCTGTAAGGAAGTAAGCCAGAGCCTGCCTTGTTCCATTGCATCCTTCACTGCAGCCCTTTGGCCTGGATGCTTCTGTAGGTATTCTTTAGTAGTCATGTCTTGAAGCTGGCACTCATAAGTGTAGCGCTTAGGAGCCAGACTTCCTTTGGCTTGTCTGAGAAACTTCGAGCAATGCTGTGAATGTTTTAGGAGTTCCATCCTTACTCATATTCATAGCATGAAGCAATGAGATCAAAACAACTTGTTTACGTCCGCCACCGATGACTTGATACTGGTGAGAAATACTCCCTCTGGAAGTGTTTCTTTCTCTTTGTACCATAATAAGGCTGGCTGTTACAGAAGTGAATGGAAAGGAATGCCATGTTGGGTCACTTTTACAGGAACTGGTTCATCTTCCAGTTATAGAGCATTTCTTTTGGCAAGTAGAAGAGCACTAACACTTTCTATGATACCTTTTTGCTAAAACGTTTTAAATCCAAGAATACAGAGACCTCATTTTTTTTTTATGCAGTAGTCATAATTACTGTTTCAACATGCATTCTGCAGCTTTGATTCAAAGGTTTATTTTCTTCTTTGGGCACAGCTGACAGTCAACTTCATGCAGAAGGAATGCAACCAAATCTATTTGCTTCTTTGTCTCTTCGAACATGGGTGCTTGTAGCTTGAACTTTATAGATACTGAACACTTGCAAGTGCTTAGTGCTGCTGGAAATCAGCCCAGCTAAGGAAGAAAGTATATAGTCTGTATTTTTTTAAAGGCACTCTTGTAGGGAAATTTTTTTCTATCTGTATGTGACCTCTGTTACGGATGGCAACTAAGATACTTGTTATTAGGTAAAACAAGAAAGACTAACTACAATTCTTGCTCCTGTTTGCCATTCCTGAGGAGTCTGGAACAACATCTTTCGTTACTTTCCAAGTAGTTCTTATTTCATTCATGTTTGTGTCTTTCTAATAATGACTGGAAGCCTTTTGGCATATTAATGTGGCAATTTGTGATTGCAGTAAAGTGCTAATTTTTATGCAATGTTTAATTACATTTGATATGCCACCATGATACTATAAACTATTCACAACAAAAAAATAAAAAATAAAAAAGCTTTTAAGAGTTTTAGTATTATGTGAAATGCACCCAACAGAATCTTATGAAAACAAAGCCCACTATTCAAAGTCATCTTCCAGAGATGAACAGAAATAGACATTTGAACTCTTGTTTTTAGCTGGAATTTGGAACTCTTGGTTTTCCTGAAATTTGAAATGAGTAAAAGGAGAACAAAGATTGAATTATGTAATGTCATAGTTTTCACTAGAATTTGGCATCTGCCTTGGAAAATACCATGTGTTCAGAGAAATAAGGTTGCATTGCCCAAATATGGAAGTGATAAACAAGGACAATAGTAAAAAAAGAAAAAAAAAAAAGAGACTTGGAAGAGAGCAGAGGCATTCTTTAAGTTAAAACAACCCACAGGCAACTGAGTTGCTGACCTAGCACTTGTAGAGCCTGCTGCCCTGCATGCCAATGACTTCTACTTCTTTACAGAAATTACACTTTCATGTGTCTGAATAGTTTTTGTGACTTTTCAAACACTTTGCTCCACCTGAAATGCTGGTTCCTGTCAACAACACAGAAGAGCTGTCACTCTCTTTACAAGCACAGATGGCCCATGTTTGCCCACCTCTCTCTCAGCCACAGGACAGCAGCAAGTGTGAAACAGTATTGAAATGTTCTCACTGAGAAGAGAGATTTCCATTTCAAATGTAATTATGACTGGGTGCTCACCAATGGCTCATACCTTAGTGTAAAAGAAAAAGCTATGGACCCTGATTTCTGTCCTGCAATTTTCACCTGGTCAAAACTTTTAGGGAGTATATTGGTTCAAAGAATTAACATTTGAGAAAGATAGCATAAAATAGCTATACTGACAGTTTTATTTTTCCTCTCCTTTCTCTGTGTTGGTTATGTTTTGTGGGGTGTAACATAAAATAAATACCAAATACATGTACTGGTATGTAATGGAAAGAAAAACAGTACAGAACCTTTTTCTGAATTACTTAGAAGGTCTGTAGTACTCACACTAGTTGGTTACTTAGTCCAGCATTAAGTGTCTCAATATTTTTTCCTCCTCTTTCTGTGAGCTGTGCTATTCCTAAACCTCCAGTGCTTAAATTTGGTTCAATTTGTTTTAAGTTCTGCAAAGATAATTCAGTGTGATGACTAAATGAGTTAAAAAAAATCTGAAATGATTTTTCGTTGTTCATTAAGTCGAAAGTTATCCTCACAGATTTCACGTTTCAGCCCTTCTTGCATTTCACATCCAGGCAAGCCTCCTACATCTGAGAAGGTAAGAGTGGATGTATCTTCAAAAGCATATGTGAAATACAAGTATCAGTGTAAATGGTTAAAAAATGAGAACTTCTAACTCCCGTTAATATGTGGCTGCCTAAAGATACACAGCTTTTGTGGGTAATTTAACTAAGTTTCCTCCGTACTTCAGAGGTCCAGCTTGTGGGAATAACAAAATACTTATACTTCGAATTAACCTTTATTTGTGTTTATTTGTTTCAGCAGAGCATGTGCCCTGGAGTGCAGCTATATGATGATACGCTTCCTGGATGCGGAGAGTTATCACAAAAGGAATTACTAGAGAAACAGTGACTTAGATGGGAACAGTAGCAAATGCAAGCAGAGTGAGTGAGTAGATCCTCATTTCTGTCTCTGGCAATAGGATTTTTTCTGATTTGTCCATGCATTTATCTCCAAAGTGTCAAATTCCCCAAATAACCTGGAGTATTTTGTCCAGTTCTGGCCTCCCTAGTTCAAGAAAGACGGAACTACTGGAGAGAGTCCATCTTCCCTAAGAGGAAAGGCTGGGCGACATGGGTCTGTTCAGCCTTGAGAAAAGAAGAGTCAGAGGGGATCTTATTAATGTTTATAAATATCTTAAGTATGGGAGTCAAATGGACACAGCCAACCTCTTTTTCAGTGGTTGGTGGGGACAGGACAAGGGGAAATGGCCATATCCTGGAGGATAGGAAGTTCTGCACCAATGTATGAAGGAACTTCTTCACAATGAAGGTGAGAGAGCACAAGAACAAGCTGTCCAAGGACAGTTGTAGAGTCTACTTCTCTGGAGATGTTCAAGACCCACCTGAACACCTACCTGTGCAACCTGGTCTAGAGAACTGCTTTGGGCGGGGGGTTGGACTATATGATCTCTGGAGGTCCCTTCCAGCCCCTACAATTCTGTGATTCTGTGATCTCCCTTGTGAGGAAAGGCTGAGAGACTTGGGACTGTTCAGCCTGGAGAAGACTGAGAGGGGACCTTATAAATGTGTAGAAATATCTAAAGGGCAGGTTTCAAGAAGATGAAGCCAGACTCTTTATGGTGGTACTCAGCAATAGGACAGTGGGCAGCAAGCACAAATTGGAGCACAGAAAGTTTTATCTGAACATGAGTCAAAAATTGCTTACTTTGAGGGTGACAGAGCAGTGGAACATGCTGCTTAGGGAGGTTGTGGCATCTCCAACTCTGGAGATATTCAAAACCCACCTGGACACTTTGCTAAGTCACATACTGTAGGGAGCCTGCTTTAGCAGGGCTTTGGGCTGGATTGATCTCCAGAGATCCCTTCCAACCCCTATAATTCTGTGATTCTATAATCTATTACAAGATTTAATGTTAAGAATTGACATTGTCCTAAAGGATTTGTAACAAATGTAACTTAGCACCTCTGAAATGGGATCTGGACTTGATGTTGCATGTTCTTGTAAAGGGCTTCACGTGCACTGACATACATGAGACTGTGTATGCCTGTGAGCTAAAATCCTTTATTTTCTTTGACACAGTAAATCAGTGTTTCTTTGGAGAAGTAGTTCTCATGTCAAGATAGAGACTGTGAACAAATTGAGGGGTGCAGAATACCTGTCCAGAATCTTGCAGGTGCCAAACCTCGGATCTCAGTGTTGTTGGCTAGAGCTCCTACACACAGCTCCAGCTTCGTTTCTTAGTTCTTAATCCAAAGACATGAAAAGGAGGGCAATGCTGAAAAAGGTATGGTTCCTCATATAAGGAGAGTAAACACCCAGAGCTTAGGGCAGCGACTTTGAAGAAAGAAATTTAATCATAAATCCTAGATGATGAATAGAGGAGTGTGTTGGATTTGTACCTGGAGTAAGGTCTTGCCAAGAGTGTGGGAGTTGCAATAATGCTCAAGAGCAGAGAAAAAGCTTGTGACAGATGTGAGTGTTATGGGCAAATTTGAAAAAACAGTTTGATGAAAAATGGAATGTTTGCAGCCTGAAGGCATGAAATTTGAAAGAGATGATAGGGAGAAGGGCCAAGGTTTTCAAGGAACAAAGAATAAGTTTTCTTTCTGTTCCAGAACAAGCTTTGCTTGGAGGAACAATGAAATACTTGTATATTTGCTTTTAAATAACGGTCACACGCTCTCCAGTGTTTGTGCATGAGATATTACCTTACGTGTGTGTGTGGATAGAGCCAGATGGAACATGGAAGTTTAAGGCAAGCAGTTAAGAAAGACTAAACAAATAAAAAACATGTCAGAGTATAATAGGATTTGCAGCAATGACAGTGTGAAGGCCAAAAGAGTGGAATGTAGCTGTAGTTCCAGGATTGTTGAATGTGATTCTGTCTAAACTGAGATCCAAAGGCGTGCCTTATCTAAACATATCTGAACTAGCTCTGATTAGCATGAAGTTCAAAATAAGGATCTTAGTCTAGTTTTCTATTTGGTATAAGTATGTATTCAAAAAATGAATACTGACTGCAAGCAACAAACATTGAAATTTGGTCCCCAGAGAGTAAGTACCAAGGGAGACAGACGTGTTTACTTTAGAGGAGAAATGTGGCATTTAAACAAGAGTGTGTTAGCTGACTCTTGTTTAAGTCCTGTGCCTTCTAACATCAAGTGCTTATATCTTTTTGCAAGTAAGTCATATTTTGTTTTGGAGAAGCTTATCTTGTATTGCTGTGTTGTGGGATTGTCTGACTAGCAAGGTAAATATCTTGCCCAGTATGTCAGTTTGGGAAGTATCATAATTTGTAAAGGGGAAAACGTAACATGAATAGCTGCTGGAATATAGAGCTGGAGAAGGGGAGGGCCAGGCAGGTGAAGGCATGTGATCAAAGCAATTAGAAATGGATGTGGGAAGGAATGGCCTACAGAGGTCTTGTCCTTTACAATACTCATTTACTTCAGAAGGAATTGAGAATTGAGCATCCTGGAACATTAGATTATTTCGAATTTGGAAGCCCAGAGAGTTAAAGAATTCAGGCACTTTTTTCCCTGTATGTTCATGTATCTTTCCTTATCAAATCTTGGGCAGGTTTGTTTTGTCTAGGTAAATCTTTCATAGCTGATGATTATAAATCGTGTGAGCACTAGATTAGCTAACACAAACAAAATTATATATTACTGCAGTACATTGCAGTGAATGAGGGAATGGCCATTGTGAACTGGGCATGCTCGCAGATCTAGGCCTGCTGGTGGAGAGCAGGAGAAGGAAAGGGTAATATGTAATGTGTCCTGTGATCTTCGTATTCATAAAAGTTTTGTACAAATTTTGTAAAACATTGCAAAAATTTTAAATAGCCATGTGTCTGGATCCAGTCCTCTCCTCTGCAAGTGTTGCTGACTCATTCTGCTTAAGGTCTGAAGAAGACTGTGTCTTTCCAGCTACTTCTGCAAAAGTATAGGAGGGTTTTTTCATTACTTTTCTGGGTTTGTTCCTGTAACTGTCATATGCAAATAAGCTACAGCTACCTAGTGGGCTATTATTTTTGCCTCCATTCACATGCAGAAGTTGTGGATCATGTGAACTCATATTTTAATACATTGTCTTTCTCAATTTTTAATGCAAAAAGTAGAATGTTGTAAATTTTCACATGGGTTAATAATATCTGAGCACTAAGCATCATTAGTACCTTACTGTCCAGGTTTCACAAGAGTTGCCATGTAGTACTGCCAGATAAGATCTATAATGGATTCCTCGGGTTTGGATAAGTATTATTTTAAGCTTTTTCGTATTGCTTTCTAATAGACTCTTGCTGCCTTTTAATTCCAAGTAATTTGCAAGAGTGATAGTAAGCACAGCAGTATTACAGATTTTAAGTCAAACTGTGATCTGTCATTTCCTTTGTTTTTTTGCACTGCTAGCAAATAGGAATTTTAAATGAGGTTGAGTTTGGTTGTTTAGAAGTGATGTTCTGCACCGTAAAAATCTTGATCTGTGCCATTTGCACATGCAAATCATTCTATGCCAAACATCAACAATAGATAAAAAGTTCCTTGAATTAACCTTACATTGTTTTGGTTGACATCATGAATTTTTAACATGTCTTCACTGTAGAATAAAACCTTTATTTCACACAGCAGCTCTGAATTGCTTTTGATAATTAAGTCTTTGGCACATGCTTATCTTCCTCTTTCCTATCTGGTTACAATTTTTACTTTTAAACCTTTCTATTTCTTCGTTTCAAGAATTTAAACCTTAATTTATTCATCACATTCTAAATCTGATTCTTCTTAAACTGTACAAGACAATGTATGTCCTGTGTTTCTTTAAATACAGTCTGCATTCTTTGACATGTTCTGTTCCGGCAGAAATGGCTTTGCACTTTTGTGTACACGTTTGAAAAAACACCAGAACAATATTTAGACTTTTCTGTTTGAATTTGTGCAAATTCTCGAGCTGTTTTATTGCCACTAATCTGTGTTGGTTTGAAAATAATGTCTTTGCTTTTGCCTCTATTTGGGGGTGTGTTAATGTTGTCCACTGGAGGGAAGTCAACAGTACAATAAAGCTTAATCTATTCTACCTACATTCTAGAATGTGATGAATTCTAAAAGTGTTTCTTTGTTTAAGTCTTGCTTCTGAGTTACTGGCTGAGTACACAGCACAGGGCAGGCAGTACAACTAGACTTAGCCTAATAGGAACCTCAGTGCAGAGTCTGAGCTGGACCACGATGGTCACTGTCAGCATGCCTTGCTGGGTCCGCCTTACTGACGTGAGCACACCTTTAGTGTTTGAGCCTTCATAGTTAATAGATCACAAACAGAATGTGCTTGAGAGTGCAGGCAGAGGAGAGAAGGGGGAGCTGCTTTTTTTTTCTGGTATAGAATGATTTGCAGACCACACTCCGCCACCTCAGCCTGCCTTTCCTGTCTGTGAATGATCATTGCCTCCAGACCACTCCTAACTGTTTATTGTTTCTCTTTCTCTTGATTGTCCACTCCCCTCCTCTCCTGTAGGTTACCGAGAGTTATTTTGCTGCGTCAACATTTCACTGAAGTCTCTCCAGGTTGTTGTGCTGTCATCTTGAGAATAGAAAATGGCTGTTGTTTCTTCAGTGACTATCAACATGTCTGTCATTTCACAGTTGAAAAAAATACCACCCGGAAGATGTACATGTTGGCAGGCAGTGGTGGGAAAGGAAAAAAAATGAGTTAGGAATACTGACCACTTTACAAAACGGAGTTCTTAAATCTCTGTAAGAGAACAGCATTTCCATAAATATATTTGCTATGTAACTAAGTACAGGGCAACCTTTTTGGGGCAGTTTGGGTGCTGAGAGGAGGATTATGTGCCCTAAATGATGGTGAGAGACATTAATGAACAAGTTTTGAAGATCGGTTTTATTCATCCTTGTTTTTCCTTTCTCGGAAAGGAAAAATGTTTTTTCTTTTCCTTTCCTTGCTCAGACCTCTATAGCTTATGTTCTTTGGTAATATTGAAGGTTGTAAGACAAAAGATGAGATATGAAGGAGAGAGAATGCAAGTAGGGCTTGATAAAGGATAGAAAGCTGAGATTTGTACTAGAGTTGTTGGGGTGGGAAGAGAATTGAAAAGGTTTGGGTCTGAGAAGCAAATGAGAAGTGTTAGTAGTTCAATTGTAGATGGCCTAAGGGAGTCAGCTAAATGAAGAAAAGCCTCAGGTACCTTCTGTATTACAAGGTAAAATGCAGCTGTGTGTTTATTTACAGTACTGAGAGTAACGGTTCTGTTTATGTTAAAAGTTTTTAACCAGCTGACAGATAATAACTTTGCAAATAAAATAACGAGCTATGCATAGCCTGCAGAATATTCTGGAACTCCAAGAAAACAATGGAAAACTATTCTAGTTTTCTTTTCCAAGTTAGTAAACAGAATTTTAATAGTAAGACTGTGAAGAGAGTAGACTCCCTGAAGCTAATTAGAAAACTCTGAAAAGCCTGGGAGTTTGTTACTGAGTCCAGTAACCATGTTTGTTAAAAACAAAGCAAGAAAGTCCAGTCCACAGTGTATGAAAATGAAGCAGAGCTATTCAGTGATGTGACCTGTAGAGCCTTCCACTTGTAAGGCTCCAGACAGTGAGTAGAACTGAAGTATTTTCAAGTCCAGTCCCGTTACAAAGATGTGCCCTTGTAAACTGAGCATATTTTCTTGCCACGGGCAGGGGAACGCCCTTGCCCTCCTTGTATGCTAAAGCTGTTGAATCCTTGCCAGACTTCTTAGCCATGGGAGTTTTGGGGCAGTGTCATTCACAGATCATTTTAATTCTATTTATTTATTTATTTATTGTAAGGCACTACTAGCTTTATTTAAAGGTAGGATACAAGAAGATAAAGCTTTCTTTTATTCAGAAGGTAATTTTATAGAGGCTAGATCACTTCAAATTCTCTATCTGAAAAATAAATTCAAGTGTTTTCCCCATAGAAGTGTGGTTGCATACGCAGAAGTATGTAACAGACCTTTGAGTTGTAAAATTATTGCCACCAGACAAGGTAGCAATTCCAGTCATTTAGTCATTAATTAGAGGTTTGTTTAGCATTGGGGGAAAAGGTAAGGTGAATAGTTTGGGTTTTTTTTTTGATAAAAAAATGGATGGGCAATGAGTTACTTGGCTTTTGCAATGAATATCTGATATATATGAACTAAAGACATACATGATCTCAGCAAAACGTCAGAGCAAAGATAAAATCTCTACATGAAAGAGCTTACTGTGTAGGAGGCCCTTTATGCAGTAGATCGGGTGCACTAAGCTAGAAATTGCAGTATTTAATTCTCTGTGAAGTTCTAATGTATGTCACACTGAAAGCTGTGGGCTGAAATACTTTTTCCTTGGCTCAGGAATATCCAAAAAAACGTTTTTCTTGGGTAAAAGTGTTCCTAGAAGGATGCATGAAAAATAATGATATGCATGGTAGTGATGTGTTTTGGGAAGGAGACTGGAAGTTTGCTGCAAGGAGTAGGAAGTGACACTGCATCATATGAAGCAATAGCAGTGTCAGATTGGTGACCGATATCCAATACGATTGGATGTAGGATTGGAAGAACAGTCAGACATATCAGAAAGGGTAGGATAAACAGAAGTGGAAACATTTGATTGACAGGATGGAGGAAGCTAGTGAGGTGATTCATGATTTGAAACGGGGATTGTTTTTATGGAAAGGGTTCGTAGCAGCTGTGGGTGTACTAAGCAGGAATTAGAAAAAGCAACAGAGGAGGTAAGCAGTAGTTTAGGAACTTCAGAAGAAAGATAATCAGAGCTCAGACAGAGATTTCAGCCACGGGGAGTGAGTGAAGAGACTTGCTTATTTTTCAAGGATGTTTTATTGTAAAGGAGAAATCATCAGGTCTTGGCAAAATAGAGTGGTGGGAGTGAAAAATGATAGATGTTTTGTTCTAACAAACACAAGGATGTTGGAGCTGTAAAAGCATGGAAAGTTGCTTTTGAATGAGGACAACTGCTGTGAGGTTATAAACATACTTGGGTTCTAAGTATAGTTGACAGAACTGAATTTTCCTGTTGAGATTGCCAGACTGAAGGTCCTGGTATTTAAGTAGGTGTGACATAGAAAATTGTAGCTCTTAACTGGCGTTTCTATGCCTTTCTCCCAAGAACTTTTAATTAGCATTTAACAAAAGCATTTAGCCTGTATAGGCCAAGTGCACAGCTCTTCTGAAACCAGGAAGCAAAACGGATTTGCTAAGTGTGACAAGAAAGATGGTAGCTTGCAGTAAGAGCTCACTTACATGATCAAATTACTATTCAATTAATGAATGCCTGACTTTAGATGTTGATAGTGTGACTGCCGCAGTATGGCTGAGCTTTGTCTTACATCTTTAAATATTGACATGGAAACATTCACAAACTCCACTGGATTCTCTCTCAGATTCCACAAAGACTTTTACTGAGGAAAGAAAAATGAGGAAAGTATATCCAGTCTTATTCAAATTGCCTACTTTGAGTTCAGCTAACTATTCATGAGAATATTTACCATTTTTATGAGAGAAAAAGGGACTTTGTATCACCACCTCCTTTTTAATGTTAGTAACTTGAACACTGTGACTAATGACATTAAATCTTGAACTGATATTTATGTTTGAAGGCCTGATTTTTTAAGCTATGTTTTATTTTATTTTATTTTATTTTATTTTATTTTATTTTATTTTATTTTATTTTATTTTATTTTATTTTATTTTATTTTATTTTATTTTATTTTATTTTATTTTATTTTATTTTATTTTATTTTATTTTATTTTATTTTATTTTATTTTATTTTATTTTATTTTATTTTATTTTTGTAACTAGGTACATGTTAGGATCACTAAGACTGTTTAGTGAGTAAAATCTTTCTTAGGTATGAGATAAAGTTGAACCTAAATCCTGCCTTCTCCTTTTCCCATCCTTCTCCATCCATTCAAAATATAATGAAGAGGTCCAAGTTTTGTCGATGATGGAGTTACATTCTCACAAACTTAAAAAGCATACGAAGCTCCTAAATGAATTCTGTCTTCTTTGGGTAACTGTGGAGATAACTACTATAATTATCTGTGGAGGAGTTTTTGCACTGCTCCTACACAAATGTAACATAAAGTATTTCCAGCCCTTGATCAAGATTTTGCACATCATTAAGCGAGCAAAGTGATTTCTTGGCAGTCGTTCACAGGTGCTTCTTTTTCCAAAAGAATAGTGAACACTTGTTCTCTCCTTGCATGGCCGAATTTCATAACAAAGAAACAAAAGGTTATCTCTCTAAATCTCTTCAATATTAGCTGCAAATTGTGTAGGACACTGCACAGCCTTGGTCAGTTTGTTGAGGAAAACATTCATTTTTCTCATTTTTGCTACATAGCTTAAGTTCTGTTGGAAAGGCAGGATGTTAATTGCTTGACAGTGTTAACTCACTAATATCATACTGTTGGGGTTGGTTATTTAATGTATCATAACTGTCATCCATTATTACTTCTGACAGCCTGTTCCCTTACCCAAACATAAATCCTAATATACTGAATGTCATATACAGGAGCATTTAATTACCAGAGCTATTGGAGTTATCCTAACAGTACTTTCTGAATCCTCAACAGAATTTTAGGTTATTGTGCCACTCCAATATGGCCTATCTTTATAAGCATTTTTTAGGAAAACCTAAGCCAGATTTAAAGCATGTTTACATGAAACTTGAATGGCTCAGATGGTTTTTTGTGCTTCGCTGCAGTTTTACAGCCTGTGATGAAAAAAATATTTGTTTATTAAAACAAGTTCAGTGCACAAGGAGAAGTGGGTGCGTGTAGGCACGTCCTCTTAGTTTCTGTCAAGTAGTGAAGTATGATCTTGCAATGAAATTGCACAAATGACAGATTGTTATATGAGATCTCATATGCCTTCCTGCTCTTTGAAAATTCCTGTGGGATTTTGTCCAGACTATCTAAATCTAAATTTTCAAAGCTAGGAGCTTACTGATAAGTATTTAGATCCATATCTAGTCAAAAGGTTGTCTTTTTGCATAATATCAGCCAGCCAAATGTTAGATGTCTATGCTCCTTTCCTAATAAATGAAAGGAACTAGGCAGTTCATGCGAGGCAGAGAAATCTCTTGAGATAAGTGAAATGAATACATTGCTAATGATGCTTATCTGTCTTTCTGTGAGCTCTCTGGCAGTTAGATGGCTAAACTCCAGTGAAGTGAATATCTTCTATGATAAAAACCTTCTTGAGCAAGTATCTAAAAATAAAAGTGATAGATAATGTACTTTCTCAAGCTCACATCAACAGATCAGTTTTACTACCGTTTGCCGTTACCATAGTTTCTGAGCACTTTAGGAATGCATAAGGTGCTTGAGGATATATAAACAGAACAAAAAACACAATTCTAACTCCAGGAATTTACACCCTAAATATAAATCAAGATGGCCAAAGAATACAGAAACACAGAAGGGTTAAAAGGAGCCATGAGAATGCCCTTGTCAATAGTAGTTGCAATCCATCAACAACCCAATAATTGTCATCAAATTTTTCGGGCATCACACCAGAAGAACTTTACAGACTGAACTGAAGGTTAGCATTGTAACTTTGAGAATGTTTCAAAGGAGCACTGCTGAGAGTAGAGAGGCATAGAGACGTGTATTTGGAAAGTAAATATGTGGTCACTGTGAACTGATGGTAATTTCAGACCCTGGTTTAAAGAAAGGTCACCTAGAGTTGGTTTCCCAGGCCATGACTTTGAGTATCTGAAACACGGAGGCTAATGTTTGACCACCGTCACAGACGGAAAGTGTTTTCTCTAAGTTGATGTGGAATTTCTTGTATCTCAGTTTGTACTCATTTGCTCTTGTCCTGTCCTTGGGCACCACGGAAAAGAGCCTGGCTCCATCTTCTTCATACTCTTCTATCAAATATTTATACACACTGATATGTTCCTCCTAAGCCTTCTCTTCTCCAGACTGTACAGTCCCAGCTCTCTCAGCATCTCCTCATATGACAGATAATCCAACCCACTGATCTTCATCATGGCCCTTCACTGGTAATGCTTCAGTTTGCCCATGCTAGACTTGTAGTGTGGCCCCAGCAGGTGTTTCTGACCAGTGCTGAGTAGAGGATCACCTCTCTCGAGTTACTTGCATTAGCAATGTTCTTACTGCAGCACAGGAGGATGTTGGCCTTCCGTGCCTACATCTTGCATATTTTGACCTGTCAGAAACCAGAGAACTGAACTGAAATATCAGTGCAGTGAATTTAGGATGGTATTATCCACATATCATTCTTACTCTAATTTTCTCAGTCACCAGCTATGTCAGGCATACGCGTACAGATGTTAATTTCATCACTAGGTGGTGCATATGACTTCAGTGAATATCTTTAAATGAAAATTTCACTGGTCTCTAGTACAACTCTGCTGAAATTGATGAGCAGACCTGAACGTCATGGTCGTGGAAAGTAGCAAGGAGCTTATTTGACAGTGGGTGGATCCTGAGCTGGAAAGAGGACACATGGGTTCAAGGAGAGGAAAACAGGTTGCCTGGTGTCCTGCCTACTGCACTCTGGATAAGGAACAACAACGGTGGCACCTTCTCTCAGTGCATTGCAAGTTGCACTCCTGGGAGAGCCTGGAGTGCAGGGTGGGATGGGCAAGGGAGAGATAAGGGTGGCAGCAGGCACTCTGTGGCAGGAGGGAGATCAGAAGACTCCTTAGGAAGCATGGGCTGGCTCGTCTCCAAGATGAGGAAGAGGAGACAGAAAGGAACGGGATGTAAGTGAAAACGGAAAGCCCTTGTATATGCTCCCTTCAAAAAGCAGATGTGGCATTTACATGTAAGGCACTGAGTGATTTGAGTTCCTTTGCACTGAGCTGTGGTTATTTTGAGCATACCCAGGTGGTGTACTGACTATGTAAGTACTGGCCACGAAAAAAGCACAGAAATTTCATCTGAAGTCTGATGCTCCTACTGATTAAAACTCTTCGAAGTATAAACTACTTTTCTTTTTTCAGCCTGTGCAATTTGTCTGATAAAAAATGAAAGCTGCTGCAGTTTCCTGACCTCATGAAATGGCACTGCGTGGGAGCTACACACTACACGCACAATGCCAAAAGATGGCAACCTTAGGCTTCCAAAGTAAGCCCCTCTGCTGAGCAGCTCTGCAGCTCTGACTGTTCGCAGTGGTGAATGTTAGAAACTTCTGGGTTCTCCCAGAATGGTCTTATTTTAATCTGTCAATCCTATTTTCCATAGCTTTTCTACGCATAAAACTGAGTTTATGTGACTCAGTTAAAAAATGGGCAACTTCCCAGATGCATTTGTGTGCATGAGGGAGGAAGAAGAAAGGAAACCATGGAACTGCTGTCTGTGGGCTTCAGTCTTTTGTCAATTAGAGCAGTGAGGCTCTGCTGTCAATCTAAGCTAAAATGATTTAAATACAAAATGATGCTGAGGTCTACTTCTGTGATCAAGCACAAGCAGTCCAGGAACTAAATAACTTGAACACTGTAATATATTTGCTCTTATCTTACTGGATTATTTTATTACTTGAGACACACTGAGTGGTCTTGCCCCTGTCAGTAGTCTTAAAATCAAAATTACTGCTGTTTTGAAACCCTCTATAGCTCTGAGTTAGTACATGTTTTCTTCTGAGACCCGATAATGCACACAACCTCTTCATATTCATTCTCACGTTTTCAGAAATCCATCTTCTTTCCTGGTTGTTACTTTCTCTTCTGATTTGATCTCCATGTCCAATTCCCACTTTGTTGCTGTTACTGGTTTTGTTCTTGTATTTTCTTTGCGAGCAGATATAGGCAGAAATTTCACACACCATTTCATTGAAAAATGCAGTTATTTTAGTGTGTTTTGTCAAATCATACTTTTGATTGAAATTACATTTGCAAAAATAGAAAATTCTGGTGCTGCAGTTTAAATTCTCTGTTCTGATAACAAATGCTGCTTTTATATTATAGGATCTTTATCTGATAGAAAATGAAGCATCTTGCTTGTTTTCAGAAGTCATGTCTGGAGACCATGAGCTTTGAAATTCCATCTTGGTTTGGCTTAAAACCAGATTTTGAAATCTCAGCATTTGCGAAGCAGAAATCTCTTTCTGCAGGCAGCTCTAGCAACAGGGTCACAATCTGAGCCCAACTCTGTTTTATGCCAAAGCTTCTCACTTCTGTGATCGTTCATCTGCTTCTTCCCTTCTGCCATCGAAGGATAAAAAAATTGTATCTAATTTTGGTTGTTTCAGTTCCTTATGATTTTCCCTTCTTATGCTGCAAAAGTATGGGGAGGTAAGCACCGGCCTAGGCTGTCACTGTCTTTGCTTCTTGTAAGCAGCAGGACTAGGAGACGATGCTGAGGGTGGTTCTGCTGTTTTTTGCTTTTGAGCAGAAAGCTTGTGATTTTAGCGTAGCCTCTAGGGTTATTTTCCTCCCATGATGTTGGTGGCTCAGGCTTTAAATGAGTGCAGTGCTCTAGTCATTCGGTATCATTTCATGTTACTCTTTTCTCCTTAGTTATATTTTCTCCTTAGTAAGATTTCAGGTCACTATCTTACCTCTATCCATTCTGTCCTGTGCCACAACCCTGAAGTGCATTTATCCCTGTCACATCTGTGGAATAGAGATCTTATGGTCCATCTGCTTTTAACAAATGGAAAGCTTATCTCTGTAGGGGTCGAAATCTAGATGAAACAGAGCAAAGAGATGGAAAATGGAGTGCATAACTCAGGGGATGGGACCCTGATTACCTCTGTTAAACATTTGGGGTGACATATGTTGCATATGGGGAATGGTGATCCAAGAGAATCGGCATCCTCAGCGGGAAGCCCCTCCGAGGCATTAATGGGAACGGGGATGTCTGTGAAACCCTGCCTCCTTCTGCAGCTTTGGCATTTAGCTCTGTGTGGGCAACAGCACCTCCTCCATTGGCACTCCGCCGCTCCTGCTGGTGCATGCGATGCCTGTTCTCTGAGCTCCGGGCCATGCTTTTATCCTTCATTTTGTGAAGTAACCCGTGCTCACGCTGTACTTTTGCCATGTTCTCAGTGCAGGCATTATGTTCCTTAGGTGCCTGGTGCCCTGGGGTCTCCAGTTAGGATGGCAAGTGACACAGCTGCCGAGATGCTTCATCTCGTGCTTGCACTGAAGCAGATTTGTTAGAAAACTTTCAGGTTGAACTGGGAAGCACCCCTTGGATTAAACACTTGCAATGGACTGGTTTGTAGTTTAGGAGCTGCAATACAGCTGTGGAGGTGTTTAGGATCTCTGTTGAATGTAGCCTTAAGCTGGCTTCCTTCAACTCCTGTCTGCGTAGGGCTGCGTGTGAATGACCATGTCCCTTTCCCTGTTCCTCTGCCCATTCTATTTCCAAATCTGCTGAGAAAAAATAGATAAAATCACTCAGTAGTCATCATTTCTGCAATGCTTTACCTGACAGTCAGTTCTCTGTAATACCACTTGTCTTTATAACTCTCTCAATCATCCAGCTTGTTTTAAATCTGCATAACTTCTTTCTATAGAAGATAATTAACTTCAATTTTAAGCATGGGATTTTTTATGAAGTGCTGTCATTATTGAACCTACTGCCTCTCATTCATCAAGGATCAGAATTTAATAGAGCTCTCCTACCTCCTACAAAGCTTTGTATTTAAGTGAGCAGGTTTTGGGTTGTTTTTTTTTTTTTTTCTCTGTACTTCTAAATGTACCCCCTTGGCTCTGTATTTTTCTCTTGAGGATGCTGGGCCACTTCCAACAATTATGTATTAATTCTCACTTCATTAAATTTCTTTACAATCCAGTCCAGGCTCAGTGAAACAGTCTCACTGTTTCAGGGGGGATTGTAGAGGTACATCTGACAGCAGAATTTTATCCATGAAATGAGATATATGGTTTCTCATCAAACTGTCCATCAGTGGAGTAATTTCAGTTATACTCTTTGTTTTACACTGGTTAGGTAGATCACCATTCAGAGAAAATACATTTCCTTATTCCAACACCTATTTTTTTCCTAAAAATCTGAACTAAAAATCATCGTGGCAAAATACTCATTTCTACTTCTTTTGCTTGGAGAAGAATGAAACTAGCAGATGATTTACCATCCAAGGCCTAAACAAAATTTCAAAATGACTTCAGATTTCCCCCTGCAGAAACTTAATTCTCTCCATTATTATCGGCATTTCTGCTGCGCACGTAGCCCCTCTCAAACTTCACTGGGGATAGTTTCCATGGGAACCAGAGAATGAGAACTGATGAGTCTCGAAACAGTCGAATAATAATTTCACTTTTTACCAGTGGGCAAAGATTTACTTCTGCTGTGTTTAATGGAAGGCACTAGAGCTTATTATATTTTGAAGGAGAGGGGGAAAAAAAAGGCATCTGTCAGGAAACCAAGTCTGGATCGTATATCTGTAGGGTTCGTACTAGCTGTAGTAAAAGGCAAACCATTACATTCTCCTGTGCTTTTAGGTTTCCTGAGGGATGGAAAGGGAAAGCCTCTTCCTTGTGAATCCAAGCATCCACTGGCTGGGGGAGATGAGGATGGAGCTGTGGTCACCAAGATGGGAGCAGGGGAAATGTCTGCCAAAAAACAGGGGCACTTCATGAATGCAGCACTATTGAATGATCCTGTAGGGATCCTGGGGATTGCATACAGGTGCTGGCTCTGGCCTTTCTCCAGAAATGTTGAGTGCACCTTACCATGACCACATATAGCCTACAGCAGGGGCTGTTCCTTGTGGCCATGGTTCCAGGGCAGGGAACAGATTTCCCCAAGAGTAATGGTAGGCAATGAATAAAGTCACACTGAATTTCAGTGACAAGTTCTGCTAAATTCCCCATTAGCTGACCAGCTAATTTCCAATGTCTTCCTGAAATATTGAAATATGAGTATACCTATGAAGGACCACAGAGAGGAGAGCAGTGTTTCACTCTTACAGAGATACCAGTTGGAAAGGAAAGAGAGATGTGTGCCATTTTTAAGATCTGTGATTCCCATCATGAAAGATGACATCCAAAAGGAGAAGAAAGCACAAATCCTGAAGCATAGTTCCAGTTCTCCATAAATGCTGATGTATAGACCAGAACCATATTCCTTACAGAGACTTATTTGACCAATACTATGTAGTTTTGAAGTAATATAATTCAAAACTTCTATTACAGGGGGTGAATGGCAAGATATGTTTTTAAAAAATGGTTTCTCTTAAATTCATTTTTATATTTTTTATCATCCTGTCATTTCTCATTATTTAGAGTCCATGATCTCTAGAGGTCCTTTCCAACCCCTACAATTCTGTGACTCTGTGATTTTAGAGCCTAAATGCTTAATATACAGTTTTGTGTAATGATTTGATCCCTATTTCATAAACATAGAGACAAAGAAGACAAGTACATACATGAAACATTATTATATTGTTTGGAAAAAATATTTTTTTCCAGCTCATTGTAATGACAGATCCTGAGGGAGAACCACTATTCTCTGCTATTCTTCTGCTTTGTATATTAGATCAGACATAGATGTGATTAATGATTTAATCCAGCATTTAAATTAAGAAATCCCATTTCTGCCTGTTACCAGTAATTAGTGTTTTAAACACTGAAGGCAATTACTGCATTTGAATTCAGGACAAAAAATTGTAGGGTTTTTTTTTTTTCAGTTTGTGGGTGGAGCTAAAATAAAACAAGATGTTTGCCTTAAAAAAGTGTAGAGGATTTTTCTGTATTAAAGCAGTATTTTAATGGGCTTATGAGATAAAAACCCCGTTGTATTGTTAGCAGTATCAAGGAATGGCAGATCCAGGAACAGGACGAGGTGGCAGATGAAGTGCAGGTAAGGAAGGCATGGTTCTGCTGGACTGTAATGCTGCATCTTTGGGTCACTTTATTTGGGCACCCTCACACATACAAAGAGACCTTTCAAGCAAGAGCTGTACAGTTTATAAGTACAACTTGACGCTAATTTTGCTTTTGAATTCTAGTATTGCATTTCGTATTTTAACACATTTTCATGTTGAATTATTGCTCTGTACAGGTCTGGTGATCAAAGATTAACACAAAAGAGGTGTACTTCCCTATTTTTCACATCTAGAGGAGTTGATTCTGAGTCCTGCTTGACTAAAAAATGTCCTGTGAGCCCCATAGTAGCCCATGCTGCTGCCAGGAGCAGAGGGCATCAGGCTGCCAGCGTGGGTCGACCAGCTGACCTAACTGAAGCGATGCTGGGAAAGAGGCTGCTCTCCTTTCTGACAGTCTTTAAAACGGCAAGTGGCTTTTCGTCATGGATGCGCAGTCTGATGAGGAGCCAACAGACACTAATATTGGTAGGCTACTTAACGCTGTGTTCCCTCCTGTTCTCTGAGCTAGATCCTTAATTGTGGGATTAAGGAATTAATAGTGTCTGCTGATCGCAGACACTGAGGTACAGTGATTATTGCAGGAGAAAGTAAAGACTGTTGCTACTGGTGAATCATCCATCAGTCTCGAGAGCCTTTTTGTTGTGGTTTCTTTTTTTTTTTTTTGTGGGATCAGAGTTGCTCCTTATCTTTAGGGTCTGGGTGTTGCAGTGAGAGAGAATGCTAAGATAATCATATAAAACCAGTAGAAATAGTGGTGGCTCCTTAACATCGGATTGAAGTTAGATAGAGGAACAAAGGACAGGGCTGATGCGACTGACATTTCATCACAGCATGCCCAAATCAAACAGCATCGTTTCCTGGGAGATCAAACAATGCTGTGTACTTCTTAATCACGAGAGAAGCTCTCTGCCGTTCTCACAAGTCCTCCAAAACCTGTCTAACTCAAGTGGGCGAGGATCAGCCCACCCGTGACAAACTGCTGTGGCTTTATCCTACACACTGTGTATTATCCAAAATGTTATGTCTGCTCCGAACGAAATGTCCACGTGTGACAAATGTGGGCAGTGCTCCAAGACAGTGATCATGACTTCGTGAGAAAATTGTACTTAAATTCAACCTTGAGATTGGTTGATTCATTTTAATTAGGCTAATAGCAGACCTGCATGAGACACTCATTTTTTTAAGCGTCAGTCGTGCTCACTGAAATAAACACTAAGTTCAGATTAGTGCACTGCTAACTAAGGTGGTCTGAAATCAAATCTGAAATGTGCAGTGCTTTCCTCTAGCAACTGTGGCTATGTGCTGTGGTGCTCTTTATGCCGACCCTGAGCTCCTACTGTCTGTTAGAAAAAAATAGATGCTTTAGGAAACCTTTTGCCAAAGTGCCAGGCCATCCTTTTCACCCAGAGAGCTTCTGCTTCTAGATGAGAGATGTACTTGTGTAGTCCTGGCTGATTAATGCATGGCTTTATCATTCTTCAATTGCACATGATATGCCTCACTGCTGGAATGCATCCTATTCTGATACAACATGAGTCAGAGTTAACGATACAGTTCTTTTCATTGCTGAAAATCCTGGTAAATGAATACTAATACAGAGTTTACTCTTTTGTAAAGTGTTATATCTCAGTGGAAGGCAAAACTATCACATATGCTTTTTTTTTTTTTCCATCCATCCAGGGAAGGGATGTCTTCTCAGTACATAAACAAGGATCTAAGAGTCTTTGAAGAAATACAAGCATCAACACATTTTATAATCAGTAAAAATTTGTTTCCTATGTGCTTGCTCTCTGATATGACACTTGATTGTCAGTTGTATTTGTTTTACCGTGTTTTACTATTTGAACTTCCTTACTGAGGAAAAGCTTGCAGGGGCTTTTATAATGTAAGCTAGGTGAGAGAAAGAGCAGTGCTTCATGCAGTAAGTGTCGTTCACTCAAGATGGCCCTACTTGTGGGAGGCATTAAATCTATGATATGTAAACCTTAAAAATGTAAGTTAGGGTTAGGTAAGAGGGGGAAATGAATGGCTTTAGTGTTGGTACAGTTTGACTTAAACTTTTAAATTGATGGGAAACAGCTAAAAGATTACAACACATCTTTCATCATTCCAGCTGGTGTGTAAACAGTTTTATTGCTTTTTCTTGCCTTTGGTAGATCTTGTAACATGTATGACATAGCCCAGGATTATTTAACTACATAAGCATCAGATGATACTGTCAGTATCTGAAAAAGTATCAGGTCCTCTACTTACTGTACCACTTACTGAGTTAAACATCCCAAAGACCCTTTTTTAAGGAAAGAAAGGAATGTCAGACCAGAAGATCCTAGAGCAATGGGCAAGAAATTTATTCAGAAACAAAGAAAAGCAGTGCCTGAGAAACAAATGTGATTCAGCGTGTTGGAAGCATCACGTTCCCCAGATCTGATCTGTTCCTGATTTCAAGGAAATTAAAGGCTGTCTTGTGTCCAGTTTGGGAGTTGGGCTCACAGGAGCTGGGCAGATGCCCTGGTGACACTCTAGTTAAGCTGTTGCAGAATGACTCAAGTGACTCTGATTTGGGCTAAAAGAGGATCTAGTCTAATAAGGGGTTGCATTTTTGTCCTTGGTAACATGACTGTGACTTACACAGCTGTCTGCTGGAGATTTATACTGTGCCCTTTTCAAGTGTTCCCACCAGCACTCCCACTCAGGCACTAGGCAGACTGAGTGAGTCCATGACTGTGTTTCGAGGGACTCGTAAAACGGTGTCAGACTTCCTTGACCTCTCAAAACAAAGGCCTCAGATAAAAAAGTTCTGCTGGCTTCCCCTCCTCGTCTGCTTTTTCTGCAGTGGCCCTGTGTACCTAACCCTGTTCTGTGTGCATGGCTAAAGAGAAAAGAACAGTACTGAAGGCTTAGCTGTCCCTTGTTGGGGCAGGCAAAGCTACAGGCTCTTTGCTTAAGGGCCACAGAGATGATATTCTTTACTCTGTATAATCATGGCATCCCAGTGTGGGACATGTAGAGTCTTTCTCATACTGCTCTCTACTTTGTAACCTTGTAGAGGAAGACTGTTGTGTGGGTTGGGATGATGCCAGAGGAGGTGCCTAGTTAGTGTTCCCTGTTTGTTTTCTGTGAGCTGTGGTTATCCCAGCTAAGAGGTAGCAGGGGTAAGGGAGAGTTCCTACACCTATCTGCTATGAAACAGGTTAGATTTTTTTATTTATGGGGATTTTGCCACAATTCGGTGTGTGTGTGGACACAGACCTATGGCAGAACTCCTGGTTTTGGTCTGTATCCATTTTGATTCAGTAAGTTTGAGTAGAGTTAAAACTTCACTTTGGGTTCTGGCGTGGACTTCACTGAATTTGTTTGTATGGGCTTGACAACTGGAAAGTTCATTGTTCAAACATTTCATTTCCAGAACCATTACATAAATAAATGGATAAATAAATAAAAGGACCTGAGAATGGGGAAGGTTTATTACTCAAACATCTTCTCAGAACTATGACCTATCAACTTATGAACCTGTAACTGGTGCTGCTGTCCTCACTGTCTGCAGTGGATCCTGCACTAGGGTGCTGGTCCGTCCCTCTGCATGTGCCCTGTGAGAGCTGAAGCTGCAACTGGGGCAGGATGGCACTGCCCCAGGCTGCCCACCAGGTGCCATCAGTGTGATTGCTGCTAGCATGGCCTTCTCAAGGAACGAGGGAAGGAGAGCCCAAGGAGCCTGTCACTCTGCTGCCTGTGGCTGCTGGGGAAAAGGCTCCTGCTGTGATGGCCCAGCTGTGAAAGTGAGTACTGTCTGAGGTGGAGGAGCAGAAGTGTCTGCCGAGGTCTGGCTGCTGCTCAGGGGCAGCAGGGAGGGGGCCAGAGGCTGGCACGTTTCCCTCTGTGCTGCTGCAGCAGGGTCTGGCAGGATTGGAGCAGCGCTGGCTTGGGTGGTGGCATTCTTAGATTGCTTGAGTGAAAGTGGCCCCATGGGTACCACTGTCTGTGCTTTTTTCCTTTTCTGCTGCCATCATGTTCCTGTCTTGCCCAGCAGCTGCTCTCTTTTTCCTCTCTTTAGGGCAACTTTTCTCTGACAGAGTTCAAGCAGTTGTGGTTCATCTCTCCTAAAGAATGGATGATATTAGAAGAACAACTGGAAAATGCAAAGAAGAAGAGTTAGCTCCTATTGATTTTGGACTGAAAGACAGCAAGATACAGGAAGTAAGAGTTTTAATTGCTAAAGACAAACATGGATAATAAAAGGGTCTATCACACAGTTTAATCCTAAGGCTTAGGCTGGCTAAAACAAGATATGTTGCAAATATATTGAAATAAATAGATTCGTCATATCTTGATTTATTTATCTTTCCATTTCATAGGTCTGAATTCAGCTATTAGCCAAATCCGTTTTATCCATATTTCTACTACTCAGCAATGCTACCTCTAAAATACCTGTAAACACGGAGCTCAGAGCATTTACTGTCATCCTCATCTCCTCTATTACCAAGGCTTATTTTATTGGAACCTCCATCCTTCCCACCAGAACGTTGTGAGTTGGTTTAGTGTGGAGCAACTGTCATGCATTCCTGAGCAGCAAATGCTTCTTCTGCTAGAAATTCAAAAACTGAGGAGACTGTTTGCAGTTACATTGCACCTTGGTGAATCTGTGTAGATTAAGATGATGAATTAAGCTTTTTGTGTTTTCAGTCCAAAAAGCTCTCAGAGGTCCTTTCCATCACAGTACTTCAACCTCAAACACTTCTTCATCAGTTACAACAGAGTTTCCACTACAGCCCCACTAAATCATCTTAAATGGGTCATTCTCAACCAGTCACCAGTGTTTCTGGGGAAAGTCAAATCAGCAAGCAAAACCCAGCTGAACAGTCTGGGGGTTCCACTGGGAGATGCTCAAGGGTCCCCACGATGCCCACATATCATTACAGTGACATCTCTGTGTGGTACCCAAGTGCTGGCTGGCTGGAGCAAATTACAGTGCAAAGATGGAGCAAAGCTCCGTGCTCCCACCATGGGTGTTTTGAGTAAGAAGTAAATTAAGAAGAGAATAGCAATCTCTTCCCAGTTTATCACCATTTCTTGCAAACTCTTCATGATTTCAACAGTATGGCTTCTGCAAGGGAGTAGCTGTTGACCTAGGTGCTGCTATGCAATGTCAGCTGTCTCACAGAGGCTACTCTGTAGGTCCAACTGGAAAAACACACTAAGTCAATTTTGCTGATGGCATGAACAGTTGTGCAACCCTTCTTTGGTTCCTATGCTTTTAATTAGATATTTTAGAAATTTAGAAAGCAAGCTGGCAGAATCAGTGTTGCTCTTTAAGGCTTTTAAATCACACTTTTCTCTACAGGATCAAGTGCTTAATCTGTCAGAGTCTTGGTCTGGAAATGGTGTCTGGATGCAGAACTCAAGTGTAGCACAGCTCTGTAATTTTCTACTGTTTGCTACTGATCAAATATGCAAAATCAGCTTGCAAAGTGTACAGCATAGCCCACTATTTAAGACCTCTGAATTTTTAAGAAAATACTGTCTTCCATTAGTTGGTTGCTTTGTACACTTCAGCTTGCATAGACTGTATATAAGAGAATCAATTACATCTTAATCTAAATAAATACATACAAAACTAATTTCCTTCTCCAAAAGCAGCAAAGAGCAACCAGAAGTGCATGAGATGTGAAACAGTTTCCAACTAAAGGTGAATCTCTTTTTTTGGAACATTTTAAGTCAGTGTAGTCTGCAGAAATTATGTTAAAAACAGTGTCTGTTCTAAGATGAGTTATTGTCTGCTCTGAGAAGACAAAAAGTTAAGCTGACATTTTCTTAATCAAATCCAAGATTGCCACACTAATTTTAAAAACTTAATTCTCTTTTGTAGCATACATTCTTCTTCTCCGGTTTTCTTCCCCGATTTTGAACCTTCCATGTGGAACACAGAATGTTCTGTATGTGTCCTCTTTAAAATTTCATGTGCTACAGATGAATCAGTTAGTGAAGAATTCATGACTCATTCCTACAACAAAATGTCATGAACTTCCCCACCTATGTGGCCTGATCATCCCACTCCTACAGATTTATCTCCTTGCAAACTTTCTTATTCCTTCTGCAAAAAGTTCTTCGTTTTCTTTCTGGTGTTGCATCCATAAGGACCTTGTTACTGACTTCTTGCTGAAATGAAAGTCATGATAAAACTCCAGATTTCCACTATTATGGTGTCTAACTACAAGGGTGGTTAGTATGTATTGTGGGTCACCATATATTCCGTTGTACAATGTATTACAGGCAGTGATACCAGAAAAATAGTATGTTATCTTTGTAACTGTATTAATACAGTATCTAAATTCAAGTTTAGGTTTTGCTTTTTTTCTTATTTCAAGTTTATACTTGGTAAAAATGAGATGGAGAAGGCAGTAGATTAAACAAAGCCAGTGATTTTCCATTGGGTACTGAATGAAATGGTTTATATCTACCAGGATAGTCTGAGGAGGAGGGGGAAAGAGTGCAGTTAGGCAGGCGGTCAATCTTCTTGTAGTGCAAAGTAGCTGAAATCATTCCTTCTTGCAGTAAGATGGGTTGGAAGAGCAAAGGTTTAAATGGAAGAAGTCAGGAAAAAAAAAAAGGTAAAGTCCCCAGCCTTGGGATTCTGCATCCCTGAAATTCCTGTTAATGTTGGTTGCCAGGCCATAGATCAGAGGGCAGTAAGAGTCATGTAGAAATAAATATGGTGGAAAACAGTGTGAGTTTGCTTATACTGGAGTGGGATTACTTAAAGATCCTAAAGTGCCCTGTACAGCCTGTCTTTTGATCATTACAATGTTTCCTCTCTTGTGGTTGAGAGTGACATGAGATACACAGTGCCCATTGCTTTACTTAATATAACACTTCCCTTGCCCCACTCTCTATCTGAGATCAGAAAGCCTGCTCAAAAAGAAGTAGCTGAGCCTTATGTGTGCACTGTCTGTATTTCTGCCTTCATAGTAGAGATTTCTAAGATCAGCTTTCTGACAATCCCATGCCCTCAGCAGTCTGGGACATCTGCAGACATTTCCTTTTCACGTGATGAGGACGGTTCAATGCAGTCAGAAACACTCTTCCTTCCGTTTACCCATCCACAACATTACTGAATGTCCCATCATTTTTAAACATAATGAATTAAAATGAATTAAAGGAAACTCCAGAATAATTTGATGACTTCATCTTTACCTTGATAAAAAGTGGAATTTAGTGCCTTGACACAATGTGAATTTTACAGTAGTTAAGATAGCATAATTTAATGTTTTCTTTTTCCAAATTAAGAAAGTTTTGTTTCTATACATTTTTTTTTCCTTGTAAGTTATCTCTGTTGTTCTTTTAAACTTGAAACAGCTGATACACAGGTCAACCTCGTGTGACCTGTGTTCTGACTTTGATGATTTTTGTATTTAGAATTCATTAGAAGATCTTTGTTAGCAAATACTCCATCCACAATAACACCATCATCCACTATCCAGGGAGGAGAGACAAAATGAAAACCAGAAGAAAACAAAATCCCAAGCTCCTTCACTTGCTGTAGGCTCCTTCCAGCAGTCCACAAATCTTGCTTGGGCATCTGGCAAGGATTTGGCAGCTTTGCAGTTGTGGGAAGTGAAAAATGACAACAGTTAAACTTATGCCTAGCATTCTCTTCTTTTTTATAAAGATAGTAAAATAGTAATGTTGTACCCGTTCGCAGGCATGCATCTATGTATAGCTTTAGGTGGCCTCTCCACAGCACTCACAAACTGCTCAGAACATCAAGCATGGGCGAATTGTAGTGCTGGTGAATTGAGGCTTGATCTCAACTCCCACTCCCTCAGCTGTTTCTGAAGACTGGGTGCACTGTGTTCTTTTTCCTTCTCTGAATGGCACCGTGCATTACTAGTAGTAGCACATGAGCTACTACTATCTCATACGATATTAAATATCCTCTTACTTTTTCCTGTCAGTGAAATAACGAAGGAATCTTGGTACCTGGTCAGACTAGTTGCTAAATGGTCTTGTAGAGCAGTTGTGCAAAGCGCATTGGTCAGACTCTCAAATGCAGACCAGGAATGTGCTCTTTTCTCCTCCCTCTTTCCCGTCTCGGGAGTTTGCTTGCTGTCTGTGGGGTTTTACCCTTATTCCATCTTCTGAGTAATCTAGGAGGAGCACTGCCATACAAGCTAATCATTCCCTCATCGTGTGAGCCTTCTCTTTCCCTGTTCCAAGTATGAGGCAAGCTGCAGCTCTTCATGTACTAAGCAAAACTGTCTACCTATGGCTCAGTTTTCTTCAGGCTGATGAGACAGTATATCTGCTGAACAATCTTCCCCAACTGGAGGTAGTGATTTCATACCAGGTAGGAAAGGCGGACACTGGAGAGAATATCGCATTCTAGACATAGCTGCTACAGAGATATAAACACACAAAACTTTATTCTGTATTTTTTATCAAAATCTGTGTGATATCAAGACACTTAACAGCTGGCACACCATGCATTCCAGTGCTTTGTTGTTCATGTGCCATTCCTTGCTAGCCATGTTTGCACTGTCATAGTTGAGGCATTGGTATAAACCTGGAAGCTGCCTGTGTGAAGGCGTGGAAACATGCAGCTTCTTTATCTTCTCTTATTTCAGAGATAACATCCTTCATCTAATTCATTTTATTCCTTATCTGAAAACTCCACTGCATCCTAAATAGATAGAGAAATAAAAGGGGTCACGTTCTTTTGCTTCTCACACACTCCTTAAAACTTCCTTCTTCTCAAATGTGACAGGTTGTTGGCAGTTTTGTACCCATCTGTATTTCCTTCTGCCTCCACCTCCTCACCATCTATTCTTAAGTACTATTTTCTCTTTCACACAGCACAGCATGAAACTAATAGAGACTGCTGGATTGAGGGTCTAAACAGGATGAAGCTCCTGTAATCTCACTTTCCTTCCTTTGCCATTCAGCCCAGCTCTCCCTTCTCCCTTCCTCTCAGCCATTTTTCTTAGATGACAACATAGATGCCTGAAGATGTTGGTCATTTACAGGAGATGTATTACTTAATAGCAATGCCAACACAATGCAGAGGAAAACCAGTGTAAGCTCACAATAAAGGATTTCACCGTAGCTCTTCAAACTACACAAAACTCTTGCTAAAGCAGTTGAAATTCTGCATTCTGTTTTGTCTTGGTTCTGCACTTCCTCCTATTCACTTGTCAAAGGCTTTTGATTTTGGTACATTTGCTGGATGAATGGGTGAAATGGGTCACCCTTGATGGGGTCACTTGTCCTGAGTGCCATTCAGTGGTTGTATCCTGGAGCTCGTCCACCTCTTTGTCATTTCACATTGAAGTTACAGATGAACAGATTAGATCTAATCTGTTTTGTGAAAAAACATAGGTGGGTTATGTGTAAATATATCTTTCTCTGGTAGCAAGAGTCCTTTTAGCCTCTGTTTCAGACAGGTGTGTCTCCTCCTGCAGAACCAAGGATCTACTGCTAAATCCACTTTGCAGGCCTATTCCAACACTTGCTGATATAAGCCATGGCTTCTCAAAGTTCTCTAGAGATGGGTAGCTTCTCTTCAAGAGACTGTGCATCTGCTTTGTTGTTACTACAAATACATATTGCATCTAATTAGCTACAACTAACCCAACTTTCCAGAATGCAGGCCTTTCCTTGCTGAGACAGAAGCAGAACAGTTGAAGATAAAAAGTCTTCACTTCCCTGCTATTTTGTGTTCCTGCTAGCATTCACCTACTCAGCATACCAACTGAATTTTTATTAAAGAAGTGAAATCATTTTATCATTGGTCTCACTTTTGGATTTATCCGCTGACTCAACAGTGAAATGACAAGAGGTTCCCCTTGTCTCATCATGCACTTTTCCATTCATAATTACACAACTAATGGAACATAACTCTTCAGAACAAGAAAGGAACCACACTTCTTTCCACTTTAAATTGTTTCACATTAATGTATTGGAATATGTCTGCTGCAAGTGAGGTGTTGCCCTCTCCATCCGACAGGGAGAGCCAAAGAGCTGCTCTCCACTCACCTCGACAGTTTTTTTGTTTTGCTTTGTTTTTTAGACACCTGAAAATATAATATTAGACCTGCTATTGGGCATGTAGAGTTGTGTTCTTTCCTTTGTACTCCGGTGGCTTGGTGATTTTGCTTGTGCAAAGCTGGCTGTTTTATAGGAGCTATTTCTATGTATTTTTGTCTTGGGCAATGGCCTAGGTCCTTGACATCCTTATCTCTTCAGATTAATGCAAATGCTTGTTCTGTTCAATAAAAAATATTGACATCATCCTATTCCTCTATAATTCTGTACTGATTAATGTAAGTGTTCCTACCTTTTATTAAAGATGTCATTGTAAAATTGAAGGATTTGCTTTGTTAATTTCTGTGTTTTGTATTTCAACATGATGGGGCAGTGTTGTCATCTGTGATGAACTGGTTGCCCTTTCTGACTTCTGTTCCTCTTTACACAAGTGCTTTAGTGTTTAGCACAGAGCCACTCCTTGCAGACAACTCTAGCTGGTAACTGTTATTTCTTTGTAATTTCTTTCAAGTAATTGCAGCACAGTGGTATGGTTTCTATGATTTGGTAAAAAGCACAGCATTTCCAAAACAAGTGAATATTTTTAAGCAGGCTTACTATTGTACAGTCATATAGAACATAGTAATTAATACCGAATGCTCTTATGCACTAAATTAAACTGATTACCAAGCATAGTTGTGAGAGAGGTTTCATTAGTGTTACATTAGCAAGACAGTACCTGTAAGGTAGCAAGAAACATAATCCAAATACGTGGCAGGTAACTGAGGTATGGCAGAGATGTAATTTGTTGTATATTCTACAAGTGACAGATTACTGTTTTCAGCTAAACAGCTGCTTTCTCATTTATATTTAATAACTAACTTTTTGAGGGAAAAATGAGAAATAAGTTCCATTAGCGCAACCATAACAAGTCCAGACCAACGTTACCATGACGGCTTGAGACAGGCTATTACAATGTAAGCCCACATACAGGCACATTCATCAGCTTCAGGGTGGAGCGATCCAGACAAATATTCTTCCAGCTTGCCAATGGATTGCACACTGTGAGGCAGCACTTTTGGGCCGTATTTTGTAAACTCCAGCCTGTTTCCGTCTCCTAGAAGCCATGTGCTGCTATTTCCAGAATGGGAGAAGGCTCCAAAGTACCACTAAATTTGAATGGCAAGTCAGCTGGAAAAAGTCAAAGCCCAAAATTGCTGTCTTTTCTTCATCATGGCACAAAACATTGTCTGATTAGGCATGGTAATGATTACTGAGCCCAGTAATCAGATCTACTTGTGAGTTATTTAGCTTCAAGTGCACTCGTAAGCTCTGAGCATCAGGTATAGTTCCCCCTGTCCTCCCGATTTTCCTCTGGCTCACTAAGTGCTCTTTCTTTGAGAATAATAGGGGATATTTACTGCACAAGAAATACTTTGAGATAATGCTCTTTTTACAGACTGACAAACCCCATTATTCCAGATTCTGACTGCCAAGAGAAAGAAGTCTTTTCAACAGAACAAGGATTTTATTATAATAAGAAAGTATTTCCATTAAGAAATAATAATGAAATTATTATAAGTATCCCAATGATCTATAATTTGGGGAGGGACTTTTTATATGGCATGTAGCAATAGAACAAGGGGAAATGGCTTAAAGAGGGTATGTTTAGACAAGATATTAGGAAGAAATTCTTCACTGTGCAGGTGGTGAGACACTGGAACAGGATGCCCAGTGAGGTCGTAGATACCCCCTCCCTGAAAGCATTCAAGGCCAAGCTGGATGGAGCTGTGAGCAGCCTGGTCTAGAGGGAGGTGTCCCTGCCTGTAGGAGTGGATTGGAACTAGATGATCTTAAAGGTCCCTTCCAACCCAAACCATTCTGTGATTCTACCATTCTACGATTCCAATGACTAATCAATTGCAACATATATGAAAAATATAGCTACCCTATTTAGAATCATAGAATTGCAGAATTTTTTGGGTCAGAAGAGATCTGAAAGATCACCTAGTTCCCTGCCATGGACAGAAACACTCTCCTCTAGATCAGGTTTCCCAAAGTCCCAGGCAACCTGGCTCTGAACAGTTTTACAACACCAAGAGTATGTCAGATGCAATCTTTGCTTCCCTGGTTTGGAACATTTCAATCAAGCAGTAACTTTTCCAGCTTCAAATCTTTCTTGCTGATGTTGCCATGGAAAGAGAGATCTCTCTACCATATATCTGATGGTACGTATCATGTACATATGATACTTGTCTGATGCATCAAAGTACATGACAGTTACCATTCACCATTTCAAAATAAGTATTTTACTCTTTTTTTTTTTCATTTGTTTTCTGTAATGTTTCCTAATATTCTTCCACCTGAAGAGTCTAACACGATCTATGAGTTTTGCCAGGGTCTGACTTTTAGTAAACTCCTAGTAGACCAAACATTTAGTCGTTTCCTTTCCTATGAGATCATGTATTTTCTGCAACTAGCTGGCATCGTTCTAGCAAGGCTGGTAACTAATAGTTGGCTGTGTTGTGCTAAAAACTCAGAGCTCAGTTTTGAGGACCTGTGTTAGGAAACTGTACGAAACACAGCTCTTTTGGCCACTCTGAACATGTCTAGCCCTTAGAGTGGACAAAACGACTATTTCAACATAAGCTGTTGTATGCAGAATGTAACGTATCCTTCTCTTTTAAAAACTGCATCTTGTTTCCTACCCATAACTGCACATTTCTTAAATGATTTCAAAGTAGAATGTTTAGGAACGGACGTGATCGTCTCCTCACTGCAATTGGAAAAAGGCTGTTCTGAGTTTAGACCCTCGCAATGCTGATATTTGCCTTTCTGATTAACTGCTAGAACAGGCAGTTTTGTTACCGCTACCAGAGGTTTTCTTTTCTTCACCTCCTTCAGGGCAAAGTTCTCTATTTTGACACTTTCAAACAGTTTGACGTGTTCTATGTAAGAACAGCACGATCCTCTTCAGCTGCCAAATTAGCAACATTAACGAACTTCCCTTTTTAACTATTAATAGTGTCCTACAGAAGAAAGAACACTTCATGCAATTGCTCCTTGTGAATGTTTGAAACAAAAGATGTTCAGCTCCTTATTATTGTTAACATTAGTTTGGTGCTACTCTGGTGCAGATGAACTTGAGCTTTCTTTATGACTCAAAATGTACATATATTTTGTTCAAACAAGATCTTTCTCCTTAAACTAGATTATGTAATGAGAACTCACTGCTGCACGTTATAAAATTGATCCCAGTTCTATCTATGCTGAGATACATAAGGGAGTAAATCTGCCCCTGCAGTGGCATAGTGGGATGGCAGGTAGGGGCTTTTTTAGCTAGACATCAGAGTAGGTAAACAGTTTGTCCATTTGTTTATTTCCATACAGGTATTACCTTCCAGGGCTTTAAATACATTGACAGGAGACAGATGATGGCATGACTTTCTTCTTTCACCTGAGCCATGTGGAAAAACTTACATTGCTGCTCTGCTGTGTGAATAAATTGCTGTCTCCGAGCGTGAGTAGCTTAGAAGCACCAAAGTGACTCAAAACAACCCATCAGAGACATCCCAATAGTCATGTATATTCGTGAATAGAGCACACATCCAGAATGAACAGAAATCAATTATTTTCAGGCTTAGAGGACTGCACTAAAACTGGTTTAAACAGATACTGAGTATAATACAAAGTGGTGCTGTCAGGTTAAACAACTGGGCTTTCTCTTCCTGTCATGTGTGCAAACTCAGATCATTTTAATGGAGTTGTTACTCTGGAGCAAGCTGACATGACAGTCATACTCTGTTGTATACTAATACTGAACCAAGCAGATCTTACATTTGCACTGGTTGGGAAGCAGAGTAATTCCGTAACTTCAGTGAAGTTACCCTGGATTTACTAACATAAAAGGAGGACCTTGGTCTCTTATCTTCTCCAAAGTATGCTGTGTGCATTTTAGCGCTCCTTAGGAATTAACAGAAATGTCAGTTATGCTTTAGCAGAGCCTAAAAATACCTTCTAGTTAAATGGATTGTCACAGAAATGTTCAAGTGTGAAAGGATTTTTGTACTTAGGTGCGTGGCCATGCTTATATATGAGGTCTCTCTTGAAAAGTGATACACTAATCAAAACAAAACACAGTTCATCACTACAACAGTGTTGTTTAACATAGACACTGTGCAAATAAGGAAAAGATCGAAAAACATTTTGTAAGTGATTTCTAAGTTTCTTTTCTACATCTTTGATGTCAGTGGCCAAAGTCGGATCCTCTCAGTAAGGTCCAAACTGTCTCTGACTGAGCAGGCAGAACTGCCAGGAGTTTCTGCAAACCTTGGCTGTTGTTCTATTGATGGAAGGTAAAATTACTTTAGTAATTTTGCATTAGATTCCATGTAAAAGCTGGTCAGTGTCTGCTTGAACTGCTATGCTGTCTATGAACAACGTAAACACGAAGAACAGAAATGTAACATATAATCTTTACTATTGTGGATCCAGCATGCTTCCTCTGTCAGTAACAACAAGTCCTCGTCTCCCTGCTTTCTATTGTGGTGTGGTGCAAAGAGAGACTATACCACTCTGACACAGATCTTTACATGGGTATGGATCTTTCCTTGGGTACATACTTTAAAATCCTTGTTAGGAGTGGAGAAGGGCCCATTTTGTTGGCAACATTTCTATTAGAAAAAAATGATTTAAATAGTATTTACGAGTCTGGGTATGCAGATATGGCAGTGGATATCTTTAAATAATTAGATGCTAATTAGTCTCTTTAAAATGACTTCAGTTCCATCATTTGTTTAATGCTTGCTCTTGTCCCTTCTTTGCTTGTGAATGTGAGTTATCAGACTCTTCCAGAGATGCATCTAGCACATGCCAACCTCTTCAAGCACTCAGCATGCAGCATACGTCCACAAAGGAAAATGAAATGTTTAAATTGCTGCTCTATGACCCTATTCTTCTCCAAGGAGACCTGAAGTTCTCTCCACGGACCTGTTGTTCTGCATTCAGAAGTCAAGCAGTTCTCTTCGTGTTCTTACAATTCTATTGCTACAAAAGCGCAGTGACAGGAGTGTCCTGCCAGGAGGCCATGATAAAGATGGTTAGGATTTCATAGGGATTGTCCTGGTTTGCTGAAGTAGTGTTTGTCCTTGTGCCTGTAGGCCTGTGGAACAACTGTGGAATGTAACGCACTGGTACAGGCTTCTAGTCTTACATCCTTCCACACATGTATTTACTGAAAGGCTCTCACTGAAGCTCTGTTTCAAGAGACCTGATGCTTTCCTGCCAGTATTAACGTACTGGATAGTAAAAATTTACTGAAGTTTTTTGAGCTGCATGCCCTCGTTGCAAATTAGGTTAACCAGATGCATACCAGTGAACACTTAGAACTGTGTATAGCACCTATGGTTTGGTCTCTTTAAAGCTATGAATCAAATTTGTAAAGTTCTATATCTAACGTGTTTATTTTCTGTCACCTATACCTTGATTCTCTATGCGTGATAACTATTATCCAAATTTTGCCATGCTCATCCCTGGACCATTCTCTGGATATTTTTGCAATTAGTTTAATGAACTTCGCTTAGGAGTTGCTATGTGATTAACAGCCATTACCTTCTTGGATTGCCAATTTTACAAATTACCTAGAGATTTCGTGTTCTACAGTTAAGATTTCTTATTCACAGTGTACAGCCAAAACACTGTGGCAAATTCACCGGGCTAATGAACAAAAGGAGCTGGTTGTGGCTGTACGATGAAGAGAGATTCTGGGAAATCAGAGGGCTGGGCAATCACTGACCGCATGAAGTTTAACAAGAGCAGTGCTGGATTCTGCACAGACAGGGGGATGAGGGGCAGGAGAGCAGTCCCACAGACGCATGAATTCTGGCTGATGGCCATGAGCCAGCAGTGTGCCCTGAAGCCCACAATCAGACCCTGGGGGGCACTGGGCCCAGTACTGCCCCCAAGTGAGGGGAGGGCTTGTCCTGCTCTGTGCTGTGTGGCCTCACCTCCAGCACTGGGTGCTGCTTGTGTGCCACAGTATTAGAGAAGGTATAAAGGAGGGCCATGAAGGCAGTGAAGGGACAGAGGGAAAACGTATGCGGAGCAGCTGAGGTCGCTGTGTTTGCTCAGCCCAGAGCAGAGGCGCTGAGGGGAGCCCTGATGGCGGCTGCAGCTCCTCACGGGGAGCGGAGCGGTGACAGCGACATGGCCCGAGGGAACGGCACGGAGCTGTGTCAGGGGAGGGGCAGCTGGGGGTCAGGGACAGGGTCTGCACCAGAGGGCGGTGGGCGCGGAACGGGCTGCACAGTCTATGAACGTTCGGACAGCGCTCTCAGACACAGGGTTTGGATTTTGGGTGGTGCTTCGTGGAGCCAGGAGCTGGGCTCCGTGGTCCTTGCGGGTCCCTGCCGACTCGGGACGCTTTGCGATTCTGTGGCACTGCCGTGCTCCGTCCCTCTCGGCAGCTGCCAATGCAAGTGACGTTAAGGAGTTCCATGGTTCGCCCGGATTCGTTACCAACGCCCTACTCCTTCGTGTCGGCAGGGTTCTACGGCTCATTCTGAATAGCTGGGGAGGGAACGTGCGGCGGCATTCGACCCGCAGCGAATCCCCGGCGCCGCTCCCGCGGCGCTCGGAGGCGGCGGATCCCGGGACGGGGAGCGCCCTCCCCGCGGAGCCCAGCACGCCGCCCTCGTCGGCCCGCCCCGTTCCCCGGGCTGTAGGCTGAAACCGGCGACCCAGGGAGGGGGCGGCGGGGCTCGGCGCTACCCGCGGAGCTGCGGCGTGCCCGGCCCCGCCGCTCGGCGGTAACCGCCCGGGGCTGGACTGCGGCGGGAGCGCGGCCGGCCGCCTCCCCGCCCCCTTGGCGGAGCGAACCACCGTGGCCCGTCCGGGAGGTGAGGCACCTGTCACCCGGCGGCGGCGGTTCGGAGCGCCTCCTGCGGCGGGCGGGCGAGCGGGAGCCGCGCGGCGCAGCGCCGTGCAGTGCTTTGCCGTGCAGTGCCGTGCCGTGCCGTGCAGCGCCGGGGAGGCGGGCGGCTCGCGGCGGGCGGGAGCGTGGCTGCGGCGGGGCGCGGCGGCTCTCCTCCCCCGCGCTGCCGCCACGGGTGTGCGCGCGGAGCCGTGTCGGTGCCCCGGCCGCCGCCGCCGCCTGCAATGGCGTTGAGGCGCCGCGGCGGTCGCTGCCTCCTGTCAGGCGGACGGCGGCAGCGCTCGTTCTGCGGAGAGCCCGAGGAGCGGCGGGGGCGGCGCTGAGCCGGGCGCTGGCGGAGCCGCGGCGGCTCCCGGCCGGGTAAGGCGGCGTAGCACGGGGCGGGCGCCGCGGGGGAGCCCCGGCACCGCGCTTTTGTTTCCCGGCTCGCCCGCCCGCCCGCGAGGAACCGCCGCGGTGCTCCGGAGCCGTCCGCGAGGCTTAAGTTCCCTTCCGCCGGCGAGACCGCGTTGGCGCCGACAACGGGGTCGGTGTCCGCCCGCTCTGCGGGGCCTCTCCCACCGCACCCGCAGCGATCGCCGCCCCCCGCTCGGGTCCGGGCAGCGCTACCGCGGCGCCCAACCCGGGGCCAGCGGCGGCCGGGCAGCCTATGGGTGCGGGCCGGGCTGCGCGGGGCCGGGCGCGGGGCAGCTGTCCGCGGGGGAATCGCGCTTCCCTGAGCAGCGCTTCGGAAGACGGTGTCGGCTGCGGGTTCCCTGCGGCCGCGGGTTCGTGCGTCGGGACAACCCCTCCGCGTGCGTTGGGTGCGATGGTATTCGTGCCTTTACAGTCCTCTGAGCTAGCGCGGGTTGCGGGCTGCCTCGGGGAGCGGAGCCGTCGCGTTGTCACCAACTGCCGTGTGTTACTGTATATGTATTGCTGTAGTTTTTTCATGTGTGCAAGTCAGACGTCGGCGATGTTTTACTTTTGGAAAAGCCCAATAGCAGAAGTAGCGATATTTTTCGTAGTGCCTTGCCTTTCCTGTGCAGGTGTGTTTGTGAATGTGACAACCCACCCTTACGCCGTGGAACACCAAGTTTGCAATGGCAAAGTTCTCATGTGTTTGTGCGTAGTTAGGTTGCCGTTTTTTTTTTTTGTTTTTTTTTTCTTAAGCAAATATGTCAAATAACTGAAGGGAGATCGTGGCTTTGATTAAAAGATGCACAAGTGCATGGCATGATTGAGAACACCCCACTTTCTCTTCCAGGTTGAGCCCGCTGCTGCTCTGGGAAGGCCTGGGCTGTGCTGCTGTGCCCCAGCTGGGTTAGCCCCTGCCTCCGGCCCTGCTGGGGATGGCCCTTCCCATGGGCAGCACCTCCTAAGCCCGGGCTGGGACAGGTCCCCGAGTGCAGCTCTGTGGAAACTATGTGAGCTGGTTCTGCTCTCCTGAAGTAAACATGATGAAAACGGAGTCTTCGGGAGAAAGATCGACCCTCCGCAGTGCCTCTCCTCACAGGAATGCTTACAGAACTGAGTTCCAGGCGCTGAAAAGCACCTTTGACAAACCGAAATCAGATGGAGACCCAAAAACGAAAGAGGAAGGAGAGGCCTCTCAGAGCAGAGGAAGGAAATATGGCTCAAATGTCAATAGGATTAAGAACTTATTCATGCAGATGGGCATGGAGCCCACGGAAGGTGCTGGAGCTGCCCCCAAAACCAGGGGGAAGGGTGGCCCTCCATCGCCTCAGAGGCGAAACAGGCCCAAAGAGTTTGTAGAAAAAGCAGACGGTTCAATTGTAAAATTGGAATCTTCTGTTTCAGAGAGGATTAGCAGGTTTGACACCATCCATGATGGCCCTTCTTACTCCAAGTTTACCGAAACACGTAAGATGTTTGAGCGCAACGCTCATGACATGGGACACTCCAATCGCTATTCCCCAAAGAAGGAGAGGGCAGCCTCCAGCGAGCTGGCGGAGGAGTGGTGCAGCTCCAAGTTGCACAGGGGCAGCACTGACTCCCTGGACAGCCTCAGCCCCAGGACGGAGACTGTCTCTCCAACTGTGAGTCAGCTCAGCGCGGTTTTCGAAAACGCCGACTCACACAACGTCGTCGTTTTAGAAAAGTCAGAGAACACCGAAGAATACTCTGTGACCGGTCACTACCCGCTCAACCTCTCATCCAGCGTCACAAACATCTCCTCCCCTGTTGCAAACCTCGAGGGCTTTAGTCCGTTGAAGGATGCTGGCACGTGGTCTCCACCAGCCAAGCAGGGATCCAGCACGACGTCTGCTGAGCACTCTCAGCATAACAGTGCACCTCCTGCACTGAGACAGAAGGCAGCCACAGGCACCGGGTCAGGCTCGAAGACAGCTGAAGAAGTCAAGAAGAATGTGGAGACGAGTGCTGATTCTGTTGAGAGCCCTGTGGTGGGTCAGCAGGATCTGGTGATGCTTGACCACGAAAGATCTGCGGACAGTTCTGCCAGGAGTAAGGCCAAAACTGACACAGAAATGTTGTTGCGACAAAAGGAACGATCGGAACACGCGGAGGGTATTGCTGATAGACCCGAAGCTGCAGAAATAACAAGAGATTTAGTTTCAGGGGATGATTTAGCAACAGATGCTGCTTCAGATGCTGCTGAGACCCATTATGATGAGGCAAGCGAGAAAGAAGTGCATGAAGATGGGAATAATTTCCAGAGTTCCCATGTGTACATGCACTCTGACTACAACGTGTATAGGGTACGATCGAGGTATAACTCTGACTGGGGAGAAACGGGGACCGAGCAGGATGACCAGGATGACAGTGATGAGAATAACTGTTACGAACCTGATATGGAATACTCAGAGATTAATGGATTGCCAGATGAAGATGAAATCCCAGCCAACAGAAAAATACAGTTTAGCCGTGCTCCAATTAAGGTAAAGTTGCCTACTTTTTTTTCCAGCAGTTTGGTTCATTTTCAAAGGAAACTTAACTCAAAAGACATTTTGATAATTTAACTAGTGCTGAAAAGATTGTGAAGGATCTTTTGATAGCCTTTATTTTTTTTGCAGTCAGCCAGTGAGCATAATCTTAAACGGAGTAAGCAAGCTGAGCTCTGATTAGCTTGTGTCATTTCCTAGGCTGCATGGCACCAAAATTGAGAATGGTGACTATGGAGTCTGTGGAGCCTGTGAACCTGAACATGTGTGTTCTGATGGGCATGGCTGAACTGTAATCACGTGGTGAACATAGAAGAGGGTGTTTGGTGGCCTCTGTGCTGGTTGTTGGGCTTTTTTTTTCCAGTTGAAATTGCCGCTTCTTTAGATTGGATGGCTTTGCTTCAGCCCTCAGATGTTCTTCAGTCGCTGTGTTTAGATGTGATGCCATGAAGTACAGTGTCCTGTAGTGGAGTGGGTCTGTCTCAATAGCAGAGGGCTCTTACTATTCTGCATCTGAATTTGTATCACCTTTTCTGGCAGCATCTTCACTTTTTAAAACTTTATTAGACCTCAGTATGTGTATTTAGTGTATGTCAGTGCAAGAGGCTACATGAAGGTGGAAGTTGGTTGTCTGAAACACCTAATGAGGGCTGGGTTTCTTGCAGAGTTCTTCTAGGTGTGTTCTCAAACACCGTGAAACTGAAGGCAAGAATGCAGACTATTTTGAGTATTTTCAGCTAGAAAGGAATAACTAGTCATGTTTTTACAGCAGCATTTCACTGTGGAGTCCTGGAGTTAGGTGTAGAAGCACTTTATTTCCAAGTTATGTGCAATGAAAATGGTCTCATGTGCAACTTCCAGAAACAGTCATTTTTATTCAGAAAGGGTTCTTGAAAGGCTAAATCTGGTGGAGTGCTTGAAATGGACACATTTTTAAATCAAATATCTTTCATTGAAATGTACTTTGTTGTTATTGCATGAGTTTAGTGATGAAAATTACAAAGTCAACGAAAAAAAATTACTACTGAATGCAAAGTAATGTGTTTGCACCATCTGTGGCTTTTGTTAGGGTAAGGTATGCCTAGCTGTACTGGGAAATCTCAATCTGAATGAAGCAAGCAGGTTTGGGCATCTGTTAGTTGGAGTATGGAGCGAGGGGAATGGCTGTCTGCTCTTTCTGCTTGGAGAAGACTGTTTTTTAGACTGAGACGAAATATTCAGTGCCAAGATAATGGAATTTTTTTGTTGTCAGTATTTTATTCAGGCTTGTGTCATGGACCAAAAATTCAAACAGTGTTTGTGCTCCCTCTGGATCATTCACGTAATTCAATGAGCTGAATTTCTTTAAATTTTTTGGAGATGAAGCAGAGAACACTTCTGTTACAAAAGATTCTGGAAGGTGCCCCCTCCCTCTCCTTCCCCTCTGGCTGTGCTAACAGATGATATGACTTCTCTGTCTTCTGGAAGCCATCACACACAAATTGGCTTTGTTATATTTATTATAGTTAGAAAAGATATGAATTTGGAAAGCGACCACAGTGACGTTACTGTGGATGGTAGGGTTTTCTGCTCTTGCTATTCTGAAAGAGCTCAGAGGAACATTGGCATCGGTGTACTGCTGTGCTCTGTCTGAATTGTCATCAAATATTCTCTTATTATTTAGGTAAAACGTTTTTCTTCTCAAGAGTTTCACACTATGTCATATTGTGTATTATCAAGTGATAATAACAGCCCATCGGGAAAATGCTCTAACAGTCATTTGCTTGACTAATGGAAGAGTACATTTTTCATGGGTTTTGGAATGAAGCTTTCTTAAGAAGCTTTTCCAAAGTAAAAGAATCGTGTCTTTAATTATTTTAGCATCTTTGTTGTAGCCAGGAGGAAAGCTGAATAGAAGCTGCACTGAGAGAAAGCAGTGTGGAAGAGGTGATGTGCTGTGTCCTGTGCCCTCAAACACATGTAGCCTGCCAGCCAAATGGGGAGGCAGAAGTGAGACCCTGTGCCCTGCCCTGGATGTGCTGTTGCAGGCAGGGACCTGGAATGGCAGCTGGGGATAGTACCATGTCTCTGGGCTCCTGCATTTCCTCTTTGACAGCCTCACAAATGCAGCGTGTGGCTAGGAGGCTGAGAGTTGGCTTCAAGGAGCAGCCTCTGTCCAGCAATTACTAGCACTTAATCAGTGAGTAGTGCACATAGTCCTGTGTTCTGTCCCCCTCTTGCAATTGTACCATACGAATTTAGCAAGGGAGTCACTTTAGCTGTCCAGTACAGGGATGCTTGCTAGCAGAAGAGAGTGAAACTGCCTAAGAATTTTTTCAGTTTTGGCCACTTCATGGGTTAGAGAGAAAATCTTCTTTCAATAATACTTATCTAGATCTTTGTCTTATGCATATTGTGCATGAGAGTGGAAAACACCAAGCAGTTTAGGAATATTTTCTGAACTGTTGAAAACTGTTCAGCTTTTATTAAAATGAATCAATTTGTGCTTAAATGCTCTGGTAGATAGCAATTCCATCTAGATTCAAGATGCTTAGCACAGGTTTCACAGTATCATACCTCTGTTCTCCACTGGGTGAGCTCTGAAATAGTAAAATTGAATTCTGCTTATCATCTGAGCAGGAAACTTATTCAGAAACCTGCTCTGGAGAGAAGCACGCAGGACAACAGTTAAAGGAAATTCTGCTGTTACAGGCTGTGATTTGCACTCACCCATCCTGTGCTCCATGGGAACACACTGTAGGTTTGTGGGGTTATGTGCTGACCTCGGCTCTCCTGGAGTTGGTGGCTGTATGAGTCTGTCTCTGTCTGGGTGAGTTTCTGGTTCTTGGAGCACTGCATCCCTGCTCTGGGCAGGTGTGTGTGTCTGCTCTGTGCTGCTCATACAAATATCCCTAAGAGATGCAAGAAGGAGCTCCTGGTGGCAGTGTGTATGAGTATGCATGTTGCTGAATGGGGTCTGTGCACGTTGGTTGCACGTGGAATATGTATGGAGCAATATGGAGGCTACATGTCCAGTCAGTAACCTATTTCTGGCGTGAAGTATGTGATAAACCACTCAAAGCTGCTTGAAGAAATTGGTGTATGTTGGCAGTGCAAGCTTCTGCTGCACCGTCTGTGCCCAGCATGGCTGAAGGGCTGGAGGGGTTGGGTAGAGCACAATCAGACAAGCAGGTGGATGGGAGGGAGCTTGGAGTGCAATGAGGGTGCCATCCAGAGGTGTCCTTGCAGTTTCTGGATTGCACAAAGCTTCCTTGGTGGACCCTGCATTGTAGGGTCAATGGGAGAGGACATAACAGGAGTGGAAAGTGTCCAGTGGATGAGACATCCATACTTTGTCTAATTTCAGACAAAAGGGTTATAATCACTGGTGCTCCATAGGTTGGTTCTCTTTCTTGTTGTTCAACATAAGTACAGCATTTCAGCTTTCCAGATCATGTTTTGTTCACATTGTCATCAGGAATCTTCACTCTTCTTTTCATGTGAGCCTTTGAAGAGGTTTTCCCAGAAGTGCTGTGACTGAAGATCAGTGTAAATATAAATGACATTTGTATTTCATTTAGTTGTTTTTAAATGTCTTAGGAACTGTATGCTGTTTTTTTCTCAGTAAAAGATCAATTCCAGGAGGACATTTTTTTACATCAGTTATTCCTCATTTTTCTCACTAACTCTTATTCAGGTTTCTAAATGGTGGTGGAGAATGAGTCTGAAACGATTTGACACTATAGTCATTGGTAATTTTTGCTGTCTAAAATATTATTTGACTAGTAAACATCAAAATAAAGTATGTTCTCAAATTTTAGTGTTGAGAAAGGAAGTATTTCCTTGCTGATTCAATGTTTAGTGTGGCATTTATCCATTGTTAAAATCTTGATTGAATATTTTTTTGTTCACAGCAGTCATAAATGAAGGTTACCTTTCCACAGGCAGTTACGGTCCCAGGTTCCAACCATGCTGATGCTTCTGTTCATTTTGTACTTATGTGACTGTGGAATTGGGTTTAGATGATCTCCACATGTGCCTTCCAGCCTCAGTGAGCCTATGGTTTTATAAATGAAGTGGTCCTCACGTGTGTTAGGTACTTCTAGAAGGTGTCAAGGGGGAACCTGTAGAAGGATCCACAGGCTATCTGATATTTAAAATTGGTAGCTGTTTTGAATGGGTTATTTAGGAATCCTTAAATAAAATATAGATGAGCAGCTTCCTTCTGAAGCCACTGAATGAGTGTTGTTCTTTCCTTAAATTTGCTTCTCTTTGCTAGCTCCTGTGTCTGTGCTTTGCTTGCAAGAGGAGGAGTGGAAGGCAGCTTGGGCTGTGTACTGAGGGACATGTTTTAGTGGGAAGTACTAGTGGTAGGTGGACAACTGGACTGGAAGATCTTGGAGGTCTTTCCCAGCCTTGGTGACTCTGTGATTCTATGAAACCAAGAATTAAGTAGGCTTAGGCTGTGTTGCTGATTTCTACTGTAATACTGAAAATGACACTAAGCCCTTACGCAGGTGCTTGAACTCCATAAAACAGCCAGAAAGTTGTTTAACGGCTCTGTTAATTTTCACTTATAAAATAGCTTAGGATACTGAGCTAATACTTAGGTAGCTTGAAACAGGCGATGTAAAATGGCTTTTTGTGTTTTTTCAGGTGTTGTGAACTGTGGGAAATTCTACAGGCGAAGTATTAATAAATGTGCTATATTGCAGAGATTATGATGCAAACTTTGATTATTTGCAAAAGTTAACAACTTAAAACTAGCTTCTTTGTTCTAGTGATAGAATATATGGAGTATTTCTAGGACCTAGTTCTGTATTTCAGTTACCTTTGCTTGGCAAAACATTTTGTGTATTTCTGTTGGGGAAGGGAACAAGAAGTAGGAATTTTCCTGTAAAGAAACTGGGTGCTTCAAGGTAGAAGATGAAGCATTACAGAACAAGTTGCTATTTTAGATGTTGAAAGATAAATCTCTTCTATATAGTTATCTCATAGTTAGTGCGTATGTGAAGTGTGTTATTGAGTTGGGTTTGTATGCTTTCACTGGCTGGGAGTCTTGGCACATGATAATTTTAAATGCAGAAGAGTTTGCTTGTGTTAAATACAGAGAAAACTATACTGGAGTTCAGTAGATGGAATCAAGCTATTTTTCTAGCACACACAGTGTTGTGGAGACTTGAATTGCACCACTAGGTCCAGGGAGCAGTTATTCCTGGCTGCAGTGTTCATACACAGATAGTGAACTAAACAGAAATACCGCTCCTTTGAACTTGGTTTTATAAGCACGGGGGACATTCTAGAAGAGCCATTTGTAGCAAAAGAGTTTGCACTGAGTGACTGATTGAATGAATCAGAGGTTTATGGCGTTTAAATTGAAAGGGTTTTCCAATTAAAGGTTTTAAATTTCAGAAATGCCCACTGAGAAGCTGCAGGGAAATGGATTGAAATGAGGTGAACCAAAGCGCCGAGGGAGCTAACGGTGGGGTTCTTGGAACCTCTTATGTTCACAATTTGCATTCCAGAAAAAGGCAGGGTACGTGAGCCTCTCTGACTACAAGAGGAGTCAGCCAAAGAGAATAGCAGAAGCTAGCCAAGAATTTGCAAGGAGTGGCAGAAGTGGTTGTTCGAAAAATGGAAGCTGTCGTAGAGTTCAGAAGTTTTAAAGTGTGAATGAGATGCTGCCAGAAGTCAAGCGGAGTTTGACCCTGTAAAGGAAAATAATCCGACAAGTAAAAATCTGTTTATCCATTGAATATGCAACAGGAGGGGAAGTGAGGCATCGCACAGTAAGCGTGAGGTTACGATTAAAGCTATCACCCCCAGAGTATTTTAATATTTCGCCTTCTTTTTTAGTTCAGTTGGTCAGGTTGAACATGAAGCAGGTTTAGAGTGAAATAAGCACATAGAAGAGGAATCTCTTACAATGGAAGTTCTTAACAGTGAAATGAAGATGAATAGAAGTTCTAGCGTCAGGTTTGACGGTGGTTGGAAGGAAGAAGTTGTGTTTCAGAATGATGTCTTCTAACGTACACTGCAGAACAAGGAGAACAAACAGCAATATAAAAATAGGAGATGGGACTGAATTGTAAGAGAGCAAATGCAGTGGTTATTTTTCAAAACACACGGAAGAGATGGATCTGGCAGCTTGAAAATTATTAATCTCTTTTCTGTTCTACAGGAAAACAGTAGAGAAAAAAAAAGAATAATCAAAGGCAAGGAGGTAAATGGAGAAATAGAATACATCTGGATGAATTTGTGAGAGGTAGTCTATGTCACACTAGATTAGCATCTGCTTTTGTTAAGATAGAAGACCTTAAACATTTCAGTCATCCTTAGGAGGTTGGAGCAGTCTAGCGACAGTTGCTAATGCCAGCAAGTGGGGAAGCCTTAGCATTGCATAGAGAGACTGTGGTAAAATATATGTGACAGGGAGGACTTGAATTCTGGATATGGGTTTACGGGCTTCACAGTTACACTGCAAACTAGTGACTCTTTTGTAGGGAGAGAGAGAGAAAGCCACCCTGTGAGTAGCTTGCACGGAACAACAGCAGCAACCCACAGTGTGATGCAGCTGTGAGGGGAAATGGCATTCTAGGTACATGAAGCAACATATTTTGGTAGCGGCAGGGAATTCAGAATGTCCTTTTGTAACTCAGTAAATGGATTTCATCAGAACTGTGGTGGATTCTGCCTTGGATGAGTGAGTTTGCAGGAGAGCTGCAGCGACTTGCTGCTCTTGATCTTTCTTTTTCTTGGTTAGTTTTATCATAAAACAAGGGGCTTAATAAATCTGTCTTGCTCAGTGAGGGATGGCAAAGTCTGAATAAGAGTATAATTGAATATCTGGTATATTCATAAAGAAAAAAACACTTGAGGACTAAGTGGTAGTGTTCCTCTTTTAAGACAGAATTGAGTATTTTCCAACTAAGATTAAAGAGTTGTAATAGGGAGCAATGGCACAGGCAATTTCCTTCTCTTTTCTCATGCTTCTAATAGGCCATTGTATTGTCTAGCAACATCTATTAATTCTCCTCAGGTATGGAGTTTCCTTCAGCACTGTTGAACTTACAGGCCATGAATAATCTATTAAAAAAGTAGCTGCTGTTCCCGTAGTTAAATGGTACAAAATGATGCCTGTTGTTCTCTGGTATCCTTTTTATATAGAGAGTATTCTAGTGAGAGCAGAAGCTAATTTTACTCGCTAAATGAATTCAAGGGGACAGTCAGCTCCCTCAGATATATTCCATACGATAAAGTCAGTGGAAGGTGTGAATGTGGAATTTAGCTCTGGGACTGTGCCCTGTGTTAGCACACCTGCAGCAGCACTTCTTACCTTGTGCACGTCTGTAAGTTCTTCACAGAATCACAGAATCTTCATGTTCTTCGCTGCAGTTTCCATCTACCCACGTATTCAGACTGTAATCTCAGGGGCGTAAGATGCTGGTTCACGTTGAAAGAATAACTTTCTGTATGCACTCTATGCTGTATGTAGGCCTGGCACCTTTTATTTCGTAACGTGTCTCACTATTCACATTATTTGTTCATGAGGCTCTTGAAAGTCATATTACCAAACTAATTCAGCTAGATCATGTCCTTCATGGTAAACAAGCATAGCAGGGTTTAGTCCAGGTTTTAATAATCTTTGCATCTTTTAAATTTGCAGTCATTTTTTGAGATGGTAGATATTTTCCTGTTAGCTCTGCTTTCCTAGGAGCCCAAAGATTGCTGTTCATTAGCACTGAACGAAGTAATTGTCCTGTAGACTTCATGTGCCTGTACTTCTTGATTGGAATAATCAGAATATTTTAATACTGCAGTTGTTGTTTTTTTTTCACAAGGGCAGACCAGGGTGAACTCATGATCCTGGAGATTTTTGAGCACCCTAGAAAAAATACAGTAGTCATAAGCTGGGCATTTAGAAATTGTGTTTCAGTGTTGCACTGTGGAACACAGTTTAGTGGGGAAGTGTTGATGGTAGGTGGATGGTTGAACTGGTTGATGGTTGATCTTGGAGGTCTTTTTGGGTCTGATGATTCTGTGATTCTGTGAAATGTGGCAAAGTGCACTAATGAAACTGAGAACATTTCAGTACGGCATTGAAGAGCATGAGACTACCAGAGCACACTGCTTTTTCTTCTTTGCCCAGTAATTTCCTTTGAAGTAGTTGCTCAGTTTTGTCCCACCTCTGTAATCTGGGAGGCTGACTGAAAGCTGTATTCTTCATATTTTGCACATTGCTCTTATATCAATATTTTAAGATGTGTAGAAGAAGAAATAAGAATGAGTTGATTTTTTTCTTCTTTTCTCCTTTTTGCCAGTAAAGCAGTTTCCAACCTTAGTAGCTGTAGATCAAAAACGATTACTTACTGTATTTAAGTACAAGTGTGCGGTACAGTCATTGCTACTTAGTTTTCTCCATTGAAAAGGAGAAGTCACACTTGACCTGCCTGATAATCTTCTGCTGTGAAGTGACACATGAAGGGAGAGTGATAGGAGTTTGTCTACTTTCGCTTCAGTGACGCTTCTGACATAACGTCCTTATGGAGAAGCTGACAAAGTATGGCCTACAAGAGCAGACAGTGAAGTAGCTTGAAAACTGACAGAATGGAGATACTGGCTGATGGGAATGTCACAGAATGCAGAGTCCTGCACTGCGGAAGGAGCCACCCCAGCCCTGGGACACGCTGGGCTTTGCTGGGCTGGGGGGCAGCTTGGTAGAAGGGCATGGGGCTCTGGTGGACACCGAGCTGAACATGAGCCAGCAGTGAATCCTTGTTGCAAAGAGGGTGAATGGTATCCTGGGCTTTTAGCTGGGTAAAATACTGCTGGTGGATCGAGGGAGATGACCCTGCCCCTCACTGAGTGTTGGTGAGGCTATGCCTGCAGTGCTGGCTCTTGGTACAGGAAGGACCTAGGCACTGCAGAGTGTGAGGGAGTCTCTGCTGAGAAGCGATTGGGCTGCATGGACCCAGAGCTCCTGCCCACCTCAGCCGTGCTGGGGTTAAGTCTTCATTTACCTCAGGAAATCAGTTATGTTGCCGGTTGTGAACTTTGGCAAAGAAGTTAGCTGAATTACATCCAGAAGTAACTTTAATTTTGGTATTGGTAAAATGTACTGAGTGAGCTCTCATGTTACTTAAAAAATTATGACACGGTTTAGTGATGAGATCAGTTTGATTTGGTGATACGTCTGATTGCTGGATGTCTTGATGGTCTTTTCCAACCTAAATGATTCTATGATTCTGTAAGAATGCGTGGTTTTGGAAACCAAAGATGGTGCAGCAGTTCCTGAATATTTTTCCCTGCATGTAGGATCATAGAATAGCTTGAGTTGGAAGAGACCCCAAGATCATCAAGTTCCAACCCCCTTGCCACAGGCAGGGCCACCAACCTCCAGATCTGATACTAGACCTGCTTGCCCAGGGCCCCATCCAACCTGGTCTTGAACACCCCCAGGGATGGGGCACCCACAGCCTCTCTGGGCAACCTGCTTCAGCACCTCTCTGCTCTCTCTGTAAAGAACTTCCCCTGACATCCAATTTAAACCTTCCCTCCTTGAGCTAATTTAGTAATTACTTTTGTCTAAAAATACATATTTTAACAAGACCTCATTGAACGTGGCTTGAGTTGTTACTTGTAGTTATGGTGGAGCGTGGTCAAATAAAAATTTCCGGGATTTAGTTTTTTAATGTGTTTTACTACCCCTGAAACACATAAACATTTAGGTAAGGAAATTCTGGCTTGTTTTTTGAAATGTGAAGCTCTGCCCTTTATTTTCAAGGTCTATAATGTGTATTTAATTGCTAATCAGAGTCGCAGTGTTAAACATTGGAGGACCATGCTTCATTGTTGAACATGGTCACAATATTGAGTTTTTCTGGACTTCAGATGATTACAGAGTATCTACAGGGTGATGCATTTTGCTGCTTTGCAAGAAAAGCAAAGGGAAGAACTGTGGCTGTGGTGGTGTGACAGTGACTGGAGTGTCACTTAATTGGTGACACAAGTTAATGACCCTTGCATTCATATATATGTCCATTGCCCCTGACAGGCAGTAGGTTTAGATTTAGGATTGTTAGTAGCCATTAATGTTTCCTGTTAACAAGAACTCAGGCACAGCAATGTTTCCTGTTTCTCAATCAAAATAACTCCAAAAAGGAGTTTGAAGTTATTTTTGTGTGTATTTTGTTCTGCTCTAGGATGAGCAGAATGGCCTGAATTTATAAGCAATCTTGAACAATGCAAAAAATATTTGGGAAATGTTTAAACAAATATTATTAGTTAAATATTTATGACTCAGAGGTGACATTAAAAATGACCCGAACAACAACAACAAAAAAAGGGGAGGTGTTCTTTTGCAGCAGAGGCAAAACCCACTGATGTTTTACATGTGGCAGTGTCTTAAATATGTGTGTTCTTTTCTCTGTCCTTAGCAGCCTAAGCTCTGTTGGGAGTTAAGAGTGTGAGTGTTCAGATGCGGCTGTGTACTCAAAAGCTGTGTCTGAGTTGGTAACTAAATCCATTTTGTCTTGTGCAACTTCACTGCAGTCTCAGAATTACTTCGTAAAATGTATGAAGCCACTAACATTTGCTAGGTTCTCAATTAAATCCTTGTGGTAATGATGGAAAGAAAACATTCAGCTAATTTCTTAACAATCAGCAACTCCCAGTAGATTGGGGTTGCTGGCCATGACAAATGGCGTTTTATAGTCCATGGCATGTAGCAGTGCATCAGTAGTCCCGTGGAACAGCATTACCTTGGATCTACAATTGCTCACTTCCTTTGCCATTTTGCCTCAGTTGGCTGCCCAGTGTTATCTGAGCACTGCTGTTCCCTGCTATTTATGTACGTAGTAGCTCTGTTCTCTGCTTGTTTTCTCTTTCAGGTTTTTTACCCTATATTGGTTGTGGATATTTGCCAGAGTGCCGTCATTGTTGTTGATGGCCTGGGACATCATTTCAGTTTCTATCTTCTGTTATCTTATTCTTCAGGGCTACATACTTGACATTTTGCATTACCTTGAAAGTAGAAAAAAAAAAGAAGCGTCATGTTTAAATTTTCACTTTATGAGTTTTTGTCATTGTTTTACATGGAGTCATCGCTTGAAATACTGAAGAATTCTCCGTGGTTCCTTTCGTGCTGTTTTTTTGTTGCAGAGTTTATATTGGTAAAGCATTCTCTGTAGGTTATTCTGTAATTTCTTTATTTTGAACTAGAGCTCCGTGGGCTTTCTTTCCCCATAAAAGTGGTTGTTAATTTGGAAAGATTCTTGCATCTGTTTCCATTTTGTTCTGGTTTTAACTGGAGTATTCTCTTGAATGGAGTAGGCCAGACATCTGTTGTGGCTGTAAAAGTTGGGCAGTCTGGAGCTCTGCCTTGCACTGAGCTCCACTGTTCAGGGCAGTTCTGGTGCGCACTCAGGAATGCACTTCAGCTGATGAATATCTGTTCATTTATTAACCAGAAGTTGCTTTCTTTTGTGGGAGAATGTTAATTCAAACACTACAGCTTGTGTAACTGCTGTAATTTTCTCTCAGTTATGCTCTATTTTTCAGTATGACATAAAACTGATGTAGATGAGTATGAAAACACTTCCATGTCACATTTGAGCAGACTGAACTTTGTAAATGCAAAAGCAGTTTCATTTTGGTCAGGTCCTTATGCACCTTATTTCTTAATGTCACATCAGCATCATACTTGGTTTACCTCACTCAGAAAACTTTTTATGTAAATCCTTTCTGTTTTTATTTTGTTATGATTTTATACCAAGATCTTAATTCATGCTCTCGATAAAGACATGGCTTTAGATTATGTTTTATCTTAAAGTATATCATCATGTTTACATACATAAAAATGTCTCACTGAGAAAGAAATGATTTAGAAAGCAATGGATATAAGAAATGCACGCAATTTCCAGTTCATCATCTCTTGCTACTGAAGAAGTGTTAGTTCAGAGCTGTATTGCTCAGTTATATTGCCATTAGTGAGCAGATCTTAGTATTAATTTAAACGTAGATGTATTAGAAAGCAAATTTGCCTCAAGCTTTCTGCCTTGCTTATATCTATTTTTTCAACTTTATCAATTAAGATCTGTTTTTAAAAGTATCGGTGGAATGTGTAGCTTCCTATCCATGGCGACTCCAAATGCTGTTTGTTCTGACTGCACTTTTCTTCTCCACAGTTCTAATCTCACTCTTCTTTGCTTTTGATAGTCTGCCCCTTCGTTGTGTCAGACACCAGAGTTTAGGTGTGCCATATGCTCTGCTGCTGTTGTCCTTGAACCTGGTTAAGCTGCAGCTGACACTTGAGAGGAAAGGAAGCACCATCTGCTCTGGGCCACGTGGCAGGGAATGTCCCTTCACACGGCCAGCTCACCCAGGCAGATCTGCTGATGCCCCTTTTTAAAATGCACACTTGCACACCTGGAAATGTAAGAACTGAAAGAACGCATTTATTTGTGCAAGCAGGTATTCGGCTAATAAAATGTTGTAGTAGTAATTCATCAAAAGGCTTCGAAAGAGAAATTTTTGTCTTGAAAACTCTGTAAATTATTCTTCAATGATGAACAGAATGATCCCGAGGGTGTGGGGATTGCTTCATCTGCAAGAATTTTTGCAGTGCAAGGAAAACCTTCTAGGAGAGTTAGTAGTAAAAATGTCGATTAAGGGTAAGCACGGTGCAGCTTCTCTCTGGTATGTTTTGTTCTCTATTTAACAAGGCCTGTACTATAATCATGAAATACTAGATCAAACTCCTTGTCTCTTATACGTGCTGGAATTTCAGGATACAGCTTCATTGACGACTTGCTGAATACGAGCTGTCTTTTAATGGTTGGCTTGTACTGCTTTGAAAATGAAGGTCAAAATTTGATTTGTCAAAGGTCAAAATTGTAGCAGAGAAGGGTCTCTGCCCCCTGCCCTCTGTCCTGCTTACCTTACTGGTACTGACAGCAGATTTCCAGTATTTACAACACTGGCTCTGGTTCAGTTCACTCAGCTTGTGTGCAAGAGCTGCTGATGGCTCATGATGGGGTATCAAACACGGGCATAATGGAAGGAAGGAAATTCTGAGATTAGAGCAGTGTTCACTGCCATGATGCATCTGTCTTAGTGCATCTGCAGACCACACCGACTGAGGACAGTGCTAGACACTGTCGTTGCAGTGTAGGAGAGCCATGAGCCAGGGCTTCCATGCCAGTTGGTTAACACATAAAAATAGAAAACAAGGCATTACGTTAGCATGCATTTGTCACAGAGTAGACATAATGATGAATAAACAAAACCTGAGGATTGTGGGGAGTACTGGCCTTTACTCTCCCCTGACTGTATTCCCATAGCAGCAGGTGCTGGGAATTGCAGTCTGTTCTGTAAGGAGCCTTAAAATGCTGCTGAGCAGGTGGTCCGCTGTCTGCTTATGCCGAGTAGGGGTGAGACGGTCCCTTTATCCCTTACAAGAGCTGTGTTGGAAAGCTTGCTCCAGGTAGATGTCCTTGTAATGGAAGGATGAACTGATGCTTTGTTGGAAGTGGTTTCAAAAGCAAGTAGTGCTGCCTCAAAAAGAGAGCAAATGACTTGAAGTTCCCAGCTTTTAGTGCTTTCAATGTAGAACTAAAAAAATACCCTGCTTTTTTGGGTGACAGCTTCTAACAGATGCCATCAGCTTCGTGAAAGAATGTAATGCTTTCAGTTGAAAGCAGTTCTTGATGAGATTAATTAGTAGTCAGCAAGTCTCTTTTGTGTTATCACATCACATCTCTAAGTTGATCAAGGAGATGCTAAGAAAACCTTTGTTACTGCTTAATGGAGCTCTGCGCTTAGTGATCTTGGAGTATATATACAGTGTCTCATGAAGGCTGGCAACTTTTTCAGATTTGTTCCAAGTCTATAACTAATATTCATAGAAAGTTGGGCTTTTTCAGGACACTGGTAAGAGAAATAGGAAGAAAGCTAACCATTTTTGGAGCATGGGCCCAAGAAGGAGAGTAGGGAATCAATTTTTTGTATGGGTTGATTGTGATAGGATAAGAGGGAGCAGTTTTAAACTAGAAGAGGGGAGCTTTTGAATAGCTGCTGGGGGGGAGAATTTTCACTGAGGGCCTGGTGAGGCGATGGCATAGGCTGCCCAGAGAAGTGGTGGGTGCCTGATCCCTGGAGGCATTCAGGGCCGGGCTACATGGGGCCCTGGGCAGCCTGAGCTGGTGGTGGGCAGCGCTGCCCAAGGCAAGGGGGTTGGAACTGGGTGCTCTTTGATGTCCATTCCAACTCAAGCCATTCTGTGACTCAAACCTCAATTTTTCAGGAGAGCTTCTGCCTACACATCATGAGGTAGGTTAAATTGTGTGCTCTTCCATTCTTTCTGTTGAATATGGGACTAAGAACATCTCTACAGAAAGCATTTGCAGGTCATGGCACTGAAAAGAACACAAGGGCGAAAATGATTGTGTGGCTTAATAGCTTAACTTTTAGACTGTTCCCCTTCAGTACTGGGGTGGCTTTTTTGGATCTGAGTCTCATTGAAAAACTCCTGCAAATTATATATATTAGGAACTATTAGATTTATTTATTTATTTTTAAAGAGATTCTTAAAGGTAACCGAATTTAACTCCCACATGGTGGATGAGTGTAATGACCATCTGGCCTTTTATATAATAGTGCACTGCTGTCATATCTTCACCTCCTAGGTGGGCTTTCAAGGAGAGAATCAGATCTTTCCCTTCTTTTGATTAAATAGGACAGTCACCTGCCTTAAAGGGAGGCATCTGTGTGCAGCTCTTGTTAGGGATGTGAGCTGGAAGAAGCAGAAGTTAGAGAGGCCGCAGAGCACCATATGTTGGTTCCTGACTCAGTGCGCTGGTCCTTGACTCTAGGGCAGGGCCATGACTGGTATTTATGCTAACTTACATGGAGCAGCCCCCCTAAAATGATTTAATTTCCTCTTGGATTTTGTGGGAGTTTAAGGACTAAACTCCAGATTTTAATTCAGTCAACACAATAACATTGTGTTTTGTTTTGACCAACTAATACGACTATAAATACCTTACTGGGAGTAGTCATCAGTTGATGATAATAAGCAGTGTTTGTTTCTCAAACCACACTCCTCCCCTGGATGCTTTTCTGTGCTGTTTTCTTCCATCACAGTGTCAATTGAAAGACTTCTTTTTTAGGTTGTCTCCCCTGTTATCTTGCTTGAAGGTGGTGCCTGGGAGGTGAGGGAGCATTTCAAACCTGGAGCACATCCCAGGGAAAAAAAATGTAAATAAAACAGCACAGAATAAAGAAACTAGAGTAATTTTAAATCCCACATAACCACAACAGACTTTCTTATTCACGTCTTGAAACAGCCCTGTTTTTGATATACAGTCAAGGCCTTATCGGGGTATTCACTTTGTGACCAGAATGTCCCATTGTCTGCATAGTGGGTGTAAACAAGCCCAATAGATAACACTGTAGGGTGAGAAAGAGTCAGGGGAAGATGAAATAGTTATCAGTTAAGCAGCTGGATTTAATGGAAGAGATAGGAGTGGAATGGAGGCTTCAAATTTTAATGCTAAAAATAAAATACAGATAACTGCTTTTTGGAAACCTTATAATAATGATGAGTTGTTGTTAGAGTAAACGTTTTACAGTGTATGCTCACTGATCTACAGGTAAGGGAGATACAGGTGAAATCTGTGGACAGAGCCAGGAGTTGCAACTGCATCTACTGAAGTGCTTAATCATTCCTGAACCACTGCTCTGTCCTTCACTGTTTGGATTCAGGAGAATTTCCGTGCAGTCTCCAATGGCTCCAAGACATACTTCGCTCATTGTAATAGCTCCTTAGTGAACAAGAAGCCACAGCTGTCAAGAGTGGGATTATTGGCAATGATATCTTTGGCAGAACTGAAACTGTAATTAATACAGAGGAGGTAAAAGAAAGCACCTTGAGTTCTTAGTGTTTTTATTAAAGTGCTGACTTTCTTCACAGCAGCAGTCCAACGTGACTAGATAACTTGTTTGAAAATATTAGCTGTCATGGATGTAATTATATGCTTGGCCAATGGAAGGAGGAAACAAATTACAATTCTCAGAATGTGTACTTCTTTTCTTTGTGTTGCAGTATCAAGCTATTTACATGAGACGAAAGAGATTTAAGAGTGGGGGAGCATCATGGGCAATATGTTTACGTATTGCTGCAAGAAGCAGTATAAATTAGGTGTACCTGAATTAAAATTATACTAGACAGGTTGGACCAAAGGCAGTCTGGTTGTAGCTGTTTGGTGCTCAACTGAAGACTCATTTACTTTGCCACATAGTCACATTCTTTGTCTTTTTTTTAAATGCTATGTAAAATAAGCCAAATGAATACTCCTTAATTTGTCTGCCCAGGTCTTAATTTCTGATGGGTTGATACAGAATTTACTAACAATTCTGTGGTTGAGGTATTGACACAACATGCTGGTTTCTGTATAATGTATTTGATGATTTACCAGTATTTTATTTATGGTAATTGAAGGACATAGTTTAGAAGGCTTCCAATCAAAATTCAACATTCGTGGTCGAATGGAGTGTGCAGGATCTTGCGTGTGCAACTAAATAAGTGCATGTTCTCCTCATACCGCAGACCAAAGCTGGGGCTTGTGTGCAGATTTCTGGTAAGCTTTTTTTGAAGAATGCAATATTTTAAGGATCAGAGATTTTTCTCTTGCAGTGCAGGGGTTGATTGATTCATCTCTGTGCCATTCTGTAGAGGCAGCTGTATGTTGTTTTATTTGTTTTACGGATGGTGGCTTTTCTTTTTTTTCTTTTTCCTGTGGTGTTTTTAGCATGTTTACATGTCAAGTACAGTGACTCTTCCTGTGCTAACTTAGTGAATGTGCTGGGAAGCTTGATGCAGAGATGCGGAGCTAAGCAGACAAACACTGTTCCATCCCATTGAGAAGCTCTCTGAACTTCCACTCCTGCAAAAAATACCCTACAGGATGAGAACTGCCTTTATTTTGTAGAGCGGTGTGCCACAGACTTTAAATTGAATTTTGGTTTGCTTTTGTTTTACTGTGTAGCGTGCATGTATGGAATTGTGGTGGAGTCCTGCTGTTAGTGGGATCCAAATCAGTGCCTCCCCCAATGCAGTGTATCCTCCTCAGCCTAGCTGAAAAGACCTTTTCTCTCTCCATGTTTATGTTTAGAAATCATATTCCTTATTGTGTTCCTTAAGTAGTTCTAAAGTCATTATATAACCTGGAAGATTTTTTATTTGAATTTGCACAGGATATTTTCGCTCAAGATATTTATGCCAGGTTATCTTGGTGCTGTATCAAATTTCATTCTGGTACTGCAAATTAGAAAACTAGTACCCACAATGCAGATAACAGCATACAAGAATTCCATGTGATTTAGGCATATTCGCATTGAGTGCAAGGTTTAGCAAAGCTATTTCATTCAGCTTATATTCCTGCAGAAGCCCCCTGAATTTTTGCAGTTGGTGATGCTGTTTCTAGCTTGAGAAGCAGCTTAGAGGATTGAGCTCAGAAAAGTATTTCAGATATTATGAGCTGGTCTTTTCTTTCTCGGGTTCTTTCCCAAGCTTTCAGAAAAGCTATTTGGAGCACTGAAGAAAGAAAAGTAAAATACTTTCCCACAGTATAGAGTAACAGTGATGAACTGGTGGCATCAACTACCCAAGTGAGGCCTCAGCACAAAAGCAGACCATCCCCCATATGCCTGCCATGCTGTGACCCTGGGCCTCAGTGGCACCTCTGAATTCCTGACCCGTTGCTGCAAGAACAGGTTGTCCAGAAGGTCCCTCTTTCATCTCCACAGCAGAAAATGGTCTTCTCAGCCCTGTGCTACGAGTGGGAGTGGTACAGGAGAGTGGCTGCTGCTGGGAGGGAATTTTTCCAGCCTCCAGGTGGAGATGCTTTAGTGGGACCTCAGCCCATAAACCACTTCTGTGCAAAGCTTGCTTAGGAATCAAGCCACCGTGCACTGGGGACAGGGGCAGCTGCACTTATGGCTAATCTATATTCCCTTTCATACTTCTTTAGATACTTTTTGCTGACTGTTGCATTTCCTTTTTTACACACACCATCTTTATTTTTATTTCTGTTGTTGTTACTATGTATGTATACATGTCTTCAGTGAAAAAAAAAACAACCTTGTCTGCAAACAGATACTGTTGGTTTTTTTTGCCTTGAGCTTAAACTTCGGTATGGATTGATACTGCAAGTGGATATATGCTATGCAGTTTGTGCAAGAGGAAAGGTGAACGACACCTAGAAGGCAGGATGTAAGGCCAGCTACCTGTATTTCTCATTTATGTTTTATTTGGCTCCTAAAGGCAGGGTTTTTTGTGGCTGAAATGCCACTGGTCTGGCCCTCCAGTCTGTACAGCCACTTGGGGTTAAACTCAGGGTTAAGCATTTGCCGAATCATGGCATCCAATTTAAAAATGGAAGCCTTCCAGGTACTGTCTTTAGTGATGTTTACCTCTGCATTTAAGGATTAAACAGTTAAATAAGCAAAACATCCTATGCTGCTGTTGTCTAAGTGTGTGCCTAAGGATTGCCTTGCCTAGAGCTCTAAAACCTGAAAAGTCATCTTCAGTCTTCGTAAGGCTGGGTTTGTTGAGTTTGTGTGTTTTCAGTGGCATTTGTTGCATAACTTCACTGTAGACCTCTGAAGGCCTAAAACTGCCAGATTCTCAGGCACCATTCCTGACCTTGCAATTTAAACATTAGAAACCCTGTTCTAAGTAATCCTACCCTGCTTCATGTAAAATAAGTAAATCTCGGGCTTATCTCAGTAGACATAGTTCAGTGACTTTTATTTCCACATGGTACCTTCCGAATTTTTTGAATTACTAATCACCCTGATGACTTCCCCATGGTTAGGCCAGTTACCTTGGAAACCAGTTTACCCACACATCTAATCTCTGAACTGATGAAATAGTATGTACTGAGTGCAAATCAATTTGAAGAAAGCTTTTTCCTGTCTTAATTGAAGAATGTTAATCTCTTTGTTCCAGAAGTATTAGAATTTCAGAGTCATTTTTTTTTTTTTTTTAACTTCACATAACATTTTTCATTTTAATGCTTGAAAACACAGCAAGGAGAACTGATATTGTTATATATTTTGAAAAAGATGTAGAACATTTGTCGTGACAAACTGCACGCAGAAAAATCCGGAGAGGCACAAAGCTGTTTGCTGTCGTCTGATGTTAAATTATATCCTGTGTAGTGGTAGTTCAGAGATGTCTGGTCATACAGGAGGGAACAGCTGTTGTGCAGTGTCACCAAGAGGACCTGAACACACAGCTGTGCTGCCATGGTGCCGATGAGGAGATGGGCCGAGCATCTCCTCTGTTATCTGCATCTTTGTGATCTCTTCAGTCTGGAATGCCTTGGAGTAGGTGTTCCTGAGAGCTGTGTTTTTTCTGTGAAATACAAAGAAAGGAACGATAAAATGCTGCTTGTTTTCCCTCCAGCTCTTCCTTTTCTTTTAATTTTTACTACTTGCTGGTCTTATCTTCATCCCCATGCTACTAAAATTTTGTTTATTTTTACTTAACAAATGAACACTAAATATTGTCTCCATTTTCGTAGACATGAAATGAAGAACAGGATTTTTCTCCCTTCTTTTCCAGTAGTTTATTCTAATGATATAAAAATGTATTAAATGAATGTTTGTTTGTTTTTTCAGATTTTATCTGGAAACATGCAAGTTGAATAGTAGTTATTCTGAAAACCAGAACTGCATTTTATTCTTAAAGTAAACTAAGTTGCCTTTCCTGAAAATTAATCTTGATAGATAAGAAGTTGTTGATAAGAAGCTCTGCTTCCCTCCAGATTTCACAGTGATGCTAGAGTTTCCAGGCAGAGCTATCAGTGCTTTCATCTTTGGGTGTATTTGAGATGATGTTTTGTGACAGTCCACGTTGCAAAATTATGTATTGCGCATCACAGATGGTTTTCCAACAGCAATTAAGCAATTTTAAGCATTTGCTGAATTGTGGCAAAAATGATTTACAATGATACAGTAAATAGTTGGGTTACTGTTCTCTCATTCATCTATTTTTCAGTACGGTCATTTGCTTCTCCCTTTTTCTGACATATTCAGGTCAGTGAAACATTTCCTGGGGGTGGCCAGAACTATATGAGTGCTAGATGTATTTATTACAGAATTCAGGTAACAGGGTTTCATCCTGAAATCTAGAGTCAAATGACTTTCTGGAATCTTCAGTAGGATTTTTTTTCCAGCAGCTTTGTCACGTTTAGAAACTGCTTAATTGGAAGGAAAATCACTCGAGAGCAGGATTTATCTACTTAGCTGAAGTAATGCAGTTTTTCTTGCTTGATTAATATACTTACGGTTACCTGCTAAGATTCTCATAATTAGAGACCAAGGATTTGGGGATAGGGTTTAAGATGGAATTTTTATTGGTTGTTAAAGTTTGTGAGAAATGCCTCTAAATGCTAAGATGTCGATAGGAAGCATGCACAGAATCGCTTTTCTCATTATTTCTCTCTTTTCTTTTGTGAATCTCATGTGACTGAACACAACCCAGGAAACATTTTGTCACTGTAGGGTGACAGAGCACTGCCCAGAGAGGCTGAGGAGTCTCCCACGTTGGAGATGTTTGGAAGCTGGCTGGATGTGGTCCTGGGCAGGTGGCTGTGCATGGCCCTGCTCGAGCAGACAGCCCTTCTGCAGCTCTGTGAGACATTGAGCGTTTATGCAGGTTCAGTTAAAATAGGCAAGAGCAGTTTTGTTGCTGCCAGTGGTGTAGAATTGTAAGGCAGGTAGCAAATTGGGTGTACGGGTCATGACAGTGAGTTAAGCTGGAAGCAGAGCAGTCAGGCCAGTGAGAAGTTAGTGGGTAGGTGGAAGATTGTTTTCATTTGTGATGCTGATAAAGGGGAGCTCCTGTGGGGATGGTTGATGATGTAAAATTTGCAGATGTAGAATCAAACTTTATGTACTGATCGTTTATCTAAGAAGAAGCAGTTGAATGTGGAGATTAAGTGTAATAGACACGAGATTAAGATCAGTGAAAGTGTGAAGGTTGGCAGGAGAAGGAAGGAAGTGCTTGAATTTGCTGTCCTGTGTAGGATAGGTATGGTTAGTCAGTGTGTAAATAGTGAGTTTATCTTCAGAGTCTGTATGGCTGGTCTTTAGAAATGTATATTGAGGGTTTTCTAGTACAGGTAGGGAAGCTCTGCAAAAACCTAACCCAGGTGACTTGAACAGTTACAGTGTTCTGCATTTAAGAAACTGGATTTTGGATTGGAATGGTCAGGTGGGTAGAGCTGACTGTCAAGGCAACCAAGAGGGCTATGAATCCAGGTGGAAAGTAGAGGTCATTTGTTAATGCTTGATCAATGCTCCTTGAATCTTCATGTACAGCTAGTTTACAAGGTAAGCTCTGATAAAAATTTGAAGAGATTAGTGAGTGCCCTGCAGTAACAGGGTTTGGTGCCAGAATTAGAAGGGACCTCCTGGATTATGTCCTTGTTATACCATCCTAAATGGAATCTCTTAGCTTCTCTCTGTGTGCTGAATCAAGATAGCGACAGAGGAAATTAACACTTTCAGATGCATGCTTTTCCACTTCATTTTGGCAGATTTATCACACAAGAGCTATGGATTTTTCTAACATGTTATAGCTGACAATCTTGTCAGCTATAAAATGCCACTGATACCAAGCATAGTTCTATTTGCATAGCTCAGCTCATTTGCTATGAAAAACTACAGCAGAGCTATCCTGCTTTCTGTCAGGAAAGTTAATTAAACTGAACTGAAAAACCTGGAACCTGAGAGTTCTAGTGTGCCTGCAGCAAGGGATGCTACATAAAAGTTCAGGGGTAACTACTACAGAAGGCAGCCAGGCACCTTGCCTTCCTTTGCTGTATTCTCCACCGTGTGCAAATCTAGGCAAAAATATATTACAAGCCAGCTTTCCATCTCCAGTAGCTGATTTACTGTCTCTTCAGCTCACATAAAGCCAGAATAAAGAGAAAAGGGAATCCTGTGCTTTTTTTCTCCACTGATATTTTGAATTTTTAGCATCAGCGTGAGCAGAGACGAGAAACTGTCTCCAGTTCATCCAGACAAAATATCTCAGTTTGTGCCTGAGGTAGTCAACCACGTCATCTATTTTTTTTATTCTGAATTGAAATGCAGAAAATAGGTATTGATAAACATTCTGAGTGCTACCTCAGTAGATGTAGGTACAGTAGAAAAGAGGGTAATAGCTGACGTGAGGTAGTCACCGTAAGGTTTATAGTTGATGACAGTCTAGTCAGTGTAGTCAGTGTAATTAGTGTCATTCCTCAGGGAGATGTCTCAAACAGCTGAATTGAATTCGAAGTGGCCCAGTTTCTTCTCTACTTGGCTGTGAAGTTAGCCCTAGCAAACTTACCTATCTGCAGGCATTTGTGTTCTTGCTGTTGGCAAAGAAAAGTTTGGTGTTGTAAACATCTGGTGTAACTGTCTGTAACTCTGGTTTGCTTAAATCGAAGTGTCTTGTACTTTCATGATCTCTGTGCAAGAGATCTGCAGGGGTTTTGCACCTGACTATGCCTCCTGCAGCTGGTGATAACACGGTTTGATTTCATTGCTTTAGTAAGGAATAACAAGGGCGCCCTGCAAGGAGAAGTTGAATTAATCTGTAGAAAATGTTACATTGCCAGTTTAGTTTTATTTAACTGTCAATATTTTAATAGCTGATTGCTGTGGACCCACGTAGTTGTCATGGAACTTGACCTGGATCAGAGAAAACAAGGTCTGTGGCAGTCCCTGGTTTGTTCAGTATGTTGGGCAGGTCACCTGGGGCTGCTCTGCCTTTCCTTGAGCGTTTATGCTATTCTGTAATCCTGACTTCGGATACACTAGGTCTGTATTTTCAGTAGCATTTGAAACTAAAATAAAATGGCAGGGTATAGAAACACCCTTTCTTTTATTTTTTCCTCCTGGTTTATTAGATTTTGTGTCTTGCTGAAAAAACGTCTCTCATGCACTCAGAAATGGAAGTCATGATCTACTCACGAAGTGTTGATGGCTTGTCAGTGCAATTGTAACTGCTGGATTATTACACACAACATTTAATGTCATAAACTTCAAAACTTCAGGGCAGTCAGAACCATTCTTTGTTCTTATTTCAGTAAAACATCAACACAGTTGAACAGGTGGTTTATAGGTGTAGAATCTAATATTTAAAAAACAGCATTTGAGAAGACACAACGAAAAATTCTGATGGTAAATCAGTGTTATAATTTGGGAGGAGTTCTTTTCTGAAATATTTCACAAGCCTTCCCCTTCCTCGCTCTTCTGTAAGTTAAGATGATTTTATTGTGCTTCAAAACCACCCCAAAGCAAAGTTGGAGAGAGTTTTATCTCTTCCTGATATGTTCCCTTACATTACCTCTTACTTCTGCTCTTGCAAAGTGCTGTATGTCTGAGTGAATTGTGTTCTCTATCATAGGTGGCTCTGAGGTTAAACGCAGATTTCCACTCACTATAGGTAGCACAGCCATCAGAATAAAACGGAGAAGTGTAAGATACGTGAAAACAGAGACATTTCAGTGTAAATCAAGATCTTGTGTGCTCCAAAGTGCTGCAAATTCTGGTATAAAAGCCAGAATACTTTCCAAGGTAAGACTGCATTGGCTGATAATAGGATCTATAGGCAGTCTGGTGTGGTCTGTAAATTGCTTTTGGGTTTGTAAAGCATCCATATCGTCTTCCTTCAGTTTCATCTGGTGGATGTCAGATTAGGTCTGATAAAGCAGCACTTTTACTTATTGATAGCCTTAATTGGTGTTTGTTTTAAAACAATGGAGCATTATTCTCAGAAGAGTGAATCATCTTGGAAGTCCGTTGTTCTGAATTATGTGGATCTACTTTTAGACAATAACATAAACACAATTAGTTGCTGTGTATTAAAGCGTGAATACTTTTGTGCTGTAAACTTGGCCTATTCATATTGTTTTTATGAAATGGTTATTTATTTGGCCAGCTATTTGATTTCGGAAAATGATGACTCCACCTCCAAAATAAAGTAGTCTGCAATTCCTTAGTTTTAGTGAAAATAGTGCATAGCTAAAAGGAACTGTTAAGGGAGAATTTAAACGTTTATTCTCAATTTAAAATATCAGAAAGTTGTATTTGTTCCAGTTTAGAAGTGTTTTGAATCAATTGGGCCTTAAATGAGCCTTCTCAGTGCCCCAAGGGAGCTGTGGTTAGGTGCTTCATGCCTTCATCTTCCCTTCTGGACTAGGCTACCCCGCTGGGCTGCACACGGTCTCAGCTGCTGTGGGATTCCTGGCTTGGTCGTGGTCAGTCAGCAAGTGGGAAGCCCAGGTTTCATGGGGCATTCCCTTCAGGCAAGAGGCAAGAAATAGTGAATCGCACATTACGTTTTTTAATTGTTAATTTTAACTACTCAGTGTAGTTGAAAACGAGTATTTTTAGCTACACTTTGCATAATCTTCACTTAGGCAATTTTGCTTCTTTTTCCCTGTGCTCCAAATCTGGGCACTGTATGCAATAAGTGGTCAAAGAATGATCTCACTGAGCAGTGTTACTCTGCTGGGGTCGCATTGAGCAACTCTGGCTACTTGAATATCTGAAATGGCCACTGAGAAGCCACATTGTTTATCTTGGGAGATAAACCCAAGGCAAACCTGGGACTTTTGGGAGAACTCAGTGATCCTTCCCTTGTAGCTTTGAATGCAACACCCGCAGGGCACAGCGTGTGCCAAAGCAGCCATGTACCGATGTTTGGTCCCTGCAGTGCCTTTTAATGCAAGGACATCTGGGGCAAGCTGTCTTGCCGACTCTTGCCTTTCTGTGTTCATCCTGCCTGTGCATGAAGAGACTCCTGTCTCCCATCATCTAGATTTCTTTCCCATTCTTGTGTCAGTTCTGTGAGGTCTGGGAGTGCTTCATGTGTTGGTTTGGGTTGGATTCTTTATTTTTGTTGAAACTATATATTATACTGACAACACAAACAGAGCAACAGCCTAAGCAGAAATGACCCTACTCAGTAAGATCAGCATATTCTTTCTGGTGAAATCATAGGTGCAGCAATTCAAATAGGAGCTTTTCATTGCAATTCAAATAGGAGCTTTTCTTTCACAGATATTTTCTTTCCAGTCCACTGAGGACAAAGAAGTCTAGCAGGGGACTCAGCTTGAATTCAGGTGTCATCCTGGGAATAGCCCTCTGTTCCCCTGGTTAGTGCTGTGTCCCTGAGCTGATGGTGATGTGCCTTTCTCTTAGTGTGATTTTAGTTCATTTGTTCAGGCGTTTCACAAGGACTTTTCCTAAAAAAAAAAAAAAAGATCTCATTAAATTTAGTAAATAAGAACTGTTTCGCTTGGCTGCATGCACCACTGGTTCTATTAAATAACCCATTAGGTACACAAGCCGTTTCATAAAAAAAATTAATTACACTTTCTTAATTCCATAGCCCAGGCAGTCTGTCAGTTTCTTCAGCAGCAGTGACATAAAAGGAGCTTGAATCTCCAGGAAGACACTACATTTACTATGTAGTAGATTATAATGGTTTTGTCAATGAAATATTTTGAAGTGGAGGATTCATAAAGATCATAATGTCTGCAGATTATTTCACCTCTCGGCAGTTATTTAAAAGGAGAGTTTTGCTTCGCAGTGAAAATTCTAGGCTCAACATTTTGTGTTTTTGTCATTTTGCTAGTTTAAGCTTTTGTTTGGATCCTTTTACTGATGGATTAAGCTAGCAGCTGTTCTTTGATCACGGCATCTTTGCCCTTTATTTTGACTAGAAATTTCAAATTGTGCAGTTTGTGAAAGGTCTAAGCAAATGGATTTCTTTTGTTTGTCATGTTCCAAAGAAAGCAGTTTGAAGACTATTAAGAATATTACTTTGCTACTCTCAGTGCTGATACAGCTTAGGGTGCATCATTGTTTTCCACTATCAGTACATGGATTCAGGGAAGTGGCAAAAGATGTTGCTGCCTGAGAGAAATCATTATTTAGTTGTTCCTTAATGAAAGGGATTTGCAGTAATTTTGCTAGCTGAAATGCCGGTATGGATTGGTCTGATCTCTAGCTAAGAGTGACAGAAGAGAAGGGCAAGTGGTGGTGAGAACATTCTTTGAGTACTGACAGTGGAAACAAGAAGCAGAAGAAAAATAGCAGCCATCTACACACCAGAAAGTGAAAGTGAAAAGGCAGTGAAAATGAAGAGTTTGGAGGTCAACTGATAGAGTTATTACTCTGCACGCCATTATCTTTGTGTTTTTATTGTTCTGTGCTTGTGCCCTACATGGATACAGTTTGTGGTTACCTAAAAACCTACCAAGAAAAGCAGGCAGGAAACTTACCCGCTTCTGCTTAAATTACACAATCCATAATCCTCTAGCTTTCTGCCTGCAGATCAGCATCTGCAATTTCAGATTTGTTACCTCCTGGGTTTTGTATTATTTGCTGGTATTTCCAGTGACGTTATGAAAGCTTGTGAGTGCTGGGGCCCTGTGGCAGCACACCAGGGCCCTGCTCCGATGTCCAGCATCAACTGAATCCTGCTTGTCCTGGAGTCAGCATGGAGAGCATGCTGCCCCTCACGTCGTCATCCTTTCATAGGAATTTCCTTCCTTCATTGTCCCCTTGCATCTGCTGGGAATCGTGGTGAGGAGGTGTAAAGCTGTGTGCCAGGTACAGGGCAGGACATTTGCTTTTGGGGAGAAGATTCAGGTCCTCAGTGGCAGCCCAGGTTGGGCCCAGCCTTTGCTGACTTGCCTGAGCTTTCTGACTGGAAGCATCACTTGTGGCAAACAGCAGCGTGGCCGGGAGTATCAGGCGAAATAACTGACGCTTCACTGCGGTAATATAAATGACCTAAATACCCAGTTTTACTGGAGCCTTATCGTGTGTTAAAATAGATCTTTTGTGGAGTGTACATTGCACACAGAAGTACACAGTGTGGAAATGTCACTGTAATAAAACACGCAACAATCTTTTAAGTGGCCCTATTAATCAGAAGTGTTCTCAAATCAACGTAGAGCCATTTGTATTATTAATTTGCTGACGGTTAGTGGCATGTTGCCGTCGTGACCCCTTTGGAAGAATGTTGTTTTTCATCTTTTCAGCATGCTGGCACATCCCCAGGGCTATGAAAAATCGAGTCTGTGGATGCAGGAATGATATGCATTTCAAAATGCTGCTTTTTCCTCTACACTTTGTTTTGAGCCAATTTATTGGGCGGGTTTTTTCTTTGTTATTTTTTTTTTTTCAGTTTCAATATATTGCTTGTTTTACATTGCTTCTGAAATTGGACAGCAATTAGGTCCCCTAATGTTAAGCAATTCAGTTTTAAGATCTTTTTCCCTTGCAAAAGCATGACTGTGGTTTGCAGAGTTGCCGAGCCCCCAACTCTCATGCTGATTCCAGGGGGAGCAGGAGTTGTCCAGCTGGGATGAAAATAATGCTCGGGATATCTCCAGCGGAGGACTTAAAAGCAGTTGCTCCAAAAATCACTGCTCGCTCCTGAAAACAGTTGTGCATTCACAGTGTTTTTCTGGGTTCGTTTTAGTTTCATTCTCACCCCTCTTCCTGTTGATCTGGGTCAGTAGCTGTTTAGTTACCAAAGAGAGAGTTTGGGCAATGCAGACTGGGCTGTACCTGTCTGCCAGAACAGGAGTGGCTGAACTCTGGGCTCTTCTCTCCGCTTTTGAACTACTCTTACTTCATTTTCAATAATTGATTGTGCAGAAGAGCTACTGAGCGAGAGCATACATTTGCAAATGTAGTTACTTTAGTGCTTAAATAATACATCCAGGTGTCATTTGGAATAAAACAAATGTTAAATGCTGAAAAGAGAAGGGAAGAAAAGGAGAGACCTGAACGCAGAATGAAGCACCGTGAGGTCAGGTAGGGGCCAGGTGGATGATGCCAGGGCAATTGGCCCCACGTGTGTGGAGCTGCAGTGGGGAGGCAGTGAGAGGATGCAGTGTCAGTGCTGTTTTCTCCTCCAAGTGCTGCTGACTCATAAACAAAAGGCCAAACATCTGTACGTTTTGAATTAACGTGATCTGCATTCACTGGAACTTCTTTTTGCCAAAAAGATTTCATGTTCATTTTATTCCTTTTTTTTTTTAATACATTTTTGCATTCAAATTTTCCATTAACTGATGTGTACCTTTAGACTTGTATTCCAAACCTCCTTCGATGCCTGTTTGGGCATAGATTTTATGGAAATTCCTCTATCTCATTACTTATCTGGAGTGGTACATGTACACTCTGGTGGGATTTTTAATTCTCATTTCCTCCAGCTCTGCTCAGCCAACCGTAATACTATGGAGAAATGTTCTGTCCTGAGAATGGGAATAAAATTTATGAAAATAAAATTGGTGTCTGAGGACCACTCCTGAAGGTCGGCTCTGCCTTTGTCTGCCCTCTGCAAGCTGCAGTGTGGGGCCGTGTGTGTGGAGGGGGCTGAGGCTGCATGTTGCCAGGGCTTCCTGGCCCTGCTGCTCAGTGCTAGGATGTGACCATTACAATGCTGCTCAGTGCTGGGATGTGAAGGCGTGCTGAGCTGCTGAAACTATAGGTCCCAGCTAACAATTTCGCAAGGTAATTGCTCTTTCCTCAATTGTGAAAGGCTTATGTAAGGCTTTCTTTTTAAAACATGTATAATTGCATTGAAGGAATAACTGCTGGTATTTGCAGAACACTGTGTATTAGAAGTCAAGGCAAGGCTCTGCTCTGAAGCTTGCTCTCACTGCAATCCTTTATCCCAGACCACCAAAAGTCAAACAGTGAGGGGTAGGTTCAGCTGCCCTTGGAACTCAGTTGCATGATGTGGAATTTGTGCAGGGTCAGAGCCTTGCTTTTCCTTGGGAAGAGCTGCCACATGAGCAGCTTGCTCACTCGATGCCTGCCTGCCCTGCAGTGGTCAGTGTCACTGCAGCAGCAAGCAGTGCATCACTTCATTCCTGGCATGGCTGTGGTCAGTGAGATGCCCAGCATTTGGGGCATGGTGCTACCCATCCCAAGCTGCAGGCCGTAGGCCGGCAGATGGTTTTGAAATCTAGGAGTTCTTCAGATATGTTTAAGTATTTATCTTCAACCAAGAATAGCACTGCTTCTGTAGAGTTGGGAATATTCACAGAATCCACAGTAACTGAGGATGTTTGAAACATGACTGCTGCAAATGTGTATTTTAATGTAAGTAGTTTAAAATACAGTTGTTTCCGGGCTCAGTTTTGGAAATGTAAAGTGGTTTAAAAAAAAAAAAAAGCAAGCCACTAAATTCAGCACAAAAGCAGTAATTATATTCCCTCTGGAGCCAAGCTGGTTTGTAACACAGCTCCTTTTGACTTTTACTATCTGTGGGTTTTAATGTAGGTGGAAAACTTGCCACAAAATGATAATCGGATAGTACTCGACATTTCTAAAAAATGTTTTTTTTCCCACCAGATTTGCAGCCTACACAGTGAAGTTATGCATTTGTATCATGAGAAATATAATTTAGGAAAGCAGGAGCTCACTGAGTACAAAGTCTCAAATGGCAGAAGGGAATTCAGTTTCAGCACCAGGCTTTTATAAAAGGAGAAACGTTTCTGAAAGCTGTGGCAGTCTCTTATTCATGTGGTTACGTTTTGATTGTTTACAGATTAATTAAAACAATGTACTGCGTGGATGCATTTTTTTTGGTACTAAGCAGTTGATATGAAATTCATAAGGTGAAGTGGGATAGAAGACAAAGCTTTCCTAATCTACAGAGAAAAAAAGTCCTCTTTGGCATCTACTGGTAGTAAATAGGATGTGAAATGGGTAGCAGTATGACACTGACCTAACATTACTCACATGAAGAAAAGTGCCTTCACTCCCCTGCCTTTAACAGTACTGCTGCCATCACGGCCAGAAATGGGAGCAGATGAGCTGGTGTCACTTGTGCTTTGGCTCAGAGAGATGTTACCCTGGGCAGGCCTAAGGGAGAGGACTTCTGGTTAGACATGAGGAGAGTAACTAAGGAAGGGAGAAGTATGTTCACTGGGTCCAGTCCAAAGTTATTATCTGCTTGTTACAGCATAGCAGGAGGAAGTATCTCACAGCACTACCATGGGCTCACCTCCTTACTCCAGTAGATCGAGGCCTTCCAAGAGAACTGGCTGTCGGGTTTTGGAATTTGTCCCCTGGTAAAATCATACTGCTTTTGGGGCTTCTGATGTCTGAGTATGCTATGGCATAATTGCTGATTTGAATTCAAAGAAATGGAAATGCACTGATTAGGAAGAAAGAGGATGGCATTGTCTTGATAGCAGCGTCAATTGCAGCATAACTTCATCCAGTTGCAGCAGATCTTTATCAGGTTGCAGCAGGTCTTCACTGAGCTCATCCTGAAGCATCACCCAAGTTTTAGGTTGGCTCCTCTGGAAATCTGCATTTTGTTGGCTGTGAAATGTCTGTTAATTTGTTAAGGAAGGTCATTTCTCTAACAGGGAGGATTGTTTTTGAGAGAAGATGAGGAACTCATTGCCAGATATTTCTCATAGTTGACAAAAACAGCAAAAACAGCAAGTTTTTGGTACTTTTTTTTTTTTTTGTACTTTCCATGAAGATACTGTGGTACATTGTTTTAAAGAAACAAAGTCTGAAGCCATACTTTAAATTAAAAAGGGTAAGGTGTTTGCAAGCAGCAACCAGAGAATTTTGGCTATCTGGGTCATTGTGGCTTGCAAGGGAGTTGAAAAAAAAAACAGCAAAGAAAGCCCACTATGTGGAACACAAAGCTAATGCCAAGGAATAGGGTGCAACTGTCCATTTTACAGCCATTTCCAATTGTGATAAATTAAATAGGGGGTGCGGTGCTCTTTAAAGATTTGGAAAGCATCCTTTTCAAATAGTTCTTCTAATAATGGAAAATGCTAGAGAGACCTGGTTGATTATTTCTGTCTGAAATAGCCTTTTTTGCCTCAAAATGTAAGTTTGACATGTGTTGTTCTTTCTCTAGGACAATTTCAGATAAATTCTTCTAACTATATACCCAAGTGAGGAAGAAATCCAGATTTTTGCATTTATTGAGAAATGTATCTGGTCTGTTTGAGAATACTTGGAATGACTTCTGATGTGAATCAGACATGTTTCCCTGGGTTTTGCTATTTCACTGGTTCACCATTATCTTGGTCTTGATACTTTAATTGTTTTAAAAGAAAAAATACCTTATATGCTGTGGATGACATGGCAATAAGCAGAAGAAATTTCTTCACTGGTATTTTTCCAAATAAGGACAAATTTGCTATCAATTCTTCCATACACTCTGTTGAAAGGTATTTTAGAAAGGTACGGATGTCTGTGGCAGAGAAACTGGCATTTAAGGAAAGTAGCACTGAAGTTCGTGAGGTGAGAGGAATCTGAGACAGAAGAATTACCCTGAATTTCCAGCAGTGTGCCCTGGTGGCCAATAAGGCCGGTGGAATCCTGGGGTGCATTAAAAAGAGCATGGCCAGCAGGTCGAGGGAGGTGATCCTCCCTTTCTACTCTGCCCTGGTGAGGCCTCACCTGGGCTAGGGAGCTGCTTTGGCAGGGGGTTGGACTCGATGATCTCTTGAGGTCCCTTCCAACCCCTACAGTTCTGTGGTTCTGTGAATTACAGGGAATAGTAAATTTCAGTACATTAGCATTATATGTTCAGCAAAAAAAAAAGCTGTGTAACACTTCCACTTGAAAGAATATTGCATGCAATATTCTTTATTTTTGGGAGACTTAAATTGGAATGCTAAGAAATTAGGCATGGGAGTATAAACACCTGGAGGCATCCTAGAACTAAGTGTGTATGCAAAAATATAGTGAAGCATGAGGTATTTTTTTTTTAATAAAAGAACAATCTGTAATGGAATTCTTTGGGCAAATGTATCTGCTATTAGAGGGCTGTCTGCAGTTTATGCTTTAAAACAGCTGAAAAATGTGGTGACAGGGCCTTTTTAGAATCTCTTCATAGCTTTTGTGGAATTCTCTCCATTAAACTCTTATCTGTAGATTTACTGCAGTTTATGATATTCAACCATGATGAAACCCGTATAGACAGCTCCTGACCAATCTGTCCTTAATGACTTCACATGGAAGTGCATGGAGAGTAAAAGTCTTCAGGCAAGCCCAATAACTATAGTTATTTAAATCATGTGATCTTGCTTAAATTAAATGTGTTCTGTATAGTAAAGACAAATAATTACATTGCTGCAAGGTAATTTTTTATCATTCTGGGGAGGGGAGAGGGAGTTTGAAAAGAGAAGGATGTTCCTTTTGCCTCTATTTCTATTAACTTTCACATAATTTAGTACAGGGCAAAGATAAAAATGGTTGTATGTGTTTTTTTCTCTATTTTCTTTTTAATTTCAAGCAAGTTTTCTTTTAAAATAATTGAAAGCATGTTGCTGGTGGTAAGAGGAATGGCACAGTTAGCAGTCAGCAGTAGTTGAAGAGCTGCTTTCATATGGCAGTACCGTGCAGAACTATCCCAAACAGGATTTGGAAAACATTGGACACTGAAAATACTGTCAAACTGCACATGTGAGCAAAAACCTTGCTGAAAGGCTCAGATGCTGTGAGAATTTATCCTTGATGTTTATGCTGTAGTTTATGTCAGTTTTCCATTTTAAGCTCTGTCCAGGAGCTATTAATTCAGTTGTGAGAACTTGCTTCAGGCTGCAGTTTTTAATACAGTATTTCAAGATAGAAAACCAACAGAAATTGTTTCATCACGTTGGAGCTCTAGGAATCTTAGAAAAACTTCCGAGATCAGTAAATCTATTGAAGTCTTGTTGAAACTCTGTCAAATCAGACATTAAGTGGATTTCAGTTCAAGCCTATTGGAAATGAATAGTTGAAAAATATTTTATACTTGAAGTTAATGTATTTCTTAATATTTCAGCTAAATCTTTCAAGCAGAGACTACAGAAAAATCTGGTCAAAAGAAAGGTCAAAGCACAAGATGCTCCTCTGCTTCTTCAGAGTGTTCTGAAAGAAAGAGAAGTAGGATGGAGTAATTACCTTCCTTTAAATTATTTGTCTGTGTGTCCATGAGGGCTCCTTCAGTGTCTGCTGACAATGAGCTGGAAGGGTCTCCATGGTGGTTAAGAATTCAGTGGAATATGAGTTGTCTCTTGTGGTTGCTTTGTAATTGAGACTGTAAAGCAGGGTTTTAGCTTTTCCTGAATACATTTCTGACAGGTCACTTGTCATACAGACCTGTGGGTTTTGGAGAGGCTTAGGTTAGTCAGAACTTTATTTTATTTTATTTTATTTTATTTTATTTTATTTTATTTTATTTTATTTTATTTTATTTTATTTTATTTTATTTTATTTTATTTTATTTTATTTTATTTTATTTTATTTTATTTTATTTTATTTTATTTTATTTTATTTTATTTTATTTTATTTTATTATTTTATTTTATTTTATTATTTTATTTTATTTTATTTTATTATTTTATTTTATTTTATTTTATTATTTTATTTTATTTTATTTTATTATTTTATTTTATTTTATTTTATTATTTTATTTTATTTTATTTTATTATTTTATTTTATTTTATTTTATTATTTTATTTTATTTTATTTTATTATTTTATTTTATTTTATTTTATTATTTTATTTTATTTTATTTTATTATTTTATTTTATTTTATTTTATTATTTTATTTTATTTTATTTTATTATTTTATTTTATTTTATTTTATTATTTTATTTTATTTTATTTTATTATTTTATTTTATTTTATTTTATTATTTTATTTTATTTTATTTTATTATTTTATTTTATTTTATTTTATTATTTTATTTTATTTTATTTTATTATTTTATTTTATTTTATTTTATTATTTTATTTTATTTTATTTTATTATTTTATTTTATTTTATTTTATTATTTTATTTTATTTTATTTTATTATTTTATTTTATTTTATTATTTTATTTTATTTTATTTTATTTTATTATTTTATTTTATTTTATTATTTTATTTTATTTTATTTTATTATTTTATTTTATTTTATTTTATTATTTTATTTTATTTTATTTTATTATTTTATTTTATTTTATTATTTTATTTTATTTTATTTTATTTTATTATTTTATTTTATTTTATTATTTTATTTTATTTTATTATTTTATTTTATTTTATTATTTTATTTTATTTTATTATTTTATTTTATTTTATTATTTTATTTTATTTTATTATTTTATTTTATTTTATTATTTTATTTTATTTTATTATTTTATTTTATTTTATTATTTTATTTTATTTTATTATTTTATTTTATTTTATTATTTTATTTTATTTTATTATTTTATTTTATTTTATTATTTTATTTTATTTTATTATTTTATTTTATTTTATTATTTTATTTTATTTTATTATTTTATTTTATTTTATTATTTTATTTTATTTTATTATTTTATTTTATTTTATTATTTTATTTTATTTTATTTTTTTATTTTATTTTATTTTTTTATTTTATTTTATTTTTTTATTTTATTTTATTTTTTTATTTTATTTTATTTTTTTATTTTATTTTATTTTTTTATTTTATTTTATTTTTTTATTTTATTTTATTTTTTTATTTTATTTTATTTTTTTATTTTATTTTATTTTTTTATTTTATTTTATTTTTTTATTTTATTTTATTTTATTCTTTATGTTTTTTTTTTTTTTTAATAAAAAGAGGAAATATTTGTTTAGAAACCATCATATTCTATGTCCTTGCCTTTCACTCTGAGCAGATTTCCACCTTCTTTAATTGTGGCTATAAGCAGTGATGTGCTCTTTACCCTGCTTTGAATTATTGACAGAATAGTTTGATTTTCTCCTGTTGGCCTTTTGGAAAAACTAGGAACATGTCCAGTATGCAGTGTTAGAAATCACTCGGTTACAGCCTCTGCTTGCAGTGTGGGCACTTACAGTCCCTTCCCATAGTCCCACAGCTCTCCCCACCATTGCATCAGACCGATTTTAACCTGCAGGGGTTGGTGCATCCCAGGGGGAACTGATGTAATGTCTGTCCCGTGTCCATCACCCTCAGTTCTAACGCTGGATGGAAAAAAAGGGCTTCTTCAACAAGGCCACACTTTGGGGGGGAGGAGAGGTGATGAGACTATTGTATATGTCCTTCATTTGAAGGCTTTCGTGGGATTAAATATATATATATATTTTTTTTTTTTTGCAAGACTTGGCTTTTTTGATTATATTTATGCAGGAAGGTGTAAATATTGCTCAAAGGGCAGGCTTGAAGAGGGGGAGATGGCCTGGCTGCCTTTGGGTGGCTGGGAGTGGGCAGCAGCCACTGCTGGAGTGTGCAGTGGGTTGGTGGTCCTCGCTGGGTGGAGCCATGGGGTGGATTCAGAGGTGAGGTGCTATTCCCATTGTTTAAATAAGAGAGCTAACTTGAAAACCTGGAATTACATGTTGTGTTCACTCTTTTCTTTATAATGTCACATACGGAGAGTAGGAAGACACAGTGCAAAAGAGAAGAGTCAGGAGGACTTCAGTGGGGTGACTGGTGGAGGGTTGCAGAGACAGCCACAGCAGTGCAGGTGAAAACAAATTAGAGATGACTGCAGCAGAAGAGAATCAAAGCAGTTTTTGTGGGTGCCTTTCTTTCTGCGGGTCCTGTCCCACTAACCCCATCCCACAACCAAAGGCTTTTCAGGAACATTAGGTGCAACTTGAACTGTCAGAAATCGTGCTACCGCCGGGTCACAGCTGGGATGTTTGAAAACACTTGCTGAGTTGAATACTGAGTTGTTTTTAAACATCATCTTTAAGCAGACAAGGAAATTAATACTTTCCAAAGGGATTTATGTCATAACAGAAGATGAAGAGGATAACCTTTGCTTGAACTCAGTAATTCAGTTTAATGCTGCAGTGTTCTTTCTTGATTGAGATTTTGGAACGTGCTGATTGTATCAAGTCACATAACTCAGTTTAACATTGTTTCTCTAATCCTGTTTACACAAAGGTTTGGAAATATCTGTCATCATCTCCACATTATCATTATGTGTTTCAGAAACTGGGCATGGTTCTGACACGTGCATATAGTTTCTGCTGCAACACAGACTCCAAGGGTTAGCCTGACTGTAAGAATTGTTCTCCCTGGTTCTCAAGTAAGAGATGTGGATACAGCATCTGGTCACCATTGAGCTCATTTGGTAGGACTTGTCTGGAGCTGTGGGGTGATTGGGGCACTCCAGCAAGTGTGGCAGAAATAGCATTGCTTTTATTGGAGCTCAGGCTTCCCAGGGGTAGCCTGCAAATCTAGAGATACTGCCTGGGCTGCTGAGGTTTCCATGCAGTTTTGGTCCACCTCTGTTGGGCTTCAGCTGTGTGCCTTCCCCTCCTGCTGTGGACCTGAGTCAGAGGAGTAATTGGGATTAAAAGCAACCTCACAAAAGCTGTCTGTTCAGACTCTTAGAGATCAGTTTACCTGGCACAAAGAAGCACATTTCTAATCTCTCAGTCTTCTAGGTGGTACTTAACATCCCAAGCACAACTGTAGAAGTCAGGTGGTGGTTCTGCTCTATCTGCCGGAAACACCCAGTATCAGATGCTGCTGATATTGAAATCACAGTCCCTTTTCAGGAAATCTGACTCTGTATCTTCCCAGGCCAACAACTGCTATTTAAAGCACAAGCAGACAGGAAAGAATGAAGCAAAACGCTGCAGTAATGAAAGGAAATATCCTGAGTCAAAATCAAAGTTAGCAAACTTTAAGCTTGATCCTGTGAAAGTAAGACGGTGGTTCTGACTGCTGGGCTGGAATGCAGTCCCTGCACAAGTTCCTTTGTTTTTGTTTCCATAGGCAGATAGTGAGGTAGTTCTACAGCTTTACATTTTTGTGATAAGTCCCCAAATGTAGAAGAGATGTTAGTCTAAAAATCCAGCTGTTAAGGTAATTCCACTCTGCAGAATTTCTGTCTCTCTAAGCAAGCCCATTTTGGACATTTTAATTGTTTTCTTTATAAGCTTTATGTGACACCTATGGATTTAACAGAACTGTTAGGAAAGAGGAATGCTGAGTGTATAGATGTTATTGGAAGGGAGAGTACTGCTTTGTTTCACTTTTCTGAAATAACTCCTATTTCTCAAAGCCATCAGAGCAAGCCAAATAGAGGACATGCAGGAAGCATAAGAATTTCTCTTTGCTACAGATGTGTTTGCCTTCAGTAAGTTGTCACAAGTTTTCTCAGTTCCTTTTGAAATGGATTTTGACTGATCATAAAGTGCTTAAAACCTCAAAACATGACATTTCAGGGTGTTGCATAGCAATTAGCATCTGGAAAGATGACTTCAAGAAGAGCAGCACAGGTCATGGCACGTTCCTTCTGCATGTACATTAAGGAAGAACAACCTAATACTTGAAAAATTTGTTTAATCTTTTCAAGTTAGGAAAAAAAATAAAACACCTATCTGCTTGTGAAAAGATAGCCAAAACGATATATATAAGGTTTTGAAGGTGAATTATCTGGGAGCTATATCCTGCAAAGTAGTTACATCTGTTTTGATCTGTAAATTGGTCTTCTAAATTAGCCTACAAGCGTGCTGTTATTATTTCATTGACATAATGAGAGTTAAAAGATTCGCCTGCACTGAAGTACACACAGCTTAGAACTGTCATTAATTTAGGAGTGGACACTGCAGGAGTGGACCCCCAAAACTTGTGTGTTAATTAAAAGATCTGAAAAATAAAGGCTGTTTTGGTGAGTGCTTTTGTAGTTTCACTTCTGAGCGTCTACACAGCTTATGTGATTGTTATAATTTAGTGACAGCTGTCACACAGAATTAATTACTATTTTTCTTTGTTCACTATTTATAGTATGCAGGTTGCTTGGTTGTGCTCCTGTTTACAGATTCCACTTGCCTTCCTGCCAGAGCTTCAGTGGCATGTTTGTTTTGGCAATAAAACCTTAGTCTTTCACTTTCTGTGTCTATGTCTGATGGGTTTGTTGTCTTCGTGTCTCCTTAAGTACAAGTTTAGGTCATTGTTAAGGATTCTGAGGGGTCTTTTCTGTTTTGCTTCCTTCTGTTGTGCTCTATACTTCCTTGTTCTTTTTTTATCTCCCTTAAGAGAACAGTTACATCCCTTATCCTTCTCTGGCATGTATTTCTGTTTTTGTGATTTTTTTTAATGGCTGACAATAGAAGGAAAGAAAATGTAGCCTAAACCAGCTGACTTGTAACAATTTAGGGAGCACTTGTACTGATGCAAACTTGGGCTGCTTCTGTACATTTTAATGTGCCTGTCAGCCAAGTAGTAGGATGTTTCCTGTGCAAGTGTACTGGCTCAAGTATGCATTTAGGACAAGGGTTATGTGGGGGAAGCAGTGAGCAGAGCTAGGACATTTCTCATCTGTTTGAAGATGCTGCTGCTCAGCAGAGCCGCTGGGCTTTGGTAGGCTGTAGCATGCTGCAGTTGCTGAGCTGCTTACGGAAAGTTTGAGCCACCACAGGAACTTGGGTGGAACAAAAATAGCTCTTCTTGTGAGTTCAGATACTACTGGTCGTGGAAAGCTCTCAGTGGTGGCATCACTGATCCTGCTGAAGGGTGAGCAGGGTCATCAGCTGCATGCAGGCTTTTGGTAAAGCAAACGCATGCAGAATGTCCCTTTGAACAGTGTGTTTTTTTTTTCTTTCAACTCTCTTCACTTCTCCAAGCTCAAGGGAGAAAAAAAAAATAATCTCAAGCAGTGGTCTAATGTAGAATAAGCAGATTCAGAAAGAAAAAGCAGACATTAAGCAATCTCTCAGCTGCTGAGAAGCCTTGGAACAGGAGGTGCACTTAATTCGTACCTGAGAGGAACACATGCTTTACAGGTGCCTTGTCTGATTTCCCAAATCCTCCTTGTGGAGTTGTGGTGCCTCCTGCCACCTCCTGCCCAGGCACACGGGCTCTGTGCTCCTCAGTGGCTTTGCCTGCAGCCAGGGCTTGGGGAGACAGCTGTCCTGATATGTGACATAGACTGTAACATGCAGGGGAGGTTGTCAGGGAAGTTTTACTGTCATTTTATGTGTGTGTTGCATACAGTAAAAGCAGTACCCCTACTTTTGTCACACATTGCTCTTCTTATTCTGAAAATCGTAACTGACTGTTCTCTTTGCTTTGATTGCAGTGTGATTTCTCCATTTAAATACCTTGAGTCCTGTTTACTTCCGGACTGTGAGTGTTAATTCTAATGTGCAGAGCTAGCCATTGTCCCTTATGAAGAGGAAATGAGAGCATGCAGGCTCTCCTTGCCTTCCATATGTTCAAGCAATCACAGAAGAGCTGCTTGTTGGCTGGATGTAGCTTTGTGGCACCTCCTTGAGCAGGAAGGACCTTTGTGTTTGGGCAAACATTGTAGAAACACATTAATTGCATTCACTTCTTGTTGCCACTATTAACAACTTTCTTCTTGTTTAAGCACAAACTCTATGTAAATGGATCTGGCATAACAATCAGAGAAACAGCAATCTCCTCAAATCCAAGTTTCACAGCATTAGGATTGTAGTTCTTGTTGGCATCCATTTACATATTTGTTGGTGCTATGATAGCTGCTTTTATTTTGATGTATGCAGTTTAGTTGCAAATCAGCTAGATGTTTTACTTCTGTCCGTACTTAATTATGTTGGGCTTCATTTTAGAGGAAATCATCATTTAGATGGTAGCTCCTGCAGTAAGGATTGAGCCAAGTGTGCTGATGGCAGATTGGGAAGCTCTGCCAGTGTGATGCATGTAGTTGCTCTCCATTGTCTTCAGTTTTGACCGAAGTTTGCAGTGTATCAAAGGTGTTTAATGGTTTAATGGGAGCCATGAGGAGTGTTACTTGAATAAGCGCCCAGATGGCGTGCCAAGATAGAAATTAAATTGGAAGCCACCTGTTTACAGCAATCCATATTTATTTTTTTATTTGTCTTGTTATTGTTACCTTTTGATATGACTTGCTTAAATTAAAACAAGACCACCAGGCTTCCCTGGGTGTTATTTCTTACAACAAAATCAGAGTAACAATACTACAGATACAGGAAGGGGAAAGAAAATTATCATGCAGTGGGCTGCCATTTTCTGCCAATGTGTAAAAGCATTCCTGGGAAAATACAGCCTAGAGATTACATTTCTCAAGCTCTTTCTAATACTAGAGGTTATGTATTCTGGGTTAAATTTTGAATAAATTAATTTAGCGTTTTAAGAACTTCATGGAAACTCCAAATAGTGTCATTTTCTTGAATTATTTGAATCTAACTATTTAGATTACAAAGAATGTGAATGGTTAACTCTGCTCGCAATGAGAATTTGTTATCTACAGCCTTTAAGTTCTCTTCAGACTCTCTTACTAACGCAGACATAAGGATGCATATACAATGATATACTTGAACAAATGCAAATTTATTATATTTGACTCCCTTAGTAGGTTTCAAAAGTGATTTGAAAATGTAGCTGTAAAAGTTTTGCACGTGAAACATTTGTAAACATAAAACATGAAAGGAACAAAGAATCTCTGTGCTCTTTATAACAATAACTACATCGTGTCTGTGTGGGGAGCCCAGGGCGAGGTGGTGATTGAGTCCCAGCGCTGTAGGAGTGTGCCCTTGCTTGCTTTCCTGCAGGTACATCATGGTTGGGATGTACTCCTGGAACACAGCAACATATGTGCGTGAGGATTTCTGTGATCCTTTTCTCATGGTATGGAAGAGCTTTCCTAACTGCTGGCTTGAAAGACTGAATGATTTGATTCTGAAGCGTGTGTAATGAGGAAGAGATCATCATCACATTTGTCTTGCGTTACTGAAAAGTATGTATTTTTTGATCGCCTATTTTAACAACTCAGGACATTGTATTGTTTGGTAATTTCAGTTTTGATACTCAGTAGGATTTTTCATGTAAGCCTGCTTTGTTCCTTCCAGATGAGTTTTTGAAGCCCTTCTCAACTGTCGGTGCGGCAGTGTTTGGGCGGTCAGCACAGACTTGGGTGAAGGAAAGGGAGTTCAAAGGACAGCTATTAATCTCTTTAGTGAATAAAATCCTTTGTAAGCAGCATAACATTTGGAAAGGGAGCAAGTTCCTGCATACTCAACAGATCTGATTACCATGTGACAATTACAGTGGACCATTGTGGAGGGTGAAAAGGCCTTCAGAGACACAGAAGTGTATAACGATGTACTGGAAATCCGTTTAGTTTATTGGAGATATTCTCTTCAAGGTTAGGTTTTATGGCACCTCTTCCTTCTGCATATGTTCAGCTTTTGTTTTATCTTACAGTGCTGGCCTTTGTGAAGGTTAATTGTATTTAGTTTGACTTTCTGTCCTACCCATCCCTTTTTATTAAAAGAAGTTCTGAGCAGACTCTTGGTATCTCTTTGTTTCCCTTAAATGTCTGTGGCCTATTTGGTGCCACAGGAATATCTCTGTGCAAAACTCTGTCTGTCCTTTGAGACCGAGTAGGGCTCACGCATAGACACAGGCCGTGGCATGCAGCATTTTGTGCTTTTAAATTGTTAGCATTACTTGCAGTTTCCCAATATTGATACAGCTTGAAGTCTTGGCACTTTTGTGAGCAGCGACTCCAGTAGGGGCACAACAGACCCTGAGACACATCTGATCATCAGCCCATGTTTGCTAATGCATGGAGTGGTAGGGAAAGGGGAATGGGTTCCATGTGTCTGGCCCATTCTTCTGACGCAGGATGGGAAGCTCACTGGAATGTTTCAGATCCACTCTTCATTTTCTGTTACTACCTTGACAATATGAGGACACCATTACAAGTATAAAGGATGTAGAATAAGATCTGAAGCTTCCACTTGGGGGAACAGTTTTAATTACAGTCCCAGAAGTGCCACTGCTGTGGGTTAGCAGTGTGTCTGGATGGGCAGTCACAAGCTCTGAACGAGCAGCCTTGATGAGTTGTAACCTTGGTGATTTACCTTTCTCCATGTCTGAAGAGGATGGTAGGGCTTTTTTTTTCCCCATAAGGAAAAAATGTACCTTTTATGCCTCTGAAATTGACTTTAGGCAGACAGTAAACTTTGACTTCCTTCTTTGTACAATGAGATATTTGGAAGAGATACTTATTATAACGTGACAAAAATAGCTAGGAACACTCCAAATGGGAGAATTGACAGGCGAGGACGTGGTTCTTTCAAAAGCCCACGGCTGGCTTAGTGCTCTCCTTGCTCATTTTGGAAGGAGTTGCTACAGCAAGTCCTGCACGAGGGGAGACTTGCTCGGAGAGCTGGCAGGTGAAAAAGCTTTGATCCTATAAGGTGCAGAAATGCCGTGCCAGAGCTTAGGGGACTCGTGTGTGAATGTACACGAGCACTTAATCAGTGTGTGCAGTGCGAAAGAGTTGAAATAAATGCAGAGGTTTGAAAGATTGTCTTTGCTCTTTTCGTGATATTTCAAGCAGAGAGGCTAGTGTCTTGCAGAGGCAATTTTTACATTACCTATCTCTTTTTAAAAGCACCATACTGTGTTTTATTTTGTCTCTTGATTCAGTGTCCAATTTTTATTTCTGTTTTTTTTTTTCCTTTCCTTTCTACATCTTTGTCTGTTGCCCTAGCCAGTGTAATAATCTTATTTGACTTAGACAGGCTGTTGCTAACACCTTGGTTTGCTACTGAACAGTTTTCTGAACAACTCTGATAAATATTCTAAAGCTCATATTTTTTTCTTTGCTTCTTGGAGAAATTGCATCCACGATGATGCGAAAGAAATGTTTTTGGAAACAGATCAGAATTTTATGTGAAACACTTGACCCCCTGGTGTCTGTGACGTCAGACTGTGATGGTAGTTGTCAGCACTGATGGCATTTGAAGAGGCACAATGTTTATGCAAGCAGTGATAATGGAAAATGTACTTTGGTAAGTTGCAGGATAAGAAGGAATGCATCACACGCACAACCTGAAAAATTGCTGTTCTTCCAAATAGAGGGGAGAGAGGAGAGAGAGAATATCTGCACTGTGTGATGAAGAGTTACAGTGTCCTGAATTTTAGTCTCGTACAAGATGCATGAAATACCCTTCTATACATGTGTCCCAAAGGATGGAACACCACCCTGATGAGAAAAGGCTGAGAGCTGAGTTCAGCATTGGGAAGGCTCCAAGGAGACCTGAGAATGGCCTTTCAATGTCTAAAGGGTGGCTGTAAGGAAGAAGGGGACAGACTCTTTAGCAGGACAAGGGGAAATAGTTTCAAGCTGAAAGAACAGAGATTTAGACTAGGTGTAAGGAAGGAATTTTTTACAGTAAGGGTGGTGAGGCACTGACCCAGGTTGCCCAGAGAGGTTGTGGATGCCCTGTCCCTGGAGGCATTCAAGGTCAGGTTGGACATGGCTCTGAGCTGATCTAGCTGTGGGTGTCCCTGTTTGTTGCAAGAGTTGGACTTTGTGACCTTCAAGAGTCCTTTCCAAATTCAAAAGATTCTATGATTCTATGTAAAACAAATCACAATCAAATGGGGGAGATTCATTCTTTCCATTTGTTGCCAGAAGTTGAACTATAATTTGAATAACTACTTAGGTGAACTTGCCATGAAGAAATAGTGCTAATTAATTATAAGCAGTATAACACTGTGCTGTGCTTAAGAAAGGAATACAAAGCAAACAATATCTTTAGTCTCTTGCTTCTGTTAATCTTTTGGGCTTCAATATTCTTGCAATCTGATCATCTGATAATCTTTTGGGAATACTTCACAAATTGATTAGCCACCTCTTTCTTATTTCTGTTTTTGGATTACAGCTCGTTAGCGATCTTTAGATTCCTGTGCAGAGGGACATGGAAACACAATACTTAATAATACACTTGTTGAAAGATCCCACTTGTTAAGCCACTTAGGTACTCAACAAGCAGGGGAGACTAGGTTAAGCCTTTCCTGATATAACATAGCCCTTCACTGAACATGCAGTGCACCTAGACAGGATCTGTTTATTGCTTATCGTCCGATTAGATCACAGTAACCCACGGCATACAAAGTTTTATAGGACTGATCTAATCAGTCTTCTGTATAAATCATTTGGACAGTGTGCTGTCAGCAAGTTTAATGTTCTTCGCATGAAGTTATAATGCTTATCTGTTGAATACAAGATTTTTCCCCCCTTTTTACATTGTCAAGTTTAATTAAATATAGTTAATTCTTCCACTCTCTAAAATCAGTATATTTTCAAGCCAGCAGTACCTATTCAGTAATTAAAAAAGTAGTCCAAATGCTGCTTTTGTAGTAGATTTCCTGGAAAACTAACAATACAAAATCAAAATTTACATGCTTCTGCAAAGCTTGTGGAAAAATGGGAGTTCTTTTTGTAGTTAGTCCTATTTCTGTCTCATTGAAGTCAAAGGTGGGGAAGTAAATTCTTTTATAGGAATGGCAGATGTTTTAGAAATAAGTAACAAAATCTTTCCTTAGATAGAGTTGCTTGCTGTTGAGGGCTGTTGAGTTTTTGTGGGCTACATATTCCCTACAGGGTGCTATGACAGCTAATACAGATCATTTCTATTATTAGGGATACATCATTTTTATTTATGTTAAATTAAAAATGTAGCATAACAATAAAGGATTGTCTGGCAGAGCTCACCAGTAGAAAAAATGTGGATGGAATAGGAAATTCCTTAACTAGTCAATGAGTTCCACTCATTGCAGAATGAAATGTTGTTGACAGGTGGGCTTTTATAGCAGCTGTAGAACATGGTCTCTGTCACTGAATACAAAGTGAGAACTTTGCATGGTACTTGACACAGGTAGAGTGAGGAGAAAATATGTGCAGGGCCATGGCCTGTGGGCTGGAAAGGGCTCTGGGTCCCTCCCCTTTCACAGAGTGGTTCCAGGTAGGACTGGGGCTGTGCCAGCCCAGCACTGCATCCTCTGAAAGACCAGAGGGCTCAACTTCTGTCATCCTTTCTTTCTAGGAATGATTTGTAGCAGATCTGAGGGCCCACTGGGCTGAGGAACCGTGTTTTCCTTTAACTGGTTGGGGTAGTCTGCCCTTGAATCTCCATGAGCATCCTGGGAAACTCCTCCAGTGGTCACTTTTTAAGTGTGAATACCCAAACTCCAGAAAATCCACTGAGGAGGAATATAGCACCTTTTCTTTTATAGACATTACTGGCTTACTAGTGTTTCATTCAGATTTTCCTTCACTTTGAAAGGCAGCTATACTTTATATGTGTCATATTATAAAATATATATGTCGTATAAATATGTGAAATATATCAACATATAAATATCGAAATATATTAATATAGATCAATATGTAAAACCTATATCATATTAATATATATAATGTATTTTATTACGAAAATTAGTTTCTTGAGGGGAAAAATTGTTTTTAAATTTAGCACATTTAATGTTCATTTCCTATTTTCACTTAATAACTGTGGTATCTCCCAGATCTACACATGAGAGCTGACTTCTGAACATAAAATCTTGGGCAAGAACTCATAGATGCCCTGGAACACTGACTCAGTTTACTGTAGGATGCTCGCTGATGAGCAGAGGTGATCTGCTGGCATTTAACACACCAAACAAATTAGTTGGTGTATTAGGAAGTAATAGGATTAGCACATGTTTGATGCCCTGGACAAGGATCCAGGTATTGCAGCTTTAACTTAATCTTGCAGCTCTCTCTACTTCAATAAAAAAGTGTGTGTAGGGTTTATCCAATGTTTTACTTTAAAGAAATACGTTGAGGGATACATAACTAGGCAGCTAAATACTTCTCCTGTATGAATGCTAAATAAATCTCCTATCCTTAACAGGAAATGTTGAGGTTATTTTTTCATAATATGAATGCATTTATTTATTTATTTATTTTGAAAAATGTCTCTCTTAAAACTTAATAGAGAAAAAATGCAGTGCTGTGATACAGGAAACGTATCTTGAAGGGTGCTTGCATTAACAGAAGTCACCTCAGCAGTCAGTTTACTGTGGAGATTTATGATGTGCTTTAAATGAGAGATTACTTCACTCATTAGCTACTAGCATGTTTTTTAAAATGTCTTCAACAAACAGTGGGAGTAAAGGACTCAGAGTATGCAAGGTATTTGCTGCTCAGCATTTGTACTTCAGCTCTCTGAGCAACATTTGGAAATCAGCTTTTTTTTCTTGCCACTGCCAAGAGTACTATTGTCAATTAGCTGACAGATTAACTTTATTTCCCCTGTAATATGGGATTACATATAAGAAACATACAAGCATAGTAACTTAAACAACGATCTTGTAAATGAACTTTTAATCTAATTGTTTTTGATAACAAGCACTATTCATATTTGCTATGCAAATTTCTGTGTGCAACATCCTCACCCAGCAGAGTGAGGAGAAGCAAAACAGTGATGTAGATGAATCTGTGATGTAAAACATAAATTCGGTTCTTGGGGCGCTGTATGCAGACATTAAATTAAGGGATTATCTGGCTCACCAAAGAAAACTGAAAACATCTGTTCTAAAGTGCTTCCTAAATCTTTAATGATAAAAAATAGGGAAAAAATAGGAAGGAAAAGGAAATGTTTGTGATGTCAGATGCTGAAGGAGGAAACCACGTGGTTCTTTACAAAAGAATAACTTTTTCCTCTTTCTTACTGCTAAGAGAAAGAGCAGTGCCTTAGCCATGTTTAGTTGCTTTCTTGGTATAAAAGCACAGAAAATGATTTTGGATTAGAAATCGCTGTTGAGGAGAGTGTTTTCATTGTGGTCTGCTTTTGTGTTTGGGTCGGGAATCAGGGCAGGGCAAAAAGGAATTGTTCAGAATCTTTGTGCCGTTCCTGGTGTGTATGAACAGCCTTGCCTGCACTCAGCATCATGTGTTTATAACAGCATCTTTGCATTTCATGTAATAGTAATTAGGAAAAAGTCTGCATACAGGACAACTTAACTGTCTCACTGAGAATCTCGATTGTACTTCAGGAGAGACGTTCCCTAAAAGTAAAAACAGCTGTACCTTACAGTACCCCTTTAGGATTGCTTTGATGTCTTAACTGATGCTGGACCACTGGAAGAGCCTCGAAGCTTTTCAGTTCAGCGTATGCCTGTGATTCCTGAATAGCTGCAATCTTTAATGCTATTGTGGCAGGCATTTTCAAACCACTGAATATTGGCCTGGTATTGATTGTGTTGAAAGGAATTAGAGATGTCCCTGTAGTTCGTTTGGAAGGCAGTACTGAGTATCTTTAAACTTGCCATGACATTAATGGATTTTTCAGGGGGTTATGCTTGTTTCAATTCATTTGCATTGGTTCAGGAGCATGACAGTAGTTTGGATGGGGAAAGTGACTGAATTCTTCCCTATATTCTCATTATTCTATTATAAATTGCTGCACGTCTCATGAGAGAGACAGTGGCTTTTTAGATGTACAAAATGCTACCTTATGTTAGAAAAAAACATGTTTTGGGAAAACATTTTTAATAAGGTTTTTTAAGAGACAGCAAAAGGAAACAAGAAATGCATTCATGTACCATTATTATAGTAATAGATAACTTGATATGTGGACAATTACATTTATTCTGAAACGCTTCTCTACTGGCAGGGTATTGGGCAAGGCTTGTATCCTGTTTTAGATTGGATTCTTCTGACTTCCTTCTGGAAGAAAAAGAAATCCCAAATCAGTTCCAGTCTTGTCTGTGATCTGAACCCCTTTTCATGGGTTGGATAGACTGCAGTGCCTCTATCACCTAAGTACTGGCTAATACAATTAATAAAATATTTATTTTGGAAATAAATTGCTTCTCTAAAACTGACTGCTTTTGATTGAGCTGACCAGTTTGGATAGAAAATAGAAAATGCTATTGGTAACTGTGTATCTTTGCTTCAATAGGTACTTGCACCTTCCTGTAATGTTTGTGTGTAATCCTCAGCTTTTTTCCATCCGGACTGAAGTTACTTTTCTATTCTTCGGTTTCTCTTCGAAGTACTTCTAAATCTCAGAAAGAAAAAAAAAAACCCTCCACTGCTATTCCTCTTTTGAAGTTGTGATTTTGGCTTTCAGATCGTGTACTTCATGCAGCAAATTGTGCCACTATAGCCCCTCTGGCGAGAAATGACTTCTGCAGCTGGGATTTCTCCTTTTCTCTGATATTGAGCACTCATGCAAGCTGTACGCTGTGCTGAATGCATACCTTCAACCTTTCTGTTAGCTGGTACACAGGTGCTTATTGAGTTGATAGACTGGATCTTTCCTCTCTGTAATTTGTGGTGTTGTCGGGAGAAGTTTGGACTCTGTATGAAGCTTTCACAAAAGGGCATCACCAAGCTTCTGGGGCACCTCATCCCACCTGGACACCCAAACTGCGGTCAGGAAAGATATTCAGGCTGCAGAGTTGTGCTGTAAGGTTTTCAGTGCTTATGAGGCCATTGTGAGAAAACCTTTTTGTTCTGTAGCTGATCGAATTTTCTTCTTTACAAATGTAATTTAAGATGTTGTTGAAGACAGACAAAATTGAATGAGCCCTGGGAGAGTGTTCTGAGTCAGCATTTGCAAACCCCCAGATGGGAGGGGTTCTTCCTCCTTTGGCTTTGTTGGCTCTGCTGAAGATGGTTTGCTTGCTTTTACTATTTAGTATCACACTGTTTGTTTTTCACAAGGTCACTTGAGAAGAGCTTTCTCCAGTCTACAAGGCTGTCCCCAGCCGGTAGGGGCTACACTGTGGCTGTCTGGTGTATTGCCCTCCCCATGCTGCTTTAACTCCAGAGGGCAAGATTTTGCCTGCTTCATCCTTTGGAGAGTGCTTGTGGTTTTGTGTTTCACCATGTTTTGGCAGAAGCTGTTATATGCCATAAGACTTTGGTAGAACAAATACGAATCTTGAATATGAAGAACCACTCTCATATCCAAAATTAATATTGTGTGCACTTAAAACCCATTTTGAGCATGTATTTTTCAAGCACTTTTAAGGATAAGAGCACATAAAATTATCTTGGATTAATAAAAGTTCTTTCCTAAATGGAGATATGGTGGCTTTTCCATAAATCTCCTGCATGTTAGCTCACCCTAATAGCATAATGGGTAAGAATTACAGTATGTATTTTTATTGTATCTTCTCTATTGAGTTACTTTATGACATTTCTTAGAGATACAGTTAAGCTTAGTGCATGGAAGCTGGTGTATCTTCGTCATTTAAAGGCAACGTGACAACTGCCCTTCTGATAAGACAAACAGACTTTCAAGCTAAATGTACATAAAGTAAGATTACTTTAGCATTGCTTTTAGAAGGTCTGCCTAATCAATTAAAATAATTTTTAAAACTCAAGTCAAAGTAATGTCTGATACCTTTTATGATAATAGACAAAAACATGCTTGTTAAGTTCAAGTTGTGCTTGATTCAAAGTACTGTCACACAGGTTTCAGTCAATATTTTTTTTATTTTATTTATTTTTTTAATGCAATCTCCAATTATCTGCATCATTTTCTGCATCAACTACGTATCATTGATGGTCTCTTTGGTAGCAGAACCATTCAGCCATTTGAATTAAAGTGTTATTTGGAAGGATAAAATAGTAAATGCCCTCCACTCTCCAGGACTGCAGTTGCTTTTTAAAACTCGAGTGCATTCCCTTCTCCAGTGTTTTCTATGCATTTCCTTTTTACTGTTGCATCTTGAGTTTATGGTGCCTTTTGCAGCAGGGGTGCTCATACTCCTAGAGATTTTTGAATTCTGAAGAGGTGAAATTTTGCCTTTATTAAAAAAAAAAAAAAAAGAAAAGAGCAGGGAACCTGTCTTAGATTTGCAGGTTACTGTAGGAACTGTATGTAGGTTGGACTCGGGGGATCCGTACAGCCTGTGTGTGGCTCTTCTGTGGTATGCGAGCTGCTAATGCTGTTGGTCTTGAGTAATAAATGGATGCATTCTTTTTGGATTTTTTTTTTTTTTTTACTTTTGACAATCTGTGAAGGTTGTAAAAGCAAAGAGACCAGCACAAACAAGGAGGTGTTAAAAAAGAAGGAAAACAAGTGCTCACCCATCTCTGGGTTTGCAGGGAAGGAACTCCAAGAAGGAGGTATCTCCAACAGGAAATCCTTCCTCAGTGGCAATCAGGCCTTAAATGAGGTTTAAGAGGGACAGAGCCTGGCTCTATCCCTTCTGGTCATGCAAGTGAATTGCCTTCACCTGTGCTCCCAGGGCTGACCAGAGCTTTCCTTCAGATGCTCATTCAGTGGTTCAGGCTGTAACTCAGCAGATCCCATGCACAAACCTTTGCATTGTCTTGACTGATGGATAATTTGTGAACACGTTTCCCCCCATTGAAACCAGGACGGTTGGTAGTATCTTTTCAAACACTGCAGCTTCTATTCTTATTTAACTGCAAGGAATGGAAAGCTAAAACTTGGACTGACCTACAGACAGGTCTGTGGTTGTGGTCATTCAGTTCAGTAGTACAACAGAAAAGGCTTTCTTCTAATAATACTTTATTTGGAAGCAAACGGTCTTCGAATGTTGTCTCAAAATTTCAGTGTTTAATCAATAACAGTGAGGTTAACATGAAACATTTCCAGATTAAAGTTTTACCTTCTTGGTATACTGTTCCAGCATCCAACTACATCTTTTTTCTCACGGTACCCGTTTCAAAGTCTCTCCTCCGAAACAGTGGTGCTATTCACAGTTGTATCTGTAGGGAAGCAAAGCAGCTTGGGGTTGCACACTCTTTGCACTGATTGTCACGCCCAGCATAACAGAGAATGTTAATTTCACCACTTCTAGTTTTCTGGGGCTAGTGCTGATTTGGTTCATAATACTGAAGATGGGTTTGCAAAGATTGTTTTACATGGTTTTCTGTTTTTTCACTGTATTTGATCTACAAAGATTTGGTCAAGAATTTTTTGATCAAAGAGAAAGGAGCCTTTTAGCATTGAAGCCATAACTGTAATACTAATGGAGCATTTTAGAAGGTGTGCTCCTTAGAAACGTCGACGTGAATGTTGGTTGTTATTTTTTTATGTAGAGATCCCTAAAAGTCGGTAAGGTCCATTGTTTGAATGTATTTTAGCAAAGTTTTGTAAAATTGGTTTGCTGCTTACTCACAGATGATAGTTTAGCCACACCTTTGCCTGCTTTTTTAGATGATAAAGCTAGTTAATGTAACAATATTTCCATGTCCTAATTTTTTTAGAGATGTTTGTGTACGTTCTCCTTATTCACTGTCTTAGGTTGGGGTACCTACGAAGAGCCTGCTAAGGTTATTGAAAGGCTTACTGCACAGGCTTTATAGCCTGTCATGCACAGATTATACCCGTTCTAATTTGTTATCTGGCTTGTGTCCAGCTTCTGCTAAATGGTGTCTGCTTTACTTTAAAGAGAAGCATGCAGCTGTTTGCAGCCATAATACTGTGAGTTACTGTGAGTAACAGCAGTACCAGCTGTGTGGGAAATAACTGGTCAGCACTGCAGTAAATGCCTTGGCTTTGTCGTCTGCCCTGACATCATGGCGAGGGGCTCTGCCTTACCTTTTGTCATCCTTCATTTCTGCAGATGATAAGCAGAGCTTTCTCCTCCATCGCTTGGGTGAACCTGGACAGAAAGCTAAATCTTTTAATTTACTTTTCCTCTCTAAGGTGAAATATTCATCTTGAGCTTTAGTTATTTCTGTCTGAAGCAGATCAAGCTGCATCTGGAAGACGAATAGCTTGGAGCAGTCTGGTCAGCTAGGAAGGCCCAGGAGTTTGTTGGCTGCATGATCACTTGCACGAGCAGCATCATGTGTGCTGGGGCAGCAGAGGCTCTCACTTAAGCTCATGTCTGCCTTCATGCTCAGTAAGGGCTGTGTGCAGACATGGTGCCCTCCTACTGCTCTGCCCATGTGTCTCCATGCGTGCTGGGACTACTACAGATGTGTACAAGGAGATGAAACTCAACAAAATGAAACAAAACAACAAAAAAACATGTACAACTGCATCCTCCCCATTTCCCATGGCAGCCAGGCAGAAATAGTTGTCTTCCCAGGACAAAACGAGTGAAAGGAATATACTTCCCCACTCTTGGTTCTCTTCACAGCTGTAGCTTTGCTAAAGCTGTGTTCCTGCAGTTGAATGCCGAGCATGGCAGGAGTCAGGATTGTTGACACTCCCATCCGTCCAATGGGAAAGGTTCATGCTTGCTCTCGAGCTCATGGAGGCGGTTCAGATGAGGCCAGAGGTTTCAGAGGCACAGCAGTAACAGCCCTGCAAAGCAGCACCACAGAGCCCAACCTCTGTGTCGCTGATGGGCAAGTGGGGCAACAGTCATACTGAAAGCTTCAGTGCCAGCAATCTGGGCTCGACAAACCCATTGCAAGAATGGATGGAGCTAAGTTCTATGCTTTGCTTTTGGCTCTCCAGAATTTTCAGTCCACCACATACTGATGGGTAGGAAACATCTACAGAATCAGTTCACACAGAAAATTTGGACACAGAGAGTAAAACTGTGTAAATACTTAATGTGAGCAAAACTCATTGCAGAGTCCTTGTAGTTTCTGTGCTTGTTTTGTTGTTACCACACTGTAAAGGGTAGAGTGAAAAGTGTCATAGAATAGACTCACCTCTTCCTTTTGGGGGTGATGATGTCAATACGGATATTGATTTCAAGGTAGTAATATCAGACTTCATGCTGATGTTGTAGAAAATCAAGTTGAAAAATGTCCAAAAAGTGTGGAATTGAGTCACTATAAATGTATTTATTTTGAATCCCCACTTTGTGGCATTATTGCTGTAGTCTCATCCAGAGCTAGCATTATTCATTAATACCAGCTTATCCCTGTGATCCTTCTTTCTCTTTGTCTATTCGTTCAGCTATACTACACGCACACATTTGCAACCTTCTGTTTCTTGCTCAGTTAATACCATTTTTTAAATTGCACTTACAGCTGGTGTGTTTGAACCAGTTGTGCATCCAGACCAGGGAACCCCTGTTCTTGGCTTCTGCCAGAGTCTCTTCTACCACACATACAACATTATGAGGCATTAGGGAGACTGAACTTTTCTGGAAATGAAAACTGTCTGATTTTTGAAACATTGGTTTGATTAACTGTAATGTAATACATATCTGAATGCTCAGTGGATAAATATTCTTTTGCTTACTTCAGGCAGTTTTACATCTTACTAGGATGCAATTCATTGTGCTAAACAATGTGAATGTGAAACTATCATTACAAGAAATGAAGCCAGCCAAAATGAATTCTGCCTGCAGGTGCAATTAAGGGATTGGTAAGTCCACGATGTGAAGTAATTGAGTAGCGATCTGGCACTGAGACTGCTGCCTTGCACTTTACATTTAAAAGATGTTTACAAAATGCAGCAAACATTTTGCTGTATTACAGAGGCTTTTCCTTTAATCTTCTTAGCTTCTGCCTGTTTGTCCATTTTCATATACAAGCAATAGCATTAACCAGCTGGGCGGCTGGTTTTTGCTGGGAGTGGAGGCAACACTCCTAACCAAATCAGTGCAACAGTGCATTAGTTGGTTTCTTATTTTGTTCCATGGTAATGTTAATGTGAGTGTAACAGTAGGGTAGCAAAGGCTTTATATTCCTTAGAATCACAATAATTTTAGCTGAAGTACAAAAATATGTGCTAGTACTAGAAGCTAAATACCCTCTGTAACATGTCAGCTTCAAGCAGGGGATTATGTTTACCCTGCACAGAAGGGTGGTTGAAGGGCTGCCTAATACCCACTGTCATGCTTAAGCTATATTTCAACTCTTAAACCCTCTACTTAAGTAATGAGGAGTCCGTGTGCTGACACTCTGCAGTGTAGTGCATCTTTCAGTTTTTCTTAACGCATTATAACAAAATTTCCAACACAATTCCTATGCTGTGGGAATGTCTGTATGTTGCTAAGCCAATCTCCGATGAAGAATTTGTTAAGTAAGAATTTCTTATTAAAAACATCCAAGCATTTCAGATTTCTATATGAATATAGTTGTGAAAACTGGTGATGAGACAATGAGACAATATTAGAGATTCAGAGAGGTTTCCACCATGGGGCATCATGCAAGCTTGTGTGCTTGCTGTGTCTTAGTCTGAAGCTAAGCTGTAAAGTCCTTTGTGGACGGTGCTGGAGAGCTGTCTCCTTGTCTCATCCCATCTTTGCTGCATCTTCAACATTATCAATATGATTGCCAATCAGTATGTTACTGCACTACTTTCTAGGAATGAGGCAGTGCATATGGGAGAATTGTAACCTTCCAGATAGCTGCAACTCTGCACCTCTAAAAAGTACAATAGCATTTGTACAGATAGTATAATGTAGAGGAAATTGGAACAAGCCAAACAATTTCCACCTAACTTGTTTCTTCCACTGTTGCTCTCTTCTCTGCTTGTAAGGGATGGGTACCATGGTACCGTAGTGTTCATTCTTGTTCGGCTCATAATATATCGAATAATTTCACAGTAAAACTAGAGATGGGTGAATTGTCTCTGTTTTTTTTCTTTCAGAAATGTTATAATTTAATATGCATGATTTTTTTTTGGCGTAGACTTTATTCAAATTATTTTCTGAAAAGTTCTATAGTCTATAAAGGAATAAAATGAATTGCTTATCAAATGTTACTTTTTTTTTATTATAGACTTATTTTTGGTGAATGTGCAGATTACTGAATTTACGTCTTCTGTAAGAATGCTCTGTGAGCATTCAGTGTTTTGTTTCAGTTGTTTGCCTTTGGGAACATTTAGTGGTGTTTGTTCTCTGTGTTTGGACGCCTTGACTTCTCGACCGAGGGAGTGATGGCTGAAGAAATACTGAAGTGTTGATTCATGGTGACATTGCTACTGTACAGCAGTCTGTACTAATTGGTACCAGAAACACTATTTATTCTTGGCTAGCTTGTGTGTCACACTTGTGAGGGTAGAAGAAAAATAGCACCCTCAGTTACGATGTAAATTGGCAGTGATGTAAGGATCTGGAAGAAATAGTGCAGCAGATTCAGGAATAAATGCTTAGCGAAAGAAATTGGAACTTCTCTTCGTGCTTTCCTGTCCTTTGAACTCATTCAAATGCAGAAGGTCTGGCTTGGAGGCTGTGTAGTGAGGGCTGTACCACACTGTAATTAATTTGTCAGACTCGGTTCAGTACAAACATTTTCTTTTGCATGCTTATTTTCATATTCAGAAATACAAGGAGTTCTCGAACATGCGAGTTTTGGCAATATAAGGTCTTGCAAAAGGACTAATAATATATATCTACTGTTGCATTTGCAACAAATTTTATTCGTAAATATTCTTACTGATGTTTTAATAATTATTTACATAGTGTGGCTACTTCAGTGAGTAGAGAGATTGCCAGGGCCTAGACAAATGTTTTTACCTTGCCACGAAACAGGAGCAGAGTTCCATTCAGACAAAGCAGTTGAGATTTACAGGTCAGCACCAGGCTGCTGTAGGCAGTAACGTGCTACATTGATGTACCGAGATCTGCCTGGGATGTGTGGAGGACACCTGGGCACCTGGTGAAGCTGTAGGTGTCCCTGCTCATTGAAGGGGAGTTGGACCAGATGACCTGTAATGGTCCCTTCCAACTCAAACCATTCTATGAGTAGAAGATCTAAACAATTGAAAAGTAAATGCTTGTCAGTAACTTTCAATAATAAAAAATAGACTTTAAAAAAGGGCAGAAAAGGAAATTACGTATGATGCATGTCTGTGGAGGATGGAAAACTTAAAAAGCCTACTTGGGATTCATTTATTGGGAACTCACCTCATTTGTTTTTTGTTCATTCCATTATGATGTTGTTTTCAATCTGTTACTTAATAAAAAATATCTTTTACCCAGGAAGTTTTAAATCTAAAGTCTGCAAAACTGATCAAACAGAATTCACTGAAAATCATTTAGCGTGCACAGTTAACGTAAGAGAAAAACAGGAGTGTTGGAATTTCCCATTTCTAATAACGATAGTAGCATAAAAAATAGTGAAAATGTCTTATGTTTATGTAATTCAACATTTGCCATCACAAGTGTTTACTTTTCAAAGGGAGGTGCCATGGGAAAATAGCTGACATTTTTCCAGTATTGCTCTAGAGGCGTATTTGCCTGCAACACCCTAAAGGCCATCTTTTATTGTGTGTGTAGAAGAGAAAGGAACAGTTTACCACCTCTGTTTCTCTTGACATGGTGCGTGTGCTGTCCCTGCTGTTCCACACAGTTAGGGTTGTGGTGGCCCCAGCAGCTGTCCCTGAGGGAGCAGGCAGGCCAGCCCTACAGCAGCCAGGTCTGTCTCCCCAGTGTGTCACTGTGTGCTGCATCAAGGTGACAAACAAGGACGTGGCAATATACAGGGAAGACTAGAATCCTCAGTTCAGTGTTTCATTTTTTATCATTTGTTACGTATCTACCTATTAATTTGGTTTCAAAGGATACCAGATACCCTAAAAGACATGAGAAGTGTGTGACGCAGGGCTGCGATCGCAGTGGTTTTCCATGAGGTTTGGACCAAACCTAAGTGAACACAGCATGGGAAAGTTCATATTGTGACACTGCAATATTTATTTTAGTTAAAGTTACAGCCTATGAGAAGTTCCCTTTAGCAGGATTTGGCTTTCATGGAATGTGCCCAGTTGGAGCAACTCACTCTTGAAAGCCCACTTCAGGACACCCCGCTCTTCCTCTATTTCAGCCTCTGTTTTTGAACTCCCTCACCAGCTGCTACGGGGCAGGCTGCCTGTTTTGTTCTGTACAATTATTCACTGATTTACTTGTCGTTCTTAGTCTGCTTGCCTTGGAGAGATCTCATGTTTCAAAGCCTCTGAAAAAGAGGACCGTTGCTTGGCAGTGAGCATGGCTGTAATTAGCAGAGGGCTGGATATTATCGGTGTCAGGGTTGCATTAGTGTCAGGCAGCGATACATGCTCTGTATGTGGAAGAAAGGGGCAGACTTTGGAAAATGCACCACAGTAGAAAAAGGCAGGCAAAGCCAGACAGGTGGCTGTGCCCCTTGGGATGGAGGCAGCACCACTGCTGGCCCTGGCTCTGCTGGCTCCTGAACACACAGTGAGAACTGGTATCTGGAGAACTATACTTTCTCAAAACTTGTGTTTTGTAAGAATTTCAGAAAGGAGGAAGTCCCTTTATAAAGTATGTGGAAAACAGAAAAGAGCATCTTTTATCTCCTCACTGATCCCCCTTATGATAATATACACAATATGTTTTCAGTTGAGTGGCTGTTATTTCTTACTTAAAAATTGGACTTATTGTCGAAGAATCTTATTGTAGAAAGCAGTAATGTGAAACAGTATTTTCAGAAGATTTTAATCTTTTTTGTCATAACATATTCATCTGTAAAGACACAAGATTAGCCTCATGATGTTCAGGAAAATATTTTAGGTTTATTCCGTATTACTGCTCTGTAAGATTGAATCTGTATTAACTTTGTTTTTATACATCAGCACCACCGCTTACTTTCACCTCTTAATTATTCTAATCTATCTTAATTAAAAGTAACAGCATGAAGTTCTCACATGGGGCTCATGTCTAATTTCCAACAGCAGTGATTTTATATTTTTCTGCTGTGTGGACAGATATGTGAACAGTAATAAAATTAATACTTCAGCAACAAAACTAGAGTAAAATGAGTAAATAATAAATAGCATGATAACCTCTGTGATTACATGAAATTACTTAATAAAAACAAATATTTTAAAACAAATCACTCTTTAAAGTGAGCCTCAAGTAGCAGTAAGATAGGACAAACATCCTATATGGACAGAAAAAAATGGAGATTACTGAACAACAGAAAATTTCACCTTCAATTTGTTTTAAAGGTGACAAGAGTACACGTTTTTGTTCTAGTTGAGATAGGTAGAGTTTTGATTACATACTACCAAAGAAAAAGGTGGGGGCTGAGGAAACAGTTCGTACTTTCCACACAAAATGATCTTAGAGTAAGAGTTTTTGGTATTTATACCTGAAAATGAATGAACATGTTAGAAATATGTTTAGATTTTTTTTTTTAGTAGTAGAGTTTTATGAATGAAAGTCAAAAAATTGAAGAACTGGAAAATACTGGCTGTGCGACGTAGCATATGTTAATATATTTTATTTAATGCTGTAATTCTATGAAGTCATTTTGACATTTCTCAGTATATAATTTAGTCATTAATGCTGATTTTAGGTTACTGTCTGTACTGAGGAAAGCTTGACACGTGACAGAACTCACCAGGAATTACAGCCAAGCAGAACTGTTTAAAGACTATCCCAGTTGGAATGCTGTACAGTACAGTTAGAGGAGGTAGGGGATGGGTTTGCTGGGCACGAGTGCTGCTTGTGCTGGGGTGCAAATCCAAGATGGCCATTCCTCCACTGTTAGGGCAGGCACTGGTGGTAGCACGGTTCTGCTCTCCTGTTGGTGCTGGGCTGAGCACCTGGCAGCTGTGCCTTCAGCAGGGCCAGAGGCGTGCCTTGTATGCACTTCTGATCCTCTGTCCAAGAGGAGTTTCTCTTTTGGAATTTGACTGCACAAACACGTATCGTGAACGCATCCTGTTTTTCTGTGGTGCTCAAATCCTGATGGATATTACAGAAGAAGAAAAGCCATTAGTTCCCGGAGAGCAGGATTCCTGCCTCCTGGATTAGCCTCTATAAGAGCATTAACTCAAACAAGCCACGCCTTTAGTGAAAACCAGGAAATTTTATGTGCTAAAGATACAGGATAAAAATTAAATTAAGGTCAGTTTTAAATAGCCTGTCTTAGACCATTGACTAACTTGAAGACAAGACTTAGCAGCCTGAACTATTCAAGTATGTGAGACTGCAGGGAGCAGAAGAAGGAGGAAAGAAGAGTTTGGGGAGTGATTTGCTGAACACACACAACCTTACAAGCTTGGAATTGGAAGTCTGCTAGAAAGTAGGTAAAGCCAAAAGATTGCTGAGATGCTGCAGGACTGCTCAGAGAAGCTACTTGCCCTAATATAACTGCTAATGAGAATTTTGCATCGTTCATGATAAAGAATAGTCCCCATGTTAAAATGTTTCCTTAAGAAAAGTAAGTAGAGAAATGAACTCAAAGTTTATTAGAAGAAATTGTATATTATTGAAAAGGTGAATGATAATAAGCCACTGGAAATAAATTATATTTACCCCAAAACTGCAAAACTGCAAGTGAATTCCAATATGAAATTATATGACTGTTAACCACAGAGTTAAATGTACTGCTTTGCCTCAGTAGCAGAGAACAAGAAGGTGGCAAGATAATACCAGTTTAGAAAAACAACTCTTTGATAGAAGATGGAAAACCACAGATTAGTAGTTTTTGTACTGGGCAAATTCACAGAAATAGCTTATTTGGAATGTGTACGGACGGTTGTAATCGTTTTGTAGGGGGATGTCATGCCACACAAATTCATTACAGTACTGTAAAGGCTTAAGCAGGATGACAGATAAGTGAAATCTGTCATCAGATGCAGACACTCTGATGTTTTTCAGAAAGACTTTCCCTACATCCTCACTGAGATGAAGAATATTTAGCTATCACTGGATAAAATGGAAGGTCATTGCCTGGCATCGTGGGTTAAGAGAGGAGAAGAGCTGGGGCAGGTTGTCACTTTTTGTAGTGAAGAAGGGTTACCAGTGGAGTGTCACTGTGATGGAGTTGTTTCACTCTACCCGGGCAAATGGTGAAAAAAGTGTGGTCACAGAATTGATGGTGATGATCAGTGTAGAAGTCAAAACTTCGTGAAGAGTTGCAGAACAATATGTCAGTGAAATCAAATCTGTCTGTGCTAGAGCAGTAAGTGCTTTGTCAACAAAGACAATGTATAGCTGGTGTAATAGAAAGAACTCTGTGTACTTTGCTGGGCTTTTACTAACTGCAGAGGCTTACAAAAGGGATCTGAAGTTATGCTGGAGTTAAGTGAAAATGTGTGCACGGGACTCAGCAGTGGTCTGAGACAAGAAAAATATTAGGAAGTGCTGCAGTCATAAAATCTAGCTAAGAAGAGACCCAGTCATGAACAGATGAGTAGTACTGAATGAAATTGTTTGTCAGATTTCCACCCACCTGTAAACGGTGCAAATGTTTTAAACACTGTCGTGTAAAGACTTAAAAATGCAGAGGTATGAGATTTGGAGTGGAGTGTCACTGCCTGATGCCAGCTAAGATGTGATGGCATTGCCCCCAGGCATTGCCACAGTAGATTTTCACTAGACACTGTCCTTAGGGGTGTGCCATCAGCCAGGAGACATGACTAGCCAGCTGTAAGAAGGCTATTTGGACCTAATATGTACCAGATGTGTGTCCACAAATTTAGTAGTTTGTCTGTGTGTAGCTGCAGAGACTCCTGATACTTTGTCATGTGTAAGAAGTGGTCCTTATGGGGTTTAGAAATCTGGGGCCCAGATACTTTTAGGATTTCAGAAACTGAAATCTGCTGTACAGTTGTTGTTTTTGTTTTTTTTTGCCAGTTTTAGGCAGCTTAGAACAGATCTTTACTCCTACAAAGCTTTCAGAGGGAAAGCCCAGGCTTGATTTTGGTGTTAGACTCTCTGTTTCTCTTGATATTGTGACTGTCTGGTTCCCATCTGTGTCTCATCCCTGTAATTGCTCCTTAGAAAGAGTTGTCTCCTTGGTGCTTCCCTTCTGATCGTGTGTGACAGCTGATGCCCACATGAGCATTAGGCAGAGGGAAGCCAGGAGGGCTGAGGAAGCTCCTCACTGTCTGTCTCCATCTTGCTGCAAGAAGGAGACTGTCTCACATGAGAAAACGTGGAAAGTTGCCTATCTGGGACATTGTCAGAGCTTCCTCTCCCCTTTGGAGCTATGAGGTAGAGAGGATTCCAGGCAGTAGTTAACGAATGGTCAAACTGTGATCTTTTTTCCTCTGGTTTAGCTTTCTAAGCACAGCAAGAAGGATTGTCCTCAGTGCTTCATTTGCCTGCTGCCTTTGCAGTGTGCAGCATAAGAGCATCCCTCTGGCTCGCTTGTACTTGGAGCACAGTGTAGTGGAGCCATACCCATGGACATATCTGGTTTGTCATAGGGCACTTGCTGCACCTCACTTCTGTGCCCACAAGAGAATTGTTAGTGGAGGAAGCACAGCAGCCTGGTTTAGTATATTCAAAACAAAATAGCAGCTGAGAGTAAAACAACTCTGAAACGGTTTGTCGCATCCCTGGAAACATACCTGTTCTCACAGATGGCAGGGAGGTACAATTGCTTGCTTTTGGAGGCTTAAAGACCTGAGAAAGTATTGAGGGCATCATCCACAGCTTGTACTGTTTTTCTGAATGTCCTATGGCCAAATGATGTAGGTAATATTTCCTCATTTCTTCCTAACAGTTAAAACAGAACTCCTGTTCAGTCTCTGAAATTATACACTCCAACTGGAACCATAATTAACAATATTGCTCTTATGCAAACTATTTTATGATTTCCATCCATGGCTACATTAAAGGCAAGCTCTGGATTTTCATCTTTTCCAGTGTTAATGGGAACCAGCAAAAGGAAATTACTGTTACCGTTGTTACAGTGAAGGTTTTACAGTGAAGGCTGATTAGTTCCCTGTAGTGTTTATACCTTTCATTTTTTCCCAGTTTCAGTGCAAGTCAAACAAGTCATTTACTTGCAGGAGAAAATATGTACAAAAGGGGTTAGAACTGGGTCTCCCTGAGTATGGACAATGCACCAAGTTTCATTCCCTCCACATCAAAGTCCTCTGTCATTATCTCTGCAGTATTTATGCTCTTATATACCCTCCTGCCAAACACACAGCATGCCCTGGGGACTTGTTATAAAAGACAAACTGTACAGTATTTTTTCAATTATTCACCTTTCTGTGTTTGCAAAATAATGTTGCATGGCCAAAAGAAGACTCTGATGGAGATTTGTGATTATTTTCATGCTAAGAGAGTTGCTGATTATCCTTTCTGTTTTACCTTAGTGAAGATAGAAGTACATTCTATTAAGTACAGTGTTCGAGAGAGCCTGCCAATTCTTCAGGGTCTGTTTGTGTTCACAAATGCATTTAGATTTAGCATCACTTTGGTTGTCACCACTGTTGGTGGGTTTTGATTCTGTTGCTTTTATAAATCCTCGTAAATGTCAAAGGTGAATTCCTTGGAAACTTGCTGTTTATAAATACTCTGAGAGTTACAAGCACAGATTAAGACGATGTATTAAGTATTCCTTAAGTAAGCTTTCTTTAAGTGACAGCTCAGTAGACTTTCCTGTAGTGGGTACTTAAGCAGTGTGAGTGCAAAACCAACTCTATTAAATCAAAGGAATAGGAGATTTCCTGCAAATTTGCAAGCCTGTGCATACTCTAGGAAACACAGTGGTGACAGACTTGGTGAAATCGGCCTACTTAAGCTAAGTATACTTTGTGGGTGAAAATATTTAACTTTTTTATTTTTAGCAAACCAAAATCTTGAGTGACAGTTCTCATGTCTGCATAGAACAGGCAGTTTGTTACTGTGGTGGATAGATTGCTTCAGAAAGAAGAATGATTTCCAACAACAAATTTCCTTTTCTTAATTTTAATGTGTGGGAATTTGTCTAAAAGAGTCAGATCAGTCATTCATTAAATGTGATCACACAAAATGAGGTGAATGACAAATAACTGCCTCCTCCTTCTTCCTCTAAAAACACGTTCGGGGCAGTGTGCAAGGTCATAGGACCTAAAAAATACAACAAGTTAATGCCAAGCAGGATAGATACACAGCCTGTTTCACCCTGATGCTGTCAGTAATCCTACAGTCTCAGTTAGATAAGGTAAGAATGACATGATGTATTTAATGGCAGTGGTAACAGTCTTCACCACTACCACCATCTCATCTAATTTCCTTCTCATTTATAAGTGTAAGCATTCTGCAAAAGTAAGCAAGATCCGAGAAGCCATGGTTTTTGTCTAGCGTGGTTCAAGAAAGATCATGCCAACCAAGAAGGCTGTATGTGATTTGAAGCTTGAAAAGAAAATTTATGGAAGCATATCCAGTCACTGCAACAAATCTGAAGCTGCTGCCAAAATTCATTAGGGCTGGTCATTGAACAAAAGGAAACAAATGGGGTCAGTTAATATGATGAAAAAAATCCAGAAACAAGCATATTAGTTTTCTGATATGATTTTTCTCCATAATCCCTGTGTTCTGCAAGCAGCGTACTCCTGCCCCTCTTGCCATCCTTCCATCAGCTGGTGACTGCATCTCCATTTTCCTTGATAATATCATCTCTGTTCCACAGCTGAAACACAGGTTTCTCTCGTCATGCTGATAAATCAGAAAATCTGAGCTATAAACTCACAGATGCAATTTTTAATCTGTACTTGCTTTTGTGACTGTGACACATTTCAGACCTGCAGGTTTTGTGGCCAATCCTTAGGAATTGGAGCTTGTTCATCACTCTTCCTCTTAAGTGTTCTGACCCACTGAGAAGCAGCAGTCAGAGACAGGTAATATAACAGAGGCTTTACGCTGTGGAAAAGAGGTCTTTGAAAAATGTAGAGTGACAAAAGACTTTTGAGAACTCCTCTGTCAGGCTGCTAAATGCTCTCGGTTTTGTTTTTCCATTTTAACCAGTAGTTCAAGCACCTGACAGCAAGAGCAACAGTGCAGCATTTGGGGCCTTTACAATGCACTGCATGCAGGTTCCCTTACTGAGCTCAAGGTTATCAGTACATGTTCAGTGACTGGTTAGCACATGGCCAGAACTCAGACATAGGGTTTTGCCAGTTATTTTAGACCAGATTGTTACATTTCCCAATGCTTGTTTCTGCAGGAGTATCTTTTCTCCAATCTGAAACATGCATGCTGAAGCAGAGTAAAATGTATGGTAGCATTGCACAGTATTGCAATGTGACCTATTTTCCTTATCTTTTGGATATATTTATGAAGGCCTCTGAGGATTATCATTTAGCTGAAATAAATTTTTCTTGTATCACTATTGCTAGAAATCAATTCAAGATATGTTTGTGAGTTCTTGTAAAATGTTTATTATCCCAGTTTTCTTGGAAGAGGTAATTGCTTATTGTTTCCCATCGATCTAAAATAGAGGAATTAAAATTTCTATGCAGTACAAGTATCTTTCCTGTTTCAACCAGTATTTTACAAGTTATGTAAAACTGGGAGGTTTTTTTTGTAGCAGCTTTGTGAGAAACATAGCACAGTTACTATGCTGATGGCAGACTTTAATAGTATTTTGTATTACAGTATTGGTATCTTTACTATTTAAGAAAACTCAATGTGAAGAAGTGTTGTTAAAATAGCTTTTCAATTAAGATTTTCTTGCAAATGACAATTGTATCAGCACTTCCCTGATGGTCTCTTCCTCCATTCCCCACCAGTATTTGCAAGGTTTCCCTTGAACTATTCATTTTTAGGTGATAAAGGGTTCTGCCAAGCAAACCTGGGACAGATTTACCCTCTCTGGGCATGCATTTCAAGCGTCCTTTTGCCAAGACATCATTTAGAGCTCAAAATACCCTCAAGCTTGTAGGCTTAGATGTGAGGTGGAAAGGCTTATTACTGGAAAAGGCATTTTTCAGACTCCACAATGAATGTGAATCATTACTGTTCCTTCTTTTCCTTTGGCCTGTCACAAAACATCAGACTTAGATGGAAAGCAGGATTATTTGGTTTTAATTTACTTTCAAGTATGCGTGAAGTGCATCTGGTTTCAGATATGGAGCCAGTTGGTCGCTGCCTCTGTTGGGAAGCAGCGGGGTAGGAGTGGCCATAATTGGTGATGAATGTAATCTACTGGCAGTTGGTTTTCTAAATTCCCTTTTGCAGTCATTATTAGTGGAAGACACTCCAAGGAAATCTTCAAAGTTGTTTTCGTGTTGTTAACCGTGATGTTTACCTCTATTTTTCTGGACCACGATCTAAGAAAATTCTTACTCACTATCTGTATGCACTTATCTGCATTTGACAGTAACGGATTAAACGACATTGTTCTTGAAATAGGTTGGAAGTCTCTATGGAAGATCTGTGCTGCCTTAGGGAAGCAGTGGCAGGGCAGCTGGGGCCTGGCTGGACTGTGGGCAGCCTCTTGGTGCCAGAGTGCTTGATAAGGCCTCGGGGCAGCCATCAGGGTGTGGTGGTTTGCACCAGCAGAAGAACTGGGGGTATAGCAAAGTACAGCTGCATGCTGCTACCTTCTGTAAAGAAGGAAGAGGAGATAGGGAACTCTGTTTTCCTTTTTTTGGCATAACTTGATACAGGTGTGGGACTGAAGTTCGGTAAGTTTATTCCCGCTAAAAATGAGTATTCTCTCGTCACTGCCATCCCTGGGCAATTATGTGAAAGACGTTGGCAAACTCTGACATCTGAGGTATGAAAACAAGCTTTCGCTGGCTGTTTGAAGTTATTGAAGGTCTGAATAATAATCATAGTGGAAGTATGACTGAAAGTGGCATGAGTAATATAATCAGAACTGGAAAAAAAGGCAGCACCTATAGGTTGAAATAAAAACTGTTTACCAAGACAGAAAAAGAAGAGACAAGTAACAGTAGTGATAATAATAATATAAATGTATTTACAAAACAAGTGATACACAAAGCAATTGCTCATCACACACCGACCAGTGGCCCAGCCAGTCCTGGAGCAGCAGCCACTTCCCTTTTTGGCCAGTTTAGGCCAGCTGTCCTGGTTCTGTCCCTTCTCAGCTCCTTGTGCCTGCCAGCCCCCTTGCTTGCAGGACAGTATGTGATGCTGAAGAACTGAAATATCCTTGGCTCTGCAGCAATTAAAACATCCATGCGTTATCAACACTGGTTTTCTCATACAGCTGAAAATCATCTCTGTCCCATCTGAAACCAGGGTGGTGTTAAAACACTGCTTTAGAGCTGAAATAAAACTGTGAACCTGGCTTGTTTTAGAAATAACCAGGACAGTGTGCTTTGTTCTCCTAAAAGTTAGTACATAGTATGGGGCATAGTGTGTAGTGGTTAAAAAGTAGTTGGAGAGGTCTTCAGGTCTAGCTTTGGTTAGATGGATGCAAACTGGAACTTTATTAGAAATCAAGACTGAGACAGAGATTGTATACGTATTTCAGTGTGTTTTGCTTTTTCATGTATGTGAGTCATTAGCAACGATGCATTCTTAATAAACTGAATTATGTGCTATAAATATTGAGATGGAAAGGCCAACTTACTCAAGATTACCTTCTGCATTTGTAATCACAAACAACACATAAAAATCATTTATACTCAGAATTGACCTTTGCAACCTTACTTGCATTTTATGTAAAAATCCCACAAATTTAAATACCTTAAATGCCTTTAAAATCCTTTTCAAACTTTGTAACATCACAAAACAAAACCAATAGCTATTTTCCTAAGTTGGAACTCTTTCTGAAGTAGGTAGTTGCCTGATTTTTGATCTGTTTCCACAGGTTTTCAATACATACTCCAATGAAGACTATGACAGGAGAAATGATGAAGTTGACCCAGTGGCTGCATCAGCTGAATATGAACTGGAGAAGCGTGTGGAAAAGCTGGAGCTTTTCCCAGTTGAGCTAGAAAAAGGTATGTAGTCTGCACACCCCTTTGAGTTCATATGAAATTGATCTACATGTCTGAGGTATTCCACAGGCTTACATAGCCAATCTTGGATTTCCCTGAATCACCTTGGCTTTTTGAATTTCAGCAACTGTTGAATAAGAAATTAAAGGAACAGTTGAGAAACATGCAGTTCTTTATTTTCCCACAGTAATTGTTTTGTGTCACTCCGCTATCACATGATTTTATGATTTTATGCAGTGGTTTATGTGATGTTTTCAGTCTTCATTGGAAGAATAAAGATCTTTGATTGTTGTTCTGAGCTCCTCACTGGGGCATAGGTAATACTTTTGTGCATAATTAAAGCACTCGAATAACAACATTTTTAAAAGGGATCAAAAGAAATTAACGTTGTTTACATGGGAAATCAAGAGGAAACAAAGCGTGGATGTTTACCTATCAAATAAAATCAAATTTAATGAATTTCTGCTTTCACTTACCTTTTTCACAGATGAAGATGGACTTGGCATTAGCATTATTGGAATGGGAGTTGGAGCAGATGCAGGCCTTGAAAAACTGGGAATATTTGTCAAAACAGTAACAGAAGGTGGGGCAGCAGAAAGAGATGGCAGGTAAAGTAGACTCAATATTTGGAAACTTTCCCAGTGTTAATTATAATGAATTATGATTTCCACAGGAAAGAACTGTTAGCTGAATTTATATCACGAAAATGGAAAGCAGTAAAATTCTGAGACCCTTGGTAAGGTTCAAATACCTGAAGTAGTGTACGAAAATACACTACTTTGGTGCAAAGGTTAAAGTGTTAAAGAAGACTAGATTTGCCAAGGATGCATGTTTGTGAGTCCTGAAAACTGAGGTGCTTTAGTGTGAGTAGATCTGGAGATTCCACACTGTACATCACTGCTGAAGGTAGTTTTGAATGATTTTGAGCTCCCCCGTTTTGGCTTCAAAAACAACTTTAATCAGTTAGTGCTTATGAAATACAGTTCTGCTCAACATACGATTAGGAAAATGGTTCGGTGTTTCTGATCTATTAGCTTTTATTAAATGTACCTCCTTTCAGGCTTGCTAACTCATAGCATCACTTTGTATTTCTAAATATGCGTAGTCTTCAGAATTTGGTTTTCACCCTTACAAGACTGAAACTACATTACTCGTTTGCAGTAGGAGCCAAGAATGTAAATATGTCCATTCAAGAGGTTAAGTTTTACAGTGCTCATGCTCCTGACTGCTTCTAAGATTGCTCATTTGATATATGCAATTCAGAGAATTCCTTTTGTACATACGAAAGCTGCTCCAAAAGTAATGCCTCCTATTTTATTGTGCTGGCCCACAACATCAGAGGCAGATGTTGGTGTTATGGCAGTAGAGGCTGAATTTCCCACCAATATCCCATTACGTTTTGTTGCCATGTGACAGATGTCAACAGAGGGGAAATCTGACAGAATGGCGTCTGACATGGAAATGTGTATGAAGCAGTGGTATGGAATTGAATTCCTCCTTAATGATGATTGCCTGTTAACTTCTGATCCTGTGCAGACTTTGAAAGTAGTGTGTATTACCCGTGCTGGATACTTAAAAGGCCAGGCAAAAGTTTCTGCTGTGGAAAGCCTATACAAATTAAATCAGCACTCTACCTGTTAGGAGTTTACAGAGTTTAATAACTTTTCTCTGCAACTATTCTAGTATAGCCTCTTTCAGTCTGGGCTTTTGGTATCTCTACAGATTTTGGCAGTAAGACCCCAGCTTGAAGGCCAACTACTGATTTATCCCAGGCTTAAAAAATGTAGAGGAGAAGTAAAGATGCTGACATCTTAGGATGTCATGAATTCATTCATTACTTTAAGTGAATGTTTACTCTGAAAAATATGCTTGAGCTCAGCCAAAAGGCATTATGCTCACTACTGGCATTCTGTGTGAAATTATCTGGTTGAAAATCAGAGTAGCTCACACCTGGTCTCATAATCTGTATTTTCTGTTCCTCTCATTGTTCACATGTCTTGAGTGGGCTCCAGAAGTTAATGTTCAATTACAAGCCTCTTCTTTCATTTCCTTAGATGTCATCTTAAAGGAGCTTGTCATCTGAGAAAAAAAAATATGTTTCTTAGGCTATTCTAATGTTTTGTTGGTTTTCAGCTGTATGAATGTTCAGTCAGCTGAGAAATAGCCCTCTCGTTTTCCCTTTGTGAGCCTGACCGATCATTCACTTGAGAAAGGGATATGTAATCCTCTCAGTGGTAAGCAGCCAGTTCTGTAATAAAGTGCAGCAACTGTAAAAGGTCCTGTTAACTTCATCCTTGTAGAAGGCCTAGTTAATCATTAACACCGATAGCAAATCGAAATCTCTGAACAGGAAATAAAGCTGTTTCTCAGCAGTTGGATCAGGTATTCTGAATCACTCCACAGCAACCTTGAAGCAGTCTCTCTGAAGCTATAATTTTATGCATTACAATATCTGTAGGGTAGTGCCTATCATTTTTTGAAAGACCCATCAAATCATGGTATAGAGTACTTTAGACACAGAATCTGTACAAAAGTGTTTCTCAGTACTTGAGCACCTCTGACTTGATTCAAGTTGATACAAACAGGTAGCATTCAGTTGTCATATTAGAAGGAGTTGTGTGGCAGTATTTAACCAAGGATGATGCTTTGAGAGAAATCCAAATGAAAGCCTGCTAATAACTAATAAGAGAGATTATTGATAGTGTTTAGGACTGAATAAGAATTCTTTCTTGGCGAATGTGATAGTTTTTCAAATAATTATGGTGTTGAGTCACTTCAAAGTATTTTGAGAGCATCCAAAACAACTGTTTAGAAACATTACACAGTTACTAAAGTGAAAAATACTCTGAACTTTGCCTCTGCATAGGTTATATTTTTCAGTTCATCACACAGAGCAATAATTATGCAAGTATTTATTTGACTTCCTTTGGTTCCACTTCACAGAACTGTTGCTTCACATAGGCAGACTTTTAAGTCACAGCCATTAGAAAATAATTGTCAGAAGAATTACCAGTTTAGTTAATGATAAAAGCAGTTCAACCTTTATAATCTAGGCTTTGCCAACATGAGTCTAATTCTTCTTTCATGTTGGAAATTAGATTTGAGGGACAGGAAGCCTAGAGTTCCAGGTGGAGGGGGCTGTGGAGGGAATTTCCAACCGAAAAGGGAAGGCTGCCCAGAGAACAGTGCTCTGAGGACATTTTGGTCTATAGAGTGGCTGGGCTTGTCTGGCACTCAGCCTGCATGGGGCCAGGGTATGGACAAGGGATGTATGGAGCTGCAGGGGGAGTGGGACTGGAGAGTGGATGCCCAAAGAAGAGGGAGGCTGCCTGGAGAGCGTGGCTGTGAGAGTGTTCTAGTCTGGGATAATGTACATGGCAATAGACAGGAAACTTCTTTTTGAATTACATGTAATTATACAGTTGGATAATAATTATGTTAATCGTATGTTGTGTGGTATATATGCCTGTTTATGTATAATTAAAATATCTGTGTATTGAAAGAGAGATTCTGAAGGCAATGGTCATAAAAATAAAAGCTGGAATTGAACGTAGGAGCTGTACAGACAAGGAGATACAAAACACTCCCGAAGAACAAATGGAATCAGAGTCAATTGCAGTTATCAACCAAACTGCAGACAGCAGTTCTCTAAAATGATATTTCATCACCTGAAATACTGTGCGATGTATCTATATGGACAATACTAGTGCACTGCATTGTACAGTATGTAAACCATGGGAGCTGAACTACCTCTACAAAGGACTCTTTTCTTCCCCCCCTTTAGTCTTCACTGGAGAGAGTGACAGTTTTCTCCTCAGTGGGCACTAACTTCTTAAATTTTCTTTCTTGGAACAGCTGCAGCCATCTGACTACCACTCGTTATGCCAAATTACAAAGAAAATATTATTTTTTATATCGTATCCAAATACAATATATATTAATATGATACATGTATTTATTAAATCATAAATGGTTAAATCAGAATTCTGAGATTAAAATTCTTGATGTGATTTTTAAGATAGGAGTTTGCAAGCTGACTCAAAGATAATTTTTTCAAAGTTTCTTCTGTACAGAAAGGAGATCCTGCCCAGAGCACACTGGTGTTCTGTGATGTGAAGCTGCCAAAGCGTAGATCTCTTAATTCTTAACTCACCAGCAGATCTGGAGGTACTGATAGAACACATGTAGAGCTGCAAAGCATTGTCTCAGATTTGACAGCAAATTTAGCTCCTCAAGTCAGGTGGCTTCAGCCTCTTCGAAAGACTCTGCTGTGGAAGTTTGTCTTTGAAAAAGAAATCTATGATATCCTGAGATGTTAAACATTTAAATTGAGTTATTTTCATCTAATTTTTTTTCAAGGCTGTTTCTTCATTCCGTTATAAACCATATTGTTCAGATCAGTAGCATCTATGTAAATAATTGAAATTTGCACATTTTGATTACTTCTGAATGAGAGGTTTTGCTTTTGTATTGTAATTATTTTTGGAACAATAGAAGTTTGTGTATCACTAGAGGACAGTTTAACACAGCAATCTTTCCTCCAAATGTTTTAATCCAGATAATTCTCATGCTGGCTCTGGAGACTTCATATCGGTGCTTGTTTAAGATAAAAGTAGCATTTTAAAAATTTCTCCTAACTTTTCTGCATCAAACAGAGTATCAAACAGTAAAGGCAGTATTTCAGATAGTTCTTGTTAAAATAGTCCAAGACTTTATTGCATTGTGCCTCACAATTGCTCTTACATTGGGAATTTATCTTCTTGGAGCAAGATAGATGAAATATTTTAGGAGAGTAGGTCACAGTTAGATCTGATGCACATGCTCTTTTCCCTACAGATGAGCAGGTTGTTTTAGTTAAATATCATATTTTTTTCCATTAGTGTGAAATACCAAAGCTATGTCTTATGCTGTTTTCCAAGGTTGGCTTCGGAAAGAATGATATAAGAACAGTTCAAGTTTCTCATTTAATTTAAGTCATACGACAAAGGCAGGAATTTGTATTGCTGTATTTATACAAAAGGAAAGTGATTGGGTGATTGATGGTAACTTTGAACCTGGATTTATGAGATATGCAAATACAGACAGACGCATTTTTCACTGCTTCCTTGCTAATATTTCCTAATATTTGCCAGTATTTTGAATGGTACAGGCCCAATTCAGGGAAGAAAGTACTTTTGGATTGTGTGATTGTTTACCTCAATCATGTAATGATTGAGTTTTTGTTCAAAATCAAACTAAAATCTCTGTATGCTTAGTTGAAAATCCTCCAAGAAGTCCGTAACTTATTTATTTTTTCCCTGAAAGGATCCAAGTGAATGACCAAATTGTGGAAGTTGATGGCATCAGTCTGGTTGGCGTTACACAGAATTTTGCTGCAACTGTTCTTAGAAACACCAAAGGGAAAGTCAGGTGAGTATTTTAGAAGTAAAACAAGAACTGGGTGATTGACTGCTTAAGATTACCTGCCTTCTCTCACAGGAGAATCAGTCTGTTTAGGTAGGATCAGATATTTATTGTGTCTTTGTCCCTTCTCTGATGGCTGTGCCACTGCCCCAGGTGCAAGCAGAGCGGGTAGGGGAGGAGGGTACTGGGGGCAGTGGTGCTGGTGTGGGGAGAGTAACAGCCCTGTATTGATCCACCGTGTTGCCCCAGTTCCTCTGAGTTTCTCTCTCTCTGCTCCTATGCTGTGGTTAACTGAAAAGCATCGCTGCATGTATCCGTAAAATACTTAATAAGCAAGAAAAGGAATGTAAAAACAAGACTGTAAAATGCTTGTAAATGAGTAAGAACAGTGTTTCCTGAGAAATTGTTTCGCCATTTAAAAACATAGTCTGTCACATAGCTTTTATAGCTCGTTAATTTCAGCAAATATCTACCCTAACTGTGCAAAGTAATTCCAGAAATATCTTTGGCGTATTGCAAATCAGCAGCCTTCCTATAGCCACCCTTCAATTCTCTCTCCAAATCCTCTCTAATCAATAAAGCTGAATTCTTTTGAGTTCAGGCCTGACTTCTGAACCGTGACTGAACTACTGATGCAGCTCCCACAGCCAGTGGTATTCTATGCTGCTGTGCAGGTTTCCACAAATTCCATGGCTGTTCATTTATAACATTAAGGGATAATACTGAAATCTGAATTCTGTAAATAATTGTGGAGCTTGTTGATCAAGGTTTTTCCAGAAGGAACTTATTTAGGAAAAAAAAATACTGAAAATTGTAGTGTAATTTCTGGCAAATATGTTTTTGAGTAACAGCTACAGTTGTAGCTACATCAGTTTTATTTCTGCAAAGACAGAACACATGCTGTGAGTTTACCTACCGAGTTGAATACAGAAATGAGTATCAACTTTATTAGGTTTCTGCAGAGTTGGGACCTCTGAACATAAAATACTTATGACAGAAAATAATGTATTCCCATTTCAGTGCACAGAGCAAATGTTACTGGATTTTGTGTTTGACGTTTCAACTGAAAAAAAAAAGGAAAGTTCTGACCTAATCAACTTAAGTCTATGTAATTGTTATTGAATAAGTTACAGAATAGAATACTCTCCTCTACAGAAGAATAATGGATTTGGAGAAAAGAAGAAATAAAAAATGATTTTCACGCAGCGTGCTCCCAGAATCTTCTCATGGGATATAAATTACAGTCAGACTGGTTGCAATCTAGGCCCCTTTGTCATAAAATAACTTACACTAAGAATTGTTTCTCCATAGTTGTTGAGCTCACATTTTCAAGCTTACTAGGTATCCTGTGCTCAGGGATCACTGGTTTCTGACAGGTCTCATTTGTCAACGAGAGATGTGTGAGTTTCTGCATCTTTCCTTGCGAGTAAGCTTCAGATATTGAACTTTCACAGGAAAAGCATCCGTATGCATTAGTATCAGAACTAGATTAAAAAAACAACAGACTCAAAAATAGAAGTATTTTATAGATTATAATACAAACTATAGCTAAAATAAAAATTAGACTATTAAATATTATTAAATGAAATAGAAGTCAAAAGGGTCTATATGCATACTGACATGCTGTATGGTTAGCAGCCTTTCACTGTTTTATACATAATTAGACAAAAGAAACAAATTTGATGCAACTTCCTCTGTTAGTGTTACATTTAAGATTTCACAGGGGAAGAAAAAAAAAGATGGTTCTGTTTTACACAGGGTGGTTGGTTTTTTTCCTGGTTTACTATAAACTGAAAGCGAGACTTGGTGATACTGCTGAGCATTGTGTGGCATCAGCATCCTTCCCAGGTTCTGCTTGGGTGCTGAGTGGCCATGCTTTCTGCTGACACTGAAGGACTCTGGTGGGTTTTAGCTACTCAAAATTAGAAATAGTTCAGTCAGCTTTCATTTTGGGAGATAGAGATTGCAGGATGGTTTGATGGTCTTATCTTTACTGTAGGGTTAAATGTTTGTTTGTTAAGCTAGAGCTAATATTAATGAATTTAGATATGACCAAAAAATGTGGATTTATATCTTGCTGACTGTTTTTCATCATCTGTATAGTACAAGGGCTCTGCCTGCTATGTGTTTTGTGGAGAGAATGGTCATTTTCTGTCAAATCCTCACTCCTAGGTACACCTGTGGAAGAGATGAGATGGAAAAATCCAGTCTCTACTGTCTGTGAACCAGAACCTTGGGAGCAGTGTATGAGGGTCTTTTGAGCAGAATCCCTTACATGCCCCCAGCCTTTAGCTGCTGCCTGTCTGAAGTGTGAAGAGCAGTGCTTGTGACCTTTGAGTGCTGTCCCTGCCTTAGTAGCTGCCATTAATGATCCATGTCACTGGGGGAGGCAGGAGTAGTGGAAAAGGTTGTTTGCTGAGCTATCTTTGGAAAGGAAGAGAGCAGTAACCTGCTATATAAATACCTGTTCCCTTTCCTTCTGCAGGTGTTCCATCTGAACTACAAGCGTGCAGGCAATGTGCAGTCATACACCCTAATTCACACAGCTTAATTCAAAACAAGGCAATTACTCGAATCTGTCCTTCACAGGAGAAATCACACACATACTTGTGTGCTATCTAACAGTGTCAGAGTGATGGGTTTTATAGAATTGCTTTAATAAGCATGGTTATCTTAGTGATTATTGCATGAACTGCATGGTGTCCTGTACAGAGATACAGTGCATTTCAGTGGCATACCTCCTGTTTACAACCCACAGCACTGCACATACTCAGTGATGTTACCCTGATTCTAGCCAAAGTGCGTGCTAGTTTTCTTAGGAAAGTTTACTATATGTGATCAGTTGCAAGGATGTTCATGAAAAGAATGACAATAAAACTAGTTCTTAACACTTCGTAGTCAATACCTTTTCAAGAAGCTTGCATAATACCAATACTTAGTGATTTGTTTTTCTCTTTTGATCCTTCAGAACATTTTGAATGATCCTGACAGTGGAAGTCATTGACCTAGAATAGATTTTGCTATGTTTCTGCCAGAAAAATTTATCCAAACTGTCTGTAGCTGACATAGTAAGGAATTGTGAAAATGAAGACATGACTTTTACCTTTTGAACTGTTCTAGTTGAGGGGGAGGGGGAAAATGAGCAAACACAAGCATCTTATCTTATCCTCTGTTTGGAATACTGAACTATTTGTAAGGGTTGTCATACCACAGTAGAAGAGCTTGATCCTACCAATTTGGCCTCTCCAGTAACAATTAATTCCTGAATTATTTCTTATGATACTTTAAAGGAAGGGGATCAGCACCCACCAGATGGACTCTGGTAACCTATGAAATTAAGAAAGGAGAGAGAATTCTTCTGTAATCCCAGCTGGCAATCAGCTTCTGTGTTTAGGGCTGAGAATTAGTACCCTCGTGACACTAATCTGCCAAATGCAACTATGAATGCTATTTTAATTCATGTAAATATCACGTCTGCTTTATAATTTTGCTCAACTGTTTGGTTTACTAATATCTCAGCCTATTTCAGAATTATATTATATAAAGGAGGGATTTTCTTTTGAAGTTTGTGGTATTTTTAATTTTGTTGCGTGTCACCCTGGCTCTAAGATTAATGCAGCAGTCAGAGGGCAGCAGCAGACTAACATCACTAACTGTTCTCTGCATCTTCTGACCCATTTAGGATCAAATCCGTCAACCTGAGGTTAGCAAGTGGTGCCTCCTGTCATAAAAGAGGCATCTTGACAGTAGTTACTCTATCCTGTCATGGAGATTCTCTGGCTTGTTTTAGCTCCTAGCTTGCTTCTGTGTTCTTGAAGTTGCTTCTGTGGTCTTGAGCATGTGTGACTTCACTCTTCCTAAATTCTTCATAGTAATGCAAGGATGCTAGGGATCATGATGGTGTTATCAGAGAAGGTTCACATGGAAATTTGAATGCTTCCAGGGAGGTTCTTTCTTAACCACAGTGCCACAAGAGAGAAAAACTAGTCTTTAACAGAAAACTGTCTTTTTACCGTATGTACCTAGTGTCAGTCCTTCCTTGGACAAATGTGGAAGCTTTCAGTGGTGTCCAGAAAATAAAGGAACAAATTCTGGTGGGGAGTGACTTCACTTTGCTGCCTCACTAAATGCAAAATTTCATGCCCATCCAGCTGAGGGAAGCACAAGGACTCAAGAAGGGAGGGTGGGATGCTGGGAAGTCTTACTGGATTGATAAGAAGAAAAGAGTATGATTCATCTGAAAATCCCAGTCCTTCATATGCTGCTTTCTTCTGAAATATTTCTTCAATAGTTAGCCAAATTCATTGTTTTGTTGGAGAGGAAAATTTTAAATTCTGTGTCCTCCTTCCATATCCTGTCTTCTGAATGAGACTGAGCATTCTTTCAGCCTTCTGAACTGTTGCTAGGCACTGAGCTGATGCTCTCATGGTGCTTTCTTAGTAAGCTCTTGAGTTTTCAGGGAACCTTGCACGCAGAACCTGTACAAAGCCTGTCATTTTTTCTTGATTGGCACCACCTTGAAATTAATTATATTCATTCTAACCTAGCAGCAAATTGACCAATTTCTGCTTAGTTAAACACCTCTGAAATCCTCAAAGTCTTCCAGTATTAATAAAGAAACTAAATAATTGGTTAGCAAATTTTGCCACGTTGCTGTTTAATTAATCTTGCCAATTGGTGAAGAAGAAGTTCCAGTGATAGCAGTGTAGCTGTCAAACCCTGAGGCTTTCTATAGTTAACAATTCTCTACTGCTATACAGAATCGTTTATTTTGTGGGTTTTTTTTTTCCTATCTGGACAGTTTTAATTCAAAACAGGATTTTGCTGCAACCCATATTCCCAGTTTATCACCTCATTTCTTTATCTCTTTCTGTAGTACAAATGCAATCTGAAATGCAAGAATGAAGTTTTTACGTTTTTACATATATCTTATACAAGGAGCAGTTAAATGACTCAATTAATCAACACCAATTTGAGAAATCATTTATTCTTTCTTCAGCAAATTCCTCCCCTCGTATTGAGCTGATTTCTTTCTGGAAAATATGCTGTCTCAAAAGAGAGTGATTTGCATGCCTGCTGTTTGTTTTGTTTAACATCACAACATCTGGTAAGGTAATTTAAGCACTTGTGTCTTTGCAAGCAATCAGACAGTACAGAGGACAAATGAAGTCAACAGCAGGATCTGGCCAACAGCAGTATACCCCTCTGGGGAATGATATTTGCTCATGGTAGGAGTGAGCAGCATTGCTTTATTTCTGTGAATCCTTCCCCTACATAATCATCATGTCTTCTTCCAGCGTGCCTCACTGTGCAGATTTTCTCTTATTCTTTTTTAATTTTTCTGCCTGTGCTCTTGCCTTGTGAAACAACTGTGTCCTTTAAACATTTGCTGGCATTCTCTATCCTACATACAGATCCATGCAGTGGTAGAGACAGGAGAGATTTCTCCTTCTTCCCAGTCCTGGGCAACGATACAGCAGCCAACAGCAAAATATGCTACCTCTGTATCAGATACAGAGAGCTGGACTATATTGTCCTGTTTCCTGGCTAGAGGTGATGTTTTTGTTCTTCTTTTCTTGCCAGTATCTGTTTCCTTTAATACAAATCTGGAACCAAAAAGAGAGAAAGAGTATGAAAGAAAAGTCCTTTGCTCTGCAGTTCTATCATGCTAGGACTTAAAGGGTTTCTTAAGAAGACATCTGTGCTTAGTGCATGCTCTGATTCTTGGGCAGATTGATAAGACTGTGATAAACCTGAATCGGGGACTCAGTAGAAACTTCACTTGTGGTGCCTTGTACCTAAACAGTGTAAATTTCTCCCATTTGTTCCAGTATGGCAACACAAAAATTTCATAATATGACCTTCTTCCTTACTCCTGGCCCTTGCAAAAACTTATCACCACAGGTAATTATCCTACAAGACTACCAGATATAGCATGCTGCATTTAACATGAGAAGTTACTCACAACACTGTGAACTCTTAGCAGGGATGAGGTAAGCCTGGCTGTACTGCAGTGCTGTTTGTATTCCTTTTGCTGAGCCTGTTCTAGCGGGTGCAGCATGCCTGGGGCTGCCCCTGGGCATTCAGGCCAGCTGGCCTTGGGGCAGTCTTTGCTCATGCTGTTCAGTGCTCTTACCTCACAGAGCAGGGCATCTGCGTCCAAACCACCTGCTGGAAGGATTCAGGCTGACTCCTAGTCTTTGCTGACTCCTTGTGTGGCTGAGTATTGTTGGGTAGGGTACTAGTTAACTTGGGCTGAATGGTTCCAGAGACTCTTGTCAGTTTTACTGGCATTAAGATCATCCCTTTGACCAGAGAGATGGCTAATTTGAATTCTATGGCAAGTAATTTTGTGAAACATTTGCGCATTTGGATGGGAAATGATATATTTAAAATATATAAACATAAAATATATAAAGAAACCATGCTGAAGGTTTTAGCTGAGTTTATAAACAATTTTGCTAGGAATTTACAGCATTGTTTTAAAATACATTTAAGATTAATTTGTCATCTTTCCTTCAGTAAGATTCAGAAGTGCTGAATTTCATGTGGAGTGGGTTTTCTTCTCCTTTTCTGGAAAAAGGAGTAGCTTGACAGGTTTTGAATCACTTTATCCTCAAGTCAGTTGAATCTGAACAAAACCTCCTAACATTGCAACTGAAATGCCACTATAAATGTTTACCTCAGTGCAGTTAGGTTGTATTACCAGAAAGCACTTGCACCTTTAGAACAGAAGCAGCATGTATGCTTCACTTATATTCAGGAATGTTAAAGCATAGATTTGTAAATAAGTTTCTTTGAGGCGACTGTTCCCATGAAGATTCAGTGGTGCTACAGAGGATGCTGATCATCATGAATTCAAGAAAATTTCTATGCAAGTATTGTATTGGGAAACTGTCAGGCTGACTGGAGGAGATGGAAGAGGTTCTCGCTCCCTGACTGTGCTCAGAGAAGTGCTGAGCAGATTAAGAACCGGAACTTGAGAGGGTGCCAAAATGTTGAATCCACTGGCTAATTTTGAAGTGGTTTTGAGTAAAGATAATGTGTCAGTGACCTAGAATTGATTTCTGTGGGAATAATTAATCTAAGTGCATTAACACTGGCACTTGGGTTTTTTACATGACTTTGTAATCGTCTGGCTCTGATATCCCTTTAGTGTTGATAGCAGTATAGATCATCAGGGGCTCATATCCAAGGTGCTGTGGAGAGGCTGCTTAGGCTTCTGTGGCCCTTCAGCTGTTACTTTGCTGGAGCTGCTGAGGAATACCTTAACCATGTCATGGGGCCCTGGGGGCTAGAGCAAACAACAGATTTTCTTCTCCATCATGCTGGCCAGATGGGACTGGATGCAGGTCAAGCCCAGGTTGTGCAATTGATGCTGAAGTGGAGGTATTGGCTTCTAAACCAAGTGAGAAAGTGGGACAGGAGCGTGTTTGCCATCAGGCTCTGTAATGTAGTCTGAAGGGAAAATGACTCAGCTCTTGCTTTGAAACAGATGACGTGTTTAGAAGTTATGGTTAGACACTTAAAGACTCACAGTGCTCCAGCATCTGCTAGAAGGGCATCTTGCTTGAATGCTGGTAATCCAGGGGAGTTCTGGAGCCTATCAAAAACAACTTGACACAAATGTTCAGTGAGACAACCAAGGGAGACAGTGTGCTAAATGTTACTCAAAATAGGGAAGAATTGCTCAGTTCTTCAGTGAAGTTTGATGGCAGCTGTGACAGCATCAGCCATGCATGTTAATCCCATGGATTACTGCCCTGAAGGGTAAAAGCACCCAAGAGACAAAAGGGTTCTTCAGCAACAAAACAGGGAAAGTATGGATACAGAAAAATTGGGAGATTAAAATTAGTGTCTGCTTTGTTTCAGTTTTTCCAAAGACTGGCTCTGTGAATGAGGCAGTAGATTTTGAGTTGGCTTTAATGAGGCTTTTGATGTTATCTCCATCTGTGTCCTTATATCTGGTTGATGAGGGTGGGACTATCTGATGCCTGTAAGGTGGGTGGACAATCAACTGGACTTCTGATCCCAAAGGGATCAGGTGTTTCTAATGTGACCTTAGGTGACTTCATTCAGTCATTTTCATCCACTGATGGTGCTTATTTCCTCATGTTGCTTTGGGTGCTAATCTTCAAGCAGAGTTGTTTGCTTGTTTGTTCCCATTTTGAGTCACCGCAATGAATAATCTCCAAGCAAACCTTATTTACTTCCTTGTTTACCATGCCCTCATTTCCCTTTGTTACAGCTAATAGCTTTAGAAATCAGTTTGAATCTGAGGGGAGAACAGAAAGACCCTGAGGAATTTTGCAGGTGAGATGAAACTGGAGAGAATGGTAGAGAGGCTAAAGGGCAGCACTACTGCAAAGAGGGACCTGTGGAATTTTTCTATTCTTAGAGAGTTTTAAAACTGCTGAAGACCTTAGAATCATAGGATAATTATAGAATGGCTTGGTTGTTTGAGACCTTAAAGATCATCCAGCTCCAACCCCCTGCCATGGGCAGAGCTGTCACTCACCAGATCAGATGAGTGCCAGGTTCCCATCCAACCTGGCTTTGAACAACCTCAGGGATGGTGTACCCACAGCTGTCTTGGCAGCCTGTGCCAGTGTATCATCACCTTCTGAGTAATGAGTTTCTTCCTAACATCCAACTTAGATTTCCCCTGTCATAGATTAAAAGCCATTTTTCCTTGTTCTGTCACTATCAGACCATACAAAAAGTCAGTCCTCCTCCTGCTTATAGTCTCCCTTCAAGTATTGACAGATTGCAATGAGATCTCCCTGAAGTCTTTCTCCATAGGAGAGGTACTTCGGCCCTCTGATCATCTTCATGGCCCTCCTCTGGACCTGCTGCAATAAATCTGAACCTTTCTTATGATGGGGGCCCCAGGCCTGGAAACAGTACTCCAGATGGGGCCTTACAAGGGCAGAGTAGAGGGGAACAATCACCTCCTTCTGATGGTGCAGCCCAGGATGCCATCGGCCTTCCAGAACACAAGTGCACATGCTGGTTCAGGTCCAGCTTTTCATCCACCAGAACCCACAGATCTTTTTTGGCAGGACTCCTCTCTATGAGTTCTTCTCACAGCCTGTATTCATATCTGGGATTGCCTCTGCCCAAGTGCAACACATTGCACTTGGACTTGTTGAACCTCATTTGGTTCACATGGGCTCACTTCTCAAGCCTGGCCAGCTCCCTCTTGATGACATCCCTTCCTTGCACTTGGCAGAGCCATCTCTGCTTTGGGCTGGGGGAGACTGAGGCAGAGCAGAGCTCCCAGCCAAACTAAAATTATGCAGTGATTCAGAGAGACTGTATGACTCTTAGGTTTCAGATCCTTTTATTTGAGGAAGTGTAGTGTCACATTCAGTTAGTCAATTCCTTATGCCCAACCTGTGGCCCCTGTATCTCATGCTGCCATTTTTTTCTGAGCTTTTTGAAGCTTGCTCTACTGTAACTAAATAAAACTGCCTTCTTACAGGGTTCGTAACACTTTTAGCACTTTGGATTAATTATATGGTTATTATCCTAATGGAACCAGCCAGAGAAAGTAATTAAAGACATCTTGAAATAAATTAGATGCTTTAAAGCTCAGAAGAAAACCATTTTTAAAACTTGTCTAAAAAAAATCTGTTAAAATTCCCCAAATGCAGTGGACTAAACTATATGTTTTCATTGACCAAATTATATTTTAGGAAAGATTAGATGATAAAATGTCACTGTGAATCCTGTTGTAGTAAAAACTGTTCTCTATTTCTTAAAAAAATCTTTTCTAAACTTTTAATACTTTTTTTTTCTTTCTTAATAATTGTTTGTTGTATTTAAGGAATCAAAGCTAAATTATTTTGTCCAGGCACTGTTTTAGAAGCAATGCTCACTGAGAATAAGTTACTGAAAATCCATGCTGTGGAGCATCAGTTTTGTGTCACAGAGTTCATGCCTTCCCTCTCCCCCCCCCCTTTATTTTTCTAGTACCAGAGTACTTTTCAAAATTGAAGTGTTATTTAATTAAATTAATTCCTAAAATGTTTCTGTACCACAGTTGGTTTTTTATGTATATATTCACACATGTATACTTAACATATTTTGTTATTTCAAGGAGTGCAGGTCTGCAGATCCTCATTTAATAAAAGCTGGAAATATGCAGAAAGCCATATACAGAGTGTGCTTTAAGATCATTATATGCTGACTGGATGTGATGTAGGTGTTGCTAATTTTGGTAAAATGCTTTTCTTAACCACCAGCAGCTTAATTTTCAATTTCTCCAGATTTTATATTCTTTTATACTTCCTTACATCTGTGATAGGTTCAAGTACTAATTATGTTCCTAGCCCTGTCTCTGTTTATTTTCACACTGTAACCACAGAGAATAATATTTCACAGCTGGTAACTCAGCTAGATCCTGTGCAGCTGTGAATATCAAGGTCAGCTCAAGCCTTCTTGGTACTGTTCTTTCCCTCTCTCTTCCAGTTTTGTGGACATCAGGAATAGTCAGTAGTGGCCTGAGATTTAGTACAGTTGTACTTATAGTACAGCTTCATGGATTGGCCTGGTTTTATTTTCCATTTCTAGCTTTAGTAATTAAGGGAAATATTGTCATGATGAGTTCAAAGGTTTTCAAACCCTCATTTATCTCATATCCAGAAACATAACCAGCTTCTTAAGGACAGTATTACAGATAGAATTTATAGGTCTTTGTTGTAATACTTGTGGCCCTTGAGACTAATTAATCAAGACTGAAATGCATGTGCTTAATTTTTGTGAAGCAGAGTGATGGGAAATACATAATTAGCCATTTCGCTGAAGTGTGCAGATGATGGTTCAGTGACTAATTTTGTGGTCAGTGAATCACAACCTTATGTCTCTCTTTCATATTTAAACACTTCAGATTATGATAGTTCTTATATCTAAAGCCTTTCTAGGCTTAAAGATCAAATTCATGCTTAGCATTTTAATAACTGCCTATTTTATGGTTTTCTAGGAGATAAATGTTCTCTTTCACTTATAATTTTATGAATTACTTTAGGTTTAGTTTAAACATCATTGGCATATGTAGTTTGATATTCTTAAGGTCATGCAATACAGTGTGGCAAAAGGTTTGGTTTTGTGTGTAAAATTGGTCATTGTTTGCCATGTCATATTCCATTTTACAAGTCTCCAATTCTGTATCTAGAACTGACCTCACTTAGAGATTTAATGCTTCTAAATGTTTATTTTCAGACACTTTGGAAATGTTTCACTCTGAAGCATTAAATTATAGCAAAATAAACGATTCCTTGCATATTTATGCTTTTGAAAGCATTTGCTGTGTGTTTTGTCATTGCTTTGAGGCATTTATTTGTGTATCATCAGCAGCTTTATCCTTATTTCAGGATCTTCATTTTGACGTGTGATAAAAGTCTGGAAAATTACGTCAATAAAATGAGAATGGCAATTGGATGAGAAAAATAATAACATTTAATATTTTTATTTCCTACTTGAACATCCTTGGCTTTATGAAAGTATTAATGCAACGTAGTCTACAGTGTCAAAAACATTCCTAACGTGGAAATGGGTATTCTTCAGCTGGAAACCATGGAAACTTCATTTTCAAGAATAAAAACTCCAAAATCTTTATGTGTTAGTCCCAACTAATCGGGAGTTATCATACTTAGGATTGATTACATATTGTCTGATCTAGGTATTCAGTGTACAGATTAATTTAAGTAGAAGAGATAAATGCACAGCAAACATTGATTGAATCTTTTTTTACTTCATGTAGCAATATTGAAAGTTCATTGTTCCTCCCATGTGAGACTGAAAGCGTGGCTGTTTTAGTCTTTGTAATATTTGGCTATAAAACTAAAATTCGGGGGAACAGGATCTGACTGTGAGTCAGTGTGCAGAACAGATGAAGAGGCCACAAAGAAACATCCTTTTTCTTTCAGCCCCAGGTCTTTATCATTGCTGTCATATTTTGTAATTGTAGCATATGAGTGCCAGACTGTGATCTGCTTTGATTAAGATTAAAATGGTGGTGTTACTTGCTTTTAACCTTTCTCCTATTTTCTGCTCTATTTTCTATTGATGTTTTTAAACTAAGACATTATTGCAAGTTATTTTCAGAGAATTGTCTCATTATTCTGCATAGAGTCATTCATTCTCACCTTTATCCTTTTGAAAGTAATTATTGACTCACATATTTTGATGTTGAAATAATCTCCAAATTGTGTTCCTTTCTGTAGTGCCTGATTTCATAGTCTGAAAAATTATTTGCCGTAGGAAATGGGTTCAGATTCATCCACTCACAGAAAGTTGATGTTAATAGCGATAAACAGAACTAATCAAAATAATTCTCATACCTAGGATATAATGCACACTTCTACCTCTCATCCCACTAATAAATTAAATATGTCATTTTGAGCCAAATGTTGTGGAAACAGTTTACTGTGTGCGGTGTGTCACCTGATTGTGCTTTCAGCTCTGCATTGTACTTTTTTCATCTATAATTTCCTAATAGTTTTTCTAGCCTGCTGAGAAAATACTCCTTGACATCTTTAAACTGCACTTTTGTTCAGTAGTTTGCAGCGTTGGTAATGTATAATGAGTGTTCATAATTAATGCTACAGGTAGAAAAATATCTATGGATATGACATTGTGCTGAAAAAAAAGTGTTACAATCAAAGCCTGGATTTCAGTTGCAGAAGGCAAAATTGGAAAGCAGACATGGAAATCTTAGCCAAGAAAGAGACAGTGCTGTTGTCTTCTGTTAAGCTGAAGAAGCACGCTTCCAATGTTCAGAGATAGCTTACAGTGGGGAAAAAAAGCTCCCTAGCAACAGAAGTTCGTGAAATAAAAGATTTAAATTCAGTTTAAAGTTAGGAAATTGTATCTGTTGGGTTTAAAAATGTAGAAATCAAATCTGTCATAGCAGAAAGGCAAATCAGTGAGCTCAGAAATGTCTTTGGAGTGAAGACGGGGGAAAAAGTTTCTCCCAGGCATGTGCTGTCAGAAGGTCGCACTGTCGGTGTGCAACTGGACTTTCATAGGCTTCTGAGAAATGTCTTGCTCTTAAGGGAATGCAAGTGCTGATACATTTTTTATTTTTATTAATGGCCCTGCTCTAGGTTTGTATCTGTGGAGTTTGAACTCTGCAGATCTTTTTTTTTGCTAAATTTGGAATGTAGGCTATAGTGGTCACTGCCACTTTTGTTTTTCTTCTTGCTGTCAATATGACAATGGTCAGACCACTCCTTAGTCTTGCATGCAGTGCCCTTCTGGCAACTGGAATCCTCAGAACACGTGTAGAACAGTTGCAGCCATGTAGCTTTGCAGAAAAAGGCCACTTCAGTAAAACAATAGGAGTGACCTTTTCTTCAATGATGTTTTGTCTAGGTTTGTAATTGGCCGAGAAAAGCCAGGCCAAGTGAGTGAGGTTGCACAGCTGATTAGCCAAACTTTGGAGCAAGAACGCCGCCAGAGAGAGCTCCTGGAGCAGCATTATGCACAGTACGATGCAGACGACGATGAGGTAACATGCTTTCTAATGTTTCAATATGCAGAGGGTTTTCATGTTCTGCTTTCTGTCTTCCTGGTTCCTGCTTTTTAAGCATCACTCCGAGGTCAACTTTGCATGTCTCCATTACCCCTGCCACTGATTTTTAGATTTTGGTGATAAGTCCGATTTGAGGAACAAAGCTTTATAACATGAATTTAAAATGTTTATTTTGTTCCATAAAAGCAAATACAAAGTTGGTTGTTGTTTCTGTAAATCATTGCTCTTCCATAGGCATCTGCTTTGTTTGAAATAAGGAAATAAAGCTGGCTTGCTTGAAGATGTTTTGAAACATTATTTTTCTGTGGACACTGGTAAAAGTCTACTTCCAACTGTTATTGGGTTGGGAAGATTTAAACCTTATCTTTTCCTGGAACTAACGATGTTCATTATTTGGAACATTAAGAAATGTTCTGAAAATTACAAGTAAGACTCCTTCTTTTTTAATCTATGTGAACAGCTGTCTCACAGGATGGAGAATTATTCTGCTTTGTAGAACCACTTATTGATGTTCATGATTAGTACTTGATATCCCAATACAGAGGTTCTGAAGTTATCAACTTCATTCAGTAAATTTTCCATATATTTTCCAGTTCTCTTAAAATTCCCAGCATGCCTGAATGCCAAGGTACTTAGAAAGACTGATGAGATATCCTTCTTAGAGACTACTGTTTCACCCCTAAATTAGCTGTTAGGTTACATTAAGGTAAGGGCAGTTTCTGTAGCAAACCACTTCCATGTAGCCCAAGCATATAACCTTCTTTTCATGTTCTCTTCAACAGTATTTTTCGAAATCCCAGACTTCATGTATTAGTGAGTTTTTGCCCAGGCCAACATTTATTTATTTTTCATCTGGGGAGGGAGAACATCATAGAATATTCTGAGCTGGAAGGGACCTGTAAGGATCAGAATCCAACTCCTGGCTCTACACAGTGCCATCCAAAGTCATAGAATCATAGGATGGCTTGGGTTGAAAGGGACCCCAAAGGATCATCAAGTTCAAAAACAGAGAAGGGGAGACAGAGAATCTGTGCAATGCATTCATTTCAGACCAGTTTTCACTCAGGTCCTGAAACAAAGCTTCTGAACAGAGAAATAGGAAAAAAGTACTCTGTAATAAAATAAGGATACACTTATTTTGAGACACACTGTTCATCTAGAAATTAGCAACAGAAGTATCCTAGAAAACTTGGTAAAAATCCTGTCTAGCCCCAGTTATGCCTTCAGTCACTTCAATTTCCACTAATATTAAAAATAGAAATATTTGAGTATGTATTAGAATAAATTCTATCATAGGTGCATATTAACTCTTGAATAGAAGTTGTTTGTGATGCGTATGCGTGTGTGGCTGTGAGATCATGAAGGCTAGAAAGTCCATATCCTCTCTGTTTCCTCCTCAACCTATAGAAACATGCAAGAATTTTGACTCCTGTTCATTCTAGAACTAAAATTAAAGTTGCTGAATGATTTCTTGGAAGACATCTATCATCATCTCAGAAATAAAGAAGAGGGAATTCCCTTGAGCTTTTGGAACAAAAGCTATGTTATCACAACACTATACTGGGGATAGTGGCCGTGTCTGTGACCATGAGGTCTTCATTTCCCTGTTAGCTTATACAGTGTGAAGGGGACTTTTATGCATTATGTGAATGAAGTAAGAGGAAGAAAGGAAAAGGCATCTACCTAGCAGAGATCTAGAGTGTCATCAGAGATCAGTTTTAGAAGGAGAAGTGATTAGGCTTCTGAACAAATGTAGAAGTGCATCAGTTCTCCAAAACAGCCTTGAGATCACAGGTTATACCCATTTCCTCCTTGATGGTGAATAGATGAGAAGTGGTAAGCCTTATTCTCAGAATAGACAGCTATAGTTACTAAGGTATGCAATGAGGCGTATTTTCCTTCTGAACAGTATTATTAAGAAGCAGATTGTATCAGAAACCTCAATCAATCCTGAGTATGTTTTGCTTTTTTGTCACCTGACTATGCTTCCAAGTAAACTCACATAACTTGCACCCAGGAATTATTCGCAGTGGGATCTGTACTGTAGTGCATGCCAGTTCAAAGACATTTTTTGGTCACTACAAGCACTTCTGCTCCATTTGCTATCAAATGTGAGTGTTGGTACTTGAGCTTACTTCACTTCATTAGCTCAAATGTGGCTGTATCCAGACTCCACTTTCAGCCTTTTGTTCTTTGGCTCTGGGGAAGCATGCCATTCTTGGGCAAGAGAATCTCAGTTTACACAATCTGAATGAGTTTGCATCCACAGTTGTACCAAAAAAACACACCTTTTCAACTCCATTTGCTGACAGTGCTAGTGATTCTGACTGTGTGAAGCTCAGGATTATTAGAATTTCCAGTGTATGAGTGTCCTGCTGACGTGACACAGAATTATACAAGAGTTGCTCACTCTCAGAGCTGTAAAAGCATCCTATTCATTTTCATACAGGATTTAAAATGAGTTGACAGGGAATCCAGCTATACCATCAAATACATAAAAAGAAAATAATCATTATTCAGACCTCCACTGAAGCTGTCAAATTCTGAGCCTACTTTACCACAAGGACAGCAATGTCTAATCAGGTTTCCTGAGCAGGAAATCAGCGGTCTGAGTTTGAGTCCTAGAGACACTGCATGTGACTATGCTTGGTAAAGCTATGAGCTAGCAAACTCACAGAACGTGAGCATATTCCAGGCATGTTCAGGTCTGGGTATTTTTACTGGTTGGCTGTCATTCCTTTATTTTGAATGTCAGTACTCTTCATGGTAGCCCAGGGAGCATGTTATGATTCTAGAAGGATCAGAGCCCTTTAACACAGCAGCATTATTGAGAAAGTTTTGAGGTCTGTTGACCAGCATGTGTTGGACATCAGTCAGGTGCTGAATTTGGGAGATACTTGTTTTCCTGCTGTAGCTTCTCATTCTGTCACCTTGTGGGAACGTTTCATGTTATTTATTTGTTGAAGACAATTCATGCTAGTACACGTTTCCAACATAGATATCATTTAATATAAAAGGAATGTGAAAGCTGAAGTGTCCTTCATTCACTTCAGAATCTGCTGTTATATTAGGCTACAGATATCGTAGCTTCTAAGATACTTTCAGATGCTGCTGCATCATTCACATCTTTGCATGGTAATACAAGAAACTTGCACAGAAATGACAGTAGTATCAGTAATTTTTCGAGTACTACTTAGGTGTGGCATTACTGGCAATACCCGTAGTAGATGACTTCTCCCTGTAAGCCTGTGCTACCTCAAATAAATATTATAGAATATATCATTTCAGCTGCAGCCTCTGGATAGCCTGATGCAGAATTTACTCCTCACCAGTTCCTCTGGCTTTATAAAACCCACATGCCTTTAATTTATCATATCCTGTCAGAAAACAAGTCTCTAAGGCTTTTGAGGAGGCACTGTATTTGTATTTTCCACCTAGTATACTAAATTATCCTGAATCTGTA